>NC_143384.1:43387835-44652578 GCF_980474605.1 Leiobunum rupestre | reverse complement strand
AGCGCAGATCTAGTTGTATTTTATTTAAAAAAATTTAATACGTAACCAAAGTTATTTAAACTTATTTACCATATATATATATATATATATATATACCAGTAGATAGGACTAAAATCTTATTTGAATTTCAAAATACATAACTATAAGTATTTTACTGGCATCTATATATTTAGTAATATCGACATACGCTTTAGTCAAAACAGTTAGTGGAAATGATAATCACAAGTATTGTAAGTATAAATCCGCATCAGGATCGTCAGTAAGGAATTGTAAATCATGAGTAACGCTTGTTGATGGTAAATATTTTACACGTAAGTCTGCATTGGAATAATCAGTCAGAAATTTTAGATCCTGAATTGAATTTGATGCAATTTTTTTATTAATTTCAGCTCTTTTCTTTTTAACTGGCGAATTTTCTTTACCCACTAATATTTTTCTTGTAATTCCATGTTCTTTGTTTTTTTCCTTAAGAGCATTTCTGAGAGCTTTTTTACACCTTAAACTTTCTTTGGTGGCACACTGATAATGTTCTTTAATTTCTTTGACAAGACATTTCCCACGAGTGTTCAAAAAAATGCTTAATAGTTTTGCAAAGTATTTTTGATTGGAATCAATACCTTGTGTTAACATTTCCCAATCTTTCATCACAGTGTCATTTTTTAATATCTCGTTAATGGTTATTTCTTTTAAATTAACGTGTCTGGTACGGGATGGCTCCAATTTATAAAACTTATCAGCAATATCTTTTATTTTTATAAATAAATTGAAACATTCATCCGAGACATTAACCAGGCCTCCTTTTGATACAGTTTTTGTCCAGAGCTCGGATTCACTCTCATTAGGTAAATTTACATCCTTGGTGAGCGCTTCTACAATACTGCTAGGACAATTTCCTTTTGACAACATCCTTAAGACAAATCCAGCCACATAGCGCAAGGTGTCATTACGATTTTCTACTTGATTTGCATCAATACTAAATTTCTTGTGGGGTAAACCAAGTTCACTTTCTTGAGCTTCTTCTTTTGCTTGTTTTTTCTCATATTTCTTAACAGCTTCTGCAACCCCAATTTCATAGAAAACCATTAGTTTTAAAAATAAAACCTGTATGAACACCTGAATGATGAATTTTTGATTTATTTGTGGTATATTGGAGATAGAAGGAGACATTTTAACAAATATATTTCTTAATACATTATCTTTCCTTTCTTTTACACAAATTTGGTGTGAAGCTGCTAAGTAACACTCCCTTGTTTTACTGTGACTTAACTGTTCTACTTTTATAGATTCCATAAGGTATGATATTACCATAAGAGGTTGTAGTTTATAAGCCACCATGACTTCTCTAATTACATTGTCTTGTATATTTATATTATGCTCCTTAGACATGGTGTCAATCGTACATTCCAAGGTTTCAAGTATAATGGTGTTGAAATCTAAAAAAAAAACATTATTATAGCTAAGGCTTAATAGTTTCAAAGGAACATTTCGCTTACCATTTATATTCTCCATTTAAGCTCTTTTTCATTTAGTTAGAATGTATTGTGAAGTAACTAATATAGGATATAATAAATATATATAATATAATTAAATTTGCATAAATATTATAAATATAAGAAATACATATAATAATGACGACTTGACGAACAATGTCGATTAATGAGTAGCGCCCGAAGTTGAGTTGAGGGGAAAAAAGGAAATGGATTAGAGATTCGTCACCGTAGCGTCACGATTTCGTAGCGGAAGTTAATAGCCCTAATATACCCCAAGACGGAAATGGCTCCAGCTTGCTATTCCTCTCTATATATTTTCTTTGGACCTTCTCATTAATTTCTATGAATTGCAGAAACTCTCTCATAAGCCCGCGATAGGGAGCACGAAACTTTCCGTGAGTTGATTAATTAACCTTTCTATAAAGTCCTGGCTAAACAGGCCTAACACACAAAGTCTACTTAGCGCTACTTCAATGGGACTTGCAAACTAATTTACTCTTTGGTTTAAAAAAATGTGCTTATGCTCATTCCTATTTGATTGGTACTTTCTGAAGCGTCACCTATAAACTTGGTTTTCAAAATATAGCTAAGGTCGCCTACGTGAAGATAGTATATTTCAAAATACATGTATAGTAGGTCCATAACTGAACTATTTACAAAATCAATGAGACCTAGTTCATTAACTATTTATAACGGTTTGTATAAAACTATAATCGTTAAATGAGTAAGATTTTGATCAAAAATAGACTATTTATCCAGACAACTAGATTGGCAGGTTTGCCAGATAATCCTTTTATGAGCCTCCCTGCTTCATGAAAAATCAGGCCAAACCTTCTGCCTCTATACGCAAAAATAAATAAGTACAAAAGTAGCATTTCATAGAATGGTCTGTTGCAGAATTTGTTGATTCCGAAAATTAACTAAGCCTTTGAAAAATAAATCTTGAGAAATCGATAATTGATGCTAACAACGTAGCGGACGAAAGGCAAGCTTAAATATCAAGAATTAGTTCCTAAAAACGATGTAGATGGCAGCATTACCTAATCACGGGACCATTTCAACCTCCCGACTTTAAAGTTTTCTTTCGTTCTCGCAAAACGTGGCCCGGCTTGTTTATTTTATTTATAGGTGCATATATTGTTTAAATCAAAATATATTATCTACTCTGTTTAGATTTACTCTTTTACCTTAAAAGCACAGTAAACGAGTTTCAATAATCAGAGTCAACATAACTTGGCAGTGAAATAAACGTTGGCACGTGTTTAATTCTTGTCTCGCTCAAAGTACCACCTTGGCCAACCGAGACAAAATAAAAACACTCGATAAAATTACTGAAACTGTCCGTACTAGTGGTACTCGAACATTTCTGAACATTATCGATAGGTGGCGGTGCAACTATTGAAACTGGCAAATTACTGAAAGCAGACAAGTTGTTGACTGCAGTGACGTAATTACTGCAGTCAACAACTTGTCTGCTTTATTTAATTATGGTGTTAAGGTAAAAGAGTAAATTTAAACAAAGTAGATAATATATTTTGATCTAAACAATGTATTTGATACAATGTGATTCTAATATTAGCCATTCTCTTTGAAATGTTTTATGGTTGTACAAAGGAGTTTAACTCAGTAAAACACTTAGGACGCGCAAGGTCTAGCATATTACTTCAGAGCACATCACTTGTCGATAAATAAGTCCAGTTTATGACGTTTATGGGAATATAATTACAGATCTTGCCCGTTATTTGATTTCACTACTTTTATGCCCTAGAGTAATATCCTAAATTTTATAATTTTTTGAAATATTTCATGCCTTTGAAAATTTGTTTTTGACCGGTAGCTGATCTAACAATTTGTATGAAAAATGGCCATGGGAAAGTTGTAGAGCATACTTTAAAATGTTTGTTCGATCGAAAAAGGATAATTGGGCCCTTAGCTACATGAGATCATGAAAAACTAAACAGTTCATCGTAGGAAGCAACAGGGTTTTAATGGAGCTTAACGCAAGTGTCAGCTTGACGTCAAATAGCTGTTTTTCAACAGATGTCACCGTTGAAGTTTACAACATGCACGCAGGGCATAGCCGCTTGAGGGTTTAGGAGTAAACAAACTGAACGACGTTATAAATAACGAACTAGTAATTTATTAATAATGGCATTAAAAGAATATTTACAAACTATATACGGTTAACGAATATTACTAGATTAGTGCTAGAGTGACATTACTGCAAAAACTGCAGAAGCTAGATGACACACCTTAGTCAAATGACTGGCGGTTTTATATACGGTCGAAATATTATCTCTATAGGAGATAACGGAAAGATAAGATTTCGTTGATAAAAAAATATCTTCATTGCTCTTTTTTTCAACAGTCACTAGCGTCGAAATCCAAACCAGATGCTTAAGCTACGTTTTGACCCAAAATTCGCGACATAAAAGTACCCCTCGCGTTGATTACCTCGATTATATATTTTAAGATAACTTAAACTATAGTAATTTTTACCTCAATTGGATATCGTTTGATATTGTTGCTTACACTTTTCAAAAGATGAGGAGGGTCAGAGAATAAATAAATTTCCTCTTTACCACCGATATCTCCATACTTCAGAACACATTTTTATTGCCTGTCCTTTGGTCGCAAACAACAGCTTTGACAATGACCCCAATATTTTTTAGGTTTGTTACGCATTCTTGAAGCAAAACCTCTAAAGTCTGTCCAGGGCAAGGATCTTTTGTAAGAAAGTAACCAATTGGTGGTTTCAATTTGAAGTTTATGCCGGTAACCATAAAGACGAGATCCTGATTACCGCACTGCTTTGATCTTACATATGGAGTCAAATCAAAGAAGCCTTCAATGATGTTATATCCATGATCGTAAGTTAGTTTTCTTTTAGACTTATTTCATCAAAAGAAAAATGACTACTCTTTCACTGACTTTTTTATTTTGAAACTTCATTTTTATGGTCAAAATCAGGTTCCACGTGAGCCAGCCTTTTCTCTAATTTTCGTTTTGTTGGAAGACATAAAACAGCATGCCACATTTTATACGCTTGAGGGCTACAATAAAATAGGGAAAGAGTCCATTTCGTCAGCGTTATTGAGTACTTCCTTCCGTTTTTCTCAATTTTAATTCCGGATGAAAGAGTACTTTAGTAAAGTCTGGTAGAAACCAAGTAGAATTTGTGTTGTCACAAATCTTTTTACTGTCTACTAGTTTTTCTTTTAATGTTCCACCCACTCAAAAACTATCGGCACAGTTCCATCTAGGTTTATTTTATGTGAGTAATTTATAAAATTTTAATATTTAGTTTTCTATTATAATAGATTTAAAAACTGAGAAGCTATAGCAACGAAACAATATCATTTTCCTTGAAGTTTATAAATTGACTTTTGAATGCTAAGAAGTGTAAAGTATTAATAATAATACCTACATTTTTTTTATTAAAACAGCGTGTAAAAGTCAAAGTTTTTTTCAATACTACTTTGGCTACATATAATAAAGCTACAATTAAGAAATTCTCGAAATACATTTCCCTAAACGTATGGTCCCATATAAACGTGGAAAAGTGCCAAAGCCATTATTTAAAAATAGTTTTCTACAATTCTATACACTTCTATACTAACATAGAGTTATATAAATACTCACTGCAAACAACGAGAAAGAGAAAATTATAATTCACATAACTGATTCCCGAGAAGAATAAATAGTGCTAGGGTTCTGATAAAACGAGATATTATGGGTCACTGTTAACAAAAATAAAAGGGTAAATGGTAATCACAGAGATCAATTCAATCCAATTTTTTTATTTTATATACAAATTGCATTAGATGTTGGAGGGCAAAGTCTTCAAGCGACTTTTCCCGTTTGCGATAGCAATGCTGCTATATTACAGTATTAGAATACTGTTCATTTATAGCTCGGAGTTTACTTTGATTTGCAGAAGCGACTTTTATGATAAGTAAATCGTCGGAGATACGTCGATAAATAAGAATGGTTGTATGAACGGTTGTTTTATTTATAATTATATTTTGATTTCTTAATAAAAAAGGTGACTTTCTTTAAAAGTGGAGCTCCAACCATCTCCATCAAGGTCGAAACCAACAGAAATCTGGATCATAGAAACTCCGGGGGAAAGGGTCTTCCTAATAGTGCACATGCATGTGATATTTTAGCAAAGTGGCTTACTGAAACAAAGTTTAATGTGGTGGTTATTCCATGTACTTTAATAATTATAACCTTCGTACGTGCCTGAAATGTTTTACTAGTTATCACTTTTGTACGCTACTGCTGACCAGCGTTGTTCAGACCGATATAAAAACTACTGATATCCATTAAACTTTTATTCGTTATAATTATAATTGCATGAAACGGAACATTTTATATAGACGTTTCTCTTTCGGTTGAAAACTGAGCCATTTGAAGAATGTCAAAGAAACACCGCTGAGAGTAATGATGACTGCTCCGCTGATGGTTAAGGGCCCTGCAGCTTCCTGAAACCAAAACACTTGAAAAAGAAAAGAGAGAGAAATTTCGGTAATTGATATGCATATTAAAGAAAATGATGCGCCTTCGAAGCCCAGTGAGGCTACTTGCAATAACACGGCCAAGAAGCCACAGACGGACATGGCGAGGCAGTATATCGGCTGCAATGAAGAGGGGTCGGGAATGACCGCCCTGCCCGAGAAGTACGTAACAAGCACACCCATCAGAGTCGACATCCAGCCGCCCTGGAATGTCAGGACAGCGCAATAATATTGTTTCAGCTTAGACGAGATAATTGTATATATCGAAAACATGACCATCGTCACCACAGCGTAAATCAGTCCATTCTTGTTGCCAACTGTTTTGAAAACTTCATCCGCTTTTTCGAAGAGTAACAATGGGACCTCGGTGATCAACACCAGTCCAATCGAAGTCAACACCAGCGACAACAGTAACGCCCTCGTCATTTTTTCTACGGAAACAAATATTCAGTAATTTGATTATCGATAGAAGTCTTTCCATTTTTCAATTTTTATTGCTAAAACTAATGGGTTAATATATTTATTATTGTTATTATATAATTATATATATATATATATATATATATATATATATATTATATGGAAATTGTCAGTACCTCCATTTCTACGGTCAGTGGTTAACTTAAGATTTTGTTGATTGTTGATAGTTCAGGAATTGCTTTGTTTGGTTAAATTTGTATATAATTTTCAGAGAAATTTGAAATTAGGGTATGACGTTATATGGTGGCGTCCAATCACCTTCATCGATATCTATCAACTCTACGTTAATTACGTGAAAGCATATTTCACAGCCAATGCTGTTGTTGTTGGGTCTACGGACGAACTCGCAACAAAAGAGCAGATACTTTAAAGCAATGGCAGCTCAAATAACCGTCGAGGATAATCTTTTAACTCCTATTAGTCAAGAAAGTTTCCTTCGAATTAAGAAGAATAAAGAGTCTCCTATAATAATCAGCTAGGCTAATACTCTTGGCACCACCTTAGGCCTAAGTCATCAAGTGACTTTTAAAGTCATTAATCCAGGTGGCCGGGTTACAATGCGAAGGAGGGTGATGGACAGCCCTTCGTGCCACGCGAGCCAACAGCTCCTTACACTTACTATTAACGTTACCCTCAACAAGATTTTATGGAAGGGTAAACCGAAGAGCTTTGGGGGGAAACCCCTTAAACCAGTGGGGAGGGAACTTGCAAACTCAACGCGGAAGGAGTTGTTCCGAGTCTTCACCCAATTCCACAAGCGAAAGTGCTTACCACTCCGCTACCCCACTGAAATTACTCAAAAACTCAATGAAACTGATTTCACTGTCAAGCGAGCGATTCATTGCAAAAACGGCCATTGACCTTACCAAGTTTTCTACCAACAGAAACCTCGCTGTTTTTCCATTACTTTTAGCTCTGTAGAATCCTACCAAAAACAACTGATTGCTTTTCTTCCAAACCTGGCCACGCTAACTGATAGTTAAAAGAATTATGTAATGAAAATGCAAATTAAGCTTGGAAGTACGATGAAAGTGTTGCTCATCCTTTATGCCAGCTACAAATTGCGATACTAATTCAGAGTTAAACCGTAAGTGGAAAAATAAGGCATTTAATATAATACACAAAGATATGACGAAGGATGAAATCGAGAAGCGGGTGAAATGTGACAATTGGCCCTGTTTGTAGCTACCGAGAGCCGACCTCTTGATGTGTAGAGATTCAACGCTTTTACTAAAACTACAGCAAAATCGCGAGTCTTACATTAACTAGCGCTCCAGCTAGACAACATTTTCTAAGAGTCTATCATCAAATGCACACCTAGATTGGTAATAAACTAGATCACACTTAACGGTGTGAAAGGTTTGAGGTCAAGACCCGAAGCCTGTTATAACGACCAAGAAAGCCGCCCCAGAAGAGCTGTTAATAATGATGGCGTGTCAATGTAAAAATGCGTGTGACACTTGTTGTGGGTGTCGGAAAACTGCCCTATTTTGTTCATCCTTATTCAAAAGATGCGTGGGTATGACATTGTACGGATATTCTCGCATGGGAAAGAGGGCTAGGTGGGCTGACTGGGGAGGAGTGCCTCGAAACAAAACTAGCTTAGGGCCCGCCCGTAGGGTGGGCTTCTCGGCTAGTACTACAATATATAGGCAAACCTACCTTTGAGAAAAAATATTGCCAGCAAGGAAACTAAAACTGTGGAGCAGAAAAGAATAGAGTTCGCTGGTCCAAGTGGCATGTTCTCGTAGGCTTCGTAGTTGAACCAGTTCGTAATTCCCATCGATATAGCAGACAAAAAGAGAAAACATTTCGAACTCGGTAAATAGAATGGGGTTCTCGAAAATATCGCCAGTGGAAGTGAAAGAATTGTCACGAACATTTGTCGAATGAACATTAATTCGCCTGGGAAGAAATAAGAAGGTTGGATTTATTACACAGCTTCGCTAAGCAGCTTAATTTTAAATCTACCAAATAAAATAATAACTAACACGTCGACATCTATAGTTGTGCTTATGTTCTATTGTCGGCACTTACAAGGAGACGACCCGTTCAAACTCGAGGGATTGGTAGACCTTCGTGTAAATTGAAAAATCCTAAAGGGAATTTATTCAATGGGCAACGGCTTTGCCATGGCAACGAAAAATGTTTTTGACAACATAAATTGGAAATTTTTCCTATTTAAGAGATATCGGTTCATTTTCACCCATTTGGTTCAAATTGATCAAAATGTGATAAATTTTGATTTTTTTTTAGGTGTTATTCAGTACAAAACTAAGCTTTATTGGAACATTTGCTAAGCTTTAGATACTACTTTGGTATAAACATACACCTTCCTTGACAATTTGAATCTATTCGAATATTTCCTTTAAGAGCGTCCGGTTTGTCGCTTTTATAAGTGGACGACTGTATGGTTCAGAAAATTACGCAGCACTAGGCGTACCCGAGCTAATTTTTTTCAGTTTTAGTAATTGTAGTGTAGTTCCGACCAAGCGTGTTTTTAAAATATAGCTCAGTCAGGCCACCAGTGCCAAAAATTTCTTTTTAGATCCCTATTCTGTAGCACTTACGAATTTCTTTATTGATTTTACTAAGAACCTCACCTGCGTAAATAGTGCTACACTGCTTTACAAAGAGAGCTGTCAAGGAGAACATAATTCCGCTTAATAAAGCCAATGCCAGTCCCAGAAATCCGTTGTCCTTGTGTCCGATGCTTGTTAACGGTGTGGATTCTTCCTTGCACTTCATTTCTGACAAAGAACTTATATCCGCAGTCGCATTGTAGTTTCGATTATTGCGATAGTGTAGCAGCTTCACTGAATTATTCATTTAACTTCGTTCTGTATTAAAATCAAGGTTTTATCAAACAAGGACACGTTATGCTGAGAGACTGGAATCATGCAGTTTTGAAAGTGCTTGAAAAACGGTTTTTAAAGGGTATTAAAATCACGGCCGGTAACAGTGGAAGAATAATTGTTGAAATTTAGGGATCCACGAAGACGTCTTGGAGGTATTTCAATACCTTTCCTAGCTGACTACCAGTGGAAATTTCGTAGAAACCACCTCGAATCGACAAACGGCTATTATGTGATCGTCACACGAATCGGTAGTAATTGGAAAGTCACTGAGGGCAAATTGTCCTACGTCCTTCAAGGTCTGGGCAGACGCATTCGATACGCAGACAGATCCGAAAGCTTTATTTTAGCGAATCACGAATGGACGAACTCGATGACAGCGGAAAAATAGACGAAAGTAAAGTCCAATTTTCAACTCTATCAAGCTTTGGTTGAAATTTTTGGGTTAAATATTTCGTTCTAGTCACCTATTTGCGATGTAGAAAGGAGTGATTATGTTACGACGGCTCGTACCGAGCATTTATGGCAGGTGTCGATGTTGCTTTACCTTTGCTTTATTTTTGCGATTCAGTTTTCGTTCGTGTACTTCAGTTAACATTGACCTGTACCGTTTTAGAACTCTGTCTGTAAATTTCACATTCGAAAATTAGACTATATCAACCCAGTCTCTCAAATCTTTCTTCTCTTGCTTGTCTTATTTACGCGAAGTCATAATAGAGACACTTGCCAATACCAAGGATTCACAAATAAAATAATAAATAAATAAACAAACTCGGAAATTGACGGCACAGTGTCATCTAGATTTCTTAAGTTTACATTGCTATGTAATTATCAATAGCGTTTTAAAGCAAGTGTCGGCTCAACGCTAAATAGCTTTTTACCTCTCCGAGGGGACAAAGTCCCCTTGGAGGGGTTATACAATCACCGTGTCTGTCTGTCTGTCTGTCCAGCGAACGCGTACGCAGTTTCCGTGCAAAGGTTAATCATTGCGTACGTAGTTCCTCGAAATCTCTGCGTTCGCAGTTGCTAGGAATTAGCGAACGAAGTCAAAGGGTTGGCAAAACCACCGTGCGACGGTGAGCGTTAACGGATTAATTTGCGGTTGGATTTGGTTTGTCTCAATTATTTTAATTAAAAATAAAATTTTATACCGGGCGGGATTGAACCGGGATTACGTTTTTAGTAAATAACTCTGAATTGCGGAGATATATCTTTAAGGGTCATCTCGAGAAATTAATACCACTAGAGACAATTCTTCCGAGGAGAGGTATATTTTGGCTTGCCAACTTGTTAGTTTCACATGAAATATATATTCGAAGTGACACTATTGCTATGGACGGAATGTCGTTAAGTGTTGTATGTTTGTTGATTGTTTGTCATGGAAAGCGACTACACGGTACATGGAGCTGCGAAAAAAAATTCAATTATTCGCGACACCGGGATTCGAACCGAGATTGGAAACGAGATTTCTGGCCGCGTAGTCTCCCATACCAAAATAGGAGTCTTGTTTAAGAATGAAATAAGGATGCATTTGGATGACGTCTTATTTAACAAATAAATAAGTCAGCAAAAAATATCGTTACCCAAATTTATTTGTTACGTTTAAATATAACTTAATCAAGACTTATGTTAACCTAATAAATTTAATGAATTTGGGAGTAAATGTCTCACTTAAATAAGATTTAATTAAATTCCAAAAATGTCTTATTTTGACAGCATCAATTTCGTTTAGATGAAATTGAAAGATCGGTTTATTTGAGACTGCAATAAATGTAATTTTAAGGTTAAATACAGGCTTAAAATTAAAAACATGAAGGCTCTTCAATTAGGTTTAATACTGCAGCCTTATTAACCACTAAAAATAAAAAACAAATACTGGGTATAATATTATCATTTGAAATATAAAATAGTTTTCAAAAACCATTAACAATACAAAGTTTTACTAAATTTGAGGCGCAATAACACTAACTGAACTCTTATATTTGTTTCATTTTTCCAGTTATAATTCTGTTTAAATGAAGTCTTAATAAGTTTTAAATAAAATCTATAATGGAAGTAAATTCAATATAATATGTATATCTGATACATTAAGTTTAAAATAACTTAAATCAGTGGCGGCGCCAGGACGTTTTTATTAGTAGATTAATAATTGTTATCAGTTATGGGGCCCCTTTTATGTTTTAAAGGGAATATAATCCCCAACAAATTAAGAAATTAAATCCTCAATTAACCACTAAGTATCAGAATTTGTAGCCCGGTGTACCGGTAAGATTGAAACCACACCACCGGAGGTCTATCATCAGAATGCCCTACGCCAGCGTCCACAAGCCCGGACAGGTGAGCAAACTAGCATGGGCAGTAGAACCCTACTACTGTTGGTCGCACCCTCGACGCAAGCCGTTCAACCCAGCAGAAGGTGCAGCAATGGGTCGACGAGCTCGCCACTTCGCACACAGCAGTGGGGTTGAGAGCGGATGCTCTAGCAACTCCGGCCGACACCCTACCTACGAAGGTAGAGAGCCAAACCCTTTGGAGAGAGCTCCTAAAGAGGAACGACGAGCACACAGCTGCCCAAGTAACCCGGCACTTCTGGCACCGGAGATCCCGGTGGACCCCAAAAAGCCGGGAAACAGGACCGCCGTGCCCGCATTTGGAGGCCCGCCGCCCCACAGCAGGCTACCCAATCCGCCGAGGCAGCCAGTTTGCCTGGACCCTCTCCGTTATCATGAGCCGAAGATCAGTATCCAGCCCAAACCTGACCGAAGTCGGAGGTGGAGATAGAATCATTTGAACGGAGCTAACATCTCCCAGTGCGCCACCGCCCTTATGGGTTACAAGACCTCGACTCCCCGGTAAAGCCACCAGTTATTGCACACTCCAACCCCTAAGGAGCACCGAGAATGTCAAGATCGAGAATGTAATAATAATAAAGTGTCATTACAAATTTCAGATACGGGGTCCCTAAAGTCGATTTGTGGGCCTCTAATTAAATGAAAATAAGCTACTGCCTGCCTAACCTACCCACGGCGCAGCCACTGCCTTTAATTCGACTGAAAAAAGGTCTAAATACCTTAGATAAAACATAAAATGTGCAGTGTAAGTTATCCTTATTTAGAATAATATTTGAGGCTCAAATTACACTTATTTCATTCTTAAATGATCCTGATTTTTAGTAAACATTCCGTTTTACTCAAGTCCTAAATAACATTTAAAATAGTACTGTCAAAAAAGTATATTCAGTGTGAAATAAATCAGAAAAGTTAAGCTTAAAAATGGTCTTGAATTAGGTTTACAATTCAGCTATTTATAATTTAATTTAAGGCTCAAATAAGACTTATTTTATTCTTAAAAGTGTCTGAGGTTTAAGTACACATTCGGTTTTATTCAGGTCTTAAATAAGATTTGAAATGGTACTGAAGTAAAAGCTAATTCAGTATAAAATAAATCTCAAAAGCTAAGCTTAAAACAAGTCTTGAATTAAGTTAAAAAAGGTCTAATTACACTCGATGAAAACTAAATCACGCAGTGTAACTTATTCTTATTTCAACCTTGGTAAAGTCTTAATTTAAGATATACAATGAATTATAAAATACATTGGTCTTAACCAATATTAATATTGTTGGTTGTTGGAATCGAAATTTCGTTTCTGAATTAAACATTACATTAAAGTTCCGTCAAATCTATCTTTTATCAACTTTAATTCCCTTCGATAATGTTGCATGGTTCGCCCTTACCAAAACAGGAGACTTATTTTAGGCTGTAATAAGAATCAATTGGGATTTAAGAAAGAAAGTAGTTTGAAAATAAAATTTCAACAAGTTATATTTTCAAATACCAATTTTGACACTCAAAAAGACTTAATTAGCTCTTCGTTTGTTTTAAATCAAGTGTAAAAGAAGACTTGTATAACACTGGAAGATGAGTATTTTAGGCGAGGGGTAAGACACTCTGCGAACTCGGTGTACACTGCCGTACCTTTGACAGTGCTAAATGGAACTCGCGAACTCTTGAAAATATGTTCCTTTAACAGTGCTAAATGCACGAACTCGGTGTACAGATTATATGAGACTGCCTTACCCCTCGATTTTAGAAATACATAAATCTTAAGAATGAACATATAAACAAATCTTGAATTCGTTTCAAAAGTAAACTTAGGAACCTGGATGAAATAAATATATAGTATAACCAAGAATGTATTTATTTATACTCAGGGAGAATGAATATGTCGAGACTATCGACGGACACGTTGAGCCCCTAACCCCGTCACGCTAAGGGGGGGGGGAGGAAAAAAGGAGGTGGTCTTATTTTTTGCGTCCTCGCAGCCGCGTTAATCGCGTCGAAAAACGTAATTTTTAAGAACCAATGAGATTGCAGTATTATTTGATTTTATTAAAACGGAGCAGCATACTCGGGGGCCCAACGGGTGGAATTGGAGAAACGCTAGAAATAATCTCGACATATTCATTCTCCCTGAGTATAAATAAATACATTCTTGGTATAACATATCCTTATTTTAAACTTAAAGTAGTCTTTAAATAAGATTGGCATTACAGCGTTTTTAAAAATAAATTTAAAACTCAAATAAGACTGAAATAGCTATTAACTACTACTGTTTTTCTATTCTTTCTCATCAAGTGTAAAATAAGACTTGAACATAAATCCCAAAAGATAAGATATGAAAGAGTCTTGAATTAGATTTAAAAATACAGCCTTAATAACATTAATGAAATACAAAAATGGAATGTCAAATATCCTTACTTAAACCTTGAAATATTCTTTATATAAAATTGGCAGTACATTGTTTATAAAACTAACTTTGACGCTCAATTAATGAATTTAACAAAATGTTTCTCTTGGCACTTTCAACAAAAGTTGTTGGTTACAGCAATTGTTCTTCATTTTGTGCCTTAGGATTTTCGTTAAGCTCTAGTGGCATAGACAAGGGGGGCTTCCAAGTCCCAACCCCCTTTGGGCATACCTTTGACTTAACTTAATGTTCATACCCTTTTTTACACCTAAAACCTTTACATTTATTGCATTTGCGTAAACCGTTTTGTGGGTAAATTCAAACCATTTATGATTTATTATTTAAAAGCAAAAATTGTAAAGCCGAAACGGTTTTCTTTATAACCTAAAAAAAAATTCATAATGGACTTAACAATTTCTTAGTTCGTTCCTAGAAAACCGATTAATTTCAAGAAATTATTATTTGAATGTTCATTCGTATAAACGGCGCCCCATGCACAATTTGGTATAAAATCCAAAAGTTTTTTATTTTATACTAAGGAATTCGAAACCAAAATATTAGTATTGTTTCCTTTAGGTTTATCGCTAAATAAGAAGATCAACGGCTTGAAGAGTGTGTTTTATTGGCTCTATATCCATTGTAACAAAAATCCTAAATGAGTATCGAATTTAGTAGGAAATAAATGTGCTTACAAGCCGTCATCTTACACATTTATGGATTTGAAGCTAATATCTTGAAACATAATAAATTAAATTATTGTTTAAATGAAGGCCAGATTTGCTGTCATTTTTGCAATGTTAATTGAGACTAAAATATGCATTAGTTTTGCAGTTAAATTTGATTTTACAATGTGCATTATATAAACAGTTTAAATTGATTCTTTCAAATGCATTGTTTTTCAGTTCAATTTGCGACCACCATATGCATTAGTTTTGCAGTTTAAATTGAGACTAACATATGCATTATTTTTGCAGTTTAAGTCGAGACTAAAATATGCATTGTTTTGCATAGAATTGAGAATAAAATTAATATTATATTTGCAGCTAGTAATAAGTTTAAAATAACCCTAGTAATATACGCTTAAATTTAATCTTAAACATGCCTTCTTTTTGATCTTAAACAAGACTAAATTTAGAGGGGAAATATCAGACTTCAATTTAACTGAAATTAACCGTTATTAGGAGTCTTAAAAAAGACTATCCCAGAGCTGAAATAAATCTTAAATTAGGTTGTATGTGGCAGTTTCAAAAAGGAATAATAATAATAATAATCAGCTAGGCTCCCTTACCAAAATGGGAGTCTTACTTTAGTCGCCAATTAGTCTCAATGTAGGATCAAGGATTTTTAAGTATTATGTAAGCATAAAAAACTGAGACCAGAATTGTGGGTCCTAAATAAAATCTATTTTAGTCTCAATAAAAGAGTTTAATTATTATATATTGAAATGAAACTCATTTTAGTCTCAGTTAGGAAGACTCATTTCTACAGACTTGAAAGAAGCTTAATTGAGAGTTGATTATGAGTTACAATATTAGATAAAAATTAGAGTCATTTAAGACTTCACTATAGTCTCATATGGGGAGACTAATATCTGGGGACTTGAAAGAGGCTTATTTGAGAGTTGACTATGGGTTCCAATATTAGATAAAAATAAGAGTAATTTAAGACTTCAATTTAGTCTCATATTTGAAGACTCATATTTGGGGACTTGAAAGAAACTTAATTGAGAGTTTACTATGGTTTAGAATTTTAGATAAAAATAAGAGTCATTTAAGACTTCACTATAGTCTCATGTGGGGAGACTAATTTCTTAGGACTTGAAAGAGGCTTATTTGAGAGTTGACTATGGGTTCAATATTAGATAAAAATAAGAGTAATTTAAGACTTCAATTTAGTCTCATATTTGAAGACTCATATTTGGGGACTTGAAAGAGACTTAATTGAGAGTTTACTATGGTTTAGAATTTTAGATAAAAATAAGAGTCATTTAAGACTTCACTTAAGTCTCATATCGGGAGATTCATTTCTGAGGACTTGAAAGATACATAATTGAGAGTTGCTTAGAGGTAACAATTTGAATTTAAACTAAAAGTAATCGTAAATTTCATGTTAAACTTTCGACTGTATCCTATTATCTAGCTATTTTTTCAGTGTTATCTAAAATGAGTTTATCTTACGTGCCGCGCAATTGATATAAATATATGTACATTAGTCCAAACAATACACCAAATATGTCATACGATCTACTGTACTATACTTTTAAATTATACTTTTAAAATTATATTGTAGTAAAGTCCGAACAATGGAACTCATCATGAGTTCAACTAAAATGACCCCTTAAGATGAATATTAAACAGGTAAAGGATTTGCAACTTGAATCTTGAAGCTTGGTTACAAAATGGTCATACGGGATTGGCTGGCTATATTTGGTTAAGCTAAACTTACTTGAAATCCTCACATACTTAAAATTAAAAAATGTATTATAAAATAACAGTTTAAAATTTTTAAGTCTATTTACTAAATAATATACTTTAAATTCTTCAAATAGGATATTTCATTTCAAGTAAAATTAATTCTAAGTATGAGTGTGTTAAACAACTGAGCTGGGTCAAAAATAGCCTAGCATCTAGCGCGATCCTTGAAGTCTGGAGATTTTAAAACTTGCAATCCAGCATGGCAGCTGAACAAAGTAGTCATTTTTGATTCAGTATTTGAGTAGCCAGATAGATTGTCATTATACAATTAGATATTTAGAATATAATTTTTTTTAAAGGACGCCTAAGCGTAAAAACTACCTGCTATATAGCGATGGCCATGCAATAATTGGTGAAGAATTTCGCTATAGATTGCAGTGGACTGCTCACATACAGACCACCCTGGATGTATATTAGTTTTACTGATATCGGCAGATTTCCAATTACAGCTAGAGTTCCCTTGCTAAAATCGTGACTGTCTCTTTTAAACTTAAAAAGGTGTTATTTAAAGCTGCTACAGTTCCAAATGCAGCCTCAAATCAGATTTAATTCATACTTATTCTGAGACTAATGAGAGTCTTAATTACGGTTTCAAAAATCATGTATAATCAAGTTATAAATAAGTATGCAATAATAAACACATTTAAGACTTGATTTAGACTCAAAACAAGTATGAAATAAGTAATAAATATGGATCGATGTATTTGGAGCTGTGGCTTTAAGACTTGATTTAGACTCAAAACAAGTATGAAATAAGTAATAAATAAGGATGTATTTGGAACTGTGGCAGCTTAAATTAAGTCTTAAATGTGTTTATTCTTGCATACTTATTTAAAACTTGATTTTACAAGATTTTTGCACCGTAATTAAGACTCTTATTTTCTCAGAATAAGTATGAATTAAATCTGATTTGAGGCTGTATTTGGAACTGTGGCAGCTTTAAATAAAACTTTTTTAAGTTTAAAAGTGACAGTCACGATTTTGGTAAGGGCTAATACCAAGCGACTTTCAAAGCCATTAATTCCGGTGGCCGGGTTACAATGCGTAGGAGGGTGGTGGCAAGCCCTTCATGCCACGCGAGCCACCAGCTCCCTACACTAACTATTACCGTTAACCTCGACCAGGTTTTATGAAAGGGGAAACCGAAGAACCTGGGGAAAACCCCTTAAACCAAGTTTTAATTTTGCTTACTGGTTTGAAACTTAAACAAACCAAAATATAGCAATCTTAAATAAGTCTCGATTTTCACTCCAAATATGAATGTGTTAACTCTGAAGCCAGGATATATTTGGCAGCTTAAAAGGAGTCTGTTTTTATACTAAAAATTGCAACTTCGCTTTTGGTATTCACAAATAATTGAATTTTAAACCTAAGACTTAATAAAAACTTAATTATGGATGTATTTGGGAATGTGGCAGATTTAAAAACGTCTTAGCGAAGTTTGTTTAAAGTAACTTATTTAAAACTTAAATTCATATCTATCGTGCAACCTAATGTAAATCTAAATTTAGTATAAAAGTATGTATTAATTACGTCTGACTTAAGGATGTATTTGGGACTGTGGCAGTCTTTTTTAAGATCAACAAATACAGTTTTAATTTTCGTAAGGGCTCCGAAACCGACGCCTTTATCAAGCAAGTCACGCCGTCGTTAGAAGAAACCTTGCTTGAACTTTAAGTCTTGAACACTTTTATAGTTTGTATAGTTGGTACAGAGATTTTCTGCCCCCTCACGCGTGCCGTTAATTACCGCCCCCACCAGCCAACCCCCATAAAGGGAGAGTGACCGAAAAAAAACAAGTTGGTCTCATTCGATAGAACTCTTTGACGCGCACGCATTGCCTTTAATATCCACCCTCTCCGACCAGCCCCCTTAAAGGGAGAGTGACCGAAAAAAACAAGTTGGTCTCATTCGATAGTACTCTTTGACGCGCCAGCAGTGCCATTAATTTCCAGCCCCTCCGGGCCACCCCCTGAAAGGGAGAGTCACCGAATGGTACGATATCCTACGCCACGAAAATTTTAATACGCCCTAGGGTCAAGTTTCATTTTTCACGCCGAACGATACCATTCCTCATCTGTATTTCAAAAATTACTACACCTATATTACTTCTATACCTCTAAACTGTGTGCAATTTTCAGCTCTTTCAGGTAACCAGGGGGCGCAATTGCCTCCCTTTTTCTATTTTGTGCATGATATTTGTAATTGATTTACTTTTAAATTCTGTTTCACACTTTTCTTATTTAGGTTTAGTTACTAACATTACAAAAATTAAAACAATTGTTTTGTCGTTCTTCAAAGATTTATTATTTATTTGAAAAATTTATAATTCCCAATATTAATTTCATTTTATAATCGTTATTCCGTTCACGACGACCCGAGTCGTCCGGCCTTTGACGGCGACGCCCATGTTCATGTTTTGCTAACCTATCTCACCTTTGATAATTTCCGTCTATCAAACGATAGGAAATCACATGGCCTCCACAGGTTTTGTATTGGTTTGCCCACCCGGGTATTCTCAGGGTTGGCGGCATCCACTCTTTAACTTAGGATGGCAATTTATATATCAAACGATAAGAAATCACGTAGCCTCAACAGCTTCTGTATTAGTTTGCCTACCTGTGTCTACTAAGGGTCAAATACTATATATACCCCCATCGGATTCCTGACACTTCAGTCCTCCATCTGTTCTATATTTCAAGTCAACTAAAGTTATTTTTATTTAATAAATCATTAAATACCAATATTTTTTTGGCTCTGAAAGCTACACTCATTCAATTAGCGGCATCTAGAGAAAAACTACTTATTGCACGCCACCACCACTGGTTTAATAACGTCGCAGACAAGTGCCTTTTGTAAGTTTCAATTTAAGTAGGTTATTTCTTAAGTGTATAGTCAATGTTTTAAAATGATTCGAATAATTTTAACGTCTCCCGTAAACATTGACCGTTCAGCGTATCGCCTAGAAAGGAAAGACAACGGGGGAAAAACCGTTCTTATTCACTTTTAGAACTAGAAATGAAACTTCTAGTGCAGTTCATTTGGACATGAAGTTAGCATTAAATGTAGTAGAAGTTAGACTTTTTTATGTTGTTAGGTGCAGTACCAGTAGTATATACTCAATTTTACAGCTTCGAAATCCCGATGTTAACCACTATTTTATCGAACATTTTATATATCGTCTGTAATTAGCTAATATATATATATATATATATATATATTAGCTAACTACTGTACTTGTAATATATTGTAAAACATACAGAAATATTTATAATATATATATATATTAGCTAATTACAGACGATATACTTACAATAAACTGAAAACTTACATCACTAAACAAAATTACAAAAGTATTGAAAATTCAATTAATCACAAACTGGTTTTTGTGCCATTTAAAACTACGTCTTTATTTGAACATACATGGACATGAAAAACATACAAAATTACAAGAAAGACCATACACTAAGAATATTTTGATTTCTTTGATGGGCCGGGTGTGTCTCCAAAATCTTCGGCATGTTATGCCTGCGACAATTTTGTAGGAGGTGCTAGGTTTATGTCTTCTTCGTCCGATTCTTCCATCTCGATGGCTGGTAGGTTAACGCAACGCTTCCCTTCACAGGATCTGCAGAGAACAAAGTATTTCAGTCCTGCTCACTAGCATTTACACCTTCCACCATCACAGCCTTTCTTGAAAGTGCACGATAGCCCCTTGAGGAGCTTCTGAGGGGCAGGGTCATTGTTCATCGTAGTAGGCATCAGCCCTTGTTGGATCCTCTCCCATCCCCATCCACCAGGGTCTTTTTCTTCCCCCAACCACTTCTGTACTTCGTGGTATGTGCGGAGGGAGTGGTAGGCACACTCTTCTGTTGGGGGCAGACGATTCAAATTTACCATGCCGTGAGTGGCAGCCTTCACGAATTGCTCATAGCGAAGGCTGTGGAGAGTACTACCTTCATCCCCACCGTTAAGAGTCCCAAGCATCGCTCGCCTGCCATAGCTGTTGCCTCATGGTTGGTATCTGGATCGAAGAAAAGTGAGGCTTTATCGATGAGGTGCGGATGACGTTGAAAGGTGGATATCAATTTTGATTTAATCTTCCAAATCAGGGCAGAGGTGTCGTAGTCTGTTGAGAGAGCGTGGATGAAGGGAAGAAATACAACTTTGGAGCATTTGAAGTCAAGTCCAACTGTCACCTGCTCCATTAAACCATTCCAACCAGGTATGCTTCGCAGGTTTGATGACTTTCCATACAACCACAAAGGGTCTGGGGCTGAGGGCTGTATTTCACTGTCAAACTCTTTCAATTCTTTGATCGGAATAGCTGACAGGCCCGCGTTTTTTTAACAGTGGACTGAATGAGATCAGTAGTTCCAAAGGTAGCTATTGAGTCAGCAGAAACGTAAATCTTTACGGGAATGTTTTCGTCAGGCAGGACGGATGAACTCAGCGTAATTATCATGATCCCACCTAATTCGTGGAATGTGTTCTCTCCATCAAGTGTGTTCGCATTCACGTCAGCATTGTCGAAGTAGAATAACATCGTTGCTCCTTTCTCAATGGGTGGTGAGATTTGTCCCCGCACTATAGCAGAGCTTTATACACGCAGTGCCTCTTTGTAGCTGCATGAGAACCCCATAGCTAAGCGCAGTTCGACAAGATGTTTCGAAACAAACTTCCTGTACAAATATGTACCGAAGCTGAGCTGAAGCGAGGAGAGTGTAACGAAAAATATAACCGACTAATAATAATTCTGATAAAATAGAGTATTTTAAGAATGTCCCTAAAATATGAAATCTTATAAAAACATTTTGTTGGCGATGTGGTATGGGAATCCCCCTTGCCAGCGGGAATTTTTGCTGGTCGCGTAGCCCTTCCTAAGAATTCAAAATATGAGTGTTGTATCGAATGTTCGCTTGAAATCTTTTTTTTGTTTACAATGGTGATAGAGAGATGCTTGGAACGATGGACGCGTCAATGAAAGTACGCGTTCTGGGTTTGGACATGTTGCCCCAGTGACGTCAGTCTAGGGAGGTGAGCCAAAGAAAAAAGAGAGAAGGAAAGGACACATTTTGGACCGAGCTCATGAGCGAAAGGAAAACTTGAACGAAGCTCCGGAATCACCGAAGCGATTAGGCAAAATGCCATATATGGTAGTTCGGCCTCTATTTGCGTGCCCCGATTAATCACCCAAAAACTAACGTGAACCGCGCCATCGACGCCGCTCCGAGAGATGGATCGCCAGCTGCACCTCGCCGGATTGAACTATAAGTACAGTGTATCCGTTTTATTGTTAGGAGTTTTCCGTTCTCCTTTCATTCTTTAAACCTTCGCTCCATGGTACGGAGCGTTGGCACCCTCCGGTTATTGGCGCCATTGTTATAGTTGTTAGGTTAATCTGGTAGGACTGTGCGAGTACTCGAACATCATCGAGTACTCGGCCTTTTTTGAGGTCAAGTACTCGAATTCGACCGCGAATAATTAATTTTAGAATACTCTTCGATTTCCGAGTACCAAAAAATTGCATATTCGGGTACCCGATTACTCGAATAAGCTGCTTTCTAAACTCGAGTTTTTTCTATTCTCGTTGCTTCAAAGTGCAGAGTGGTTTTTACCACTTTTTGGGGGACAATAAACGTTACCTACAAAGTTGTGGAAACTGTGGTTCATTTAAATTAAAGGAATATTTTTCAGCATTGATAAATACTTTATACTTTATTTAAATTTAATTTCATAACTACTTGAAAAAAACTAGCTCGTACTTGACTGGAATAAGAGAAAGTTTTCCTTTAATCAAATACTCGATTACTCGACTCGAATACTCGATGAAAAAATATTTCATACTCGTTAACCGACTCGATTGCCTAAAACCACTACTCGGATAGCCATATAATCTGGCCTATCGCCGCACCCACTAAGATGGGTTTTAATTGTTACCACTCCTAAAGCGCTCGTTCTTAATACCGCCCATGTGGTCCTTGTTCTTACATTGTTAGTTCATCTATTTACTGGTGCGCACACAGTCGTTGATTATCTTGTTCTTTGGCAACCCTCTAAACTATAGTTTTAATCATTATGATTACGTATAATTACAGTACTGAAATTAAATACTAGCGCTTGTTGCAGCCTACTTCCATGGGCTAGTAGGTCACACTTTGAATCTCTCTGACGCTCTTTTAACTCATCGTAGGAAAATGAAAAAAAAAACAAGCATATTTCTCAACTCAGCCCCTACAACTCCTCTAGCGTTTATGCGGCTAACGCGTTTAGCCACAAAGCGTTTATGCGATAAACGCTTTAAGCCGCTAAGCGTTTAGGCGACTAAAGCTTGGTTTCCACCAACGCGCGTAAGAGCGCGTCATAATGTATTTTTTTTGTCGCGCGTAAGAACATTTGCACGTTTCAAAGCTGAGTGTCGCTTTTTGACGCGCGCTGGTGGAAACCAAGCTTGAGACGTTTATCCGCCAAGGGTTTATGCGACTAACGCGTTTAGCCCTCAAGCGTTTATGCGGCTAACGCGTTTAGCCGCCAAGATTTTATGCGATAAACGCGTTTAGCCACCAAGCGTTTATGCGACTAAAGCGTTTATCCGCCAAGCGTTTATACGACTAACGCGTTTAGCCCTCAAGCGTTTATGCGGCTAACGAGTTTAGCCACCAATCGTTTATGCGATAAACGCGTTTAGCCGCCAAGCGTTTATGCGACTAACGCGTTTAGCCGCCAAGTGTTTATGCGACTAAAGGCTAGTTTTCACTGGGCATAACGCGCGCAAAACATTTTGCGGTAGGATTTGCGTTGGCGGAAATTCCGCAAATGACCACGGCAGCACTGCGGTATCTTCTCTTTACCGCAGAACGCGGCAGAAGCAGGCTTGGATATAAGGTTTATTTCTAAACTGGTCTATTTGGCCAGTGACTCCCAACTCTTGAATTATTTAAGTGGTCACGTAGACCAGTTGGTTAATAATACGGTAGATAATTTTGAATTAATAAACTGGACACTGGACCAGTGAACCCCTAGCTTTTGAATAAAAAAACTGGTCTGAGCAATTAATAAACTGGTCTTTGACCCAGTGACCACCGCTTATTTCCAAGCAGTGTTGTTCCAGGCGGTACATTTGTACTTTTTTAATACCTTTTTGATTTTGAAGTACAAAAATACATTTTGAAATTTTTAATACGTATTTAGTACATTTTGTAAATTTATGATACAAAAGTTAAATTTTAGATACGTAGTTAGTACATTGTGAAAATATGTGAAACAAAAATACATTTTAATACTTTTGACATATATTTAGTACATTTCCTAATTTGGGAGATTGTTTAAAATTTCATCATCACAAAGTTTCTGCTTATCTCCGAATTCCCGAATTGCTCAAAAATGGAAGATGGAGAGAGATAATGGAAGTTCAAGGAGCTTTACGTAATTTTGAGGAAACGCGTAAACCTAATCGAACCAGTAAACTAGCTCAAAATTTAAGAGACAAATTAGCTAAATATCTATGCACTGAAGGCGCACTGCCACATCAATATGAATACGTAACCAGACAATAGAAAAATTAAATTGATTTTAAAATTTTATATGCTCAATATCTTTTGCAAAAGTGAAAAATTAATGTCAATTTACTATTTATACAAAGTAGAAATATTTTTAAGTTTTTTTAACATTTTTTTGCACCCAATTAAACAAAAGTATCGAATGATAAATTTTAAAACATGCCAGTTCAATCTTAACGTAGATCACGCTGTGCAATCTTCGTCATTTTCAGAGAAAAAGTTTCTATTTTTAACCGTAATAAACCTTGTTTTTTAGTGTTCGTAGTTGCGCTATCTAGCATATTCACCATTTTCTCATCGATATCATCACGCTTCCTCTTCCGTATAGGCGTCTTCGATGGTAAGTTAAATAGAGGAGTTGCTTTTTTGGTTGTGCTAGGGCTACTCTCAGGGTGTTCATCCCTGAACTCCCCGATTGCAGTGGAAAAATGGCTTTTGTGTTTTCAGTAGGAGCTGTGATTGCGTCCATGGTGTTTGAAGTTTCCCAAATTTTGGCATTTTCTTCACGATGCAACTTTTCTTTTGTCATAGATGTGTCCTTATTTTCTTTATCAGGGTGATAAATGTTTTCGGCATCGATTAAATCTTCATAGTTCACTTTGCTGGAAAAACCATACTGAAATTAATTTCATATTAAAAGGGGATAATATTGAATTGAAATATATATTACCCAGGAGAATATAGCATCTTCTTAAAATCGAATCAGCCGAAACTGGATCACTCGTAGGTTCTACAGTTGACATGTCCATTGAAAGATAAACGCTGCAATCTTCATTGTTTTGAAGATTAGAGAAACTACTAAAATTAGAATGGTTATAAATAATTTTCAATTAAAAAAGGAAATTTAATTTTGTATGGCAATTTACGGCCTATGTAAAACTGTTGAACTCAAAAATCCATCTAATATATTGTACAACGGCCACGCTGGGTAGCACAAATCATCACTTCCGGCACCACTTTTTATTTTGGATTCGTAACTTCCTTTTTCTTTTAAATATCTATCCCTCAAATTCTTCCATTTCTTTTGAGGTTCACCAACTAGTTTAAAATAAAAATCTTTAACAATAATGAATGTATTATAGGCATGATGCCAAGGCTTACCTGGTAGTCCTAAAACTAGTCCTATGGATTTCCACCGATTTTCTTTGATATCGTTGTTTTTGAAAGATTTATGGGCCTTATCGTACAAAAACGGGTAATTTCTAACCTCATCGATTAATAATTCTTGATCTTTATACGATAGCCTTCCCGACATTGTATAACAAACTATAAACAACAAGTTAAGCCACTAGTTTTCCTATTTATGTAATTTTCCCTATGTTTTCGTCCATTAGTCACGTGGTATCGTAATTTCTAATTGGCCAACGCTTCAAATTTACGGGTAGCGGCGCGGAAAAATGGAAACCACGGAAAGTGTCAAAGTGCGTTAAAAGTGCGGCGTTACCGCAAGCGTTAGCGTTAGTAACGCAAAGTTAACGCAACGCGAACCAAATTTCGGCGCGTTATGCCCAGTGAAAACTAGCCTTAACGCGTTTAGCCGCCAAGCGTTCTTATTAAACTAAACCAACATAAACCCGGTTACCTGAAATAATGGCTTTAAAAGTCGCTTGATGACTTAGGCCTAGGGTGGTGCCTTGGGTATTAGCCTAGCTGATTATTATTATTATTATTATTATAAATATTATTTCGCTTTTGTTAATAAGGAAATTTGATAAAGTCGACTTACACTAATTAGATTATTAAAGAAAATTGTCTTATTCGCTCTGGAAATTATGGCGCCGATTAATCGATGTGCTGTCTCAGTCTGGTATGATTGAACAATGAACACAACTTTTATACCGCCTTAGGTGAACCGCGCTAAATGTTTTATTTCTAAATCCCTGGAGGTTGTTTCAACGTCATCTTTTTATTTTCTAAACCCCTGTGTTTGATAGTGTTGAACAGGCGTTTAGCTGGCGTTTATCTTAGGTGGTGTGTAGTTATTACACGTGTTGTTGGCCGTATACAATTTAAATGTAAAATCTAAGTGTTTAATTTTTAAACATGTTCATTTATTTTTTCGATGTTGAAAATCTAAACGTTGTTTTTTTTCTGTGTACCTTTCACCGCCTCTCGGTGGATATAAATAACTAAAGCAAAAAATCGACGTATAGCGTAAAGGAGTTGAACCGAACTTGTCAGTTTCGTTGACATTAGCATCCGCTTTAATTAATGTTTCGGTCAGTTCCAGATTACTGTTATTTAAAGCGTTGCGCACTGCACTGCCGTGCAAAGCACAAAAGCATTAACGACCAAATTTTCGATTTACAGATTTTGGTTTTATTTCTCCTTATTTTAAACTTTATATCAGAATCAGAATCAGAATTTTAATTATTTTTTGTTGTACAAAAATATGACATTAGCGGGCCAAGTCTTCTTGCGACTTATAGCCCACTAACAATCAGAATATCACATAATATTCAACTTCTCCAAAGACCCTAAAAAGCAAGCAGACGACAGAGCAAACGACACATGGAATAAATTCATCTTGATGGGTTTAGCCAAGGCTTACCGAAAGGAAGAAGCAGCCTTGATTTGGCAAACTATATCCTAATTTTTCAAAGTCAAAATTGTTTTTTGGGAATTGCTGATCTTCTTTGGGGTCTAGTAGACGGGGCCGGATTAAGACTTTGTGGGGCCCTGGGCCCAAGCTAATTTTGGTGCTCCCTTTCAGAGGCTAGCGAGCGAGGCGCTCCCACAATCTATAATTGACAAATGGATGGAAAATACAATTTCAATGTAGACTTTAGTGATGCTTATAAATGATTACTTTACATGGTATCGAAAAAGTTAACGCATTTACTAAAATTCGTACTTTTAATTTTTTGAAACCGCTTGGTGCCCTAGGTCTATTGGGTAATCCGGCCCTGCTAGTAGAGTAAGTTACTCAATTGAAACCTACCCGTTCAAGTCTTGAAGACGTTTTCGCTCTGAGATTAATGAATTCTATCGGCACTCGGTATAGAGCTGTTGTTTTTAACGTCAAGCCACAATTACAACATGTCAACGAACACCTGTGAAAGTTAAGGGCCCCACTCCTACAGGCAACTGCCGCCGTGGCACTGCGATCGCTCGTTGCGTCGCGTAGGGGTACTAAGCGTGGGTTCGCGTTTACTTCACCCGCGCACGTCGCGTAAGCAGTGATGCGTGACAAGCTCGTGGGACGGTGCATTTTTTACTAGCGTTAATTACCTGTCAACCATTAAATATTGGATTTCCATATTTTACCAGTAGGTAGCGCTTGTTTTTTGATGGCCACTATATTTTTTCCACACGTACCTGATTGTTACGGATATTTTTTATTGTATTAATTACGTTTTCGGGATAAGCGATAATTACCCGTCAATATTTTAGTTAATACTTTATGGTAATTTGTAGAGTGTCCGACTCTGTAAATAAAGTTATTAAATAGTCATTAAGCTCAGGACTGATAACTTTTCACTAAATTACTCATAGTCATGAAACAGCCAGGTAACTATGCCTGTGAAATCGCCACCGCCAGCCATTTTAAAGTATAAACCGAGGCTTATTAAATTTTCAATGGGTACTTTGGATAGATAATGATCTTTTGTTCGTAATAGAATAGAGATCACTGATTGGATATCAGAGAAATATTCTATTGTAATTCTAGATTTGTTTTTGCTGGGTCGGCTCATAATTTCGAGTAAAATCATAAACTAAAAATGATATTTTATCATTAAGTAAGTAAACTTTGGTAGAGGTCGGGGATGGTTAACTTTTATTCAATAGATAAAGCTATCAAAATTATTCGTAAAACTTTTTGATCAAGTAATTTATATTTCAGTATTATCCGATTATTTTTTGATAAATTTGTAAAATTAATCGGAAAAACGAGGGTTTTTTCGATAAAAAGCTCTAATTTTACGAATAATACATGTTTTTTAATCATTTTCCGAAATATTAACCGGTAAATTTCTTTGTTTACATTTTTCCCCCGAACAAAATCAATTTAATCATGGATAATGATTAACCGTCACCGACCTCTAAACTTTGGCAAAACGTTAGCTCTGACTTCCACGTTCTGAAATTTAAAAAAACAATATTACTTAAATACTTAAATAGAAGTATTCAATCTAAATTGATACAATAAACATTTATACCTCTTAGTATGATATTTTTCAATATGCAATTGAGCACCATCATCATAAAAGTAATCTATTTTCTCACGTAATCGATTACTTAAAATGCATCAAGCGATTATAAATAACGCAACTTCGACAGCGATCCAACAACATTGAAAATATATTTAATTAAAGGCCGGTTTAAAAAAACACACACAAATTCCTAGGACAACTTGGCTAGTGGTTTAAAGAATATCCTTTTTTACACTCTAAACTTTTAAAAGCTATTTGCGTTTTAATTTGTTTATAATAATTGTTACCACAATTTTAAACTAGCCTTTAATTAAATATATGTTGTTGGATCGCTGTCGAAGTTGCGTTATTCATAATCGCTTGATGCATTTTAGTTGTTTCCTAGTTTCGACGAAAATTTGGAAACGCGATAACTTCTCAACCGTTGGTTGTAGAGGGATAATTTTTCCACTTTCTAAATATGAACCGACCATTGTTAATTCAAAAACGCGTGAGTCAGTGCCGTAGAACCAATACTTAAAAAGTTGTCAAAAATGAGTTTTGACGGTTCCCGCCAAACTATTAATTTTTGGCGGACGAAACCGATAAATAACGAAAGATATTGGAAAATAAATAAAAGTTGCAATTGGTTTCATCGAGCTATCTATTATAGTTTTCTAGCAGAATTAAAAAGAGGGCAAAAATTTCACCTGTCGAAGACTTTTCAAACAGAGTGTACATAATTTAAGAAAGTGGTTAATCCCTCGTATCATAAGTCGCATATGGCTGAGGAGTTTTAATCAAATTCACTAGAATTAATTTCAGTTCTTAACTTAAGAAAATTAATGAACTAAGCCTAACCTAAATTTATCGCACGTACTGTCACCTAAGGCCCCAATAAGCCTTTCGTTGTGATAGTTGAACCGAATTCTTGAGGCACTTCAAAGCGGCTGGCGTACCTCAGTATGCCTTCGGACTCCATTGCAGGATGCGTCTATACTTGACCTTCATATTACTGACCTACTAATTAAAAAAGGGCTCTAATGTGAATGCTACATCAAGCAACGAATTTTCGCCGCTGTTTGGCGCTTTAGACTCGAATGAACAAGGAATCACCGAAACATTAATTCACGCTGGCGCTGATCTAAAAGTGAACGATGTACAACAAATAATTTGTTTTGTACCTACCTTCGAAGCTCTACCGCCATATTACAGAGCTACACAGAAAAAAATGTGTTTAGGTTTTTAAAATCTAAATATGTTTGAAAGCTAAACATGGGTAAGAGTTGGTGTTGTTTCCTTAAACACATCTGTTTAAATAAAACGAGTTTCTCAAACAATCTTCCAAGAGCTTTCCGGTAGTGTTCCAAACCGGAACAGCTGGTAAGAGGTCATGTTTAGAAATTAAACATAATGCTAAACACTGATGTTTAATAAGTGTATATTGTGTTACGAGTTTAATGTATATTTCACGTTGTCTATATATTTCGTTTAATTTCGTTTTCTATTTTTCTAATAAATATAATATTCGTTAATCACCGTTATATTAATAGTGTTAACTACAATATGGACCGGGTCCTTATATCATCTCATAATTTTTAAGTTATTGGTAATTAAGACTAATTTAATAACACTAATGTATATAAATCAATAATTTAACATGAACGACTAAAAATTAATAAAATAACACTACTTTTGATGTTATTTAAGGCCGTATTAACACCAAGAATGTATTTATTTATTCTGAGTATAAATAAATACATTCTTGTTAACACAAATATAATTTAAATTAATATCGCTAAAATATAATCAGGCAGTTAAAGAAATGAAATCGACAGTATAGGCAGAAGGTTTCATTAATTCGTAGCCAATTAATATTAATGTTATTTTAGATAATAATTAAACAACTCAAATATACAGCTACTCAAAGAGTGGCGTATACGGCAAATTAAAACATGTTTAAAATCACAACACCCGAACCTTTGAACATGTTTAGAAACTAATCTTAAAAATATGTAGACGTGTTTTCATTGTAAGCGCCAAAAGCATTTAATTTGTAAATTATTCACTCTGGCGAGGACGTGATGCGCTAGATGACGATGGTAACACTCCTTGGCCACTTGCGATGATTCATTATAGACTCATTACAGAGCTTTTAAAGGTGCTAATGTTAATGATACTGATTTTAAAAAAGCACTGCACTGCCGTGCAAAGCACAAAAGCATTAACAACCAAAACCAAAATATGGAGAAAACCCGCGAAGTTCAAACTTTCTTTGCCTTAAGATACCCCAACTTACTTCTTTCAAGTTTATATAGTAGACTTGAATTTTTCAACTCAAATTATATTCTGGTACTAAACAATTTACGGGCCAAACGATATTTCACTTTGACAAATTAATGATAACGATTAACAAACTTGTTCGGTTGTACACATCGTAATTTTGTATAGTACATCTACCTATATTCGTTTTCAAATGTTTATATAGCGCACGCGCGCGTGAAAGTGAGTTTTTGGTTGCTGTTAAAAAAGGTGTTATTTTGCGCGTGTAAAAATAAATTAACGGCCAGTTCTGTTTTGAAATAAGAGGAAAAAGGTTTACCGGTTTTTATGTCGGAAAAGTTCGCGTCTTTTATTTCGCTGTTCACGACATTTTTTGGTCCGTCGAGCCGGATACATTCGTCAACTTGATTATGTTCCTCAACTAATCATCGAATCGGCAATCTTTCCGTGAGAGACAGTGAAAATTAGCGTGGATTCTCCGTTGCAAACCGTTTAAACCATCGATCATATCCCGATCGTAAACGAATCAACATAAGTCATCATGGATGTTCTGGTGAGAAGAAGAGCAGCTATCAAGGGACAGATCACCAGGATTGAAAATGCGGTGGGTCAAACAGCAACGAATCTATCTGACGTCGCCTTGAAGCTGTATTTAGACAAGGTGGAAAAACTATCGAAAGACTTGGATGAGGTTCACGATGCCGTAGTTGCAAATATCGATCCCGACGACGACGATTTCGCGGATCACGAAGATGAATACAACCCCCTAATCGCTCGACTCGAAGATCTGACAATCCTACTCGTCACTGAATCAAATGAAAGAGCAGCAAACATTCCAGTGAGACAAGTCAGACCAGCTAGTGATGTACGTTTACCGAAGCTGGAACTTCCATCATTCAGCGGTGGTTACGTCGATTGGCTTCCATTTCACGATCTCTTCACGGGCACCGTACACAACAACGAATCGCTCACCGGAGCTCAGAAGTTTCAGTATTTGAAGTCATCATTACGAAACGAAGCAGCGCTCCTCGTTCAATCTATTCCGGTAACTGACGCTAACTATCTGGAGGCTTGGGATATCTTAAACAATCGGTTCAACAATACCCGGGAAATCATCGATGCACACGTAAAACGTCTCTTCAGTCAAACTAACGTCATCCAAGAATCTTCATCCGCTTTACGAACGCTCATCGATACCACCGCCGAATGCATAAGGGCGCTCAAGGTTCTCAAAGAACCAGTACAACATTGGGACTCCATACTACTTCATCTTGTAAAGGAAAAACTGGATTCAGAATCTCGCCGACAATGGGAACTTTCCCTGAGGGGGACCGAAAGACCAACTTTCGAGGATCTCGTTACATTTCTTGAACAACGGGCCAGAGCCTTAGCAGCAGCTCCGCCTACAACTACTGCAATCAAGTCGAAGCCTCCATTACATCAGAGACCGAGTACAAAGGCTCATCATGGTGCTCTGAGCGAGACGTGTCACTTTTGCAACGAAACACACTCTGTATACAAATGTACCAATTTTCTGAATGCATCTTCGGACGAGCGTTGGAACATGGTCAAGAGGAGTGCCATGTGTTTCAATTGCTTACGAACCGGTCATCAAAGCAATGACTGCAAATCTGGTCATTGTAGGAAATGCAACGCACGACATAACACACTTCTACATCAAGAGAAGGAATTAACGAAGACGAAGGCAACCTCCGGTGTAGTTTCATGCCCATCTCGTGAAATAATTGGATCAACCCAAGTTATCTTGGCAACCGCAATGGTCCAAGTCAAGGGACTTGACGAGCAACTTTATCCAGCCCGAGCGCTTCTGGACTCGGGTTCTCAAGCCAGTTTCATCACGGAACAATTCACGAGGAAACTAAGATTGAAGCGAACACGTTTCAACGTCTCAGTTGACGGAATTGGAGCAACCGGAATGAACACCTCTCAAGGCAGTGTCATGGTGAATATTCAGTCAAATATCATTAACACGTCGGAGGTCATCGTCGAGGCAATCGTCCTGAAAAAGGTCACGGATTATTTACCTAACAGTCCGTTCGATCCTGGAAATTGTCTACACTTGAAAGGCTTAACACTTGCTGATCCAACTTTTCATAGCCCTGGACAAGTGGATATTTTACTAGGTGCTGACGTGTATCTAGAGCTCTTATCAGATGGCATTTGCAAGGGGAAAGAAGGTCTTCCAGGTGCCTTTAATACTCTTTTCGGATGGGCAGTTTCCGGTCCATTGCTGATGGCCGGAAGAAGTTCGAAAATAAAGGTCCACCATTGTACATTGGAAGCAGATTTGAAACATCTTTGGGAGCTAGAAGACATCCAGCCTCGAATAATACTATCTCCAACAGAAATTCAATGTGAAAAGAACTTTGAAGAATCACATACACGTGACTCTACAGGAAGATTCACTGTACGATTACCAAAGATAAACGATGCACCAAAACTTGGAGATTCTAAACAAATGGCAATCCGTCGATTCTCTCACTTAGAACGACGTCTACGTGTTAACCCGAATCTCTATGAGGAGTACCGCAAGTTCATGGGGGAATACATTGCCCTTGGACATATGGAACTCATTCCCTCGAATGAAATAAAAATCGAAACCAATCCATCTTACTACGTGCCTCATCATGCGGTATTCAAAGAAGACAGTACCACCACGAGAGTTCGTGTGGTGTTCGACGCCTCTGCCAAATCTACAACTGGAGTTTCCCTAAACGATCATCTGCTAGTGGGGCCAAAACTTCAAGATGATTTGGTCAACCTCCTTATTCGCTTTCGTCAACATCGCATTGTAATGAAAGCAGACCTTGCCAAAATGTTTCGTCAAATTAGAGTACATCCAGACGACTCCGATCTTCAAAGAATTGTTTGGCGAAACAACTCACACGAACCCTTGCTCGAATACCGTTTGCTAACGGTTACATATGGAACCGCATCAGCGCCATACCTAGCAACTAAAGTCTTGAAGCAACTCGGCCATGACGTGAAAGAGACACTTCCGTTGGCATCTTCGGCTTTACAAAATGACTTCTACATGGACGATCTAATGACAGGAGACGAAACGATTGAGAACGTTTTAAGACTTCAGTCAGAAATCATTCAAGCTACATCTCAAGCAGGATTTGAAATAAGGAAATGGGCGTCGAATGAAGCTGCATTATTGGATACACTACCAGCCAACATGAAGGATTTACAAAAGCCACTATGCATCGAGAACGACGAATCAGTCAAGACTCTCGGCCTATATTGGACTCCTTCGGCTGATAATTTCTCGTTTATGGTTACTTCTCCAGCGTCAAGAAGTTCAATCACTAAACGTACGATTCTTTCGGATACAGCAAGGATATTCGATCCTCTGGGACTGTTGGCACCAGTAACCGTTCGAGCGAAACTGATGTTACAGGAAATGTGGCAGCTAAAATTGAATTGGGATGAGCAACTTCCCCAACCACTTGAAGCTAAATGGAGGTCGTTTCGAACCGATTTACCAGAAATTGAAAACATTACGGTTCAACGGCACATTTCGCAAGCTAATGCTACAGACATTAGCCTGCATGGATTTTGTGACGCATCGGAGAAAGCGTACGCAGCTGCCGTATACCTGAAGACGGTGAATAACAACGGACAAATCAAAATACAACTGATCGCTGCGAAAACAAGAGTCGCTCCGCTCAAACAAATCACACTTCCGAGACTGGAATTATCTGGTGCATTACTTTTGGCTTCTCTGATTCAACTGATCAGGGAGTCATTGAGATTGGATATAGCTGATGTTCATTGCTGGTCGGACTCAACAATCGTCCTAGCTTGGTTGAAAGCTCCACCGCAACGTTGGAAAACGTTCGTAGCCAATCGAGTGTCAGAGATCCACGAGAAACTACCGAGAGCGCAATGGCATCACATTTCAGGAGATAGCAACCCTGCAGATTGCGCTTCTCGAGGAATATCCGCTAGCGAACTGGGAAATCATGGTCTCTGGTGGCATGGACCGCAGTGCCTTATTTTCGCCGCAACAACGCAAGAACTACATGAACTCTCAGAGCCAAATGAATGTTTATCCGAGGAAAGACGAATTATTTCTTTAGTAACACATCATCAAATGGATTTCACGCTCCTTTCCAAATTTTCAGCGCTTAAAAAACTCATTCATATCACCGCCTACATTCTACGTTTTGTCTTCAATTCGCGAAATGCGACAGAATTGAGGATTACTGGACCTTTATCGAAAGAAGAGAACGAAAAGGCGCTATCCCATTGGATTCGGGTCGTCCAAAGCAACAGTTTTAACGAAGAGATAGCTTGCCTTAAACAAAACAAGGAATTACCACGGAAAAGTAAAATCCTTTCGATGCGTCCGTACATCGATCAAGATGGGATTCTTAAAGTTGGTGGCAGACTTTGCCACTCCAACTTACCATACGAACAAAGGCATCCGGCACTGTTACCGAGACAGAGCAAATTAACAGAACTTCTAATACAACACGAGCACGAGAAACATTTTCACGGAGGTGCTCAACTACTAACTTCTGTCTTACAGAAACGTTATTGGATCGTCGGTCTTCGTGATGCCATACGTTTCCATATCAGAAGATGTGTTTCATGTGTACGACAGCAGGCAGTCACTGTAAAGCAACTTATGGGCGATTTACCACCAGCGAGAGTAAATCCTGCTCGGCCATTTTTGAAGTGTGGAGTCGACTACGCAGGACCATTTACCCTTAAACTAATGAAGGGACGAAGTCACTTCAGGTTTAAGGGATACATTGCCGTCTTCGCTTGCTTTACCACAAGATCAATTCATCTTGAACTTGTCAGTGACATGACCACCGAAGCATTTCTGGCAGCATTGAAACGCTTTGTTGCTTGACGAGGAAAATGCGCCGACATTTACAGCGACTGTGAACCAACTTTACAGGAGCCGATCGAGAGATGAAAACATTCATCAAATTCATAGTCTCTACAAACAACAACGATCAAGTATCACGATGGCTCGCAGACGAAGGAATTAATTGGCACTTCAACCCGCCTGCAGCACCACATTTTGGAGGCCTCTGGGAAGCCGGGGTGAAGTCCGTCAAGTATCATCTGAAACGAGTTCTTGGCACCATGGTTCTAAACTTTGAAGAAATGCAAACGCTTCTTTGCCAAATCGAAGCTTGCTTAAATTCACGTCCTTTAACGGCGTTAAGCTCGGATCCAAACGACTTCAATGCGTTGACACCTGGACATTTCCTAATCGGAGATGCGCTCACCGCAATACCCGAACCCGATCTCACTTCTGAAAACGTCAACCGCCTGTCACGTTGGCAATTGGGCCAACAAGTACTGCAGCACTTTTGGAACCGTTGGCGAAATGAATTCCTCTCTCGCCTTCTACAACGTCCAAAGTGGACTACACCAAAACCGAATCTACGAGTCGGCGACTTGGTCTTGCTCAAAGATGAAGATTTACCTCCAACCAAGTGGAGAATGGCAAGAATCACTGAACTTCATCCAGGACAAGACAATCAAGTTCGCGTCGTAACTGTCAGAACCTCTGACAAATCACTGAAAATACCCGTAGTTAAATTATGCCAGTTACCACTAGACTGATTTTAATTGTATTCAAACTGTTTACTAAGGGTTATTTATGTATGCAAATGTAACTTTTCGGACTTTTACTATCTCATTTGAAATTCGTTATTTCAAGGCGGGCGGAATGTTCGGTTGTACACATCGTAATTTTGTATAGTACATCTACCTATATTCGTTTTCAAATGTTTATATAGCGCACGCGCGCGTGAAAGTGAGTTTTTGGTTGCTGTTAAAAAAGGTGTTATTTTGCGCGTGTAAAAATAAATTAACGGCCAGTTCTGTTTTGAAATAAGAGGAAAAAGGTTTACCGGTTTTTATGTCGGAAAAGTTCGCGTCTTTTATTTCGCTGTTCACGACAAAACTAATATGATTTAATTTATTCTATAGAAGATATAAGATATTAGGTGTTGCCGGAGTATGGTGGCATGTAATGTTGTTGTGTATAAGCTAATTTACCAATGTATATTGTAGAGATTAGAGAACAGCTGAGTTAGTTAATGCGCACGAGCATGTTTTGTTCCCTTCTCCGCATGGAGTGTTTAGCGAGTTTAGCCTAGCATAAGCTAGTTCTTTGTATATGATGTATTTATGTTTTTAACTAGTTTTTAATTAAAACAATTAATTAATTCTTAGTCAAGCATCTTTTATAACTTCCCCCAACAGATATGAATAAGAAAAAAGTTATAAAAGAACTTAAAAAACGGTTGAAAGCAGTTGTTTTGGAAATCAACATATTTTTAGAGAACGGCGTTTTTAATATTCCCTCCGCACCGGTTTGAAGACTGTATTGAGTGCCATGCACTATGGAATACATGTTTGAAATCCTATCATGATAGGATTGCCTTTAATTTGTTGGATGTTATAACTCACAGGATTTTGATATCAATTTGCTTCACTCCCTGCTTCTAAATCTGAGCTGTTGGTCCTTTGTTCAGGATTTGGAGGAAAATAGGCTTTATCTTTACGAACCATTATTATCGCTCTTTTCTACAAACTACGGTTTTTTCTAAATCATGAATTGGTTTTAATCAACTATCCCGATGGGTTCTGCCGTTTTTTTCCCGATGATGAAACGTAGCAGATGACTAACAAAAACCTGTATATTGTTAATAACGAATGAAAAGCGAGAGCTTTCACGTCATCGAATTTTACATCATCTAAGGCGGTATAAGCGTTTTTGGGCCAACCCATAATGTTCCGCCACAAAATATCACACGGGATATGGGGATATATCCAATCCTAGTAACGTTATGCATTCCGGGTGTAGTTCATTATCAAATCAGTCTGGTAGTGGATATATTAGTCATCTACAATTATACGTTTTGATCTATACCATAAGTTATATTAGTATTGTTTGAATTTCAGAAACTTAAGCACTATATTGACCTCGCTAGAAAACCAGACTCAGATTAGTATTGTTTGAATTTCAGATACTTAATCACTATATTGACGTCGCTAGAACACCAGACTCAGATTAGTATTGTTTGAATTTCAGAAACTTAAGCACTATATTGACGTCGCTAGAACACCAGACTCATATTAGTCAGTGAGCCGGCTAAGTAGTCGGTACTAAGGGGGGCATGAAGGTTTGATCACCATTTCAAATAGGCCAATCCCCAAGGGTTGATTCAAAATTGGGTAGCACTCGTGGATAATAGCTTTCCCTCTCCCTAAAAATAGGGGTGGAAAGTCCAAATTTGGTTAATTTAGTATTTACGATATACAATTGACAAATATAAAAAGATATGCAATTCCCAGTACAATTAGTGTTGTGAAGTATTTCAGAAAAACGTGCTGTTCAGGAGTTATGAAGGCTTAAAATCGTAGGTAAAACATATGACGTCACTTAATTTGAACCAAATATTTTGAAACTTTAGATTATTTTTCCAAAACGCTTAGCCCTAAAGGCCTTTGAAATAATGATTTCAAATTTGGGGACAGTTTGCCTCTCTACCAAAAGGCGGGTGCTATTAAACGTACGATTCGGGAATTGTTTGGGTAATTGAAATGGTCGAATTATCCCTAGTGCTTAAACTTAGGTTTTTGATCGCTTCGATCCTCTGACCTAATTGCCTAAGCATATTTTTACGTAAAAATTACGGGGCGTCTTTCATATGAAAAATATACTTTATTTTGTTCTACAAACTAACGTTAGTGAAAATTTTGGATGGAGAGACGGAATTGCCGTAGCGGAAAGAGAATCTTCCCGCCGGAATCGAGGCTTCGCAAGAGGCTTGACTTTTTGCCAGTCTCAGTCTGCAGGCTAGACCTCAGTGGTTGGCGCTAGCGACCCTACTACCTTGAACTCCATAGAGAGAACGAATCTGACCCCGAGAAGCGACGTGGGGCCGCCTCACGACGGCGTCCCGAATATTACCCATATTTTTGGTATGGCGATGGAGGTGGTTCGGTTCCACGTCTTTACGCCTACAAACCCACCGCCGATGAACAAAAACGCCGTCGCAGCAGCGCCGACGCCATTTGCATCACTGCACCTAGCCCGACGGTTAATTCGCCGAAGGTCCTTACACTGACGGACGTCTACGCCGTAGGTCCATACGCTGACGTGTGCCAACGCCAAACGATTTTAGGCCGATGCGCACCTCCGTCAACCAAAATTTAGGCCGACGCACCTCCGCCGATGGCAGTTTAGTCAGAGCCGGATTAAGGACTAGGCCTACTAGGCACTGACCTATGGAACCCCACCAACAGAAGGCTTTATGTGGACATGAATAAAAATAAAAATATATAATCATAGGCCCCTACCTTCAGTAAATGTGATTGCCTCTCATATTGAGGAACGTTCGGAATTAAATTGAACATAATTAGCCGACTGTTAAAACAGCGACGGGCCCCAACGCCAACAGAAATTTAAGCCTAGAATATTGTCTGGCGACATAGTGCCACGCAGATTAAACATTAAGAACAGCAGCGAAATCTCTAAAGCAGGAACAATTAAAGCAAAACGACTTATTCAATACCGGTAAAAAACCAAGAACAATTATATTTATCAAACAGTAATCAAACACAAGCGTAATTGCGCAAAAATAGAATAGAAATGACAATAACATTCGATTAAATTAAATAACATTCCTAACATAATTTCATATACGCTCCAATAAAAATAGCCGTCGGCGAAAACCCCCCTCGGCCAAAAGCCCTCGCCGTAAATACCCGTCGGAGCAATGACCAACGACGTACCAACCGAAGGCTGAAGCTAGTGGTCCACCAGACGTTACGTAACCGTATCGCAAGAATTACGTCACTTCCACGTCGCACGAAGTTTTATTTAAGTTTCAAAAAGCGCCCGTCCATTATCTCTGATGCTAATACGTAGACGCTGATTTTCAACAAATGGAATGGACGCCATCTTTCGGTTATTTTACGTAACCTCAGGTTGACCACTAGCTTTAGACGCATCGGCGCAAAAGCCGTCGTCATAAAAACCAACTGCGTACCGACATGATACCGGTGGTTCACCTGTCCGTGACAATATTGATGTTTATTGCAATGTATTAATACAATAAATCATTTCCAGTTCTGTATTACTGTATGAGGTTTGGACTAGATTTGGATGGGATGGTCAAGCTTGTCCAAGGGTCTCGCGCTACATCCGAGGTTACTAGGATTTTGTTGGCTAATACGACATCGAAACAATTTCGCGCAGAAGTAAATTACTGCTTGTGTCTTCGTTCGAACGTTAGGATGACCTTAGATATTGGTCAACAAGTAAAATTTTATCGTCTTTGATGTTGGATTGTTTTGATGATAGAGGATCTAAATTACTCGATGAAAAAAACAGGTTTCCAATGATTAAGGTGGCGTCATATGACGTTTTTCTGTACAAATACGCATTCCTTTAGAACCACCATTAATTCAGGGGGCCGGGTTACAATTCGTAGGAGGGTGGTGGCAAGCCCTTCATGCCACACCAGCCAACAGCTCCCTACAATCCCTATACATATGTAGATGCCCAATGAGTCGGATCCAGTCTGCTGATGAAAACAGCCTTTCGACGAGGTACCCTGATTTTTGAAAGATCGTAGGAAAACCATATGACGTCACTAGATTCAAACCAAATATTCTCAAATGTTTTATAATATTTCGAAATTGCTTATCCCAAAAGGTCTTTGAAATAATTGTTTCAAATTTGGGGACAGTTAGCTTGTATTCTGTTACATTTGGTGCAAGATAGATGTTTTTTAAAAGCGTTACGTTGTATTCTTTTTGGTTTGATACAAATTATTATTGATAATAATAATAAATACACTAACTTTTACTGCATAAACTCTAAGCACAATATGCAAGTTTTAAAAATATCAATGTTATAGTTGTGATAAAAAAAAACACGTTTTAGTTTTTAAAAATGACTTCGACATGACTATGTGTGATGAGTTTCTTATTCAAACGCCATTGGAGATATCGAATGGGAAATTCTACTTGTAAGATAAACATTCTGTGAGGGGCTAACCACTGTCAGATAGACTGTACACCGATTACGCCTACTCAATACTGATTAAGGTACAGTCTCTAAGATTACGCGTTATCTCATTAGTACAGTACACCGATTACGCGGAGTGACTAGCCCCACTGTACCAAGCAGCACTATGACTCCGTTGCAGAATGCAGCTAATGTCTTTCCATGAAAAGGCTATACAAGCTACCAATTTGCAAATGCAATGCATGGCCAGCTTTGAATGTGATGAGTGCAATTGATTTTTAAATCGGTTCACTTATTAAACGTTAGTCATTATCCAAATAATAAATTTTACTAACTCAATATAATTTTTCATTCAACAATTGTTTATCGAATTGTCATTATTATTTAGTAGCGTAGGCAGGACTTTCGTTTGGGGGCTTGCACATAATTTAAAATACATAAATACATCCAACAATGTGTGACCCCTGGCTACGCCACTGTAAAAAGATAAGTTGATACAAGTTATCAAAAGAGCCCTTTGCAAATTTCCATCAACCTTTTGATATACTATATGAAGAGATTTGTAAATTAGTTTTACTGATAACGGCTGTTTACGACGATATCTGGAATTATTATAATTACTGATACGCCAGTCTGTGGTTGGAATTTCTGACGGAAAGTTTAACTCTGGATTTTTTTAAATTTGCTCCGTAATTTTAAGTTGAGCCCTTTAAAGAATATCACATATTAATGACAAAGTATCTTGCTTTCCAAAATAAATTTTTGTTCCTAGAGATTTATGCCATTTCTAGTTAAATACTCCTTAAAAGGCTAATTGTTAATGCCGCTCAACGAATGAATATTATTTTATTTTTATTTGTAAATACCTAATTAAATATAACACTTTGCTAGGTAATACTTTTAATAAAATATTTGTAAAGAGGGATCACTTACTAAATAAGTGAATTGAGTGTCAGTTTAACTTGAAGGTAATCTTTATTTCTATAGAAATTGCAGAATCTTCAACAAGTTCCCCAAACTTGGCTCTAAGAGGAAGTTGCATGGCCAATATCGAGTTGTAAATGGTGAACAGAATGTATCCTACCAAAAACTTATTAAGTGCTCATTGTAACGTAACGATATCCTTTCAAACTCGCCCCGAAGACAGTGATGAACTCACGCATGAAATCTTTTAATACACTCAATAGGAACGTCAGAACTTCAGATGTTCCTCCACTAGTTCTAACTTAGGTATTTTTATTTCCACGTATTCATTTTTCACCAGTCTGGAGGCCTTTCCTTACCGTGCTTAAATCAGCCAAACAACGATTGAGTGGACCAACCAGGTTGACCACGACTGCAATTGCAGCTTATTGGTTATATTGCCAAAGTTCTTCAAATTTGCTCCAACTGGAAAATAAAAGCACCCACTTCAATTTAATTTTACTTAATATCTTATTGGTTTATACAATATATTTATATTATTCTCAAAAAATCAAGAAATACGATGTATTACTTAATCTAGTGCGAAATAGGATTAAATAGAAAAATACCAGATTTCGAAAAGCTATTTCTGAAAACGAAGCGGCTCTTATATTGTGGGATGTGCCGTCAGAGCTTCTCTGATTGGCTGAAATGTTATTTCGCTAAGACGCCAGCGAAAAAAATAGAACATTCGCTTCGAACCGCGGATCCGCGATTTTGGTGGCGATTTTGAAAATATTCGCAAATTTTATTCGTGCGCGTCAATTTACAACGCGAAAACTGCTTTTTTTCGCCAAGTGGGAATTTCCTAACACAGCAATGAATTAAAACCAATGGCCTAAAACGTAGGGCCGTAGCTAGGGCTGGGCGCCGTGCGCGTGATAGGGTATAGGGGCACCAAAATTGGTCCTTATTATTATATCAGGGGGTGCCATTTTCTCTAGCTACGGCCCTGTATACTTCAGTTGGAAATCTGATAGTAAAGGGTATCAGGTATTTAGTAATGATATAGTATAAAAAGCTAGTCAGGCCAAATAAACAAGGAAGTGATTATTTAGTTTTCAAATTGCTAGTGAAACTTTCTAGGTATTTATTTTCCAAAATAGATTTTGGAATGTTAAGCTTGGTACAATTATTACATAATTAATCCAAATTTGAGATAAATAAAAACCAAGTGTAATTATGATTATTTCATTACTTTAAGAAAAAGTCAACATTACTCGACCTAAATATGAAAAAATTATAAAAATGAAAAAGGGTCAAATATTATACAAAAACCAGTTCTTTAAACTGGAAAAAAATGACTTTTATTCTTTAAAATATTACGGCTAAGAAGGGACAGATATTAAAAATTTATATTATATAACGATTTTTACCTCTCTGAGGGGACAAAGTCCCCTAGGAGGGGTTATACAATCACCGTGTCTGTCTGTCTGTGTGTCTGTCTGTGTGTCTGTCTGTCTGTCTGTCTGTCCTGCGAACGCGTTCGCATTATCCGTGAAAAGGTTAATCATTGCGTATGCAGTTTCTCGAAGGGTTGGCAAAACCACCGTGTGACGGTGAGCGTTAACGAATTGATTTGCGGTTGAGTTTGGTTTGGTTAGTCTTTTTTTCGTCAACGCTCACCGTCGCGACAGTTTTAATTCAGTTTGATTGGATATTTCGTTATTGTAATGTTTATGTGTAGGTTGTGAATGTTGAGTTCGTGTTATAACGGTTGTGGGTGTTGAGTTCGTGGTGCTTGTGTTATGATGGTTGTGGATGTTGAGTCTGTTGTGTTTGTTCGGGCGTTTTCTCTCCAACTTCTTCTTAATGACTTTGGGACGGACCGAGTGCTGAGTGTTATGCAACGTCCAGGGTTTCCACCAATTGTACACGGTATTCGTCTTAGTATCAATTTGCGATTTATTGGCGCCGGCCGGGAATCAAACCCGGGTCTGCCTCGTTCAAGAGATTTACTCTAACCACACAGCCACCAACGCTTGTTAAACTACGGTGTTTTTCTAAAAACCAGCTTTGGCGAATGTCCTTTACAAAGTTATAACGTTAGGTACTATAATTTATTCTACATAATTTTAAATATTTGTAAATTATATTAATCTTATATTTAATGAAATATTTATAAATTATATTAATCTTATATTTAATGAAATATTTATAAATTATATTAATCTTATATTTAATGAAATATTTATAAATTATATTAATCTTATATTTAATGAAATATTTATAAATTATATTAATCTTATATTTAATGAAATATTTATAAATTATATTAATCTTATATTTAATGAAATATTTATAAATTATATTAATCTTATATTTAATGAAATATTTATAAATTATATTAATCTTATATTTAATGAAATATTTATAAATTATATTAATCTTATATTTAATGAAATATTTATAAATTATATTAATCTTATATTTAATGAAATATTTATAAATTATATTAATCTTATATTTAATGAAATATTTATAAATTATATTAATCTTATATTTAATGAAATATTTATAAATTATATTAATCTTATATTTAATGAAATATTTATAAATTATATTAATCTTATATTTATGAATTATATTAATCTTATATTTAATTAAATATTTATAAATTATATTAATTTTATATTTAGTTAAATATTTATAGATTATATTAATCTTATATTTAATTAAATATTTATAAATTATATTAATTTTATATTTAGTTAAATATTTATAGATTATATTAATCTTATATTTAATTAAATATTTATAAATTATATTAATTTTATATTTAGTTAAATATTTATAGATTATATTAATCTTATATTTAATTAAATATTTTAGTATTTTAATGTAAAATTTGATCGTGATCAGGAATTGAACTCGGGTCGCATTGTAACAATGCGGATAGTTCACCGCCGAGCCATTGACTTCCTTAAGGAAAATATTAAAGTAAAGGAACCATTATGATAAGGCGGTTTTTTTTACTAAACGGATTAATACAATATCTGTATATATTGTTTATGGAACTTTGTTTTTTAATTTTTGTGAACCTGTTAAAGTCTAAATATTTATCGTATGAAAATCTAAAGGTAAAATCTTATTTGAGGTTATTAAGGAATTGTTTTATGCCACGAGGTAGGTTTTATTGAATTTGGTGTAGTGCTTTTTAAATAAGAGTTAGTAAATTTTGAATATTAGATGGCAGGAGACGAGAGTTTATCTAAAGAAGAACTAAGAAAGGGTATCGGTTTTACCCAGGTTATCTTCTTCATGGGCGAGTGTTGAAATAAAATGAGCGTTAAAGATGCGTCAAGTATTGCGTAAGTGAGAAAACTAATAACAAGTACCCTCTGTAGATATTTCTTTCATTGAAATTGGCTTCGTATTAATTGATAAACTTGTACTGTTAAGAGGGTTAAACTCAATTGTGCATTGTTTTAGTACGTCTAACTCACTGTTGTAACTACTTAGTTTATAATATTCTGAATAAATTAATTTCGGTTGTTTCGTCTCAATTATTTTTATTATAATTAAAATTTTATACCGGGTGGGATCGAACCAGCATTACGTTTTCAGTAAATAACTCTAAATTGCGGTGATATATCAATAAGGGTCATCTAGATAAATTAATACAACTAGGGACAATTCTTCCGAGGAGAGGTAAATTTTGGCTTGCCAACTTGTTTAAATTCCTTCTATCAGTATTTATATGAAATATTTAGTTATCAGTTAGCCTGATAAATAAATATTCACTTAAATACTCATAGAAAGAATTGAAAAATCGTATTTTATTAATATTCATATCTGTCCCTTCTTAGCCATTATATTTTAAAGAATAAACGCCGTTTTTTCAGTTCAAAGAAATGGTTTTTGTGTAATTAAAAATATATTTAAATAGCAATGTTAAATAAAGAAATCCAGATGACACTATGCCATCAATTTCTTAGTTTGTTTATTTATTCTGTTTAAATCAGGACGTCACGGAAAAAAGGCAAGAAAGAGGGGAAAGATTTTGGAAACTATTGCGTTATACTCAAATTTTTAACGAAAGGGGAATTTAAAGCAAGAGGTCTAACGGCGCAATTTTTATAGGTGGAGGTTTACTACAGTACTGGAATTTTAACATTAAACAGAAACGCAGTTATAAGGCAAAGGTAGAACGTCACCCGCACCTGCGAGCATTCGGTACTCAATCACAGATAGGTAAGTGGAACCCCATATGGACTGATTTCAGCGGGTGAATTCTACTTTTAAAAAGAAGAGTTTATTTTGCTGTCATCGAGTTCGTCCATTCGTTATTCGCTACAAAAAATCTTTCGGATCTGGCTGCTAATTGTATGCGTGACTTGCGTGTGCCCAGACCTTGAAGGACGTTGGACATTTTGCCCTCAATGACTTTCAAATTCCGACTGTTTCGTGTGACGACATAATAGCCGTTTGTCGATTCGAGACGGTTTCTACGAAATTTCCACTGAAGATTTAGTGGTAGTCAACTCGGCAAGGTCTTGGAATACCTCCAAGACGTCTTCGTTGGTCCCTCCATTCCAACAATTATTCTTCCGCTGTTACCAGCCATGATCTAAATACCCTTTAAAAACCGTTTTTTCAAGCACTTTCAAAACTGTATGATTCCAGTCTCTCAACATAACTTATCCTTGATTGATAAAACCTTGATTTTAATACAGAACAAAGTAAAATGAGTATTTCTGTGGAGCTGCTACACTATCGAAATAATCGAAACTACAAGGCGACTGCGGACTTAAGTTCTTTGTCAGAAACTAAGTTGGAGGAAGAATCTACACGTTTAATAAGCACCGGACACAAGGACAACCGATTTCTGGGACTGGCATTGGCGGTTTTAAGCGGAGTTATGTTCTCCTTATCATCTCTGTTTGTAAAGCAGTGTAGCACTATTTACGCAGGTGAGGTACTTCAGTCGTTAGTAGAATCAATTAAGATATTCTTAAGTGCTATAAAATGGAGATGTAAAAATAAATTTTCGACACTGGTGGCCTGACTGAGCTTGAGGTCCTCTAAGTAGACGGCACTTATTTCATTTTAAAAACACGCGTTGTCAGAACTACTATGGAGTAAATGTTTGATTTAACTATAATTACTAAAACTGTAATAAATTGGTGCGGTTTGCTAAAGTAACATCAATTGCGCTAGCCCCACTGAACCATTCAGTCGTGCATAAATAAAAGCGACTAAACAGGACGTTCTTAAAGGAAATATTTGGCAAGTTTCAAATTCTCAAAGACGCGAGTATGCATGTACCAAAGTAGTATATAAAGCTTAGCAAGAGAACCAATTATGTAATGAATAATACATTTTTTTTTGGTAAATCGAAAGTTTAGTTGGTAATTGTTATTTTTGGTTGAAAGTCGATTCTTGATAGCCCTTAGTGTGTTGGTAATTCATACTAATAAGTAGAATGTAGGGTGTGACAGCACTTGACCCTTCTCAAAGGCTGCTCGTTCAAAAATTTCGCTAATAAGGTGATAGCGCAAAAGTGCTCCGTTGTTTAAATAATCTTTACTTAAAAGTTCACCAAAATTAAAAAAACAAATTCTTATAACTAAATAATATTTGGCGTAATTCTAACAATTGTAAGTGTCGCCAATAAAACATAAGAACACCTGTGGATGAAGATGTGTTAGTTATTATTGTAAAAGGTAGATTTAACATTTCGCTGCTTAGCGAAGCTGTGTAATAAATCCAACCTTCTTATTTCTTCCCAGGCGAATTAATGTTCATTCGACAAATGTTCGTGACAATTCTTTCACTTCCACTGGCGATATTTTCGAGAACCCCTTTCTATTTACCGAGTTCGAAATGTTTTCTCTTTTTGTCTGCTGTATCGATAGGAACAGCGACGTGGTTCAACTACGAAGCCTACGAAAACTTGCCACTTGGACCTGCGAACTCTATTGTGATGGGCTCCACAGTTTTAGTCCCCTTACTGGCAATATTCTTTCTCAAAGGTAGGCTTGTCTCTTAATTGTAGTACACTCATTTTATAGTTTGATAAAGAACAAATTGGTAAAGAATTTTTATCTTCGGTTTCTTATAGATTTTTGGGCTGTGTTTCACTTGGTGAAGCGTCCCCACTTGTACTTTCGCCTACAATTTTTAAAATGACGCCCAAAATCTTTACATATTTATTTTTTGCTATTTGTCCTAGAGTGATGGGAATGGTTACATATGGAAAACACATATTGCAAAATAAACCAACAGCACTAGGCATATAACCTACATGAACCATCTGAAAAGAAATGAAAGTGTAATAAATACAAAAATAATCAAACTTAGTTTTATTTTAAATAGTAACAAATGGTACTAGGCGATGCAGTAAAAAATTCACGGACATAACAAGTATCGACATCTATCGTAGAACTTTTACACTTTTAATCGGCTTTTCGTCTGCTAGTTTTTCTGTTCGCGTATATATAGTCTCGTGTTTTTAGTAGGAACAGACAATGAACATTTAGTTTATTATCTTTTTCCTATTCTTACCAGGTCTAGGTATGGGATAAAAAACGATATCCTTATGGCACCTAGAGTCACTACGACAATTATCATAGAAACATTATCTTCCCATTTCTAAAATTATTGAACTAGTAAAAACAACATTAAATAATATGAATATACACACTAACTAATTCCTAAAGTGAAGTTATGGAGAGGAGGATTTGTCCTATTCCAGCACTGAGCCAATAAATCAAGCAACGGAATTTTCATATTCTAAAACAAGCATGTAGAAAAGGTGGCGCTAAACACTTATGTCCGCGATTCTAACTCGCGCTGCGTTGCCGTAGAGAGAGAGGAGCCCGTAGTGGAAGAATACACTTTTCTAGCCAAGGGTACCGAGTTTTCATATTCCTAGATTAAATTTCACTAATTTTTGAGGACAACAGGGTATACACGCATAAAAAAATGTACCGTCGGCGTTTATTTTAACAACAGCTGCTAAGATCGTCTGAATTACCTTCATTTTGCACTTAAGTGGGAGACACGAAGAAAATATTGTTCTCTGCTCATTGATTTTGTTTAAATACACTGTTAAAAAAATTCGTCTAAAGCCACAACCGCATTGGCTGTAAAATGTGCTTTCACGTAGTCAACGTAGAGTTGAAAGATGTCGTTGAACAGGCCTTCTTCTACACTGTTAAAAAAATTCGTTCAGAAGACGTTCAACTTAGAACAGTCTGTTCAAAAACGAACGATAGCGTTCTAAAGGTATGTAACAGAGAACGGAGTGTTCAAGATATTATATTTCGTTCAAATAAGAACGAATGCTCTTTCGCCCTCTGGAGGAAGGTTTGTAAACTACACAATAGAATAGATTCGTTCCAATAGCTAGGAGATCGTTCCCCTTAGAACAGGTTTTACACACAATCCTTTATGGATTTCTTTGTATTGTCTTCATGTACATGTACTAACATATAAACGTGACACTTTCAACATATGACCAAAAGTAACAAATAAGTGTGACACTATTTTGCGGAAAACGTCGTAAGGCCAAAAGTAACAAATTAGTGTGACACTATTTTGCGGAAAACTTCGTATGGCCAAAAGTAACAAACAAGTATAACATACATATAGTAATAAATGAGTGGTTTAGAGTGCGCTTTGTTATAGGTAGTTTTTTCGTACATTATTATGTTGTTTTAAGTTAGTTTACTGGTTGATTAAACTATTACTCGTAGTTATTTATTTACGGGGTGAGTAAGAACATGTTGTAATGAAGTTGTTTTTGTAGTTGTATGTACAGTGTGTTTGGAAATTTACTGAAGATTCAATTTCATTGTTAGAGCGTAGCTCCTTCACTAGCGACTCAAATGGCGTTAGGTCTGTAACGCTTTTTCTCAGAAACTACCCCACCTATTGAAAAGAAACTTCACACAAATAACGATATAAATAACCTCCATGTCCCAACGAAGTAGAAAACGAAAAAGGGTTGTGAAAGGTCCAAATTTATAGGACACGCACCGTTTTTTTTAAGTATATTTTAATTTGATTGGCAAGGTAGACGAAATTCGTTCGGAAATATAATTGCCCAAGTTCCAGAATTAAAATTTACAGAAAATATTTCGTAATATACTGCAATTTGGTTAGACGTTTTCAGCATAGGAATAAATTCTAACATCGTTTGTTACCAGGTCTCGGCCTTTAGACTGAGAATAGAATGTAATATCTTTTGCGCTATGAAAAGGTTTTATTTATTTTACGCGTGGTAGATATTTTAAGCTTAATAAGATGGTTGTAGTTGAGGAAACTTGAGGTTGGAACTAAATTCAAATAATCTAGTTTTAGGCCTGGTTTTTCTATTCGGTGGGCATTGGGTTAGGTTAGGTTAGGTTATATTTATTAATTTAGCATGATGAACTGCCGGCAGGAAACATGAGCCATAATTTAGAAAGCAATAACGATAAAGCATTCCAAGTCGAACGAGAAAATGATCCACGGCGAACGACAAAGCGTTCTACCGCGAACGACAAAACGTTCTAATTTGAACAAAGGAGGTTTGTTCAATATAGAACATCTAAGTTGAATATTGAACCATCAACCATCGTTCTTTATCGAAGGAATATTTTTTGTTCATATTAGAACAAAATAGCGTTCTGTTACAGGGACAACCTTCTGAACGGCGATTTGTTCAAATTAGAACAATTTTTTTTAACAGTGTAATTACTCAAAATTGTTAAAGGAAATCAATATACATACGTTAAATGTCAGTCTTGAAAAAGTCGATCTTATCTTTTTATATAAATTGTTAAATAACCAACTACCATGTGATAATATTTTATCCAAAATTAACACATCTGTTCCTATCTACAAGTCTAGAAACACCAAAATGAACAATACCACTGTCAGTTAACTAAACCCAATTAATCGAATACAAAACACTGCTAACAAGCGCTGTGATAGCATCGACCTATATAACTGTAAAATTTCTGAGATAAAAAAAACTGGAATATGACTAACCACCAATTTGCTAAAATGTCGTTGAATCTGCTCCTTGTATTCAATATGCTTACTATATGTATACTGTATTACTGTACATATTATGTCAAACTTAGATTTTTATATTTTGATTTTTATATGTATTACTACATGTGTATCAATTTCGTTTCATTTCAATATTAATAGATTAATATATTCATATGAACATTAATATTAATAGATTAATATATATTAATATGAACATTAATATTAATAGATTAATATATATTAATATGAACATTAATATTAATAGATTAATATATATTAATATGAACATTAATATTAATAGATTCATATATATTCATATGAACATTAATATTAATAGATTAATATATATTCATATGAACATTAATATTAATAGATTAATATATATTCATATGAACATTAATATTAATAGATTAATATATATTCATATGAACATTAATATTAATAGATTAATATATATATTAATATGAACATTATTATTAATAGATTAATATATATTAATATGGACATTGATATTAATAGATTAATATATATTAATATGAACATTAATATTAATAGATTAATATATATTAATATGAACATTAATATTAATAGATTGATATTAATATTAATGTTCATATTTTTATTAATAAAATATTAATATTAATGTTCGTATTATTATTATTGATAATCTAGTAATATTAATGTTCATATTATTAATAATCTATTAATATTAATGTTCATATTATTATTAATAATCTATTAATATTAATGTTCATACTATTATTAATAATCTATTAATATTAATGTTCATATTATTATTAATAATCTATTAATATTAATGTTCATACTATTATTAATAATCTATTAATATTAATGCTCATACTATTATTAATAATCTATTAATATTAATGTTCATATTATTATTAATAATCTATTAATATTAATGTTCATACTATTATTAATAATCTATTAATATTAATGCTCATACTATTATTAATAATCTATTAATATTAATGTTCATATTATTATTAATAATCTATTAATATTACTACGCACGATGGATTTTGACATTACCTATATGTATGCTGCCTAATGAGCGACTCGTTTGAAGAATATTACCGCGTTTCGGCCAAATCATCGGAGCAAGACGTTGAAATTCGAGAGTCACGTCAGCCGCGTGATATCATTGGCGCACTGATGATTTCCGAGTGGTTGAGAGATCATTCTCTATTTCGAAGCAACGATTCAAACCTGAATTCTTCGGCTTCTGGCTTCTGGGTCTGTAGCGGATAACAAAATCAACCGCGATAGTTAGTTCGAAGTTAGTATTTTGTGCGTGAAAAAAATGAACGGTAAGAACTTCCATTAGCGTAATCTCGATACGAAACGAAAAAGTTCCAGTTAATCATCAACAATTGTTCAATCAAATCGCTGGCGCCTTACAAAGAGGTGCTGACCTAAAGAGCTATTTAGAGTATGAATTTGCTCCAACGGCTCTGTTATTATCCGATGAGATATCTTTTAGAAAAACGAACGAAGTCGTTTAAGCCCAGGTATACTCGAAACATTTCAGCCGAACACATTAACGTCTGCAGTTTCAGCTTTTATACAAGTTGTGGTATATATATGTGTCCTTTAAGGAAGTTAGTATGCAGATATTCAATGAACTTTCTTTGTATATTTTCAATTTTTTGTAGCAAATAGGAACTACAGCCTCCCCAGGCCAGTGAGCCGTACATGACCTTGGACCAAATTAAACTGATATAAAGAAGAATGTAATGCTTTTTCGAATTAATGTTTTTACTAAGTTTTAATATGACACCTAACAGCCTCCAGCATTTATTAATTGTACAAGAAATGTGTTCGTTAAAATACAGCCCTTTATCAAGGAATACTCCAAGGTCTTTAATTGAAGATTTCCGTGGAATTAAATTAATATCACTTTTATACTTATATTTAAAATTATCAGTTTTCCTGGTGAAAGACACAATGGCAGATTTGGTCGGGTTAATTGGGAGGTTGTTCGATGCGCACCAAGTTGAGACTTTTTCAAGATCTAATTGAAGTTCTTTACAATTGTGCTCATTTGATACAGTTTTACATAGTTTGTGATCGTCGGCAAACTGATGAAGAGTCGAATTTTCCACAACAAACTGAAGATCGTAAATATACATATTAAAAATCAAAGGTCCAAGGGAGGACGCTTGAGGGACACCTGTACTGACCCCATAGGTGACATTTGACAGGACAATATTGCATTTGATTATATTTGACCGATTATTCAGATAGTCACACAACCAGTGCGGTAAATTACCATTGAGGCCAAGATGTTCGAGTTTTTTAGGAGCAATGGGTGTGAAACTCGGTCAAACGCTTTGGCCAGATCCAAAAAAATCACATCAATTTGTTATTGGATTCGACAGCGGAAGTAACTTCAGATAAAAAACTTACGTGATTCGTTTCTACAATTTTGCCTTTCATAAAGTCATGTTGGGGATAATTTGGAAAAAAATTAAACCAGTTAGAAAGGTATTTGTGCGTTATAAAGTCAAAAATTTAAGCGAAAATACATAACAAAGAAATCGGCCGATCGTTTTTGGAATCCCCGGCAAAGCCGTTTTCCAAAGAGTGGGGATTTTGTTAGTTTTGATCAATAAATTAAAGATAAATTCTAATAGGGGTACAAGTAAATCACCGCAGCCTTTAACAATAAAGGCTGCTATATTGTCAGTTTCAGTAGAGAAGGACCGATTAAATTTCAAAATGGCTTCTATTATGTCGGATTTAGAGATAACCAAGTGGCTATAGTTGTTACTGAAGGGGATACCTTTTACAGAGTCGGAAGGTTGGTCGTGAGATATATTATCGGTAGAGATTTTGGAGAAAACTGAAGGGAATTCAGTAGCGATAGCAGTGGGATTAGTTATAAGATTTCCGCCCGATTTAAGGATTATTTCCATTGGCTTTCCATTAATATAAGATATATTAATCTATTAATATTAATGTTCATATTAATATATATTAATCTATTAATATTAATGTTCATATTAATATATATTAATCTAATAATATTAATATATATTAATATATTAATATATTAATATTAATGTTCATATTAATATATATCAATCTAATAATATTAATATATATTTATATATTAATATTAATATATATTAATATATTAATATTAATGTTCATATTATTAATAATAACCTATTAATATTAATGTTCATATTTTTATTAATAATATATTAATATATTAATATTAATATTAATATAGTAATATTAATATATATTAATATTAATGTTCATATTATTAATAATAATCTATTAATAATAATGTTCATATTATTATTTATAATCTATTAATAATAATGTGCATATTAATATATATTAATATATTAATATTAATGTTCATATTATTATTAATAATCTATTAATATTAATGTTCATATTATTATTAATAATCTATTAATATTAATGTGCATATTATTATTAATAATCTATTAATATATTAATGTTCATATTAATATTAATGTTCGTATTAATATATTATTTTTTAAATTATTAACTTAATATATTAATATTAATATTATTAAATTAATATATTAAAATATACATTATTAAATTAATATATTAATATTTAATTATTTATATTATTGAACTAATATATTAATATTTAATTATTTATATTATTAAACTAATATATTAATATTTAATTATTTATATTATTAAACTAATATATTAATATTTAATTATTTATATTATTAAACTAATATATTAATATTTAATTATTTATATTATTAAACTAATATATTAATATTTAATTATTTATATTATTAAACTAATATATTAATATTTAATTATTTATATTATTAAACTAATATATTAATATTTATGTTATTAAATTAATATATATAAAAATCGAAAAATGGAAAGACTCCTATCGATGATCAAATGAACTCCATTACTGAATATCATTTTCCATAGAAAAAATGACGAGGGCGTTACTATTGTCGCTGGTGTTGACTTCGATTGGACTGGTGTTGATCACCGAGGTCCCATTGCTATTCTTCAAAAAAGCGGAAGAAGTTTTCAAAACTGTTGGCAACAAGAATGGACTGATTTACGCTGTGGTGACGATGGTCATGTTTTCGATATCTACAGTCCTCTCGTCGAAGTTGAAACAATATTATTGCGCTGTCCTTTTATTCCAAAGCGGCTGGATGTCGACTCTGATGGGTGTGCCTATTACGTTCTTCTCGGGCAGGGCGGTCATTCCCGACCCCTCTTCATTGCAGCAGATGTACTGCCTCGCCATGTCCGTCTGTGGCTTCTTGGCCGTTTTATTGCAAGTAGCCTCACTCAGCTTCGAAGGCGCATCATTTTCTTTAATATGCCTAACAATTACCGAAATTCTCCTGTCATTCCTGTATCAAGTACTTTTGTTTCACGAAGCTGCAGGGCCATTAACAATCAGCGGAGCAGTCATCATTACTCTCAGCGGCGTTTCTTTGACATTCTTCAAATGGCTCAGTTTTCAACCGAAAGAGAAACGTCTATACAAAATGTTCCGTTTTATGAAATTATAATTTTCTTTTCAATAACGGATATCTGTATTATTTATATCAGTGTGAAGTAATAAATAATAAGATATTTTATATTTAAATTGAAGTACATGGATTAAGAGACATATTAATCCTTATTTAAGTAATCGTTTTCCTAAAATATCACACACGTATGCGCACTATTAGGAATCTCCCTTTGCTCCGGAGTTGCTATGAACCGGATTTCTGTTTGTTGGTCTTCTGCCTTGATGGAGATGGTTGTAGCTGCACTCTCACAGAAAGACCATTCATTTATTTGTAAATTAAAGTATAAATAAAACAACCGTTTAGAAATCACAGCAATCACGAGGAGGGATCAAATGGTCCTATCTCCACCTCCGACTTCGGTCAGGTTTGGGCTGGATACTGAGCTTCGGCTCAGGCTAACGGAGAGGGTCCGTGCAAACTGGCCGCCTCGGTGGATTGGGTAGCCTGCTGTGGGGCAGCGGGCCTCCGTATGAGGGCACGGTGGTCCTGTTTCCCGGCCTTTTGGAGCCTCACCGGGATCTCCGGTGCCAGCTGTGCCGGGTTACTTGGGCTGCTGTGTGCTCGTCGTTCCCCTTTAGGAGCTCTCTCCAAAGGGTTTGACTCTTTACCTACGTAGGTAGGCTGTCGGCTGGAGTTGCTACAGCATCCACTCTTAATCCCACTGCTGTGGTGTGCGAAGTGGGAATTGGTCCACCCGATGCTGCACCTTCTGCTGGGTTGAGTGGCTTGCGTCAAAGGTGCGACCATCAGTAGTATGATACTACTACCCATGCTGGATTTGTCACCTGTCTGGGCTAGGTGGACGCTGGCGTAGGGCACTATGATGATATGCCTCCTGTGGTATGGTCTCTGTTATTAGATACACCGGGCTATAAATTCTGACACACTGACCTTTAAACCTGTGGTCTATCTATCTTCTCGCCTATCAGGGTTAAATTAGGTTTCGAATACGACTAGATGCAAACACAGGCCTTTTAGATTAAAAAACTAATAGGAAAGACAATAGTTAAATGAGCCAGATTGTGGTTTCAAAAAGAGTGCCATGCCTCATGACCCCCGAAATGTGAAATACTGATGAATAGGGTGAAAAGGTTCGGCACATTGGCCAGCAAGGTCGCCAGATCTTGAGTAATTTAAATCACCATTAATAATTTAATTAATTAATTTAATTTCTTCGCCATTGTCTCCTCGATTTTTCAGCGGTGTGTATTGCATTAAACACCAGATTCACAAATTTCTGACTTTCGTAAAGTTACACTACTCTCCCAATGGAATTCAAAAAAAGTTGTTTTAGCTTGCCCAACTTGTCACTTTTTCAAGTCGTATTTTGTCAGTGAAAAAGACGTCTATTTTATTCGCGCCTATTTGTACGTTTTCGGTGACAATTTTATCATTGACAATTTTCTTATAGCACCTAGCGGTTAAAATTTATATTTTCAAAGAAAGTGAAATTTTTTTTTCGATTTAGATGCAATTTTGGTAAAACGTGTCCCCCAGCTCGTTTAATGTACAGTACAAATTTCAAATTTCTAGAAAACATAGTTTTTGAAAAACAAATCACTTTTTCGAGCAAAGAAAAACACCTTGTATATCACCTTCTTACTCAGCGTGCTCAGCTTTTTCCTATAATAGAGTAATGGCACTGTGACGTCCTATAGATAAAACATTTGCGACCAAAATGGCGGCCATGGCCAAAGCTACGGAGTGCTACTACTCTATATCTAAGTCGATACAACCATCTTATCTCTGCTGACTGCGCTAAAGCAAGATTTTACCTTTAAATTGCATACTTTAAAAACTATTAATATACTCTTCCGCTTAAGCTCAGCTTTTAATTTTCAATTAATCGTAAGATGTATCGGTGGTTCTGTGTTAGAACACTAGCCTGTCATGCAGGAGGGCTCGAGTTCGAATCCCGCTCGATGCGATCGCGAACTGAAACCAAGACGAGTGCCGTCCTGGCGTTTGGACGTTGAGACGTCTACCGTAACCCTCAGCACATGGTCCGTCCCAAGAGTCAATAGGAAGAAGTTGGAAAAGAAAACCCTATACATACAAAACTCATCACCCAAACCGCCATAACACAAACTCATCATTTCCACACTACGCATAAACATTACATGAACAAAATTTCCAATAAAACTGAGTTTTTCTACTTTGCCCCGGTAACGCGTTCGCAGCACAGACAGACACGGTGATTGTATAACCCCTCCTAGGGTACATAGTCCCCTCGGAGATATAATAAAATTCGTGATTCCGATTCTGTTTTCGTTTTAAATATTAATTTGGGTAAGCCATTAAAATGGGCCTTTAATTGTTTTGATAAAATACGCGAAAAAGTTGATTAGTCCATAATTAAAAGGGATAATATAGCTAAATCCTAAACAAATTTGAAGAAATTAATAACACTTACTAATAACTCGTACCAATAGGTCTTCGAGCAAAAAACGGGAAACTCGGATCAAATAGATCTTCGAGTAATAAACTAAATTAAAAATAAATAAAATAGCCAGAAATTCCAACGGTAGACCGGTTTCGTTCTATTTGGAACTCATCAGTACCGTGCGGGAAATCTGGCTGGCGACTATCAAATCGAAAAGCGAAACCAAGCCCAAACACCAAAAATTTCAAAACGCGTTGCGTACAGCAACGGAAAGCCGAAAAGGGGGGAATGTGGTGGAGAACAGTATATACGACAAGTTAAGCCAGAAGAAACCGTTGGAATTTCTGGCTATTTTATTTATTTTTAATTTAGTTTATTACTCGAAGATCTATTTGATCCGAGTTTCGCGTTTTTTGCTCGAAGACCTATTGGTACGAGTTATTAGTAAGTTTTTAATTTTCTTCAAATTTGTTTAGGATTTAGCTATATTGTCCCTTTTGGTTATGGACTTGTCTACTTTTTCGCGTATTTTGTCATCCTTCTCATAGTCCATGGGTGGTTTCTTCTGGTCGAAAAAACGTGTAACTCTTACATAAATTGCGCCATAATAGTGAGAGCGCATGGTGATAAATTGCTCGAAATTGGTATACAGCCCTGAAAATTGATATACACGTGCCTTGAACTATACTCTCTTCTACCTAATTTTTATTTTTCAAAAAAACCTACTGGAAAATCGTTTATAAGAAAAAAAAACCCGCTTGTTGCTGAGGCCGTACGCATATTCGTTTGTAGGTGTTTTTGACGTATTATATTTTCCGTCGCACCGTATCTCAGCAACTTTACGAATAAAAAATGGTAAATCGCGTGTTGCTCGGGTGGTAAATTTGGTAAAGTTATGAATGTTTTTATGGTGATACGTGTCATAGTATTACTTAAAACCTGACATCGATATATTTTTTGTACTTGATGTTTTTTCTTAAAGGACACCGCACACCGTCTATGGAAAATGGTCTTACGGCCAATTTTTCTGAAATTTGGATAAGATGTACTTTAGTGAAAGCTGATTAAAAGTGTTGCTGGGCCAAAAGCTCAAAAATCTATATTTTCGTAACCATCGGCATGTCAATGTCGTTAACTCGCGAAAAGCCCCTTTGCCAAACCCATTGTAGCTTGGGGACTATAAATAAAAGGATTAGTTAGAGAAAGAGAGGATAAAATCCTCGCACGAGAACGGAGAATAGGCTAAAGGGATTAATTGAGGGTATTAAGAAAACAATAATAAGAGCACGCGTGGACGGATGACACGGTAAAGGGATTGCGGAGTAAAATAATATGCTAAATGGATTACCGTTTGAGGAGAATATGGCAACAGGGGTAATAAGCACTTAGCGTCCTATATTGGGACTAAACAATAGTGTAAATGGATAAAGTACAGTTTGAAACCAAAATCGGACACGAATTACTGACTCTACAGCATAACCCGATTACATAGCCTAGCTTGACAATACTTGACCCGAACATTGGACATTCTAACCGGACACGAATACCTGACAACATTGAGAGACCATTATTTATCATAATTTGATTCTGTATCATTCCATTTTCTAAGCAATGGCAAATAGGGGCCCATGTTTTATTTGCCAAAACTTTTTCAACTTTCAGCAAATGGCCAGATTTGATGGCGATGCTAATGCACATAAACGTGACATCGCATTTTCTAGACGTGAAGGTGCAGGGTTGCCAATGGCTGAAGTAACGGACCGAACTCGTCTCTGTGTTAATTACAATCGATCGATAATTAATGAAATATCATTAATCACGAAGGAACCGTCATGTTTAAGGCTTAAAGTTCTTACCCACACTGCCAGTGAAACGTGCTTGATATGTAATGCTCGTAACGATATTGCCAAACTTTCTATTGACTGTAGAGTACAAGTCTACATTAATAGAGATATTTATATAGCAGAGCACGTTAAATGTTGCCAAATACATTTAGATGTAAATGGAAACCTATTAGAACCTTTGCTAACTGGCTTGCGGTTTTACAAGCGTCCTTATGTTTTCAAGGGAGAGCGGCTTCAACATTTCATGATACGCTTCGAGTTGCTGCGAATAAATCTAATGTACGACAATATGATAATAAAGAATCGGTTTCCGACGTTGAATTTCAGGCTATGTTTGCCGTTTCGAAAGAGAATTTTCGTGATATGCTCGATATGCGCGATGATGTAGAAGGTGTTAAGAAAAGGCTTGAACTAAAAAGCATCTGTTAACATTTCTTTGCAAAATGAGACAAGGACTTGCTGACGAATTTTTTAGAATTATTTTCCATTATTCCAGTAGGAAAATTACAAACCTTGCCATCACAACTGTAAGAAAGTCGTTAATGCAAAGTTTTGTACCACAAAATCTGGGATTCCAGGCAATCACTAGAGATCAGTATATAGAGAGACACATTACTCCTTTTACAAACGAGCTATAAAACCCATAATGCAGTCCATAGGTGGTTCCTTTTAACTTATATAACCCAGACCCAGACATTCCTAAAGCGATTGTCTATATCTATGGAACCTACTGTAAAATTCCAAAAAGTAGCAACTTTAGGGATTTGCGGCAATCGTATTGCTTACACAAGGGTCGCCATCTGATAAAGCCTGTTTTGATCGTTGCTCCAGACGGGTTCAAGGACCTTATTTTTCGGATTCGAAGAATAACGATGCAAGTATACTTCGCAATGAGTTCGATAAAGACTAATCAGAAATAAGAGATTGGTTTTAAGAGGACGATAACTTTATTGTAGACAGAGGGTAACAAGACGCAATTCCTTTCCTTGAAGAATTAGGAATTACCAGTAAAATGCCGACACTTTTGCGTCGTCATGAAAAACAGTTAAAGGGGAAGGGCCAAGCTTTTCCAAATATGGCCTTATTTCCGTATCAAAAGATTAACAAGACGTTCAATATACTAACATGTACCTTTTTTGTCTTGAAAATATAGCTTTTGGCCCAAAAAGTTGAAACGACAAATAAAACCTAACCCCGTATGAGCGATTTGCGGACTATCCTAACTTTTAAAATCGCGCAATTTAGGCTTAGGTCTCTTATAACTGGAACACGCCGCGCGTGCAAAACAAATTTTTTGCGTCTTCAGCAGTGAGCGCTTTTACGTTGTTTTTCTGTCTGACCGACTTCTCACCAGGTGTCGCGGGGGACGCGCGCTTTTCGATTTCCCGAAATTTTTTTATTTTATTAAAAATTAACCACTCAATATTGTTTGATGCGGTTTTCGCCATAAATTTTAATTTTAATGGGCTATAGGGCTATCTAACTGGTTAAAGCTTGACCGTTCCCCTTTAAATACTGAAGAAGCCAACTCTTCGCGTTTAGTTACACTTACTAGATGAATTGCAGAGGTCCGAAATGGTCATATAAAATCCAAATTCAAATTCTTTTCGGAAACGATACCAATGCCACATGTCGTAAACGTAGGGGATTTTTATCGTATAGCTGCTTCTATAATAAATAAGTATCATGGATTAATACTTATGCAGGACGGAACTGTTGAAAATTCCAGATCGATATTACTAAAGGCTGATTAAGTCCATGTTGTTCAACCCCGAGTCGAAGCCCAAGAATTGCAGAGGAGAAATGGACAGTGGGATCAACTTAGAGCCAATCACGCCCCAGGATTTCAGCGATTATATCGATGCGACTAGAATCACTTAAATGCTACGTCCGGAATAGAATAATAATAATAATAATAAGGCACCACCTTAGGCATAAGTCATAAAGCGACTTTTAAAGCCATTAATCCAGGTGGCCGGGTTACAATGCGTAGGAGGGTGGTGGCAGGCCCTTCTTGCCACGCGAGCCAACAGCTCCCTACACTAAAGAGTAGGAAATCCAAATAGAAAGAGAATCTCGTTAAAAAAATCAATATTGGATACCACAAGCGTTATGAAACCTGTAGGGAAAAATATGGGTGTAATAAAACCGACTGGATGAACATTTGAACAAATCCCGTACATTTTACACGAAATCCGATTTATAATCCGAAATCTTCAAAATCCGACATGGTTTTTGAATTATTTTAAATTCCAAATAATTCTTCCTCAATCACGAAATCCGGGAAAAATTCAACAAGATACCAAGAATTCCGAAATGAGTTCCAGATATTCAGTCAAAAATTAAGGAATTGAAGCATTTGAAAATCCGAAAAAAATAGGTAATCCAAGAGATATCTAGAAAGAATTTAAACCGACATTTGATCGGACATGGGACTAGAAAAGCGCGTAAATAACTAAAATGGACACGATTAAACAATTTAAAATGGAACGCGAAAAGATATAAAACCATTTATTTTTTCACGAAGCATCTTCAAAACCGATTTTGCTTCCAAACTGCACTTTATCCATTTACACTATTGTTTAGTCCCAATATAGGACGCTAAGTGCTTATTTAAAAACGTATTTTACTCAATCTACTCTATTACCCCTTTTGCAATATTATCCTCAAACGCTAATCCATTTACCATATTATTTCACCCCGCAATCCCTTTACCGTGTCATCCGTCCACGCATGCTCTTATTATTTATGCCCGGGAGAGACCCCAGGAGCGCACCCTGTGGCCGGCGTTCGAAGCTGGAACGCGCTGCTGGCTTATGCGGGTGGCTAGGCTGTCCGTTGATCAAGGGGACGTAACCATAAAAGTAACCCCATGGAGCGTTCTCTGAAATAAAAATTCTAGATGGACCATATTTAAACCCCTCTGAGCGTTCTCTGTAATTTAACCTTTGATTAGACTATAATTTAACCTCCTCTGAGCGGTCTCTGAAATATTAACACTCAAAGGACCATATTTTAACCGCCTGAGCGGTCTCTGAAATATGTTATCTGGATGGACCATATTTTAATCCCCTTGCATGTTCTCTTAAAAATGAACTCTAAATGGACCATATTTTATCCCCCAGATCGTTCTCTGAAATATAAACTTTGAATGGGCCATATTTTAACACCCTTTGAGCGTTGTCTTGAATACGAACTCTGAATGAACCATATTTTAACCCACCCCTGAGCGTTCTCCAAAATTTGATTTTTGCTGATAGTATCTAATTATCCATTAAACGTTAAAAGGAACCACCTATGGACTGCAATGCAAAGGATGATAAAATTAGCGAATAAGTAGATTAGTCCATATGGAAAGGGATAAAAAAAGCTAAACCCTAAAGAAATTTTAAGAAATTTAAAAACTTACAAATAGCTCGTACCGATAGGTCTTCTAGAGAACAAAAAGACGCGAAACTCGGACCAAATAGATCTTTTTTTAATTTAATTTAGTTTGGTCCGAGTTTCACGTCTTTTTGTTTGCTCGAAGACCTATCGGTACGAGCTATTTGTAAGTTTTTAAATTTCTTCAAATTTATTTAGGGTTTAGCTTTTTTATCCCTTTTCATAATGGACTAATCTATACTTATTCGCTAATTTTATCATCCTCTAAATATTCATAATTGCATGGATATCCAGTGTCAATCCTAAGGCTTTGCTAGATATATCTGAAATCTCATTTTATCATGATGTCCGAGAGATATCAATAGAAAAACCGAAAAAATAAGATATTTGGACATTAACTAGCAGGGATTTTTCGGATATCACTGGAACACCCTCGGTTGAGGAAGATTTATTTTAAATTTATGGTCATCCTTTACTCAGAAGATTGTCTTCTAGGTAAGATGAAATAGAATTGAAAGTAGAGACACTTAATTGATGACAGCATTGGTCAATACCAAAGAGCAATATATTTATTCATATTGCTACATTTGGTGGGAAAACGAAAAATCTCGTCGGTGAATTCTTAACGGTTATTTCGAATTTTCGAATAGGACTATTCCTAGAAATGCACTATGCGAGTCACAATTTTGCCGTAAAACCATGTTTCGTATTTTTTCCAAGATCTTACGCAAGCCTCCTTTAACAAAATATGTTTTTCAAATTCCCAACCAACTTGAGAACCGCTTGAAAAACTCGATTTCACCACAGCTCAGCTCCTAACGCGGCTCATTTGGCGTTGATTCGTCAGCGAGCTCTATAGAACCAGCCTAGAATCGACGCTCAAATCATTTATTCTTAGCTCAGCTCGTCTCGCTATCGATGGTAGATTTCCATATATCTACACATGTTGAGCTGGATTTTGCAGTACGAGTTTAATAACAAAGCAATACTTACAGGTTGTGAAAAGTATATACAGCAGTATTTATATTTACAACTATCCAAATTGAATTTGATCAAATTTTAAGTTGTTTGCTATGTAGTTAGTCTCATTTCAGAGTGAGGGATTAGAGTTCAGTGTGTTATTTTTTTACAGGGAAAAACAAAAGTATCGTTTTACTCCACAAATAAATTTTACTCCTACTAGATGGCTCCCCCCTAGGGTTCAAAGGTAGTATAAGGTGAAAGTCAATCTAAACAGGGTCATCTTAGTATTAACAAGGAGTGGTTATAGAAGATTATTATACAATTATAGACATGGCGTTTCTTTCTTGAAAAACCAAGCCCAAAACCAGCAAAATTTACATCGTTTAAAAAGTGTTCGATCTCAATAAGGGATCTATTTACCAACATTTGGTAGAACTTAATCACGCTAGTAGTTGAGAGCAGAGTTTCCTTTCTTAATAAGTTATTCAAGTTCATATTTATTTAGCCCAAATTCGTTTTTTGAAACATTTTTAAAGCCGATAAAGTTTAATGCGTTGTTTCCCCCCAACAATCATTTTCCAACCATATAACAATGTCTAAGTCAATTTTTATGGGCAGATTCAATTCTTGGAAAAATGTTCCAACCAAAGCGTAAGGTTGTTGTTACTTTACGTGGATATTTTTCTCATCTTTGCTATGAAATAATGTCGGGATATTTCAAGACAGAAGACGATTACTGAAAGCGCCGTTCCGAAGAGCCAAACGCGGATTATAGGCACCAGGAAAGACATGGTGATCGGTTGCGGTGGAATACTCGAGTTGGTCTGATTTACTCGTCCTTTGTAGAATTCATAGAGTGTGTCGCATGGCCGTCTCTGCTGGGTGTCCACAAATCTCGAGACTCTGGAAAACAAATCATTTCGAATTATATCTTGGGGTCTATTGTACGCGGTTTTTGCGAGGGTACCCTAAAGCAGGGTTGTAGAGAGATGGTTCGATCAATTAGCAATTCTACCAGCGGAGAGGTTGGCTAATGGAAAAGTGGTAAACAGATGGCGCGCCCAACACTGTGTTGTCCCTTCAGATACTTATGGGCGTTCGCCCAATACATAGAAGTACTGAGGTGCAGCCTAATTTATAGGCGATAGCGGAAATTTCAAATTTTACAAGCAAACTGCGATCGCTTTAACTTCTGTTTCGTTTTTACACGTGCGAATTTTAATGAAATTTACTTTTTTAAAATTTTACATTAAATTTTAGTTTCTCAAATATTTATTTGAACTGAAATACCAAATTTGTACTAGAATTGATAAAGGAATATAACTGACGGTAGTTTTGCCTTTTGACTATTAATTAGTTTAGGTTTGCTTAGATTGTTTGCAATTTTCAAAAAAAAATTAGTTTATAACAAAGCGACAACTAATTAATTTAGAGATCATAAAGAACCGAGATCGAACGACACGAAAACTTAGTACTGTTCCCTTACTTTAGGTATTCCAGTGTAATGAGGTAAAGTCCACAAAATATCTGTAGGGGCTACTGGGCGTCACTAGCGCCATCCGTGGTAGAAAAATATTTCTTCAAATAAAAAATGTAAGTGATCGAACCATCTCTCAACAACCCTGCCTAAAGTGTTTCAGTAAACGCAGCAAAAACCGTAAAATTTTGAAGAGCGTTCCGGAGAAAGAGACCAGAATACGACTTATATCAACTAACAGCTATATCCTCTGATATTAGAAGTGGGATTACCAACCGATATTGAATTGTCTCTTGTATGAAGCCTGGTAGCTTGGCCGAGAAAAACAAAAGTCCCATCCAAGACAAATATTCTTTCTCTCCCTGGTAAATGTTGTCGCAATTTGGGTTGTCCCTGCGGATCGCGGGAAAATCAAAAGACACTGAGAGAAGAGCAGACTTTTGATGTACTACATGGTTTAACTGAACAAAGTTATCTTTTTTCGCTTTTGATAGAAACATTTCCAGAGCAAATCCTTTCTGTGAAATTGGTTTAATTGATTAATTTGTAAATAGTGAGAACGTTAAAAATTCCAAAGGACTGGTCCATATTCACCGTCAATATATTTCGTTACCAGCTTTAGTTTTATATTAATATTTTACATATATCTCAATTTTGGGTATCATAGGTAAGGTCGCGGCTTGACCCGAATGACTCTAGGTATGATGTCATTAAATCCCGGCCCCTTAGAAGAGGACATCAATTTTTTCCAGGCTTGACCCGAATGACTCTAGGTATGATGTCACTAAAGAGTCGGTGCCCTTAGAAGAGGACATCAATTTTTTCCAGGCTTGACCCGAATGACTCTAGGTATGATGTCACTAAAGAGTCGGTGCCCTTAGAAGAGGACATCAATTTTTTCCAGGCTTGACCCGAATGACTCTAGGTATGGTGTCACTAAAGAGTCGGTGCCCTTAGAAGAGGACATCAATTTTTTCCAAAAAAATTAATAATAATTTTCTTTTGACTAATACTTAGTTTTTCGACAAGTCTTTTCATTTTAATTTAATAAAAATTATCAGCTAGGCTAATACCCAAGGCACCACCTTAGGCCCAATTCATATAGTGACTTTAATGTCATTAATTCAGGTGGACGCGTTACAATGAGTAGGAGGGAGTTGATAACTTAGGCCTGAAGTGGTGCCTTCAGTAATAGCCTAGCGGATTATGATGATGATTATGTTTCCAAAAATATAAAAGGCTAAAACCAAAATATTTTATTAAAATACCTGAAGGTCACCCTCGATATATCTTTTTGATGCATAGTACTTTTCAATGTCGGGTGTGTTAAAGAGGTCTTCTAAGGTGTCGATGTATTTCACTTTCGCCGTAGCGATCTCTCCCTTCATGTTGCAAAGGTAACATTTCTGCAAAATGAGAGTGGCACCCAACAACCAGCCGGACAATAGGAGTCTCCAGGACACTTTGCAACGATGTTGCGCTCTGATGAAATCTAAATTATTCAATAAGCGTGTTCATTAAGATACAAACTCCTTTAATTTATGGGAAACTAAAGCACTAATTTCTCCGTCTAAAAATAATTAAGAATTAATGATTAATGCTTAACAATTATCAATTAATAATTAATGATTAATGCTTATTAATTATTACTTTATAATTAATGGTTAATGCTTAATAATTATTACTTTATAATTAATGATTGATACTTATTAATCATTAATTAATGCTTAATAATTATTAATTAATGCTAAATAATTATTAATTATTAATTAATGCTTAATAATTATTAATTAATGCTTAATAATTATTAATTAATGCTTAATAATTATTAATTAATGCTAAATAATTATTAATTATTAATTAATGCTTAATAATTATTAATTAATGCTTAATAATTATTAATTAATGCTTAATAATTATTAATTAATGCTAAATAATTATTAATTATTAATTAATGCTTAATAATTATTAATTAATAATTAATAATAATTAATAATTAGCGCTTTCCAAATGCTAGAATTTGAAAATAAATTAAAATAAGTAGATTATTCTGGTTTGAAGTCCAAGTCGGCCAAAGGAAAAAGTCCCAAGCTTTAAACGATGCCCAAACAATGGATCAGATAAGATTAGATGAGGCACGAAAATCGAAATTATGGAAGGCGAGGTAAACAATCGGAGCCGGTAATTGACGGTTATAAATTGAGTTGCGGAGCTTAAGGGCCCGTTCCAAAGTTTGAAAAAGTTGCGTTAAATACCGAGAATAACGAGACTTTTTGAAAAACGGGTGCCAGAGACATTTAACGAGACGAAAGTCTAGAATTGTTTGGGAAAATGGCGGGAGGTTTCTTCGAGCTAACGTGATAGATGAAGGTGTAAACAATTTTGAAACGGATGTCCCGCCGAAAATAATGTATCGTGAGTGACCTAATACTACGAATTGATTTTAAAAAAAAATTTGGCCCTACCAATCTAACCTTTACACGAAACCGCGTTTCTTGAGGTACAAATGTGAATGGCCAAGGTCCGAATTGAAGGTCGCGCAATAGATATTGCTACGCAGGTAATAATTCCTTTACCATTATTATTATCTAATAATAAAACGAAGATAAGAACGATCTTTTCATTTTGATGTCACTTTTGGATAAATTGTATTATAAAATAATCGTATTATAGATTCTCAAAATCATATGCTGTATTTGTTTTGGAAAGAACGGCGAATTATTATCAACACAGATCTGTCAAATTGAGTGTTTGTCGAATCATTACATTTAACTCCTTGTAATAAAATATTTAACAATTTCTAGCCAACACGTATTTATTTATTGAAGTAGCTTTGTTATTTTTAAATGTAAATGTCATTAAAAGACAATTGATCCCTTTCCCAGTCGCCTAATGATAAATAATCACACCAAAAATACTTCAGAACATTGAAGGTTTGTTACAAAAATCAAATCTACCGCCAAACCGAATATGAGTAGAGTGTAGATGGAGCCGTGGGTCCAGGTCCAAGTCATTTGAGAGAAATAAAACCCAACAGTTGTTTGTAAATTCTGTGGGTAGTCGAAGGCGGGAAATATTCCCATTAAAATGTCTCTGGACTGCGTTTTGCTAATGTCTGGATTTAATTACGAGTTTCGTTATTAACGAGACTTTGTTACGGGCAATAAGTCTTCTTATAAACTGTTCTTCATACACACTGGGCCCAATTAATTCCACTTGGCACTCTTCTGACCAAAGCTACACGGATCATAAAATGATATGCCAAGCTCACACGCTTCTGACCAAAGATAAAAAGATGTTTTTCCCAGTTAGCACGCTTTTGACTGAAGGTTGTGGTCAGAAATTTATATACGGGTGCTCCAAGCGATCAAACAGCCTACTACACCGGTGGTCTCATCAGCAACACAGATTACCTAAATTTTAACGATTTATTTATAACTTTTCTAATTTAATAAATAATACGTTTAAAAGTTGCACCAATTTCCTGGCCAAAAAAAGCAATCACCCACTCTAGCCTGAGATCCGTACTACACTGAATATCGCCTTTGATGAATTGTTCTTGACCTTAATATTCTTAAAAGTAAAAATAATGCTAATGATATTGTTTTAAACGGTACCTGAGTCAGCATTGCAGATTAAGTGGGAATAGAAGAAGAAGAGGCTCTCTGTGATGGACCGTATCCAATTGAATGTACCACTCGTTCTCGACACTTTTCCAAACAGTAAGGTCGTGATGGCGGAAATTGAGAAAAAGCAGAACAAGAGTAAATTCCAGTTGGCGGGATCCAATGCTTGATGCGGCAGATGAACTTGATTGTTTCCTTCCAATTGTCCGTCCAAACAGCTGTAGATATAACAACCAATCGAACCGATAGATTGGGTGAAGGGAATCCAGTGTTCTGTGAAGACTTTCTCCAACACGTTGCTCGCCTGCCAAGTGACTTCCACGTCTAAAATCTGCAGTGCAGGACGGTTATATTCATAAATTGTTTTCAAGTTCAATATAGTTCAACAGTACTTTCTGCGTCCAAGGAAACCCAGTGCTGTAAATAAGATTAACTGCCAATTTTGTCACCGATCTAGGTGTTTGACAGATGGTACAAGCTGATTAAGTGTTATCATTCTTAAAAAATATTATCCAACTAAGGAGTTGTTAATGTTGATTTTAGATTGCAATTTAGTTATTTAAAAACACTCTTAACGTAAAAAACAATTACAAAAACCAGTTCTCTTGACTGAAAAAAATGGAAATAAAAACTTAATAAACAATTGAATGAAATCTAAAAAAACATTTAAATTTATTTATGAATATTTAAAAAAGCAAATGCGACCTAAATATATATAAGTTTGTTAATAGCATTTTTTGTTCACTTAATTTGACCAGTTTCTCAATGAAACTCGAAAACCTGTTTTAAAATGGTTTTCAAACTCTCTCAAAATGATGCCAGAAAATATTATCAAAAAACAGATAATAACGCCAAGGCAGCACTATGCATAAATAGCTATTGAAAACAGTCTACCAATATCGTACATCGTATTTGAGCCCTTAATATCGTACAAATACGATAGTTATCGTACGGTTGGAAACGCTGACAGGCAGTGACGATATCAATCAGGCAGCGCGCAGCTCGATTTGAGGGATAACGAGAGTGAGGGGGGGGGGGGGGGGTGCCACAAGCCCATGGTTTCTATCTCTCCGGCCATTGAAAAATTCTTCCCTTCTTCAACCGCTTCAAAAACCAAGGTTAATTGTAAACAGCCTGATGAGCATAGCTGCACACCAAGACTTGGTCTCGGGCTCAGTCTCACCAAACGTTTTGTTTGGCCTTAGTCTCGCCTCGGTCTCATAATAATTTCCCCAAAAAAAGGGAGCTCGTCTCGGGCTCATAGTGTTTTTCCTAACAACGAGAGCTCGTCTCGGGCTCATAGTGTTTTTCCTAACAACGAGAGCTCGTCTCGGGCTCATAGTTTTTCTTAACTTCGAGAGCTCGTCTCGGGCTCATTAATATATTTTTTTATACACGAGAGCTCCTCTCGAACTCACAATTCCTCTCCCTAAACATTTGAACTTGTCTCGGGCTCATTCTTATTTCTGTTACTAACCAGGGCTCGTCTCAGTCTCATAAGAATTTGCGGGGCTCATTCCAGTCTTTTAATATCTTTTTTAAGTCTTAATATTTTTTCATATTGATATATAAATAAATAAATCATAAGTCAAACGAAACAGCCGGGCGACCAGGCCTGGTACTCTCTTCACTACAACAATCTTCGAAAAAACTAGAAGGTAATAATAATAATAATAATCAGCTAGGCTAATACCCAAGGCACCACCTTAGGCCTAAGTCATCAAGCGACGTTTAAAGCCATTAATTCAGGTAGTTTATTTGGACCAATCAGAAAACGACTGGGTTAAATAACGTTATCCGAAATAGGCCAATTACGTAAATTCCTTATTAACCCAGTAGGCCACGCTATATATTAAAATGGTCTCATCTCGAGCAGACAAAAATACGCTATATTAAAATGGTCTCATCTCGAGCACACAAAAATACGCTATATTAAAATGGTCTCATCTCGAGCAGACAAAAATACGCTATATTAAAATGGTCTCATCTCGAGCACACAAAAATACGCTATATTAAAATGGTCTCATCTCGAGCTCACAAAAATACGCTATATTAAAATGGTCTCATCTCGAGCTCACAAAATTGCGCTACATTAAAATGGTCTCATCTCGAGCACACAAAAATACGCTATATTATAAGGTCTCATCTTGGGCTCAAATTAAATGACCACAATGTTTTGGTTTCTTCTCGGGCTCGTATCATTGTTATAATAAAGCCTGAGCTCAGTCTCACATAGAGCTCGGGTTCTTAGTGTGAGACGGGCCCGTCCAGCTATGCTGATGAGGAGCGACGGCTCGAAAGCTCGCTACTTTTTTAAATAATTTTTGAAAATAAACTTAATCTTTTAACCACGTAGTATCCGACTTTCATGGTTTTTTTACCGTCGTACATGGTTGGTTTCATACGTGGTTTATTGGTCATATACATGTAAAATAAATTGGAGGTAATTTCGGAAAATATTAGGAGGAAAAACAACAATTCTAAAGATATTTTTAAGTGGTTTTGGGTTATATATAAACGGTGTTTTTGGCAAATTTTGGTGAAAATGGAATAGATGTCGTTAACGTTGAAACCAAAAAGTGGTACTTATAGCTGCCCCTCGCGTTGATTGGATCGTTTGTCAATTGGTCCCAGGGCCGTCTTAAGACCTTTTGGGGCCCTGGGCTAAATTATTTCTTAAGACCTTTGCGATCCCCAACGGTCAGCCTTTGTATGTCCGTTGTCTAAATTCAACTACGCAATAATCAAACCAAATCTTTTAATTTCAAAAGTATTCGCTAGCGAAACGGGTATAGGCGGCGCCACAGTCGCTACCCCTGCAGCTTGGTTTGTCTGCGTACTTTGTTGATCAAAACAAACGATTAATATGGCGGATTGTAGGCGCAGAGGTGGCATAAATTGCCTTTTTGTAGTAATACTGCCTTTACAAATATTACAATTCGAGTAAATGGTGAGAAAAGAACGTTGGAGTTATCGTTTCACAATTTTCCGAAATGCAAAAATCTTTTTAATGTGTGGTTAACTAATATAAAATCAGGGAAGATGCCTAGTTAGTGGGCACAGATTTGCAGCGCCCATTTTAAAGATAAAGACTTTTTAGAAAGAAAGGTTGAGGCACAAATTTTACTTGTTATTACTGATTTTAAAGTTAATATTATTAAATATATATGATAATAACTGTCATTTAGATGAAGAGAATTCAAGAGACGCATGAAATGCAGTGCCATTCCAAGCAATAATTTACCATGTAGACTTATTACAAATCCAATGTAACTAAATAAAAAGAGAGGACCCTACGTTTTGTGCATCGTTTTAAAGGTGATCTGTTTTATTATATACTGCAAAATAAGGAAATGCTAATGAATTAAATTAATTTTAGGTCAAGCCGTTCAATTGTCATTATCGCTCGAAAATATTACATTTGAGGCCCACAAAATTATGCGTTAAAAGGGCATATTTTTCTATTTTGTATTGGACCCCAATTTTCCTATCTTTGCCACCCTGGTGGTTCGGTATGAGTTTTCGAGTTGATTAATAACATTTCGAGCTATTGCCGCAGATCCCAATATGATTAAAAATAATACTGTAAATTCAAATGGTTTTTATTTTTAATACTTATTTGTATATGTTAACATTTGATTCACTTCTATTGTAATTTCTAATTAAGTGGTTTCTTCAATGAATTTAATTGCTTTTAATTTTGAATTAATTTTATAATACATTTGTTTTTGCCTTTTTAGTTAACATGGCTTTGAGTAGAAAATTCATAACATAAATAGTTCAGTTCATTTGTTATCTACAAATACTAATTGGCCAAAATTTAAAATAGGAACTAATTTAACATATTAAAAATATAACTTTCCTTGACTAGAAGTGTAAATTTAATTATAACTTTTCTTTAACTAAAATCTAAAATAAAAATTATATATTTGGACAACGTTTTTCTTCAAATATTGTCAGTCTCTCTTAATATCAATTAAAAATAGCCCTTGAGAGAATAGACAAAAAAATGAAAAGGCCTAGCTGAATTTTTCCATAGTAGCCTCTACAGTCGTTAGCCAGTAGATTCCTTCCGTTCCAACTTAGTTATTTTGTGCCACTGCCTCTTCAATTGATATTATCTTCGCTACAAATGGACTCTCCACAAATATTTCATCCCGACTAAAAGCTAGAAATAAATTTTGAGACTAGCTAAGTGACCAAATAAGAGTACATAAACCATTTGGAGCCAGCCAAATTTAACCCTCGCAACTCTGACCATTTTATTACCGTACAATAGTCAGAAAGTTGGGATAGCTCTCAGTATCTTTATATATAAAATAGACCAGCAATTTACTGCATGTTTGCAAAAGCCTGAATTTCTAGAATAATAAGTAAAACAGGTTACATTAAAGAATTGGGTTTTAATAAAAAATATATTTACCCACTATTGCATGAACAATGGACACTTTCAATGCTGTGTTTTCCATCACCAACTTCAAATTTTAACTTTTGTTTTAAGCATCCGCACACCTTATTCTATGGATCAAGAGTAGACTACTCTCCAATATACTTAAAAATTTCAAGCATGGAGCGATTCTCTAATATACCAAATAAAATTATTTAAAATACATTATACATTATACAAAATGCTGAAGCTACTAGTCTATGAAATTAGAACAATCTGGGCTTGTTCTAATGTGAAGATAATAATAAATTTCCTACATACCTTTAAAACTTTCAAACTGATCCCGTGTATGAATTCTCCAAGGCCCACTCATAATGTTATTAAATTCGAATATTTATACTTATATTTACGAATTCAATACCTATTGACAGTTCAAAATTAATAAATAAATGTCGTATATACACCTTTGTTAATACAAAACATTCGAACACGCTTTAAAAAATATGCTAAAATCGTTAGTAAAATGTTTTAATTGATGTTATAAAACGCGCATTTTCGCATAACGCCATTACCCGTATCACCCAAATATAGTTCTAGGCAATGTGACTAGGTGGCGCAGCGGTAGTTTTCGGTGGCGAATAACATAGGCCTACTGAAAATTATGGCACGCCAAACCGGGCAAAATTCGTCTACCACTCGCTATATTCATACTTTACCTCTTGCTATACTCATACTTGGTCTTGTTATATTCATACTTTACCTCTTAATATACTCATACTTGGTCTTGTTATATTCATACTTGGTCTTGTTATATTCATACTTGGTCTTGTTATATTCATACTTGGTCTTGTTATATTCATACTTGGTCTTGTTATATTCGTACTTGGTCTTGTTATATTCGTACTTGGTCTTGTTATATTCATACTTGGTCTTGTTATATTCATACTTGGTCTTGTTATATTCATACTTGGTCTTGTTATATTCATACTTGGTCTTGTTATATTCATACTTGGTCTTGTTATATTCATACTTGGTCTTGTTATATTCATACTTGGTCTTGTTATATTCATACTTGGTCTTGTTATATTCATACTTGGTCTTGTTATATTCATACTTGGTCTTGTTATATTCATACTTGGTCTTGTTATATTCATACTTGGTCTTGTTATATTCATACTTGGTCTTGTTATATTCATACTTGGTCTTGTTATATTCATACTTGGTCTTGTTATATTCATACTTGGTCTTGTTATATTCATACTTGGTCTTGTTATATTCATACTTGGTCTTGTTATATTCATACTTGGTCTTGTTATATTCATACTTGGTCTTGTTATATTCATACTTGGTCTTGTTATATTCATACTTGGTCTTGTTATATTCATACTTGGTCTTGTTATATTCATACTTGTCTTGTTATATTCATACTTGGTCTTGTTATATTCATACTTGGTCTTGTTATATTCATACTTGGTCTTGTTATATTCATACTTGGTCTTGTTATATTCATACTTGGTCTTGTTATATTCATACTTGGTCTTGTTATATTCATACTTGGTCTTGTTATATTCATACTTGGTCTTGTTATATTCATACTTGGTCTTGTTATATTCATACTTGGTCGTGTTATATTCATACTTGGTCGTGTTATATTCATACTTGGTCGTGTTATATTCATACTTGGTCGTGCTATATTCATACTTGGTCGTGCTATATTCATACTTGGTCGTGCTATATTCATACTTGGTCTTACTATATCTATACTTTGTCTCTCTCTTATACATCGAGGTCTCGCACACTTCGACTCTCTCTCTCTACTCTAACTTGGTCATTCGCTATTCATACATCGCGCCTCTCTCTCATACTTCGTCTCTCTCTCTCTCTCTACTCTAACTTGGTCATTCGCTATTCATACATCGCACCTCTCTCTTATACTTCGTCTCTCTCTCTCTATAAATAGTTTCCTTAGCTTTCTCTAGCTACAAACCGTCGAGCTTTATATTCTCTGGTCGAGCTATCAAATTCGAAGGTCGTCTGTCTCGAACTTTGTACCGCGCGCTTTTGACGCTGACTATATTTGGCCAAGTTAAGTGAGAACTTGACCAACTGAAAAACTATTTTGTCTTAGCCTTATTTTATTGTACAGGTAGTTTGGAAATTAAATTTGAAGAATGAGAATCTACCAGAATTCAAAAGATTAGAAATTCGAGATACGTGACTTTTCCCCACATTTGAAAGGTATTCTGCGATTTGCAATAATTTTGCAAGTAGATGTATTGTACTAGGCGAAAATAAGGTAGTAGACGGAAATTTCGGACCTTTTCTAAAAGACGGTTTTGGCCAAGGTTAGTTAATTTTAGGCTATAAAAGGTTGCCTCGATCACGCGTACCGCGCTTTAGCGGCCCCGTCAATCGCCTCCCATCTAAATGTTAATGAAATCGCGAAAAAATGTTTTTTCTTCGTTTTTCCACTTTCCTATTTATAAAAAACAAGGTATACTAAGTTAAACTATCTTTTCGCAATATTACCTTATAAAAATTAAATGAAGAAAAAGAGACGCGTTTTTTACGCGAAGGCGCCATATTAGAATACATAGTTTTGAAGGCTGTAGCACGGCCCACTGCGCATGCGCTCGCGTTCTCTCGCCCCATAGCGGCCTGCTCAAAGAATTTCAAATCCATGTATTGGCGCGAATCAAAAGTTTAGCGATTAGTGTCATCGTCGTCCGCCGGGAGCGCTTCGTCCCAACCCTAAAAACGCGTCTTTTTACAACCGATTTAACATCATACTCTATGGTGGGAAACTCAACAACTGATGAGTACGTGCTGCTAAAAAGTACCTAAATATTCTTAAAGCTAATTTTTTTCATTTTTATTTTGTAATTGAAAGTTATGTTTCCATTTATAACTTAAAAAAATAGGTTATAATTCAGTTTTTTTCAAATTGTTTAGCAAGAAAGTTAACCCTAGTTAGTTTTATTTACAACTTTTACCTTGTCTTGTAGCCATTTTTCCATACATATAACCAGAAATACATGAATTTCTGATATAACTATATAATTTTCATTATCTTCTAAAGAAAATAGAATGTTTATTTAGGTGGAATTTGTTCATTTTTATTATAAACATGTTCTAAGATTTACATTGTTTGAAACCCTTTTAAGAATAAGTTCCAACATATTTATATGGTTTCGAATTTCATTTATCAATAAGTCAATGGATTCACTAGATTATACAAACTATTGAAACGTAATAATACAGTTTACAGGTAATTAGAAATTAAATAATTTTTATTCAACAATTTAGTTACCCTTACTTAACTAGATTAAAATGCTTTTGCGTTCCTTATTGCAAATCTAAAAAAGTGATGAAATTCTGTGAGAAAGATGGCTGAAAATCATATCACATCACGTGATAATTACAAAATAAATGACACATCAGCATCAAGTGTAGTATGCAGTTTACACTTTAGTGACACAGATAAAGGTACAGAATTCATCTTTAACGGACAATTGTGGGGCTTGACATTTTCAAAGAACCTGTAAACAATTTGGTTATAAATGCACTGGCGTCTCTAGACCCTTGGGGGTGGGATATACTGACCTGAAATTAAAAAATTAGTATTCCCTCAAAAATGTAAATAATGTTTAGTCATTTTCTTGCCTCTTAAAATCAAGTAACCAAATTCAAACAAATATTAGATTTATTGATTAAACGAATCAAATTTCGAATTGGGATTTACTAGTCTCCGCTCCTTGATTTAATTTAACTATCAGACAGAGGTGGTTTAAAATATCCAAAGCAGAAGTTTGTTTGATTCTCTCAATTGTTTTGACCTTCATAGAGGGAGCGATTCCATATTTACGAGAAACTCCTGGAATTTGTAACAATTTGCCAAAGCTTTCTAAATGTCCTCTTTTACAGTGTGATTGCAATGACACTCATGCTTCAACTTCTGCAAATTTATCTGTGACAAAATAATTCCACCTTTAGTTGATAATATAACACGGTTAAATTTCAGCTTGTTACGAGAAACTTAAAGAACTTAGTTTTAAGCCTCAAACGATAAAGTTTCTCCAAATGTGAAACGTCCAATACAACATTTACGGCAGTCATTCCTGGAAACAGATAAATAATAACTTTGTTTGTAAATATTTAAATAATAACTTACTTTCCATTTCCCAGTTATTAAAATATTTGCTATTGGCTTAGCTACAAGCGTTAATTGTGATTATCCAAGCAGTCTTTTTCATCGACGTGTTGTCAACTGTAACAGCTGACTCAGTAGCGAGAGCATCTGACATCTGGTGATTTTAAAATGTTATTTTCGGCGGGAAAAACAAACGTAAAAATTTTTAAAAAGGGATTAAAACGTATAAAAAGAGTTGATTTACCTTTCATTTCCTTGAAAATGCCTATTAATTCTTAATCTTTTTCATAATAAATCAAAAAACAACATATCACCGTAGGATTCAATGTTAAAGAGGGGTCAGATTATAGCGCTCCAGCCTACGTAGCGGCCACAAATGGCATTCTCTATTTTGGGCTGATTGAGCGGGCCGCTATGGGGCGAGAGAACGCGAGCGCATGCGCAGTGGGCCGTGGCTGTAGAGTTGTTTAGAGCGTTTTGACGCGTAAATAATGTCTCTCTTAAAATTTATAAATCTTTAACAAAAACAAATATATATATATTTTAATATATATTTAATTCACGAGTTTATAACCGTTCTTAGGTAGTATTTTCTGTAAATCTAATTAATTTTAAGAGTAAGAATCTTAAAACTAATACAATTGAAGATAAAAGATGCTTAGGTACAACTTTGGAACTAAATAGGTAAAAGATAGATGGTCTTCAGCCTGCATTTCAAGGAGGATGATTTCTGTTCAGGGTTGTACCTTTATTATGGAAAAAATTTTCAGTCAGATAAAATTACAAACCGGCCCTGACTAAATTTACAATATTATTCTAGGTTTAAAAAGAGGAAAGTGTAAAACTTGTTGAAACCTAAAATTATAACTTATTGCGCTTATAATATATTATTTAATAAAAAAATTTAAAATAATATCTTTACACTGAAGTTACAGTGAATCTTCTTTTCAGTTTTTGTTTTATTTATTTATTTATTTACATGTGTTTCAACTTTCAAGTATTAAACAATAATACTATTTGCACACCTCTAATAATTAAGTAATATCGTGAGCTAAAGAAATTTCATACAAACCAAAAGTAAAGCTACGGAAGATAAAAGCTTTTTGTTAGGATATAGTTTTTTTTTGCTATAATTATTTAATTCCAATTCTGTAAAGTTACCTTTGATTATTTAATCTTAGTTAAAAACGTTAGGCCAATTTCTCCTTCTTGATTTAGGGCATTTTAAGAAGGGGAAACACTGCGAGTGAACGCTACATGAAACATTATAGTGCCTTCTCTCAAACACTGCAAAAGTGGCGACGCTCACGGGCGAAAATTTGATGGGAATGCCAAATAATTTAAAACAAAATCAAATAGTCAAAATTTATGTTTTTGAGCGCTGCGCCCATGTTTGAGATTAATTTATTCAAAGACATTAAATATTTCGAAAAGAAGACTTTAGAAGCCATAGAGATATTCCCCAAAGGAGGTGCCGGGCGGGAAAGTGTTCAGCACCGACGCGGAATAGTATACACTCTTTTTCGCGGTATTTTCTAGGCCCGTCCATGTTCTGTTTTCCCCTTTTCAGCCTCATCCACCATTACGGATACATAATGAGAGGATGTTAGACCAAAGAATATAAAGCCCCAGGAATGGAAGGATTGATATTTTTGGCCGAACTAGAAACTTCCGGCAAAGCAAATCAGAGTAACCGGAAACGGTTAACGCAACCCGGTCTCTCTTTAGAAACGAGAGGTGCAAAAGTTCCACTAGACGGAGCTACACCTTCCATTCCTGGTTCTTTATATTCTCTGAACCGACTCTTCTAGCCGATGACTACGGTGAGTAACCGATGACTCTCGTGACGTCAAAACCGGAAACGCGAAAAAGCGTACAGTAGGAAACCGATGTCAGCGATTAGTAATCAGTGAGTCCGATGAGCTCTGCTGAACGCAGCCCTTAATACATCACAAATTTCAGTTGACCTGCAGCTTGAGGAATGAGCTTATTGCAAGAGTTAGTTGAATCTCAAAATAACCAGATTCTGATCCAAACATACATGGAACTTTATTTAAATTTAATTGGTTTTGTACTATTTTAGGCTTTAATGGTATCATATATATGTCCCAAACCGTTAAAAAGAAGGTACGCAGATTCAATTAAAGATTTTTTACTTCAATTTGGAGATGCGAGCTCTAAATCCTATACAATTTTCAAGAGTACCTGAATTTAAAGCTTATTTGTATAATGTACCCGATATTAAATCAATTTAAACGTTAATATAATGGTTTTAAAATAGCTTAAAAAACGTTCCGAAAATAACGTTTATTTTACGTTACTCTAAAAACGTTTAAAATTGCTTAGAATTTAGTTTATAGGAACGTTTTATCAACCGTTTTTAGCACGTTCCTTGGCCGGACATGCTTAACGAGTCAATAACGCGACCGGCGGGCGTCACATATTTAGTTTGAGCTGATTTCTACCTTCGATTATTTGTTCTCAAACATCTACAGTTTTCCGGACAGAGGCAATTTTTTAGGCTGACTATGTGTAAAGTGCGAAGTCGACGTCAAACGACCTTGCAGTAGGACCGTGCAAGATATTTTCCACTATTTGATTCGACTAAATTATGACGTTAAATTTCGGGTTTACCTTTCGCACCGACGAATCGATCGAAGTTTTTTTATTAATATTCTTAAATACCAAATAATGAAAAGGCCTTTATTAAAAGGTGTGTAAAAATGTCGACCCTCCCAGCAATATTTGAAATTATATGAAAACGAATTTCCTGTCTCACGTAGTTTCGGATTTTCGGTTTAAAATCGTCCGCGTTTCAGACGACGTGTAACGAAATAGCAGTTTCTTATTGGTCTTTCACATAAATTCAAATTTTGCTGGGAGGGTAGCCATTTTCACCCACCTTTTAATAAAGGCCTCTGTTTAAAGCGGTGGTTGTGAAATGTCTCGGCTCTTTCAGCCGCGATAGTTAGGCCTTGGACCATTCCATTGGTCGTCGTATCGGGAAGGGGGGGGGGGCGCAAGTTCATCAGAATATTTTGAATCGCGATTAAACGGGGCGCCTTTATTTGACCCCACTTACTTGCCTCCCGCTCGTCGGCCATTCCCTCTGCCCTCAGAGAGGAGTCTAACCAGAGAATATAAAGCCCGGTTTTGACGTCACGAGAGTCATCGGTTACTCACCGAAGTCATCGGCTAGAAGAGTCGGTTCAGACAGAGAATATAAAGCCCCAGGAATGGAAGGTGTAGCTCCGTCTAGTGGAACTTTTGCGCCTCTCGTTTTTAAAGAGAGACCGGGTTACGTTAACCGTTTCCGGTTACTATGATTTGCTTTGCCGGAAGTTTCTAGTTCGGCCAAAACACGCGGCCAAAAATATCAATCCTTCCATTCCTGGGGCTTTATATTCTTTGGTTCAGAGAATACAAAGCCCCAGGAATGGAAGGTGTAGCTCCGTATAGTGGAACTTTTGCGTCTCTCGTTTTTAAAGAGAGACCGGGTTGCGTTAACCGTTTCCGGTTACTCTGATTTGCTTTGCCGGAAGTTTCTAGTTCGGCCAAAACACGCGGCCAAAAATATCAATCCTTCCATTCCTGGGGCTTTATATTCTTTGGTCGGTTTTTCCGATGACTGACGTCATTACTAACGTAAAACTACTATAAAAGCACCGATGACTGAATAAAAGCGTTCAGCAACTTACGACTTTATTATGACGAAAAAGCTCATCGGTGGAAAATATCAAATCCATCGGGTTTTTTTTTTAATATTTTTAAACATTTTCAAATTGTCGGTTAGTCGTATTAAAGTTTTTCGCCTTGAAGGCCTATCGGCCGAAGTACCGCATATTTTCCCCCATTAAAGCTTAGTTTTCTCCCCCACTTCTTGGTCTCTTTACTTGTTCGCGTTTTTACTCCACACTCTCTAGACCATTGGTGGTTCTCGTGTTTTTTTCCCGTTGACTACTATACTGAAAGTACCCAATATATCAATTTTCTACAATTTACAATCTACATTAAAGTTTATAAATTGACCAATAAATTTAAATGAAATACCCTATATATATTTTTCAAGAGCTGATAACAGACTAAAGCCAAGTGTTTTTAGGGTTCTAGTTTAAAAACAACTTATTTTTTCAATCTCTTAGCTAGGTATACATTTCAAATAAATAAAAATTACAGTTTAAATCCTGTTAAAAGCTCATATGTAATTTTCTTAAATTATTTCTACCTAATAAGATGTAGACATGGCTATTTTTGACCATATAAGCCAATACACTTAGCAACATCTTCCAAAAAAAATTATAGAACAGGTAATTTTACCTTCCCTCGCTATAACATTAAAATATTGTAAAATCACCCCCAAAAGTTAATAATATTATCCTATATGTAACTAAATTTAAATGAAATGCCCGTTATGTTCCTCAAGAGCTGTTAACAGACTAAAACCAAGTGTTATTATAGTTCTAGTTTCAAAAAAATATTTTTATTAATAAAAGCGATATAATAGACGCTAAAAGAAATTATTCGCTCCAAAATAAAAACCGTCAAAAGGAAGGGTTTTTAAATTAAAAACGCGTGAATCTCGATGATATCGCCCATTTTTTCGTCGCACGTGTAATTATTTATTCTGATAATAAAATAGAATCACGTGGGCTTAGCAATATTTATCCGCATTTGTCTTAGCCAATAAGATTATCCCTTCCGAGCAAGCACGCGCCAATTTACACAATATAACCGTTGAATTTTTTCAAATCAATTTCTTTTAAGATCTATTCAAATCCCTGAAAAAATTAAAATTTCACAGTTTTAATCCAATAGTGTCTTTAATTTTAAATATTCCATTACCTTTAAATTTCTAAATAGGTTATTACACTAAACAGAAAAGGAAAAGAGCATCTGGAAATACAATAAAAAATGCCATGAGCATGACTATTATTTTAAGACCAGGGGTTAAACAAATGTCATTAATTAATCTAAGCCTTTCAAAAAATGTTAAAAACTTGTATTTGTTTTTAAATTTTTAATAGCTCAGTCTATTTTGTATATAGCCAAATCAAGAATGTATTTATTTATATTTAGGTATAAATAAATACATTATTGGCCAAATCCAATGACCCAATAATAAGGGCTAGATATAAGCGATGTCTCATAGTGTTTAATCAGTTAGTTTCTAAACATTAAAGAAAATGTTGATGCCAAGAAAAACTTAGTTATCATTTACAAGTATCTGTTTTAATTTAAGAATAAGGATGTTTAATAGTTTTCAGTTGTAAATTCGAAAATTATAAAAGAAAATAAAGATAATTTTAACTTCCGAAAATATGATAAATGTTTTGAAAAAGAATCGTTTTTTTCTATATATAACTAATATAATATTTGTAAATTGAAACGGTATTACCACGTATTTAACTCTCATTAAATATAACGTTGAAAAGAGTTGAAAGTATGCACCTAATATCAACGTTGATATTAAGTTAAGAAATAACCTTAAAACGTTATATAAATCAAAAAACCAAAACTCAATAAAACTGAAACATTGCCATTGCTACCTTGGTCAGACTACAGCGCTACGGTTTAATTGACTTTTGAAAGACGCAGAATACCCTTCAAAAGTGAGGAATTTTAATTTCAATTTCTTTCAAAAGTAATTATTTAATTATTGAAATTCAATTTTCAAACACCCTGTACAATAAAATACGGCTGAGACAGAATAGTTTTTCAGTTGGTCAAGTTCTAACTTAACTTGGCCAAATATAGTCTGCGTCAAAAGCGCGCGGTACAAAGTTCGAGACAGATGACCTTCGAATTTGATAGCTCGACCAGAGAATATAAAGCTCGACGGTTTGTAGCTAGAGAAAGCTAAGGAAACTATGTATAGAGAGAGAGAGACGAAGTATGAGAGAGAGGTGCGATGTATGAATAGCGAACGACCAAATTAAAGTAGAGAGAGAGAGAGACGAAGTAAGAGAGAGAGGTGCGATGTATGAATAGCGAACGACCAAATTAAAGTAGAGAGAGAGAGAGATACGAAGTATGAGAGAGAGGTGCGATGTATGAATAGCGAACGACCAAATTAGAGTAGAGAGAGAGAGAGAGACGAAGTATGAGAGAGAGGTGCGATGTATGAATAGCGAGTGACCAAGTTAGAGTAGAGATAGAGAGTCGAAGTGTGCGCGACCTCGATGTATAAGAGAGAGACAAAGTATAGATATAGTAAGACCAAGTATGAATATAGCACGACCAAGTATGAATATAGCACGACCAAGTATGAATATAACAAGACCAAGTATGAATATAACAAGACCAAGTATGAATATAACAAGACCAAGTATGAATATAACAAGACCAAGTATGAATATAACAAGACCAAGTATGAGTATAGCAACACCAAGTATGAATATAGCAAGACCAAGTAGGAATATAGTAAGACCAAGTATGAATATAGCAAGACCAAGTATGAATATAACAAGACCAAGTATAGATATAGTAAGAGGTAAAGTATGAATATAACAAGACCAAGTATGAGTATAGTAAGACCAAGTATGAATATAGCGAGTGGTGAACGAATTTTGTCCGGTTTGGCTTGCCATAGAAAATTAGATATTTACGGACAGTGACTCGTTGTTAGTTTTTAGAAATTGTAGGTACCGTATGATACGCGATGTGGCGATGAGTACAATTACTTTAGACGTAACTAAAAGATTCATATGCATAAATGAGCATGAAAAATATTTAACCAACTAAAACCTTATCCCTAGAGTAGAGACTGTATGGCTGGCCTTTCCGGGGCCCCAAAACTGGCTGGGGGCCCTGGGCTGTAGCCCATTTAGCCCATGCCTTAAGGCGGCCCTGATTGGTCCATAACATATAGTACAGCAATTATAAACAATATTTTTACATGGGATATATAATTTAGGTTAAAGCCTACTAGATAGAGTATATGTTTTCTAACCATAATACCCGGCATAGGCTCTATGACGACGTTATCATTTCTCTATGTATGGCTGGCCTTTCCGGGGCCCCAAAACTGGCTGGGGGCCCTGGGCTGTAGCCCATTTAGCCCATGCCTTAAGGCGGCCCTGATTGGTCCATAACATATAGTACAGCAATTATAAACAATATTTTTACATGGGATATATAATTTAGGTTAAAGCCTACTAGATAGAGTATATGTTTTCTAACCATAATACCCGGCATAGGCTCTATGACGACGTTATCATTTCTCTATTTTAAATTTTAACTTCCTTTGTTTTAAATAGATGGCACCACGCTCTCCAGTTAAGTCGCGTTTTTCGACGAATCGGAAAGATTCATGGCCATCTCTAATAACAAGGCTCTTTTCATAATACAGGTGGCAATGATAGTGCCGGTACTTGCTTTAAGCTATCCAATACTTCAAGCTAGCCGTTTCGCAGATGTTAATACTATACTATTTCCTTGGCACGCGCTCCAAAATTCCGGTTCCGGCTTTAGTGACGGCCTAGTTAGGCAAATCTTATATGATTTAACTTAAAATGACGGTAGGATTAAGATTTCAGGATTACAATGGTCAGAATTCGTTTGCGACGAGTAGTTTTTCCGCTACACTATTACTTCATTTCGAGCCTTAAAATTCGAGTTAAAACTCCCAGATATGCTCAAAGCCAATAAATACCGTAAAGTTTATAAAAGGCGGGAATCGAGGATAAAAATATTAAAGTAAAACGGTAGGTTTACTGTTTATGTTCAAAAATAGAAATATTATCCCATATTAAAGGGACAGTAATGGGAGAATATATAGAATATGGGTTACTGTATATTGTGTATTATGTACGGGACAAGGATCTGTTCAAATCTCATTTTCAGTTTGTCCAACTAAATATTTTATAAAAATTATTCAAATTATAAATGTAAAAGTCAGTTTTAGGCACACCCTAGACAACTTTCAGTTAATGAATAAATTTGGATTTTAAATTGTATATTAAGATTTTATATCTTCAAAGCGTTGAAAACTCAATTCTTAAGGAGTAAATAAATTATTTAACAAAATATGACAAATACAGGGTGTTTTGAATTGCTCTGACTGGGCATTTTTTTCAGAAACTGCAAGAGATAGAGTTGCGAAATTTTCAGCGATTTATTTCTAGTGTGGGATCGCTTGAAATCCTAAATTTCAGAAAAATCGGTGCGCCGTCATGTTGGTACCACATCTGTCTTCTAAAGCGTCTGCTATTTCTTTACTGCAAAAGCGTCAAGTAGCGTTGTCCATTAAGACGAGCTGGAAGGAAAAATAGGCCAATAACTCGATCCCCGAGCAAAGCCGCCCAAATATTCAGTCGGAGTTGTTGTTGATGATGGTGAGGAAAACCCCAGTGAGGATTTTCGTCACACTACATGTGGGTGTTCTGATGGTTGAAAGCGCATCTCTCCCAAAGGAACACTCGTCGGTCACCAGCATTTTATTGATGAAATTTGGGTTCTCATCAGACATGGTTATTAGCCAGTTGCAAAAATCAAATCTACGTTCCATATCTCCTTCGTGCAGAGCTTGGTGGAGGGTCGATCGATACGGATGGAAGTTGTAATTGTGAAGTGGTGCACACGTAGTTCGTCGATAATCCGAGATCGTCGATTGCACCTCTGACGCTTGCTCGAGGATACGCAACAAAATAGGCTAGAACGGTGTCTTCCATGTTGATGTCTTGACGAGCTGATCCACGAAATCTGGGATTGACGATTCCGTAAGTCCGAAAGTCACGAACAGCTCCAAGAACGGTGTTGTGGCTGCGCCTTCTGTCTGGATATCGAACGGTGAACAATTCACGCGTTACGATTGGCTTCACCATAAAATAACTCGACCATAAAATCACGCTGATCACGAGAATAATTTAGTGGCATGTTGGTTAGACTCAATAAACGTTAGAGAATGGTTGAAAACAAAAGGTTTCACATTAAATACTAATTGAAAACTTGACCTTTGTTCGTAGTTGGCCTACTGATATGTTTTTAGGCCTAAATTGGCGTTTTGGTAAATTACTTGTATTTTTTTAAAGGAATTTAATCTTTTAACGTGATTTCTTCCATTTACGTACAAAAATGCGAAGGCTATTGGCCCCTATGGACAGCTTGTTTTTTAATGAGCTCATATCTTCGTGAAAAAGTGTTCGTTTACAATGAAACCAAATTCTTTGAAGAAAGAGCCTAATTGATGGCTTAGATGTAATGCAATATTAAAAATATGAAAACAGTTGTAGCATACAATTGAAAAAAGTAAGTCTTAAATAACGCATAACTATAATTAATTGAATTAAGTTAGGGTTAATTTGGATGAAGGTTCATTATTTGTGACCTCTTAAACTACCCCACCTCAATAAACATGTTACCACAAGAAAGATAAACTTATTCTCTGCAATATCCATAATTTAGTCCTCGAATTTTTTTAAAAGTTCACTCAAAGTATGACAAAAAACTTAAAAGAAATGATTAACGCGGAACACCCAGGTTTATAAAGATTGCTTGTTATTAGCTTTGCCACCACCCTCCTACACCATATAATTCGACCACCTGGAATAATGGCATTAAAATCACTAGCTTAGTTGGGCTTACGGTGATGCCTTGGGTATTTACCTAGCTGATTATTATTATTATTATAAACTCGGAACAACTCCTTCCGCGATGAGTTTGCAAGTTGTCTCCCCACTGGTTTAAGGGGTTTTCCCCCGAGCTCTTCGGTTTCTCCTTCCATAAAAACTTGTTGAGGTTAACGGTAATAGTTAGTGTAGGGAGCTTTTGGCTCGCGTGACAATAAGGGCTTGCCACAAACCTCCTACGCATTGTAACCCGGCCACCTAAATTAAAGGCTTTAAAAGTCGCTTGATGTCTCAGTCTCACCCTTTTAAATTTTGTATAGGCTTAAGACTAACTTAAGTTAATTAAGATTCGAAAAATTTGTTCAGAGTTTCCTCCTGCTACTCTAGTCGTACTTACACCCTGGATGAGATACGATGGATAGATTGGATTGCTGTCAATGTCTGGTACATAAACAAGTCTGAAATGAATGAACACACTTATAGATTTTATCATAAGCGCCTAGCATGTGCAAAATAGAAGTTATATTGTAAAAACAATTATTACGTCACGTTCTCTAAATTCCAGAACACGAAAGTAGGTATTGAGCCCGCTATCCCTTCCATGTAGAGTTTATTCAATAAATCAGTTCGACCCTTTCAAATCGATAAATAAACTATAATTAATCAAAAGGTTTTCATTTTACAAATATACAGTTAATTGTAGACAACAGCCCTTCAGACTTACCCCACAAATTTGACCCAGCCGTCGATCCGCGTGTTTTAATTGAATCATCCCATGTGCGTTCATATTTCGAAGCAGAAGAATATTAACCTTACACTAGCATTAAAGATGGCACGACACCTTCAGTAGCCGGCTCGCTTAGAGTTACACGAAACACTAAAGCTAGTTTTGCAAAGACGCTTGAAATACAAACAAAAGACTGAGCTTCTCCTGCTGAAAATCCCCATAAATTACTTGCATTTTCAAAGTTGACTTAACATCAACGCTTAATCGAAAAATCAAATTCCTTGTTACTCAAAAAATCATTTTCTTTGCGCGTGAACAATAATACCAAGAAAAAGAGGTAACCACCTTCTTGCTTTGTTTGCTAACAGCTGCACGACACACAAAAACATTAGGTACGCGGAAGAAATATCGATTACAATTTTAACATTATTTATTTCTAAATTCGAATACAAAGTCACGTTGAATTGCAAATAAGGCGTTGACTCATTCTACGTATCCATGGTTTATCACTTAAATAAACGGAGTGCCACGAATTAAGGGCAGATATGGTTTGGCAATGTGGTATTTGTGAAGCTTCACTGGAGGTTAAAGGAAAATATTTACATTACGGAATCCAAAAACCACGCGAGCGAGAACTATTTTTAAAAAATTTAATATTTTTACGAAAAATTAAAACAAAAAATATATATTTTTCCATTAAAGGGAATATAACCTGCAAAGCAATATTTATGGAAGAACCCTTCAATTTTCAAATTACCCTGCACAGTGGCGCCAAACATTTTTAAAGCCAAAGGCAAGAGCGGACAGAGATGCAAACTTTGGTGTTCCACACCAAATACCTGAGGTTATATTCCCTTTAAATACGTTTTCATCAACATTATTTTTTTAGGCCCTGGTTTAAAGGGTTACATCAGCCTCGTAAGGGGAAAAACTTCCGCTCCCTCTAGCCAGTCCGGATTTTGATTTCAATTACCGCCACTAGAGGCGCACGTCGCGCTAAACGAATGTACGACGACCGCGTAGTATTCCTCCGCGAGTTCGCTAGTCTGTTTTAAAATTTTCGGTTTTAACAATGTTGAGCAATGAAATTAGTGGTAATATTAAAATACATAATAAACGAAAAGAAAATCAATCATTAAGATAATTCGTTGAACAAGAACAACTTTCCATATTAATTCTAATTAAATTGCAATAAAAGCAAACTAGGCCAAGGTGACAAAAACTCCGTCCGTTGCGATCGAAATCCGAATTTCCGTGAAATGACCACGTGTTTTGTAAAGTTTCGTATTACCAAAAATTTGTCTCCTTCCGCTTTAAAAAAATAGTGCTATTTCACCCCCCACTGTCATCCCCTTACGAGGCTGATGGAACCCTTTAATAAAAGCACATAAAATAACAGAGAAAGAAATTAGACACTTCCAAATATCGGCTGTTCCATGACAAAACCTCGCAAACGCAATTTCTTTAAATTCAAAATATCTAGGTTTTTAATTTTGATTTATATTACTTCTTATAGGAATGTAAATGGTACTTAACGGTTAATCCGATCAAGGATTGTTTTGGTGGATGGAAATTTTACCGGTTTACCATTTTCATTGATACTTAAATTTACTACCAATTACCGGAAAGGGGAAGACTGTTCCAGTCGTTAATTAAATTGGGGGGAAAGGATTTTAACCATAGAGAGGATGGTATTCACCCAGGGTTGATGGACCCTACATTAAGGGAACAAAAATCAGATAAATATATGGATAAATAACAGACATTTTATTGTAAATGAAAAGGTATTATATTTTTATTTGCTACTTAATTTCAATTATCTAACTTTAAAATGGAGTTGTTAGTTTTCCGAAAATATTAAATGCGGAAAATTTTCCGCAAATCGTAAAAATAAAAAATTATATATTAAATATATTTTTAAGGGTTTTTATTGTAGACAAGAGTCTAGAGGTTTACTTTTGAATTCGACAAAATGAGGTGAAAATGCCGCGCTCGGTGGCTATAGAGCTTAAAATGTGTCCTACCATGGCCCTACCTAATTTTTTGACTGGTGACGGCCCTGTAACCGGGGCCTTTTCATAATACAGGTGGCAATGATAGAGCCGCCACTTGATCCAAAAAAAATGTATTGGTGAATTTAAGTATCAGATGGACTTTCCTTCGGAAGAAAAATCGCTTTAGTCCCATTCGACCGAAATCCCGTTCGACCGAAGGCGGTTTTTGAGGTGTCCCATTCGACCGAATTCCGCCGAAACGTGCGGTTTTTATGTGTCCCATTCGACCAAACGCTTTTATGTGTCCCATTCGACCGAACGCTGCTATATAAATTGGCTTTTGGAATGAGCATGAATTATATTTTTATCTTCACCTAGTTAAGAAAAGTAACTGAACCAAAACTGAAATAGTAAACTTAACCAACTCTAACCTAACCTAACCTAACCTAACCCAACCTAAACATGGATCTTCGATAGTACATACCTTATAAATAAAATACCAAATCACCCCGCCAATTGGGCTACATTTTAAAATTCTTTCGGTCGAATGGGATTTCGGTCGAATGGGAATAAACGGAAAAATCTTCTCAATGACGATAATTCTACGACGATTTCGAACAAAATGAAAGACAAGTTTTTATCGAGACTAGTCCAGCTTCTTCGGGGAAGTATTGCTTCGTTAGAGTTCACAATGTTTCGATATCGACTTTTTAGTGACAAAATGAAAAATCAACTCAATATAATTAATGTATATATATTTTAAATTGTTGTTTTAAGTTTTATCCGAAAATATAAATTATATTTCGCTACCTGCCACCAGAGGGCCAAACGTTCCCTATATGGAATTCCATAGAATTTCTTTTTGCAAAGCGTGTATAGAATTATGTTATACATAAATTTAAAATTTGGTAAAATTCGGTTGAACAGATCGTCTGTAAAATGCAATCAAAGGGCCTATTTTGACAAAAATACGGCTTTTTCTAAAGGCTTTTTATCCAAAAGTTGCAAGTTGTTGCAAAATATTTCATCACTATCTTGTAGAACCGTTCCCGTAGGATAACTTTCAAAAAACCCGAGCACCAATCACCTCCAAGTTTTTAAGATATATCAAGTTTTATCACGTTTCAAAATATTTCTTGAAATAGCTAATTCATGGTATCTCTGTACATCTTGTTTGCCTTTCCGTTGGTATAAAATCTACTACGAAGGAGAAACCACTAGCTAGTTCGAACCTATTTGAAGAACAGGCACGACAAAATCCTACTAATATTAGAATAAGCTAGGGATTTCTCCTTCGTAGTAGGTTTTATAGTACCGATAAAGCAAACAAGATGTGCAGAGACCCCATGAATTAGCTATTTCAAGAAATATTTTGAAACGTGATAAAACTTGATATATCTTAAAAACTTGGAGGTGATTGGTGCTCGGGTTTTTTGTAAGTTATCCTACGGGAACGGTTCTACAAGACAGTGATGAAATATTTTGCAACAACTTGCAACCTTTGGATAAAAAGCCTTTAGAAAAAGCCGTATTTTGGTCAAAATTGGCCCTTTGATTGCATTTTAAAGAAGATCGGTTCAACCGAAATTTACCAAATTTTAAATTTATGTATAACATAATTCTATACACGCTTTGCAAAAAGAAATTCTATGGAATTACACGTAGGGAACGTTTGGCCCTCTGGTGGCAGGTAGCGAAATATAATTTATATTTTCGGATACAACTTAAAACGACAATTTAAAATATATATACATTTATTATATTGAGGTGATTCTTAATTTTGTCACTAAAAAGGCGATTTCGAAACACTGTGCAGTTCTCATCATAACTAACTATAAACAAGTTGGCAAGCTTGCCAAAAGATACCTCTCCTCGGAAGAGTTTTTAATTTTCAGTGAAGCGTAACTGTATCCGTGGTTCTGCGGTAGAACGCTCACCTGTCGTGCCAGAGGGCTCGGGTTTGAATCCCGGCCAATTAAAAAATTATACTACACCCAATGACAAAAAGGGGGCGCTTTTTGAATAACCTTTTCTCTGATTCTAAGAAACTGCGTACACAGTGATTACCCTTTGCCTCGAAAATGCGAACGCGTTCGCAGACCTGACAGACAGACAGACCCACCCACCCACAGACAGACAGACACGGTGGTTGTATAACCCCTCCTAGGGTACAAAGTCCCCTCGGATAGGTAAAAAGGTACATCAAGTCGTGGTTTACGTTCGTTTTTAAATAAATTTTGACTAACTATACTCTAGAACCCCAAAAATCGTAGTTAAATATTAATTTTAAAATGCAAGCATGTAACAATCGAGGGTCAGAAATCGGCAATTTGGTATTTCAAGTTCGTTTTTTCAAAAAATCCTCAGTCCCAAAATTCAGTGTTCTATCCATGTTTTTTTTTTTCAATTCAATTCAATTTATTGAGTAATAAAATTATTTGTGTTATATTATAGAATTTATGGGCCGAAGTCATCTTGCGACTTATTGGCCCTGAACGTTTCAAAATTAAAAGAAATAAGACAGCATCAAATATCAGTTAAAAAAAATGGTTAACAATATTCTAACTGCAATCAAGAAAATGCAATAAAAAAGTTAAGTTATACAAAAAAAGTAATTAATACATACACAGCAGAATGTTTATCTTTTTCTTTCTTTAAAATGTTACAGAGTGATTGAGTATCAATTCTTTTAGTTTTCTTTTCAGGGTGAATTTAGTCTTACATTCGCTTAGACAGCTATATATTAAATTATAGCTCTTACAGCCTTTAGAAAAGATTGAATTATATTTTTAGTTGTTCGACAGAAGGGTTCTACTACTGCTTTGACAGTTCGACTAGAGGGGCGGTTAGTAGAGTTTTTGAATACTTTATTTTCGATGGGGCCATTAATATTTTGATGTATAAACTTCAGATAGAAATATTCAATTATTTGTGTAATGTTTAATAGCGAGCATTTAGTTCCAGTTTTTAATTTTATCTTGTATTACAAAATAAAAAACTACAAATAAAGAATTTTCGATAAATATTATTAATTTAATACTTCTTTAGGTTGTGGCAGTTTAAAATTATTAATCTCATTACGAGACAATTTTGAAAAGTTTAAAATGTTAATATCTGACGATGGATTAAATTGGAAAACAAAATAATGGAAACTTATTTAAAATATTGTCCCAAAAATTCAAAATATTAATTAATTATAGATTATTAATCTATAATGTTACCTATCATTCTTCTTTGGAAAATAAAAAATTCGAATCGATTTCTTCGAAAGATTTGGTATCTATTGGATCCAAGCTATTAATTTTGATTTTTACAAAACATTTGATATAAGACTTGGGACTTTGCAGCCAATCATCGAATAATCTGTAGTTAAGCGCGTCTTGTGGCAATTTCCGACTCAGTTCGACCAGAATCTGCCTGATGATCTGCCATCCCTGACCGCCATTGTAGTGCAAACCCAAGGCTCTAACGATCCGGTTCAGTTGACAGCGTATGTGAGAGTGATACGCCTGGAAATTCACAATTTTCAGACTCGACACCATTTCTCCAATGGGCTCTATCATAGTCCCAAATGCTTTTCGCACGGTTTCAAGATGAAGGACAATCCCGGCAAAATCGCGAATAATAAAACCTTTGATTTTTTTGGTGTCCTTGTCCACTCTGAGCAGCGTGTTTTAAAGATGCGCCTCGAACATCAACCCATTGTGCACCACGGTTGGAATGAAGACTTCCAAGAACATCTCGGCGTAGGATGTAAACCAGGTCACTTTTTCGTTCACTGAACTCAGCTGGAATACGTCGCATCAGGAATTCATACCTCGAACTTGGAATGGTTATCCGGCCGTATTCCCTATGGTAAGATCTCGGGGACCGTTTTCGGTCAGGTGCATGATAAAAAAATCACACCCTCGCACGCGTCTCTCCTCTTTAGGAGTTTTAACCCCGCGCAACCTCCCGTTTTTGCAACTGTAGTTTTTTGTTGTTCGACTCCCCGACCATTTCTAAATTTAGGGTTAGGTTTGTCCAGAGTGCCTAGCAGACGCCTATACTAGGTAACTGGGGGGTCCAGGATATTCTTAAGCCAATGGAAATCGTAAGAGAAAAAACGTATGCTCTGACATCAAAATTATGAAAAAAACCGGTCCCCTAGATAGAGCCGAGATACCCATTCCAAGTTCGATGTATGAATTCCTGGTCGCATAATATAGGTAAGCCATGGCCATTCAGCTCCGTCAGCGCGCAACTCGGAATTGCGTACTCGTTTCGTCCTTCGATCAGGGATTCAGAACTTTCTCTGAAAACTGCGGCCAAGTGTTTGGCGGCGTCAATGTCTGGGTTGTTACAATACGCGCTGGCCACTTCCTTGGCCACAATCAGCCTTTCTTTGTCAAATACTATCTTGTCTAGGAAAGGGATCATTTTAAAACCGACTTCACTATCCTCGGGTTTAAGGGTTCTAAGACTAGAGCTCTTTGTTAAAGCCAAAGATGTTTTCTAACAGAATTCCGAGAAAGGCCCCAAATTGAGAGTTCTGATCGAAGATTGCGCTTGCGCACTCGCCGTGAATGGTAAAAGACGAATATGTTCCCGATGATACAGGAATATGAGTGGTAATTGAAGACACATACTGCTCTTCATCTGGTATTGTCATGTCAGTAATATTTATTCCTAATCTCGATAAATAACTGCGCATGATGTCTTCAAAGGGCCTTAATGTGGTCAAATAGTCCCTTTCAACAGCCATAAAGTTTATGGTTGTGTCCAAGAGATTAGTTGAAGATAAGACGGCTGGCATGGGAGCGGACGCAAATTGCGTTCAATGCATCGGATGGGTGGCGTGACCTTCAACTAGGCTCTGTTCCCACTCGAGGACACTTGAAGACAGTGAGGGCTCTTTGGGTGAATGAAGGTATTGCTGATTGAGGACGCTGTTTGCTTTCTGGTCGCAAATGGCCTTCGTCCTTACGTCGCTCACATTTTGGAATTGACAAACGGCGCTCATAACGTCAGCGGGGTCCCGGATTTCTACGAAGTTCCCGGTAGAATCTTCTCGGAGGAGAGTCGGCCCGCACTCGTCGGGGTCCAAGTTAGTCACTCTTCCATGTTTTGTTGTAACAGGTGGAGCCACTAGTTTCATGTAGTAACTGCAAGACTTCAAAACATGACGATTGGTCAGCAACTTCGTATCTAAATACAAGATAGTAAACGCTATTTAAAAGCAATCAATGAAAAGCAGCCCAGGTGGATATAGCTGCACCGGTTGAATTTGTTGTTAAAGTCTACCTGCACTGTCTCCTATTTCCTCGGTGCATCTCCTTATAGGACCTTCTATAGAAATTAATTCCGGTTTTAAAAGTGCGCGTGACTTAATTTATTGCATCACTGAGGTCACAGATGCTAGTTAATTTGGCGGGCTCGGAACGTAAATAAGATTTAATTCATGTCGCTAATTTTCTCATTTAGACTACAGCAGCACCAACCGTGAAATAATTATTCCCTGGTAGAAATGTTTCTTTCATATAGATGGGGTAAAGATAGTTTCATCCACTGGTATTTAAAACCATGATACGGTAATCAGAGCCCTCTATTTCTTAATGTTTAGTATTTTTTCATCGTACAACGCGACATAACTTGTCGTGGAAATTTGGCATTTTTATTTCTACGGTGTATCCAAACGTTGCCATACGTAATCATGATCTAGGCAATTTGGCGGTTTGTGTAAAATATATTTTGTTTGGCTTCTTCTACGTCATACATTCAAGATTTAGTGTTTTCGGTTCAATTGAAAGCGGAAGTTTGTCTGCTAAAATTCACATTTTCTATTTGGAATAACTTAAAAAATAATAAATATTTTAATATGAAATTTTGACAGTGTTGACAGCTATTCATAATCTAATAAAATATTAAATTTTAATTTTTGGGTGCAGATAGACTTTAAAAAGTCGTTCAGTAGTGTCACAGTAACGAAATGCACTAAAATAAAATTCCCAAAATTGATATTAAATATGTATTAATTTATTTAATGATAGATGGGTTGATAATATGGAATTTAAGATTAAAATTATCTTAGAAAAATAGTCCTTTCAAAGCAACCATTCTGGGTAATGGAGACGCTATGGGTCATTTCTAAAACGAAAATTTGTCATTTTTAAATGAAGTCCATTTTGATATAGTATTTAAATAATCTACGCCAAGATATTATATCTCGATATACATTTATATCAATAACTTTTTACGTTTTGTCGCAAAACGGAAATAACTGTTTTGGATCATTTAAACCTATTTGATAGTCCAATTTGAAAAAGCTTCGTGCTTCCTGTTACTTTTACTTGCTATTATGTTGGATGGAAACTTATAATACCACTCGAATGTAGCGGCACAGAAGCTAAAGTGCTTCACAGAGCCAGGTTAAGCAGATTCTCTCCATGGACAGTTTTTCACGGTCACTAAATTGTTTCAACGTTTACATTTCATCCAATTTTATTAGCATTATTTATCTTTAAATGATTTTTCCATATTAACTCTAGCTGAACGTATCTTTGAGGAAAATTAGTGTAGCCAAAGCAGGAAGAAAGCTAGTGGGGAAGCAAAAACATTAAATTTTCCGCTTTTTATTTATAAGCACCCGTCAACCAAAACTAGCCAAAATTGAAAGTAGCAACTTGATTCCCACTGCTAACAATGCTATTAAACCGTACTATAATAACATTAATTTAACACAGTTGCTTCACAATAGAGAAATAGCTACTCAGATTTATTTTGCAAAAGCCACAAGTCAAATCGTAACAGAATTGCACTGCCTATCGATCGTTGGTTGACAGTTCATATAAACCTAAAAACTGCTTTTTCCATAGTGATAATGTTTGGGATTTTAATGCTTAAAAAATCAATAGATAAATGTTTACGACGCCTCTGACCCAAATGGCTCGTCTAACTTGTTTATTAAAACATTCAAAACCGTACATGCTTATGCCTTCCCCTTTATTGAACTGCGGGATTCTGATTCTCACTCCTGGAATAGGTGATTATGAAAAATATCGGTGGTCACGTGATTTGGTTAAGTACTACCAAATTGAAAGTATCAAAATTGGCCCTTTTTGTAAATTCGTCTGGCTAGTTGGGCAAGGGTTAGCGAGATTTCTATATTTTCATTGTTCAATCGAAAGGATTTTTCGTTTTTCGTTTTGAGAGAAGTTTGCAAAGTCGTTAAATTAAGGTAATTGATTTATTAAATGAAATATTTTAAAATTCTATCCAAATTGATTTTAATTCATTTTCAGGTTTAATCTAGATTTAAATCCTAATTATAAGTGTGGTCATTTATTTTACAGCCTTTACAATGTCAACTAAAATTGGGCTTGTTTCTTTATCAATACTTGGTCTAGAACTATAAAAAAAATATATAATAAATTTGTTAACTTTGTGTTTTTAATAATTTTAGAAAAATACTAACTTTTCAAACAATCAATCCATAGTTGGTGCTTTTTACTAAACGTGGACGACCGCGGGCCTCGGTAGGTGCAGACGAATTTAAGCAGCCGACGCTTTGTCAAAAAATAACCAACTCCCGTGAGCCTCTGCGCGCAATTCTTTTTCATAATCACCTATAGTGTTGGTAATCTTGAACATTTTAAACGAATTTCAAACTATAGGTTATTGTTTGAAGTCAGCGAGTCAAGAGGTCTTCGTTATCAAAAATAATCAAAATCTAAATTTCGCTTTAGGTTTTTACTTACAAGTTAGTGTCCTCAAAATTTAAAAACGCTGTAGTAAAAAATATTACTCGGTTAGAAATTGATCGATATAAGAGTTTTTCGAAAAAACTATGTATTGTAGAACTACGAATTTTTCTGGGTTGACAAGACGACATGCTTCTAGAATTATCTCGCGTAACCCTTGAACGGTGGCCACAGGCGTATGGTTTACATGATCTTTTATGTAGCACCCACAAGAAAAAACCCAGAACGGTTAAGTCCAGGAATCTAACAAACAAGTGCATTCCTTCCCATCCATTGATTTGGAAATCCATTGTTGAGAGGTATTCCACGACATCACGGTGATCATCCAATGCGTCCGCTACCTCGTTTTGAAGAAAGGCCAAGTAATTATGTCCATTATGATGAACCTGTAGAAAATGTACCAATAAGTCTATATCCTAGCAGACCTGCCCACACATGGACGCGAAACTGCTGCTGATGAAGATATCCGCAGTGAGTGTTCTCGTTGCACCACATGTGATTGTTGTGGTTGTTAAATGGGCCATCCCTTCAGAAAGTGAACTCATCGCGCATTAGCAAAAGACGCTGAAAATCCTGGTTTTCGTCAGCTATGATGTTAAACCAGTTGCAGAATTCGTATGCATGCCTCCATTGTATAGTGCTTCATGGAGTGTCACTTGGTAAAGATGATAATGATGAGTGTTTAGAACGCTCCAGACGTGGCTATTTGCCACACCCAGGTTGTTGCTCGCCACTCCAACCTTCAGCTTTGTCCACGGAACCTCGGATTGATGTTGCCGCAATCATTATAGTCCCTTGCGACTCTGAGAACAGTTGTACGACTTAAGCTTCAGTTGGTCAAACCATTTCTAAATAAATGTCTTATTGGCTTACTGCCCGTACGTTCCGATTACTTACACAAAGAAATTTCTAAAGCATATGGGTGCGCTGCTCCAAATTTTAACAAGACATAATTAACTATAATTGATAACTTAAAATAATGATTTTAATTCGTAGTGGTACTGCTTTAAATACTAAATAGCCACTTTTTTAGAGTAAACGTTAGTAAAAAACAGATGACTTTAAAAATGTCAAATGGTTTATTTTTCGATATTCCAAGTTGTTAATTCCAACACAGAAACGTTTTTGTCAATTTTTGATTAAAATAAATGGAATAAAAAGCTATTGCTTGTTTTCTTATACCATCATAATTTCAGAGAAAAATATACGAACTTTAAATAAATCAAGTTTATTCTAAACTTTTAGAGTCTGCTCTTTCACTTAATCATCGAAAATTTTTGTCTGCAACCTACCGGTGAAAAATAATTTTTTCTAAAACTATGAAAAATGCTCTATTTTTGTGAAAATTAAAATTAAAACGATTACTAGTCATCGAATACCCCTTGAAAATTTCGTACTTCTACAATACATTTTCTTTTGCGAAAAACGCTTGTATCGAACAATTTCAAGCACCCTGTATATAATTCGCGAAGGGAATCTATCCAGATATTCTAAAAAATTAAATTATAGCTTTAGGGCAATCTCGCTATTATCTATCTTCTCAAAAAAAATTTACGTGTAAAATAGTGGAGTCAGCGTTAGATAAAGTCTATATGCAGATAATTGATTGGATGGATGAGGCTCCTTTTTGAATTTAAGGAAGTCGTTCAACTACGTCAAGCATAGTCGTGTATTAGCTAAATAAGAGAAAATGAGTATTAAAGCCCACCGCACACTGGAAAAAAATTCTTCAAGTTAACGCTGGCGCCGGATATCAATTTTTTTCAAAAAAACGTTTTTGTCGTCAGCGCTGACGTTGGCTTCATTTTCGGAGAATCGCACACTAGCAGGTCGCTACTATAGAAAACAGGAACACCATCGGATGCGCGCGCAGTCGTTTGTTTTGATATCCGTCGTGTCTGTCGCGCGGGCAGAAATATCGTTTTGTATAGCTATTTTGATTTAATTTATCATTATTCTCTTTAAATATTATAATAATTTTGTGATATTTTAGAATTTTAAAGTAGGTGTGAGTTTATTATATTATAAATATGAAAAAAAACCGGGTTATTAAAGGGTTAAATAAATGTTAAATAAAATGTTTTAGGCCTTTGTAATGGAAATAAATAAATGTTTCACGCCCCTCTTTATTTTCAAAAATAATTGACATTATGTCATCTGCCACAATATAACCCGGCTGATAATAATTAAATTCAATAAAAAGAAAACTCCACGTGTTTCGTGGCGTGGTGCAATCTCTCTTTTGGGCGGAAAAATCTAGTGTACCCCTTTCCCCGTATGCTTAATGGATAAAAAGAGTAGGAATGTAGTGACGTCAGAGACCGATGCTGAGATAAGCGTCAAAATGTTCAGGCAAGTTGAAGTCGGTATGAAAAGTACGTTCGTCCGAAACAAAACAGCGCCAACTCTATCGTCCCATTCCGTTTTCTGTAGAGGTAACAAAATTTTCAATAAGCCTTTCTATGAAGTCATTACGCTTGCCGAACTTGTTTTAATGTATAGCTTTGGTCACGAGATACGTAAGAGTTCAGTTCAGTTTAAGAGGTTAGATCTTTATATAAAGCGCGACTCGTCGAATTTTAATTCGTATCTTGTTCAACTTGTTAAAATGTTCCACGCGCTCTTTAATATTTTAGCGTAAAAGGCTCGCGCATTTTTTTATTTCTGGGAGCACGCGCGAAATCCCTCGAGCGCATTTACGCTAAAATCAAGACGCGCACGTGGAACTTTAAACAAGTTGAATAAGACATAAATAGAGTTTATGCTAGCTAGGAGCAACAAACACAACACCCCACACAAGGAGAACGCAACCCGTCAAAAGTCCAGGATTTTCTTGCGTACGTTTTTCATTGGCTAGACGCTTTAGCGCCTGCTGCCGTCGGAAGGCGAAAATTCGGAAATTGTCTTCCCCCCCGCCCGTGAAACGTTCAGCGTAAAGGCTCGTGACGCTCGTCCAATGAAATTCGTACACAACCCTTCGTTAGCGTGTTTAAAGGCTAGCTGCGTTCTCCTTGTGTTTGTTGCTCCTAGCTTCCACCGTTTTAACTTCACAGGAAGGTTGATTAAAATTTCGACGCGTGTTCCACTGGAAAATATATTAGTGGCGCTCCAACAAAATCGGAGGCAGATCTATGACGTCAGATACCAATTTTAAAGCGCTCTGAGGTCTTACCGGTGGAACGCGCTATTAGTAAAATTGAAACTTAAGCTAATCAATTTATTTGAACGTGTTAATAAGTTTTAAACTGTCGATAATACATTAGGTGGCCCCTGTTTTGTGTTTTTATTTTTTAATAACGTTAGCTTTATTACACTGTTTCGAACGATTCAATATAAGGGGACTTCAAATTCCAAATTTTTATTGACTCCAGCGCACGCTCTCTATCTTCAATAACTATAGCTAGTGACGTAGAAAAAACATTTACACGTGGAGTCCCGTATTTTATAGAAACACTTATTAAATTAATATAATTGTTATCATAAGTAACATAATAACAAAAAGTATGACAATTAACAAGATTAACAACCAAACTGATTTTCATAGTTATTGCGTAATCAAGATGTTTTCTCAGCACAGAGCCCACTAGTGTCTAAAATATGCCAGACTTCCGCTAAGCCGAAATATTTGGTTTCCGATAGATAGGCGGAATATTAGGCTAAAATGATAAAAAATTTAAAAAGTTTTTCTCGGCGCCACGAGCTCATGTTTTTTTCTCCACGCATGATTCGCACGTGGGCTAATGATATTTATATTCTGACGTAATATTTCTTTAATTGTTATTATGTTACTTATGTTGATATTCACCTTTAAACAGTTATGTGTAGACTTTCATGTAACGGACATGAAAGCTTATGATATTTATATTCTGACGTAATATTTCTTTCATTGTTATTATGTTACTTATGTTGTTATTCACCTTTAAACAGTTATGTGTAGACTTTCATGTAACGAACATGATAGCTTATGATATTTATATTCTGACGTAATATTTCTTTAATTGTTATTATGTTACTTAAGTTGTTATTCACCTTTAAACAGTTATGTGTAGACTTTCATGTAACGAACATGATAGCTTATGATATTTATATTCTGACGTAATATTTATTTCATTGTTATTATGTTACTTATGTTGTTATTCACCTTTAAACAGTTATGTGTAGACTTTCATGTAACGAACATGATAGCTTATGATATTTATATTCTGACGTAATATTTCTTTAGTTGTTATTTTGTTACTTATGTTGTTATTCACCTTTAAACAGTTATGTGTAGACTTTCATGTAACGAACATGATAGCTTATGATATTTATATTCTGTCGTAATATTTCTTTAATTGTTATTATGTTACTTATGTTGTTATTCACCTTTAAACAGTTATGTGTAGACTTTCATGTAACGAACATGATAGCTTATGATATTTATATTCTGACGTAATATTTATTTCATTGTTATTATGTTACTTATGTTGTTATTCACCTTTAAACAGTTATGTGTAGACTTTCATGTAACGAACATGATAGCTTATGATATTTATATTCTGACGTAATATTTCTTTAATTGTTATTATGTTACTTAAGTTGTTATTCACCTTTAAACAGTTATGTGTAGACTTTCATGTAACGGACATGAAAGCTTATGATATTTATATTCTGACGTAATATTTCTTTCATTGTTATTATGTTACTTATGTTGTTATTCACCTTTAAACAGTTATGTGTAGACTTTCATGTAACGAACATGATAGCTTATGATATTTATATTCTGACGTAATATTTATTTCATTGTTATTATGTTACTTATGTTGTTATTCACCTTTAAACAGTTATGTGTAGACTTTCATGTAACGAACATGATAGCTTATGATATTTATATTCTGACATAATATTTCTTTAGTTGTTCACCTTTAAACAGTTATGTGTAGACTTTCATGTAACGGACATGAAAGCTTATGATATTTATATTCTGTCGTAATATTTCTTTAATTGTTATTATGTTACTTATGTTGTTATTCACCTTTAAACAGTTATGTGTAGACTTTCATGTAACGAACATGATAGCTTATGATATTTATATTCTGCCGTAATATTTATTTCATTGTTATTATGTTACTTATGTTGTTATTCACCTTTAAACAGTTATGTGTAGACTTTCATGTAACGAACATGATAGCTTATGATATTTATATTCTGACGTAATATTTCTTTAATTGTTATTATGTTACTTAAGTTGTTATTCACCTTTAAACAGTTATGTGTAGACTTTCATGTAACGGACATGAAAGCTTATGATATTTATATTCTGACGTAATATTTCTTTCATTGTTATTATGTTACTTATGTTGTTATTCACCTTTAAACAGTTATGTGTAGACTTTCATGTAACGAACATGATAGCTTATGATATTTATATTCTGACGTAATATTTCTTTCATTGTTATTATGTTACTTATGTTGTTATTCACCTTAAAACAGTTATGTGTAGACTTTCATGTAACGAACATGATAGTTTATGATATTTATATTCTGACGTAATATTTCTTTAGTTGTTATTTTGTTACTTATGTTGTTATTCACCTTTAAACAGTTATGTGTAGACTTTCATGTAACGGACATGAAAGCTTATGATATTTATATTCTGTCGTAATATTTCTTTAATTGTTATTATGTTACTTATGTTGTTATTCACCTTTAAACAGTTATGTGTAGACTTTCATGTAACGAACATGATAGCTTATGATTTTTATATTCTGACGTAATATTTCTTTAATTGTTATTTTGTTACTTATGTTGTTATTCACCTTTAAACAGTTATGTGTAGACTTTCATGTAACGGACATGATAGCTTATGATATTTATATTCTGACGTAATATTTCTTTCATTGTTATTATGTTACTTATGTTGTTATTCACCTTTAAACAGTTATGTGTAGACTTTCATGTAACGAACATGATAGCTTATGATATTTATATTCTGACGTAATATTTATTTCATTGTTATTATGTTACTTATGTTGTTATTCACCTTTAAACAGTTATGTGTAGACTTTCATGTAACGAACATGATAGCTTATGATATTTATATTCTGACGTAATATTTATTTCATTGTTATTATGTTACTTATGTTGTTATTCACCTTTAAACAGTTATGTGTAGACTTTCATGTAACGAACATGAAAGCTTATGATATTTATATTCTGTCGTAATATTTCTTTAATTGTTATTATGTTACTTATGTTGTTATTCACCTTTAAACAGTTATGTGTAGACTTTCATGTAACGAACATGATAGCTTATGATATTTATATTCTGACGTAATATTTATTTCATTGTTATTATGTTACTTATGTTGTTATTCACCTTTAAACAGTTATGTGTAGACTTTCATGTAACGAACATGATAGCTTATGATATTTATATTCTGACGTAATATTTCTTTAATTGTTATTATGTTACTTAAGTTGTTATTCACCTTTAAACAGTTATGTGTAGACTTTCATGTAACGGACATGAAAGCTTATGATATTTATATTCTGACGTAATATTTCTTTCATTGTTATTATGTTACTTATGTTGTTATTCACCTTTAAACAGTTATGTGTAGACTTTCATGTAACGAACATGATAGCTTATGATATTTATATTCTGACGTAATATTTCTTTCATTGTTATTATGTTACTTATGTTGTTATTCACCTTAAAACAGTTATGTGTAGACTTTCATGTAACGAACATGATAGTTTATGATATTTATATTCTGACGTAATATTTCTTTAGTTGTTATTTTGTTACTTATGTTGTTATTCACCTTTAAACAGTTATGTGTAGACTTTCATGTAACGGACATGAAAGCTTATGATATTTATATTCTGTCGTAATATTTCTTTAATTGTTATTATGTTACTTATGTTGTTATTCACCTTTAAACAGTTATGTGTAGACTTTCATGTAACGAACATGATAGCTTATGATTTTTATATTCTGACGTAATATTTCTTTAATTGTTATTTTGTTACTTATGTTGTTATTCACCTTTAAACAGTTATGTGTAGACTTTCATGTAACGGACATGATAGCTTATGATATTTATATTCTGACGTAATATTTCTTTAATTGTTATTATGTTACTTATGTTGTTATTCACCTTTAAACAGTTATGTGTAGACTTTCATGTAACGGACATGATAGCTAATGATATTTATATTCTGACGTAATATTTCTTTAATTGTTATTATGTTACTTATGTTGTTATTCACCTTTAAACAGTTATGTGTAGACTTTCATGCAACGGACATGATAGCTAATGATATTTATATTCTGACGTAATATTTCTTTAATTGTTATTATGTTACTTATGTTGTTATTCACCTTTAAACAGTTATGTGTAGACTTTCATGTAACGGACATGATAGCTTATGATATTTATATTCTGACGTAATATTTCTTTAATTGTTATTTTGTTACTTATGTTGTTATTCACCTTTAAACAGTTATGTGTAGACTTTCATGTAACGGATATGATAGCTAATGATATTTATATTCTGACGTAATATTTCTTTAATTGTTATTTTGTTACTTATGTTGTTATTCACCTTTAAACAGTTATGTGTAAACTTTCATGTAACGGACATGATAGCTTATGATATTTATATTCTAACGTAATATTTCTTTAATTGTTATAGTAACGATATATTCACCACTTAAAATTCTTTTGTTCAGGTATGTATTTTGCATCGCTAGCCACACTCAATTTTGGCACTTGGGAAAATTAACCTCCCTTGAAATCCTTTTATTAATGGCAAGAAGTCCATATGAATCGTTATATCCTAAAGTCCTTTTCTAGTGTCTTACCTGATCGCATTGCTTGCCGTTCATTTCCAGGACCAAGAACTTTCCACTCGACTTTCCATCATCACTGTCATCGGTCAGTGTGGCTCGGAGGTATCCTTCGTTGACCAGACAGGCCAAGAGCCTCTTCATGTCGGACACTTGTGCCTTTCTCAGCCAGACATCGGCGTCTTTCTTCGGACCACCCAAAGAGTCGAAATACTCTTTGTCGGATTTGACGATTCGACGATACGCATCACGTCGTGCCATTTGGTTTGATTCGATATGTTAATTAACTACCTAAATAGTAACTATTAACTGATGTATTTCCTCCGGCGGCCAGGAGTCGTGCCGGAACCTGCAGCGGTCTAATTCATTGAGTTGGGAATATTAATCTAGAGATCGAATCAAATCTGCTCCCCGCGAAACAAGTTTTTGAAAATTACGAATGTGCCGTCTCCTCTAAAATGAAGAGAAAACGTTATCATGTGACTCGTGGCGCCATCGATCATTTTTGAAGAAAAAAATATTTTTCCCGGAAAACGCGTCTAATTCAATAAATGAAGCATTTGATATACTGCATTTTAGACGTCCAATACGTTTATAAAATCACATCATAATACCTTAAATTATAATTAAATGGAAAATAACATATCAAAATAGCAATATGTATGTTCACCATGCGATGGTAACCAAAAATGATATTATTCATAACTACAAAAGTGACATAATTACCAAAAGTGTGACAATCCCTGTACTTTCGTATGCTAAAGGTGTAATGAATGCTCGACTCGAGATCGACCACATAAAAGACAATTTATTGTCGCCTTTCTGGATCTTTTTTTAGTCTATGGTATTATATTGTAAGTAGATGGTGATAGCATCTCAACAGAACGAGGAAAAATCAAAAAATACACTAACTTTGACCAGTGCTACTTAGTTCCTCCGTTCCACACTACGGGGCGTTTTTTGTTGGTTTTAGCTTCCTTCCCTCCCCAAGGCATACTTTCCGTTCTCCCCTCCCAACTTGTATTTCGCTCGTAACATTCATTATGAAATAGGTCCGATTGACACACTTTTGAAAATATGTCACTTTTGGTAACTCGGATTTATTTATGATTGGAAGGCTCAGAGCGTCACTGGCGTAGCCAGAATTTCGTCCAAGGGGGTCCAAGAATGTTAATATTAAGAGGGGTGTCGAGAAGGGGGTGTCAATTTAGTATAGTCAAGGTAGGCCCAGGGGGTTGACATTGAACCCTCCTTATCTTCACCACTGCAGAGCGTTATCGTGGAGCACGACCAGTGGCGCCGATCCCATGGGGGCGGCGGGGCCGAAGCCCCCATTGGGAAAAATCAATGGGGGCACTCTGCCCCCATTGGTAAAACCGCCGATGTTAAAGGCCATTTACTTTTAAGCAAGAAAGTGTTGCCAGCAGCCTCATTCCAAGTTTATTAGTGAGCTTCGGCCCCCATTGGGAAAAAAAGCGATCGGCGCAACTGAGCACGACCAAAAAAATTAAAAGGCAATATCGAGCCTTCAACCAAATTTCGACCCGGCATAACTGCGAATAATTTTGTTTGTCGTTTGACGTCAGGCCAGTGTCCTACCTCGGTGGGACCATGGCCTTATTAATGTTCTTCGCACATTAAAACATTAAAACCAACGTTTTACAAATTGAGCCAGTTCCACGTGTTTTCCAGCTGCTGAGCTACATTTGTATTTTCCCTCCCCTGACCCCTTTTTCTTCTTGCCCGGTTATCATTAGTTAGATAGTTCCTAACTCCGCCGCCAGAACGCACATTTAACAATTGCCCGAAGCAAATATTCGGGAACGGGGCGTCCCTGTGCGAAGTACATTAATTAGTACATGGAAGGACTAGTACGAGTGCGTGTTTTTTAAATTTTCGCTACAAGAAATAGCTCTAAAATTTATACAAACGCCGGCGTACGCCGCCGCCGCCGGTCATTTTGGCCACGCCGAAGACGCCGCCGCCGTAGTCCTTAACGCCGGCGTAAGCCGCCACCGCCGGCATTTTTTGGGTCAAACGCCGCCGCCGACCCATATCAGATCGGCGCAGGCCTCTAATTATTAATATAATAACAAACTCCAAAAACTAGTGTAATTAATAATAAACTGAAAAATACAACGATTACCAGTACACTATAGAGGTTCTTATTAAAAACAATTTAAAACCACGTAATTATTATTGTTTTAAATTAATTTATTTCTTTAAAATCCGTGTTGATTTGGAATTCTATTTTAATTGTTTTTCCCCAAACATTTAAAGTATCTTTTTTCGTTTATTTCTCGATATTTTGCTTCATCTGAAAAGTAAACTAACTTTTAAATTAACGTTAATCAAATTAATTTTAGTTTTCTTAGAATAATTTGTATTGGTATTAACATAAGCATAACGGATAGGTTAATTAAATGAACAAATTAAGCTGAAGCGTATTTATTGAAAGTTCAAAACCATACAAAGGAGTAAAGAAATATTGAATGGGCAATTGCCATTTTCCTTGAGATGTACGTAAATGATAAGATTATTTCTAACACAATCTCTCGTTATTAATCTCGGGCACCAATTCCCGCTATAACGTTTTCCATCTTCCGCATTCCTTCCTTGAAAATAGATTCAGCTTCTTGGCTAATCAGCTCGCTAAGTTTGTACACTTCTTCGGACAAACGCTCGATCTCTTGTGGGTCATGGCAGGATTCCATCTTCAGTACGAGTTTAGCTTTGTCCCGTTGTAATTTACGAGCATACGCAAGATGATCGAATTTAGCGATAGAAGCTCCATCAGGCTCACAAACGGTTTCCTCTTCTTTGATTTCATATCCGGAAGGATATCCCGTGTCCGGCGAAGTATTTATTTGGTCTTCAACTTGTTCGACGTTATCCAGGGACTGGGAAGTGGATTCCGCTTTTTGGATCTTAGATGCTAATTTTATAACGTTTGGCTCAGTCGAAGAATTTACTTGACCTTCAACTTGTTCAACGTTATCCTGAGTCTGGACTTCAGAATGGGAGATGGCTTCCTCTTTTTCGTTTTCAGATACTGAATTAGTAACTTTTGACTCAGATGAAGTGTTTAATTGGTCTTCATTTTCTTTGGACTGGGCTTCATCACTTCGAATTTCCGACATATCTTGCGATTTGACCTCAACCGCATTTTGTTTGGGTTGCACCACTTTATCTTTGGCATTTCGCTTGTCCACAGCTAACTCTACTTCATGTTGTACTATCATCCTCACCAAATATGTCAGTCCATATTTACGCGCGTCCGCTAGAGGAGTATTCCCTTGGTAAATAGCCCGGGTGTCCGCTTTGTACTGTAAAAGAAGCTGAACCAATTTCCTATTTCGGGTTCGAACCGCAATATGCAACGCCGTACGTCCACATTCGTCAACCGTATTAACATCAGCGCCACCCTTCACCAACAATGCCATGATGTCAACGTTTTCTACAAGCATTGCTATTTGCAAAGGCGTCGTACCATGGTAGTTCTTCGAACTTGGATCAGCTCCGGCTTGTAATAAAACTTGGACGGTAGCAGCGTTCCGAAAAAACGTCGCTCCATGAATTGGAGTACCTTTTAAAGGATTGGCGAAATTAACGTGAGCTCCATATTTCAATAAATCTGACACTATGCGGGTGGTACCGAACTCGGATGCTAGAATAAGCGGCGTAACTTCTTTATAGTTGGCAAAATTAGGATTCGCTCCATTTTTTAGCAATATCGTTACCACGCTTTCGTGACGCTCCTGTATGGCGGCAAATAGAGGCGTGTATCCTAAATGACTCAGGAAATCAACTTTCGCCCCGTGACGTAACAAAATTTCGACTACGGCAAGATGTCCTCCTTGCGCTGCCATGTAGAGCGCGGTGCAGTTGGTCATGTCCGGTTTATCAACGTTCGCTCCCTTCTCCAATAATAATCGTACAACCGTTAGATGACCACCGTACGACGCCATAAAGAGAGCGGTGGTTCCCGATTTGGAAGTTTTGTTGATGTCGGCTTTTTCGAGCAATAACGAAACTACTTTGTAAAGACCGTCATTCGACGCCACGTGCAAAGCGCACATCCCTTCGCAACCGGCCATATCGACGTCGGCGCCTTTCTCCATTAATAATTTAATTATTTCCAAATTTCCAAGCTTACTCGCCGCGGATAATGGAGTAATTGATTCTGGTTCACGCTCAAAGTTGGGATTAGCACCCGACTCTAACAGCATCTGACAAACGGCATAGTTGGAGTTCATCGCGGCGAAACACAACGGCGTTCGACTGTAGATTCCGCCGCCATTGACGTCGGCTCCAGCCCGCAATAGCTGGCGTACCTTTCTATTATCATTTGCCCAGATCGCATCTTCTAAAGATTTACTCCTCCGTTCCATAGCTAGTTGTAATCGACCTTGATAATCTATTTACGTTAAACTATTTTCATGTTAAGATCTCAAAAATGGAAAAATACACCTCGATAAAACACTTTTTATCTTGTTTCTACAACACCTAAGGCTTCCCTCGCCATCCTCGTAACCTCGTTAGCTTCGTTCAGCGCGGCTCTTACACAGCGTTGCCAGATTTTTCTGACCGAATTGTTGTACAAACTATAAAAATTATAATACAACAATAGAAATTACAGTACCAATATAAAATAGTATTAAGTACTTTAAATTTAAAGTAATTTTTGCAATACATGCAGATATCTGTCACCGTGTGCCATTTCTTTATGGGGAGTGGTTGTAGTCAGTATCGACCATAGAAATCGGAATAACTAACATGAACGATTTTGAAAATTTTGCCACGCGCGCCGATTAGAATTTCTGATTTCTATGGTATCGACTATCGAGTAATCTGCCAATACTTGAACGTGGGCTTAATATGTCGTCGCCTGAAAGCAAAAACTATGTAACTTTAACTATACTTTTAATTAGTATTAATTAAGTAATAAGAAATTTCTATTATTTTAGTAGTAGACATAATGTAAATATAAAAAAGTACCATTATAGTACAATAGGTTGGAAATATGGTACATTTTAGTGCTATATAGTACCATTTAAAATATGATGCAAAATTATGGTATTTGTACCATAATTATAGTACGTATGGCAACGCTGCTCTTACACAGGGATGCCAGATCGCAAAAATTAAAGTTTTCCGTGTTTTTCCAAAACCTTAGAAACAAACATAATTATGTAAGTTAAAATTTTAAGTAACCTATGAAAAAGACTCTTATTAATTATTTTCAACATAATTATACCATAAGTCCGCTAAAGTAGAAATTTTAGCGCCATCTCTATTCTCAATATCGAACTAAATATCTTTAATGCATGTCTAATATGGTTTCCTTTTCCAGATTTTTCATGTAGTTTAACGACCGCTACTGAATGCAATATAATGAGCAGACGATTCACCACGTTAGCAGCTAAATATGACCATAATCGAAAGGTGTTGCACGTAAAAAAAGATTGCAAGGTGCTCGATGCCAGCTCAACCGAATTCGGAAAAAAAACCTTACGCAATTCTACCTTGAATTTCCCTAAATTTCGAGAATTTTCGCTCGGAATTTCCCTAGATGTGGAAATGTTTCCACGATCTCGCATCACGGCTTCTATCACGAGCCGATAATTCCTCGACGACACCGGACTCTTTTCGTCCTATGGGAAAGCGCGTTTCAAAGGGAGGCGTGTTTTTATATTCTCTTTCACCCATTGTTTCAGCCTACGCTCTCCTTACGTCCAAGTATACAAGTCATAATGATATTGGGGGCTTAGCTTCGTATGTGTTGAAAACAAGGGTGGAATAGATGTTGTACGTGGTTTGGCGGGGAAACATTGCTGTTTGAATTAAGTAAAATATTAAAATGATATATCTCTTCGCTTTTTCGCGGTGTTATATGCGCCATATATTAAAATTTCTAAATTTTGATAAAAATAAATAGTCCTGGTCTTTCGAATTATATAATTTTTATAGTATATTTATTTTAATTATATAATTTTGATAGTATATTTATTTTAATTATATAATTTTGATAGTACATTTATTTTAATTATTTGATAGTACATTTATTTTAATTATTTGATAGTATATTTATTTGCATTATTTTATAGTATATTTATTTTAATTATTTGATATTGTTATTATTATTTATTCTATTTATTTTAACTATTTAGTATATTTATTTGAATTATTTTAAAGTATATTTATTTGAATTATTGTATAGTATATTTATTTTAACTATTTGAAAGTATATTTATTTTAATTATTTGATATTATATTTATTTGCATTATTTTAAAGTATATTTATTTAATTATTTGATAGTATATTTATTTTAATTATTTGATAGTTTATTTATTTTAACTATTTTATAGTATATTTATTTGCATTATTTTAAAGTATATTTATTTGAATTATTTTATAGTATAGTTATTTGAATTATTTTATAGTATATTTATTTTAACTATTTGATAGTATATTTCTTTAATTATTTGATAGTATATTTATTTTAATTATTTGATAGAACATTTATTTTAATTATTTGATAGTATATTTATTTGAATTATTTTATAGTATATATATTTTAAATATTTGAGAGTATATTTATTTTAATTATTTGATAGTATATTTATTTTAATTATTTGATAGAACATTTATTTTAATTATTTGATAGTATATTTATTTTAATTATTTGATAGAACATTTATTTTAATTATTTGATAGTTTATTTATTTTAACTATTTTATAGTATATTTATTTGCATTATTTTAAAGTATATTTATTTGAATTATTTTATAGTATAGTTATTTGAATTATTTTATAGTATATTTATTTTAACTATTTGATAGTATATTTATTTTAATTATTTGATAGTATATTTATTTTAATTATTTGTTAGAACATTTATTTTAATTATTTGAGAGTATATTTATTTTAATTATTTGATAGAACATTTATTTTAATTATTTGATAGTATATTTATTTTAATTATTTGATAGTATATTTATTTTAATTATTTGATTGTATATTTATTTGCATTATTTTATAGTATATTTATTTTAATTATTTGATATTGTTATTATTATATCTCCTTACGTATAAATATACGTTGAAAACACGAGTGGAAAAGATATTTTACGTGTTTTGGCGGGGAAAGTGGGTGGAATAGATTTATTTTGGCGCGAAAAAATTAAGAATTGAGATGAATTCGAAGAAAAGTATGTGTTTTAAGGTATGCGAGTGTAAGAAAGAATCTTGGTATTATGAACACAAGAAAAAGTGTGGGAGGCCGAAATCTTTGGAGGCAGGTAAGTACGGTTGCGAAGAAGAAAATTGTTCCTTTTCCTCCAAGTACGGCGAGGATTTGAAGCAACATTTGAAGTCGGTACAACAGTGGAAATTCAAACCAGAAATCAAAACATTCAAATACTATTCAGGTCAAATGTTTTATGTGTACTTTGTATTATTAAAGTTTATTTTGTGTTTAATATTTCATGATCGATAGCCTAGCCCGGTATTAGAAATTCGCTTTGTTTCTGTCATCATATGTAACATAAGCACTCATAAATGTGCAGTAGTGTATTAACGACCGTACAGCCGGACCAGAGCCTGGGGTCCGCCAGGTAGGTTCTAACATTTTATGTCCGCACCTTATCCGAATTGGTTCGCAAATTAGCTAAACACATTTTTAGCTCAACCAGGGGTGTAGCGAAGAATTTTTTATTGGGGTGGTGCAAGTTACTTCTCGCCAAGCCGAGCCGGGAGTGCTGTTGGGAACTCAAGATGGGTGCTGACGAAGGGGTTAGAGTTCGCAACTTAATGAGGGTGCAGACAGACTTTTCGAAATCATTTCGCCAACTTAACCCAAGTTTAGCCCTCTAGAAAAAGGTTGAGGGGGTAGGCTCCACCTGCCCCTCCGTGGATTCGCCCCTCCACTTAACTAAAAATCGGAGGCTGGATTAAAGTTGTGGTATCTTACGGCACTGTAAGGGCAGAGACGTTTCCAATGTGAGGCGCTGGCGAAGTACAGGACTCTAAATCTTGCCAAAACTTACGCCCTCTGCACCTCATTATTCAGCATATTAGAAGTTTCGTAAAAATCTGGCACTATTAAGCAGCGATTCATGCTTTCGAATGGCAGTATCCTAGTCAATAATCGTGGAAAATGGAGTTTCATATTTCATTTTCCGTGTTCTACGACTAAGTTTGTATGAAGTTTCTTTTAAAGAAACAGCTAATGATTGTTCGACGTAACCCATTCCCTTTCCTGAAATATTTTTATCTTCCAAAAGATTACAGTCTGACACGTCGTCGGGCCTGTGAGGTTATTCACTAACTAATTCTACTACTTTTTAGTTTTTAAACTTAATTGAAACGAACAAGATCTCAAATTATTCCTTATCGAACGAGATCAATCTCGATCGAAATGTGATAAGACAAAAGAAGTCAAACGAGTGTCGTAGAACCTTTGTTAGTGGTACAATGAGGTCGATATTTTTATACGATTGGGAGGTAACTCATTTTCTGCAATTCTTTCTAGTATATGTATAGCATCATCAAATATAATTCTGACTTGCATACACAAAATAATTAAATTACATTTAATACCCGCTGTATTTATAATTATTAAATAAAATATTCGAATTATTGTTATATATTAAATAGTTTTAAGAAATAACTTCGCAAAAGCAAAAATGTTTACAATGGCAAAAAGTAAAATAAATAAGTAAATAAATTTACGAAATTATTTCAAAGTTTTAATGCCGATTTGGAAATATATGAGTAAGTTAATTCGCATATTGTAATTTTTTTGAAATTGAAGAATTAACTCTTTATAATTGTTAACGTTATTCATTTTAGACATAAATAATTGAAAACTAATTAATTATTAATTTACTTTTGACGTTAGTATAATTATACATAACGCGTTATGTAAATGACTACAAGTTATCTGCTCACTGGTTAAAGGGGTTTGCTCCCGAGTTCTTCGGTTTCCCCTTTCCTTAAAAACTTGTAAGCGTTAACGGTAATAGTGAATGTAGGGAGCTGTTGGTTCCCGTGGCATGAAGGGCTTGCCACCACCCTCCTACGCATTGTAACCCGGCCATCTGAATTAAAGGCAATAAAAGTCGCTAGATGACGTGAACCTATAAGGTGGTACTTTGGGTACTAGCCTAGCTGATTATAATTAAATTTATAGTTAACTAGGATACTGCCATTCGAAAGCATGAATCGCTGCTTAATGGGGCCAGATTCCTACGAAACTTCTAATATGCTGAATAACGAGGTGCAGAGGGCGTAGGTTTTGGCAAGATTTCGAGTCCTGTACTTCGCCAGGGCCTCACATTGGAAACGTCTCTGCCCTTACAGTGCCGTAAGATACAACAACTTTAATCCAGCCTCCGATTTTTAGTTAAGCGGAGGAGTGAATCCACGGAGGGGCAGGGGTAGCCACCCCCATCAACTTTGACTAGAGGGCCAAACTTGGGTGGAGTTGGCGAAATGATTTTGAAAAGTCTGTCTGCACTAGGGGCGTAGGAACGTTCTAGAAGTTGGAGTGGGGCAAAGAGAAACCACAAGGGGTCTGGATAATGGTTTAAAGGTTTTTATTTAAGCCGTCAAGATGACACCCTTTTGAAACAGGGCGGCTATACAAAAAGTGAGCACAGCTATCAAAATACAATAATATATCCAATACATCCAAAGGATGGGACAAAATGGACAGACTAGTAAGATAATAAACTAGTAATAAAATAAAGTAACCTAGCATATATATCCCAAACAACGTTCAGTGTTTCAGTGTTAAATTGTCAAAATGTTAAATTATTAAATTGTTCAAATAATTAAAATAAATATACTATCAAATAATTAAAATAAATATGCTATCAAATAATTAAAATAAATATGCTATCAAATAATTAAAATAAATATACTATCAAATAATTAAAATAAATATACTATCAAATAATTAAAATAAATATACTATCAAATAATTAAAATAAATATACTATCAAATAATTAAAATAAATATACTGTCAAATAATTCAAATAACTATACTATAAAATAATTCAAATAAATATACTTTAAAATAATGCAAATAAATATACTATAAAGTAATTAAAATAAATAAACTATCAAATAATTAAAATAAATATACTATCAAATAATTAAAATAAATATACTATCAAATAATTAAATAAATATACTTTAAAATAATGCAAATAAATATAATATCAAATAATTTAAATATATATACTTTCAAATAGTTAAAATAAATATACTATAAAATAATTCAAATAAATATACTTTAAAATAATTCAAATAAATATACTAAATAGTTAAAACAAATAAGCTATAAAATAATTAAAATAAATATACAATCAAATAATTAAAATAAATATACAATCAAATAATTAAAATAAATATACAATCAAATAATTAAAATAAATATACAATCAAATAATTCAAATAAATATACAATCAAATAATTCAAATAAATATGAAATCAAACAATTAAAATAAATATACTATCAACATTATATAATTAAAATAAATATACTATCAAAATTATATAATTAAAATAAATATACTATCAAAATTATATAATTAAAATAAATATACTATCAAAATTATATAATTTAAATAAATATACTATCAAAATTATATAATTTAAATAAATATGCTATCAAAATTATATAATTTAAATAAATATGCTATCAAAATTATATAATTTAAATAAATATACTATCAAAATTATATAATTTAAATAAATATACTATCAAAATTATATAATTTAAATAAATATACTATCAAAATTATATAATTTAAATAAATATACTATCAAAATTATATAATTAAAATAAATATACTATCAAAATTATATAATTAAAATAAATATACTATCAAAATTATATAATTAAAATAAATATACTATCAAAATTATATAATTTAAATAAATATACTATCAAAATTATATAATTTAAATAAATATACTATCAAAATTATATAATTTAAATAAATATACTATCAAAATTATATAATTTAAATAAATATACTATCAAAATTATATAATTAAAATAAATATACTATCAAAATTATATAATTTAAATAAATATACTATCAAAATTATATAATTAAAATAAATATACTATCAAAATTATATAATTTAAATAAATATACTATCAAAATTATATAATTTAAATAAATATACTATCAAAATTATATAATTAAAATAAATAAACTATCAAAATTATATAATTAAAATAAATATACTATCAAAATTATATAATTAAAATAAATATACTATCAAAATTATATAATTAAAATAAATATACTATCAAAATTATATAATTAAAATAAATATACTATCAAAATTATATAATTAAAATAAATATACTATCAAAATTATATAATTCGAAAGACCAGGACTATATATTTTTATCAAAATTTAGAAATTTTAATATATGGCGCATATAACGCCGCGAAAAAGCGAAGAGATATATCATTTTAATATTTTACTTAATTCAAACAGCAATGTTTCCCCGCCAAAACACGTACAACATCTATTCCACCCTTGTTTTCAACACATACGAAGCTAAGCCCCCAATATCACTATGACTTGTATACTTGGACGTAAGGAGAGCGTAGGCTTGAGTATGCTGAAACACAGGATGAAAGAGAATATAAAACACGCCTCCCTTTGAAACGCGCTTTCCGATAGGACGAAAAGAGTCCGGTGTCGTCGAGGAATTATCTGCGCGTCTTCTATCAAGGCATAGAAATCTTACAGGGAAGAATGATTCCGTATAATTGAAAAATATGTAGTTTCGTTCCAGACGATTGACAAGTTTCAGTCAATCAGGACTCAGATGGGTTCCAGAAATTGCAATTGGTTTTTATTTTACATTTTTGTTCGCGTTTTTAAGCCAAAGTCAATCGGTCAGATTCCAAAATGTGGAAAAGATAAAATTGTCGATAAAGTAAAGTACGCGAAAAACAAGAATTAATCTATGAACTTAACTAAAGTGTCAAAAAAAACCTTTCCCATTGAGAAATTTATCGTATTTAAAGGATTTTCTTAAAAATTATTATATATAAAATCAATTAGCAAAAATAAAACCAAAGATCACTTAAACAATTATATGAAATGTTTAATTTACATCAGTGGTTTAATATTATAAAATGGCGATAGCAATAAATTAGTTACTAAGATATAAACACATATTCCGGTTAATTAGTTAATTAGTATTTCAGTTTTAAAATATGTAAATATTTGCACGATAAAATATATATTTTTTTGACTTAAGTCAGTACATGTCATTTGCAATCGTAAAAAAAGTAATTAACATTACTTTTTGTGAATGTAATTTGTTTGCCTTGTAATTAAAGAGGTTACATAAATTTTAAGATAATGGATTAAATAAAAAATATGGGATGTACAAATAACTCTTTTTAAATAGTAAATTAATAATTATCGATTTTTAGCAAACAGGTTAACTGTTTCCAAGCTTAAGTGGTTTAGTAAAATGTGGTTTTCGTAAATCAGTGGTTTTAAAAAATTAGTGTTTGAAAGTTCGATAAATGTATTTTGAACATTTTAAATTTTCGTTTTAATATTCGGCGCAGCCTCACAAGGAAAGAATGTCAAAAGTGAGCTTTGATTTTACTAAGCTGACTTAGAGTAATTTAAAACATATAATATATTTCAGCTCCTTGACTAGAATGCCCTGCATCGACTAACTACTCTTGCCACATGTTCTCGCATGCCAGCTGCGTCAAAAAATGATGCCCATGTCTTTATGAGTGTCAGTGCTAGTTACTGCTTTGTTATTTATTTGGTATTTGGATGATTTTTCGCGTGAAAGTGATAATAAAAACTTAATAAATAACTATTTACTATAGTAAATAGTAGTAATATATATATATTTACTATATAAATTTACTAATAGGATAGTTCCTCTATGGGTAGGCTACGCGGTAACGGACTGGGGACCCAAGAGCTACTGGGCCTAGAGTTACTAGATAGAATGAATGGTGGGGTGGCGGAGTGGTTAGCACTTTCGTCTCGCAGCAAGAGGAGCAGTAGTCTTAGGTGAGATAGTACTATATTGTACTATTCTTGTGATACTCATAAAATAAAGTTAACTATTTACAATACGTGTAAAAATAATGTTAAAAATATGATCTAACTTCTAAACATGTAGTATAGGTTTTTTTAGGCTTATAAAATGACATTAGAACATTTTATATGTGACCAGTTTCATAATTCATAAGCTATGGGTCACTGGTCATAAGGACCAGTTTAATAATTAATGAGCTAGGGTTCACTGGTCAAAAGGACCAGTTTAATGATAATTAATCCAAGGCTGATTGTAATTACTTTAAAACTGGCCCAAATATTTTGTTTCATTGCATTTTGAGTGTAGTAAAACTCACGAGGGATAAGTTAGAATAAATAAAAGTCAGTTCAGTGCTAATTGTTTTTTTTTCCCGTTATTATAATAAAATGAAAATATGAAGTACTCTTTAGTATGGGGCGGTTTCAAACCGATGCAATATTTTATTATTTAAAAAAGATTTCAAACCCCAAAATATTCCTATACAGGGTTTTTTTTGTTCGGACAAGCTATTTATTTCAAAAACTATTATAGCTAGAAATCTGATATTTTGATGGTGGAGTAAGTACAATAATAATAATAATAATAATCCGCTAGACTAATACCCAAGGCACCACCTTAGGCTTAAGTCATCAAGCGATTTTTAAAGCCATTAATTCAGGTGGCCGGGTTAAATTGCGTAGGAGGGTTACCAAGGGACACTCTTGTTCTGTAAATGTTTTTCACCATTTTCAAAATCATATTCTTCACCACTAGGTGCTAGATCACAATTGTCAATAAGAAAGTTGTAGAGCGTCAGCGAAAACTTAAGAATATCGTTGGTTCGATGGAATACGAAAAACACGACTTGGAAAACTGACAAGCTGCTCAAGCTAAAATAAACTTTCAGCTCTTGTCGATTTCACACTTACTAAAAACAACTTAATCATTAATATTCCTTTTTAGGGAGGCAGTAAATTATTTATTTTACTATTTGAAATTGGACTTGAATTGGTATGGTAATGTAGAACCCAGGCTTAGTTTCTGGAGTTAGCGTGATTTTGATACAAAACGTCGTAGATATGCTGCAACAAAATCATATTTAGTTTGTAGTAAAACTCGTTTTTAAAAAAACAATTAACGTAAATAATAATTAGTAAAATTTCAACGATTTCTGAAAATCAAGTTTTTGTGCCAAAATGGCATACATACATTGTTTCTTCAAAGATTGTCGCCAAAAAATATTAAAAAAATATTTTTTCAAATGAAATTTAGTTTTTATAATTTTTTTAAACATCTAAATAGACCACAGTTATAAAGGTAATACATTTAATATGTATTTAAATTAAATTAAATCGTTGCTTAATATAATTGTGTTCGGTTATTTTCGCAACTAGGGCTCGATATTCAAGAGCAGAACGTACCGAGGCCATCCATTAACACGTTGAGGCGTAGTTAACGACTTTCAGTAGTATGGTATCGCGGAGAAGATCTGCTTGACTTTGATTACGATAACACTGTGCTTGCATACTTTGATGCATATCGTTGAAGAAGCTGCGCTGAACTGGGTTGCAGTAAACAGAGTAAAAGATAAGATTTTAAGTAAATATCGCTACCATCCATACAGAACTAACCTTCATCATGGGCACATTGTAGTTTTAACAAAGTTGTGCCCCACCACATTCTCATCGACAAGTGACCGATTTCTTGAACAACGAGTATTAAATGAATGATTAGGTCGTTACTAGTAAAAGTGTACAATCGACAAAAACTGAAATTTTATTTTAGCTTGAGCAACTTGTCAGTTTTCCAAGTACTGTTTTTTTCGTAAAAAATTGGTCTTATTCCATCGAACCAACGATATTCTTACGTTTTCGATTCATATTAGGTAGACTAGCCAAAAAAGCCCAGCATCATCCTTACTGGCCGGGTTACAATGCGTAGGAGGGTGGTGGCAAGCCCTTCATATGCCACGCGAGTCAACAGCTTCCTACACTAACTATTACCGTTAACCTCAACAAGTTTTTATGTATAGGGCAACCCGAAGAACTCTGGGAAAAACCCCTTTAACCAGTGAGAAGAGAACTTGCAAACTTAACGCTGAAAGAGTGGTTCCGAGTTTTCACACAGGCTGCGTTCAACAACTAAAATCGTAAAATAATCCGATACTTCTTATTGCGTTATCGTTCGGTCCGATTGCTTATGGTGACGTCAAAGGTTGTTCAACGCCAAAACGCTCAAAACCCATTTAAAATGAATCAATCAAAATGGCGACAAGCAGAAATCTTCTACGTGCGCGTGACCTTTATGATACACATCAGAAAAGCCTGCTAACGTCACAACCGGAAGAAACAAAAGTCGTTCAACAGCCTTTACGGTTTTTCTGATACATTATCGGCAATGAATCAGAAGGTTGTGGAACCATGGACACAGGGACAGCCCGCATATACATTTTGCCGCCAACGATTGTTAAATGTGCGTTCTAGTGGCGATTCTGTCAACTAGCTTGCCCTTGATCCCGCCAAATAGAACTTTAAAGAAGCTGCGTTGTATATTTGATAATTAAATAAGCAACAGTAATACCCAATAATATTAACGAGAAGAAGCCACCAACGGTCATTGAATTATGAATAAAGTAAAACAATGGTAATAGTACCGTTAAATTTAATACGAATGAGCAACAGACCTCGCGTGACCGTCGTCCACGTAATTATTCGGTTTTCGACCATAGAAATCAAAGGAATAATTCTTATTGATAAAAATGTCATGGAGCTGAAAATGAAATACGAGTGAGCTACCTGAAATGTTTTACTCGCTAAATTAGAGGAAAGGTCAAGGAAGTCTAAAAACATTTGATAATTACAAGTTTTGGGTTTCATATTAATTTGAGCTACTAAATGTTATCTAAAAATGAAAAGATAAAAAAGATAGTTAAAATACTAATAAAAAAATCATTATTGTTTTAAATTTCTTTCAAAGGTCATTCTGCCTGCTTGCGAACGATACATGACAGCTTTGTCAGTCAGACCTCTTGCTGGTCTACTGAAACCATAGAGAAAGAAGGAAGGGGAGAGATGGTGAAGGCGAATTTCAATGTATTTCCCCTTTTCACGAAGTGGCTCTTCGCGTCATATGGCTCCCATGGTTACCGCCTGAATCTTGTACAATAACGCGCATCGTTGCGCGCAACTACGACATAGTCAAGAGAGAGCTTTCTCTGTTCGTTTGCGTTTTTTGGCAAAGGCTTACCAAAGATCGGTAGAAGCGTAAGTTAAAATTGTATACATGGTATAAATTTAATTTCTTGACTTGTATATCTAGTGTTACTATTGCAATTTTTATAGCAGCACTTTGTGTGGTAAACCATTTTAATTATAAACTCACTACCTATAGGCACGTGGCAGAACCACAGCTGCCTCTTTCACCTTAGATTAAAAATAGTAGTGCCTACCTGGATATATCACCTGACAAATAAATGACTTTTGCGACAGCAGCGCCGCTTTGGCGAAGTTAACGGAGAATTTCCGAAACTACCGTAACACGAAGCCTTTTACAAGGCAGAACCCGTAACAAACACTTAGGAAATGCACGCGGAACGCTAACGTGATATATCCAGGTAGGCACTACCATTGTTAATCCAAGCTTTCACCGTGGGAAAGTTTCAAATTCTCACAGAGTATGACGATGCGCAACGGCGATGCGCATTAGCGTACGAGTTTACGTCGCCCTCTTTCTAAATATCTCTCCCCTTCCTTCTTTCTCTATGCTGAAACCCTGCCTTCTGTCAAATGGTTCTTACAAATATTTCTCTAAAACTTTCAGAATATTTTCCTATTTAACCTCAAACTTGTTGGTTGGAGCACTCACGAGCTCAACTGACTAAATACCCTTAACCTGAAAAAATTAGTTGTTAATTTGTATGGTTTTCGAACATATCAGGGTTATTTAAAAAGCATTTTTAAAATGGAAAATACAAAATACCATTTTGCATTTTGAGTTAGAAAAAGTATTTTGCATTTTACACTTGACATTTTGAGGGTTTGATATGTGAAAAAAACATTTTCAAAATGATTTTACTCTGGTACCATAGAGGAACAGAACGGGAGTGGTTTACAGATATTTTCTCCGTTGACTACAGGCGTGCTAAGAGCTGGTGGAGGGGGGGGGGGGGAGAAAGCGTCCGTAAAATAAGCCCTTAACGACGATTTTGGCGACATCTAGTATTCGAAACCAAAACCAACAAGTTTCGAATTATGATTTTTCCACACGTTGATATATCGACTGTTTCAGACATGGATTGGTATTTAAAAGGTATCAAACAAAGTTTTGATGGCATTTTGTATTTACCGTTCGTGTAAAAATCACGCTCGTTCCCAAAATTGGGATGTAGTCAGGAAAAAAATTAGCTTCATCCCAATTCCATCATTTAAACGTGATCCCGTAAAATGTAAGAAATGGATTGAAGCAATAAACCGTGAAGACATAACAGTGGAAACATTGAAAAAAGGCCGCCACATCTGCTCTAAGCACTTTGTAGATGGAAATGGTTCTACGAAAGAAGACCCAGATCCTCTCCCAGATAGCTTTAACAGTATTCCACTTCTTCAGAAATCATTGGTAAGCCAATAATGGTTATGAATTATAAATTTGCATATTTCATTTTTGGTTTTGTTAAAGGATCATAAGGAAGATCACTCGTACAGTTTTACCATTGCCAGAACACCGCTAGAAACTTGCGACCGGGCCAAAAATGCTGGGCTTATATTTGACGATATACGAAATATGGATGGTTTAAAAAATGCTTCTCTTGTGTTTGAGGAAATAGATTCACCAGTAAGTTGATATTAGTTCAAAATGGTTTTAACATTTATTTTTTTTAGAATTTTTTTTATGATGGTATCAGTGTTCTGAGGTGTTATGACCCAGGTGGCAAATTCTATGGAAAATAGTGGATTTTTAATAGGAAAAGTCATCAAAATTATAATTTTTATAGTTGTATAGGTGGGGTGACGTAGTGGTGAACGCTTCCTCCTTATGCAGAGAAGTTCAATCCCACCTTCTGGCACTGGGTGGAAAATCTGGAACCACTCCTTCCACATTGTTTACAAGTTCTCTTCCCGCTGATTATTTTTATTATTATTGTTGGGCTACTTTAGGCAATTTTTGTACTAGTTTTGCATCAGTATAATTTAACATTACAACATTACTATACTAAAATTTAATAATTGTAATCAAACCAGTTTTTACATGCAATATTTCTTTATTAACCACTATCAGCCACTTTTGTTCATATTTTCCACAATTATCCACTATTTTCCACTGGCATGGACTTTTCCAGAAAAATTTTATCTTTTGGTATTACTCAGTGATATGATTTTTGTATTTTTTTCAGGAAGATAGACATGAAAAATTAAACTACTTAGAATTGCAATCGTATGCAAATGAAATAGACGTCCCTAACAACAATACCCCTAAAGAGGTGGACAACTCTCAGAGTACAAAAAACCTATGCCAAGCCGAAACCACTGTTACGGCTCTACACCCTCTAAACGTTTTTCCATCTGCATCAATAATAACAGCTAATACAGATGCACCTTTGAAAAACTGTGCGAATAATATTATTCTTCCTGAAACTAGCAAACAACTTGAATTTTGTTTTGATTCACCAGGCTTTGAATTTGCGAAAAACTACATGGTGCCTAGACATGGTCTATGGAATTAATTTTGATGATCCAAATGCCACAATTTTTTTTAAGAAAAAAATTAATGAAAAACTGTTTTTAAGATTAGAGGTAACTTCATCACTCACTGTCTCCGTATGTCCCTTCGGTAAAAGATTACCAGAAATTCACAAATTAATATCAAGTGATGCGGTGGATATTAAAAAACCCATTTCTTCGGTAGAAGATTTACTACAACTAATTACTGAAATTGATCTATGGAATATATGCTCTGGAGTACAGGGTGAAACAGTTTCCAAATATCAAGAACTTTCTTTGAAATCATCTTACTACTGTGAAGCTTCAAATTCAATTAGATCCAATAAGTGCATTTTCTTATTCAAAAGCAAGTTCACTAAACTATGCCAAGAATGTCGCCGGTCTAAAGTTTGTATTCAAAGAAGAATTAAACGTGCTAAAGTAGGTAATTCTGGAAATATGTTCGCAACTAATGTAAGGTTTTTGAACAAAGACGCTCTTATAAAACGTTTGAAAGTTACTAAGTTCAAAAACAAGGCTTTGAAGCAAAAAGTTAAAATCAATAAATAAAGGTGGTGTTTTACTAATGGAAGAAGATAGTAGGGAATTTGAAACTATTTTAAAAGAAAATCCATTCTCAGACCCAACAAAATTCCAAAAACTTCTTGTAAGTGAACAACTCAAAAAAATCTCGACCAAGAAAGTGGCACCCCGCTATAATTCAATGGTGCCTTTACCTACGAGCAAAATCACCAACAACATATGAAGCCTTTAAGAAAGGATTTACTCTCCCATCACAGCGAACTCTATTTAATTACTCAAAACATCGTACAGCTAAGCCTGGATTTAATGAAGAAACACTAGAGGAAATGAGATCAAAATTTCAACCAGAAGAAAAACCAGAACATCAGCAATATTTTTCTTTGATTATTGACGAAATCAGTATAAAGGACGATCTAGTATTTCATAGCGAAACGGGTGAATTAGTGGGCATCATCAATCTAAATGAATTCAGTAATTCCATTAAAGAAACTGAAGAGGATTTATGTGAGAGTTCAGTGCCTTTGGCAAACCATATATTACAACTTATGGTACGAGGTATTGACAACGATTTTAAATCTCCTTACGCCTTCGTCCCCTGTGCCAACTTAAAATCGGAACATATATGCTCAATTGTCTGGGAAGCAATTGAGAACCTTAGTGGTGCTGGTTTTAAGATTTTAACAGTGATTTGTGACAAAGCGTCTATCAATCAAAAATTGATCAAAGATAGCACAAAAAGTCAGCAAGAAGCTCATAATGATAAAGTTGGCTATCGTACCTTAAATATGTTCAACAATTACGAGCCCTTATTTTTTATTTCAGACATTTGTCATTTAATGAAAACAGTTCGAAATTGTGTTGAAAATAGTGGCAAACTTAAACAGCTGAAAGATGGCACGGTTAAAACTATAAGGTTATTGAAAACGAATGGAAAGCTAATTCTCTGGAAGCACTTTCACGACACCTTCAAAGCCGACACAAAATCAATACTACGAAAAGTACCGAAGCTTTCGTATAATCATATTCATCTGACTCCATTTTCTCGCATGAGAGTTAAGTTGGCTACACAAACTCTTAGTACGTCTGTAGCCAATGCTATAGAACATCTACTTGATAATGATGCAAGCGAGACGGTTAAATTTATCCGATTATTTGACCAATTCTTTGATGTGTTAAACATTTCAAATTTAAGTGATGGAATTCACTCAAGAAAACCAGTGCTAGAACCATTTAGAAATATTGAAGATTGGCGTTTTGATGTGAGTATAGTATAACAATATATAGACATATTTGCATAATAACAATAAGTATGACAATTATCCAAAATTATCACTAAACTGATTTTCAGAGATATTGCGTATTCCAGGTTTAGTTCAGCGCAGAGACGCTATTTGTGTCTTGAACATTCCCAAGGTGTAATATAGTACTAAGATCAGTTACACAATCAAGTCAAAGCTGCGCGAGAATCTATCTGAAAATTTGCATGAATACCCCAGAAAGTGTCATACTTAATGTTACTTATTATTTGGTTATATGTATTTTTTTACAGTGGCTGGAAAATGTTTTCCTTAAATATCTGGACGATTGGGAAGCTGAAGTCAATGAAATGGTGCCAGAAGATGGTGTGGATAATTCGAAATTGCTCTTGAGTAAAGAAACTTTAACAGGGATTCGCATTACAGGTTAAAAAAATATTCTTGGTTGAAGTACAATATGATAATGAATATTTCTACTTTCAGTGTATTCAACAGTAGCAGCAATCAAATTCATGCTAGCTAAAGGAGCTCCAGTGGTGTTGACCAGAAAATTCAACCAAGATCCTTTAGAACATTACTTCGGAAAGCATAGAGCAGCATTAGGATCCGGTGAGAATCCGACAGTACAGCAGTTTCAAAAAAGAATTGAACTAATGGGATCTGTGGCCTTGCGTGCGAATTATGCAAATTGTAGTCTACGATAAAAGCGAAGAGAAAGAAAAACAGCAATGAGGAGGTGTTTAAATTTGTAACTGTAAATTTAAAAAAAATGTACCATGTTATATCGAATAATAACCTTTTTATTTTCAACATTCTTAATGAGCGTGATTATTTTTTCTCACCAGATGGCGTTTCAAGACAGGGCGCCGTTGGTGGGAAAACTCGTAAATGATAGATCACGAGGGGCGAAGCTGCTTTTTTTTTAGTTTTAGTAAAATGTACTGTTTTTGTTGGTTTTTTTTTTGAGTTAGGAAGGGGGTTTCCTCGTCCTTGTTTAATTTTTGTTCAAGTAAACCGAAAGGGGCTAAGTTTAAGCGAAGCTCTCGTAAGAAATCATTATGGAGTTTCTGGTAATGTTAAATGTTATTTTGTAATTATATTTAAATATTGAATATAGTATCTTCAGTATTAACTAACTTTTGTTGATTCATTTCCATACTTAAGTACTCAATTGTTATATACAGGATGTTTCAAAAGGTTATGGAAAATTTTAAAGTGGGTTGTAGGGGGTGAGTTGAGAAGTATGCCTGTTTTTTTCTCCATTTTCCTACGATGAGTTGAAAGAGCGTCAGAGAGCTTCAAAGTGTGGCCTACAAGCCCCTGGAAGTAAGCTACAACAAGCGCAATACCAAGCTGCAGGGAAATGCGAACATTAAGGTTTGGGTTCGTGTGATAGGTGAAAAAGGACTTTGTAAACAAATCGAGGTGACCAGCGTAAAAAAGTAAACTTAAACAGTATTTTAAAGTCCCTGACGCCACCGGCAATTGTTAAATCTTGATTGTATGATTTTGTTTTTATTTTTTTTTTATTTAATAATTAATTAATCGATTTAAATTAAATGAAGTGTAAAAGTTAATAAATAATGTCCAATGTGTTTGTAAATATAGTGTATTTCATTTTAAATCCAATTATTGTGATTCTTTAAGTGTTATTTTCGTATTTTCGCCAGTTGGGCTAATCCCTTTTTGTTAAAAGGAGTACAGTATATTGTGAACCCCATCTTGGACGGAAGGACACCAGTGGGGAAAAAACCCAAGCAGCGAGAGTGACTTGGTTTCCTCTCGTTGTGAAATGACAAGAATGCCGCTAAAGTGATGAGAAATCCGCTGGTCACGTGATTGCAAAAAAACAAAAAAGAATTATTTTGACCTGTTAGGGCGATTGTCGATTCTTGAGAGATAATTTAGTGTGTAGAAAAACCTTTACAGAGGTTCAGTGTTTAGTAAACAGAGTTGCCTGATGGTCGGTTTTCCGCCCAAATTGGGCTGTTTTTAGGATGCTATTGCGGGAAAGAAACCTTTGGGCGGGAGGCGGTTTATTGGGCTAGTTTCAAAAATTCGATGCGAAGTAACGCCGTACCTGGTTTTTTCCACTTCGACACACCACAATACACTCTTTTAAGCGTGTCTTTCTCTCATCATTTTCTTCAAAGGCAGCTTCCATAGCCGTGCTACACGTTACCACGTAGCTCTACCTTTGAAAAACCCGTTCTTAGGCGGGAATTTGGGCTCGTTTTCTAGGTGGTTTGTGCGAGATCCAAAAAAATATTCTGGCAACTCTGCTAGTAGGTGAAGCGCCCCTGTGCGAAGGGCTATTAGAAAAACCATGAAGTTCTTTAGTGGGTTTTTTGATTCAATGTCGAAATATTTATTTAAACCACATGGTGATAAAATCTTAATTTTGTAAACACGGTTTTTCCTCATACTTTCAAATTTTGATTCCAGTAAAAGATTAATTATTGGCTCGTACATGCATTGTAATCGCAATCTAAACAAACAAGACTGACGAAATACGTAATTCACTCTATTTTGATGTGGGATGACGTAAACAGTTGTTTTACCAAATCGTAAGTGTTTAATTTTGCTATCAGGATCTGGCTTGGCTTTGTGGTTAAAAGTACCATCAACAAAAGCTATTTTGAAAGCTAATAGATGGCGATTATTTTATTTAATCTCGATTATTGTGCCTAAAACACAAAAACTACCGCAGCCCGTCAAATACCGCTTTAGCAATCGCCAAAGTAGGTTGACTCCGACAAAACAGCTAGAATGAAACACGTAAAAGGCATTAAAACGGCGCGGACTGACAGAAGAGTTGATGAATACAAAACGGTGGGCAATAATGAACTTTATACTAACCAAAAAGTCTTAAACAAGATAAGAGTAGAAGAAAAGACTATGCGGTACTATTACCCTTTAAGTCTAGACTCTTAAAAATAAAAGTTACATTGTTCGTGGATGCGTATATAGAAGAACCTCGTGCTGTTTATCTTGTGTTTTTCGATTTTAGCACCCCCATATTATTTTCACGTGAGGCGACCGTCCACCGTGCCCTACTATCGCGCACGCGTATTGCCTGAGCCCCCAATGGTACGCTACTGGCTACAGAGATTAACAACTCGGAAAATTGTTATGATTAATGTAAAAACAAAGTGCTAATCGTGAGAATCACTATACTAGTTTCTCTCACGTCTGGATTTACCGATGAGTCTAATATTCGTCTAAATATGGGTAAAGTATCAAAGGCTACCACTTTCCCTATACTTTACTATAGGTTCCCTAGGTTGACACGTCAAAAAACATGGCTTCAAATTAGAAATAAGACGCAATATATATTTTCGTAACACAGGTCTATTTTTCTTACAGTTAATACGTTTCAAAAATAAATAGTTTACACCTTGTTTAATTTTTTAATTTAACTTTCAAGTAAAAAGATAGTTATTGTAGCTTTTTTTGGCAGCGCTGTAAAAATGTTAAAAAAAATATGCATTATTTCTTTTGGTAAGATGATCACCACGGTATCTTCCCATTGCGCCGAATCCCATTCGACCGAATTCCCATTAGACCGAATACCGCCAATGTTTTTGATGAAATTAGCCCAAAGGCGGCTTTTGTATTTTTCTAATCGACCGACGCAATATTCACAATTGAGCGACCGCAAAAAAAAAATAGTTTTTCTTTCTACTCCTTTTGATTTTTTATGGAAGCGTTTTAATATATTTTTAAGTCTGTTAGGTTAGGTTAGGTTAGGTTAGGTAAAACTGCATGCTGTTCTGACAGATGCTGAAACGGATAAAACCGAATCCTAAACAAGGAGAAGTGCGGGTTTTTCGGTCGAATGGGAATGGGCGCAATGGAACAGATTCATCACCACGCGATCAGAAATCCTCAGTCAAATGTCTGTCAGTATTTTGAAATATAATTCATTCTCATATAACTGGTATTTATTTGAAACATTTCTTGTTAGAAATTATGTAATTGTGCTCTCTTTAATCAAAAATTAATCCTTTTCAAGTCAATTCATAAATTTAAACAGCTAGAGCAAAAACACGAGAACCACCAATGGTCTAGAGAGTGAGGAGTAAAATCGCGAACCAGTAAAGAGACCAAGAAGTGGGGGAGAAAACTAAGCTTTATTGGGGGAAAATATGCGGTACTTAATAAAGTTTTTCGCCTTGAAGGCCTATCGGCCCAAGTACCGCAATAAAGCTTAGTTTTCTCCCCCACTTCTTGGTCTCTTTACTTGTTCGCGTTTTTACTCCATAAATTTAAAAGTTATTAAAAACAAATTTTAAACGGTTAAAGAAACATAAAGTACGACGTTTAATGCAGTGGCGTAGCCAGGGGGGGGGCCACAGGGGGCACGTGCCCCCCCGAAATGTATGGTTGTATGTACAATTTTTTTATTTTTTGTTTTACTTTTTTGCATTGTGTGCCCTCCCCGAAACCAAATCCTGGCTACGCTACTGGTTTAATGGTTTTTAAGGTGAACAAAGCTTCGTGCTATTACTACAGATTCTTCCAAACATGTAAAGCTTGAGAATCACTTTCCCTGAAACAGCAGACGTTTCTACAAAGGTTATGGATTTTCGTTCAATAAAACAACGGTATCTTTGGACAAAGGTATAATTTATCGAGACTCTCCCCGGGCGAAGCCAGGTACAAAAGGCTAGTCTTAATATAAGCGTTGTGGCTAAAAAGAGTTTAATTTATGTACCTGATACAACATTTCTGCAACCTAATGTTCTTGATAAAGAATTTACTAGCTTTAAATATTCAACCAGTATTTATGTTTCTTTATTTCTCGAGCATGCATTTATATTCTTCAAAACCGTTTAACAAGAAGTATGAATTACATTTCTTAGAAAGAGGCAATCAGAGCCCTTATTTAATAGGCGAAACTATAAAGTCCAGGGGGCTGAAAAGATGGTAGTCACGTGACATTGGGGGAATTGCAGCGCCATCTATCCTTAGAAATACGAACTATTATTTATTTTAATTTACTAATGGCTGTTAAAATTTTGATCGATTCGCCTGAATTATCTAATTATTATTATTAATTAAAACATTTTGTAATAGACAGGTGTAAGTAAATTAGCTGTCTGCTGAAAGGAATATTTTTTTACCGAATCGAAGTTGGCTGTGAAATGGTAGTCACGTGATTTTGTTTTCGTATTTTATCAAGTTGTTTAAGACCAAAATTTACTTTGTAGTTTCGCCTATTGCTGCTATCGTTAAAATATAACATGTGGTGCGTACTGTTTCAAAATAAAACATACGTTCCTGCATATATAAGTTCACAAAAAATATACGCCTCCATGAACAATAAGAGAGTAAAAATGTAAATGTTAGGAGAGGTACAGGAATAAAAATAATGATTTATAGACCCTTTTCGGTTAAAAATATGGTCATAGACATCGGTCCCAGAAATAGGGTATTTGTCATTTGGAAGACTGAATGTATGGTTGACTACATTACTAAATAAATGAAGATTTAAATTAGATTAAAAGCAATATTTGCACCTTTAAGCCTTTAACTGGTGAGAGCTCTGAACAGTTTTTTCAGTTCGGAGAACTGTTTTTGTTATAATAAGTTTTGTTCCTACTCCGTGTGCTATGTTTCCGGGGGTGTTTAAACGGTGCTAACTGGTGTTGTTTTATAACTGTCTTGAACAAGTAACGTAACGTGTTTTAATTCTGTGGCCTACTTACAGGGTGTTAACTAAAAAACGATACAGAGCCAATTACTCAAAATGTGTTTTAAGTAAGAATTTTAAATTTGCAGGTTACATAGAGGGTGCAGGGGGACAAATGTCAATGAAATTTTCAATGACCTTGAACCAGGTCTTCAAGGTCATTCAAATTTTATCTCGAGAACCATTAGGATTAGAAGAATGGTTCCAATTAGAAATGTGTTCTACGTTTAATTTTAAGTCTAGATAACTTTGATCCGATCTAATTTGACCATTGGGAAGCCGAGAAATGTTAGACCAAAAACCATAAGGTCGTGTCTGGTATTCTAATCAAGACACGACATTTAAGGGCTTATAAATAGAAAACTACCAGATCTAATGGATAAAAATTGTCGTGACACTCTAAACGAGTTCGTAATTTGTAACTTATGATGTACTTGAAACCTTAGTTCAAGGTCATTCAATTTATTTCAATTACTTCTTTAGTTTTTTTGTGTTTAAAACATTTGAACTAAAAAAAGTTAATAAAAATACTTGGTACGTCTTAAATCAATTAATTAACGTTTATTTTGGAGTTTTATTGGTTTATTTACCTCGGGTAAAAGGTAATTTGACTTTAAAAACCTTGCGGGGCATTTTTGTAATTGGAACCATTCTCCTAATCCTAATGGTTCTCGAGATAAATTTTGAATGACCTTGAACTAATGTTTCAAGGTCATCATAAGTTAGAAATTTCAAACTCCCCTACTCAGTTTAGAGTGTCACGACAATTTTGATCCATTAGATCTGGTAGTTTTCGATTTATAAGCCCTTAAATGTCGTGTCTTGATTAGAATACCACACACGACCTTATGGTTTTTGGTCTAACATTTCTCGGCTTCCCATTGCTCAAATTAGATCGGGCCAAAGCTGATTAGACTTAAAATTAAACGTAGAACACATTTCTCATTAGAACTATTCGTCTAATCCTAACGGTTTTTGATATAAAATTTGAATGACCTTGAAGACCTGGTTCAAGGTCATTGGTCCCCCTGCACCCTTGATGTAACCTGCACATTTCAAATTCTTACATAAAACACATTTTGAGTAATCGGCTCTGTATCGTTTTTAGTTAACACCCTGTATATACTTCTAATGCAACAATATGTTATTTACTTGAAATATTACTACCACAACCTGGTTATAAAAATAAATTGCACAAAATAGCTGTGGGTCGATTGAAAGTGGATGCATTGTTATATAAAGTATAATCTTACTTCTATGGTGCCCAGTATAAAAGTATTTACATCCTCGTATTCAACAGGGGCGATGGGATTTTCATAATAGGCAATTTCCTTTTGTATTAAACATTTCAATGTTTTTATCTACAGAGAACAGCTGCGCTATTTAACATATTACTAATTCCACCCGTGGCGGCGCCAGGAATTTTCGCAAACCGAATAAATGGGCCCCCGACCAGGGACCCCCCCCCCTAAGTTTTTTCAACGAAATTCTTCAATATTATTGCAATGAAAAATTTAAGCAGCATGCAACGGCTGCTTTCAAATTTTTCAATTTTTTTAATTGTAGTGACTAAAAAAGAGTCTAAACAACAGTAAAACGAGTCCATATATAACAGAACTGGTTTTATTTACTAGGAGATACAATATCGAAAATTGTTGTGTTATTTATAAATAATTTTATCTGTTGGCAGAATTTTGAGGCCGTTTCTAAATCAATTTGAGGCCCCTTATAGGATGATTTTGGGTCCCCTTATAGGGTGTTTATGGGGCACCCTCACAATTTGAAGGTTGGCAGTGGCCTGCCTGGCCTACCCCTAGCGCCGCCACTGAACTCCACTAATTGAACTTACGGCTTTCATATCTCTGTCGCTATCCAAAAACCTTCTAGGCCACGTATTTCCGGGTTTTTTCGAGTTGCCAGGGAGTCTGTTTCAATGGCACACTCATCTAGTTGTTCATTCACCTGATAGAAGAATTATTTAATGGCCATTATTAGGTATATTACTCTAGCCTTAAAACCCAAATATAATGGTTTTTTAAATTAAAATATTTTGGAGATATATGGATAATATCTTTTTTGGAGGAGAAAGACTGCGCATTTTACAACCTGACCTTAATAAATACACGTCTATCATAACTTCATGCAGAAATGCTGTTCTGCTTTTAACGTTTTGATCCCTAATTACCACACATTTAAATCTTAATTATAGTTAATAATTTCACTAAGCCGTGTTTTTGGTTTCTTCATTATGATATGTTCATTTTTAATTTGTTTTATTAGCACCATAATGTTTTCTGATAATATTCTGAAACTTACATTTCCAAGGCGGTAAAATTCTTTTTCAATCGTGAAACATTTGACAAATAATTTATTTTTTTCATTATCCTTGCCTAAAAAAACCAAAAAATCAATTAATGTCTGTAGAAAAGGTCGACACAAAGTAATGGGATTTCTTTTGAACATATTTTTCTTCAAATTTGATTTGATCTTCTTGATGTAGAAGCAATTAATGTAATTATACACATTAATCAGTTGGCGTTTGAAAGGTCTTAGCGATTCGTCTTATATAAATGACGTTACAGGTTTGGACAAGAGAAGAAATTTACTGAATCATACAGAGTAACTAAACTAAACTCACGGAAACTAAACCGAATTTGAAATTTTCACGCAGGAAAAATATTTAATTGAAATATTTTTGGTCAGCTAAAGCGATGTATATAATCTATAAAATTTACGATTATTGGAAAAATATTAACTTTTTATTTCTTATCTATATGCATTACAAATATATTTGTTTACATGTGTTTGGTATATGTTGTATATCAGCCTCGCTTCTTTGCTGATCAAACACACTTAATCCGTTTTATTCCTTGAATACTATTGTCTTGATTTAAACCTGTAAACAATAACCTAAGTCTTGTTCGTATTTCCTACAACGATTATTTGCGATTAACTGTAAAAATCCACAAAAAGTTGCGTAGAAGACTAAAACGGTGGAAAAAACAGATTGTTCTAGGTAGTAAAACTCTACCTACTATCACATATGACAACCATCTGAAAACTACAGTTAGTTAAATGGGAGGTTGAAATATTGGATAAATCTCTAAACAGTCTGAACGACTAATTAACTTGAAACCCCTGTAAAGAGTGTCGCTGAATTGTTCATCTCTGAACTTAAGATTTTAAAGTTTATTTACACATTTTTCGTGTAAAAGCTAGAAAAAAAATTGAACCATGGACAGTAAATTAAGGGGACATGTTTTCGATACCCTTTCACAGTGCATTTTATTTCTCCCCGCGTATCAATCAGCTCGAGAGACTCCGAAGGAGTCTTGGAAGGTCGTTTGTAAAATTTAAAATTTCAAAATGGCAATCTAATGCGATTGATATTGTTACGTAATTTTTTGCCCTTAATATTTTAGTAATTTTTAATTTTGGTTTTTTAATTCAATAAAAACTATCAACTGATATTTAGTATATCATATTTAATCTATAAAAACGTGAAAAAATACCTTTTGGCGTAAAAATGTACTTCGTGTTTATCTTTTTTCTTTTTTCGAACAGTATCGTCCACTCTTAGCGATACTTGTTTTTTTTTTCAAATAACCTTGAACGACTCCCATAGTGCGATTGGTTTACGGGGGCTAAAAACCAGGCTTTTTACCGATCCTCTAAAATCTACTATCCATGGTTGAACTAAATGCCCGGGTTTGAATCTATCTAGTGTATTTTTTTGAATGAATAAAAAATAGTATTTGGTACACTGAATTAATTTAGAAATGGCTCCGCAAAAGCATTTTAGGTAGTACCATCTGGTTATTTGAGACGTAATATTTTATATTTTCGATGGTACAAATTTTAGTTGTAGGTTCAAGAGCACGCTTTACAACTTTCTTAGTGTAACTATTGTCTGACGTAAAAATTTATTTTTTAGAAAACTACGAAATCTTTTCCGATTTTTCTAAAATTTACAAATTAAGAAATTCCTTTCTATACCCTGAAAATTTCAAACCTCTAGATAAAACTTTTTCTAGAAAATACCCTAAACATGAGACACCCTGTTTACAAAAAGTAATACAAAAATAAGTAAAGCATTGCCCTTTACCCCTTTTTACAGCGATACAGGGTAATTTAAACAGGGTTTTGGCTAGTTCTGGCGCAGATCACCACTAGCGTCCCTAGAGGAAATCGAAGGACTCGGAGTAAAACCTTTTGAATCAGTGGGGGGGGGGGACTTGCAGTGATTGAACCCGGCTCCTTTTGCTGCGAAGCGAATGTGATAACTACTTCGCCCCTCTGCACATAGCCACATATGTATTTATGAAGGTCATTCTTTTTGAAAACAAAAATTTTGATTAATTTAAATGTTTGCTTTTATACATTTTAATATAAAAATAGAAGCTGTAAAATCAATAATTAAGCTTACCAGACCATTCGGATTTCAGTTGGCAAAGAATATCATCCTTTTTAGATTCAGCTAATTGTAAAAGAAATTCGATTAAATTTCAAACGCTGCACAAGTTTAACGTGAATTATACAGGTACCAGGAAAAAAATATTTACCTAATGTATATTTAATAGAGAGTTATATAAAGTAACTTGTTGTTAAAACTCAGTTTATTAAAATCTAAATTTAAGACGTTTATTCATTTATTTGTATTTTTTCATGAGTGCATATAGTTTTCCAATATTTAAGTTTTAAAGTTATTTTGATATTTTTGAATTTGCAACCATTGGTCAATCACTGGTTATTTTCGCTGGAATTTCCCCTTTCTCTTCGTGACGTTTCGTCCACGGCGGGAACTCGTGGAGAGAATGTGGCTCGCAACCACGACAAAGGTCACCATTTGATCCTCAGAATTATAACCCCACATTCTTGCGTAGGGGTCCCTTTGTGTGCCCACAAAATCCTACAAGAAGAAGGAGCTCTCGTGGTTAAAATTGAGGGCCATTTTTGGAGAGTCTTTAGTGTAGTTGCAATAGAGATACGAATTTGTAATTTACCTAGACAGGCGTGTTCCTAGGAGAAACCTGTTAACACCTCTGTAGCACTGTAAAATCTGATTTTGACCCGCGGCTAGAGGCGCCACTAGTAACACAGCTCAAGCTAGTGGAAAATTTTTACCAGCGTCGAGATGGAGCCACAATAGGTATGCAAGTTGAACCATAGAACACGCCTGTCTAGTAAGCGAAGTGTATATATAGTCTTTGGTAATTTACAAGGGTAACGATAAATTATAAACCCTAAGTTACAACCGTGCGGGTTGTCCTTGTCCATTGTTCCAGGTTTTTCCGCCCTGTATATCCCAATGTCTTTTATTTCTTTATTAATCTGCTATTTGTTATGTTTTAAAGTTAGTGTTCTAATTTAGAAAACGATATTTAAGTATCTAATCAAGCGTGTCGGGTTATAGTTTGGCGAGTTAAGGCAGCCTCTAAGGGCCCGTTCCAGAGACGAAAACGTTGCGTTAAATACCGAGAAAGGGGCCGTGTGCAGTAGAATAACGAGACTTTTACAAAAATGCGTTCCAGAATAATTTTAACGAGACGAAAGTCTAGTATCTTTACGAAGGTTCTACGATAGCTCCTGGCTCTCACTAACACGTTCGGAGGCGAAAATGTTTTGAGAGAGTGGCGGCGGAGTTTCTTTGAGCTAAAGTGATAAATTAAGGTGTAAACAATATTGAAATGCATGTCCCGCTGAAATAAATGGGCTATTTTGAACAGTGTGTCAGAATTTATAGCCCGGTGTAACAGAGATAGACCATACCACTGGAGGTCTATCATCATAGTGCCCTACGCCAGCGTCCACCTAGCCCGGACAGGTGACAAATCCAGCACTGTTGGAAGCAGGGGATGCCAAGACGTTTCTGTAAATATTACAGCTTATTCCGTATTATAATATTACAAGTAATGTTATGTTAATTTAACATGATAAAATAGCTGTAAATAACACAGTAATAGTCTGTCAAATCAACATGAACAACAGTCTGGAGTACGTGAACCTTATACGTAATTTTATTGGCATATTAAAATTGGTTTTACACATCCGTCGGTAGAAAATACTTTTTACATCTCAGTGAATTCGATCAGTAGCAAATAATAAATTCAACAAACAATATTGTAGAAGATACACTAACACGTTTAGTCAAATTTACGAATATGAAACTGAATTTTTGACATGGTAGCTAGGAAACAAGTTGGCAAGCCAAAATATACCTCTCCTCGGAAGAGTTTTTAATTTTCAGTGAAGCGTAACTGTATCCGTGGTTCTGCGGTAGAACGCTCACCTGTCGTGCAAGAGGGCTCGGGTTCGAACCCCGGCCGATTAAAAAATTATACTACACCCAATGACAAAAAGAGGGCACTTTTGGAGAAACCTTTTCCCTGATTCTAAGAAACTGGGTACGCAGTGATTACCCTTTGCCCCGAAAATGCGACAGACAGACAGACAGACACGGTGGTTATATAACCCCTCGAAGGGTACAAAGTTCCCTCGGAGAGGTAAAAATTAGCTAATATGCAGGGCCGATCTCAAATTTTTCATTAAAATATAATTAAATGGTTATCCGAACAGACAATTCGATAAAATCCGGGGCTAAACGGGTCAAATCCCTCAGAGAGACCCAATAATGCACAACTTGTTCTTGTTTTCTAAAAATTAGGCTTATGTTCAGTTCTTTATGGCTAGTATTTTGTAAAGTTTCTCGCGTAAGGTTGATTTCTAGTATATAGCTAAGGTAGAATACGTAAAGAGACTATATTCCGAAATATAGCACGATGAACTCTTTGCATCGGGATATTATTTCTATCTCGAGTCGTTCCACTTTCAGACGTCATACCGCGACATTTCTGCGCTCCCAAACGCATGATCCGTAACAGTACCTATTAAACTTACAAGGAGGTGTAACTCATCGATTTTGTTTAAATTCAGGGATTAAGTAGACCTTCATGTAACTTAAAAAACCCCAAAGGGAAAAATGCGATGGGCTTTAGTTTTACCATGGCAACCGAAAACGTTTTTGACAACTAAAATATTATATTTCTCTATGTAAATTAACATGGCAAAATCGAAATTAAACAACGATGGTTAAATTTGGGTAAATATCTAATTTTGGGTAAATATCTAATTTTGGTTAAATATCTAATTTTGGGTAAATATCTAATTTTCGGTAAATATCTAATTTTGGGTAAATATCTAATTTTGGTAAGAAACTTCGAATTTGTCATGTTAATTTACATAGAGAAATATAATATTTTAGTTGTCAAAAACGTTTTCGGTTGCCATGGTAAAACTAAAGCCCATCGCATTTTTTCCCTTTGGGGTTTTTTAAGTTACATGAAGGTCTACTTAATCCCTGAATTTAAACAAAATCGATGAGTTACACCCCGGGTAGTCTCCTTGTTAGTCTCATCCCCTTCGTTTATTATTGTATTCCATTTGTTCTTTATTATCTGCTATTTGTTATTACTATTGTATAAAGTCTATATCTCTCATTTGTACGAAGCTCTTAAAGAAGCCCACCTCTGGAGGCTTGTTGAGCATTTTTCTTTGAAATAAATAAATTATAATTTACTTGTTTACTTAATTACTGATACACAGCTATTTCACTATAGTAAAAATGATTTTGTTTAAAAAATAACAATAAAATCCGAAGACTTTTGAACAAAAATTTACATGTTTTACGAGGCAACTAGGTTTTCAGGTTTGCCAGATAGGTACTAATCTAATTGTGAGCCTCTATGGTTCAAGATAAATCGGGCCAAACCTTTTGCCTCTCTATAAACCAAAGTAAATAATCACGTAAGTAGTATTTTACCGAATTGTTTTTTGCTGTAAATCAATTCGAAAAACGACTAAATATTAAAACGCTCGCTATTGTCCGAAAGAAACACTGGCTTAGGTTGTAAAAAATATCTCACGGTTTTCATATTTATTCATTTTTCTTATTTATTTCGTACAATTTGTATAACGTTTTAATTAATATTTAATTAAAACCATTTGCGGCCGATAATGGATTGTTATAACCACAAAACATGACATGACTCTATCATTAATAGATTTGAAAATCGAGCTATTGAAAGTCAAGGTTTAGTCAATCCCTGCCTTGGGCAGTGCACCCAAAAATATAATTTTGGGCAATGTCGGAATCGAAAACATTTCCATGTCACTTCTTGGTCTGCAGGGTGAAGGATTATCAAAGATATTACCATGCATTATGCATAATTAAATTTTCGGGGTTCAGATGTTATTAACTAACGTCGTAAGTTGATGAAGGGTGGTCGTACGGGGTGCGCCCCCCCCAGAAATGAAATAATAAATAAAACTGTTTAAAACATTTGTGTGCTGAAATAACCAGTTTTTCAAAAATTCTGGCTCTCCGATGAATTATACGTTTAAAGTTTGTAAATTGAAATTAATGGATTCCAGTATATCTACAGTGTCAGATAACAAATGTTTTTAAAGAACTTCAATGTTAATCTTACTGAAGCTAGCCGTTTAAGTACATATCTGTTATTCAAGTAAACTTTACATAATGAACTGTTAATTTTACACTCTCGATGTGTGTAATAAATATAGCTGAAAATATTCCTAAACATTTTTACAATGTCCTTCTGTACATTTTACAAGACCAATCCATTTTCATAGAATACAGGCCATTTATGTACTTATGTTCCTGTATAAAATAAAGGATACGTGTCATTTGTACAGGATTATTATGTACAAGTTGTACACACACGTTTCATGTAAATATCTTCTGTTATATTAAAGGATAACAGTAATTATCACAGGATTAATCTGTGCAAGTGATATACAGACGGTTCATGTAAAATAATCCTGTTAAAACTAGGGTTTTTTCTCTCGGGGTACCTATAATAATTAAGTCAAGAATCAGTTAAAATTAATCGAGTGGCTGCAAAGCCTCAACCTAATTGCGAAAGATGTAACGTGTCCCAAGTGCCATGACTCAATGGTTCTTAACAAACGGACGAGAAACACCGGCAAGTACGTTTGGCTTTGCAATAACAGACGAAAAGTGCCGAAACAAAAGGAGCCCGTCAGCTGTCAAACCGAAGTTTCAATTCGGAAACATTCATTTGTTCCAATTTACCAAATAATGTATCGTGAGTGCCTCAATACTATGAATTGATAAAAAAAAAGATTTTTTTCACTACCAATCAAACATTTACCTGAAACCGCGATTATTGAGCTACAAATGGGAATGACCAAGGCCCGAATTAGAGAACGCCTTATAGATTTTGTTACTCAAGAATTCCTTTACCAATATTTTTTTTATTAATAAAACGAAAAGAAGAAAGAACGATCTTTCCGTTTTGATATATTTGAAGTGTCACTTTTGAAGCAATTGTCTAATAAATTAATCTTTATTATAGATCTTCAAAATCATATGCCGTATTTGTTTTGGAAAGACAGTGAATTATTATCGTCACAGAACTGTCACGTTGAGTGTTTGTCGAATCATTCGCAACATCAACATTCTAATAATATTTTGTATTACACCTTGATTTTTTACATTTGAACCACTAAAATAAAAATTATTTCAATTCCACAAATAGAAGTATTTATTTATTATTGTAGCTATCATTTAAAAAAAGGGGGCACATTTCCATTTTTACCTGATACCCAATGATAAAAAACTCAAAAATTTACTAAATAAAATGTTTATTGAGCCCCAAACTGCTTTAATGGGTAAAAAATTACAGGAAGGTGATAAGAAATATAGTTTCATTTTTGTGGGAAGTTTTTAATCTGAAAGCTAGAGAAAAGGTAATTATTGTATTAATTAAATTTATTTTAAAGGAGTAGACATACTGCTGGTAGATGGTCTTATGTTTCAGCGTTATTAATTACTCGTTGATAAAGACGAGATCAGGGCCATGATGAGGGCGTTTGTTTGCTATATGTGAGGCAGTCACGATGGCTGTCTCACTGGCCGAACGTTGTTTCGCAAAGCGCACTTTTGTCCCGGCCAGTTTAGTCTCGTAGGCCGCTGTAGTGCTTAGGCGGAGATACAAATACATAGTTCTATGTCTTCCAATATTGATCCAAAAGAGAAAAATTAACCCCGCTATTTTTGTCTTTCACCTCTACCACGTTTCGCGTTTCACCGTGCAACAATTTTAAAGACTAATATGTTTATATCGAGTGAAAGAGTAACTACGATGACCAAATCTTTCTTAGGACATCCATATATACTTTAAATAAGTTGAAATGTTGACTATAACCTACGGGTTCTTCCTTTTCGTAGTCGTGTAACCTACTTTACAAAAATGATTCTGAATAGCGCCAAACGTTTCTCGAAAGTTTCATATGGCGTTTATTAATTTGAAATCCACGTTTATTTTATTTCCTTTTTGGCATCATGAAGGGAAATGACTGTTACTATAAGACGGGGGAGCTAACCCTGCCAAATGTTTTCCGGATTGACAAGTTTTAGCAACATTCTTATTCTGATGGTATATTTCAGTTTAAAAGATTTATTAAAGAGACATGCATGAACGAAATATTAAAAACTTTATTAGGGTGTAGAACGCCCACAATATCAAAACTCTGCTTTCTACCCGAAGGTTTTCGACAGAAAATCTTTTAAATTCTTTTAAATTGATGATTTTTCGCGACAAGTTTAAAAAAGGTTCAAAACTTAAGAGTTTATTTCAAATTATACCAATACACACTCAATACGATCTTTCGATTTAACTTTATTTAAATAAGGTTTTTCACTCGTATCTACCTATTTTAAATATCAACAAACCATATAATACTCCAAGGTGGATACCACTCTATCAGAAGGCCAAAGGCTAAGTGTAGGAACATGGGTGTAATACCCACCAACACTCTCTGATCTGTAATGGCGGACATTGTGGAGTGCAAAACCTTTACTGTGGAAATCTCCGCGTTTGCTCGCAAACATTTAAAGTCTCTTGCCCCTTTTTGATTTGGCTACAATTCCTCATCAAAGTTAATGTGAGCGTCCTTCTGTTGTGACCATCCTTTTTGAAGTGGTTTCTTTCATCTTTGCTTTTCATGTCGCGTTTTAAACATCTGGTTTTCAAATTATACTTAAGATGCCTTTTCACCTGCTGAAGTTCCTTTGTTTCCGCCAAAACCAGTTGGTCTTTTTTACTTAAGCTACGTTCACACTTAAGCCCTAGAAAACGGTTTGAATCGGTTTAAAACGTTTAAGACTGGTTCACACTGCTCCCTCGAAACGTTTCAAGGCAAAGTGTGAACGCGGCTTTAGTCACGTTTATAGTTACTAATTAGTAATTTTTTTTTATTTAAGGAAATTTTTTATGTTTAAGAAGGTCAATATTGCTAAAATATTAAAAGAAATATATAATCTTAAATAATAACTTGCATACCCTAAAAATTCAATTACCCAAAGAGTACTCCCTCCTCTCAGTTCGATAATTAAAAATTAACTAACATATAACATAAAAAGACATTTATAAAACAAATATTTCATAAATTATTTAAATTACACGTAAACAGTTTCTTTAATTATCCTAATTTTAATAGTTTCGTGAAGATTTGAATTTTATTTAACGTTCTGTTAAATGTAAATTCTAGGTATACTTTATCATTAATTGAGTTTGTAAAACGATTATAGGTAAATTAAACATTTACTAGTTAATTTTGCCAGGGTCACTCTAATATTATCTAGTTTCAAGTAAAAAAATGTATTTCCTTAATAGTACACTAAAAAATGGGGTTCAAATATCTTAACAATTGAGCAAATGTAATTTTCTTAAAGCTGGAAGTTTACTGAATCAATTCTCTCAACAGGCCCCGTCAAAGTACCATTGATGGGACCCGAACACTGAATATTGTTAATCGTTATCCGACAGGCCTCTCCCACCTCGCGTAACATTTCCCACAATCCGTCGATATTTTCCCTCAAAGCGGCTGCAGGGGCCTTCAATTTAATTTTTAGAGAAACTGCAGCTTTGACGTCACCAGAAGACTGTCTAACATCCTGGTTATCTTCGTATTCGATGGCCAACTGTTCTAAGTTCCCCTCGAGGTTCGCGTTTTGCCCCCGAAGAGTGAGATTCTCCCGCTCCAATTCGTCGATGCGCGATTCCAGTTTTTGGATGCGTCGCTCCCCGTCCTTGAGCAACGAATCGCGCGAATTTTCTAGTTCGAGTTTACTTTTTAGTCGCTCGTGATTCAACTGCTCACGATGTTCTCTTTTTAACTCTTCAATTTGGGCGCTCAACATCGTCTTGGCTCCCTCTAGGCGCCCCAATTCTCTTCCGAAATCCTTCAGTTCTTTTTCGCGTTCTTGCTTCGTGTAGCCAATGTTTTTCGGCATCTGGTCGATTCTTCTCTGAAGTTGTTCCACTTCTCTTTCCTTTTCATTCAGTTTCACGGAACATTTTCTCGCCAACTCATCCAATTGGCGGTTCATTTCTTTTTCGTTCTCGATCATAGTCGTCTGTATTTTTGAAATGAAATGGAACGTTCGCGAAAGCTTTTTGAAGATAGCCTCCGCATTTCTTCGATGGGCTTCGGAATGAAATCCAACAGCTTCTTGGATTAAAGTCTTAAACTTGTCGAAATATCCTGTATCCGAAGCAATCCGCAAAGCGACGTTCACATCCGCACCATTTTCTATTAGTAGTCTCACTACTTCCAAATATCCCTCTCTCAAAGCGATGTACAACGGAGTGCTTTCATCGTTACCCGCTATCGTTGTCTTATTAACGTCCACTTCGTTATTAACTAGTAGTTTAACTATCTCCGCATGCCCAAAACGAGCAGCGATCCATAACGGCGATAGATCATCTTTATTCACTTTTGCGCTTTTATTAACGTCCGCATCGTGTTTTATAAGTACTTGGGCTACTTTGAAATGTCCAAAACGAGTCGCGATCCATAACGGCGTCAATTCGTCTTCTTTTACGTTCGCGATCCTATTAACGTCCGCGTGGTTTTCAGTTAGTTCTTCGACTATCTCCAAATACCCTGCGCGAGCAGCCACGTACAACGGGGTTAATTCATCTTTATTCAGTTTCGTGATCTGATTAACGTCCGCTTCGTTATTAACCAGTAATTTAACTACCTCCAAATGCCCGTTAAAAACAGCGACGAATAACGGCGTTAACTCATTTTCATTTTCTTTCGAGATCTGATTAACGTTAGCTTCATTCTGAATCAGTTGTTGCACTATCTCCCAATGGCCATGACGAGCGGCGACGTTTAACGGAGTGCACTCGATGTTCTCTTCTTCCGTGGTCTTATTCACTTCGGCACCGTGTTTAATTAGAAGCTTCACGATTTCTAATCGGTTGTATAAAGAAGCCAGGTACAGGGAAGTTCTCCCTTCCCAATTCAGAGTTTTTCTTTCGCAGAAAAGGATAGTTGACTTTGAAGGGCAAATTCCGTTGACGTCCACCCCCGCTTTGATCAGCGAAATAACTCGGTTTTGGTCGTTTTGGGACACTGCGTCGAACAACTTCGATTGTTCTCCGCCCATTTGAATTCAAATTCTAATGAAAGGAAGCGTGTCTATTTCCATTTTTTTCTCCCTGAAATAAATACAAGTGTATAAGCAAATCTCTAAGTTGAAAATCTACTAAGATAAAGGTCAATTGACTCAATTTCGATATTAGGGGTCAACCCATTCGTCTTGTTTAAAGACTATATATTTTTGGTTTATAATTTTGTACAATCCCGAAGTGTGGTATGATTGAAGATCTCATTCACTTTGTTAAAGTGATTCGAGGTTTCCAGAAAACTCCCGGTCGTTGGTGGTGAACTTGCATTGATCTTGATATTCACGGATATTGGTGTGAAATTGAATGAAGTGAATCAGAAAAAAACCAACTCTAGTGATGATACGTTTATCCCTTACACCAAAGAGGTAATCACTAACGAAAATCACAAAAGAGCCAAACACTAGAAAAAATCACAAAAATAGGCAATCACTAAGAAAATCACAGAGTAAGACATATATAGAAATTGCCTCAAGTGAATCAGACAAAATCAACTCTACTGATGATACCTACATACAACATATAAATGTATACTTATATATATACAGGGTGTCTCAATTTGATCGGCCCAGGCGTTGTTCTCAAAAACTATAGTTGCTAGAAATTTGAAATTAACGGGATAAACTCTCTCTGAGAGGACCCTTTTCTGTTGGAATATATACAGATTTATTATATTATTCTGGTAAATTACTAAATAGGGTTTTTGTTAAATAAGTTTCTCCCTGCTACAAAAAGAATCCTTGTATATGAGAGTAATAAAGTGTTCATTCATTAATTTATGGGATAACATGTGTTTCGATAAAGCTAACTTACTATTGATCTTTAATCTTTAATCTTTATCTGTTTAGCCGACAGACGGATGTTAAATAATGACGTCTGGGGCATTATTCGAACCAGCGACCTTCTAGGTTATCCGTCCCATTGCCACGTGTATTTCACTGACCTTGGAAGTAGATGACTTTGGAAAAACTCTATTTATTCTCGCTATTATTTACTTTTTTGTTGACTTTACATTGGAAAATTAAAGAAACGTCAAATTACCCGAGTTTGTATTTCAGAGTATATCACCAACACAACTTTCCATATTTCAATTACACATACGCTTAATTAAGTATATGAATCTACATTATAGTCAAATAAGTGAGAATATTCGGCATATCTCATAAATTTATATTTACACATTTGACTAATATCTGATTTAAAGAGGATCCCCATCCATTATCTATCCATGTATAATTCTTCTAGATTAGCTTTCAATTTAACGCTTGACTCTTGAATTTTGTAATCGTAAATGAACAAAAATCTCAAACCCCTAAGCACTCCAGAAAATAAGAAACCGAAAAATAAGCACAAAACTCACGATGCCAAACCAGTCAAAAATCACGAAATCTTACAAAAACTGGACGAAGCAAGGGTACGATTTCAATTGGTTAAATGTAAAATTTTCTGACTCAATTTAGCCTTTGGGAGAGAGATTGATACCGAAAGAGTGAAGACCACATCCACTTCTTTTAAAATTATACCCATTAATTTTTCTTTACCCCGCAAGACAAATTCCTCCAACAATTGATCTTAAATAAAATTCAAATTTATTTTGTTTTATAAAATCCCAATATTCTCATTAATTGTAACGAACCTACTAACCGCGCCTTATTCGGTTCCTTATACCTAATTCAGACAAGGCTCATAAGTTCGGATAAAACGAGGTTAAATCCACCAAAGTTTAATTTTAAACTTGGTTTACTAACTATAACTGTAGTAATTCGTGGCTTAAAGTGAAATTGACTGATTTTATTAACTTTTGAAAAAGGTATTATAACCTAATACTTTTCGTTACGTGAAAAATGTAACCTCTACTAATAAACTTACTAACATAAATACGTTTCTTAACTAATAATAAAATTATGAAAGAGCATACCTTTCCACAAAAATTCCAAAAATCCGCACTCACTGCTACTATAAAAGGCATGGTTAGCCCACTTGACTTTCCTCTCACGTGAGAGCAATTTTTGCGAATTTGATTTCAACTCATTACTTTAAAAATATTTATCTTTCAAAGGAAATGAAACGCCCCATTTGCTAGTTATGCTCGTAGACAGATAGCTATAGTTACGGAAGCTAAAATATAAGATTCCAAAGCAGTAGATAATATTATCTCGTCTTACTTGTTACTACATCTGACAAAATTGAGCCATTCTAAATCCATATTACATACGTAATCTTCAAAATCCTTATTTAAAACCCTTTTTTAATATCTTTCACTTAATAAACGAACCTAACTTTGATTCTCAATTGTAGGACCTTTAATTTTACATTTTAATTTTTAATGGCAGTATTTGTTAATTTATAATCAAAACATTAATGAACCAAAATGTTATCAACAATACAATTATCTCAGGTGAAATTATTATCAATCTCTTTCCACCATTAAACTAATAATAATAAATATTACAAATAAACCTTACCTAGTTATTCATACAATTTTATTACATTTTTATAGATAAAATAACATTAGCCAACATGCTTATCTACATGTCCTTTATCATTAATATTATTGAATTATTGTTAAAACTTTCAAAATTATTGATAATTCGTTCCATCGAAAGTATTATACTACCCAAATTCTGAGCTAGAATAATGGAAATGTACCTTTATAACCGTACGTCTGCCAATAAACTGAACTATAGTTAGAAAACGACATTTTTAAGCGAGTTTTATTTACCCTGAAATGACACAAAATAATTTAAAGTATTACCTGGCCAGACTTTTTTGGCTACTTCCATATTTTCTGTTGGTTTATTTTCCTCTAAAGTTTGTTAAATCAAAGTAACTTATCGTACAGTGAACAGCCGGGAAAATTCGTTGATTTCGCTCTATTACAGACCGTAATCTCCATTATGTATAGGCCTATTTTTTATTGAAAATGTTACAACTCCTTGGTTATTTTAAACAAAAAATGGCAAAAATTGAATTGCCTTGAGGCGACTTGTTAATGTTAACTTAACGAAAAAAGAAAAAAAATTACTTGGCAACTTCAAGTTACTTTTCTGGCAAGACCGTCTGAGGTACCGTGCTTAACTATAATTCCTGAATCTAATATTTTGATTTAAGCCATTAAGTTAACGGAAATTGTTTCGAAAATGGCTGGTTAGCCCCCTAAAAGCAGAACCGCCAAAGATACTGATACAAACTATTGTTATCATATTTTTCGCACTTTGTTTGAAAAATTTTGTATGCTAAAAATGTCTTTAAAACTACGGGTTCTTTTCCGGCTAAAGAGGCGCAGAGGTGAACTATTTTTATTGTGTTTATCGCATTTTTTCACATAGAAAATTTGCTTAGCAATAACTGCCAACTTGAGTCTACAATAATCCTTTTAAAAGTAATAAATTATAGTACGTTGTATATCGTAACAATGGATCACAATTAATGAAACAATAAAAATCTTTGAGAAAAAACTATTTTGATGGTGAGCCCCGAGGTCTAATGACTTTACGCAAAAAAATTAGTGTTTCTGTAGTTTTCTGTTGTTGCGCGGGCTTTGATAATACATAAACTAGTCAATAGTCGTTTGAGTGTTTTTGCTAACCAAAACTTGATATTGATAATTTCCAGTCAGAGATAAAATTCTTCCTCGAATTCTTCTTATCGATAACATTCTTATTGGGGGGGATTTAAAAAATCACCTGTCTATTTGCCAACTGTATTTATACGCAATTCCCGAGGGGAATATAACAATTTATTTTACGTGGTAAAAACTTATCAACATTTTGTTTATTTTGGCGAAACAGCTGCTCAAGAGGTTGTTGTTTACTAAATGGGGTATCCACCTCCGACATGGTTTTCTCGACCTTAAATATGTTAATAACGAAAACCCTATAATAAATAATCTACTAATATAAACAATATACGTATGTAAAAATTTAAATCGTTTCGAAATATAGTCTTACCTCAACCGCTAACCATAATTATTATTCGAAAGATTCGTCTGCTTATAGCTGTGCTCAGGTGGAATATTAGAACAAGTCATTTTCATATGGAAGGATAAATTAGAAAAAAAATTTCATATGGAAGGATAAATTAAAAAAATAACGTATTTAATAATTTAAAAAATAACGTATTTAATAATTTAAAAAATAAAGTATTTAATAATTTAAAAATAACGTATTTAATAATTTAAAAAATAACGTATTTAATAATTTACAAAATAACGTATTTAATAATTTAAGAAATAACGTATTTAATAATTTACAAAATAACGTATTTAATAATTTAAGAAATAACATATTTAATAATTTAAAAAATAACGTATTTAATAATTTAAAAAATAACGTATTTAATAATTTAAAAAATAACGCATTTAATAATTTAAAAAATAACGTATTTAATAATTTAAAAAATAACGTATTTAATAATTTAAAAATTAACGTATTTAATAATTTAAAAAATAACGTATTTAACCATTTAAATGATATTTTTTAAACACTAATTCTAAATATGGAAATAGGCATCTTTAAAAAATTATTGCCCTTTGAACAGAATTAATTTGGTGGGCTTCACTTTTAATATTATCATTGAAGTTCTTAGAAGTTAATTATTTTGAGATGAGAAAATTCAAAAGGTGGTTCCAGCCAATATATGATTGTTTAAATTGGGGAAAAGTGTTTCGTGTTTGATACATCTTCGAACAAGTAACTCAATTTTTAATGTAAGTAATGTTTGAGGCTCCATGGAATTGTTCCAATCCTGCTTTGCATATATCGCATTTAAGTATTTTACAAATCTTTCTAACTACAAAGCCATATTCAATAAAATTGTCTCTTAAGAGATTGGACCCATCAAAATAAAAATCTAAAGCTGTTTCATCTTCTAATTCAGCAGAGGATTGTGCATATATTGTGTCTGTATTTAAAAAAACTGGTTGACATTTCACAAATAACAGGCACAGCAGTATCGTCAAGATCTAGGACATTAGCATATCCTGTATAATTTGTTTCATTGTATATTTTGTTTTACTGTATGTATTAATGTTTGTGTGTACATTTTATTTTTATAACCATTATTTGTAAATGGCCCCTAGCAAACTCTTCCAAAAGTAAAATTTCCCATCCTAAAAATTCCTGATTTCAAGCGGCACAAATTGATATATTATATTCTCTGACCCTTTCTACATGTAAAGTAAACCCCATCGAAAAATACTCCAGCCTCTCTGGCGCTAATATGTACTCGCCCGCTAATCCCCAAAACTTTCCATACCCTTTTTTCTAAAATGTTGGCCACCAGGGAAAAATGTTTCTTGGTAGTCTTCACTACGCCTTTAAGGCAGAATTCTCATCGGGACTCAAGTGAATGGGTCAACTTTTAACCACCGTAACCACGTAGTAAATAAATCAAAGTTTTATACAAAATCTTGTACTTTTAATTAAGATAGTCCAAAATAATAACCTATCTTCTAGATTTTTCAGTCGGTTTAGAAGATTAAGTAGCTCTCCCAAATTAATAGTTAAAGGCGCGGAAAAGAAGAATAAATTCGGAAGTCCTTTAATGAGCGAAAGTTTGTATGTTGCTAGGTATCTGTAATTTAAATTTTCATTTTATTTCTACCGCTCAAGTATGGAACGCCCTCTAGGTCGAAATTAAAAAGAAAAAAAAAATATTTTTTTTTCATTTAAATTATGGAAGAAAAAAATATTTTTGGAAGAAAAAAATATATTACGTGTATATCTTTGAAACTGCCAAGTATCGATACCCCTAAAAACTCCAACGCCATCTTTTTGGCTGTTTCATCTAAGGCTTATTATAAATTGTAAAGCTATGTATAAGTAAAACGCTCACTCAAATCGGACTATTACCGTATTTTCACACGTATAGCCCGCCTACACAGATAGCCCGCATACGAATATAACCCGCTGCTTCCCCGTTTCCTGTAAAAAAAAGGACTTAAATAAGCCGCTTACGCATTTAGCCCGCCTACTCAGATAGCCCGCATAAAAAAAGAACTTAAATAGTTAAATAAAATAACTAGTGCCGGTAATTCTAATAGCAATGGTTAAAAGAAAATCTTACACGGCCGATTTTAAATTAGTTGCAGTAGAAAAGGCTATTCAATCCAGCAACAGAGCAGCTTCTAGGGAATTTTCGGTTGACGAAAAATGTATTGAACCAAATAAACATTTTATTCAGATGTAGGTATTTTTTTTCCTATATAAGCCGCTCCCTTATATAACCCGACATAAAAACGGAAAAAAAAATGAAAAATGGTGCGGGCTATATGCGTGAAAATACGGTAAATGGACTATAATAAAGTAGTTAGTTTAGTATGTAAGAATAAACTCGATTTCGCTCCTATTTATCGCCATCAAAGTAACCTGTAGCAAAATACTAAAGTTCTGGTTATTTTGCCTATGCGAGGATCATCAACACTGGGTCTCTTGTTCCATGCTGATGACAATGAGGGTTCCCTATTGTGACGCAGATTATGGGGGGTGCGAAAAGACTCGACGTTCAACTTCCGGGATAGTCTTATGGGTTCCAACCCAGTCACTTGGGCCAGTTGAAAGCAGAAATCTGTCGCTCTATCCTCCACCGAAGCCGAGCTGGTAGCCGCCACCGAAACAGTGAATGACGTCATCTTGATTCAGAGCACAAATTAGACTTAGACATCGAATTGACAACGGTGGAGCCAGGAAGCTCATCCGGAAACCGGAGTTTCAAAGGCGCACTAAACACATAACTTAAGTATCTGGCAATTAAAATAAATTTAAGCAGTTTTGTTTCCATTAAACTTGGCTTGATCATCTTTCGTCGCGCTTTGCTTGCTATGTTGTAAACTTCAACAGTTACGATGGAAAAACTCTGTCCCACCAGAGGCAGGCGCTTTTATAAATGTAACATATTTTATTTCGGGGCTGAATTTAAAATGTAATTCCTTTCGAACCTAGTAACGGCCAACGGAGTAGTACTTTATATGCAACTTTTAACGCTAGATTTATGACATATATCAGGTTTCATTTCGCTACGCTCAGATATTATATACGAAAGTACCGGGAGTTTTTAGACAAAACAAATCTGGATATATCTGATTTTTTTGTTACGCACATAATTTAAAAAAAAACTACCATTTTTAATCAAATTTACAACCTCCGTATTCTAAAATGTATATAATAATAATAATCAGCTAGGCTAAAACCCCAGGCACCACCTTAGGCCCAAGTCATCTAGCGACTTATTATGTATTCAAACAGGTGGCCGGGTTACAATGCGTAGGAGGGTGGTAGCAAGCCCTACATGCCACGCGAGCCAACAGCGCCCTGCACTAACTATTACCGTTAACCTCTTCAAGTTTTTATGGAAGGGGAAACCGAAGAACTCGGGGGAAAACCCCTTTCACCAGTGGGGAGAGAATTTTCAAACTCAACGCAGGAGGAGTTGTTCCGAGTTTTCACCCAGTGCCACAAGCTGGGATCGAACCCGGCTCCTCTTGCTGCGAGGCGAAAGCGCTAACCACTCCGTCACCCCACTTTAAATATGCTGTGGGTGGGTGGGTGGGTGCGTGCGTGCGTGATCGGGTATGATTTGGAACGCGAAAAAACGTAGCCAAGCGGGGGAAATTCCTCTTCGTCTGCGTTGTGTAGATCATCAAGAGCGCTATACAACGGCAAATTGACATTTCACGACTGAGCGCATGCGTTTTTCAGCTTCCCGGCTAGAAATGAAATATAAAAATATGGCCGAACGACGTCGAGAAAATACGAGCATTCAGGCAAAACGGGTTTAATTTCTAGTCAAATTTAAGGATAATTGATAAATAATACAGAATTGAGTTTGTGCAATAAAATAATTAGTGATTTGACCTGTATGTAATTGTAATTTTGTTATTTCTGCCTATTTCGTTCTCAATTCATCGTTAAGACTTGGATGCTTTTGTATATTCAGGGTGTTTTTAATTTGCTCGAAAAAGTGATTTATTTCAAAAACTATGTTTTCTAGAAAGTTGAAATTTGTACTGTACATTATACGTGCCGGGGGTCACTTTCTACCAAAATTGCATCTAAATCGAAAAATATATTCACGTTTTTTGAAAATTTAAATTTTAACCGCTAGGCGCTATAAGAAGATTGTCAATGAGAAAATTGTAGAGCATCACCGAAAACGTACAAATACGACTTGAAAAAGTGACAAGTTGGGCAAGCTAAAATAACTTTGTTTGAATTCCATTGGGAGAGTAGTGTAACTTTATGGAAATCAGAAATTTGTTAATATGGTGTTTAATGCAATTTGGCTTGCAGTAAAACTCGCATTTTGGAAATTTTACATAGGCATAAGTACCATCCTTACAGAGCAACGCTTCACCACGGTTTACGAGATGGAGACGCTCAACAACGGCTGGAATTTTACAACTGGCTGCTAAATTCCGTGCACGATGACCCACAATTCCTCCGCAACATGCTATTCAAGAGATGGCCCTTACAATCACCAAAATAATCATGTTTGGGAAGACACAAATCCACACTGGGGATATGAACACCGTCACCATTTTCAATTTGGGCGCTTGAATGTTTGGATTGGTCTTGTTGGAAACCGGTTAATTGGTCCAGTATTCTTACCGCAAAATCTAAATGGCCAGAAATGAGCTAGAACAACAACTTGACGAACTGCCGTTGGCGCAACGAGCAAGACTGTGGTTTCAGCAAGACGGTGCCCCGTCTCATTACCACAGCCGTGAGAGATTACCTAAACAACGAATTTCCACAACGATGGATAGGGAGAAACGGTCCCGTACAATGGCCACCAAGGTCGCCCGATCTGACTCCGTTGGATTTCTTTCTTTGGTGTACGCCACTCCGGCTGAGACCCTTGAAGAGCTGCGGCAACGAATTGTAAGCGCTTGCCGGGAAGTAACCCCGGAAATGATTCAAGCCGCCTTCGACAATATGATTGTTCGCGCCCAAGCCTGCATCGCAGCCGAAGGTGGTATTTTCGAAACGTACTTATAAATTTTGATTGTAAGTAGATAAATGAAATGTCTCTTTGTTTTTCAAAAATTCGCATTTTTAATCCTACGAAATTAAATCGTGTAATACCTTCTTCGCCATTGTCTCCATGATTTTTCAGCGGTGTTTATTGCATTAAACACCAGATTCGCAAATTTCTGACATTCATAAAGTTACACTACTCTCCCAATGGAATTCAAAAAAAGTTATTTTAACTTGCCCAACTTTTCAAGTCGTATTTTTTCAGTGAAAAAAACGTCTATTTTTTCGCGCCAACGCTATTTGTACGTTTTTGGTGACGCTCTACAATTTTCTCATTGACAATTTTCTTATAGCACCTAGCGGTCAGAGATGGGCAAAAAATCATTTAGCGAATAACGAATAAATTACTAAATAACAAAATATCCGAGCAGATTTATTTGTCGATTGAGGACAAAATATTTTAGATTTAGTTATTTGGTAATAAAACAAATATTTGGTGGTGGTCTTATTTGGTAAATGATTTAAAAAAATTATAATGTCGACTATTATCTTGTAAATAATTTTTTACGAATATTTCATGAACATTTATTTGGTAAATTGTTTTTTACAAAATATTTTCAGTCACAAAAATGCAAATAATGGAAATATTTTCTTTAATTTAAATAACGAATAAGTAGACCGTGTTGTTTTTGCTTTGGTTAATCGAGTGAACGGTTGACGGATATTATATTCCATGATATGGCAACGTCTAGCGCTAATGCCAACGACACGCACCTCCAGGAACAAGGTTTAGACGATATTGAGAAAATTATAGGGTCGGCAGTATTAGACGGGACATTTTTTCGTGTACTTACTGAACAGAGTGACGCGCAAAAGGTTGTAGCAGTCTGTGTAAAGTGCGAACCAAAACGTGTCGAAATAAAGGGAACCTGGAAAGCTACATCGAACGTTAAATCTCACTTGCGGAGAAAGCACGATTCCACCGTGGTGGAAGAGTATTATAAGTATATCGACGAGAAACGTAAGAAAAACCAGTTTCCATCAACTCCAAAGTTATTTTCCTCTGGTCGCGGTAGATCTGTAGTTTCTCAAGAAGGTTTTGATAGGGACTTAACTAATTTCGTCCTCCATTCTTTGTCGCCACTCAACATAGTAGAGGATCCCTATTGAATTAAACTATTCGAAAACCTCGGGATGCAGAAACACCTGCAAGTTATGAAACGACGCACCCTCGGTAGACGAATAGATATCATTTTTGACGATAATGTTGAAAACCTGAAAAATACCTTTAATAACGTGCCCTACGTTTGCGCAACGGCCGAAATCTGGTCTGCGAAACGAAGAAGTTTTTATGGGGTAACAGCTCACTGGATAGATACCGAGTCCTTGGAACGAAAATCAGCGAGTCTCGCGTGCCGTCGATTTAAAGGGACCCACAGCTACGACAGAATTTCTACTTTACTTCAAGCTTAGCGCCCAACCAGAAAGAGTCAGGGATGCATAAATGAATTATGTAAAATTGATTAAATAGATTAAATATGCAACAATAGCTTTGTCCATCATTTAAACTAATTTTAAAATGATTCTACAGTTTACTACGTAAGTAATTCCCTGGCACTTTAGAACTGACGTGCTCCCAGGGGGGGCTCAGCCCTCAATTTTATTTAAGAGGGGGCCCCAGCCCTCTTGCCCCCCCCCCCCCCCAGGATCGGCGCCGCTGTTTACAGACTAATTTAAGACGAAAATGTCCATAAATTGTTTCGTAACCTCGAAAAGGCGGCCCAAATCGAAAAAATGCCAAAGAACATTTTCGTCTTAAAATGGTCTGTTGCACCCGCAGACGACGTTCGGTCCTACCACCATTTTGGCAACACCCTGTATATTTTATGTTTTAATGGTTGGATTTTGTTCGTCAGGGCCCTAGCTTAAAATATCGGTTCTTGATGTAATGAATATTAAGTTTAATGACAAAACATTAATGTCGTTAATTAAATTACTTTCAATCATCGAATCAAGAATATGTGAAACTTAAAAACCAACGTCGATTGACTGAGTCCGGCTTGTGGTCTTAGGGACCACTGTAGGCCTATATTGCTACGGTACTGTACCTTGATTACTGATCTCTCTTCTGTTGTGATATGATTGTTAGAGGGGGCTCGTATGTGTTACAGGGGGGGGAGGGGGGAGTTTCACCAAATTGTAACACGTTTGCTACTTTGAAAAGAAATTAATAAATTAAAACAAGTTAAATGTTTTACCACGAATATATATGGCAGTATTTTTCCTATAGATTATAGCCACCGTTACCGATAACGGCAGTAACTTCGTGAAAGCGTTCAAATTGTTTGGCGTTCAGCTTTCCCGAACGACGTGAACGAGGATTCCGAATTGAGCAGTGAAGAAATTGAAAACGACTCTATAGAACACCTGACCACATCTACCAATAATGACATTCAACAATCAAATGATTTACGTTTACCGCACCATTTGAGGTGCTGCGCCCATACACTCAGTCTCTGCGCAACCACGGACCTCACCAAATGTATCAAAGCAACGGTACCCCTTCGCGATCTGCACAATCAAGTTATGCTGAAATGTACGTCATTGTGGAACGCAGCTGGGAGACCTAAGTCAGCAGAGGTAAAGTAGAGATACTTTTATCAGAAGTAAATGACTTAATGAACCGAAGTTATTAGTAGTCATAGCTCTAGTGAAAAGAGCATTTTCATTTCGTCCCCTGTTTTATGACTTTTACACTAGATGTGGAAGCTCGTAGTCAAACCATTAGATATATCTACTCACGTTTTATATATACACTTATCCAACTTATTCCCATGGTTTAAGGTGTAATGGGTCTATCCACGTTATACTTAACTACATAGAAAATAATATCCTCGGGTACCCGTGATTTTACAAAGTCGGGTTTGGCTAGAGTATTTTTATTGACAGTTGATATTTTCATACAGCAGGAAATAGTAACTTTTTTGTTACGCGAGTTATCAGGTTTATTGAACAACCTCCTCCTGCCCTGAGCGAAGTCTGGAACAGCCGCTCCGCGTTAACGAAAATGCCTCGTTAACATTTTAAACTATCCGATAACTTTTTGTTTATTAACTTATGTTTATATTGTATTACATTATTAGTTATATTACAGAGCAGCTTTTTTCTTGACATAAGGTTATAGAAGGTATTTTAGGGCACACACTGAAGAGGCCTGGAGAAACGCGATGGAACTCTCTCTACGACTCTTTAAGACAAATTCTCAGTGTAAAGGAAAATCTCCCAGAATTGTTCAAGGCGTTAGGAATAAAACACTCTTGCTTCAAACAATCCGAGTTAGTCTACATAGAAGAACATTTGACTTGCGTCAAGCCTTTAGCAGAGGCATTGGATATTCTCCAAGGATAAAAAAATATTTATTATGGAATTGTTCTTTCCTGCTTGTTGGCATTAAGGCGAAAGCTGGAAATATTAAAAACAAACTCTTGGACCACTTGCGCGCCATTAGTTAAGTCACTTCTTAGCAGTATTGAAACTAGATTTGCAGACATTTTAAATATCGCCAGTCCAGAAGCTGAAAATGCTGCTATTGCAGCAATTTCCCATCCAAGATTCAAAACGATGTGGTTTAATTGTATAGCTTCTATGCACCACAAAAAACTAATTAACCTGTTTACAAATACGGTGGCTGCAAACATGGAATCCACTAAAACTAAAGAGGCGAATCTACCACCAGACAACGAAGATTTTTTTGATTTTGGAGCAGTTCAAAACCACGAGAAAACTAGAATGAAAAAAACGGCCAAAGCAGAAATACAGGTAATATATTTTCATATAAATGAATTTTTACACCATCGCTTTACTACTGACATGGATACAATGTACCCATTTGAAATTGGGCAGGGGCGCCAAATTGTGTTAAAAGAGGCGCTAAAAGCTTGTCGAAGAGCGGGGCGCCAAATTCAAAATAGAAGCTGTACCACTTAATCTTTTAATAAACGTAAGTTCCACAAGAAAGTTAATTTACTTGGGATATTACTAAATACAAGTACAGACACAGTGTATATAATAAGTAACATAATAACCGTGAGTATTACATTTCGTGTTCTCCTCTTAAAGCTAAATTATTTAAAATCGTCTGTCTCGGCACTGACCATATAAATGATTAAATTCTGAGGACTGATAACTATCCGTGAGTTGAAACGCGAGGCATTTTAAACATTATTTTTATAAGCTCTTTTTCTTTCTAAACTGAGACCGTAACGTGTTTAGACTAGTATATAATGCCGTAATGATAATTGTTTGGAAGAATTTCCGGTTTAGAATCTTCCGATTACGCAACCACTCCGAGACAGACTATCATTAAACGACATCGTTCACTGTCATATTTATGGTATATATTATACAGTACGCGGAGAAAGTATTTAATTAACCATGTCGTTTATGGTTTAAAGGTTTTGCAATACTTGGAAGACTCAAGTTTTGATATTTCGACGTTGGCGGCTTATTCGGAAGTAAAACGAGTGTTCTGGAAGTACAACACGCCCCTGCCTTCCTCAGCTCCAGTTGAGAGACTGTTTTCATTCGCGACAATGGTGAACTGCTCAATGGGTAATAGGTTGTCTGATCAAATGTTTGAGAAAAAAGTCCTATTAAAGGCGAATATTCTTCCTGGTCGATAATGTATTAAATGGCGTTTTGCCGAAATTCTTCACAGACATTTCAGTCTTTTTTTTCTTTTACCGTCCTTTTGCGTGCTTTGGTGTCTTACATTTTTCGACTTAAAAAAGAAAGACGTGAATAATTGTGTTGTGAGAAGAGGCTTGGTTTCCCGCACTCAATAGCGGCGGGCCTGCGAAGCTACACTCCTTAGGGTTTTCTGCAAGGATGTTTTCCGTGATCCCAAGGACGATTTTTTGTGGAATATGTCCAGGGCTCTACCTTCAACTCACCGAAAACCAAATTTACAAGGGCCCCTTAAAGGGATTATAAGCTCAATTATTTCTGTCGCCTTCCAAGAGTTTCGCTGTTGGTCACGGAGTCACTCCCTCCTATGGCTTTAGAACTTTTCGCGCTGCGTAGTAGAGGCAATCCCAAAAATACGGGAGTCTCGCATAAATAACACATTGTAGGTTACATTCCCTTTAAAAATACATTAGCCCCCCCCCCCCTCTTCCGCCAACGGCGGGTCTGCTTTCACTATGCCATTGCTGGGGAATATTGATCCTCTTGGTTAAAATAAAAATGGTGGTGGAATTTGTTTAATTGTCTCGGACAACGGTATTTACTTTCAGTCTACGAAACATTGTATTTTATTTTATAATTTTGTAATATATTCAGTTATTTTCCTTGAATATATCCCTCTCAAATAATTCGTTATCTACTAAATAATAACTAAACAAACTATTTTCGACGATTTATTTGTAAAATACGCAAACCTGAAATATTTCATTCTTTTTTTATTTGTAAGATAAATTTATTTGAAATGATTTAATATAACAGATATTTTGACCTTTTTTATTTATGAACTAATTATATTAAAAATATTTTCTTATAATTATTTAAAATTTTTTCTCCAAATAAAATAATTATTACATTATTGATAAATAACAGGGAAAAAATTTATTCGTTATTCGCTAAATGATTTTTTGCCCATCTCTGCTAGCGGTTAAAATTTAAATTTTCAAAAAACGTGAAACTATTTTTCGATTTTGATCCAATTTTGGTAGAACGTGTCCCCCGGCACGTATAATGTACAGTGCAAATTTCAACTTTCTACAAAACACAGTTTTTGAAGAAAAAAAATCACTTTTTCGAGCAAAAAAACACTCTGTATACGTATTTTGCTTTTGGAACATTAAACACAGCGGATAGGCCAGTGTAATGGCTGAGGACGCGCTATAAAATGAACGGGCGTGACTTCGAATCTCGCTTCCGCTAATATTTTTATTATATTTTTTCATTTTAATTTTACTTTAAGTTTGAACATTTTCTCTGCTTTTTATATCAAATATTTTATATCAAATAATATCGTTCTTTCTATTAATTATGTCCGAGAGAATATTTTGTTTTCTACGTCACTGCGCTCAGGTTTTTTTCTATATATTATTTTTGGAATTTTTGTTGTTTTTTATTTGTATTATAAATATAGCGGAGAATAGTTTGAATCTGTTAGTATCTATAGTATCGTGTTGTCGGTAAATGTGTTGGTTTTGACGATTTTTTATACGTCAAAGAAAGAACCTTGATGAAATGAAGTACGCCACTGTTTTAGGTGGCGATGTACCCGGAAATGACACACGTGAACAAATTAATTAATTTATTAAATTTGAATATGCATATTTCTGTTGTTTGTTTTAGTTTCTTATTAATTTATTATGGAGAAGTACTATGGTTATTTTTCTTTAGTACAGTTTGAAGAAATAATTATTATTCATAGAGTCTACTGTATCTCATTCTGACTAGATGTTGCCTTTTCGATTTACTCCCAAAAACTAGTAATTTTACCCTACAGTAGTTTTCGATCAAATGCAATTCGATCATTTGGGAATTGATCAAATAGACTCAAACCGTAGAAGAGATGTAAATGTAGCCTATGATAACCTCGTGGGTTCGCAAAATTTCTATATTAAGCTGTAGCTAAAGTACAAAAGTCGTAAAATGTAAATAGAAAAAGGCATAAAAAAGGCTAAATTAAAAGTCTCATACATAGGATAAAATTAAGGGTTAATCAGATAAACATCCATTTAATTAAACTTAAAAAGCTACTTTACAAAATATAGATATAGATTATCGAGTTTAATAGGGATGCAACGGTTCCACTTTTTTGGACTATCTCGGTTCCTAAATTTTTGCTTTATCGGTTCCGGTTCTTAACATTTTAATTTAACGGTTCCGGTTCCTAAACGATTCCTATACGGATCCAGTGTGTTTAGTATTATTTAAAGTTAAATACACAAGCAATTCAAATGAAGTTAAAGATAAATAAAATCCACCACATTTATTTATTTAGAATATAAAATCTGTTTTTGATCAATTATATTTAAAAAATAGTAGCTTTCTATGTGACGTGGCTATGGGTTCGGGGTCCTCCCGCGAAACTGTATGTATCGCCTTCTACAATTAGCGTCTGGATCATTAAAAACAAAGGTTCTGGTAGAACTTGAAAGTCTGGAGGTCAGACTTCCAAGTCCGACCAGAATCACGATCTAAATGACTTAATGTAAAATATTTAAAAAAATATTGCTACTATTCTCTTGGAGGGAACTCATGTAGGTGCGTTATTTGTTTATTCAATAAAGTAGGGTAAAAATGAAATCTACTGTTTGAAAATTCCCACGGTTTCATCGTCTCAAGATGGAGCGGGGGGGGGGGATGATGTACTCTCAAGTTTAGGGGAGACATTGCCTTCCCTTCCGCTTCTCATTTCAGGGGCGTAGGAACGTTTTAGAAGTTGGAGGGGGCAAAGAGAAACGAAACGGGGGTCCAGGAGCTTAGCATTAAGGCATTAACAGTAACAACAGTTATCATACGAAGTGTATTTTAGTCTTTAGAGTCGTTTATAAATTTAAAATACACAAATCCACAATAATAAAATGAGAATGCTTTTGAATTTTTAAAGGAGTGTAGCTTCACCGAATGCATGTGTTACTGTTTGACTAATATGTAACTTGGCGGGAAAAGAAACAGTTGAGGTTCTATAAGCTTTATATACTTTTAAATAGAGAATTTGAGCTTTTGAAGATTTCAACTGACCAAAAAGTTGAAGGGGCAATAACATTAGTTGCCCCTCAAAGCAAAATTCTAAGGAGGGGCATTGCCCCCCTGTTTAATATGCCCCTGTCTCATTTCATTGAAAAATATAAGACGGGATTTCTATGACTCTTTTTGATTTCAGTTGAGTATATCGTTCTAAATGTAAGCAAATGCATAAGTTGAAAATTTAGATTTTCTAGACAAAAACTACCCAGGCCAGCGATTATATTATGCAAACGAATTAGCCTTACCTTAAAAACTTTAAATTCAGAAACACAACTTAGTTATTAATTTACAAGTTTGAACGATCTGCTATAAAACACGTGTCTCGATACTTTTCAAACTTCAGTATGGTACTTTCATTGTGTACGTTGTTTGGATATTTATGCGACGGTTATTGTGGTTGTATTTATAAAGTTTGGGGCGCGCCTGTTGAAACATTAAAAAATATTTGAAGGAAGTAAAACATTAACTTGAGCTGACAAGAGAAAAACTAGACGAGTCCTCGGGCGGTTGGACTGTACACAGTCCCATAGGCAATTTGGGGGCCCCTCGATGGAAGCCCCCCCCCCCGCATTTTGAAGTCTGCCGGGGCTTTATTTGCGCGACTGGCTTTTCTGCTGTTTCTCCTCTAAGTCGGTTGCGAAGGGGATCAACAATTATGCTTGCCCCACTAAATAATTGCTCGGAAGGCACACTAGTAGCAGTAGATATTGTGGTCTTTGCTACATTTGTGAAATTGTGTCGAGTTTTCCGACTGAAGAAAATAAAAATAAAACTATCGCGGATTTCCGGATTATGCCAGTTTTCAAAGCAAACATTTGGAGGACGAACCCATTTTCAATTGAGAATACGTAAGGGTGTGTTAGTTGACAGTTACGTAGAAACCCACATAGACTTATCTGAGATAGAATGAAGATGAGCTTATATGAAAAATTAATAGTAAATTAGGAAGTTTAATTACTAAATTTCCACATGCGCTAAATGTTGGTAAATAAAGTCATAGAACCGTTTAAAAACCGTTTAAAACATTGAAAAACTCGGTCCTGTTCCGGTTTCGGTTATCATTTTTTTACAAATATCGGTTCCTAGAATTTACTCAGTTCTTCTCGGTTCCGGTTATCCGTTGCATCCCTAATAGCATATGTAACATAATTACTCATAAGTATGCCTCTGTATAACATTTCCATTGAAAAAAAATCATTGATACCTTGTTTCACGCGGAACATACATTAAGCGGACCCAAAAATGCAAATATGCTTATAATCCTTGCGCTATTGAAAAGGTTACCATGGAAATGAAATCATGCGATCGCGAGGCACGAGCTAAACTTGACACGGGCAAAGCCAGAAACGCGCGAGGAATTCTCACTAACTTCCATTTCCCATCAGTAAAGTTGATGACGCGTATTTCGTCACGGAGTCGTAAGTGACGTAATTTACGTCATATCCCGTGAACAAGGTTTCATTAACGAAAATGCTTTTATTTCATACTTATAAGTGATTATGTTACATATGCTAATAGACATCGAACACGATGTTGATTCTGCCGCTTCCGGAACCAATTTGAAGTACAAGCGTTAAACGTTGATGAGATAATGTGTAATTGCCCCCTTTCAGCTTTTGTATTTGTGCCATTCCATCGATTATTGTACATGTGAAAATATGTATTTACCAATAAATGTGCCTCCGTTTAACATCTCTGTATTAAAAATTTAAATGGGACCTTGTTTCACAGCCACCAAAGAAAATACAAACTAACGTCGCGTAAAACCGGTTTTAACTTACTTCCCTCCCGCCAGAACTAGTTTTGAGGACGATAAACCGTCATCGACTGGGAAGTGACGTCAATTACGTCATATCTTACAAGGTCTCATTGAGTAAAATTCTTTCTGGCACACTTATGAGTAATTATGTTACATACGATTTGGAGGGCAATGTCCTAATTCTAGATATCTTTCGATTTGGAGGGCAATGTCCTAATTCTAGATATCTTTCAAGAACGGATTTATTTGTTTTCTTCATGGTACCGTCATTATTTGCCAACGACCATGGTAACGGATGTTCAAACACAGTCTCCATGTTGGGTTCTTTGTTGATGCTATTAATATCATGCGACCAAATAAGTGTGGTTCGGTTTCAATACGTTGTCTTTGTTGGCACATTTTGTCATAGTTTTGTTTAACATTGAGCCTCTTCATGCTCAGCGTCTTGTACAAGTACTGGCACTGGTCTTTGCCTCGTGTAGTTAATACAACGTGTTATGTAGTAGTGCGCCTCTCCATACGCTTGCATAGATATTATATTATTGGGGAAAAACATCCACGCCCGAATTGTCATGGACTAAACAGTATAGAGGGCCTTTGGGCACATGCCAAACGGGCTTTGTCACCTTCAGGTAGGAGGAAACCTTTTTTCCCCCGGATATCTAGCCACAGTCATGTTTAGAAGCAGGGCATAACAGCAAGGAAAACACGTGTTTTTGGAATTTTTAAAGCTGCGGCTTTGTTGCATTCACCCAACCACGTCCAATGAAGATCGCGCGTACCACACTTTAGCGGCCTCGTTAATCGCTTTGCATCTATTGTTCACTAGCTTTAATACCCGGCTTCGCCCGGGGTCTTTTTGATTTGTACGTAATAAAAGAACGGCACCATAACAAAACCGTCTTCAGAAAACTTCGTATTTTTATTTCCTTCTGACGATTCTTCCTAATAACGTTTGGGAGAGCTAACCCAGAAAAACTCGCTAACTTTCAATACGCGAAAGAATACGGGCGAGAAGCAAAACTCGCTAACTTTCAATGCGCAAAAGAATACCGAAAAATAATAAGGTACGCGAAAAGCAAAACTCCAAAGAATACGGATGAAAAGCAAAACTCGCTAATTACCTCTCCGAGGGTACTTTGTACCCTAGGAGGGGTTATACCACCGTGTCTGTCTGTCTGTGGGTCTGTCTGTCAGGCCTGCGAACGCGTTCGCATTTTCGGGGCGTACGCAGTCGAACAACCGTTTTAGTAGTTTAAAGGTTGGCAAAACCACCGTGTGACGGTAAGCGTTAACGGATAAATTTGCGATTGCGTTAAGTTTTTTTTTCGTAAACGCCCACCGTCGCTACGTTTGTTATGGGTGCGTATTCTCCAACTCTTTCTTATTGACTTTTGGGACGGACCGAGTGCTGAGTGTTATGGCAACCTCTCAACTTCCAATGGCAGGGTTTCCACCAATTGTTTACGGTATAAGTGTTGGCCGGGGAAGGCGAAAACGGAGGGGACAACCGGAACGGGTTCAAGAGAGGGCGAGAGACCGAGAGCGAGGGGGGAGAACACTTAGGGGACGATCGCCCGTTCGCAGACCGACAGGGAGGAGGAGAAAACGATCGGTCCACGGACAGGAGGCCACAAAATCCCACAAACATTGAGGATTGTAAATTATATATAAGTTTGCGTGTGTGAATAATCTTCTATCGCCAAAGGCGGTAAAATACAAGCGAAATCGAGGAAACATATTCGTGATCATTTAAATGGTTATCGAATTTCAACACCAATTAGTAACTGACGCGACTGTAAATTATTATAAATTCTTGCTAAAATTAATTACATAAAGTCATAAAGTGCATTCATTAAGATTAAGTAATTCACTCTCAGAGGAATTCAAAACAACCGTATTTATTTCAAAGTAAAAATAATACAAAGTTCAAATGCAATATTAAATACACAGGTTTACCCTAAACTTTAAATGTCGATAAATGGTAATAAGGAGATTTGGTTTTCAATCTGGAGCGTATATTTTCATTCCAGCTGAAGTTTTCGATTTTCCGCATTCCTTCCCTGAAAATAGCCTCCGCATATGTGCCGAAGTACCATGTTATTTCAAATTACAATGGTCTAACTTAACCCTTGTCCATTTACTTGTAATATTTTGACCGTTCCATTGTACTTTAATATTCCACCTTTTGGGTCAAAATGTAGCTTAAGTATTTGATTTCGATGGTAGCGACATTTCTTAAAAAAAGATGTTCGTCACGTCGAGCCGACAGTGTGTCAGAATTTATAGCCCGGTGTACCTAGTAACAAAGACCATACCACCGGAGGTCTATCATCACAGTGCCCTACGCCAGCGTCCCCTCAGCCCGGACAGGTGACAAATCCAGCATGGGTAGCAGAACCCTACTACTGATGGTCGCACCTTTGACGCAAGCCACCCAACCCAGCAGAAGGTGTAGCAATGGGGGGACCATTTCCCTCTTCGCACACAGCAGTGGGAGTAAGAGTGGATGCTGTAGCAACTCCAGCCGACACCCCACCTACGTAGGTAAGGAGTCAAACCCTTTGGAAAGAGCTCCTAAAGGGGAACGACGAGCACACAGCAGTCCAAGTAACCCGGCACAGCTGGGACCGGAGATCCCGGTGGGACCCCAAAAGGCCGGGAAACAGGACCGCCGTGCCCTCATACGGAAGCCCGCCACCCCACAGCAGGCTACCCAATCCACCGAGGCCGCCAGTTTGCACGGACCCTCTCCGTTAGCCTGAGCCGAAGCTCAGTATCCAGCCCAAACCTGACCGAAGTCGGAGGTGGAGATAGGACCATTTGATTGAAGCTAACATCTCCCAGTGCGACACCGCCCTTATGGGTTACATGAGCCGGACCCCGAGTCTCCGGTAAAGCCACCAGTTATTGCACACTCCGACCCCTTTAGGCAGGGCCGTCACCAGGGGGGAGGCCGGTAGGGCCCGGCCCTGCTTAGAATTGGTTTGGCCCTACCTAGAACTTCGCGAGAAAAAAAATTAAAGCCCTTGGCCCTAGCTACCTAAAATTTTCGTTTTCCTAGTAGGCTCCATGTAGGTATTATAAGTTTATAACGAATCTTATCCGGGTAAGTTGTACTGATAGCTAGTCTCACTATAGTTTAGTAGACTACAATACAAGAAACGTTAGCCTATATTTGGTCTATCGCCTGGCGCAATTTTCTCACTTTGACTTACTCGCTCGTAGACATACGTTCTAAAGCGAATCACTTGGCGGCGCGCTGGAGAAAATTTCGAATTTTTTTGACGCATTCATAAAAGATACTAGGTAAAAGATATTTGTACCTAAGGTTGAAGTATCTAGCGTATCTGTTGATTGTTAGTGAAAAGATACTTTTATCTAGTTCAGCTATAATTATCTAAACGTGCTATACTGTTTATCTTCACATACGTATTCGAGAGTTATATTCGCGTATCAGATATTTCCTCGAACACCTATTAACTTAAAATATAGTACCCAGTAAAAAATTATTTTATCTAAAGGTAAAAATATTTGTATCTAGATAATAGGTACAGTTTAGATATACAAAACGATTCCTATGTACGGTGAGTAGGCTAGCAACACGAAATTTAATAGAACATTTCAAAGAAGAGCAGGCATAGACCGAATATCAACAAAGCTAACTCAAGACGTTAAATCGACCGATAGGTAGATTCAGAAAGCCAGTGAGTGTGAATTTGCGTGAAGTGAAGTCCAACTTCCCCCTCAGGCCCGGAATTAGAGAGTGTGGGGCCCTAAGTAGTGAGAAGGGGCCCCTTCTCTCAACGCAATTGAAGGAAAAAGGAGGAGGCGCACCAATAAGTGCCGCTAAGTACGGGGGAACCAAAAACCCCCGCTAAGTGGGGGATACCAAAACATGTGCGGGCAAGTATCGTATACCAGGGGGGTTCCGGGTCCAGACTTCGGCCACCCCGCTTGAAGAATTTATGCTGGCCCCCAATAAGTGCCGCTGAGGGCGGCGCTCTAGGCGGTCGCCTTTGTCGCCATGCCCTAGCGCCGACCTTACTTCCCCTACGTCATATCGTCGACTGCTTCGTCGTCTTCCTTTATGATAGGATAGTAGCGGAAAGATGGAGAAACACTGAACTCAGCGGTAGTCACCATACTTTCCGTATTAATAGTACCGACACATTTATGCGAAATACTAATTAAATTACATTCATGACGGCAAACGACGATGTCCGTCATGTTAAGAGTAGGTGTTTCTTTTAAAGTCTGACCAGGGGTGGATTGGGCCGGTGGGCTGGTGAGCGTTATCTCACGGGGCCTCGACCAAAACTACCCTTTAGTTCGACTGGGGACTGCTTGAAAAGTGATTTTTGGGGGGCCGCAAGCCTACAGTACCCACTTCACGAAAAAGACTCTTGCGCTACAAACGTTAATAATGCTCAGTGTTTCTCTCAGAAACTTTTCCTCGGGGGAAGGTAACTAGGCTCAGGGTGGTTTTAACCCGACAAACGTGTGTGATGTCCATTGGCAAGCTCTTAACGCCCGGGAGGTAAAGATTCCCCCCGAAGAGATGCCTGATAGAAACCCAGATCCACCCAAAAACCATTCGGTTAAAAATTGCAAAGTCTTTTAAACAAAAACGTCACGTCCTATATTACTCTAGGCCATAAAAGTATAGTGAAATCAAATAACGGGCAAGATCTGTAACTGGACTTATTTATCGACAAGTGATGTGCTCTGAAGTAATATGCTAGACCTTGCGCGTCCTAAGTGTTTTACTGAGTTAAAATACTTTGTACAACCATTTCTTAGCTTAGCTGTAACTATTCTAATGATAGAATATCAGTTAAATAATTTACCAAGTTAATTAAAGAAAAAGGTCAATATAAGAAAAAACGTTTTCTTAAGAATGTATAAAGAGTGAACAAATCATAAAATTTACAACATAGCGGACGAAAGGCAAGCATAAAAATCAAGAATTAGTTCCTAAAAACGATGTAGATGGCAGCATTACCTAATCACGGGACCATTCCAACATCCCGACTTTAAGTTTTCTTTCGTTCTCGCAAAATAAAAACACTCGATGAAAATTACTGAAACTGTCCGTACTAGTTGTACTCGAACATTTCTGTACATTATCGATAGGTGGCGGTGCGACTACTGAAACTGGCAAATTACTGAAAGCAGACAAGTTGTTGACTGCAGTGACGTAATTACTTCAGTCAACAACTTGTCTGCTTTATTTAATTATGGTTTTAAGGTAAAAGAGTAAATTTAAACAAAGAAGATAATATATTTCGATCTAAACAATATATTTGATACACTGCGATTCTAATATTAGCCATTCTCTTTGAAATGTTTTATGGTTGTACAAAGGATTTTAACTCACGAGGAGACTACCCGAGGTGATAATCACCGATTTGGTTGAAACTAGGTGGGTATGTAGACCTTATGGTAACATGAAATTTCACCAAGGGAAAAGTTGCAATGTGCATTAGTTTTGCCATGGCAACCGAAAATGTTTTTGACAACACAGTCTGTATATTGTCCCATTGAAAATAACAATTGATCAATTTTTACATATTTTGATCAAATTGAGCAAAATTCATCAAAATATCATAAAATTCATTTCATTTGTCAATTTTGATCTATTTTTTTTTTGGTTTTGAAATTTTAAATGTGGGAGCGTCCATTAATTACGTGAGGTGATTTTGACGATTTTTCCACCCCCCTCCCCCCTTGGTGAGATGTCGTGAGATTTGGCTAAACCCCCTCCCTCCCCCCTAATATCAGGTGAGATTTTCAAATGCGTATTTTTAGTGTAAATACGTTAGTATGTGTTTGATAGCGTTAAATTTATTTAAAAAAAACAATTTGCTTTATTATTTATATTTAAGACTAGTTTAATAAGACTAGTATAGACAGAACAGCTATAGGAAATCGAACCATAAATTTTAATACTTAAATTTTAAGTAATAAGAATCTATTAAAATAATTAAAGCAAATAATAATCATGATATAAACTCATTTTGAATGAGTGACAGCGTTGACTGAGCCATCGAGTAAACTAAATATAATACCGACGTAAACTTGTCTGCTAAGTTCAAGGTTAAATGCGGAACCGGCGCGAACGAAAATACTAGAACACTGACGCGCAGCTAATTGGTGCAGGAGATGAAAGATAAGCTAGACTTCTATCTTTAGACAATGCTATATCGAACCACACAATATCTCTTGATTTTACGTCTCTTTTAATACATAGAAATGTAGACGATGTAGTATTAGACAGTTTCAGCAAACCTTTTTTAGGCGTATACGCGAACGTCAGCATGGTTCGGGAGATTGGTAGACGTTCGCGTAAACGCCTTGAAATGGGTTTGCTGAAACGGTCTATTAACAAAACATGTAATACGCCACCGTCGTGTATTTCGTTTTATGAACAAATTCAAGGCAGTTGCAAAATAAAGTGAAGTGAAGTAGAACTCCTTAAATTGCAAATAACAAGGTGCACAATGCACATGACTGTGTTCAAAGTATTTTAACAGAATAAGGGCCCGTTCCAGAGACGTTTTCAAAAGTCTCGTTTAAAAACAAGACTCGCGATTTAACGAAACCGATTTACCAAGACCTAGACTAGAGTTATAAAAACGCGTTCCAGAGTCATTTTAATAAGACTTCGTAAACTCCCGCTCTCGTTATTTCGCCTTTTTTTTAATAAGCTCCGCCCCCGTCCGGAGCAAATAAAAACGCCGGAAAATATCGGCGGTAAGCGGGTCACTTCAATCGCTCAGTTAAGCCATGGCCAACTACGCTCGCACCAGGCGGCCTACCCAAAAGATCAAAAATAGCGAAATTCGTTCTTTGCCGCTACGGAGGCGCTGGAGCCACCTCCGGACCTAACTATTAGCATAGAATCGAATGGAACGATTATGGTTTTTCGTTACTTTAAGGAATTTATTGAAAACTATTCGATATATCGTCGATGTCAGAGGTAGAGTAAACTTTTTTCCATGATTTACAACTCTTTTCAAAATTTTCTAATTCATTTTTCCCGCCGAGATCGACTATTTCCAAAAGTGCCAGTGCTCAGGCGCCAGTGAAAATCACGTGTTTAGAATGGAATGTAAACAAACCGACATTTGGAATTTTTCATCAAACGTTTTGGTTTGGATTTTAAACTATTTGATGGCAAGTAGATAAACAATTAAACTGATATTTAAAGTGATTCAACTAAAATTTTAGTGTAATGAGCATAAAAAATACTTTTAATATTTTTATGAAATAATTTGTTTGACGTAAAAGTTAATAATTGCATTTTTTCATTAAATTTTAGAGACATATATAGTTGGAATAATAGTGATAATGAACGAAAACATGAATTAACATTGATAAAAAAAAGTATGAATACTAGTAGAATAGAATGAACGCTGGTAAATATGATTATATGAATACTCGTAGAATAGAATGAACGCTGGTAAATATGATTATATGAATACTCGTAGATATGAATGAACACTGGTAAATATGATTATATGAATACTCGTAGATATGAATGAACACTGGTAAGTATGATTATATGAATCCTCGTAGATATGAATGAACACTGGTAAATATGATTATATGAATACTCGTAGATATGAATGAACACTGGTAAATATGATTATATGAATACTCGTAGTTATGAATGAACACTGGTAAATATTAATACTGGTAGATATGAATGAAAACTGGTAATTATGAATGGTAGATATGAAAGAATCCTGGAAAACAATAAAATATCACTGGTGTATGGTGATCAAAATATGAAAATCCATAATGAAGATGAAAGACCTTTACATTTTCAGAAGTTTTCTCGATTGAGGTTTGTAAACTAGTTCCTTTACTTTTTCAAATCAAATTGTCCTAGTTATGTTATCAACTACGGGTGGTATTATTTTGTCACAGATAAATTTGGCAGATATCGAGGCATGAGGGACATTAAAATTGCAATGCAAAATTGGACACCTGGTAAGTTTCGGCAACACGGGAGCTTCAATATTTTCGCTAATTCTCGTAAATAAGGAAGTGCTGCCTCAATGAACCATTACAAAATCCTTATTTGGGTAACTTATACCTCCTCTGTCGGATGTTTTAATAAAGTCTAAAAGTGGTGAATTAGAGAAGGGTCCGGAAATGCACTCGAGACACAAGCTACAAAATTCAGCTTGCTCCATTTTCTGTACCACAAAACCAGCTACGTAAGCCAAACTTGCCAATTTTAAAGTGGTTCGTTGCGTATCAGGCTCTGTACTCAACGCATTTGGTATCATATAAGTTGGATACTGTATAGCCACTCTACTCTAGAAGGTTGGGTAATGTGCCTTCGGAGGCCTTAGAGCGAACTATACAATAACTATCCTATTATAATAAGATACTAATATTTCTTAGATATTCCCACCAAGGGAAGAGAATGCAACCTGGCAGCCACTGGGGGAAAACTACAACTGACTAGCAGGCTAGCTGGGAGTTTGCCACTCCCATATTAGTTTCTAACTGCTACTAACCACTGACTTTACAGCTCTGCCTCTATGCTCTTAAAAGCCCTATCTCTCTCTCTGCTACCTCCTTTTATACCAACTCCCACACTGGTGCCACCACCCGCGCCCTTGGGAGTTAGGCCTAATAACATAAGGGTTTGCCTGTTTGGCCTACTAGCAATATGACTGCCACTGTTGGAATACTATTTCCAGCGTTCGTAATTTAAGACCTTTACGGTAATCTGTTTCACAAAAATATAAACTACATACAACGCTCAATTCTGATCTGTCATTTATTTGAAAATTATCCCGAGATATATTTTCTAGCCACATGCCTCTCAACGCCCCATCAGAAGGAAACTCGTGGAAAGAAACTCCAGGTGTTTATTTACATTTATACAAAAATTATTGATATGTAACAACTTTAAATAATAATTGAAAAATTAAATAAATATCTTTTTACATAAATCTGATATCACTCAGCATTAAGTAATTATCAAGTGTTCGAATTTCCCGCCGCGGAAATTGTTTTAAAAGACAACAAATCTAAAATCCAACAAGGCTTAACTATTCATACAAACTATTTAAAAATTACCTAAGTAATTAAGTATTTGAGGGGTTATTTATGGAAATTGAACTTTTAAGTTATAACCTAAGTATAAAATAAATACAATTTTCTGATATTTAAATAATTTCCAGTACTATGTACTCATTATGGTCAAGTTTCGCGCCATAGAAAACCATGTTATTTATATCGTAAAAGGAGCCGACTTTAAGGTCCGGAAGTAGCGCTCCCGACGGCCGTCGAAGACACTAAAAACCAAACTTTTATTTCGCGCCAATACATGGATTTGAAATTCTTTGGGTAGGCCGCCTGGTGCGAGCGTAGTGAGCGCGCGAAGTTGTCCATGGTCTAGCTCTCGTTGAAAAACAAAACTTTTTGTCTCGTTCAAATGTCTCTGGAACGCGTTTTTGAAAAAGTTTCGTTAATTAACAAGACACGCCCCCTTTTTCGTTAGTTAACGAGAATTTTTCGTCTCTGGAACGGGCCCTAAGATTGTTTGAACCTGTTTTTTCGGTAAAGAGAATAACTATTAACTTTAATCAAAGCAGTTGGAAGGTTGATTTAAGGGGTAGTTGGGATCTATGAAGGCACAGATATTGGAAATGTTTTAGAATTAAAGAGTTATTTTTTGGAATTATTTTAAAAAGCAAAATATATTTCTAAAATAATTTCCATCGATTTTCCTCACCTTTTATAGATTTTAAAACCCTTTCCTTAAATTTGAGCCTTGAAACTATAAAAGTAAACTGAGAAAATTTTAAATTGTAAAGGAGTACGCGTGTTTAGTTCAGAATTAAGTATAAGTGGTCGGGATACTTCCGCCACGTATCCCGCCGTGGCGTGGCCGTTACACATATCTCATCCTGATTAATCAGTTATTGTGTGTGTGCTGGTGTCTAAGGCCTAGGGTCGACACCGATGTGTGGGAGTCACAAACAAAAAAAAACAAAAAACCCTGTATAGACGTCTGCTATGCTGTCGTAACTGGATTCTGCAGTTTTGTGTTTCAAACTACTACCATGCTACTACTCGGAAAATATTATAACCTTAATTAACATGCTGTTTTATATGTTAAATTAAAATTTTGTATAAATACATAAGAAATTAAACGGTTAAAGGAGTTTGCAACTTTCTATGTAAGCTAATTCTCTTAAAGAATTTATAAAACAGACATTTACTAAATTATATCTATCCAAGTCTGCACTTATTATTTTAAACTTCTGGTTTAAAGTAGAATTATACATCAGTATTTAAATTTGGCATGCATCATGAAAATCTGAAGATCCTCACAAGTCAAGTACCCGCTGGTAGTAAAAAAGAGTAACATTTAGAGTTACATTAAAATGACCACATTTATTTCTAGAAAGGACTGATAAAATGTGTGCAGTTACACTGCAGTAGCCTGTTTGAAATGTTAAAGGGACTTTCAAGAAAGACCAAGTCGAATTGAAATAAGTCATTCAGTCGTAACTTTGGGTTTACAATGTACGGAAACTGAATTACGAATTTTAAATTGACTAGAGGGTCTCTTGGAAGTCTTTTTAATAAAAGAAAATTCATGACTTATCTTTTCTAAGCTAAATGACAAGACACATGGCTCTCCTTGCACTTGCATACTCTCTCTATAGGAAGAGACTATCATCTGTTGTTCGTGAAAATAGAAGCTATAATTAATTACATCCAAATTTCCTCTGTTAACTTGAGCAGTCTTGATTAAATTTATTGCAAATCCCTTTTATTGATGACTTTTTTACTAGTTAAGTTTCTATAATGAGTTTCAGCAATTTAAATGCTGTAATTTTACACGTAATCCTTTAGAATTTAAAATTTTCTCAGTTTGCTGTTGCAGTTTCAAGGCTCAAATTTAAGGAAAGGGTTTTAAAATCTATAAAAGGTGAGGAAAATCGATGGAAATTATTTTAGAAATATATTTTGCTTTTTAAAATAATTCCAAAAAATAACTCTTTAATTCTAAAACATCCCAACTACCCCTTAAATCAACCTTCCAACTGCTTTGATTAAAGCATTTTTTATTTAATATCTGTCTCTTTGCTCTGCCTCAGGGCATATTTTTCCTAAAATTAATAATTTAAAATAAAAGCCATAAGTTCGAAAATAAATAGGTTTAATTTTAAATATATTTTGAACAGAAATTTTAATATTATTGAATGTAATTTAATATATTTAATATTATTGAATGTAATTTAATATATTTAATATTATTTTAAATATTTTACTTAACATTGGGAAATAATGATGATAATTGGTTATGTTAAATTGAGTTTTAATTTCCCATTAAGAATTAGATAACAAGATAATAGGTGTATAACTGGTTCTAGTAAGCAAGTGCAATATGCTAATTTTGGTAAAACTTTCAATAAAAAACAGACCTTTGATGAGATAGTGTTTATGGGTAGCATATCATGATTTGTGAAGAGCTTTTAATCGTTTACTTTTATCCAGGGCCGGATTAAGACTTTATAGGGCCCTAGGCCCAAGTTAATTTTGGTGCCCCATTTCAATAGCGAGCGAAGGGAGCTAGGCGCTTCCTCAATTTATAATTGAGAAATGGAAGGAAAATTCATTTTGCTGCCAGATTTAGTATGCCGTCACGGGCTAGACGGCAGTCCGTCAGAGAATGTGACAATAAAACGTTTTTGGTTCATAGGGGTGGACGCATTTATTAAAATTACTCCGGAAAATATTTTGTAAAAAGCAAATGATTTAAGTTTTGTACTTTTACTTTTTTCGAACTCTCTTGGTGCCCTAGGCCCAGGCCTATTCGGCCTATTGGTTAATCCGGCCCTGCTTTTATCTCAATCATGTATCAAGAGTTTCCAACTCTGCCGAGCTTTCAAATTAAAAACCAACCATGTGTAATTTATATTCACAAAGGCAAACAATTATCAACAGTACTTGAATGGTGAGTCTCCAGTCCTGTTCTGGCTGTACTACCTTACGACCAGGGAGTACAGAACGGGAGATGAAAATAGGGGTTTTTTTTGGTTCTGCTGCAATGAGCTACACTTCAGCAGGCGCCTCTGCAAAATACGGGACACCTCGACTATTTAACGCCATCTATTATCAGCGGCCATGCGGTTTTTGTTGAGAAATTCAAATTTCACACGTGGTGAAAATAAGCAAGGCCCTTTGTTACATAAATCGACTTTCAAAAGTCAAAAGAAAAAAATTGTAATTATTTTAACAGATCTTATAATTATTTTATATCATTTTATAAAATTTATTGTTCTATTTTAGGGAATGTGTTTAAAAAGGCCATGTTAAAGGCAAACATGGGAAATATATTAGCCAATCATTGCAAAGGCTTAATATTTGAAATATGATACAAAATTATATTTACATTGATTTAAGTTGTATTGTATCCTAAAAATGAAACTCTTTACTCAAGAAACATGGAATATTGCCAGTCGTAAGATAATTTAAATATTTACAATTAGGATCTACGTTATCTAATGAAAGACGGCGGCATCCACTTCCTCCATAAACAACAAAGCCACAAAAATTAGGTAGATGGCGCAAAAAGCCGTATCTTGTCCCGTATACTCCCTGTTACGACGGTATGGCTCGAACACTACTGATGATAACTGATCCTCAAATAACAATAATTTCAGTCTACTCCCTTGTTAAGCTTCTGAATAATTAAGACGCCTTTACATAGAGGATTAAGTTTGAATGCCCAGAATGCTCATTGTTATGAAAAATTATTCAAATATTTACCATACTTCATTACTGTAATTAAAATTCCAAAAATTATTTACACAATGCTAGATGGATACACCTAAATTAAGATTTAATTATTCATTTTTTTTTTAAATCAGCTTGTTAAAAAAACTTATGGAAGAGATAAAACAAAATTAACTTTAAACTAAATTTCACTTTCCACAAAATTCTTTCTGGAATATATGATCGGGTAATTCGGGTTCTACGGGCTAATTTTCCCTACGAAGCAAAGGCTTAAAGGTTAAATGTTAATTAATATTGCAATGCAATTAAATTAATCACGATAATGATAATTTTTAGTTAAAAATACTTAATTACGTATAAATAATGAGATTTAAATAAAGTTCCCATAAGAAATGGTTTATTATTTCTTGAGTAAATTGCGAATAACAACGTTAACTCGAAGACGGCCAAAATTTGATTTTTGCATTTTTCCGGGAAACTGGATACGAGCTGATCGGTTGGCCTTCCATGTCAAAAATGATACACTAACTCATTACAGTACGAAGGTTCTTACCTACAGTCGACTAACTTTCGTTAAATGACGGGATTCTAATACGTTTCTCGCTGATACATTAAAATTAATTGTAGTACTGACAGACAATAATTGTTGACTGAATCTTGGGCATGAAAATCGCTTAAAATAAAGTCTTAAAATTTTTAGCGACCAGACTATTGATTCTCCTGCCATTCTTAATAAAGGTTTTATTATTATATTTTCCCATCATAGCCTACGTAGAACCTTAGAATTAGTTGGAATTAAAATGGGTTTTATATAATGGTATATTAGTATTACCTAAACAAATAATAATATTTTGTGTGGTAGTGTACCCTACTACATCAGAAAAAATATGGGGTGTTTGAGGAAAGCAATAGTTTTAGTTTCACTTTCGATTTTAAGATTTTCGATCTTAAACGTTATTTCAGGATTATAAAGCTTAATTCTTAACTATATGCACTATCACTGTTATGTTAAATTAATGAAGTATTAAAAAATACAGAAAAGAAAAAGAACTTACAAATTTAATTTAGACTGAGTCAAATGAGTGATTTCTAACGGTATAATCCATAGAAATCTCATAGGTAACTAGAATGCTGCCGCCTACGGCCGAGCTTGACGCCAGTTCGCCTTGAACCTTCAGCCAATGAGAGGCCGTAGAGTGGTTCCGCCAAGGAGGATAATAATCCTCCTTGGATCCGCTACTATAGCGGGAGATAGGTGACGTCATTCTCTCTGGTGACATTAAATTCTTGGCAGAACCACTCTTTGAGCTCTGATTGGCTGAGATCTGGCTATCGTCTGCCACGGCGTTTGGCCCATTTGCCAGTTACACGGCAGCATTCTAGTTACCTATGAGATTTCTATGGTATAATCAGGTTTCGTTAATCTATAAGACTGAATATGATCGTCGATCGGCTAAAACGTCGACGCGGTTGGATGGAATTTATAACTTACGGTTATTACTACGTTGGTAGCCGCCGGACTTAGAAAGGAAAAATTTCGTAATTGGAATCTTGGACAATACTACAACAGACGCATTTATATTTATTATGTATGTTCTTCTTTAATTTTCTCTGTAATTGACTTTATTTATACGGCGTTTTTTTCGTGGAACACCGATCGGATAGTCGACAAAGTGAAGGTTTATGGGCACCCTATCTACGGTGGGCCCCAATGCACTGCATCGGCGTAGTTACGCCACTGCGCAAGGTGTTATTGTGTAGCATTTAGCCATATTTTAGTTGAGAAACATGTTTTACTTATAAATTTAGCCCAGTTTGCTCTCAATTTTACGCTGTTTCTTGCGGAAAAAAAATTACGTGATATTTTCTGAAACCCCCCCCCCCCCCCCCACGTGAGATTGGGTGAGATTCAGCACGACCCCCTCCCCCCCTAAACGCCTCACGTAATTAATGGACGCGACCTGTTTTTAAAATTTTTCACAGGGGGTAACCTTAGAAGTGCTCTGATTCCCATGTTATTTTCAATGAGAAAATATACATTATGTGTTGTCAAAAACATTTTCGGTTGCCATGGCAAAACTAATGCCCATTGCAACTTTTCCCTTGGTGAAATTTTATGTTACCATATGGTCTACATACCCACCTAGTTTCAACTAAATCGGTGATTATCACCTCGGGTAGTCTCCTCGTCAGTAAAACACTTAGGACGCGCAAGGTCTAGCATATTACTTCAGAGCACATCACTTGTCGATAAATAAGTCCAGTTTATGACGTTTATCTGAATATAATTACAGATCTTGCCCGTTATTTGATTTCACTACTTTTATGGCCTAGAGTAATATAGGACGTGACGTTTTTGTTTAAAAGACCTTGCAATTTCTAACCGAATGGTTTTTGGGTGGATTTTACGCCTTTTTGTTTATAACAATACAAGTGAAGTTATTATAATACCTTGAAACGTAACAAAGCGGAAATAATGTTTATAAACAAAATTGGAAAGTGAACTTTTACCTATTTGGAATACCGAGAACTGCCTAGCTCTTTCGCCAACATTGTGTACGTTTAGATATTGTTAACTTTAATTTTTTGAAAACGTGACGTCATTATGCTCTTTAATTCATTTTTTAATGTTAATAAATAGGCTTTTACGATTTTTATGAAACTTTACATATTTTGTACTGTGTTTATTACTCATTGGCATGGTTTACCGCCCTCTGGCGGCACACTGCCCACCCTGACACTGGCGAGACACTTCGAACTCACTGCACCTCTTTCACTTGGAAACAACCTATAAATCAGTAGCATTCGAATGTTTGATCTATTTCTGTAATCATATTCCCATAAACGTCATAAACTGGACTTATTTATCGACAAGCCCTATGGCGGACAACCACCACACTGACACTCGCAAGACTATTGTTGTCGAACTCAGCGCCCCTTTTTTCCTACAATCCACCTATAAATATGTTGCATACATAGTTTTCAAGTATATCCGTTTTAACGACCATATTTTAGGCTTACGTTAGCCTGTTAATTTTAGCATTCTTGATGGGCTTTCTAGTTTCAGCTTAATTGTATCGTTCTTTAAGTTTTTGTAACTTCCCCTCGGGCGTTCTCTCTCTACCCCTTGGCGCGGGTCGTCTTGGGTTGTGTGGGATCGCGTAAACCAGCTGTTCTTAGCTGAGCTTCCCTCTCTTCCATGGGGTCCATAGTGGCTTTAGTGGCCACGGGCTGCTGTGCCCCCAGTAGCTTTTCTCGTTCCATATAACGATGCGTTTGGAGTAAAGGAATGCCCTCTTGTCTTTGTAATGCCGCACTATCTTTTCACCCCCATCTCCCCATTTGGCATTTCTCCGAAATAAGAAACAAGGACTGCCAATATGTCATGTTATTTTATATTTTTGTTATTTCTGTGTGACGTTTTTATGACTTAAGTTTTGAGAGTTTGTATTGATACAATTTTAAGGAAATGAATAGAAAGCGAGCTTTCCTCACTTTGGGGTCATAAAGTGACTCAGATGGAAACGTTTAACGCCTAAGTGCGAAAAGTAAAAGTTTCAATGTGATTGTGTTTGGCTCGGCGGTACCGCCTTCATGTTAAACGAGCGTCCCTTCAACTAATAACTATTTTCGGGAATTTGAATTTAAAGACTTTCGCTCCCACGCTCGACGATTGGATGTCCCCAGTGATGACCGTTCAGGAACTGAACTAGTGATTGGGCAGATCCCAAAAGCGCGGGAACCCAAGACCATCAAAACCAAAGATTTTGGCGGATTTTAACAGAACGAACTGGAGAACCGCTCTGGGGACTCGAACCAGAACAAGGGTCACCCTCTCCGCTACTCCTGGAGCAGAACCGACCTTTGGGTAACTTTGGCCACTGACGCGAAGTCGGAAGCATCCCCAAGCTAACGGCGGCTATAAGTCGTGATGAATCAAGCTAACGGCGGCTATAAGTCGTGATGAATCAAGCTAACCTGGCGGTTTAAGTTAGAAAGGCGTAAGTCCCGTTAGGGCAGCAGAAACCCCAGTGTGTGTGTCTGTGCAGCATAAAACTAGCGGTCACCGTTCCGAAACCGCAAACTGGGTGCCGAGCCGAAACAGCAATGGTATGACGCGTGTTTATTTTCGTAACTAAAGCCCCATTTTCATGCTCGCTGGTAGCGGGTAAAAATCGTCAAAATCCGCTTCAGCTATACACTTTTTCACTTTCCGCGTCGATCTGTTTCAAACAGATATTTTAGCTTTATTTTCACGCTTGCGAGTGGCGGAAGCGAATTTTGACGATTTTTATCCGCTACCAGCGAGCATGAAAATGGGGCTTAAGACTTTAAAACTGTAGTCAATTCCCTCGGAATTGTTTCTGTGTTGTGTTTGTTATAAGATGTATGTCATGCATCAGTTAGTCTCTGCAGAGTATTTGGTAGAGTGAAATCTAATTTGTGTTAATAATTAAAAGTAACCATTCTTATGACAATTTGGCAGTCCGTCCTTTTATCCCTATGAATAGTTTAAGCGTACCCATAGACTTAAGTTAACTCCAATCGTGTACGTTATATACGAGTTTCCCAGTAACAATAATTCCCTGTAGGCTATTGTCTCTTGCGCTGTCGTCCTTTTGGCTAGGAGCAGTTGTTAAAGGTAAGGAAATAGGTTTACACCGTTATAGCGGGCATTTTAACCTTTAAGACTATTTTTTCGAACACAGCGCCACGTTTTCACCTAGAATCAACCCTCAAACCTTTTGCATTAATTTTTTGAAATCGCTGGTCGCTCCGGTTTAGTACTTCTTATGTGTTTATTACTCCATGGTTTCGTTACCGACTCGCTAAACTCTACATTTGTCACCGTAGCTCAAGAACTATACCAGATATGAACTTCTCCTTTGGAAGGACACAATGGGAGCTTAATTGGAAACTGTATACTAAATTGCATTTAAATCGGTTCAGTAGTTTTTGCTGTAGAGCGGTCTGCGAAGAGAAGATGGAAGAAGAAGAAGAAGGAAAATTAAGCCTTACTTTGCCCCATTACTACGAAACTTCGCCTCAACCCTGTTCGATGGAATTCGTATATGTTTGTTGCGTTCCTGTAACCTTTCAAACGATACAACACTTGTTTTGATACGACCTATAGTTTTTGAGATACGAGGGGGTAAAATCGGCTTCATTCTGACTCGAGATAATATAGCAAGTGCTCGGGTAGGTGCTCTACTCTATACCCGGACCTTGCATAGGGACTACCGTCCCTTTTGATAATGCTTATTCAAACTAAAAACATAATTACGTTCGTTTTCACTCTTTGTACCTGGTATATCTTTTTATCGATTTATTAAAATATAACTACCAAAACAAGAAAGATACAGATAAGGAACGTCGCAGATTTAGCCCCTCAAAAAAAGATAGATACCAAAGGGCAATAATTTAGATACATAAGATACATTCTTTGCAAACAGATACGGAAAAAAGGTATGTGTAAGATATTTTTATATATCTGTGTTCGCCTGAAAAAAATTAGTATCTTTTACCCACAATAGTATCTTTTACCCACAATAGTATCTTGTACCTAAAAAAAGTACCTAAAAACGTAGCTAGATATCGTGTATCTAGATTTCGCTGAACACAGACGCATATAACCCCCATTCACTCTTCCAGAGGTGTCATTTGTACGATATTTAGGCGGTCAGTACGATATACGATCGAAAGTACGATCCGAGAATCAGGCCCGTATATCCGCCTAGGCATATTTAGTAATATATCAGCAGATCTCCGACTTCTACCGGAGAATTAGAGAAATTCAGGCATAGCCTAGTTCCAGGGATGGGAGTAAGTGCAGCTCGTGAAAGGTCGCACGGTAGTCGTTGGTTTATAATTAAACTAATAAAACGATTGATCTATCTATCTCGAAAACTGATTGTATAATTATTGTACATATAGGAAAATTAAAATATTGTAATTTAAAGTGTCATTGCTAATTTGCGTTTTTGATAGAGGAAATACACGACGTATGAATTCAGTTATTGTGCATACTAATAAAAGTCGTCTTTACTCTGCGTAGTCGTGGAGCGAGCTCGTTTAATATAGACCTCAAAATGTGCCCTACCATGGCCCTACCTAATTTTTTGGGCTGGTGACGGCCCTGCCGTTAGGGCCAAACATCGAGCCTACACCATAGAAATCGCATAGGTAACTAGAATGCTGCCGTGTAAATGGCAAATGGACCAAACGCCGTGGCAGACGATAGCCAGATCTCAGCCAATCAGAGCTCAAAGAGTGGTTCTGCCAAGAATTTAATGTCACCAGAGAGAATGACGTCACCTAGCTCCCGCGATAGTAGCGGAACCAAGGAGGATTATTATCCTCTTTGGCGGAACCACTCATTGGCCGAAGGTTCAAAACGAACTGGCGACAAGCTCGGCCGTAGGCGGCAGCATTCTAGTTACCTATGAGATTTCTATGGCCGACACTTGCTTAGTTGCTTTATCATTTGGGAAATTTCCGTATTGGTGATTTTTTCAATACCGTATAACGGTTATTAAAACGACATGATATGAGTGACACATATACGTCACTAAATCGGTTAAAAAATTGTATTACCTTCCCCGAATTTTCATTTGTTAATCACTGGACGGTAAATAACCACGGATTAACCAATTTTAGAGGACCGGTATTCCCGAGGTATTTTACGCCCCGTTCACCGATCAGGCTGACGGAAGTCGGTCAAGGTCATTGAAAAAACTAAAGATTTCCAGATAACATGTCGGGGGGGGGGTGCATTTTCCCGGTCAAAAACAGGGGTGCCTTAACGCGATAATATTCCCTCTATTTCTTTTCTATGCGTGGTACCTTGGAGGAGAGAAGGGGATCAAATGACCTTGACGGACTCTCTCTCTCTCTATTTCGAAGTGATTGATGCGCGGGGAAACCAAAATTCTACAGGGGAAGGCTACCCCTTACTCCTCCCAAGGACAGTAGATACAGGGACGAGAAAGTGTATTGGCGGCCTCTGTTGGAATATATCACCTAAAACGACCTAAACGCAAGGAGAGTTAGTTGTAAACAAAAAAAATGGCGGTCACCTAATTTTAGCGGTTCTTGACGAGGCTTAAGTGTTCAAAACAAATGGGCATTTTTTATTTACGCTCGTAGTTTTATTTTTAATTTAACAGCAAAATGGTAAAAACTATAACTACAATAATACTGTCCATGGTGAACCACGTCTTAACAATGGCCGCGGTTTGTTTACATCTAACTCCCCGTGAATATGAAGACGATTAAAATCGAATTTTCCCCCCTGCTTTCTCGTCCCTGTATCTACTGTCCTTGCTCCTCCTCTTAAATTTACAGTCCGTGGATTAACAATAACTCACAGGGATAGTTCTCTTACATAGAACTATCAATGCCAGCCAAAAATACGTTTGCAACAAACTCTTCCCCCTTACAGTCCTACACTCCCCACTTTCCGCCCCAAAAACGATTCAAATCCGGATATAGTAACGCCATCTCGTGTCGGAAATCGACACTATGGTTTTTTAATATGGTTTTTAAAAATGGCGATTGTCTGTAAAATTGGTCCTCAGATTATTTTATTCGGAATTTAATAGGATTTGTCATTGTTTAAGCCGTAATTTTTTTACACGCATAGGTAAATAGCAATTAGCTTTACATCAATAAAAATTCAACAGTTATTGGATTCTATTATTATTATTTAAAAAAAATTACCTGATGAAAATATTTAAAAAACTAAAAACAGAAACGCGATGCAAAAAATTCATTAGATTTCGCGGCTCCAAAAAAAACTACCCGTCTGCTCTCCGAATTGAATCGTTTCCGCTTAGGCCTAGTTCTGATTTCACCCGCTAGGACCGATGGCATTTGAATCAAACTTATTTTCGAAGAGAACTATCCCTGTGAAAGAACTCAGTGGTGCAATAAAGTTTGGGTTGTAATGAAAATGCATGGCGTTAATAATTTAAAACCGTGTTGCCAATGTTGGAAAGTCGAAATTACCATTGCTGGATAGTAAATTTTGCTCGAATTCTCACTCCCATATTAGCCCCGCCCCCACGAAAACTCAACGGAAAACATTTTACACTTTTTTGGAAAAGGAATTTATTTTAAATAAAAAATTTATCCTCCTTGATTGAAATTACAATTTTTAAGCATTTTGATTGTTAGGCCTATGTATTGATTGATTGTAGTATTAGGAGGCGCCTCCTCTCCATATCATTTATAAAATCCCAAGATTCATGAAAATACTCTGTTCAAGATAATGTTTAACTTTCTACTAAATTAAAAAGACATAGGGCAAATACCCGCAGACGTTTTTGCAAAAAAAAATACCTTTTTACCACAGAGCCAAAATGGACCCCAAAAATTCCCACAATATGGCAAACTAATTTAAAAAACAGTTTACTTTGTCGCGTTTTCCACGAAAAATAACGTTTGGTAAATTGAAGAGTGAAGTAGGTTTCGCGACGGCGTTTGCCTTTTAACGAGTTTTACAGCGTTATTGTCCGTATTACCACTCGTCGAGTATTGTGTAGCATTAGAAACCAACTTGAAATTAAAAGTACAATCTCTAAGGTCTTGAAAATGTTTGTTCTATGGGGGCTCCGTCCTTCACATCCCACCGGGAAGACCCCTTACCCCCTTTTCTAGCTAATTATCGTGAAACCTAATGATATCGTACCAAGTGAAATCATAGCTATGCAATGTCATAATTAGTTTCGCTTTATCCACATTTATTTATCGCCGTTGCTCAACCTACTGCACTCCAATAATATAAAAAATAAGTTATACCGAGCTGTAAGCACTTCTCCGAAAAAAGCATCTCAGAGCCATCTCGTAAAAACTACTAAACTGGTTCCTTCAAGTTGGTGACTGGTCTATTAATTCTATGTTTTCCCGCCTTAACTTAACTTTCGTCTCCCTGCTCGGCTGTTGTCGCACAATGTAGTGGTTTACTTCTCAGAGATTTTTATACCAAAAGTAATCAATTTAATATTAACTTAAAGAAGATATTTTAGTAACAAAACTTTAAAAATAATTTTAATGAGGGAACTTTGGGGGAAACACCAGCTATTGGAACGGCGAAAGTTTACTCCAAAAAAAGGGAAAACCCCGACCGTCACGTCGCAGCGTTGAACGCCGTCAATTGATTCGATTCACTCGAGTGGAATCCCTCGCGAGGCGAATACGGTAGTTTTCTTTCATTGCAGTGGTTTTGCTTGAAATTATTTCTCTGAATTTGAATATTTATCTTTAGGAATACAAGAAAGCTGTCTTCGTTATCGAGATTGGATTCCAATTGTAGCTATGGAACTTGCTTGGAAAACAAGAGCTTTAATCTATGCGGTGAGGAGAGGAGATAATAAGAAGGTACGAAAGCTTTTGAATTCTGGAGCCGACGTCAATGGAGGAATCTTCGCCGAACAAACACCGTTATTTTTCGCCGTGGAGAGCTCCAATTTGAGCGTTTGTCAGACGCTGCTGGAGGCAGGCGCTGACCCCAATTTTCGACGCCCAGGAGAGCAAAATGTCCCGACTCTGCCGTTAGCCTTGGCGTGTAAGACTGGACCTGCGGAAATGGTGAAAATGCTGTTGGATAAGGGGGCCGATGTCGATATGGCTGGCTGTGAAGGAATATGCGCCCTGCATGTCGCCTCGAGTGTTGGTAACCACGAAGCTGTTTCGTTATTGCTCGAAAAAGCTGACATCAACAAAACTTCCAAATCCGGAACCACTCCTCTCATTGCGGCATCGTACGAAGGTCATCTAGAGGTCATCCGTTTATTGTTAGAGAAGGGAGCGAACGTTGATCAACCGGACAAGACTAAAAGCACTGCTCTTTACGTGGCGGCACAAGGAGGCCATCTTTCCGTAGTCGAGGTTCTGTTACGCCACAAGGCAAGTGTTAACGTCACAAATCAATACGGATACACACCCCTATTCATCGCAAATCACCAACTTCACGACGATGTTGTTAAAACATTGCTAAAAAACGGAGCCAAGCCCATATTGACCAACCATGAGAAAATTTCACCTTTTTTCAACGCCATAAAAGAACGTCGCGAAAGCGTAGTGAGGACATTACTGAAGAACGGAGCCAATCCTAACTTAACCGATGATAGGGAAGATACGCCTCTTATTCTAGCGTCTGAGGTTGGTCACGTCGGTATCGCGTCGTATTTGCTGGAATGTGGAGCTCAGGCTAACCTCTCTACTTCCGCTAAGGGTACCCCACTCCACACAGCTTCCTTTAATGGCCACATCGACATCGTTCAGCTGTTATTGAAAGCCGGAGCCGATCCTAATTCGAAGAATGGCGACTGTATGACTCCGTTGCACTTAACAACAACCGTGGCAGTGGCGAAAATGTTGTTGGAGAATGGCGCTAAAGTGAATGCGATTGACGACGGCGGATTCACACCGTTACACGTATTTTGTCTGAGTGGAAATACGGATTTGGTTCGGCTTTCACTTCAATATAAAGCTTATCCTCATCAAGCCAGTTTTAAAGGGTCTACATCTTTGGATGTAGCTCGTAGAGCTGGGCATATGCATTTGGTCGAGATGATGCACCGACATTATTTGTTTGCCTTAGAGGAAGACAATGAAATTTCCGAGTCAAAATCGAACAAAGCCAAGGCGAAAGCTAAAGCAAAGAAAGCTAGAAGAAAACAGAGAAAGAATGCGTTGAAAGAAAACTATGTTGATGTTGAAAATCAAGATATGGCTCGTTTTCCTGACGAAATGATTGAATCCCAGTCCAAGGATGGACAACCTTTAAAGTTTTGGACTGAGGCAGACGTTATTACTTCAGAGACTGAAATCAATGAAGGCAAAACCATCTCTGAGTCTGCAGCCCAGTCTCAGGATAACGTTATTACGAATGTAACAGAGGATAACGCCTCCGAATCGCAAATTATGGCTCAGATTCCTGATAAAATAGACGTCATCCGGTCCGGAGAAGTTAGAGATAAATTGAAGGCGAAGGCTAAAACAGGCATAACTTCTTCAGAGTCGGAAATTCAAGAAAGCAAGACAGTTTCTGAAACCGTTGGAGCCACTAATGCGGAATATGATCGTGTGGAATATGGCAGAAAATTACAAAGAAATAAAGACACGCTCAAAGAGAAGATGCAATCCAGCAACGACCCAGAAGAGACCAAGCGATTGTCCGAAGAAGTGGACAAACTTAGCGAGTTGATTAGCCAAGAAGCGGAGGCTCTTTTCCGGGAAGGAATCCAAAAGATGGAAAACGTTATAGCGGGCATTAAAATCGAAGATAAAGGAATAAAGGACCCATCAGACACACTAAATGGAACCCAGCCTGTATCTGTATTAGACACAGTATATGGAACCAAGCCCAAATCGGATTTAAACCAATTTAACGGAACCAAGCCCAAATTCAACGGAACCAAGCTTAAATCCAAATCAAACCCACTGTGCGGAACCATGTCGAAATCCACATCAAACACGTTAACTTGTACGAAGCTAAAATCGGCATTAGACAAATGCGATGAAACCAACCCAAAATCTTCATCAGCCAAACCTAATGAAACCAAACTCAAATCGGTCAATACAAATGACCTACAATCTAAGGATGATATTTTCCAGTCTCTTTGCGGTAAATTTCCTATTCTGAAGTACATGAAACTAGAACTTGGGGACCGTGTCGCGAAAGTGCAGAGAGACATGATACGGCTCAAAAGACAAATGGAATATTGTGATGATGGGGAAGACAAGGAACAAATTTCCCAAAAGCTGAAAAAACTCGGGGAATTTCTTATTCCACAAATGACCATGTTGGCGTGCACCAAGACCGAGGATAGATCGATGCTAGGAAAATTTTCAAATAAATAAATTGATATTTAGCAATCTCGACCCTTCTTTATTTTTTTACTCGAATCGTGATGCGCTTTACGTTAATAAGTTAACGAGTTTATTTCTAAGCCATTTAAATATTCAAGTTGTATTTTGTAATTGCATATTTCTCACTATATTAAGTATATTGTTTACTTGATTTTTGACTTAATGGGCCAATAAGAAATAAAATTAGTGAAAAGCGGTTCACTATATACGGTTTGGAATTCAACAAGTCCGTGGAGGCCGATCGCAGATCGATGTTATCGAAATTGAGCAAGAAATAAATAGTTTAGTTGTTTGGACATAATTGGTTAATCTTTCACACTTTGTTTGTAACTAGTTTTATTTTGATGAGCTTTAAGTCAAGCGCGAATATATTTCTAGAGCATTTATATTTACAGTTATATATCTTGTATTTGTATCTCTCAATATATATAATATTTACCTGATTATTTGAGTCTTTATTTTAATATTAAAATTTATGTTACATGAAAATTAAGCGCAGGATAAGTTTACAATTACGTTTCACCGAAGCTCGTCGGTTAACTTTCTTCCGCACGTTAAATTGTTTCCGAGCCATTTTTAGAATGAACACATTTCTATTATTTAAATAAGATTTAAACAAACGTTGCACAGTTCGGCGCAGACCGGTATTTTCTAGTATAGTAAATAACAATATATGGCTAATTAATTACGTCGAAGGCTTTTTTCCAGGTCCAAAATATGGATTCCCCTTTTTTATTCAAGTGTAATTTTTCCATGTATGAAATTTGTAAAATTAATTAAAGCATCATTAGTACATTTAGAGGCCTGAAAACCGTATTGATTTCTTGATGTTTAATTATTTTAGTCTAAAACATTTTGTGTACTTTTCGTAAATTTTTCAAATATCTTAGAAATATGGCTCAATATTGTAATTCATAACAGATCCTTCAATATTGGAGGTATTAATGCTACTTTTAATTAATCTGGAAAAATTTCCTGCTGTAAAAGTAAATTTAAGATAATAGGCTTAGAAATATATGAAACTACATGTTTAAAAATTTGGCCCTAAACTCGTCAAGTCCAGAATAATCGAACATTAATCAAAATTTCTAGTTCCTCAACTGTTTAATACGTAATACCAAAAGGTTATAATAACCCCTTCGGCCGGGGGGGGGGAGTTTTCCACTTCGGATTATAATAATAATAAGCTAAGCTAATACCCAAGGCACCACCTTAGGCCTAAGACAGCCATCAAGCGACCTTTGAAGCCTTTAATTCAGGTGGCCGGGTTACAATGCGTAGGAGGGTGGTGGCAAGCCCTGCATGCCACGCGATCGAGCCAACAGCACCCTACACTAACTATTACCGTTACCCTCAACAAATTTTTATGGAAGGGAAAACCGAAGAGCTCGGGCAATAAAAACCCCTTAGATAATCCTACACGAGACGCGCTTTCGCCGCCCGTCTACTATTGTCGACATACGTAAAGATCTTTATTTTAATTATGGTCACTACCTCACCTACCAACTTTAAATTTTATAATAAATAAAAAAATATTTGTAAATTAAATATTTAAAATAGGAAAGATTGTGAATGGAAAATGTATTTCAAAACATGACTGGGAAACAATTGTGTTGTTTTATAAACACTGCAAAAATTTCAAAAAATATCACCATATTCTTACAAATAAGTAAACGAAAGAATGGACAAGGTAAATAATTCAAGTTTTAAAGACCAGCCCAACCTAGCCTAACCCCTCCCATCGAAAATATTAAAATTCATGTAAAAGAACAGTTTTTTTTTGGTCTATTTTTGGGAGGTCTTTTAATTACCTCTCCGAGGGGACAAAGTCCCCTAGGAGGGGTTATACAACGACCGTGTCTGTCTGTGGGTCTGTGGGTGGGTCTGTGGGTCTGTCTGTCGGTCAGGACTGCGAACGCGTTCGCATTTTCGGTGCAAAGTGTAATCACTGCGTACGCAGTTTCTCAAAGGGTTGGCAAAACCACCGGGTGACGGTGAGCGTTAACGGATGCATTTGCGGTTTGGTTTGGATGGTGTTTTTTCGCTCACCGTCGTGACGGTTTGGTGTATTACGTTTTTGTAATGTTTATGCGTAGGTTGTGAGTGTTGAATTTAATGTGTTTGTGTTCTGATGGTTGTGCAGTGTTGAGTCTGTTGTGTTTATAAGGGCGTTTTCTCTCCAACTTCTTCTTAATGACTTTGGGACGGACCGAGTGCTGAGTGTAATGCTACCTCTCAACGTCCAATGGCAGGGTTTCCACCAGTTGTACACGGTATTCGTCTTAGTATCAATTTGCGATCGCATCGGGCGGGATTTGAACCCGAGACCTCCTGATTGACAGGCGGACGTTCTACCACAGAACCACCGACACTTGTTACGCCTTATTGAAAATTAGACCTTCAGCTTTATCGGAAGCGTATTTAATAGAGTAGGAAATTTTGGTTTAATTGAAATAGAATTGAAATAGAAATTATTGCATCGAAGAAATTCTAATTTAGCGTTTCTCTATTGATTAAAAACAAATGCGCCACCCAGGTTTCGAACCCAGACCATTCGGCTTGGCAGTCGAGCGCTCTACCACAGAACCACCGATAGCTGCTTAGATTCACTGAAATTAAGACAGGCATCGTAAGCATAATAGGTAATAAAGTCTTTTTTTATTAATGAATTTATGAAGGCCTAATCTGGTATTTTTTAAAGGTTAAATCTTGTTTTAGCGCAGTCAGCCGAGATTAGAGGGTTAAAGGGTAGACCCTGTGGGTGGTCCACTTTCTTAACGACCTATATATAGTTCTGTTAATTCAAAGGAGATAATTTAACGTTAATTGCTTTAAGAGCTGGCTGTTTGTCAAGCGGCTCTCTGTGCTTTGTTGATGGTAAGGTTTTTGCTTCTTGTAAATACATTTGGTGTGGATATTTGGATATCTACGATTTCTAACGCAGTCAATGATTTCTTGGGTGTGCGAGTCATTATATGATATTGGAAATTGGACGGCATTGGTCTTTTTCATGTGGTATGCGTCACAACGTCAACAGGAAGTGAACGAGTCGTCCACTACCAGATATCTACGGTATCTTCATCAAGGGCGAGTGTTGAAATAAAATGAGCGTTAAAGATGCGGCAAGTATTTCGTAAGCGAGTAATTCCAAAAAGCCTCTGTAGATATTTCTTTCATTAAAATTTGCTTCGTATTATATTTAACTGATAAACTTGTTCTGTAAAAGGGTTTAATTCAATTGTGCATTGTTATAGTACGTCTAACTTACTGTTGTAACTACTTAACTTATGATATTCTGAATAAATTAAAATTGGTCGTTGCGTCTCAATTATTTTAATTATAATTAAAATTTTATACCGGGCGGGATAGAAATGGGTTAATATTTTTAACAAATAACTCTAAATTGCGGAGATATATCTTTAAGGGTTATCTCGAGAAATTAATACCACTAGGGACAATTCTTCCGAGGAGAGGTATATTTTGGCTTGCCAACTTGTTTTATTTTATAATATTTACATACAATAATACATTTTGAAAGTAAAATAAACTTAAAACATATGCACTTCAAAATTATTGCTTATGTTTTGGAATTAGCTTGAGCTTCAGCATGACCATAATAATTTATGCTCTTCAAAAATTGACAAAAAATTTAACAGCCTTCAAAAACAAAATATTTTTAAGAAAAAAATATTTAAAGCACAGTTAGATTGTCTTTTACGTGTTCAAAATTTCCTGAGAGGAAGTCGAGATACTGGACTTTTATAAAAAAAAAAAAAGGTTTATACATTATTTGAATTAATGTTAGATTATTATGGTCATTTTTAGATAGAAAACAGAAACAGGTCTGGTTGTTTCCAAATAAAAGTTTTTAAGAATTTGTCTCGAGTAGCGTTATAATGTTAATATCAATTCTTTAAGTTGATTCAGATGGTAATTTTTCGAATCAGTCTTCAACAATAACATTTATTTCCTAGACAACAAATTTATTTCATTCTTTAATGAAAAATATTTAAAGTTAATAATACAGGGTGTTTCGGATAAGCATGTCGTGAACTCGACGGTATGTTCTTTGGGTCCAGATGAGTCTAATAATCTCCTGGTAATATTGGTATTTTACAAATTTTGTTAAACTCTAGGGATGCAACGGATAACCGGAACCGGAACCGGAACCGAGAAGAACTGAGTAAATTCTAGGAACCGGAACTGAAACCGGAACCGATAATATAAAAATTTTATAACCGTATCCGGAACCGGAACCGATATTTCTAAAAAATGATAACCGAAACCGGAACCGGAACCGGGTTTTTCATTGTTTTAAACGGTTTTTAAACGGTTCTATAACTTTATTTACCAACATTTGGCGCATGTTGAAATTAAGTAATTAAACTTCCTAATTTACTATTAGTTTTTCATATAAGCTTATCTTTATCCTATCGCAGATAACTCTATGTGGGTTTCTACGTAACTGTCAACTGACACACCCTTCCTTATTCGATTGCATAATATAATCGCTGGCCTGGGTAGTTTTTGTCTAGAAAATCTAAAATTTAAACTTTTGCATTTGCTTACATTTTACAAATGACAATGCTTATTGAACGAAATAATAGGGACTCCATTTAGAACGATATACTCAACTGAAATCAAAACGATGTCATAGAAATCCCGTCTTTATATTTTTCAATGAAATGAGGCAGGGGCGTAGGAACCAGGGGGGCAATGCCCCTCCCTAGAATTTTGCTGGGAGGGGCAACTAATGTTATTGCCCCTTCAAAAGCTCAAATTCTCAATTTAAAAGCATATAGAGCTTATAGAAGCTCAACTGTGTCTTTTCCCGCTAATTTACATAGTAGTCAAACAGTAACACATGCATTCGATGAAGCTACACTCCTTTAAAAATTCAAAACCATTCTCATTTTATTATTGTGCATTTGTGTAGCTTAAATTCATAAACGACTCTAAAGACTAAAATAAACTTCATATGATAACTGTTGTTACTGTTAATGCATTAATGACATTCGCGACCGATTTCTCACTCTACATCGGGGGCTATGACCCCCGTTTCGTTTCTCTTTGCCCCCTCCAACTTCTAAAACGTTCCTACGCCCCTGAAATGAGGAGCGGAAGGGAAGGCAATGTCTCCCCAAAACTTGAAAGTACATCATCCCCCCCCCCCTCCATCTTGAAACGATGAAACCGTGGGAATTATCAAACAGAAGACTTCAATTTTACCCTACTTTATTGAATAAACAAATAACGCGCTTACATGATTGAGTTCCCTACGAGAGAATAGTAGCAATAATTTTTAAATTATTTTACATTAAGTCATCAAGATCGTGATTCTGGTCAGACTTCGGAGTCTGAACTCCAGACTTCAAAGTTCTACCAGAATCTTTGTTTTTAATGCTCCAAACGCTGATTCCCGTGATTTATATTAATCGTTTCACTTAGGGCTTAAAGCCATTTTTAAGCGTTTTATATAATTAACATGCAAGTACGTGTTAAATCTAATAGTAGAAGGCGATACATGTTAGCCCTAACTCTAGAAGGCGATAATCGCGACGCGGCCTTAATGATTATAAGGGACCCCAAAAATAGTTTCGCGGGAGGACCCCGAACCCATAGCTACGTCACTGAGAAAGCTACTATTTTTAAAATATAATTTATCAAAAACAATTTTTATTTTCTAAATAAATAAATGTGGTGGATTTTATTTCTCTTTAACTTCATTTGAATTGCTTGTGTATTTCACTTTAATTAATACTAAACACACTGGAACCGTATAGGAACCGTTTCGGAACCGGAACCGATCGGTTCTAAATTTTGAGATCCGGAACCGAAACCGGAACCGATAAAGCAAAAATTTAGGAACCGAGATAGTCCAAAAAAGTGGAACCGTTGCATCCCTAATCTTTAGGGCCCAAACACACATACGGTTCGCAAGCGATTTCGCCTGCGAATTTTCGCGCACGCGCCCATGTGCCATGACTTCCATTCTATTTAAGTCACGCGACGTGACGCGATTTGCTAGCGAAATTTCGCGCGCGAAGGCTATGTGTGCATCCGCCTATATTCTTGCAAAGGGTTTGAAGTTCCGCGACTTGTTTATTATCTGTCATAGGGTATGTTTATTATCTGTCATAGGGTCAAATCAAATCAAATCAAAGTATTTTATTTTTTATGAGTTAAGTCGGTTGTCAAGGGGCCAAGTCTTCAAACGACTTATAGCTCCTTTTTGTCATTAATAAAATTAATGTTTATTATCTGTCACAGGGTATGTTTCTTATCTGTCATAGGGTATGTTTATTTTCTGTCATATAGTATGTTTATTATCTGTCATAGGGTATGTTTATTATCTGTCATAGGGTATGTTTCTAATGAACAAAGTCAATCAGTGTTTTTAAAAATAAAAAAGTTGATACACAAATGACATGCAATTTAGACAAGGAAAATAGAACATTTTTTATTTACGTTGTTTCAACGTGGCTTAATTTTAAGGTGGTGTCATCTGTGCTCGTCAATTGCATGGGCTCAGGTACTTCATCCGAGTTGGCAAATTCTAAAGACCATTAACAGATGAGAATGTCTAGGAAATTTGGATTCTCTAGCATGAGTATACTTTTCAAGTTATTAGCCCTTCAACCGGGTCTCTGCCACTCTCTGGTACATTATTTTCATCACAATCTTCTTGTTTTGTCTAAAATCGCTCGACTCGTTTTTGTTCAAATTGGGTACCATGATGAAAGCTATTTAAAGCTGAACTTTGACGGTGACCCCTTTTCTAATTGAAACCAACTTCGTATCTCTAATGGTTCTCGAGATAAATTTTAAATGACCTTGAAGACGTTTCAAATGTCCCCCTGCACGAACTACGTGACCTGAAAATTTCAAATCCGTACTAAAATGAAATTTTGACTCATTATCACTAGATCGTATTTTACAAAAAAAATCATTGTTACATTGGCTACTCTTTGTAGAAAGTGTTGAAGGCATGGTAGCGGACGACGACTAATATAAATTTTTAATTGGAATCGAAATTGTTTCATATGGAGTATTGATGGGCTGTCTTTACGGATTGGTCAAAATTTGTCTTAGTTTCTTTTGTGATAAATCAGGGTACACGATTGCGAATATTTACATAGAAAAGCGAATAAATTGAATTACAAAGGTGAAATAGTAAGCATGACTCCGTCACTCTGGAATGGAATCATGCGCAGAAGTAATCCTTGGTTTAAAAAAGAAACTTCTATAATAGCAAGAATAAAATCGAGTTTTGTTGTTGTTTCGTTCAATTACGCATTTCGTCGAAAAATGAAGTAGCTTGCAACATAACTGATTTTGAAGTTAAAGCCCAAAAGGTTTTAAAAAAATTTGGGCCCCATTTTGAAGAAATTTATGCCCCCCCCCCTAGAAGAATTTCAGAGATTAACTGATTCAGTATAACCCTAGCCTTACAAAACAAGCATGTTTCTCCCTCGGATCAGAGATTGGCACAACCGTGATTTTCCATTTACACCAAAGGCGTGGTTTGCAGACCTCTGACCCCAAACACACAAACGCGTTTTTCGAACCAAGGTTAAAATAGCCAGACTTATCCAAAACCTCAAAGTTATCGATAATACTACATGCAAGTTGTACAAAGAAATTAAACAATGACGATGGCTAATGTGTATTGCAAAAAGGGAAGTCAATAATTAAAATTTCATTCCGCATCAAGGTTCTTACAAGCGGCACTATTTTGGATTCCGCATCCAAAATCCGTTGAACAAAACAAATACGTGCACAACAAAACGGTGATATTTTCATTGACTGACCGAAATTCTGAACGATTGAGCTCGAATCGAAGTTTGGACTAAACTAAATATCTCGTGTTTCAAATTTAAGTCACTTTCGCGAGATGCCCCGAACAAAAGTCTGAACGCCGGCCATCCAGATGAAACCCATATATTATTTTATGCAACCAGACGGAAAATTCGTTTTCATCCTCATCTTATGTGATTGTTTTAAAGCTCGGTTGAATTTGGAACAGAGGTTATCGTTTTTATATTTTGCAGAGTTTTCTAAAACTGTATATATACCTAGCCTACATTTTGGAACGAATATGGCCACCAAGGGAACAAAGACTAGCGAGACGAAAGAAATAGTGTTCGCTTGTCCAAGTGGCAAGACGTCGTAGGATTCGTAGTTAAATCATGGCTACATTACCATCGATATGCCGGACTTAAGAAGCAACCATTTCGAACTGTGAAAATAAAATTGGGTTTTTGAAAATGGCAGGAGTGAAAGAACGCTTGTGTTGATAAAATTAAATAGATTCGCTAAATGGCTAAATTTTGAGGCTCTGCTCAGTTAAGCATAAACTAAATTGTTCAAATCTAACAGTGTTTTTAGGTTCACATTGTCAGCCCATAGAGCTACGAGGTCAAGCCACTGGTTTGATTTACAATTAAAAGTTTTTTTCTGTGATTTGGAGTAACTGTCGGTGATGAGATTAATTAAATTTATTTCTGTAAGCGCCAATACGACTTGAAAGTCATTTGTTAATTTATCCGACCCATTTCACGTTATTCCCGAACGCTAGGGCCAGTAGCGGCGCCAGGATTATTGGGGAGGTAGGCCAACCATTTGGAGGCCCCACCAAAATTATGGAGGCCCCCCACCACAATTTTTTCAAATTCGTCCACGTAGATTATTTAATTTTTTTAAGCAAGTGGTGAAATTTGGGTAAAATGGGTACGCGACGAAACAATTAGAATTAATTATGAATTTAAACATTACTAACAACAGAGTGTTTGTTGATCCTTTTTTGTGTACCGATAACACTTAACAAATGAGTGGTTATTTACTATTTCTACGACTGAATTCCAGTCTATCAATTTACATTCATTCCTTCGGTATTTCGCATGTACATCCCTTACATCAGAACTTACAACTTTACGAAATGAATGTACGTAGGTACACTATGTAAAGTAAGTTTAAGAACCATTTATTTGTAAAGATAAAATTAAAGATACAATTTGGATATAGTAGCGCTCGCGAAAAATTAAAACTAAAAAATAAACTACTGTCAAAGAAAAGTTACTCGTACCATTGAAAGGAATAAAAACAGCAGTGTCGTTGGAAAATTAATAAATAAATAAATTATTTAACAAACAAATTACAGAATTTTTTGATATTAAATAATTTGGAGGCCCATATATTAAATTTTGAAGGCCCCTACCAAAATTTCATGTAGGCCCAGGCCTACCCCGGCCTGTTGCTGGCGCCGCTACTGGCTAGGGCTCATATCATGATGGTGTTTTTTGCATGACGGAGCTCTAGCCAATTTTAGTCGTTATGTAAAAGCTCACGTAGATACTACGTTCCCCTTGAGGTGGATCGGACGAGGTGGAGGGCAATCTCCAGATTTAAACCTGTGGATGTTTTTTTCCCGGCAATTTTAACAATCCACTAATCAACTTTTGGTACTTGCTAAAAACTAGATCGTTTCACCAATAAAAACAAATGATTAATTAAAAAAAAATTGGTTCAAGGCCGAATATCGTTTTGATACATATGAGGTAATTTTGTTGTATTGGACAGTACTTTACGAGGGCCGATATCTCTGAATCGAACTCATGTTCATAAATCATTTTCGACTAATTACGATCCAAAGTACACGTTAACGACATACTTATCGAAAACGCAATATTTACGGTGTATGGCTCTCTTATAATTAAGGCGGTTTTAGTTAAGTAATAAATTAATAGATTGGCCTCTTTTAAATTGCTACTCGTTGTCGATTTTTGCATTATATAATTTGTTAACAGACCCTATTCGACATGTTGGTTTCAAAACATTTGTTTTAACTCTATTTCAATCATCTTTGGCGGTGTCTGGCACAAGACTGCTGTCTGTCTGGGTAACCAATCCTGGTTGCGCCAAATTACAATTTTTGCCAATTAAAAATGAAGACCACTACTTAACGATGACACTTACAAGGAGACTACCCGGGGTGGTTATCTCCGATTTGGTTCAAACTTGGGTGGTAAGTAGACCTTCATGTAACTTGAAAATCCCTAAAAGGGTGGACAAGAATGGGCTTTCGTTTTGCCATGGCAACCAAAAATGTTTTTCCCAACTTAAAAACTGATTTTCTCTATGAAAATTAACATGGGAAAATCGAAGATTTTAAGGGTCCCCCCCTAACAATATTTTTAAAAAAATTAAAAAAGGTTCATCAATTAGATACATATTTCAGATCATGGCTAAATTTGGGAAAAAAACCTCAATTTGGTAAATATGAGTAAATATACATATATTGGGTAAATACGAGTAATCAGTTTTTAAGTTGTGAAATACATTTTTGGTTGCCATGGCTTGTCCTTTTGTCCGGTGGATTTTGCAGTCGTGGATTCGTTGTTGTCCGAAATAATTATCTCCACAGTTGCATCGTAGTTTCGATTATTTTGTTAAAATCCAGGTAAAATCAAGGATACATTATGTTTGTACACGATCCGTTCAGCCCTATAAAGTCAATAAGCCTTTCTATAAAGTCATTACGCTTGCCGAATTTGTTTTAATGTATCGCCTTCGTCACGAGATACGTAGGAGTTCAGTTCGATTTTGAAGGTTAGATCTTTATAAAAAGGGCGACTCGGTCTTTTTTAGTTCGTGTCTTGTTCAAATTGTTACCTAGGAGCAACAAACACAAGAAGAACACACTAACGAAGGGTTGCGTTCTCCTTGTGTAGGGTGCTGTGTTTGTTGCTCCTAGTTGTTACAGTGTTCCACGCGCTCTTTAATATTTTAGCGTAAAAGGCTCGCGCACTTTTTTTTATTTCAGGGAGCACGCGCGAAATCGCTCGAGCCCGTTTACGCTAAAATATTAAAGAGCGCATGGAACATTTTAAAAAATGGAATAAGACATAAATAGAGTTTATCCTAACGTCTATTGGCTATCATAGTTAAACGCTGCCCCCATGGGATCGGCGCCACTGGCAGTGAACTGTGATTTGAAAGCAGAATGACGCCATTCTGTTGTTCACAGGAGTATTTTTTAATACTATTTCATTTAATTTGACAAATTAATCAACAATAAAAAATAATATATGTCCCTTTAAGGCCGCACCTCTAACGAGCTCTAAACTGTTTTTTCAGTTCGAAGAACTGTTTTTGTTATAATATATGCCCATTTATGAGAAGTGGTGGTTTATAAAATTTGGTTGAGTCACTCTTGTAATTTTTTTAAAAATATTAAAAATGAAATGTTTGTATCAATAAAAGTTTGCCGATTATTGAGCCAGTTTTTCAAAAAACAAGGAAACAAAAATAATTTTTTTGTAATATGAATCGTGTACCCGTGTGTAGGTGCTGGTTTGCTCAGATTTAAAGAGTGTAATTTAATATTTTTAACAATATTTTTGGAAATACTACTGAAATTAAGTGAAAAATATAGCAATTACAAAATTCTTAGTTAATATTTTGTTACTAGATGGCGGTATAAAAATTGGATTAAATGTTCAAACTTAAATTTTAAACACTAATAAAATTAAACACCATTATGAATAATCAATTTATATTAAGTGAAAAATACAGCAATTCCAAAATTCTTAGTTATATTAAGTGAAAAATACAACAATTCCCAAATTCTTAGTTATTTTTTTTTACGAGATGGCGTTGGGAGCCTAAAATGAATGAAAATGACGAGAGAATGAATTCGAGGAATAAAAAGCAGATAAAATGTTCAAACTAAAAGTAAAATAAAATGAAGAATATATTATCGGAAGCGAGATTGGATTTAACACCCGTTCGCTTAATAGTGCGCGTCCTTAACCATTACACCGGCCTCCTCGCTGGAATAATGATTTAAAAAGTAAAATACGGATATATACAAAAGCATCATACAAAAGTGTCTTAACGATGCATTGAGAACGAAATAGCCAGAAATAACAAAATTACAATTACATACAGGTCAAATCACTAATTATTTTATTGCACAAACTCAATTTGCAACTAGATTTTGTATTATTTATGAATTATCGTTAAATTTGACTAGAATGCGGCTCCAGCTTTTTTCGTAATTTTCTGTTTTAAATACTTCATTTTTTGACGGTGTTAACTAATTAAATAGTAAAATGTTGATATCTAATCTAGAGCTCCAAAATGCAAGGAATACAAATCTGGTCTCAGAATTTAAATCGGTCGAGTGGTTGATTTTATAATCACCGCGAGTGGTTGATTTTATAATCACCGCGAGTGGTTGATTTTATAATCACCAGCAAAAAATAACGGGTGACTTTAAATTTTTAACAGTATTTCGATGTTTTAAATTGTTTGACTGTGTTAACTATTTAATTAGTAAAATGTGCACATCGTGGGCAGTGCTACGAAATCCAAGGAATCCAAATCTGGTCTCCAAATTAAAATCGGGCGAGTGGTTGATTTTATAATCATACGCAAAAAATAAGTGTTGACTTTAAAGTTTCGATTCGCAGATCTGTCCCGATCGTGTCTACGTTAAGTTGACGTGACGCGGATTCCCCCGTTTTGGGCTGCATTAAAAAGCATCCTATACAATTCAGCGGGTTTTTAAGGCGGAGGGCAAAATGAGATCTAAATATACTGTCTGCTCTCAAGATAAATATTCAAACATTTTATTTTAGGTTTTTAATAAAAGTATAAAGTACTTTTTTAATTACTTACCGCTTGTGAAATCGCCAATAGAACTTTAAAAAAATCGCACGCTGGCTTGTTTTAAATACACGTGGAGATTCGGTGCTCACGTGACGTTTATTTGCCCCTGAAGTCGAAGCCAGCGCACCCTTGTGAGACAATCGCGAATTAACCACATCTCTAGTTGCTACGGAACGTAAGCGGGAAATGAAAAGCGGCCCGAGAAGTGTCCTTCAGTAATTCGTCCATGGTTGTTCTACGTAGCGTCCTGCTGATCTTGAATAGTTCTGTGTTGGTGGTTAAAGGCGGGTAAAGGTAGCATTCCCTTCCATCAGGACTAGTCTGTGACATCGTACCTCGTTTTAATTAGGGAATTCTTTGTAAATCCAAAAGATTGTGAACAGTGCGCGGATGATGTAACGTAGGTAACACCGAAACTTTCGTTAAAGAATATTTCTTAAGACCCGTGTTATTAAAATGGCGCACAAAATGTAGGCGGATGATGCTCAGAACACATTGGGTTGGATTGTGTTACGCAGTTCTTTCGCTTCGAAATAATTATAATAATATTCCGTTAAATGGATGCAGGTTTCATATTGTGGAAAGCAAGGCCCTGAATGAGGTCTTGATTACCTAGGTATTATAATATCTTTCTGAGTATTTGTCCGAATTTAGCATTACACAGCTGGTTTTTAAAGCATTTTTCAAGTGTCGTTCAAAAATGAATTTATACATATGCATCTTTTACCTTTGACGCCATAAATCCAGTTCCTCGACTGTATTTTACAAACAAATTAAGAAAGAATTACTTTGATTTGTCTTCAACAAAAATATTTGTTATATACCCATCCCATTAAAAAGAATAAATATATTTTACGGAAATTATTAGGATCACATTTTAATCTTAGGTCTAGAATTATTTTATTAAACCCGGGTGTTTTGGATAAGCATGTCGTGAACACTAGGGCGTTTTCTTTCGGTCCAGATGAGTCGAAAATGTCTAGTCAAAATTGGGGTGATAACACCAGGAATTAATGTAATCAAATAAAACATGTGAACAGGCAACGGCCGCGTGAGTAAAGAACTTCGCGAGGACGTTAACAGCGAGTCACGTTAATTGTTAAGCTAATGTTCTTTATTGATAATCTTAGTCGCTTAAAAGGCTTTAGCAGTGGAAATACTACCTATGTAGTGAAACAATAATTTCCTGAGTATCATTGATTCTGTAATTTATTATAATCTTGCATCTAATGGTTTCCATATTCACTTTCATTAAACGTATTTGGTATTCTCATATTCTCGTTTTCAGTTTAGTGTAAGCCTAAAAGTTTTCATTATAACTGAACAATGCCTAAGAATACTTCACTTACTTTAATAAAAATGATGGTTACTCTTTAAACGGGTGATATTTATTTTCTGAGTGAGCGAGGTTATTTGATTGGGACACACTCCTATAGTCTAAATACTAGTCTTAACACATAACTAATAGTTTCTATTATATATTATTATATATAATTAAAAATGGTCCCGAAAAAAAATCAATCCAAGTCTAACCGCAGCATCTGGCAAGCATTTAGTCGGTGGCTTATTAAGCCCTTCCGGGCAATAGGCCAATTTTATTATAAGGCCCTCTAAGCTATTTTTTAATATTTATTATTTGAGGCCCCTCGAGACGCGCGCCTATTGCATCCATTGGGTAATTGGCCACTTAACTTTGTTACTTGAAAATTAAATTAAAACCAAAAATATTATAAAATATTTTGGATTTTAGTCGTTATTTCAGGTGAATTCGTAGGAGCAAAAGCGACATAAGACCCAATTCTACCTTCGCGCCTGCTAAAACCTCTAGCGAGAGCTTCACTATAGACGACATATCTTACTAGTTTGAATAATACTAGCAACATTATATTTAGTCTATTGTCTTGCACGATTTTCTCTCTTCGATTTACTTGCCCATAGAAATACGTTCTAAAACGCCTCACTCACTTGTCAGTAGCGCTGCAGTCGCGAAATTTATCCGAATTTGGTGACGTAGCTCGTACGTTACTCTTACCGCCCGATCCCAGTTCAACAAGCTCCCACTGAACGATTTACCTTTCTGACACACTTTTAGGTCTTATGTCGCTTTTGGTAGAAGAGTGGTCGCAAGCTTTTCGCGTTGAGCCAGCCGCTTACTATTACCGATATCTTCGTTTAAGTATCGGGTAAAAGCTGCGATGACAAAAGAAATCATTTCAAGACAAATAGTGTTAACGGATCATTGAATGCAGTAATGTGTATTTACTATTTAAAAATAAATAGGGGGTGTTTTTAGCAGTGAAGAAGGTTAGCAATAATACACAAAGGCATCTGTAATTAGGGAAAGGTTTGATTATATTTTATTGGGCGGAGCCTCAACATTTACCCGAGCTTAGAAGAGCTATTTAATTATTTCAACCTTTTTTATTTTTGACAGGTGAATTAATATTCATTCGACAAGCGCTAATGACAGTCCTTTCACTTCCATTGGCAATTTGTTCAAGAGCCTCATTCTATTTCCCTAGTAATTCTAAATGCTTGCTTCTTGTGTCCGGTGTATTGATAGCACTATCTACGTGGTTTCGCTACGAAGCTTACGAAGACTTAACACTGGGACAGGCGAACGCTGTTTCGTCCGGCTCCCCAGTCGTAGTTTCATTGCTGGCAATTTTCTTTCTCAAAGGTACTTGTGGCTTTTGATTATTTCTAAGTCCTTCTGTTCAATGTTTAAAACGCAATTCTTTCGACCACATCAATGAACAGTTTTAGTATAGGCATGGAAAACGTCACGAAGTGTATAATGCTGTAATTGTTTCTCTTTGTCAATGATTTAATAATGAGGTTTTCATTGAATAGAAAAAATGATCAGGGCGGTACTTTTTTCACTGATGTTGACTACGATTGGACTGGTTATGATCACGAAAGTTCCATTGTTACTTTTTGAAAGTGAGGAACACGTTTACAAAAGGACTAGCAATGATATCGGATTGATTTACGCTGTAGTTTCGATGGTCCTGTTTTCAATATATACAATCATCGTAGCTAAGCTGAAAGAATACCATTGCACCGTCGTCATATTTCATTGCGCGTGGATATCGACACTGTTATGCGTGCCTATAACGTTATTCTCCGGAAGGACAGTCATACCCGATCCGTCTACATGGCAGCCGATATACTGCATCTTCATGGCGGTTTGTAGCTTCTTGGCGTTGTTATTACAAATAGTCTCCCTCGGTTTGGAGGGCGCGGCATTTTCTCAAATATGCATGAAAATTACAGAAGTTATCCTCTCTTTCCTGTATCAAGTGCTTTTGTTCCATGAAGCTGCAGGACCCTTAACCATCAGCGGGACAGTCGTCGTTACTTTCAGCGGTGTTTCTTTGACATTCTTCAAATGGCTCAGTTTCCAACCGAAAGAGAAACGTCTATACAAAATGTTCCGTTTCATGAATTTATAATATTTTAAATTTGTTATTAATAAAATAGAACGTAAAGGATAATAAAATTAATTAGATCATTGCATGGATAAAAGTATACAGGGTGTAACTAAAACAACTATCTAGTGGTCATAAGTCAGATTTTTAGTACGGATTTGAAATTTTCAGGCCACGTAGCTCGCGCAGGGGCAGCTCACTCCAATGATTATTAGGACACCCTCGTGTGATTAAATCATGATTAGTTTAGATTACAAATAAATCTGTCACTTTGGCTGTACAAAGATTAAAAATGATTTAAATTTTTAATCATGATTATTAGGACACCCTGTAACAAAGTGATCTGCCCCTCGGAAATTTTAAACGGAAAGTTTAACGACCTTGAGGTGGCGGAGTGGTTAGCACTGTCGCCTCGCTTGTAGCGGTTATCGGTAATAGTAAGTGTAGGGAGCTTTTGGCTCGTGTGGCATGAAGGGCTTGCCACCACCTTCCTACGCATTGTAACCCGGCCACCTGAATGAAAGGCATTAAGGCTCGATGACTTAGGCCTAAGGTGGTGCCTTGGGTATAAGCCTAACTGATTATAATATCTTTAAGGTCATTCAAAAATTATCTCGAGAACCGTTGAGTTTAGAAACTTGATTTCCAATAGAAAAGTGCTTGCAATGTCTTCTCTCTGAAGAGTGCCATGAAGCGAAACGAGAAGCGGGAGTTTCAAGCCATTGCAAATTAGGTGGAACCTCTATTCCGTTTGGATATCAAGGTGGAACGCCCTTCGGGTTCGGTGTACCCGCAGATTCAAGGAATCATAAAAGCGCGGCCATACAAGTATGGCATGAACGTATGGGTCCTCAAGATAAGCGCCACGTAGCTATTAATATGAATAATTAAATATAATTCATAATTAATTATACTATTAATTGCGGTGGCAAGCGGGCGTATGGGGTATTTTTACCTCTCCGAGGGGACAAAGTCCCCTAGGAGGGGTTATACAACGACCGTGTCTGTCTGTGGGTGGGTCTGTGGGTGGGTCTGTGGGTGGGTCTGTGGGTGGGTCTGTGGGTGTGTCTGTCTGTCAGGACTGCGAACGCGTTCGCATTTTCGGTGCAAAGTGTAATCACTGCGTACGCAGTTTCTCAAAGAGCGTTAACGGATGCATTTGCGGTTTGGTTTGGATGGTGTTTTTTCGCTCACCGTCGTGACGGTTTGGTGTATTACGTTTTTGTAATGTTTATGCGTAGGTTGTGAGTGTTGAATTTGTTGTGTTTGTGTTCTGATGGATGTGCATGTTGAGTCTGTTGTGTTTATATGGGCGTTTTCTCTCCAACTTCTTCTTAATGACTTTGGGACGGACCGAGTGCAGAGTGTAATGCTACCTCTCAACGTCCAATGGCAGGGTTTCCACCAGTTGTACGCGGTATTCGTCTTAGTATCAATTTGCGATCGCATCGGGCGGGATTTGAACCCGAGACCTCCTGATTGACAGGCGGACGTTCTACCACAGAACCACCGACACTTGTTACGCCTTATTGAAAATTAGACCTTCAGCTTTATCGGAAGCGTATTTAATAGAGTACGAAATTTTGGTTTAATTGAAATAGAATTGAAATTGAAATTATTGCATCGAAGAAATTCTAATTTAGCGTTTCTCTATTGATTAAAAACAAATGCGCCACCCAGGTTTCGAAACCAGACCATTCGGCTTGGCAGTCGAGCGCTCTACCACAGAACCACCGATAGCTGCTTAGATTCACTGAAATTAAGACAGGCATCGTAAGCATAATAGGTAATAAAGTCTTTTTTTATTAATGAATTTATGAAGGCCTAATCTGGTATTTTTTAAAGGTTAAATCTTGTTTTAGCGCAGTCAGCCGAGATTAGAGGGTTAAAGGGTAGACCCTGTGGGTAGTCCACTTTCTTAACGACCTATATATAGTTCTGTTAATTCAAAGGAGATAATTTAACGTTAATTGCTTTAAAAGCTGGCGGTTAGTCAAGTGGCTCTCTGTGCTTTGTTGATGGTAAGGTTTTTGCTTCTTGTAAATACATTTGGTGTGGATATTTGGATATCTACGATTTCTTGGGTGTGCGAGTCATTATATGATATTGGAAATTGGATGGCATTGGTCTTTTTCATGTGGTATGCGTCACAACGTCAACAGGAAGTGAACGAGTCGTCCACTACCAGATATCTACGGTATCTTCATCAAGGGCGAGTGTTGAAATAAAATGAGCGTTAAAGATGCGGCAAGTATTTCGTAAGCGAGTAATTCCAAAAAGCCTCTGTAGATATTTCTTTCATTAAAATTTGCGTCGTATTATATTTAACTGATAAACTTGTTCTGTAAAAGGGTTTAATTCAATTGTGCATTGTTATAGTACGTCTAACGTACTGTTGTAACTACTTAACTTATGATATTCTGAATAAATTAAAATTGGTCGTTTCGTCTCAATTATTTTAATTATAATTAAAATTTTATACCGGGCGGGATAGAAATGGGTTAATATTTTTAACAAATAACTCTAAATTGCGGAGATATATCTTTAAGGGTTATCTCGAGAAATTAATACCACTAGGGACAATTCTACCGAGGAGAGGTATATTTTGGCTTGCCAACTTGTTTTATTTCAAATTCTCAAAACATCATAAGTTTTAAATAATTAACACATTTTTGTCTCTGTTGTTTTTACAGAAACTACCCCTGAAGTTTTAACTAAAAATAAACTATACATGCCGATTTTATTACTTTCTTAATGCAAGTTTAACGTGAACCTTTAAGTTTACATGTTAAATTATGAAAGCTTTAAATATAGCATGGTGTGGTTTCCACTGGAATTCTATATAAAATTTACATTTTTGAACCTATAAATTCTACATCTGGAATTTTACAAGATATTTTACAAACACAGTTTATTTTGGCTCCAGTAAAATCAACCTAAGTCTTCCTGACATTTTTATAGGAGTAGATGTTTGATTTAGCTTTTATTTTTCCGTTGATTTTACAGGGACTGAAAGCATATTTGGCAATCAAACTGTACATTTCACAGCATATTTCACATCAGCGTGCCCGTGATTTTTACAGGAAACTCGGGTTTTCGCTACTTGGGTTATGTTTGTATTTTCAACTGGGTGAACTACTTAAATTGACAAATATCCAAAAGTAATTTTTACAGACGTATAGCCTGTTTTAATAACAAGAACTTACATGAACCTGTTGTTTTTCAATATGCTGATTCACGTAATTTTTAACAGGGTTTTTTTTATATCTCAGTGCAAGATTTTTCTATATCCATTTTTGTGCCACCTTGGTCGTGGGCACTGTGCAGTAGGACCTGCCTAGTTATGGCACTGATAGACAACTGTTAAATACATGCATTTTATTCTTAAATCTTAATGTTGAAAGCTTTCGACACTTATTCGTTTTATTAAGTACATTAAGGTAAGGAATAAATTAGCAGAAATTTGAAGGCAAAGTCTTTATTTCTATGTTCAAATAGTACACAATTCAATCCGGATAATAATAAACTTGTTTATATTACACTAAAAAAAGATATTTTGATTTAATCTCGAACGTCGATTTTTATGCCAGCTATTATGTTTCCGTTCTTTTGGATTCCTTCCCGGAAAAGAGCCTCTGTTTCTTGGCTAATCAGCTCACCAAGTTCGTCCACTTCTTCGGACAATCGCTCGATCTCTTCTGGCTCATGGCAGGATTCCATCTTCTCTTTGAGCGTGGCTTTATCTCTTTGCAATTTTCTGGCATGTTGCAGACGATCAAATCCTGGATTCGTGGCTCCGACAGCCTCAGAAATAGTTTCCTCTTTTTGGACGTCACACTTTGACGAAATAACGACTGGTTTGACAGGCGTTTTCAACTTGTCTCCATCTTGCTGCGCTTCATCTACATTGACAGGAATACGAGCCGTATTACTCGTTTCGACAAAAGCAGTCGGTGTTGAGGTTTGCGGTAGTTACACCGCAGCTTTATAAATGTTATTCAATATCTAGAAAGGTTAAGGCTTAAGGGTTATGTGAGTGTTTCAGATGATTCCGACAAGTACGAAAAAAAATAAACAAAAATCGCCCACTTAGCTATTTTGGCGTCAATTATAATTCATTTACTGCAACACGCTTCGACAAACTTTACTGGGAAAATAGGTTTTGAAATTTTACCTAATGGTTTTTCAAAAATTTAAAAATGCAAATAATAGATATAACGGCCAGTTTAATTAGATGGCGCCAAGTGAGCTATGAGGGACGATGATTTAAAGCAAGTGGCGGCGCGACGTGAAGTAGCTCTTTTTTCAATAGATGTCGCTAGCCTCGAAATGAAAAAGGTGGTTGATTGGATCGTTTGTAAATTGATCAATAAAATAAAGTACAGCAACAAATATATTTTTATATGGGATATATAATTTAGGTTAAAGCCCACTAAATAGAGTATACGTTGTCTAACTATAATACTCTACAATGGATCTCTGACGACGTTATCATTTGGCTATTTAAATTTTAGCTTCCTTTGACATAAATAGATGACACCACGCTCTACTGTACTTCGCGTTTATCGAAGAATTTGATATATTCATGGCCATCTCTAATAACAGGGGCCTTTTCATAATACAGATGGCAATGATAGAGCCGCCACTTGCTTTAAGTCTACCATAGATATTTTGTTTTCCTCAGGCAGAAAGTGGTCTCAGCGCATATTTAAATATCTGCCAATACGGTGTTCCTGAATTTATTTTACTATCTATTGGGTTAAACAACTCTTTTAAACCGTACATTTGGGTATTTCAAACATACGCACTACCTGTTTTATTCGCGACCGAAAACTCTCGCTACGCCCCTTTCGGTTCGCCACTGAAACCTAGATAGGTAGCGCCTAAAGCAGACGCTATTAGGTTTCCCTCGTCGTTATTTGGTAATTTTCACTTTAGAAATAATGATACTTGCATTTTAATATAATATTTTGCTTAATTTATTTAAAAAAAAGGTTCTTATGACTCTTTAATTCGACTGTACCAGACGCTAGGTCACAGGCGCTACGTCGGAGAAGCTAGCACCGTTACGCCACCTAGACTCGTTCCAGTCGCGAAAAATTACTATGGACTTGAGAAGCGGAATTTTGCGAGGTACATCTCACTTTTGGTACTTCAGAATAAGAGTTTCCATTATTAAACTATAATTGAACCTGGCGAAATATGCAACTAAAACGGTATTAAAATTAAAATTTAATCGAAATAATAATAAAGATGGCGTCAACCGATGACATGCGGCGATTTTCTGTTTGAACTTGATTGACCTTAAGACGCGACACCATTTTATATTAAGCATACACGCTTGAGCTCTAACCTTTCAAGATATTAAAGTTCCACAGAATCATTGAAAACATTCGGCAGAATTTTAACTTTCCGTACCTCGTGAAAGCAGATACGTTTAGGACCAATAAAAGTAAAATGATTATGTGGCCTTTTAAGTAACCTTCCCTTTACCTTTAGGCATCGCAGAGTTGGCTTTCCTGGAATCTAATTTTGATTGGTCTATATATAAGTTGGATTTTCCAGAATCTCTTTTTGATTCGTCCTTTTTCACTGACGCCAACTCATGTTGCAATATCACCTTCACCAAATCGTAATGGCCATGCCTACGCGCGACATCCAAAGGCGTAGATCCGTCCACATTAGCGTTAATTTCCGCGTTATGTTGGAGCAGGAGGCGAATCAAATTGACATTTCCGTGAAGACACGCTAAATGCAACGCTGAACATCCAAAATCGTCCAAAGAATTCACATTAGCGCCACTTCTCAGTAACAACTCAGCGATGTCAATTTTTTCCAAGCGCATTGCGTTTTGCAAAGGCGTCATATTTTGGTAGTTGGTAAAATTTGGATCAGCTCCGGCTTCTAATAAAAGTTGGACGGTAGTCAGATGGCCATGATGCGAGGCTGCGTGAAGCGGAGTACCTTTAATAGCACTGGCGCGATTAACTTCAGCTCCGTGTTTCAGCAAATGCGACGCGATATTGTCGTTACCGGACAAAGCCGCTAGCATTAGCGGAGTATTTTCTTTATCAATGGTAAAGTTGCGATCGGCTCCGTTCTTCAGCAATATCGCAACTTCTTCTTCGCGACGTTCCTGTACAGCTGTGAAGAGTGGTGTAAACCCGAAATTACTGGGAATATAAGCTTTTGCCCCTCGATGTAACAAAATGCCACGTGACCTTCTTGGGCCGCCGAGTAAAGAGCGGTAAAATTACTCTTGTCTACTTGATCTACCTTTGCTCCATTATCCAGCAATAAACGTATGACTTCCAGATGACCTTTACTCGCGGCGGCCATAAGAGCGGTAGTACCCATGTCGTTAGCTAACTTAATGTCGGCTTTTTCGAGCAGTAGAGATACATCTTTGTAGCCTTTACTCGACGCGGTAAACAGAGCGCAGATTCCATTACAGTCCATCATATTCACGTCGGCACCTTCCAACATGAGCATTTTCACAATATTCGCGTGTCCAATGTAACTCGCCACCATTAAAGGCGTAGCTTCATCCTGAACGCGTTGGAAGTTAGGGTTAGCACCGGCCGCCAGCAGCATTTGACATGCGGCAAAGTTGGAGTTCATCGCGGCGCTAAATAACGGTGACTGCTGTACTAAGTCGACACCATTAGCATCGGCTCCGGCTCACAATAGCGTCTCTATTTTCCGATTTTCGTTTTTCTTTACGGCATCTATTAGAGCCCTAGTTTTACACGACTGTTCCATACTTAGTTGTGATGGTTATCGATAACGCATTTACAATATTTTGATCATAAAACACGTTCAATATTTTAAATAGGGAGAAAAAAGTGAATTCCTACACGTTTGACACTTATCTCTAATATTGACGCAATGTCTACGTCTCTGCGGGAACGACTCATAATTACGAAAATCACAACTCCGAATACAAAATTCCCATAAATTCCCATATCGCCGAATTCCCATTTCTCCGAATTCCCATAACTCCGAATTCCCATTACGTAGAATTCTCATATCTTCGAACCAAAACCCCGAATACAAAATTCCCATAACTTCGCATTCCCATAACTTCGAATTCCCATAACTTTGAATTCCCATAACTTCGAATTCCCATAACTTCGAATTCCCTTAACTTTGAATTCCCATAACTTCGAATTCCCATAACATCGAATTCCCATAACTTCGAAATCCCATAACTTCGAATAGTAGTTTTTTGGGTACGGAAATGCTAATTATTATTCTCAACTCAATGGTGAAGTTTGTTTTCGTTGTAAAGCTCTCTTGCTGAAGTGAATAGGAGAAAGCGTGTTGATTTCAAATAAATGATGAAAAAAGGACCATAATTAACGGAAATAATGGAAAGATTCAATAGGCCATATCATAAGTAACATAATAACAGTAAGTATGACAATTAACGAGATTTACAACGGAACTGATCTTCATAGCTATTGCGCAATCCAGATGTTTTATCAGCACAGAGCCCCCTAGTGTCTAAAACACGCGAGACTTCCGCCTAAGCCAAACTATCTGGTTTCCGATAGATCGGCGGAATATTACACTTAATTGATAAAATAAAAAATAAAATTCGGTGGCACGAGCCCAAATGAAATATGTTTTTTGGCACGCGGGCTTCAAAACAAAGGCAAAGTTCCTCACGACTCCAGAACGGGCTCTCCGTTTTTTTACCTCTCCGAGGGGACAAAGTCCCCTAGGAGGGGTTATACAACGACCGTGTCTGTCTGTGGGTCTGTGGGTGGGTCTGTGGGTGGGTCTGTCTGTCTGTCAGGACTGCGAACGCGTTCGCATTTTCGGTGCAAAGTGTAATCACTGCGTACGCAGTTTCTCAAAGGGTTGGCAAAACCACCGTGTGACGGTGAGCGTTAACGGATGCATTTGCGGTTTGGTTTGGATGGTGTTTTTTCGCTCACCGTCGTGACGGTTTGGTGTATTACGGTTTTTGTAATGTTTATGCGTAGGTTGTGAGTGTTGAATTTGTTGTGTTTGTGTTCTGATGGTTGTGCATGTTGAGTCTGTTGTGTTTATATGGGCGTTTTCTCTCCAACTTCTTCTTAATGACTTTGGGACGGACCGAGTGCTGAGTGTGATGCTACCTCTCAACGTCCAATGGCAGGGTTTCCACCAGTTGTACACGGTATTCGTCTTTGTATCAATTTGCGATCGCATCGGGCGGGATTTGAACCCGAGACCTCCTGATTGACAGGCGAACGTTCTACCACAGAACCACCGACACTTGTTACGCCTTATTGAAAATTAGACCTTCAGCTTTATCGGAAGCGTATTTAATAGAGTACGAAATTTTGGTTTAATTGAAATAGAATTGAAATTGAAATTATTGCATCGAAGAAATTCTAATTTAGCGTTTCTCTATTGATTAAAAACAAATGCGCCACCCAGGTTTCGAACCCAGACCATTCGGCTTGGCAGTTGAGCGCTTTACCACAGAACCACTGATAGCTGCTTAGTTTCGTTGAAATTAAGACAGGCATCGTAAGCATAATAGGTAATAAAGTCTTTTTTTATTAATGAATTTATGAAGGCCTAATCTGGTATTTTTTAAAGGTTAAATCTTGTTTTAGCGCAGTCAGCCGAGATTAGAGGGTTAAAGGGTAGACCCTGTGGGTGGTCCACTTTCTTAACGACCTATATATAGTTCTGTTAATTCAAAGGAGATAATTTAACGTTAATTGCTTTAAGAGGTGGCGGTTAGTCAAGTGGCTCTCTGTGCTTTGTTGATGGTAAGGTTTTTGCTTCTTGTAAATACATTTGGTGTGGGTATTTGGATATCTACGATTTCTAACGCAGTCAATGATTTCTTGGGTGTGCGAGTCATTATATGATATTGGAAATTGGACGGCATTGGTCTTTTTCATGTGGTATGCGTCACAACGTCAACAGGAAGTGAACGAGTCGTCCACTACCAGATATCTACGGTATCTTCATCAAGGGCGAGTGTTGAAATAAAATGAGCGTTAAAGATGCGGCAAGTATTTCGTAAGCGAGTAATTCCAAAAAGCCTCTGTAGATATTTCTTTCATTAAAATTTGCTTCGTATTATATTTAACTGATAAACTTGTTCTGTAAAAGGGTTTAATTCAATTGTGCATTGTTATAGTACGTCTAACTTACTGTTGTAACTACTTAACTTATGATATTCTGAATAAATTAAAATTGGTCGTTTCGTCTCAATTATTTTAATTATAATTAAAATTTTATACCGGGCGGGATAGAAATGGATTAATATTTTTAACAAATAACTCTAAATTGCGGAGATATATCTTTAAGGGTTATCTCGAGAAATTAATACCACTAGGGACAATTCTACCGAGGAGAGGTATATTTTGGCTTGCCAACTTGTTTTATTATATTCTTAAAGAAAATTATTCACCAAGGACGGTAACTTCAAGAGAGTATCTTTGTCGCAAAAAGGTTCTGTAAGGAAATTAGAATTAAAGCAATAGAAAGTGTCCTACTTATTGTAGTTATGGCACCTATGGCTATATCTAGTTATATATTTGAAACTCAGGTATTATAAATATCATACGTCTATAATATTATTCAATAAGTATATCACTTTGGAAAATATTTTACTAACGTCTCGTAAGAGCTAATCACAGAGTGACGTCATCATGGTACGAAAATCGCCCGGCTAGACACGATAAGGAGCAGACGCAAAACGTCACCGAAGTCCATTATAAAGTCTCTCGTATCTAGCTCTCAGTAAAAGTTTTGCATGTAAAAGGAAGTGACAGACTTATGTAAAATATTATAAACTTATGTAAATATGTACTGGTGAAATAACATCACCCGAGTTCAACTGATAAATTACCTATACTTGAAAATTATAATTAATGATTATTTGTAATTTAAGATTAAATCTTGTCACATTAGGGCCGTGCCGAGCTTTCGTGGGGCTTCGATTTGCACTCCCCCCCCCTTGAACTTTTCCCGTGGGCACCTTCAGCTTGCGGGCCCCCTAACAGTCCCTCATGGGCCCTTTTCAACGGGACAATGCGGATTTTGCCCCCCCCCCACTTTCCCCTTGTCTGCACGGCCCTGTGTCCCATATCAACTCAATCTAATAATCACCCCGATAATCAACCCCGATCATTGCCAATTTATTTGTTGAGAATTTGGAAGACGTTTTATGGACGATATTTTCTTTGTGTGGTCAGGCAATAGACAAAATTTCGACGCTTTTCACCAATCTATTAATAATATTAATTAGAAAATTAAATTTACTTTAGAATTAGAAAACTCTGGTTGATTATCGTTTTTAGATATTAATATTGAGAAAAAACAAAATGGCTTATGTTTCACGATGTACCAAAAACCAACTCATCCAAAAACGTTTCTAAATTTCAATTCCAATCATCATCACCAGGTGAAAACATCAGTGATAAAGGGTCTAAAAAGCCACATTGAGAAAATATCTGATAATCCCATTTTAGATAAACAAATTATAACTAATCAATGAACAAGCTCGGACTATCCTAAAAGTTTGGTGACTTCTATTCTGAACCAAAATATAGTTCAAAATTTAAAACCAGTTGATTCTGAAAAATTAAAAACATTGGTTCTCCCATACATGAAGAACACGACGGAAAAATTAAAACGTATTTTAAAACCATTTGGTATTAATCTAGTTTCGAAAACCACTATCACATTAGGAAAACAACTTTCAAAATTAAAACCAAAAATTTCCGAAGAAAATTTACGAGGTGTAATTTATGAAATTCCCTGCTCGTGTTCTAATGTATACATCGGAGAAACCAAACGTTCAATTACCGATAGAATTAAAGAACATAAAATTTGTAGAAAGAACTGTGATTTGACAAATGGTATTGCGAAGCATATTTGGGAAAATTCTTAGAAGGCATATTTATTCGAAAAAAGTGTACTTTAAATTTAGATAGAGGCTGTTCAGAAATAACTAACTGGGGTTTATTTAATAGGTGGTTTTTTTTTCGCCTGTCCCAGGACAAAAAGTGTAAACTTTTTACCCTAAAATGTTTTATTCGCCTGTTCTCGGGGTAAGATTTACCCTGTTCCGAATTTTGTTCGCTTGTTCCAGAGCTCAAACGTTACACTTTTTACTTCTCCTCGAAAGGAGGTCTAGAGGGAGTAATCTAGCTTATATATAAAATTCATCTGCTTAAATTTCATTTCACGAAAACATAACGGGTTTTGAAGCTTTTAATAACGAATATCCAATTGTTAAATGCTATTTAATGACTATAAAAGTTGCTTGATGACCACTAAGGTGGTGTCTTGGGTATTAGCCTAGCTGATTATTATTATTATTATTATTATTATTATTAAATAAATAAGCCCGGACAGACCCACAGACATACAGACAGACCCACAGACAGACGCGGTGATTGTAATACAACTCCAGGGTACAAAGTACCCTCGGAGAGGTAAAAACCATTTAATATGTTTTGCTTAATTAATTAATAGACCTTCATTCAAAAAAATGCTATTTGCAAATTTGTTACTATCTAGTTTATACCAATTAAAGTGTTATTGCACAGTAGTTTTAAAATATCATGACTGATGACGCGTCTATATCTAAAAAATATTCAAGCTAGAAAGGTTTGTTGATTTAATAATAATAATATTTCGCAAAATAAAACTCTGCGGGCAACCACAGAGGCCTATACGTGGTGGTTAGATTCCATTAAAAATTAGATTAAAGATTTGAAAGCTCTACAAGAAAGGTTTAAATAGATAAAACCAAATTAAAAAAAAATTAAATTTAACATAAGAAATTAAGAATTTTGCGGAAGCCAAATGCCAAAAAAGAATTCCGATACGCAAGAACGAAATAGCGGAATTGAATTCTGAGTGACATTCTCCCTGATTCCAGCCCAGCACCGTAACCAGGATTTGATTTCGGAGGGAGCACACAATGGGAATCAAAAAAAGCCATACGTTTCGGGGGAGGTGGACTTGCCCCGAGGCCCACCCATCTGGCTATACCACTGCATGCTCCTCTCTATTTGAACTCTGTTTGAACCCAAAAACGAACCTTTTTCTATTTGACTAGGCAAAAACCTAACTTTCCCCCCTACCCCTCTAAGACCGAGGGATATAATCGGTACACCGAGTTCGTGCATTTAGCACTGTTAAAGGTACATATTTTCAAGAGTTCGCGAGTTCCATTTAGCACTGTCAAAGGTACGGCAGTGTACACCGAGTTCACAGAGTGTCTTACCCCTCGTCTAAGACGAAGCACTTAATTACATACGTTCCTGATTTCCATACGTGACAAGTCACAACGTAACTAAAACCAAAAAAAGAAATGCCATAGCACCCACTTAAAGGAAGAAACAACTGGACCATGATTATCCAAATTATAGTTCGACTATTCAAATTTGTTTAATGCTGGGAAAAGGGTGGGGCTACTACCACTCTGCTGAGCGCCTGACACGTAGTCACAGAGTGGATAAGAGATTGGTTATGTAAGGTTACAAGGTAGTCGTTTTGGTACGGTTTTACCTCAATAGATCACCGTAAAACGAAATAGAGGCTACGCGGTACCGTATTTCGACTTACTCGAATTCGTTTTTTAGTGTTTGTCGAAAGAGTATTTCATATTACAGCAAACCGGAAGCTGTCAAACATGCATTGAAACCGGGTAAATCGATATTGTTTCCACATATTACAATTAAAGATTTTGTAAAATTGCGATGTTTAAATCGGGCGTCGAATTCGTGAGGCTACCGGCGAGCCGCGATCGGTGGAATTTCTCACGCAAAGAATTGCTATTGCGGTTCAAAGAGGGAACGCAGCATCAGTTCTTAACTCGTTCCCCCCTGGTGCTTCGCTCGCCGATTACCTGGCAACCTTGTGCTAATTTCTTTTATTTTATTTTGGTTCACCATAAACATTCTATGTAACTTTGTTTAAGTGCTTAAAGGGGATAAATCTATTACTAATAGTACGAAGCGCTCTTCAATCACACGTTTAAAGAAGAGGAAAAAATTCACCACTTTGGAAAATGACGACCAAAGTTATAAACAAGGAAACAAAAATATATTTTTGTAATATGAATCGTGTACCCGTGTGTTTTCTCAGATTGTTTATTGTTAGTTTTTATTTTAGTTTAAAGAGTGTAATTTAATATTTGTAATATTTTTGGAAATACTACTGAAATTAAATACTATTATAAATAATTATAATTGAAAAATACAGCAATTCCAAAATTCTTGGTTATTTTTATTTGTAACGAGATGGCGTTGGGAGCCCAAAATGAATTAAAATGACAAGATAATTAATTCGAGGAATTTCAGTAATATAAATTATTTGATATAAAAAGCAGATAAAATGTTCAAACTGAAAATAAAATTAACAGAAAAATATTTATCTAAAATATATGCGGAAGCGAGATTTGAACTGACGCCCGGTAGATTGACAGAGCGCGTCTTTAACAATTACACCGGCCTCTTCGCTGAGTGCAATGGCCAAAAAGAAAAATATGTATAAATGTAAAAGCATCCAAGTCTTAGCGATAAATTGACAACGAAATAGCCAGAAATAACCGAATTACAATTACATACAGGTCAAATCGCTAATTATTTTATTGCACAAACTCAATTTGCAACTAGATTTTGTATTATTTATGAATTATCTTTAATTTTGACTAGAAACTAAACCCGTTTTGCCTGAATGCTCGTATTTTCTCAACGACGTTCGGCCATCTTTTTATATTTCATTTCTAGCCGGGAAGCCGAAAAGCGCATGCGCGCAGTCGTGAAACGAATATACTTCAACCGGTGTTGCTACGTCAATTTGCCGTTGTATAGGGCTCTTGATGATCTACACAACGCAAACTAAGAGGAATTTCCCCCGCTTGGCTACGTTTTTTCGCGTTCCCAATCATACCCGATCACACACACACACACACCCACACTCACACACACACACACACCCACACACACCCACACACACACGCACACACACACACACACACACATGGACGACACCAGCCTATAATGACTCGTTTACTATAAATAGTACACGATTCATAAAAAGCTACATATTCAGATACTGCGTAATCCAATAAGTAACATAATACAATTCCTATTCTCCTAATGATAAATTACTTAATGATAGTCTGTCTCGGCAATGACCATATAGATCATTAATAATAATAATAATAATAATAATATTTATTTCGCAACACAAAGTTTGCAGGCAACCACAGAGGCAAAGCCTATACAGGGTGGTTACCAAAACAGTACAAACAATTAAAATAAATAATTTAAAAACAAATACACAATATAAATTATACCAGATATTAATTAAATTATAAATAAATAAATTAAGAATTTTGAATAAGCCAATCCGAAAAGAAGACCGAAAATGTTGAATTGAAAGAGAAGTGGCATTCTACCGGATGTCAGCTGGCAAAAGATTCCAAGTCCGTGCACTTCTGAAGAAGAATGAATTTTCTAAAGCCAAGCGTCTAGCAAACTTTAGATTATACGTAGGGCAGGTCTTCCGGGTGCATAATGTCATTTTGTCATCTGTATTAAAGGTCGGTGACTTGACAATTTTCAAGAGTGTGACCATATCCGAAACACTTCTACGAACGGAGAGTGGCCAAAGGTGAAGATTTCGTAAGCGTTGGCTATAAGGAATATGACCAGGCAAATACGACCAAGGCTACTTAAGGTAGTAACTCGGGAAATTACGCTGTACGCGTTCCAGTGCTGCAATATCCTTATTGAGATAAGGATTCCAAACTGGAGACGCATAGTCCAGCACTGGCAAGCACATCGAACGAAAGAATGTGGTAGATGCAGGCGTAAAACCAGTGGTTCTACGAATAAGACCACAAAAGCGGCGAGCTCGATTGCTAGCGTAATTAATGTGGGAGGTCCACTTTAGATCTCTTGAAACGACGACACCGAGAATCTTCATAGAGTACACACGGTTAAGTGGAACGCCATTAATATTATATCATGGGACTTCCTCCTTGTAATTACCATGACGTTGCATTTTTTAATATTGAGGGAAATGTTGTTGGCCACACCCCAATTGAAAATACTAGTGATGTCATCTTGCAAGTTCAAAAGATCCGTGGAAGATCTAATTGCGAGAGATATATAGCTGTCATCCACATACTGATATAGATAACATTTTGAAGTCAACACAGATGGCAGATCAGACACAAAGACGTTGAAAAGTAATGGTCCCAAAATCGAGCCTTGAGGCACTCCAGAACGCACTGGAAGGTACGTGCTGAATTCACCACGATAGGTCACTCGTTGAAGCGATTGGATAAAAAATCCCGAAGCCAAAGCAATACCTCACCAGTGATCCCGATTCTTTGAAGTTTAAAAATAAGCCGCTTGTGGCAAACGGAGCCAAAGCTTTTGACCAGTCAAACGACACCACGTGAATGTCAGTTGGGTTACGCTCATCGAGAAAGGAAGACCACTCGTGGAAAGACTTCAGAAGCTGGTGCGTGCAAGAGCGACCCTTCGAAATCCATACTGCGAGGTAGGTATTAAGGAACTGTCTTCCAAGAACTTATTCAGCTCCTCGTAATCAATCGATTCCAGTAATTTTCCAACGACAGACGTGAGTGATATAGGTCGATAATTTGAAAGATCGTTGCGCTTGCCCGACCCTTTGAAGACCGGCATAACATTAGCAAGCTTCCAACCAGAAGGCAGAGAAGACATCGATAGTGATAACTTAAACATTTTCACCATCGGGTCAATTATGGCAGGAGACATCAATTTAAGAAGCCTAGGATGTAATACCATCCGGCCCACAGGCCGATCCATTCTTCAAACGTTTCAAGGCGTTTTTTCTGGTGTCGAAACGGATGGTAGTCTTAGTTCTCAGAGTGTTGTTAAAATCCCGATACTTCTTCCAATCAAAATCTCTTCCCAACCATTTGGCCTTCCTAAAAAGAGAATTCTTCACGTGGCTCGCGTGAACAAGACCAGCCGTAATCCAGGGCGGACGCTTCTTTCCATGAATGGTTATACTCGGAACATTGTCCCTAACTCATGCCCAAAAGAGATCAAGCCGAAGTTCCCAAGTCACATCAATATCACTTGAAGAAAAAACAATGTCCCAAGGAGCGTAGTACAAAGTGCCTGCAAGATCATTTTTAGACCGATCTTTGTAATTGAGAATAGTTCGATGAATTCTCTGAACAAAATACCGAAGGTAAGTTCAGGCTTCCAGCAACCGCAAAGTGATCACAACCTGGTAGGCTGTCTCTAGTGTGAATCTCAGTGAGGAAACGTTCGTCATTTATGAAAACCAAGTCAAGGAAGTTATTTCCGCGTGTGGGATTTGTTATACCGTCTGTTGAAGTCCAAGGCCAAACACAGTATCGCAAAAAATTTGCTCCTGGGCTGTACAAAGGGACGGATTCGACCAGTCAACATGTAGGTTAAAATCTCCCATTAAGATGAAAACATCGTACGGTGGAAGAGTCTCGTGTAAGAAACCAAGAAGGTCACTTACATCCTAAGGACTGACAAATCTCCGCGAGTTAAATCGGAACATATTTTAAACTTTATTTTTGTTTCTGAAGGTAGTTTTGTTCGAATTTGAGACCCAAACCTTCCCATACGTGCTTTGGCTCGTATATACAGCCGTAAAAATAATCTTTAGACGAATTTCCGGTTAGGAATCCTCCCACGACAGACCATCATTAATATCATTAACCGACGTCTTTCAGTTTCATAATAATGGTTATTATGTTAGTTATGATATTATATATTAAATAGTATATTTTATTTTTAATAATAAAAATATTTTGGTACGCCCTTAAAGCAAAGAGTGTTTATGTAGTATCAGGGGATTTTAGCGTATTTTACAATTGTTCTCTTTCTGTAAAATGAATAGCATCGCTCTTCGATTAGGAAAGCCCCAAAATTTGTCATAATTTAGAAAAAAGGCTCCGTTGAAAATTCGTAGTTTTTAGGTTTGGCCCGAGGGGCAGTTCACTCCCATGATTAAATCTGCACTCTTGGTTGATTAAATCTGATTAAATTTGATGTCTGTAGCTTTGGCTGTATTGAATTTAATCCGATTAAATTTAATGTCTGTAGCTTTGGCTGTATTAAATTAAATCCAATTAAATTTTTAACCTTGATTACTTCTGCACTCTAAGAAGGAGTGAACTGCCCTTCGGTTTGGCCTCGGGTTTGGCCCCGTTGGGCGCATTTCATTTCGCCGTCTAGCTTACCTGCAAAAAGTTCCGATTCCTCGTCTGCTTTTATTTTTTGTTGACGTGCTTCGGTAAAGCTAAATTGTATCCAAAAAATTCCAAATTCGATTTCAAAAAACAAAATGAGCAGAAATGTTTAAAAAAATTAAGACTCGATGCAATGAAGTGAATAAACGACTACAGGCCAGCTCTTATTTTCAAGGAGTCGGATTCTACCTAACCTAACGTACATAATCTCAGAATGTTATAGAATTTTAGGAACGTGTGAAAAGTATGGGAGACGTCACACTGATACTACTCTATTTCCCATTTTCTGTATTTCTGCTTGAAATACTTTAACACAGTAATAAATAATCTAAACTACTAACGCCCCCTTTCAAGTGAAAATGGACTGCAATTTCTTGAAAACAATATAATAACTTACGAAAGTTAGTTCCGCCATTTAGATCCCCAGATTTAATTTTCATAAACCATGGTACGGATACTAACAAGGAGAGTACCCGAGGTGTTTTTTCTGATTTTGTTCAAAGTCGGGCTTAATGTAGACCAATATGAAAATTGAAATTTACCAAAATGAAACGGTGCACTATCCATTGGTTTTGCCATGGCAACCGAAAATGTTTTTGACCACTTAATGCTACAAGAAATGATGAAGATATGTTTAAAAACAGGTACAATCGAACACATTTTTACTTAGTTGACATTTGCATCAGGCAATACAACTAAATAGAATGAATGAATAATAATAATAATAAATAATATATCTGAAATTTCTATGGCATTTTTTGGGGCAGTAAAAAATTCAAGTAGAAACGTTTAAAACGAAGATGGCGCGACTAAAGAATATCAATATGACGTCTTGCAACGTCACATATGCTTTTGGTAGTAAACATTAATCGAACACAATGATGTTTAAAAATAAATTATAAATAAATTAAAAAAAGAAAAAAACATTTTCAGAACCTGTTTGAGGATTAAATGTCAATTATCTAATGTAAATTCCGTCATCACTCTTTATCTACTCATTCCAAGGCGCTGCTGTTGGTCTCATTCGATTCAGCAGTTACAAGGAGAGTACCCGAGGTGTTTATTGCCGATTTAGTTCAAAATCGGCCGTAATGTAGACCTATATGAGATATGAAATTTCCCAAAAGGAGACGTTGCACTACCCATTCGATTTGCCATGGCAACCGAGAATGTTTTTGACCACTTACAACCAAAATAAGATTTTTTCCTTATTTTACCCAAAAATATTTACAACTTTAACCCAAAAATGTTAAAAGTTACCCAAAAATGTTCCAATTTACCTAAACGTGGTCGAAATTACCTATTTCGTGATTTTAATTTTTTTTTTTAATTTTCGTAGGTAAAACCGAAAACATTCCATGCTTTTTAAAATTGAGATTTTTTGTTTAAAGTGGTCAAAACATTTTCAGCTTCCATGGCAAATCGAAAGGGAAGTGCAACGTCTCCTTTTGGGAAATTTCATATCTCAGATAGGTCTACATTATATCAAAGATAATTTAAACTCGTTGTTAAGAAACTGTTTAAAACTATGTGGAATGTTAAAATTAAGAATTAAAAGTTTCAAAACTAAATGTCAAAAAGATAAAAATTAAAGGTTTTCTTAAAAAGTATTTTGTATTTTTAAACTTGTCTTTCTGTCGTTAATGATGTATTCGTACACGTTTTCAAGTTCGACAAGCCCTTGTAATGGCTGCCAGATGAGACCCGGGACCCCCGCATTGTTCGCGGATGCTCCTTTTCTAGAAGGCCCAAGACACGTGTTAAGTGTCATCTCTTGGGGGGAGCGGAAAGCAGACGAGCGGGGTTTAAACGGTATCTTTGGCTTTTCGGACGCCAAAGCGTTCACCTTGTAAAAAATAAAAGTCCTCAAAAATAAAGCTATTTTTCTCGGTTTTAAATATACTTTGTTTCACTAGTTATTTCACCAATTCGATCAAACGATAGTTTAGTGGATTGTTTCAGTCCGATTGCTAAAATTAAACGCTCTCCTAAAATTAAAATTGTTACGAGAAGAAATAAACCGAAATTCTTCACTCGTACCCTAGATTCGAATACTAAGAGCTTTCCCATTGACGGTTTTGTTACGAAGCGTTTACCCTTTTCCGGCACGTGACTTCAGAAAAATCGGGCTCCATCGGTTGCGGTAAGGCGCAAACCATGGAGCGAATTTTTTCTGAGTTCCAGCGGGAAGTGGGTAAACGCTATCGTACACGCGCGAGAGAGTGATTTCGAATCTAGGGTACGAGTTTAAATTATCTTTGATTATATACGCCCGACTTTGAACAAAATCGGCAATTAACACATCGGGGACTCTCCTTGTAAGTGCCCAGTTTGTACCCTTATTAGAGCCTCTTATATTGGGATAATTACTTAGGTGGGGAATGAACTAGTGGCGACATGGAACCTAATCATCGCCGATTAAGTTCTATTTCGTCGCTAGTTCAATTCGCCACGTAATTATTCTAATTGTACTGCTCTAGCTTGTACCAAAATATTTTTATTGTTAAAAACTTGTTATTAAAATAAGCTGATTACCACTCAACTGAAAAAAATATATGATTTAATATAATATCATAATTAACATAATAATCATAAGTATCACTGAACGACGTCGGTTAATGATATTAATGATGATCTGTCGCGGGGTGATTGCGTAATCGGTGGATTAGAAACTGCAAATTCGTCGAAAAAATGACACCTACGTATTATGTACCAGCCAAAGCACTTCCTTCAAACACCAGGGTAATGTTTAAAATTTGTCCCGATTTAATTTGCAAAAATCTGTTCGTCCATAGGATGAATGGTAATTGCCGAGACAAACTATCATTAACTAACGTAGCATTGGGAGAATAGGACGTGTCATACTTATAGTTATTATGTATTAATATAAAATTGCAATTATAATTATAAACTAAAATTATGTTACGTTTTTTTAAGGCTAATATAATTCTCAATAATAATATGGTAGATAACTATACTATACGTTCTAAAGTATTACTCGTTATGTTAAAATGTAGCTTTTTTCGCTCGACTTTTTCATAATTTAGGTCGCCATTTACCAAAATGGCGATTTTTTTCTTTTCTTTAAACGTGTGATAGACAATAATTCGTAGAAGAGCACTTCATACTATTTAAACAGTGAAATTTTAACAAATTATTTAATTATAGTATGTGGAATTTTGGATTTCAAGAAATTTATCGATTGACCCTGTTTCAATGCATGTTTCCCACCTTCCGGTTTGCCTGTACTATAAAGGTACGATTGTCAGGAGCCACGGCAGTCTGCCCGCGCGATTTTAAAAAGTCGTAGTTTTTAGGGTCTTGATATTGGTGTTTTTTATTTAAAATTATTTATCTACCGCAATTTATATTGTCTTAAGTAACATATTCTACTTACAAAACGTTGACATTTTTTGTAAGAATTTTTTTTTTTTGAAAGCTGTTTTATTCAGTAACCGCGGAAGTACTCCATGACTAGCTCCTCCTAGGCTCCTACGACTAAAGCATAAATAACCCTACATTACCATGCAAAATGGGGGTGCATTTGGCCCTACCTGCCCCCCAATTCCGCGGCTCCTGCTTTTATTTAATTGTGTACTGTAGCTGACATGGATATTGAAAGCTTAATATGCGTTTTTATATTAAAAATTCATTCTTCTGTCCCCTTCTGACAGAGGACGTAAAACACAATGACATCTACATTATAGAATTTGTATTGTAACAATAAAATATGCTACCAAACAATTTTCTTATACTGTAATAAAACATCATATTTAATTACGACCAAAAATTAAAATAAAGGGAAAACTTCAGTCAAGATTATTTAATTTCAATAATCTTGCTTTAGCCACAAGCGGGCGTGACACGTAGAAGGTTTAACTCTGCATAGTGTAACTAAATACATTTCGGAGAAATGGGACTTCGGTGATATGAGCTTTCGGAGTAAAAGCAAGAATATGTCAATTCGGTGAAAAGGGAATTCGGTGATATGGGAATTCGGTGATATGGGAATTCGGAGAAAGGGGAATTTGGTGATATGGGAATTCGGAGAAATGGGAATTCGGAGAAACGAGAATTCGGAGATGTGAGGTCACTAAATACATTTCGGAGAAATGGGACTTCGGAGATATGAACTTTCGGAGTAAAAGCAATTCGGAATTATATCAATTCGGAGAAAAGAGAATTCGGTGATATGGGAATTCGGAGAAAGGAGAATTCGGCGTTGTGAGGTCGACCCGTCTCTGCGTCATGGCTTCCACATTTGATATATAAAATTTCCCTATTTCGATAATTTCATCAAACAAAAAATTCCTTTTTTCCCGTTTTTGACTTAGAAATTACCATTTTTATCCATCGATCGCTATATTTTGTAGCTTTGAATACTAATTTATATATATATTCGGTTTAATTATGAAAATAATCCAAAATTTAAGGTTTTGTTTAATGCAAAATTACTTACATTGGAATAATTTTGAAAAAACAAAACATATTATCAAAAATCGCAAATGGATATTTAGATCGTGACTTTCATTACTAGGAACGTATTAAAAATAATTTTACATCTATGACTCATAACATATCAATGGACTAAATATACAATTAGAGTAGACTAGAAAATTCAATGTTACCCCGAAATGCTAAAAACTCCCTTTCTTACCATGCAAAGAACAATTTTCCCTCATTTCCCCCATTGAGTTGGGAATATTAATCTAGAGGTTCAATCAAAACGTCGGATTTCAGTATTTCGCGAAATAAGTTTAAAAAAAATAAGAATACTGCCGTCTGCTCCCAAATGACGAGAAAACTTTATCATTCTACCCGTGGCGCCGTCTATCTCTTGAAAAATCGAAAAAAAGTCTGTCTAGCCTTATGGTTAATGTACAATCGTGGAAAAAACTTAAATCGATTGAATAATAACTAATATGTTCTTTTAATATACAAAAAATGATAATGCTGAATCTAAAATACAACTATTGTTGAACAATATAAATTTGGTAAGTTGTTTTCTTACACATTATCTTTTCATTCTCTCATTGAAATTTTTGGCAATTTTTCTCAGCCTTAATTCTGTGTAAAAGTTAATAACTTTCTTGACCAGGAAATTTAAATGATGGTTCCAGCCTATCTCTTGATCAAACATGTGATCATTCAATTCTGGGAAAAGTGTCTCATGATTGATACATCTTCTGACTAGCAACTCAATTTTTAATGTAAGGCCTTTATTTGAAGAACCGTGTTATTCAAGGTTTAAAAGCCTAGTCTTTTTTCTGCCTGTCCCCCTTTAAATTAACTTAGAGAAGCACAAATGCCCTGGTGGTAGGCCAACCGCTGAACATGTTGGCCTCATTTAAAGGGGGACAGGCAGAAGAAAACCTAGGCCTTTAAGCTTCTAATACACGTTTCAGTAATCTGAAGGATTGTGACTGTTATGTTTATTCGTTGAAGTAAATGAATGAACTTATGTTAAGAATAAAATATAGTTTAATTGCTGAGGATCTAAAATTAAGCTCTTTACATTGTGAGGTCTTCCTCTAGAATGCCTATTTCTCCCGCCACCACATTTTACCCAGTCTGTGCTTCCCCCTAGCGGTGGTAATGTTAATTTATCATATTATATACTTTTATACACTACAGTGACTATACTCTCCGATGGACAAATTAACCCGCCAGAGTCCCGTAAAAGAATTAACCCCTTTGGCGTCAAGCAATAATTGTGGAAACTGCTATTGGTGTTTCCTTCTAGACCCACCTTGCATGTTTCACATTTTAGGATTATACGGAGTTTTTTTTACCACAAATCCTCCTACATAATAGATTGGAACCATCGAAATAAAAATCCAACTCGGTTTAATCTTCCAAATCACTTAAACTAGAAACTTGTTCATTTGACACACTTGTTTCGGAGATTAAAAAAATTGTTGACATTTCACACATATCTGATATGGCTGTATCATCGAGAGCTAGTACATTTGCACAGCCGGATGCTTCAAATTTTGCCATAAATGTGCTCTTGGACGAGGATGTAAGCTGCGCCACAGTTGGATTATTATTGAAATCTCCCTTTGATCGTATTGTGCAGAAGAAAAGCTCTAGATGATCTTGGGACAGTTAGTACGTTGCAAGGTATCTGTAAATTAAGTTAAGATGTTATTCATGTTACTAATTTAATTATTAAGAAATGTGCGTACTTTAGGGGACCATCAGGCTTTACATAAGTGTCAGCCAAGTACAAAACGCTTGTAACTGCCACAGCAAAACCAAGAGGTCCAGTTTTACGGTTAGATTCGCAAATCAAATTTCCTTCTGAATCAGCTAAGTTCAACATTAGTTCCTTAACTTCATACAAATGGGCTCTCTTAATTTCTATTTTTCTGATATTTATTGGAGCTTTGTAGCCTTTGGCAAAAGGATTACGAGAATTCAGGATATCAAATGCACTGAGAATTTTAGAAATATACAAACATTAAAATCATGTGATTCATGTCTACATGGTAAATTTAAAATATTTTTTTCACCTATCAACTGTTTCGATGAAGTTAACTGTGCCATCACAATTTTTAAACTCTTGAACTTTAATTTGTTTAAGCAGTTTCATTGCGCTAGCTACAGAAGAGCTCAGAGTTTGAACTGCTAGTTTCACTTTTATCTTTTGAGTTTGAAATCTTATGTGAAAGCGGCTGAGCTTATTGGCAATAAGTCCTCCTTCTTCCTGCACCAATTCAAGTAACATGACCAATGCCCAAAACATAGCCTAATATATTTGTTTAACTTAGAAACTATACGTTTACATAATACTTTATTATTATTAGTAAAAATACTTCGCCATTTCGCATGTCAACCAGCATGTTGTAATGTTCCCACAAATTTCGGAGGAGTTTCAACATATGGCAAACATCTAAGAAAAAGGCAGCTTTTTTCTCTGGGTTAGCTATTCACAAAAACATTTCTACGGTTAAAAAAGTACAGTTTGTCTAATGTAATTTAACCATTTACCAGGATTTGGAAAAACTGATTTAATTTCGGTTTTATTCATTACAACTCCCAATCTTTGTGCCATAGCGATGTTAGACGAAAGACCTTCATATATTAGAGCCACACATTCAACACCCGTGGAGTGTAGAAGCTGAAAAGCTTCCTTTGCCAATGTGTCCAATAACCAAGCTGGTGAGCCATGAATGAGGAAATATCCAATTGGTAATTTCCAGCTTTTGTTTAGAGAAACAACCATGAAAACTAAAGCTGAAGTTGCCACTACATTGTTGTCAGAATTAGTCTCTATGGAAGTGCCATAATCAACATATCCATCGAAGGATTTACCATTCCATCTAATCTCTTTTCGAGTGGACATTTCATCTAACATTAAAGAGACTAGAACAGGGTATTCAGAATTTTGGACTTCTTTTTTTAGAAATTCCAAACTCTGTCTTGTGAAACCTGGTTCACCATTTATTTTAGAAGACCAAAATCTGAGGGTGTTTGGATGAGGCTAACAAAAAGAACGACGAAGAAATCTATACGCTTTAGGACTATAAAAATGAAGCTTGAAAGCAAATTCTCTTAGCGTGCTGCTGTATTATTTTTTGCTTTTGTTTTCTAGTCCCGCATGCTTTAAGTGTTGAAAAATTTCTTTTGAAGTAGTGGAAAATAAATCTTCGAATTTTACAACATTTTCTTCAAGCCTAAGCTTATCTTTTCTCAATGTTGAAATTAGCTCTTTAAAGCAGTCTATCTTTTTATTTATCCGCCTCATTTTTTGGCTTGCTATTCTTAGTTGCTTTTGGATGACCTTTGTTTTATTAATTTGACTTGCAAGTTTTCTTTTAAGTTGTGCGATTTCACGGTCTTTATTCTTAGCAAGATCTCTTTCAAGTTCTATTATTTGTTGCTCACGTATTTTATGATACGTCTAGGATATAAGGTGAGGTGAAATTAGGGTTCCTAAAACTACAAAATTCCTTATTTAATTACATGAAATGTTCGCAAGGAAAATAAAGCTCTATTTTGGTCTTTGACAGGTGTATTCAGTACTGCGTTGCATTTAGTCGGATATTATACAGTCAAATTCCAGATCAACTACGTCATCCTGTAGTGGTGGTTCATTTTCAGTGCTGGGTTCTTTGGAGTAGGAAGTATTGGATGCGTCAAACTCTGATTCAGTATCTTCTGCACCAAATTCCTGGGGTGGTGCTTCGGTGATGCATATGGAATTGTATGCCATCTAGGAGCAACAAACACAAGGAGAACGCAGCTAGCCTTTAAACACGCTAACGAAGGGTTGTGTACGAATTTCATTGGACGAGCATCACGAGCCTTTACGCTGAACGTTTTACGGGCGGGGGTGGGGGGGGGGGAGACAATTTCCGAATTTTCCCCTTCCGACGGCAGCAGGCGCTAAAGCGTCTAGCCAATGAAAAACGTACACAAGAAAATCCACGACTTTCGACGGGTTGCGTTCTCCTTGTGTGAGGTGCTGTGTTTGTTGCTCCTAGATGCCATGAAGTAAGATAAATTTGATGAGTTTTCGTATGATTCATGGTCAACATCAATATCCTGCGGTGGTGATTCCTCCTCTGTGATTATCTCTGATGAATGTGAAGATATGCCTACTTGTAAGTTACACCGACTGTAAGTTTTCTGTAAATAATTCTAAATTGACTAAAATTGAAACTTTTTATTTATAATTACAGACATTTTACAATTTCTTCCAAGTCAAGTTCGTCTGGATTAGGCAAGTGTAAAGTAGGAACCGCATTGATTAAATAATACAAATTTATAATACTTTAGTCAATCTTTCGGCTAAACTATCCTAGATGTTCTATCAGAGGGTCATCCATTGGCAGAGGTGGGGTCAGCAGTCACTCGTAAAATCTTTGTACACCTGATTACCAATTTTCGAAAAATATTCTGTGATTTCCACTAGTTTCTATACTGATTTTTCTCAATTTATCTCTTAGCATTTACAGATATACACAAAAAATATAATTATACTTATAGAACAAACATTTATCTAACGCCTAAAGATAATAAAACCTCTAGATTTTCTCTTATCCACCAAAAGGTTCCAATGTGGTTCGCTTTCTCTGGCGGCTTTTAATTTTTTGGCGATGCTTAGTGGTTTTTGGTGTATTTTACCTCTAAAATGGATTTCTTCAACGAAAAGGAAATCAATTTGAGGTAATATTATCTTTCAAAAATTAGATTTTTAGTTGATTGGTTAAGACGGTATAAAATAATAACTCATAGAGTTTATTTAAACGTATTAGTTAATTGACTATTTTAGTTGATTGGTTAAAAGGGAATAAAATAATAACTCAAAGGGTTTATTTAAACATATTAGCGAATTAACTATTGACTTTAAAATTGTCAAACCTATCGTAAAGGGAATATAACCTCAGGTATTTTATTTAGTATGGAATACCAAAGTTTGCAGGTCTGGACGCTCTTGCCTTTGGCCTTAAAAATGTTTGGCACTACTGTACAGGAAAATTTAAAAAAATTAAGGGTTCTTCCATAAAAATTGCTTTGCAGGTTATATTATCTTTAACTAATAGATAAAACGGTATTTTATACATAAAATTAGCAGATTCGACTTTGAATTTGATCGAAAACTACGTCCAGTATCTATTATATTTTATCTATGCTCTAGTCATGATCCTTCCCCTCCTAGCGAAATTACTTCCTGGATACGCCATTGGTATACCCATAAGCCTATCATAATTTCATAAGGTCCCGATACGTAAAGGTCTACCATAGGGGCCCATGGTAACGGCGTTGTCCTGGAGAGAAGAAAATTAACGTACGACGATAGGGCAGTAGCGTTATCTTCGTTTTAAAAATATCTAAAATATTATCTTACTTGGTAGAGCAGCCACGCTCGGGTTTAGACATAAAATGCGTCTAAATCTCAAATTTGAAAAATAAATACCTTCAGGAACACAACTATTATAATAGCCAGTTTTAGGTTCTGATGAATCATTTTACAAAGATAAGTGTTAATTTTAAGTTTTAAGCGATAAAATTGTGAAAAGCCTTGATTAAGGTGCTAAGGGCTCGTGGCGAAGATTTCTAAGTATAAAAACGTTCGCGCACGGCTTAGGCGCATTCATAACGCATTTCGCGAAATTTATTTCAGAAATGCATAGTTGAGGACGTAGCCACTAGGAGGTATAGATTTCAAATATTTACCTCTTAATAACGGGTATGTGATCGTCAAAAATTTGACCTAGACCTTTGCTTATGGGGACCTTATGATAGGCTTATGGTATACCCTACATCACTTTGTACAAAACGCCGGTAACCATATTTTGACAGTGGTTTTAATATTTGTGTTTATATTCAGTTGTTTGTTCTTTTGAAAGTTGCTAATTTTGTCTGTGTTTAAATTTTTAATTATTCAAGTACTAAAACATTCAGTGGGCTTAGTATTTCACTACATTTAAATTGTAAGTTCAATAATTTGGTAAAAAGAGCTTATGGTTCTCAAAATTTTCAAGCAATCTTTGATGGCCTACTTCTTATTTTCTCGATGATATTCAATGCTTAAACGTTTCGTTTCTCATGTTACTGATGTAAATGAATTAATCGAGGGTTAATCACTCCTAAAACATTTGTGCACTTGATTACCAATTATCGAAAGAAGTTATGTGATTTCCATTGAATACTCACAATTATTCTGCGATTGTCAGTGCTTTCTCACAATTATTCTGTAATTATTAGTGCTTTCTCAAAATTGTTCTGTGATTGCCAGTACTTTCTCACAATTATTCAGCGATTGCCAGTGCTTTCTCACAATTTTTCAGCGATTGCCAGTGTTTTCTCACAATTATTCGGCGATTGCCAGTGCTTTCTCACAATTTTTCAGCGATTGCCAGTGCTTTCTCCCAATTATTCAGCGATTGCCAGTGTTTTCTCACAATTATTCTGTAATTGTCAGTGCTTTCTCACAGATATTATGCGATTGCCAGTGCTTTCTCACAATTATTCTGTAATTGTCAGTGCTTTCTCAAAGATATTCTGCGATTGCCAGTGCTTTCTCACAATTATTCTGTAATTGTCAGTGCTTTCTCACAGATATTATGCGATTGCCAGTGCTTTCTCACAATTATTCTGTAATTGTCAGTGCTTTCTCAAAGATATTCTGCGATTGCCAGTGCTTTCTCACAATTATTCTGTAATTGTCAGTGCTTTCTCACAGATATTATGCGATTGCCAGTGCTTTCTCACAATTATTCTGTAATTGTCAGTGCTTTCTCAAAGATATTCTGCGATTGCCAGTGCTTTCTCACAATTATTCTGTAATTGTCAGTGCTTTCTCACAGATATTATGCGATTGCCAGTGCTTTCTCACAATTATTCTGTAATTGTCAGTGCTTTCTCAAAGATATTCTGCGATTGCCAGTGCTTTCTCACAATTATTCTGTAATTGTCAGTGCTTTCTCACAGATATTATGCGATTGCCAGTGCTTTCTCACAATTATTCTGTAATTGTCAGTGCTTTCTCAAAGATATTCTGCGATTGCCAGTGCTTTCTCACAATTATTCTGTAATTGTCAGTGCTTTCTCACAGATATTATGCGATTGCCAGTGCTTTCTCACAATTATTCTGTAATTGTCAGTGCTTTCTCAAAGATATTCTGCGATTGCCAGTGCTTTCTCACAATTATTCTGTAATTGTCAGTGCTTTCCCATATTCAGCGATTGCCAGCGCTTTCTCCCAATTAATTATTCTGCGATTGTCAGTGCTTTCACACAATAATACTGTGGTTGTCAGTACTTTCTCACAATTATACTGCGATAGTCAGCGTATTCTTCAATTATGCTCGCGATTAATGGTGAGCGAAGCGAGTTAGGCGCTCCCACAATTTATAATTGACAAATGTATGGAAAATACAATTTCAGTATAGACTTTGCGTATATTTTAGTGACGTTAATAGGTGTTTTTATAAATAACCGTGGCCTAATTGTTTGAATGTAGCTACTACGTCCCAGCTTTAACTTTGGTAATATCACGAGCCCAAGAAAACTATTCTAATAAAGCTATGACATCGTGACGTAAGAGCCACATAAAATTAAGTTCGGCAAGCGTAGCTGAATTTATAAAAATAACTATTAATGATTGCTTTACATAGTACCAGTAACGTTTCGGCTAACCTACGCTTTTCCCGTTGTGCCGTTTCTTCTTTATAACGCTCATATTCTGCCGAAATCACCACAAAAATTTCTTTGTTACTGAAAACCGTCTTCCGAAGAAGTCGTGGTAGATCGTTGCTTGGCAACTCCAGCTTCCTTCGTTGGAAAAGACAATGGCCCAATTTCATCGAACCATTTTATGGCCGAGATCCAAGGGCGTCCCTGGCACCCGCATTAGCCCCGTGTCCCAGCAAAAGAAGGATCCTATCCTTGTCGCTGAAAAATCCAGTACTGCCGTTTGACGTCAGTTATATTTAGCTTCGATATTGACTCCTTTTTCCAACAAAATCGAGATTGATTCCATTTTATCATTTCTCGCGGCATAGCCGTTTTTATTCATGTCGTCGACGTTGACTTCGCGATCTAACAAAACTAGAATTTGGTAAGTCATCCCTTGCCGCACAGCCAAGTGTAAGGGAATGTCTCCGACATCATCCGCTGCTTCAATATGGGCCCCGTTGTTCAAAAGAAACGGAACAGCAAAATGTATAATGGATTGTCGCTCTTTAGCTCTTGTCGGCACCATGTGCTAAAAGGAATTTAATGAACTCGCGGTATTCAAGTTTCTCTAAGGGTTACCGTAATATGCCGCAATGTGCAGAGCGGTTCTTCTTCGGTTATCACGAGCTTAACTGTCAGTGCCGTGAGCTACTGGTAGTTTCATTACACCGAAAGCATAGGTCAACGGGCTCTGGTTCACACGTTTGAAATTTATTTTGGCCAAAAATGCGATAGAAGCTAGCGCTGCCTATAGCGCCGTCTGGATTCCCGGGCTCAGGGCTGCCTGACCGCCTCCGACTGTCTTCCAGGTGTGCCAGAATGGAGCTCAATCCCAGCTCTTAGCGTTGACCTATGATCGAATGAATCGTCCGTTTTATCGTCACTATCGAGATGAGGACTGAGGTTTCCAAGAAGGTAGTGAAGATTCGCTTCACCGTAATCATAACGTTGATTGACGTTGAATCCTCGATCCAATAAAAGACGAAGAACGTCTGTATTTTTTTTGCAATAGGGTAACTCAAAGCGGGCCAGTCTCTTTTTTCGCATCCGGACACGAAGAAATAAACTTAAGGAATATTTTGGTAGCAGTGGAATATTGGATAGAAGGTGTAACGGCAACTACCAGAGATAAAAACTCAATGGAAATGGTGCCGTCAAAGATAATGCACCACATCAGAGCCTTTAAAAAATAATAAAAAAAATCGTAAGCAATTCGAGAAAATTAAAGGGAATATAACCTCAAGTCGTTTTTTCTGTTTTTTATGCTTTTTTTATGTTAGCAATTTTGGCGGGAAGTCACTGAACAGCGCCAAAAATATCTAAAGTCATAGGAGGGAGCTGGAAATGGTCGAAGTTTGGTGTTCCACACCTAAAACCTGAAGTTATATTACCTTTAAGATAGTCTCAGACAAATCGGGTCGCCAGGCTTTAAGAATGGAACTTTGTAATAGACGAAATTTTTTCGCTTTTATCCTCGCTACGAACCAACGACTTCCTTGTTACCGGGTCCAAAAAACTAGTTTATTAAAATCTCCAATATTTTCAAAAAAGTCATCTCCTTCAAGGCGTTCTATGATATCCACTCTTTCCACCTTTTGCAACAGACACTCCTTCGTTTCGTGCCCGATACGTTGGAATTTCAGTCTTTTAACTATGTTTTTTCCAAGCAACAGTCGGAAACCAGATTCCCAATGATACTCATGGACAAGGACTTTCGTCGGGTCGTTATTCTCGGCGCCACTGGCCCTCATCGTGCTCTGATACTTATTTTCTTCCTCTTGGAAGTTCATACGACAAAATTGACGGTACAATTCGTATAAGAATTTACTTTATTGCTGTAGATTTCAGCCTGAAGACAACACTGACTAGGAATTCTCAGAAACTGACCATAGTTACCTTTAATCTTGGACGAATAATTACTGGACTCGAAACCTAAGTGTAATCCCCAGTTCCACAATTTGCATCGCCCGTCAGCGCTCCTACCGAGAGAATCGCGAAATATTTCTATCTAAATACCAAACAGGTGCGTAATAATGTCACATGACCTACATTAATAGAATTGAAGCTTTTGCAATTTTAAAGGGCTTTAGATTATTCAGTAATAATTGTATTGGAATAATAATGAAAGGGTAATGATTTAATTTATTTAAATAGGAAGTTCACTTCAATTTTTTTACAAATATAGTTTATGTGAAGGTTTAAATAGGTTATAAATTGAAAAAATGCTTAGTCAAAATGGAAATAAAAGTGTAAGCTTTGACGACAGGGACGAGCTAAGAACGGTAGGCCTAACGGCGTCCGCTAATATTGGACACGTGTTTATTATTTGGATAGAAATCTTTAAAAATACTTGACACTACGGCGCTACAAGCGGTGCTGCCGTAAAAGCAGCAACCTCGCCATTTGGTCTCGAGTCCAGTAATTATTCGTCCAATCTTTAATTGAAGACGAGAATATTTTAATAAGACGATTCGCTTTGAGCATTGACTGGCTGTCACAATCCGAGATAGAACGCCAATATTTCCTAAAAATTTCAGTCAGACTTGCTTATTGAACGGTTGCATTCGATGGTGGGGTGGCGGAGTGGTTAGCACTTTCGCCTCGCAGCAAGAGGAGCCGGGTTCGATCCCAGCTTGTGGCACTGGGTGAAAACTTGGAACAATTCCTTCCGCGTTGAGTGTGCAAGTTCTCTGATTTAAGGGGTTTTCCCCCGAGTTCTTCGGTTTCCCCTTCCATAAAAAGTTGTCTAGGTTAACGGTAATAGTGAGTGTAGGGAGCTGTTGGCTCGATATCGTGGCATGCAGGGTTTAACACCACCCTCCTACGCATTGTAACCCGTCCACCTGAATTAAGGGCTTCAAAAGTCGCATGATGACTTAAGCCTGATTCACACGGGCAGTGTTTTCCTGGTTTTCTATATTTTCTAGTTTACCGCCTTTTCCCGTGGTTCTGGCGCTCGGGAATACGACTGTACACACGGACAAAATTTGCCGGATTTTATCACAGCGAGCGCTGCCGGGGAACGAGAAAACGGATAACCTTTTTTTGAGGGGCGTTGGGCTCGACCAGTGAGCGAGCGTTATGCCGTCACGTGGTAGAGCAAAAACTCTTAAGCCTACTTTTAAAGACTTTCAAAATCGCTCCTTATACCACGTGACAGCGAAACGCTCGCTGATTAGTCGAACTCAAAGAGCTTCAAAAACCGGGAAAATAAAGTAGAGATATTTCAACATTTTTTTCTCCGTTTTCTCGTTTACCGGCAGCGCTGACGGCGGAAAAAACCGGCAAATGTTGTCCGTGTGTACAGTCGTTTTCCCGTGCGCCAGAACAACGGGAAAAGGCGGTAAAACTATAAAATATAGAAAACCAGGAAAACACTGCCCGTGTGAACTAGGCTTTAGGCCTAAGGTGGTGCCTTGGGTATTAGCCTAGCTGATTATTATATGACAACGCGTTTAAACTCTTCTCCGAGCCTCTGGAGAAGACTACTCTGCAAGTCCGAAATCAAACTTTTGACGACGTTTTCATACTTTTGGACGATTTATTTATCGCATTCAGTGGTCATATAAACACTAATATATTTTTAATGAGAGGCCCAAAATCTAAAGTGAGAATTGTAGATATTTCGAAACGAGTAGCGCATTAATAGGGCTACACGCGTTTACTGGCTGTGATACGGTTAGCGCTATAGCCGGTCAGGGAACACTAAAAGCATTAAAGATTGTTACTAAAAATGAGAAATATCGAAAGGCAGTCGATGACCTCGGTTCCAGTTGGACGCTGTCCGAAGAGACTTTTAATGAAATTCAAAAATTACAAAAGCCAAATGTACCGCAAAAACAGGAAGGTGACAGATGTGAATACACCGAGATACCAAATCTTTCGCGCCAAGAAGAGCAACGTTGAATCCGGACATCTTCCACCATGTGCTGATACGCTAAAGCAGCACACATTGAGAGCGAACTACCAAGCTGCACTTTGGAAAACAAGTCTCGAAGCGTTTCCGGTTATTCCCGACCCCGTAGATGATCACGGATGGCGAATGGAAGGGCAAGAATTAGATATCCTCTGGATGACTGGCCCACCAGCTCCAGATATAGTTCTAACACTTATGGCTTGCAAATGCGCACGAACTTGCCGTCCAAATGAGTGTACATGCATACTTAATAATTTAAAATGTACGGCCGCTTGAAAAAATTGTTATTGCTCAAATATGGTTACGGAGGACGAAGACTACCTCCAAAACTCTGGCGACTCCGATTCTTCTGATTGTGATAACAATTAGGAATATTAGCGATTAGTTTACCAGTGGGTAAACATATACATAAAATAAACCATGTGATATTGCACAAAAATAAAATGTAACATTTTATCAGAAATTTCTTTCGTTAATCGATTAAGCTTCAAAATTAGAAAATCGCCCCCTGTACGATTATTTATATATCTCCGTTACTATTTAGGATAGGTGACTAATACTTGTGTTAAAAGAGTGATAAAATCTTCAGCTACTAATAAATATTTGTTAAAAAAATTAAATATATTTTTTTTTCATTATTTAAGACGGTTTAAAAAACGGTTTTTAAAAAAAATATCTTTAATTAAATGTAGCCGCCAGATGGCGCCATCTATGAAAAAACCACATAAATCATAAAATTTACGACAACCACTTCTCGATAATTTGGTGTATTGCTCATGACAATCAGTTAAATAGCGGTTGAGATATAAGCAATTTAATGATCTCTATCGCCGCCATTTTGAAATGGCCGCCATCTTGGATAGCTGGGCGATAGAACCCCACACCACCGATTTTTGCATATCTAAAGCACCCCTGTTTATGAAAATAACATTCAAAATTAGCCACTTTTTTGGTTATCGAAAGTCCTATTTTGGGTGTCTGGCTCATGGACTAAAACTTCTTTCTATCGTTGATGTCTCTGCTGATTTTTCTTAATCTTATATTTACATAAAGTTCAACAATTTTCTTTATCAGGGCATTAACGTGGTGTTATGAACCAAGCTCATTAATTGTCGAACGTATGGCCTGTTAAAGTTTGGAAAATTTCCTATGTGACTAACTGGCTCATATCACCAAAATTTGAATTTTCAGGCTCGTGTTCTTCGCCACTGTGTTTATTGGTCCAATATATTTCAATGCCTTCTCAGTTAAGCTGCAAATCTTAACAACACTAGCGGACAGATGACATATTTCACCATTATACCCTTTAAAAGAAGTAGCAGTTTGCAGTAGCGTTGCCAGGGATTTTATTTTGGGGGGGCCAATCTGGGCCAACTATTTCTAGTAGAACTTAGATAGGATGAAATGCCGAATATATATTTTTCCCTTTGGTTTTACAAAACACACTTAAGCGACCTGACTCACTAAGATAAGCAGTGGCGTACCTAGAGGGGCAGTCCGCCCGGGCGTCATTTTCTATGGGCGGCATTGTTCATTCAATTACAAAAAATTGCGATTTTAGTAATGGTTACGGTGCACAATAATACGTTTATTTAGAAACGCTACAGCTGTTTCGGGACGTGCGAGTCGTCGCGTTTCTAAATAAAGGTATTATTGTGCAGCAGTGGTGTGATTATTTGTTAATTGAGTACTATGCACAAGTTAGCCAGTAAATAGGTTAAAATAGTATCATAGTTTTTACTGCTTTTAACTATTAAACGATTGCTCTTTTGGAAATTCGGAGGGGTGGCAATTTCGTGATCCGCCCCGAGCGTCAAAGGGTCTAGGTACGCCAGTGAAGATGTGCTGGTAGATCGATACGAAAGTATTATCTTAGTAGTCTATACAATCTTTTGCAGTTGGGGGAGCTACGGCATAAGTTTGGGGGGGCCTTTGCAAACATTGGGGGGGGGGCAATTTTGAATTTGGAGGGGCCCTGGCCCCCCCCAAAAAGGGTCTAGCGACGCCACTGGCAGTTTGGTAGGGTCTGTTGAATAATCGTGATGATATAGTGGGGATTCTCTTTCATCCAAGGCAGCCAAACAGTTTTAGATTATCTTCTTAGCTTCCTAATTACAATTAAATATATTTTCGATGAAGAATATATTGAAGGTGTTCCACCAGCGCCCCCTTGCGTTTTAATTTTCATCTCTGGTTCCACAAAGAAGCTCTGATACGGTCCGGCATGGAAAATAATTATCATTTTTAGAGGCACGTGCTAAGCTACATATGGGCAAAGCCCAAGGTTCGTAAAAATGCTAGCCGCACTATAAGGTTGGCTCACGCGGACGCGCTGGGCGCCGGTTGTAGGGGGAAAACCTTTGGGGCGGGAAGAAGAGGCACGCCTCGAGCTCAGCGTTGCCAACCTGTACGATAATTATCGTTTTGTACGATAATTTCACCTTCCGTACGATGTACGATATCACAACGTACGATATCGGCAATTGTACGATAATTCAGTAGGATGTACGATATTACAACTTACGATATTGGCGATTGTACGATAATTCAGTAGGAATGAGTTTTTGTATTGTACGTTGTTGAAAAATACCCGTTTTGAGGCTTAGGTTTGGTATCAAAGTTTATTCTTAGAAATATGTTTACAAGTAAACTATAGTGCGCTCTCAAAAAAATAGTACCATTTATAATATTATGCAAAATTATGGTATTTGTACCATAATTATAGTACGTATGGCAACGCTGCCGGTGATTCTCTTTGCCTTGGAATATCGCGCCATCAGTGCTCTAAGAGAGAGAACAAGACGTACGACGGTCAGAATACACACAATCCTTCTAATGTGTTAAGTTTGTTTGAGTTATTCACAGCAACCTACAACGCCGGTGACATAACCAATATATATCCACGGCCACACATATAAGCTCGAGTTGACGGGTAGTCATGTACTTGGAGACCAGGCTGCGTATCAAGCCACGGGGGATAGGGACAGCGGGTTCTGGTCCACAGAACCCAGCCATCGCACCCTCCCTGGCCAAGACGTCAGCCTTTTCATTCCCATGATACCCCTCATGTCCAGGGACCCAATAAAGTTGAACCTTATTAAGCGTCAGGAGATTAGAAAGAGATCCAAGCAGCTAAGAACCAGTCTAGAAGAAACATTAGACTGGTTTAGAGCTTTTAAAGCAGCCTGGCTATCCGAACAAATTTGTATAACTTTCCCGCGATAGTTCTTCTTAAGACAGAAGTCAACACAGAAGCAGATAGCAGAAATCTCTGCCTGAAAGACACTTGCGTAAATTCCAAGGCTTTCGTAGAAGCCGTACTTGGTCGTTAGGCAGTACATCCCTGCGCCCGCACCTAGATGGGTTTTAGACCCATCGGTGAACCAGACAACTTCCCCTCTGGTACCGAGGGTAACATTTGACCATTCCGTGCGGCTAGGGAAGTACACGCCGAAAGGCTTATTAAAACGAAGTTTAGCAGCCATGTTGTCAGAACCCATTGAGAGAACAGGTAACCGACTTTAAATATCCCTAATAAGCGTAGTGTGGCTCTTTTCCCAACTATTGGCCATCCTCCACCCATTTTGGTTTAGCCTATAGACACCAAAAGTAGCAGCTTCCTCTATAAACAAATGTAGAGGAAGAATATTCAGTAGAATTTCTAGAGAAGCAGTTGGGGCTGTTCTCATAGCTCCTGTTATGCCAACGCAAGCTAGCCTTTGATGAGTGCGCAGTTCTGACTGCACCGTTTTGAGAGTAACCCTTGGCCACCAGACCACAGCTGCATAGGACAGTATGGGTCTGATGATCATTGTGTAAAGCCAGTGAACAACTCTAGGACTCAAGCCCCAGGACTTGCTGACCCTTCTTGATAATATAGTCAAGATGTGGTTTCCATGTTACTTTGTTGTCAAGGATAACACCTAAGTACTTCACTTCAGTGCTTTCCTCCAGGTTGGTACCGAACAAGGAAATAGCATTAAACGCTCCCCTAGTCCTTTTACGGGTAAAAGGAACCAGAACCGTCTTACTGGGATTGACCGTGAGGTTCACTTCATTGCACAAGTTTTCTACTGATGCAAGAGCTCTCCTCATAACATCCTTAACTGTCGTTGGGAATTTCCTGTGGGCACCCACGGCTAGTGGAGACCATCAGGGAATCGCCAAGCAGGAGGGATGTCACCCTTCGGTTCGCCAGCATAGATTTGATCAAAGTGTGTCATTGATACCAAACCTCTTGGCAGCCTTCATCAAGACTGCACTTGAGACCTTGTCAAAGGCCCCCTCAATGTCAAGAAAAACCGCAAGAGCGATTTCTTTAAACTCAATTGCTCTCTCAAGGCAATTTCTAATGCCATGCAAGGCGGTCTCAGTAGATTTGCCCTTTTGATAGGCATACTGAGCAGTAGAGAGAGGCGTTTGGGAAATAACCTCTTCCCTAATATAACAGTCTACCAGTTTCTCCAAAATTTCCAGGAGAAAAGAAGTGAGACTAATTGGCCGAAATGCCTTAGCCTCAAGGTAGTTTGACTTACCGGGCTTGGGGATAAAAATGGCCCTAGAGAGCTTCCAGGAGCTTGGAATATGCCCTAAGGCAATACAAGCCCTGTAGATTCTGCAGAGCAGTGGGCAGAGAGTATCGCTGCCCTCCTGCAGCAAAATGGGAAAGATCCCATCCGGACCTGGGGACTTATAAGGCTTAAAGGAATTTATCGCCCACATAAGCCTGGAGTGTGTGACAATCTGTTTTGCCACAGCCCAGTCTTCCCTTTTGGTACGTTGTATCCTAAGAGGGAGACTATCAGTGCCACAACTGTCTGTGACCCTAGAGTCTGGAAAGTGCGTCTCCAACATATGTGTTAGAGTTTCCTTGCCAGATGTCGAAAAACTTCCATCCTTCAACCTAATGGTGTCGAGATGTTTAGTATTATCATGTGCCATAATTTTCATTAGTTTGGCAGTGCTGGGAATATTGGATATATTCTCGCAAAACTTCTCCGTGATGCCCTCTTGGCATCACGAATAGCTTTGTGATAGGCGGTTAGGGTACTCTTGTAGGAAACCCAGTCATATTAGAACGGCCTTGGAAAATGCCAGAGAGAAATTCGCTTAAATTCTCTATAACCACACGTATTTCCAATGTTGGAGTTGATGGGGGTACTTATTCGCGGTACAAAATACCTTACTAAGAATTAAAATTAAGCAACGAAATTGCATTTCTAGGCTATATGTAAACCACGGCTATTCAAAAATATAACTTTCATGAAAGTCGGACTTAAATTAAGGAACGTTATGTCGACTTTCAGGCGGAAATATAAAACCACGAACATTGGGGTCCGGTTAATAACCCCGAAAACTATACTTAAATTTAATATTTACTGATATAACCGAAGTTGTAGTTCAACTGAATCCTAACCTATCCAACAATATTTTTTTTAACGTTATCGGACTTAATTTTAAAGAAAATATCTACCACATAAAGCGAAATCACCGAAAACGGTAAATTGGGTAAATGCCCAACTTCTTGGGCTCCAATTTGAAAACTTTATGAATGGTAATGTATGTACATTCGAACGAGATATCATTGACTCTTCTAGCCCTAAACGTTGAAGGGATATGCGCGACACGGCGGCATCGGCGGCAACGGCTACACTGTACGTGAGACTAATACACACAAATCCTTAGGATTGTGTGTAAAAACCGTTCCCCTTTTTAATTTCGCCCCCCTTTTCTACTCGCTAGTCAGACCTCTAGATATTTTTGAAGCCTACGAACGGTACGATAAATAGGACTGAAATACGATAATTTTCAGGGGTTGGTACGATAATTCTATTGGATCAGGTTGGCAACGCTGCTCGAGCTTTTGACGTCACAAATTCCGAGAGAGAAGAAACAAGATCACCCCGTCCGAATCCACGCGACGGCCGCCGGCAAAGCGAAAATCTCCGTTAGGCCTAATATTTTAGCGTCCATGCAAACAAAGCCGCAGCACGATATGAAATAAACTTTTGGAACTCTGGAAGATAAAAGGTACGTTAAATAAATAATAAATAGAATATATAGTACAGAAATAAATATTTATTGCTAATTATTCCTCAGTTTAAAATATGTAATTGTTTGAGAACTGTAAAGGTATATAATTCCTTATATTAATCCCAGATAATACCTTTTTTTAACAAGTCGAAAACAATTCTTAGCTATATGAATCTTTAGGCTTAGCGTTAATGATTTTTATAATTATTTTTCAGGATAAATATGGAATAGTTTGAGCTATTTAAATTTTCAATTATGCCAATAATGAAGTGTTGCGTATTGGGTTGTAACAACTCCAACCAAGAAACTAGTGACCAAGATACTACAAATAACAACTTCCCTAGAGATATAAATACTATAAATAAGTAGTTAGAACAATGTGGTAAACCAGAAGGCATCAATATTAAAAATGCTAGAGAGTGTTCAAGACATTTCAATAAAGAGAGAGACGCTCAACGAAGGGCGGATAAGAGTAATTAAAAATTGTAAAATAATAAGGTTGTTTAGAAGTGGCTTTGGCTATGATATCATTTGTAATAGTTTTTAACAAAAAATATGTATGTTTTTAAACCATTTGAAATAAAATAAGTACAAATTAATTAATAATTTATTTCTTATGAATTTTAAATAAGTCTTACATTTTATGTAGTTATCTAATGAAATTAAATAGAATGATAAGTAAAAGAATAAAAATAAATATAAATTGTAATATAAAAGTAAATATAAATTGTAAATTAAAAGTAAATATAAATTGTAATATAAAAGTAAATATAAATTGTAATATAAAAGTAAATATAAATTGTAATATAAAAGTAAATATAAATTGTAATATAAAAGTAAATATAAATTGTAATATAAAAGTAAATATAAATTGTAATATAAAAGTAAATATAAATTGTAATATAAAAGTAAATATAAATTGTAATATAAAAGTAAATATAAATTGTAAAAAAAAAATAATACAGTTAAAAATTTATGTTTGTTTTATCATGGTGGTTCAAAAAAAATCATCCTTCTCATAGTCCATAGGTGGTTTCTTCTAACTTAACTTATCGTAGACAATGAGACAAACGTAAATATCGTCTTAGCCCTCCCGAATTACTAGCTCCTCAGAAGGCTGGGGAATTTGTGACGTAGTACGCTCCTGCGCGCGCAGGGTTTTTCTCTCACGGCCAAAATGAGAGAGACTAACGTCGCGATCCGGCGAATGCGCCCCCGTTGGGCAAAGCCAGAAACGCTAGTTTAATTCTGCCAGTTTTTAATAATCCATTTTCGCTTAACTATCGTTTTCTACCCCATGAGTGGATCCACTTTCCATAATATGGATCAAACTGTTATCATTTGTTGAATCTAGTTGTGCTTAAATTAAATAATTTGGATCGAATCGGAATAAATTTCGATTCCAGTTGAAGAAATTAATATTTAGTCCAGACACGGCTAATTCCAGTTCAATAAATCACTATTTGATCTAAGGCAATTTGAATCTAATTTTGTTAAAAAAAATATTTTATGGAACTTGGTTTTTAGTTAAAATATATATTAAATATTAAACAAAAAATAATTTTTTAAGGGCTATTATTAATTGATCTTTATCAGTTTCGAAGCAAATCACTTTAAATAAATTTGGAAACAAATTGATTTGGATCAAATTGTGTGAATTTATCAAACTAGAGTTGGCTGTGGTTGAACAAATTTATAGTTATTTGGAATTGGAATACAAAGTGATATTTTCCAAAATGTGTTATAGCTCATCCAATTGAAATGTATGAAATTTAGTTATATTCGTTATTTCGATAGTAAATATTTTTTTTTCAAACTTGACTAAAAACGTAACGTTTTGTTTCTAAGTAATTGAGTTAATATTATATATACTGTCTCAGATTTATTTTCCCATATTTCTTAAATGAAAGTGTCGTTTTAACCATAAATAAACGCGTTCGTAGTCTTTAGGCACTAAAATTCTAATTGTAAATCCGGCCCTGGTAATAGGGGCGCTAAAAGTCCAACTAGCATTGAGACGCCCCGGATCAAACGCGAAGTTGAGGCATGGACCAAATAATGATAAATCCAGGACATGACTCTATGCGAAAAACCAGTCCAACAACGCTAACACCCGACCACTATTGCCCCCTATTGAGAAAAACGTGCGATCGCGGACCTACGTCATTTTGGGGGCAAACTGTTTAGGAACAGTTTTCAAAAATAATACACGTGGTCGTCGTAGTAAATATCCTGGAATATTTATTCACAGCTATCATATGGAGTGTGGTTATTAAAGTACGTACTAAGTTCATAATTAGTATAATATATATAATTATATAACATTAAACATATACTTTCCTAGAATCGTTAAAATTAATCTAAAAATGAGGGGCCAAATATGGCAGGATTTTCGAATTCCGACTTAGTCAACACTAGATGGAAACCGAAAATTTCTACTTGTTTTGGCTTCCAATTTTTTTATTTGCTTCTTTTCCCTCCCTACTATAATGTCCGCCTGCGCCTGTATCTTTTGGTGGACGACCGATTTAGTACGTGTGAAGATACAAGAGTCATGTCCTGGATTTATCATTATTTGGCCCATGGTTGAGGAGAAATTCCCCTTCGATTAGCAACAACGGTGCGGTACTATTTAGCTTGAGTAAATAGAGGAGGGAATTATAGAACAAGAAGAATTAAATGAAACGAAAGAGCTAGTAAGCCATGTCCTTCGCTACACATTGCCTCACAAGTGAAAAGCTTGAAAATATCATGTTTGAAGCAGTACGCAGCTTGGAGATGTGTGGTTTTCAAATTTTGTTCATTGTCGGAGATGGAGCCTCAGTTAATAGACGGTTTTTTACTTGCAACGGGACCAAAGAAGTAAACTACAAATGCAGAAATCGATATCCCACTGAAGAAAGATATTGGTATTTCATTTTACATGTCCCCCATTTACTGAAAACAGCGAAACATTGTTTGGCCAACAGCGCAGACGACTGTAAAACTCGACGTCTTTTTAAAAATGGACAATTAATGCTATGGGAAGATATCCAAAAAATATACCTGCTTGAACAAAATATGGCTGGCAACTTAAGGAAACTACACAAACTGACCCACGACCACTTTAGGCTTGGGTCTTACAGTAAAATGAAAGTTAGCTACGCAACTCACGTTATGAGTCACTTAATGTCAAATGCTCTAAATGAGTAATACGGTGAAAGGGTTAGGGAGACAGTTAAATTTATTGGATTGATCAATGACTGTTTTGATTGTCTAAATACAAGAAGTTTTGGAGAAGCTGCTAGAACGCGCAACAACAACCTCAAGCCTTTTGAATCACCTGATGATACTAGATGTTTAGGTTTTCGAGGCTATTTTTTTTGTTACAGTCAGTGGCGCCGCCAGCTGTAATCGAGGTAAGCGGTCGCTTACTTGAAATTTCAAGGGGGCCCAATTTTGTCGAGAAGGGCCTAATTTAAAAAATTAATATTTCATAAAAATTATTTAGTTTTAGCCCTTTACCGACATCATAATATCGCTAGCGGATCTGAATATCTTTTTTCTCTCATGCCGTTAGTGACCGTCATTTTCTCCCCACTTCAAAGGGCATTGTCACTGCTGTCAATTTTGACAGTGTTTGCATACCGGGTTTAATCCTTCGACACCGACGCTTACAGGTGGGGAGAGTGAGCTGAACGTCAATTTATCAGTAGGGGGTTATGATTTCTTAGAAACCCCTCTCCCCTACATTCCTTTCACCAATAAATACTTATCCATCGCGACTTGCCGCCATGGAGCTAGAGTGGAGTAGTAACTTATTACTACTATTTATAGAAGCTCCATGACCCCCTCCTAATGTTTGTAATGGGCAGTTCTGAGCAACTCCGTATTGCAAGTTATGTCGAAATATGCTTATCGTTGAGTGGAAAATTTCTGAGAAAACCTCGATCTCGTTGGTAAAAAGAAATCTCCAATTCACTAATTGTCCAGAAAGAAAACTTTATAGTCGGCATTTCAAATACGCTCTTTTTAGTGTTGTTTTTGAAACGTAAAATTCCGTAAAGTATATTTTAAAAGAAAAATGAACGGGGAAATTAAGAAAAAATATGCATCGGGCGCCCAAAAACGTGAAAAATTTAAGAAAAATCAGGCACTTGTTGAGAACCAGAAACGAGCGATGAAACGTTCTTTATGCCATTCTGCGTCATCGGAAGAGCATTCGTCTACCGTTGGGCAATCCGCTGGTTCCACCGCCGAATCTCAGTTGCAGTAGTAGAAAGTGTGGCAGTTTCCAGTAACGACAATCTAACTCAAACTATGGATAAACCCAATATGACGACATCAACTACCGGGACAAAAGAGCTCTTGGGCATAAGCGTAGACAAGGATTGTTTCCCTGTTCGGCCCGTTTTTTCGGCGTACCCAAAAACGTTGATAAACGGAGAAAATAGAAGTTTCAGTACTTTTTGGTATAAGTATGATATGTTAGAATACTCCGTAAAGTTTGACAAAGTATATTGCTTTTGCTGCCGTCATTTTTCGAGTTCTCCAGATACAGCGCTAGTGTTTGGGTTTTGTGATTGGGGGAATTAAAGCAAAGTTATGAAAGAGCACTTTACTTCTGAAAAATCTGCACACCAAGAAGCGCGTGAAAAATATCTAGACTACGTTCACGCCAAAAACAAGGGTTCAGTTGTCTGCAATATCGACAAACAACACCGAGACGATGTAACTAGGAACAGAGAAGTTTTGAAAACTCACGTCGAAGTGGTTCTTCTTTGCGCCCAACAAGATATAGCACTTCGAGGTCACAGAAATGACAGTGACAATGAAAACAACAGAGGTAACTCTATTGAAATTCTTGATTTGCTAAAGAGGAAGTGCCCGGAATTTAAATCAAATACGGAGAAGATGCCAAACAACGCAAAATACACACACAGCTCAATACAGAACGAACTAATTGGCGTCAGTGGAAAACTAATTCAGAAAATGATAGTAAATGAGATAAGCAGCTCTGGTGGATATTATAGTGTTATAATGCTAATGGGGTGAATATTCGTATAGAGGAATCTGTTGGTGGTTTTTGTCCATACGTGCATTGCTATGCCCATCGCCTTAATTTAGTTCTTATAGATTGCTGCTCAAATATACAGCACGTGAGAGAATTGCTCGGTTTACTTCAAGCAATTTATAATTTTCAAAGCAATTCTGTACTACGAAGCGAGTATTTCCAAGAATCCCAAAAAGAACTTGGGTACAAAGATATACTTAAAATCCCGCAAAGTTGCCAGACTCGATGGTCCAGCAAGGAAAAAGGGTTACACTATTTTAGAAACCGAATTGACGCGGTGTTATTAGGTTTAGAAAATATTGTAGAAAACGGAAAACCTGAAGAATCCGCTGAGTGTAGAGGCTATATTAGTCAGCTAAGAAATTTCGACAATTTGTTATTGCTAATAATTTTAGACGAAGTTCTTGAGAGAACTAACGTTTTATCTCAGTTCCTTCAAAATCCCAACTTAGTTTATTCTCGAGCAGTAGACATGTGTGAAGCCACTGTCTCTGGGATAATTGACATGAGAAATGATGAACAATTTGTAGAAATTTGGAAAGAAGCTTCCACTTTGGCTGGAAAAATATCGCTTATAGTACCAGATCCGCAGAGTATGCCAACGCGTTCTCTAAAGAGAAAGAGAGCTAGTAGTAAGACACTACAAGGTAGTATAGTGTACAGCACTTTAGGTAGAAGGTCAGAAGATGCTTTAACAATAACGGAAAAATTTTAAATAATTTTTTACGAAATTTTGGATAAATTTCACTCTGAGCTAAGAAGAAGGTTGACAAATAACGCTAGTTTATATAATTTACTATCGGCATCTGACCCTCAAAATGCTAATTTTTTAAACGTTGAAAATGTAACTTCATTTTGCCAGGTTTTCCAAAGAATTGAATTTGATATGACTTCTTTAAAATCGCAACTTATTTTGGCTAAAACTCTTGTTAAGAAACATGCATTTGCTTCTCTTGAGGATTGCTATAAATATTTACTTGAAACAAAAGAGCAATTTCTATGTCTTCTGAGATACTTCGATATAGTGCTATGCATTCCGGTATCGAGCGCTTCTTGCGAACGAACCTTTAGTGCACTAAATCAAATTAAATGTTACTCCCGAACGACAATGACGGAAAATAGATTATCAAACCTAGCAGTACTGTCAATAAATAGAGAATTCTGTAACATTTTAAAAGTAAATCCCATTACCGTTGTAGAAGAATTTGCAAAAACGCATTGTAGAAGGTTGACATATATGTATTAAATTTGACTAAAAACAAATAAAGGGCATACATTTTAATAACGTCAGATATGTTAAGAATTTCTTTTAAAATTAATGGCTTTTAAATTCTTATTAATGGGGGTAGACTCCTGAATCCCCCTTGTAAGGGGCCCATTTCTAAACTTTCGCTTACCCACCAAATGTTTCTGGCGTCGCCACTGGTTACAGTGGCTGAAAGAAGACTTCCTGACCTATCTAGAAGAATGGGAGAATGAAGTTCAAAGTATCGAAGAAAATTACACAGCAGAGCAAAGAAAAAAATGCTATTGAGCCAAGAAACTATGTCAGGCCTAAAACAAACCAGTAGGTTAAATAGGTTTTTATGAATATATTACTAAACTAACCCTCTTATAATTTTTTATTATATTTTAGCTTTGTGTATGATAGAGATAATACCATTCAAGTTGTCGTAAGGCGCTAAATACGTTCTCACGAGGCATTTCAATCACGACCCTGTTGAGAATGAATTTTCTCATTACCGGAGGTCATGTGGCTCTGCGGATAACCCAAACCTGTATGATGTGGTAAGTAGCAGCATTGATTTTCGTTCTTCTGTATTTGCGCGATGAAGACTTCCTCCATGTGACCCATTTCAAGGTACTCTTTCATTAAGTTTTGGTATCGTTGCTTCAAGGTTGGATAAGCTTCTAGTTTTCGTTCGATTTGAAGTTGCCTTCGAGTCGCTGCCTTCTTGGTATTGCCGAGATTCGTAGCGTTTTTTCCTGAAGAGTAGTTGAACAACGTACCTTCCCGTTGTTTCTCGAAAATGCGTATCGGTGAAGTGTTGTTCGGCCGGTTTTTCTTTCTCCGTGAATCGACTCGCTTCTGTTATGGTTTCCAACTCCCAAAAACGTTTTAGGGTGTCATCAAGTTCAACGAAGCCATGATTGCTGTTGATTTCAAGATAGGGACCAGCATTTGATGATGAATGTATTCTTCCTGATAGCAGCCAGCCAAGCTTTGAGTTTTGGCAAAGCGGTGCACCCTCCGGACCCTTAATTAAACCATCAATAAGTAGATCGGTTATAACGTCAGCGCCCAATATAATATCCATTTCGCTAGATTTATGAAACATCGGATCTGCAATGATAAGTGTCTTGAGGTAATTCCAATTACCAGGTTCGATGGGTTGAGACGGTAACATTTTCGTTAGTCTTTGTAGAATGAATGCCGAGACTTCCAGCGTAAATTCTCCAGAATGCGAAGCGACATGAAGACAAACGACACCTGTCGTCGTACCGGCGCTGCACCCTGCCAGACCACTAACTGAGACTCGAGCATGCTTTCGCTTTAATCCAAGACGCTCTACACAAGAGCTAGAAACGAAACCGGCTTGAGGCCCTCCATCGATTAGAGCTCTGCATAGCTGTTGCGATCCAGAGATATCGGTAATCTTCAACAATGCTGTTGAAAGCAACACTTGCCCATTATTGAAGCTGTGAGCAACGTGTCCACTGATTAGACTAAGACCAGATGATGAAGTTGATTTTACGAGAGTGTCTGCTGGTGATGACGATGATTGCGTCTGTGTGTCCTCTCGCCGTGACAGAGAAGAACTATGAAGCAGTGTATGATGGCGACCTTTACACAGTTTGCATGATGACTATCGACAATCCGACGCCGAGTGACCTTCCCGAAGACAGTTGAATCAAAGAAACTTCTGGCGAGCTACAGCTGAACGCTCGTAAATTGGTAACTTCAGAAATTTCGGACAACTATATAATTGATGAGACTCGGCGCACCCTAGACAATTGGACTGATCGACTGTTTCCGCTGTGGGGAGCTGAATCGGGAGGACTTAGCCTGATGACATCCCTTAACGTTTGATATTGCTTCAAAGGCTCAACAACGCTTTTCAATGAAGTCGATCAACATCTCGAATGTGGGTAATGAGTCTATTGGAGATGCCAGTTGCCACTGACGCCGAGATTCTGGATCGAGCTTGTTTGAAGTTAAGTAGACCAGAAGAGTGTCCCAGTGTTCTGTTTGTTGGCCAAGAACTTGTAGCGAACGGGTTGATTCTACGGCTGTTTCGAGTAATTTGCGTAGATCTGACGCGGACTCTTGTAGTAATGTTTTCTGACCCAATAGCGTATCTAAGTGAGAATTCAGATACTGAAGGCGCGGTACGTTTCCCAACGCTTCGTTCTGATGAATCGCGGCAACGAACAGATCTCGAAATGACAACCAATCTTGATAGTTGCCAGAGAACGTCGGTAGGTCTAGTTGAGGCAACTTGACGTTGTAAGTTGCTCGGCTGCTTTGAGACGTTGATGCTAGTTTTCCTATAGCGTCTTGAATGTCTGCATGTAGTTGATAGTACATGTCTCGAACTCAGTGCGCTCGAACTCTTGTAATGCGTAGTCTTCGTCATCGCTACAGAAGTCCTCTATCAGCTCCTGTATTTCCTGAAATCGTCTCCACTGATCTTCGACGGTTTTAAAACGTACCTCCAGCTCGAATTCCGTCATACTTTGCGTAAGGGAAGCCTGAATTCTTTTGACCGCTCCAATGATAGTACTTCTTTTCCTTTGTAGCGCGTCCATTTGCGATATCCGGCTCGACGGACAAAAATGAATGTTACTTGAAACAAAAAAGGGAATGATTTGACTAAAGGACCGCTAATGAAAGGAACGCAGATAAATTAAAATATGATAAAATACGCGAAAAAGTAGATAAGTCCATAATTAAAAGGGGATAATATAGCTAGATCCTAAACAAATTTGAAGAAATTTAAAAAACTTACTAATAACTCTTACCGATAGATCTTCGAGCAACGCGAAACTCGGATCAAATAGATCTTCGAGTAATAAACTAAATTAAAAATAAATAAAATAGCCAGAAATTCCAACGGTAGACCGGTTTCGTTCTATTTGGAACTCATCAGTACCGTGCGGGAAATTTCAAATTGCGTTGCATATAGCTACGGAAAGCCCACTTTCGGCTTTCCGTTGCTATATGCAACGCGTTTTGAAATTTTTAATGTTTAGGCTTAGTTTCTCTTTTCGATTTGATAGTCGCCAGCCAGATTTCCCGTACGGTACTGATGAGTTCCAAATAGAACGAAACCGGTCTACCGTTGGAATTTCTGGCTATTTTATTTAGTTTTTATGTAGTTTATTTCTCGAAGATCTATTTGATCCGAGATTCGCGTTTTTTGTATGCTCGAAGACCTATTGGTACGAGTTATTAGTAAGTTTTTTAATTTCTTCAAATTTGTTTAGGGTTTAGCTATATTATCCCTTTTATTTATGGTCTAATCTACTTTTTCGCGTATTTTATCACACTTCGCACAGTCCATAGGTGGTTTCTTCTAACTTTACCACACATGTTGTCAAAAGGCGCTAAATACGTTCTCACGAGGCATTTCAATCAATTTCAATGAATTTTCGTCATGTGGCTCTGCGGATAACCCAAACCTGTATCAAGTTTCAACAGTTATAGGAAATTTGAATAGTATTAGAGGAGTCAAAGATAAAATTAAAATAAGAGGTGCAAATATAGAAGCTATGCAATAAAATTTATTTTCAATTTTAGACTACTACATGATGAAATTCATTTTCCAATGGTTTTCTTAACGTAGTCTTCGTATTTACATTAGACTTAATTTTTGAGTTTAATATTTTTTGCCTGGCCTTCTCTTTGTGATAGTTTTTAGCTTTTTCTGCTCTCCATTTCCCTCTGTGTTCAGTAATGTTGTTACAGCTAAATTGAGAAGATTATCTCCTTGGCATGCCTGAATTCCGGTTTTATTAACAAAGCTTCTCCAACTACTTTTAATTGCTTCATTTCCCATTATCTGTTTCATAGCTTCGGTTTTTTTATTTTTTAAACATTTTCCATTGTAAAATGATGCAACAATATTTAAAACTGTATCAATTTGTTTGATTTAGTAATCCACCTTTTGATTGCACATCAGTCCATTTTGAGTTTGAGGATTGGGTGGAATCAGTGATTAGTAACTTAACAATCATTGCGCCATATTCTGAGTTATTTTGGAGTCTTTTTAAAATACTACCAATTACGTAGTGAACAACCTCAGGTGGTTCTTGATGTTTTTCCACAGTTGTTTCAGCACATTTTTTTTAGAATAGTTGTGGGTGAGAAAGCAATCAACTATTGTGTCGAGAAAAATTCCCACACACCAAAACATTTGTGAGGCTGTGAAATCTTTCGAACCCTACTTAGACTTTTTCTACATTAGAATTGAAATGAATATTTTATTGGTTAAGAAGATTGACTTACTTGTTCATCCCCTAGGTGTATTGACAACGTTTCTAACATATCACTATTTTGACGGATGGCTCTTAACCTATTTCCATATACTTCATGTGAAATATTGAATAGTTTTTGGAAAACTACTTTCCAAGAAAGGAATAGCGTATATTGTAGATTTGTAATCCAGTCGATGAGGCTCTTTATTTCTTCCGTATGGTACTCCTTTCTTGATAATTTAATTTTATCCATTGTTGAATTAATTAATGATTCAAAGCATTCTTCAAAATCTGCTTTGGTCATAGTTTTAACAATTTTTTTCTTACATAGTTCTTTTAATATAGGACAATTTTCAAAATTAATAATAAGTATGAATTAAAAAATAATTTACAACTTACTGTGCTTTTGGTGGAGAGTTAAAAATATTGGTCAATACTGATAATGGTATGGTTTTTGCAACTTTATCTATTTCATCATCTGAAAAAAATAGTCCAAATATTTTTAATCGCTTTAAAATAGGAATAATAAATAAAAATACTTACAACTTAACATATCGTCAAATTCACGAAAATTGGAGGACAAATCTAACGGCAGATCCACGTAAATGTTGCACAGATAAATCATTAAATACTAAAGTCAAAATTATAAATATGGCACTATTATATCATTAAATACTAAATTCATTGTAATGTCTAGACCGATAGAATTCAAATTTACGAAATCGCCCACGAGTATATTAAGCACGTTGGAATTTTGACGTCACGTTATATTTTATTTGCCCCTGAAGTCGAAGCCAACGCCCGTTGTGAGAGAATCGCGAACTAACCCAATCTTACGCTGTTTCGGAACATTTGCGTGAATTGAAAAACCTCCCGAGAATTAAGTGTCCTTCAGATTCGTCCATGGTTATACGGTCGGGCCGACAGTATAACTAAAATCAGTCGGCCAACGGTAGGCTGGGTAGGACATCCCGACTCTTCAGTTGCCACTGAATGGACCGCACATCCGGCACCGTCTTCCCGACTAAATTCGTAGCAGTCGGGCCGACTACTTTGTGCAACATGGGCTGTATAGCAACCGCCATACAATAATTGGTGAAGAATTTCACTATAAATTGCAATGGACTGCTCAGATATAGGGCACCCTAGATGAATATGAATTTAATTCATATATAATTAATACTTATATTCGATACTAAAGTTGTTCGATAGCAATTATATAAATAAATTGTTTAATAATTGTGAAATATATAAAGGGACGACAGTCACAAAAAATTAACACATAACACATATAGTAGTTACGTCACGCTTGAAACCGATCAGTAGCATTATTTAAAATGGCATGTTTAAATCATTGGAAAAATATAACGGGTGACGTTAGCGAGATATATTCCGCCGAGTGAATAGATCAACACTTCAACAAGTAGATTTTAATTGCTTTCTGTTAACCTGAGTGAGATAAAATGAGAGGTGCCATATTGTTGGAAGCGGGATGCTAAATAAAGGGGGCACAGTTCAGATTCCTCTTTTTAAAATATTACTTTACAGGTAGTATTTTTTGAGACGGCTCAGAGTCGAAAAGATCTTATTAAGCTTGTTTTCCATAATGTTATTTTCTTTACGCGCGTAAAAACGTTTGAACGTTTCAAAGCTGAGAAACGCGTCGTTGCGCGCGCCAGTGGAAAACAAGCTTAACAGTACATCAGTCGACCACGAAGTGGATAATCGTTTTCGAGTCGACTCAGAGACGAGGAGGCCTCTTAAGAGTCTTAACTGACTCACGTCTGACCACTAAATGGACGCTCATTTTTCAATTGGCTAACAGTCGGTCCGTATGCTTTGCGATTATCGTATGGACAGTCAGTGGCTCGGACATCGAATCCAATGGCCGTCGGTCCGACTGTATTTTGCTACTGGGGATGTGACGGATATTGAAAGATTCAAGCTGCACTTGACGATTTGGCTCAAAATGAAAATCAGACAAAAGATACCAGACATGATGCTCAATCACTCAGCAAACAAATGGAAAAACTGGAGACAGTAATTTTGTGTATAATTAGGAACGATATCCTTTCCTGCAGTTTCAATGGAACCAGTAAAAGAGTACAGAAAGAAGATATCAACCTGTCTGTTGTAGTAAATTTCATTGGGTCTGATAAACAGAGAATTTAATATATTACAAACGTTTTTATATATATATATATATATATATATATACAGCATACTAAAAAATACAAAATCTTTGTTTAAATAACTTTTATATATATAAATATGATTTTCGTAAGCCCTATCTCAACAAATGGGTTGAAAACACCTAACCTAACCTACAGTGCATACGCGCCTGCGGCGCGCCCGGCTAACCTAACCTAACCTAGTCATTCCATACTCAAAGTTATATACACTGAAATTTGGATAATTAATCGAAATTATAGAAATATATATTTGCACAACGGAGATTCGAACTCGGATTTCCTAAACAGCACTCGGACGCTTTACCTCGAGACCATGGGTGGTTGAAATCTCGTTTAAATTTCCTTTGGTTTATTTTCATTAATTTTTATATACATATACGTAATAATCGAAACCGCGCTTTTGGGAACCGCGCTTTTCGGACACTGCGCTTTTGGGAAACCGCGCAAATGGGAACTGCGCAAATGGGAACTGCGCAAATGGGAACTGCGCTAACGGGAACTGCGCTAATAGGCAGATACCGTCTACCTGATGGAAGCCCAAAATTGTTTCATTTATGCAAACTTCTTTTGGTTTACCAGAAGAATCATATTCCACGGTGCAATACCGTTATAATTCACATAACTGATCAACTTTGGAAATGTCAGTGGTGTCAACAACTAAGGAGAAAAATGGTGCTGCCTTGATTCGCAAGACTAATTCTGACTCAACATTTTTAGAAAGTAGTTCTATAATTTCATTCTGAATAGTAGGACTGTTATAATTAATTGAACGTTGTCGCTTATTAACAATTGTTTCCAGAACTGGGTCATAGTTAGCTAGCAACTCTAAAATACAAATGAAATTTCCATTCGAACCTTTCTTGCTTCCTAATTCTTCTCTGTACCATCGAAAAGGTAAATTACACATGGCTAGTGTTAGAGATACGTCAGTGCGTCAGAATTTATAGCCCGGTGTACCTAGTAACAGAGACCATACCACCGGAGGGATACGCCAAACATCCTATGCAAGACCTGGCACCAAAACAGTTTTTCTCGTTGCAAAGTCTGCTCAAGTTCTTTGTCCAATGTTCCGTGCAAGCGCCATTGTTCATATACCATGCAAAAATTTAAATGAATGGTGGAAGACTCGTGTCTTTGAATTGGTCCACTTGCGTGTTACCAGTCCGAAAAACCTTCTACCCCAACATTTTGAAAGTTACTAGCGCTCCGATCTGCAAACAACCAACACGGATCGCAATATGCTTTTTTAAGAATAGGGGAGAAACACAACCAAATTCGTTCTATATTAACACCTGATTTTTATGTCAAATAACACAATTTTTCGGAAAAAGCACGACCTTTTTCGTCCATCTCAAAGGGACCAGTTGGTCAACAATATCCCCTTTCAGCAATATATCGTTCAAAATACTACCAAAGTGACCGCGGTCCGTTGGATAAGATGTTAATATACTTGGAATAGCAAAAAGAGACCGATTCTCTGAAAGTATATCACGAAACTAGTCTCGTACTACTTTATAAAAAAAGTCTCAAGTTTAAAGGCCCACATCGTCTAAATTATGTTTAAAACATTTTACGAAAAGTAAGTAAAGTAAGTAGTTACTAAAATGCTAAATTATATTTTTTTATATTTTTTGATTTTGAAAATATGTTTCGACCAAGGCAAGACGTTCCCGCCCGATGGGCCCTGTCGGGGTCCGAGGCCCGCGGCATTTGCCACCCAGGCCGCCCTATTGCTACGCCACTGGGTGCAGATGCATTGTCGTAACCAATAGTGGGATAATTGTTAGTTGAAAACTTAACGCCGGGACGACGTGAAAAATCGTCGGCTATTTTTAATGGCCTCACAAAACTAAACACCCGTTATATATCGCGAAGACACTTTCACTCGACTAAGATTTACTAGTTATACATTTGTAACCTAAGCTCGATTTGGCTCGTACTTATAGGCATTAAACTAACTAGGCAGTAAGTTCTCCAACAAATAAAGAGCGTGGAACAGCATTTCCAGACCAAGGATAATTATTGTTTACTTCGATTATTCCGCCCAAACCAAAGAAACCTAATTTACGTGGATGAAAGAGGGTACAACGTTGGACAGTAGTAGTGTAAAAGTGAGAGTTTAGAGCCACGGGGTGCAAATTCCCATAGGGTTATAACGGGGTGCCAATATTTTCCATAGGGTTAGCGCGGGGTGCCGGTATCTCCCTCGAAACCGCGTCGGCTCGATGTGGCCAGATTTGCCGGCATCGAGAATACGAGAGAGACCGATGAAAACGTGGAGTGAGAATCGAAGCCGGTCAGAGTCTTGTTGTAATATCGTTCGAGGAGGAAGCTGAGTTTCGTGACGAGGTAGGGGAGAGAGACCCGGAAGAGAGTGAGGTCTCGGATTTCAACCGCGCCAGAAAGGAGCGGCTTGTTTATACGCGCGTTTCCTCGGTACGGGGTGGGAGTTTACGCGGGGATTAACGAAATACCCAATAGGGTATGGCATGGGGTATAATTCATGAACAAAGTACGGGTCAGCATCGAGAATACGAGAGCGTCCGTCGAAAACGCGAAGGGACCATCGGAGCCAGCCGGAGATTTATTGACGGGGCGTAATAAGTAAGCGGAATAGAGGTCCGCGATAAAACGAGGTCAAGCTTTTCATCCGCGCCAGAAAGAAGCGGTTTGTTTATACACGTGTTTAGTCGGTACGGGGCATGAATCTACGGTGAGGGTAGCGATATTACGACGATTGTATATTTGCGGGGATTTGAACGGAGAGCAACGTCTAAGGTTAACCAGGTGGAAAGAAGCCGTTTGTTTTCCAGCGTGTTTAGTCTGCAAATAGAATTCTTACAGATGCGAAACGTCAATTGAAATGAACGGAGAGTAACGCCAAGGATTGAAATTACTCTTTTTGTAAAGTATATGAAACCAAGTAAAAAGCGCACGGATGAGTACTATATAAAGGGACTCAGTTTCCTTAAAATTACATCCCGAATTTGGAATCTTGTCTTTCACGTTTTAGAAGCGACGCTCACCAGTCATACGAGGAGTAACCCAAAATGTGAGTTTTATCACGTATTAATTATTCGCGAATCATTTTTAATTTGTATTGTCAATTCTAGGTCGGAGAATAACTCTTGCATTCTTGAAGTCAACTTTCTGAGAGCCAACAACGAATATGTTCTCAAAGAATTGGCATTCTTGGTGGTTGAAACTGGAGAGAGTGGGGTGTACGCCTTTAAGCCGCCTTTTCCGTATCACGAGCTAAACGTGAAAGACAAAAGACTTTGTTCGTGGATCTCGACGAATATTTGCGGGATGCAGTGGGACGAGGGTGAATACGAAATAAACGAATTGGATGGAATCATCACCTACATCACATCTAAAGCGTCAACCTTCTTCACGAAAGGTCTGGAGAAAACATCGTTCCTCTCGAATCGTTTCGTTAAGAAGATCATTAACGTTGAGGACATTGGATGCCCAAAATTTAAAAATTTTGCAGATTTGGGTCCAAGGGTCTGCAAATACCATTTTCAAAATTTCAATTGTGCATTATTTAAAGCGCATCAGATAAATTTATGGAAAAAATATAAATAAAATATTTTGGTCTTAACCATATCTGATTTTTTTTTACCTCTCTCATATACATTTACTTGAATCAAACATTGGGAAGTGGAATGGTTAAATAGAAACATTTTTACTTACAACCGTCTAATAGGTCTACCGATGGAAATCAGAATTAGTCTTATTACCAAGAATATATTTATACTAAATATAGATAAATACAATCTTTATTTATACCCCACTGTATAAATACGTTCTTATGTATACCTTATAGTATAAATACGTTCTTATGTATACCTTATAGTATAAATACGTTCTTATGTATACCTTATAGTATAAATACGTTATTTATTCTTTGTGACATAAATAAAGCGTAATTTATATCTTATGGCGTAAATACATTCTTGTTATTACGAAAGGTTGTAAACTATAAGCTCTATTTATTACTTGTGGTGGAGACGACTTCCAGAAGAAATTTCAATTCTGGCTGGGATATATAAGTCCATCTCCCGAAAATCAAAATCATATTCATTTCAGAATGGCAACTAACAATACCGTCTTAGACAAAAAAGTTACCGTCGCAGTCTTAAGATATAAGGCTGCGCTGGGACACATTCCCGGCCGCCCCGAATTACCAGTCTTCAATTTTCGAACTTTCGAAGTCATTATCCGGAAGCAACATCGGGGATTTTGGGTGGAATTCCGCCCGGATGAAGCGTGTGCAGTTATAGACGTGCACCTATGTTACCACCCGAACATAGCCAACATAAGACGGGCTCTCGGAGGATTAAACCAACTAATCGGGGTATGTTTATTTTCGTTTATTACGTATAAAACGTGTATTTATTACAATTATTTTAAGATCGAAAAACTGGATTTAACAATATCGGCGGAAGAAGACTCCATCGCTTCGCTCCTCTTTTTCGGAATGAACAACGAGCCGAATCCTTCAACGCCAGAAATCCCGACCACACTATCAATGATCCCTGTCACATCTTCATCGGCATGTTCTATAACCGGAAACTCATCATCATCTCTATCGTCTCTACCATCAATAGCGTCAACTTCTTCTACCCCCCGAAGTTCCTTCGACTCTTCTCGCATCCGCTTCATTTTCCACACAGAAGCGGAAGAAAAGAAGCGCTCCATCAGAGAAGCAGATTAAAAAAAAAAACAAAAAAAATTGACTTTAACGATGATTTGGAAAAATTATTGGCTTTAGAACAAATTGTTCAACAAACCCTCGGTGAGGAATTTGTAATGTGAAAATAAATAAATATTAAGAGAAAATACCAAAGTTTACTTTTTACGTACTTATAATTAGGAATTATATTTAATTTTGGTTGGGAATTAATAAGATATTATTTTTTTAATCCTTGTAAATTCTAAAGAGCGCATCAGATATAATTTTCCAAAGATTCTTTATCACATTGAAAACATTCTAGCGCGGTAGAGGCGACCCCCGTTATAATAACAAAGTAGTGATGTACTTTCATTGAAAGAATTATCCCACGTCCCAAGCGCTAAGACCGAAAAAAACCCTGCTCTTCCCCAACTGGCGAAGGACCCTACTATTATAACCTAAACAACGCGAAGCGAATGTTTAGGGGTGCAAAGTGTATAAAAGCTCGAATCGGAGCTGATGACATTGTCAGTTGCGAGTAGCGGCTAGTGAGTCAAAATGTTTTCGTGCACCATATGTGTTAGAGAATTTGCGACAAAGTTTACTTTGAATCGACATAAACGAGAACAACACGGTAATAGGAAATACGTTTGTTTGCTTTGTGGTAACAGTTTCGCGCGCAAATACGGATTGCAACGTCATTCGCGAATTCACGCGAGTGGTTCAGATTCATCGACACCCGATTCATCGCGTAAAGAAGCCATCCTCCCATTTCAGCAGCCAGTTTCACCGACACCCGCACAGCCATGGCAAAATAATCCTCTACCACTTCAAAAACCGATGGAAATAGACGACGCCGAGGAAAGCTTTCTCGAAAACGTCGAAGAACTTTCCGTTATCGAGGACGCCATCATTAGCTCGCGTTATACCCCGAAAACCACTCAAACGGACCCAGAGGTATTAATCACTTCTATATGTTCAGCCTTATTTAAATACTTGAAAAATCGCTTATCTAAGAAACGGGGTATAAAATGGAGCGTATTTATTCGCACGAAGTACGTGCGTAAACTCAACGACGGCGAGGAAGTTGAAGCGTTACCGTATTTCCGTAGCAAGACTCAAACTTCCCTCATGCCGGACGTAATACCAGTTCAAATAGACTCTTGCATAAAGCAAGTTGCGGAAGCAATGGGGGAATTCCAAGACATGGGTAGTGGATGGACCATTGATCGGATTTTGTTTTTCCAAGTGGATATTATAACGTATCTTCCACTCGTAGGTGGTACCTATATAGAGCTACCCTCGGAGCTTTGTAAAGGTAAAGGTCTACTAAATATTAAAACTAAAGACCAGAAGTGTTTCTTATGGTGCATTCTAGCAAAACTACATCCTACAAATTCACATCGACGCCGAAAGGAACAATACCAAAAATTTGAAAGTGAAATAGACTATAGTGACATTTCATTCCCTTTTCAATTAAACGTTTTAAAACTTACAAAATTTGAATTTAAAAACAATCTATCAATCAACGTTTTTGGTTATGATAACGAAGTTTTCCCGCTTCACGTCAGTGAAAACAAAGTGCCGGAAGATCGACAAATAGACCTTCTATATCTCGTGTCAGGAAAAAACCAGCACTTTTGTCTTATTAGCGACCTTAGTCGCTTGTTGAGTCACTTCACAAATCATAACGGAAAAATTTACGTATGTCGTTATTGCTTACACCGCTACTCTGGTGTAAGCGCCGAAAGTAATCATAGAGAGCACGTAAAAAACTGTAATGTCCACGGTCCACAGCTTGTGAAAATGCCCCACAAAGAACCCATTTTAAAATTCAATAAAATCGACTGGCTACAAAAGGTAAAAAAGAAATCTTATTACAAATTTTCACTTTTTAATATTCTTCTTAAATTTAGGTACCTTACGTCATATACGCGGATTTTGAATCTATCATTGATAAAATCCATACATGTTTACCCGATTCTTCACTGTCATCAACAACCAAACTTTCCGAACATGTAGCGTGTGGTTTCAGCTATGTTGTTGTAGGACCCGATGGTATTTATATTTTGTACTGTTTTTAAAAAATATCTTCGCTACAAAGAATATTCAATTTATAGGAAAACCGCATCCGCCCGTGACTTATAGAGGAACTGACGCTACTGATGTTTTTCTTGAAAGTTTGTTGATGGAACGGGAGTACATCACCGAATTATTAAAGAAAAACGTTCCGATGGTTTTGACACCAGTCGAAGAAGAATCGGTTCGCAACGCCATTCATTGTTACGTGTGTGGAGATCTTCTCACGCAGAGCGATCCGGGAGTTAGAGACCATTGTCATTATTCCGGTATATTACACTTTTATCGGTGGTTTTTATTATCAGAAAGCTAACGTCTAATTACAATTTTTAGGGCATTTTCGCGGAGTGGCCCACAATTCGTGTAATTTAAAGCTAAGAGTTGGAAAGTTTACACCCGTCGTCATGCACAATTTATCACGGTACGTAATTTATTTTCCTTTCTACTATCGACGAAATTATAACTAAATTATATTTATTTTCAAATTGTAGATATGACGCCAATCTTATTATGCAGAGGATTGGGTTGATGAAGGAACATAAAATTTCCTGCATTCCATCAACCACCGAAACTTATATAAGTTTCACTATAGGTCGTCTCCGTTTCATCGATTCACTTCGTTTCATGCCAGCTTCCCTCGAAACTCTAATTAATAACTTAGCTATGGGGGGGTCGGATAAATTTCCTATTTTAAACTCTTTCTATCCTTCGCATCAAGTCCCGTATTTACTTAAAAAATTAACCTATCCTTACGACTACATGAGCAGCGTGGCAAAGTTTGAGGAGACACTTCCTCCCAGAGAAGCATTTTTCAACTCTCTCACTGACGAACACATATCAGATGAAAGTTACGAATCAGTCCGACAAGTGTGGAATACTTTCAACGTAAAAAATCTAGGTATTTCGCCAGAAATCTTTAATGGAAAGAAATAATGTTACTAACGAAAATTTTCTTGACAGGTGAACTACACGATTTGTACGTTCAAGCGGATACCCTCCAGCTCGCTGACGTCTTCGAAAGTTTCCGCGCCATGTGTGTAGCATACTATGGCCTGGATTGCGCGCACGCGTACACCGGACCAGGATTCGCCTGGGAATCTGCGCTTCACATGACCAAAGTGAAGTTGGAGTTACTCCTCGATATTGACATGCACTTATTTATTGAGCGCGGTATTCGAGGAGGGGTTTCGATGATTAGCCACAGATTCGCCAAGGCGAATAATAAATACATACCCGAAACTTACGACCCCGAGCAGCCGAGTAATTTTATAATGTACTTCGACATGAACAATTTGTACGGGTCGTCGATGGTCGGCTACCTACCCACTAGTAAGTTCGCTTGGGTACCTGTAAAAGACCTCCTCGATTACACTAGTTTACACGTGCTTACTTTATCGGACGAGTCATCCTATGGTTTCATTTTGGAGGTTGATTTAGAGTATCCTGCTGAATTGCATCAAGAACACAATTGCTACCCCCTTGCGCCCGAATCTCGCGCAATAACCACCGATTTATTTTCTTCATATTATAAACTGATGCTTAAACAATTGAACCTTTCCACAAAAGACACTCTTTCTAAGCTTGTACCTAATCTATTCAACAAGCAACGTTACGTAGTTGACTATCGTAATTTAAAATACTACGTTTCGAAGGGGATGAAACTTACTAAAGTTCACAGGATACTCTCGTTTGACCAAAGTCCTTGGCTTCGTCCCTTCATCGAGTTCAATACGGAGAAAAGAAAACTTGCCAAAAACAACTTTGAACGGGAATTTTTCAAGTTGCTCAATAATAGCACTTTTGGTATATTAAATATAAATTTAAATAATAATCAATACTAATCTCATTTTCTCTAATACTAGGTAAGACCATGGAAAATCTCCGTAATCGTATAGACTTTCATCTCGTGCAAACACCTGAGCGGGCCATCAAGAAAGCGTCTTCTCCGGCATTTGAAAAGTTCACTATTTTCCACAACGAACTCGTAGGCATTCAAATGAAGAGGAAGTCGCTTACTTTGAATAGACCTATTTATACCGGCTTCTCCATTTTGGATCTATCCAAACTTTCCATGTATGAGTTTCATTACGAGTACATGCGGAAGAATTTCGGGGGTAAAGCGCGACTCCTTTTCACAGATACTGACAGCCTCACGTATGACATACAATCCAAGGATGTCTACGCGGACTTACAGAAGTCCTCCCACCTCTTCGATTTCTCAGGATATCCCGTTAATCATCCTCTTCACAATGAATCAAATAAAAAAGTGATTGGGAAGATGAAAGACGAGATGGAAGGAGTTCCGATTCGCGAGTTTTGCGGTTTACGCCCGAAAATGTATAGTATCCTTTCGGAGAAGGGGGAGAAAAAAACCGCGAAGGGTGTTTGCAAGAGAGTCGTCAAAAAAAGTATCCGCCACTCGAGCTACCGCAATTGTCTTTTTCGGAATCAAATTACGAGCAACTGTATGATGCGAATTGTGAGTCAGAGACATCAACTCTTTACCATTTCCCAAAACAAAATGTCTCTAAATCCTTGTGATAATAAAAGATACATTTTGGGTAACGGTATTCAAACTCTATCCTATGGACATCACTGGATCGACAAGATAAAAAAGGTGTGACTGAATTCGTAAAATACGTATATAACTAATAGAACATTATGTATATGACTAAAAGAGCATTATGTATATAACTAAAAGAACATTATGTATATGACTAAAAGAACATTATGTATATGACTAAAAGAATATTTAGAGTATTTTGATTTATTTTCACAAATATTATTCTAAAAATGTTAAATATTTTCAACTGGAAATGATCTGTGAATTTACTTTAACAAAAAGTTTATGAACTAGTGTTTTTGCAATTTGTTTTGAATATTGGTAAATTAAAAAAAAATTTAAAAGTTATTCAATATTTATTGAATAGTTTGAATACACAAATTCTTTAATCATCTTATCATTATCATTTTTTTGTTTAGAAAATCTTGTCACAATATCAAACATTTTTACACCCCGACATCGATTAATAGCAAAATACACGCAAAAGCCTCCACAAGTCCTACTAAGATTTCCTTGTAGTTGTAACGAATTAAAAGTAACAGTTTTACTATTTCTTTCGACAAAGTCATTAAAGCGAAACATATCGGGGGCGTTCCCGAAAGAATCGAAGAATTCTGTAGCGCTGTTATTTTTCGAGAAATAGAGTACAACCCAATGTTCTCCGGACGTTTCTGAAGTAGCCGTGTTCACAATATAAAGAGAGGGGAAAGTCTTCACGTATTTGGGTAATTGATCCGCAGCCATAACTCCCCGAAATAGGTTTTTGGTGGACTTATCGTTTTCCATAATTCTAGTTAGTTGTAACGTATCCATTCTAGTTCAAAAGCACGGTTCTGTTTTTATCAATTTCAATCAAACTCTGGAATTCCGCGTACACAATTACAGCAATCGTTTCGGCTAAAGCTGATGCGAATTTTATCTCGAGCCTCAAATTTCCGTTTTTAACTAAATGGAAATGGGCGGCGTTGCTCATCAAATCAGCCGTCAAATCTTAGACGAAAAGGCAGTTCCCACCAACGTAATCTTCGCGACTTATTTGGTTTCCCTCGTCAATGTTCCACTGACCCGTTTGTAGAAATAAATTGGCGTAAGCCTGGATGTAGCTATTCTCCGCGAAATTAGGAGTGAGAGGGCGATGGGGTACGCTGTTTCCGTCCACAAACAATCCAATGTGGTTTAAATTAAAGTGCTGGAAATTATATGGTGATAATTTTAAGTCACCTAGAAAAGCCGTTTGACTAACCATCCCAATCACGACTTTATTGGGAATCTGGCCGGTAAATAAATGATCCTGCACTACACTCATGTTCCCCTGGGGGATCGAAAATGAAGTGCATTCGGTGCGAGTGATGGGGTATTTAGCTCTAGCCACTTGTAATACTTTCGCGTGAGATAATGGTATTTCTGGAATTAATTTAACTTTTCTCAGATAAAGCGAAGCTGATTTGATTTCCAATTGACATTTCACATCGGAGTGTAAACAAAAATCGGTGTTCGGTTTACCAAAAACAAATTTTAAATCCACCAAGTTTAGAAGATATCGAGGTTGTTGACAAACATCTAAGTGGAGGACGCCGATCATATCGATAATTCCCTTTTGAGCAAATTCAGCTCTTTTCAAGAAACCTTCGTTTTTGGTAAAGTCGTTAAACTCACCCGCCGTGTCGCGATAGAATAAGGAGCTGGTCAGATGACTCGTTTAGCCGAGTCACCAAAAGTTAGCATGGTTTGAATCATACTTTTATACGGGTAATTTTGAGCCGAAGGAGTAACGGATTTTTCGTTTAAAAATAGATGCACTTCGGGAAAGAGACTGTGTAAAAATAAATTGACCGGCGCCACATTATCAGCTGGTGTAGTTACCACTCCACCCGCACCGATCACGGCGGCTTTGGGGAGAGATCCATTTTGTTTTTTCACTTCCACCTGAACGTGTAGGAGAGTCTGCGACAAGTCTACGTAGGATTCTGAATTGCCACTAATGCAAAACGTTAACGCCGAATTGTTGGTAATACTGGAAATGGGATTGTATTCGACCCATTCGCCACCGATAATCCCCGTCTGCGATAACGGAACTTGAAAAAGGTCCAATTCCGAATTCACACACCCGCTTGAATGTGGATGTAACAGTGCCATAATAACGCTTTATGAAAATATATCGGAGTAAGAAGGGCACGATGTTTTCCTCCTCTTGGCTTTACGTCGAGTGATTTTGCGCGGTCGGGAGCGTTTCTTTTTAAGTCCAGATCCCGTCATTTGCTTAACCACTTCCGCGGCTGAAATTAAGGTTTCTTTGCCAGCGCTTTTGGATCTAGTTGCGAGTGCCTTTTTGATTGGAATACCGCTAGCAACGTCCGTGACGACTTTCGCTCCAGTATCGAGGAATTTTCTTCCTAAGAACTGGGCTCCACGCTTGAAAAGGGGCATGGCACTGCGAAAAGCTGAAGCTAGTATATTGCCTAATCCATATCCTCTTTGAACACCCACACCTCGATAAACAGGAATTGATCCATAGCCAGCCTGATTCAAATAGTAGTTCTCGTAATCGCTTACGGCGGGATTATACTGCGAGTGTCTCATGATGTTGGTCGTTCGTTATGCTTTACTAAAATGAACGCGACTCGTTCTCGCACGTGTTGTTATAGGGTGAGCCAGGCCCTCCGTGGTCTGAAATGTAGAGTAACGTGCACCTTTCCACGTTCGAATCGCACGGGGTTCCCCAAGTCGTCCATAATGTTAATTTCGATAATTTGAATATTTGAACCCGTGACTGGTAAATAATGTGGTTTAGTGAATATCGAGTCTATAGTTTCACCGTCTTTCCCTTTAACGCTAATAATTCTTAGGAGAGGTACGTTCCTGTCCCCGACGATCGTACTTTCAACGATATCGGAATAAACAAACAACGAATGTAATCCCACGTCCATATCTACGGTATATGGAGCTATCGTCGATTCCCTAATTTCAAGTTCTTGTACTTGCTGAATCGAAAACCCCAACATAACCGCTATATCAGGAGGGATTTTACAATAAAAACTCTTAGCAATGTGAACCGAAACTCGTTTCAGATGTTTTATGTATTTAAACTCAACATTTTTACCCTCAAATTTTAACATTTCAAGTAAATCTTCGATTGTAGAGAAATTTGCTTTGGGTATAATAGCTAGTTTTTCTTCCGTAAAACCTTCCGACATGATATCATCCGTCCAAACTCGGACTACCCGCTCTTCTTTGATATTGTTCCACGTTCTAAGATAACTTATTTCCGCTAACCCTACTTCGTAAGGTCCATTCAGCTGAACATTTTCCGGAAGGTAAGCTCTGAATTTGCTCAGAGTATTATCGGGAAAGTAATTCAGCGAAGAATCGGATGGTAGAGTGATGTAGAAACTCATTCTAAGTCTACTTCTTGAACCCAACTGTCAAATTGCGGTCCGTACCCCTTCCAGCGTACGAGTAACTCGACTGAATTATCAGATTTGCGTCGCCGCCTGAGCACTTTTTCAATTTTAAAAGCACAAGTCTCGAGATCTTTTCCGACTTTTTGTACTTCTTCCTTGTAAAACACTCCCAAAATGGGTTCCGAATCCAAAGCCTCCAGTTTATATACCGCCGGTTGCCTCGGTATCCGCTTAATCACTCGAAACAATTCTTCGGAAAAATTTGGGATATATCCTTTCTCAAAGATACCCTTGTTTTTGCTAATTCTTACAATATCACCAATTTCGAAATCATAGGTCACTGGCGGACTGAAATCAATACCTCCGTATAGAGTTTTCCAAATTATTTTCGAATTTTCTGACGTTACTTCGACGGGCTTACATTTAATTGAACGGTGATAGCTGTTATTGTACGCGGTAACTAAATCTTGGAGCGTATCGACGTATTTATTTGTATTTTTGCCAGTGAAATATCGATACATTCTTGATTTAAACGATCGAATAAAGCGTTCGACGATACTGGCCTTAACTTCAGAATTCGTCGCGAAAAATTCTATTCCCCGTGATTTTAACTCCAATTGAACGGCTTTACAAACAAACTCATTCCCGTGATCACTCTGTAGGCGTTTTGGTCGTCTTTCACCATCTAGTATGTTTTTCAGAGCATTCACTATGGTAGCCCCCTTCTTATCTTTCACCAGCTCAACGAAAGCGAATTTGCTAAATACGTCAATACAAGCGAGTATGTAACGATATCCCTTATTTTGTTTCGATAGTTTCTGCAGGTCAATTAAATCAGCTTGCCATTGTTCGTCAATACCGTAAACTATTGTCTTATTTCTTTCGTACCGCCGCTTTACATTTTTGTGTAACGTATACGTATCTTGGTTCTGTAAAAAATTTTTAACCTCATTCAATGATACGTTGAATCCCTTTTCTCGGGCTGAACGATACAATCCTCGAAGGCCAACGTAACCGCCAGAGTCTGCTACGTCGTAGTATATATTTCTAAGTTTATCCATAGTTGGTAAAATTTCCCGGTGTGGGTACCGTGTAGTACCATAATAGGAATTCAGATAATTCCATTATTACGAATATAAATATTATTATGACAGCGGTTAAAATTTTCGGATTTTTGGAATAAGAATCCACTAATCTGGACGTCACACCCACAGCTACAGTTTCAGTACAACCATCCATCCTGAGACAAAAAATTGAAATAAATACTCGTTAACTTACGTTAAAGGTTTTATTGATAAATACAGTCAAATCGTCACCCACTGTTGCGGTCTGGGTGGAGTCGCGAGATAAGATAATGATTTTAACAAATTTAACCTCGCGGGATTCTTGATAAATTTTTTTGGTACATTATTATTTTGCAAAGTTTCGTAAAAATTATTAATTCCCGTAGGATCGACATTTGTTTTTCTAACCGCGTCGTAAATTAAATCTATAACGTTCGATCCCGAAACGACCCGCCCCCCAATTTCCATTTCGCCTAATTCGTTCCACGAAATATATCGCAATGTCCAATTGTACAAAGATATCGCGTCGGTGAGCTGACTTGGTGGTATAGATGTGGCAATTTCTTCGTACCAGGTGTTTTTTGATTGCTGTTGTTTTTCAACTGGTTTCTGATTAGAACTTAAGTGTCGCTGCAAAGTTTGATTATAAAATGATAATTTTTCGGATTGGGACATATTGGGGTTCTCGAGAATGGCTTTCATTTCCTTATCCAAAGTGGGTATTTCCGGTTCCAGAACAACTTCTTCTAGAGTAGCGTTTTTCATACGACGTAAGGCGTCTTCGGAAACTAAAATCATTTTGCGGGCCATTTTTACTTATTAATAGCGCGGTTTATCGCCGCGCCGGCGACTGAGCTCACGATTGAAAGAAGCGGAGCTAATAAAAGCGGGAGAAATCCCCCCTTCTGCACTAGAATCTGTTTTCTTTTAGCGAGAGGAATTTTACGACATAGATGGTGTATCACTTTACGATGTTTCTTCACCCGACTCTTTTGCTCATCTGTAAGTTGAACGTTCCCACGAAGTACATTTATACAGCATTCGACCAACGATAAAATAGCGTCTCGATTTGCTAGCTTGACGATAGCTTTTCTCTGTTTCACGTTACAAGTGCTCAAATATTTCAAAAAGTTTAAGTTTTTACAAACTCGTTTTGAAGTTCGTACGCTCATTTTGGAACAAAAATCGCGGCTTCTTCTCCCGGTATGATTCCCGTTCGCAGCCGATATTCATCTGAAGTGTTTGGTTTTAAATCGATGAATAAATAGCCGTACGGTTTCATCACGGCTTGACGGAAAGCGTCCACGACGAATTTGGTATTTGACGGAGAAATTTGTTTAGCAATATTTAGTACGCTGGAAACGTCTCTAGCGGAACGGAAGATGACGAGGTACTGCGAATTCAGATTGAGAGTTCTAACCTCTTTCCCGTGATAAAACAAATTTTGCATTAAAATCAGTACCGACGTGTTTCGATGATGCGAACCTCGGATGAATAAATTGGTCTTTGTTATTAGCTATTTCGCATAATAGGTCATCGAGAATGACAAAATTTCTAATCGTTGGATTCAAAGTTCCTGGGTCCAACAATCCTTCGTGAAACTCGACTGTTGGATTATGCTCCAATACTGAATTAAATAATTTCTGTTGGTACTCTGTATAACACCAAATTATTCGTTGGGGTGGGGGAGATATGCAAGAGTCATTATGTTTGATTAATTTCGCGATAAAGTGAGATTTTCCAGACTGCGTGGGTCCTGACACGAGCCCCGTGAAAGGATGTATCATGATAGGATTCATGTTTGTAAATGAGATAAGAAATAATAAGCGTGGTTTATAATACGATTCTTTTTATTGATATTTTTTTTAACAATCTACCGTCTTATGTAACATATTCTTCAAATTACACATAATAAAAGACAAAATATTATCCCGAAAATCCTCGCTTAAAAATGTGTTAAGTTTTGAGATTATTTCCGAATAACTTATTTTTGCCATGGCGTCAAACAAGTACGCATCTAAACGGGAATTCCAATCTATCATTAAACAGTCATGCTCATCTTGCGAAAGATGATCAACTTCACAACCACTGCACTGCTTATTAATATAATCGGTAACTTTGTTTAGTACAGTTTCTTTAATATCGTTGAAGACGCGTTTGACTTCGTTATGGTAGATCATCACTTCACCGTATTTTTCCATCAACGTCTTCCAGGGATACCGCGTCAGAGTGAATCCACGCTTGGTCAGGTAGTGCTTGCCGTAATTGGTCCCAGTGCCAAGAACGATTTCCCTGACGTCCACTACTCTACGGTCTTGAAAAATGCACAGTTCTACCCGTCTCGTTTCCGATCCTTCGAAGAACCACGTTGAGGGTGGGATAGAATCGTCTTCCAAGAATGAAGTTATTTCCTCGTTCGCTCTCCACAATTGCTTGAATTGACTTTCAGTCAGCGCTATGCCAACGCCTCCTTCTAGGGTTCCGATGTAGATATTACAGTCCGGGGTTACCAACACTCCTTTCGTGGTAGAAACCGGAAAAACCTTACTGCTATTCCTGAAAATTTTATATTTGTTAAACAGAATCTCGGTATTAAGATCATGTTTTATACATACATTTTATCAGTATTCCAAGACGTCATAGACTAGCAATTACAAATTGAGAATGAAGTTTTGTGGGAAAATAAAACTCCTTATATAGTACTCGTCGTTTTTTTTTTAACTTAGTTCCTATATTGCGCGATACATCGTTTTATTCATTATCATTTACGTTAATTTAAGTCTATTTCGTTCGTAGCAAATATTCTCCCTTTTCTCCGAAAGATATTATAATCGTCGTAATATCGCTACCCTCACCGTAGATTCACGCCCCGTACCGACTAAACACGTGTATAAACAAACCGCTTCTTTCTGGCGCGGATGAAAAGCTTGACCTCGTTTTATAGCGGACCTCTATTCCGCTTCCTTATTACGCCCCGTCAATAAATCTCCGGCTGGCTCCGATGGTCCCTTCGCGTTTTCGACGGACGCTCTCGTATTCTCGATGCTGACCCGTACTTTGTTCATGAATTATACCCCATGCCATACCCTATTGGGTATTTCGTTAATCCCCGCGTAAACTCCCACCCCGTACCGAGGAAACGCGCGTATAAACAAGCCGCTCCTTTCTGGCGCGGTTGAAATCCGAGACCTCACTCTCTTCCGGGTCTCTCTCCCCTACCTCGTCACGAAACTCAGCTTCCTCCTCGAACGATATTACACCCCGTCAACAAGACTCTGACCGGCTTCGATTCTCACTTCACGTTTTCATCGGTCTCTCTCGTATTCTCGATGCCGGCAAATCTGGCCACATCGAGCCGATGCGGTTTCGAGGGAGATACCGGCACCCCGCGCTAACCCTATGGAAAATATTGGCACCCCGTTATAACCCTATGGGAATTTTGCGCCCCGTGGCTCTAAACTCTCACTTTTACACTACTGACAGTATCAAAAGTAATTATTTATCTTTCGGTCACACCTTTTTCATTGTATACTGTTAAGGTTGTTTACTTAACAATAAAACTTAATTGTAAATGAAATAAACATTTAATTAACTGTATTAATAAATCATGTTGCAACAGGTAAATTGACAACATTACAGCTCGTAACGAAGTCCCCGCGAGAAGTGCGCGTTTCGTTGATCTTTTTCCCCGCTAGTCAAACACGGGTGAGAAATAAAACAATTGTAGAGAAGGTGGCGCCATCATTATGCAGTTACGTTCATTAACTAAATATAGGTTAACATCAATAACAAAATAGCTAACCCTAACATATACTAATATTACTTATTAGTCTTAAATTTTAGGTGTGACGAGACCGTAAACATAAAGAGCATCAGCTATATACGATGCGAAGAAAAAGGTTTAACTGTCACCCTTAAAGTAGCAAGTGGAAAGGCGGACGTCTTATCATTTTACATGCTGGGGATAAACGGTTTTCATTAACGATAATCTTAAGCTTTTCCAATCCAAAATAAAACCCGATTATCATGAAGAAATGAATGCGAACGGTTTTCAGGAACGGTTTGAAAAGTAACTTCTTTGTAACAATTCACTAATACTATATACAGACGAGGCTTATAAACCCGGGTTTAGATCCCGTTTTTGAAACCAGAGCTTATTTAGCTATACTGATATGTGCTATAAAAATTTGAACTTTGGTTTACTGAACCCAGTTTTATTAGCCTCGTCTGAATAGGGTATAAGAAGCGTTGTTGTCTTGGATAACGTGTCTTACCACCGGGAAAAAATAGAAGCTACCGCAACCATGGCTACAAGGAAAAGTGGTATCATCAACTGGTTGAACGAAAAGCCAATTCCTTATATTCTAAGAGTCACTAGACCAATTCTTACTGATCTCTTGAAAAAAACCAGACACTTGTACGAAGGATATATCATCGGTGATATTTCAGCTTAGCATGGCCTTGAAATACTTCGCCTGCCACCTGAGTTAAAGGCATTAAAAGTACCTAGATGACTTGTGCCTAGCGAGGTGCCTTGGATATTACCCTACCCGATTATTATGACCATCGCGAACTAAACCCAATCGAACTTGCAAAGCACATAAGTAATCAATTAGCACGTGATTAATTGACGTCATTAAATATGGTGATTATAATAGTTTCATCGCCAGGGGCGTCGCTAGGGTATTTAAGGCGGCGCTTGAGCCACCTGTATCATTTCTAAAGCGCCACCTAAAGTTTCCGAAAAGCACCTCCTAAAATTCAGAATTTTTCCAATTCACTCAAGTGGCGAAAAGTTTCTTCGAAATGCTCCCTTAAAAATACTCATCAAAAACTTAATTTTTCCAAGTCAACTTTCTAAACTTCTTTGGACCAGGGCTTATGGCTTAAGCGCCGCCAGTTTTGAAATCCTGGTGACGCCACTGTTCATCGCGTGCACATTTGTTTTTCAGGGAGTGAGTGCGAAAGTGCACGAGCTTCTTTGTAAAGTAGAGTACCCAGGTAGCAAAATAACGTTTGTAAAATGGTCAATATTTGGTTTTTGGTCAAAATAACGTTTAATGGTTACTATCCCACTAATTATAAACGTTTATATTTAGTAAAATATTGACCTCTTTTAGAACTCATGTTTTCATCAAAATAGTTAGGTTGAAAAAACCACATTATTTACATTATATTTATCACATTCAAAAATGTCACTTTTAATGTGGATATTAAGGTTAAAATATCGTTATATTATTTAACTTTTTAAGGATATATCTTTTGACAAACATGAGACGTTGTTATGTTTTTTGCTATCAACTAATATTTTAATCTAACTAATAATAAAAGTTTATATTTAGTTAAATATTAACCACTATTCTAATTAAAACATGTTATAGAAGTGGTTAATATTTAACTAAATATAAACTGTATTTATATGTTGGTTTGTCCGCTATAGGAATCTACAGTTTTCAACTTAGGTCGACCAAATTTGGTATACTATCTCATGGTACCTACACACGGAAAACGATTAAAGTATAGTAATGTTTTTTTAAAAGCCTTCTTCTATAGACATTAGGCCTTATCATAAAAGGAAAATTATTGTGTTATCAACGTATAATTGTTTAAATTTGCATAACTCAGTTGGTTATATGGGGTACGGTGCCATGCGTGGAGAGAGTTACGGCACCGTTGTACTTTCGTATTGACCGTGACGATGTTTGTCACTGCCGCTTGTTAATAGGTAATTGCCTGCACTGTTTGGTGAAAGGTATATACCTAAGGGAAAAATTCTTTAGTGCAGTTGTGCTGTATATTCCCGGGAAATATCGGGTACCCTATCTAGATAAGTAATTTACTAATTGTTTAAAACCGACGTTTAATCGACTTTAGTCCTAAAACGTTTATATTAGGTTCATTATGCATCGTTTAATAGTTTGTTAACATTTCATATTGACGTTTAATAGACGTTAATCAAATAACGTTTATACTTGGGTTTCTGTTAGTATTAAAAGACTTAATATCAACCGTTTTATAAACCGTCTATTTTGGTGACATCGTCAACCATTTCACAACGTATATCTCTCAACATAGTTTCAACGATTCACAAACGGTTTATCAACGAGATTTTGCTACCTGGGTAGCTATATCACGTGGTTTAACTTTTCCATTTTAACAGGTTGGCACTTTCTCTTGAACCCAGATTTACTTGCCAGTCTCTCTCCATTTCATTGGTCAAACCTGGCGTTCAAACTGACCTAAATAGGCCGTTCTATAAAGTAACCTTGGCCTTCTTGTTTAGATGTATCGGGTGCGTCACTCGTGACGTAGAAGTGACGTTCCACTATGATGGCCAATAGACGCTATAGCATAAACTCGGTCTTATTCAACTTGTTTAAAAGTTCCACGCGCATCTTGATATTTTAGCGTAAATGCGCTCGAGGGATTTCGCGCGTGCTCCCTGAAATAAAAAAATGCGCGAGCCTTTTACGCTAAAAAATTAAAGAGCGCGTGGAACATTTTAACAAGTTGAACAAGACACGAATTAAAATTCAACGAGTCGCCCTTTTTTATAAAGATCTAACCTTCAAAACTGAACTAAACTCTTACGTATCTAGTGACGAAAGAGACACATTAAAACAAGTTCGGCAAGCGTAATGAGTTAATAGAAAGACGTATTGCCATTTAAGCTCAAGTGTGATCGTGGCTTAAGTTAAATATCCGCAGAAAAATCGGAAAATGACGTAATACGTGTAACGAACGTAGAACGAACTTATTTTCTAAAACTGTTCCAAAAGTTATGCATTTGGTTGAAATTGCAAATTATACAATACATCATTTTTGTTTAGTTCCAAAAGTCAAAATATATCAACACGATTTTTCTAGTTATATAAAATAAAATCCCATCTAATTACTTGAAAATGTTTACTTGTTTGTTTAAACAATTAAAAACTTAATTTAACTCAAATATTTAAATTTAACAAGTTGGCAAGCCAAAATATACCTCTCCTCGGAAGCGTAACTGTATCCGTAGTTCTGCGGTAGAACGCTCACCTGTCGTGCAAGAGGGCTCGGGTTCGAATCCCGGCCGATTAAAAATTTATACTACACCCAATAATAAAAAGAGGGCGCTTTTGGAAAAACCTTTTCCCTGATTCTAAGAACTGGGTACGCAGTGATTACCCTTTGCCCCGAAAATGCGATCTCGTACGCAGGCCTCACAGACAGACACGGTGGTTGTATAACCCCTCCTAGGGTACAAAGTCCCCTCGGAGAGGTAAAAATGAGAGGAATGTCATCTCTTTCAAATATGCACGAGACCACGATTGTTAAATTCCAATTTTGGTTTCTAGATGGCGCAACAAGACAATGAAAATCGCACATTTTATTACCCGCAGCGGCTGTCGACGATATCCCGGAAACACTTTTTTTTTAATTTTATATTTTTGTGGTTTCCTAAGGTTTAACCATAAAAGATATTCTTCATAAACCATTAACCATACGACCCTGAAATGGATCATAATATAACTCAATTGTTCATCTCCCACTTAAAGAGACAATGTTTTACGTGTTTTCATTATTTTCTCAGTTGATATATTTTCCATTATAAACGATTAAAAACCACTAATTTCAAATATCCTTATTAATGTTCTTTCCAAGGGTATTTTTATGTTGAAAGTGTTGTATATTTCTGTGTTATTACCATGGTTTTTATAGTTTTTGTGCTTACAGATTGGCTCCCCTATTATGGAAAGGTCAAAAGCTCTTAAATGTAATACAATTAAAATAGCAACCTTTAATCTAACCCAATGATATTTGCTATCCCAAAAATCCCCAATACAAAAATCCTTTTACACACCAATTATAAAGTTAAAGTTATTAAGTAGCCTTTAAGCCTAGTTCCCACTTGACGAAATATTTCGCCGAAAATAAGCTTGATTTTTTTAATCGCTAGAGGCAAAGATAATATAACTACGTACCCTAGATTCGAAATCACGGCGTTTCTAGATAGCGCGTTTCCTCGTGAGGCTTTTACTGAGTTCGCGCCGGAAGTCGGAAAAATCGGGCTCCATAGCAGGGTGAGAAATAAGGAATTCAATAGATATCCCAAAATTATATTACTCACCTTTAGTTTTCTTTCGTTTAGAAACATTTTTAGAGCTACAGGCATGATCCATTATTGTTTTAAAACAATATAATGCAAAAATATCCGGTATCTTGAAAACCGCAAGTCAAAAACCACAGCGCAATTTTCACTAAAACTTGACATTTTAACTAGATGTCGGTAGCCCTGCCAGCTCGATGGAGGTAGTTTTTTCCGACTTCCGGCGGGAACTCAGTAAGAGCCGGCGTTACATGAAAGGAGCTGGATTTCGAATCTAGGGTACGTAGTTATATTATCTTTGCTAGAGGGTATGTTCTCATTTGCCGCGAATATTTAAAAACGCTAAGCCTAATATCGCTTCAAAATGAGCCAAATGGAGAGTAATGTTGAGAATCAAATCAGAAAATTGGTTACACTTTTACGTCACTTCAAATCTAAACATCAAGTTACTAATAACCCAAAACTTCCAAATGCCCACACTTTCGGCACCCTACGGCTCAAAAAGAGATCGGCGGAACAAATAAATTAACCGGCAAAATTTCGATTAATCATAATAATTTTGGTTAACTGTTTATTTATTAACATTTTGTAAGAATAAACAGCGATTTAACATGCAAAAATAGTAGGTTTATTCGTATATTTTTTTTGGATAATTGTCGGTTATGAATAAAAATAAATTGGATATACTTATCATTTTACTCCTTTTGGAGAGCTAATTAAGATCGAGGGGCTAGTCACTCCGCGTAATGGGTGTACATTGTACAAGCCCGTACCTTTGACTGTACTAATGAGATAATGAGTACGCGTAATCGGTGTACAGACCATCTGACAGACTTGGTTAGTCCCACGGCTTAAATTGCCCGTCCTCTCATTTTATTCTTTTTGAAAGCTGAAATTTTACCGCTCCTTTACCTGAATTTCTTTAGCTTTAACCAAACATTTTCGCTCTAGGAGTTTTAAAATTTTGATCTTGTTTCTACTATAATGGCTAGTAATTAATATAAATACTTACCAATTCACATGCTCTTGAAAAGTTGTGTTGAGGTGCTTGAAATACAGGGTGTTACGGATAAGAGTACCGAAACTTTCTATATGCATTCTATGGGTCTCTATGAGTAAAAAATGTTCAATAAACAGGGTTCCTAAAGTACTTCGTTTCAGAGATATGGGCTCCCAAAAAGGAGGCAAAAGTTCATCAATGTACTTTTAGAAGTAAAATGAGTTTGAAGAGAAATACAAGCCATTTTAATTTATTGATGCGATTTTAATTATTTTATCTAAAAATACAAATGTCATAAAAATTCTAAAGGAATGGTTTTAAAATTGTCTAATATTGGGGCTAGTGTTGTTAATTTTCCGGAAAATTTTCCGAATTACGGTCTAAATCGCATTTGGGCTTGGTTCCGTTGAATTGGTCTAAATCGCATTTGGGCTTGGTTCCGTTGAATTGGTCTAAATCGCATTTGGGCTTGGTTCCGTTGAATTGGTCTAAATCGCATTTGGGCCTGGTTCCGTTGAATTGGTCTAAATCGCATTTGGGCTTGGTTCCGTTGAATTGGTCTAAATCGCATTTGGGCTTGGTTCCGTTGAATTGGTCTAAATCGGATTTGGGCTTGGTTCCGTTGAATTGGTCTAAATCGGATTTGGGCTTGGTTCCGTTGAATTGGTCTAAATCGGATTTGGGCTTGGTTCCGTTGAATTGGTCTAAATCGGATTTGGGCTTGGTTCCGTTGAATTGGTCTAAATCGGATTTTTGCTTGGTTCCGTTGAATTGGTCTAAATCGCATTTGGGCTTGGTTCCGTTGAATTGGTCTAAATCGCATTTGGGCTTGGTTCCATATACTGTGTCTAATACAGATACAGGCTGGGTTCCATTTTGTGTGTCTGATGGGTCCTTTATTCCTTTATCTTCGATTTTAATGCCCGCTATAACGTTTTCCATCTTTTGGATTCCTTCCCGGAAAAGAGCCTCCGCTTCTTGGCTAATCAGCTCGCTAAGTTTGTCCACTTCTTCGGACAATCGCTTGGTCTCTTCTGGGTCGTTGCTGGACTGCATCTTCTCTTTGAGCGCGTCTTTGTCTCTTTGTAATTTTCTGGCATATTCCACACGATCATATTCCGCATTAGTGGCTCCAGCGGGCTCAGACACGGTCTTGCTTTTTTCCATTTCCGACTCTGAAGAAGTTAGGCCTGTTTTAGCCTTCGTCTTCAATTTCTCTCTAACTTCTCCGGATTGGATGACGTCTATTTCATCAGGAATCTGAGTCATAATTTGCGATTCGGAGTCGTTATCCTCTGTTACATTCGTAATAACGTTATCCTGAGACTGGGCTGCAGACTCGGAGATGGTTTTGCCTTCTTTGATTTCAGACTCTGAAGTAATAACGTCTGGCTCAGTCCAAAACTTTAAAGTTTGTCTATCTTCATGGGCGTTATCCTTAGACTGGGATTCAACCACTGCGTAAGGAAACCGAGCCATATCTTGATTTTCAACATCAACATCATTTTCTTTCAACGCATTCTTTCTCTGATTTCTTCTAGCTTTCTTTGCTTTAGCTTTCGCCTTGGCTTTGTTCGACGCATCATGTCGGTGCATCATGTCGACCAAATGCATATGCCCACCTCTACGAGCTACCTCCAATGATGTAGACCCTTTCAAACTGGCTTGATGAGGATCAGCATTATATTGAAGTGAAAGCCGAACCAAATCCGTATTTCCACTCCGACAAAATACGTGTAACGGTGTGAATCCGCCGTCGTCAATCGCATTCACTTTAGCGCCATTCTCCAACAACATTTTCGCCACTGCAACGGTTGTTGTTAAGTGCAACGGAGTCATACAGTCGCCATTCTTCGAATTAGGATCGGCTCCGGCTTTCAATAACAGCTGAACGATGTCGTCGTGACGCTGCCGAATGGCGGCGAAGAGAGGTGTGCATTTGAATTTATTCGGAACGTTAACACTCGCGCCGTGACATAACAAAATATCGACAACTGCAAGATGGCCCTCTAGCGCCGCCACGTGAAGCGCAGTGTAGTTAGTCTTGTCCGGTTGATCAACGTTCGCTCCCTTCTCCAACAGTAAGCGGATGACCTCTAGATGACCTTCGTAAGATGCCCCAATGAGAGCCGTCGAGCCCGATTTGGAAGCTTTGTTTAAGTCGGCTTTTTCGAGCAATAACGCAACAGCTTCGTGGTTACCAACATTAGACGCGACATGGATAGCGCATATTCCTGCATAGCCAGCCATATTGACATCAGCCCCTTTTTCCAACAGCATTTTCACCATTTCCACAGGTCCAGTCTTACACGCCAAGGCTAACGGCAGAGTCGGGACATTTTGCTCTCCTGGGCGTCGAAAATTGGGGTCAGCGCCTGCCTCCAGCAGCGTCTGACACACGACCAAATTGGAGCTCTCCACGGCGAAAAATAACGGCGTTTGTTCGGCGAAGATTCCTCCATTGACGTCGGCTCCAGAATTCAAAAGCGTTCGTACATTCTTATTATCTCCTCTCCTCACCGCATAGATTAAAGCTCTTGTTTTCCAAGCAAGTTCCATAGCTACAATTGGAATCCAATCTCGATAACGAAGACAGCTTTCTTGTATTCCTAAAGATAAATATTCAAATTCAGAGAATTAATTTCAAGCAAAACCACTGCAATGAAAGAAAACTACCGTATTCGCCTCGCGAGGGATTCCACTCCAGTGAATCGAATCAATTGACGGCGTTCAACGCTGCGACGTGACGGTCGAGGTTTTCCCTTTTTTTGGAGTAAACTTTCGCCGTTCCAATAGCTGGTGTTTCCCCCGAAGTTCCCTCATTAAAATATATATATATATATATTTTTAACGTTTTGTTACTAAAATATCTTCTTTAAGTTAATATTAAATTGATTACTTTTCGTATAAAAATCTCCACTACGTATTTGTGACTTCCAAGAAAGCAAAGTAATTGTTGTGAGAGAACAGCCGAGCAGCGAGGCGAAAGTTACGTGCAGGGGGCCGTGGTTAAGTTAAGGCGGGAAAACATAGAATTAATAGACCAGCTTGAAGGAACCAGTTTAGTGGTTTTTACGAGATGACTCTGAGATGCTTTTTTCGGAGAAGTGCTTACAGCTCGGTATAACTTATTTTTTATATTATTGGAGTGCAGTAGGTTGAGCAACGGCGATAAATAAATGTGGATAAAGCGAAACTAATTATGACATTGCATAGCTATGATTTCACTTGGTACGATATCATTAGGTTTCACGATAATTAGCTAGAAAAGGGGGTAAGGGGTCTTCCCGGTGGGATGTGAAGGACGGAGCCCCCATAGAACAAACATTTTCAAGACCTTAGAGAATGTACTTTTAATTTCAAGTTGGTTTCTAATGCTACACAATACTCCACGAGTGGTAATACGGACAATAACGCTGTAAAACTCATTAAAAGGCAAACGCTGTCGCGAAACCTACTTCATTCTTCAATTTACCAAACGTTATTTTCGTGGAAAACGCGACAAAGTAGGCCTAACCTGTTTTTTAAATCAGTTTTGCCATATTGTGGGAATTTTTGGGGTCCATTTTCGCTCTGTGGTAAAAAGGTAATTTTTTTTTTGCAAAAACGTCTGCCGGTATTTACCCTATGTCTTTTTAAATTAATAGAAAGTTAAACATTATCTTGAACAGCGTATTTTGATGAATCTTGGGATTTTATAAATGATGGAAAGGAGGCGCCTCCTAATACTACAACAATCAATACATAGGCCTAACAATCAAAATGCTTAAAAATTGTAATTTCAATAATATTTTATTTAAAATGAATTCCTTTTCCAAAAAAGTTTAAAATGTTTTCCGTTGAGTTTCCGTGTGGGCGGGGCTAATAGGGGAGTGGGAATTCCAGCAAAATTTCCTATCCAGCCATGGGAATTTTGACTTTCGAACATTGGCAACACTGTTTTAAATTATTAACGCCATGCGGTGCCTCCGTAATTCGTGGTCGGTGCGTACAATTTTTTATTTTTAAACCTGGCAATTTAAGTTACGGGCGTTCGTCTCGAGAGGCGCCGCTTGTCATCGTGTTTAACGTCACTATTTTCGAATTTTCTTCCTTAGCCGGGATTTTGCGGCACATTTTTGTTGGTTAGACAGCCGGTCTGGGCGTCTGGTGTGCAAACTGCAAGGTTGAGGTTTACAATTATTTATGGTAAGTTTTATTTTAAAAGTATAAATAAAGTTTAGTTTATCCTTATAAATTTCTTATATAATTGAGATGTTATCTTTAATTTTTGGTAAAAAGGTTAGGAAATTATGTTAGATATTCTAAATAGTTAGGCCTGGATTTATATTTTGTAAAGCTTCGCTTGTGCTCGGATTGAAAATATGAAATGCAACTTATTTTACTATTAATCCAAGGGTACAGTATTAATAATAAATAATTAGCTATATTAAATTCTAATTAGGGAGGAGTAGTCATTTCTGAGGTGAGAAAATGGTGATTTGCGTAGTGCCAAATTGCTTTGAAACAAACGTCCCAAGAAGAAGGAGTAAAGATAAAGAGTCAGTTGAACATGTGAGCTTCCACAAATTTCCAAGAGATGAAGAGAAAAGAATCTTTGGATTAAAGAAATTTTCCATGATGATCTTTCAAATGCTGAGTCAATTTTAAACATGAAAGACGAAGCCTTAGTATGTAGTAAACATTTCAAAACCACGGACTTCAGCAATTCAACCAAGAGGAAAACATTATTATGCCATGCAATACCTGTTAAGGATAATGAAATTATTTTGGGACAAAATCTGTTATCCAATGATGACGGCAAAACCTCTCTCTCCCATAGGAAATAGAAACCACAATAACCACAGCGGTATTAAATCAGCAAGAGAAAGACTACGCCAGGGGCGTAGGAACCGGGAGGGGCAGGGGGGCAATGCCCCTCCCTAGAATTTTGCTGGGAGGGGCAACTAATGTTATTGCCCCCTCCAACCTTTGGTCAATTTAAATCTTCAAAAGACTCAAATTTTCATTTTAAAAGCATATACAGTTTATAGAACCTCAACTGTGTTTAAATTTCAATCTTTTCCCGCCAATTTACGTAGTAGTAACAAGTACACATGCATTCGGAGAAGCTACACTCCATTAAAAATTAAAAACCATTCTCCAGAGCCCTTTTCGTTTATCTTTGCCCCCTCCAACTTCTAGAACGTTCCTACGCCCCTGGACTACGCAGAGTTTTATTAGATGTAACCGGTGAAACCAATGATCGTAGTATCACAGCTAGTCAAAAAGAACTTCGACCGACATTACGGTCTGTAAATAATAACTTGTCATTATCATTTCAAAGAGTCTTATCGTCAACTGAAGAAATTGTGATAACTCAAAGTGAAGAGGTTCTTAACGATGCTCAAAATGTTAAGAACCCAATTAGTGAGACAACGAGGCAAGAAGATCGTTTGGCAGATGAAACTTTTGAAGCCTTCACCTAACAACAAGATCGACAATCGCTCTCGTGAAATATTTATTAGACAGAGGCTTCAAAAATAATACACGTGGTCGTCGTAGTAAATATACTGGAATACTTATTCACAGTTATCATATCTAGTGTGGTTATTAATGTAAGTACTTTTTTACGTACTAGGTTCATAATTAGTATAATATATATAATTATATAATATTAAACATATACTTTCCTAGAATCGTTAACATTAATCTAAAAATGAGTAACCAATATGGCAGGATTTTCGAATTACAACCGCCACTTATTTCCGAATTTCGACTTAGTCAACACAAGATGGCGTTCGGGAAACCGGAAATTTCTGCTTGATTTTGCTCCCAATTTTTTTTATTTGTACCTTTTCCCCGCCTTCTAAAATGGCCGCCCGTTACTTTTGGTGGACGACCGATTTAGTACGTATGAAGGTACAAGAGGCATGTCCTGGATTTATCATTATTTGGCCCATGGCGTGACGAACATCTTTTTTTTAACAAATGTCGCTAGCATCGAAATCAAAATACTTAAGCTAAAAGGTGGAACCAGAGAGAATTTAGATAGGGAGCGGAAAGTGGGGGTTGAATTGTCGCTCTTAAAACCACGTGATCGAAATAACAGGCCAGGTCGGTTTCCGGTATGATGCTTTTGTAACCTCCCTAAAGAGGCGGAGTTAAACGATCGACGATAGAAGCACCAAATTTGAAATTCGGCTCTCTGGCCTAAGCAAACTTGAACACTGAACAGCCATGTGTTTCATCTTAAAAGGTAATTATTTTGTTTCTTAATTTAAAATATTTCGTAATGCTTTTTTTATGATATTATTTATTTAGGTGCTGTATACCATTGTCTACAGTATACTTTCAAGAAGCTAAATGAACCAAAATTATTTATGGATGCATTTGTAAATACTAGAGGAAAATGTTTAGTCCGGGACATATCAGTATGAAACCAAAGAAGCCCTCAAAGCTAATTAAGCGTTACGAAAGGGTTTCATGGAAAAGTCCAAAGAGTCTACGAAACTAATCTCTCTAAAGAAAAAGCCTGTAGAGGAAAATATTGGAAAGAAAAAAATCGCAGAAGGAAAAGCTAGAATCTCCTCTGAAGAAAAACAAATTAAGTAAAGGATCTCCAACTAAGGAAGAAATTCCCACCATTCACATTCCAGAAATTAAAACAAATAACAGCTCAAGATCTTCTCAAAGTACAATTTAAATTGACGATAATTCAATGTATAATTTTTTAAATGGAGACCCAGATTTGGAACTTTACAACAATTTTTACCTTCATCATGAAATTTCCCACTACAATATGTATTCCTAATAAATTTTCCTATTCATAATTAGTGAAGAATCAGAATAGTGTTACAACGGAAAGATTAAGTAATATTTCTAGTGATATAATTTTTTTTCAATTTGTGTTATGTAAAGATTAATTTAGGCTAATTTTGTTTACATAATCAAATTTGTATTGTAAAACGACCTGAAAAAGAACGCATTATTTTTTTATTTTTCAAAACTGAGATGTTTCAAGTTGAATTGAAATAAAATTATGTAACCATTTTTTTGAAAATTCTGGAATTGCCATTAATCGCTTCTATGACTAGTCAAGATAAGGCTTTAAGTTTTTCCATGCTGGCTTCAAACAACCCAATGAAAGGATTACTGTTTCGACCACACGAGCATTGCTGCCTCCCAAAGTATTGCTCAAGAGGATCTTGATATAAGTGCTGCATCAACACTTATTTTGCACCTTTACTGAAAAGGAATTTAACGGCTGTAATTGAGAAAAAAAAGAATCTTACTATCACTAAAATAATAAATGTTTATTATAGCTGCACCAATCATTCATAGACCCCCAATTGTTGCTGCGCTTAAAAACATTTTGTTCCTTTCGCTGTTGACAAAATCTCCAGGCCAATTGGTAACATCTTTCTCCCAATCTTCTAAATATTTCATGAAGTCTTTTTCTAGCCACTAAAATTAAAGAATGACATTTATTTTCTTGAAGCATCCAAAAAATGGTTTCATTTACCTTCAAGTTCAAACGTTCATTGTTTTCATTTTCATAGAGAAACATCGGATAAAGTAGTCTTCTCAACCTCATTGCCTGAACCCACCGTTGACATTTTTCGGTCTCCTTTTTTGCTGATGGAAACTATATGAAAAAGACTCCAAGGTCTCTGTCTATTAGTCGAGTTTTGTTTGGAACTACAAGACCCATATTTGCAGACAATTCGCTCATTTCGCTGAGGCTTTTTTTAAGCCTTGGATAGTTTAATAAATATTTGACTCGCCTATAAGATACAAATCATACAACCATTTAATAATGTTATTAAAATTGGAAAAAGTTGATATATTTAAACGCAATGAATATTTACCTTTAGAAAATAAACCTTCCAAATCGTAAGCAAATTTGAATATATTTCAGAGAAAATTTAAATTTGCTCGCTCGATAGAATGCAGAATGATGAAAATGATCAAACGTTCTCTATACCGCTGCCAGATGGCGCTGCAGTTATACGCGTAAAATCAAAAGAAAAGCAACCAATAAGAATCTAGGAGAAAACGGAGTTGACACGTGACAGGAAGTTAACCTGGCCAGATAATCTCGACGCGACCGTGTGTTTGGGCAACATCCCTTTTTGTACTGTTAAGGGTAGGAGCTGCCGCTCCCTATCTAAATTCTCTCTGGTGGAACATAAAAGTACAATGGAAAGCCACCAACGGTCAAAATATTACAAGTAAATGGACAAGGGTTAAGTTAGACCATTTTAATTTGAAATAACATGACTTCGGCACATATGCCTTCGAGGCGGAGAAGAAGCTAATAATCATAAAAGTGCCCCTCGCGTTTGTAAATTTGTCAATAACTTAAAATGTAGTAATTTTTAACAAAATATGGGATTTATAATTTAGGTTAAAGCCCACTAAGTAGAGTTTAAGTTGTCTAATTATAGTACTCAACAATGGTTCTCCCTTCTGTGACGACGTTATTGTTTCGTTGTTTTGAATTTTAGCTGACATAATTACCAAAAGTGTGTCAATCGGACCTATTTCTTAATGAATGTTACGAGTAAAATACAAGTTGGGAGGGGAGAAGGGAAAGTATGCCTTGGGGAGGGAAAGAAGTTAAAACCAACAAATAACACCTCGTAGTGAGGAACGAAGGAACTAACGTCGTAAGTAGCACTGGTCAAAGTTAGTGTATTTTTTGATTTATCGTCGTTCTGTGGAGATGCTATCACCATCTACATACGATATAATACCATAGACTTAAAAAGATCCAGAAAGGCAACAATAGCAACAATAAATAGTCTTTTTTGTGGTCGATCTCGAGTCGAGCATTCATTAAACCTTTAGCATACGAAAGTACAGGGATTGTCACACTTTTTGTAATTATGTCACTTTTGCTTATAGGTATCCCTCGCGTTGATTGGATTGTTTTTAAATTGGTCAGTAACATAAATTATAAACAATATTGTAACATGGGATATATAATTTACGTTAAAGCCCACTAAATAGAGTACAATTTGTCTAAATATAATACCATGGACCCATAATACTCTACAATGGCTCTCTGACCACGTTATCATTTGGCCATTTTAAATTTTAGCTTCCATTGACAAAAATAGATGGCACCACGCTCTTAAGTAAAGTCACGTTTTTCGAAAAATCAGGTAGATTCGTGGCCATCTCTAATAACAGGGGCCCTTTCATAATACAGGTGGCAATGATAGAGCCGTCACTTATTTTAAGCGCTATTAAAATATTTGATTTATCAATCGTGTTTAACTCAAATAAAAAAATCTAGCTCCAATTTTTTGTCGTACGATACTTTTATGCCCATATTCTATAATTTGACTTTTGGACCTGCCAACGATGCTGACAGAGCTGATAACTGTTCTCTTCCTCTCCCTATTTTAAATTGAAAGTTTTAAAATAGTGTAAATTCGTTGATCGAGAACGATCCTATCTAAATATGGAACAGGAGTCAACTCATGCCGGGAAGAAAAACGAAAATTGGAAAATAGAGAAACTATTGCGAACCGGAGCCGACTTCGAGAAGCATTCGCCGTTATTTTGCGCAGCGATGAACTCCAACTTTGCAGAGTGTCAGTCGCTGTTGGCGGCTGGCGCTAACCCTAACTTCCAACGCGTGGAGGACAAATCTACGCCTTTATTGGCGGCAAGTCACGTTGGACACGCAAATATTGTGAAAATGCTAATTTTGAAAGGTGCCGACGTGAATATGACGGACTGTAACGGAATCAGCGCTTTGTATGCCGCATCGAGTAAAGGCTTCAAAGATGTTGTATCTCTACTGCTCGAAAAAGCCGACATTAACTTAGCTACCAAAACGGGTACTACCGCTCTTTCTATGGCAGCATTCAAAGGTCATCTGGAAGTCGTACGATTATTGTTGGTGAAAGGAGCTAACGTTGATCAAGCAGACAACAGTAACTACACCGCTCTTTACGCTGCGACCCAAGGAGGTCACGTTTCCGTAGTCAATATTTTGTTACATTACGGGGCGAGGGTCAATAAGGCAAGTAATTTTGGAATGACACCACTTTTCACAGCCGTAAAGGAGCGTCGCGAAGAGGTAGTTGCGATATTGCTGAAGAACGGAGCCGATCCCAACTTTACCATTGATAAAGAAAATACTCCGCTAATGCTAGCAGCCTTGTACGGTCACGCCAATATCGCCGCGCAGTTGCTGAAACACGGAGCTGAAGTTAATCGCGCCAGTCCTATTAAAGGTACTCCGCTACACGCAGCCTCGCATCATGGCCCTCTGACCACCGTCCAACTTTTATTAAAAGCCGGAGCCGATCCAAATGCGACTAACGCCCAAAATATGACGCCTTTGCAAAACGCAATGCGCTTGGAAAATATTGACATCGCTGAGTTATTGTTGAAAAGTGGCGCTAACGTGAATTCTTTGGACGATTTCGGATGTTCAGCGTTGCATTTAGCGTGTCTTCACGGAAATGTCAATTTGATTCGCCTCCTGCTCCAACATAACGCGGACATTCGTGCTAATTTCGACGGATCTACGCCTTTGGATGTCGCGTTTAGGCATGGCCATACTAATTTGGTGAAGGTGATATTGCAACATGAGTTGGCGTCAGTGAAAAAGGACGAATCAAAAACAGATTCTGGAAAAGCCAACCTAGCCAAAGACCAGTCAAAAATAGATTCTGGAAAGACGAACTTAGCCATAGACCAATCAAAAACTGATTCTGGAAAAGCCAACTTAGCCAAAGACCAGTCAAAAATTGATTCTGGAAAAGCCAACTTAGCCAAAGAAAAACCAATACCAGATTCTGGAAAAGCCAACTTAGCCAAAGACCAAACAAAAACAGATTCTGGAAAAGGCAACTTAGCCAAAGACCAAACAAAAACAGATTCTGGAAAAGCCAACTTAGCCAAAGACCAATCAATAACAGATTCTGGAAAAGCCAACTTAGTCAAAGACCAGTCAAAAATTGATTCTGGAAAAGCTAACTTAGCCAAAGACCAGTCAAAAATTGATTCTGGAAAAGCCAACTTAGCCAAAGACCAGTCAAAAATAGATTCTGCAAAGACGAACTTAGCCATAGACCAATCAAAAACTGATTCTGGAAAAGCCAACTTACCCAACGACCAACCAAAACTAGATTCTGGAAAAGCCAACTTGGCCAAAGCCCACCCAAAACCAGATACTGGAAAAGCGAACGTAACGATGGATAAATCAAAAACAGTTTCCTTGAAAGTCAAATCAGCGAAGCCTAAAGGTAATGTCAGGGTTACTTGAATTTTTTATATAAAATTCAAAATTTTATTGGTCGTATCATAAGCCTATCAACCCTAAGTTTGAATCGAAAGGCAGTGTTGGTTCAAGCTAACGACTGTCGAAAGTACAGCGCTAAATCCGCCGATGCTGCCGTGTCGCGCATACCTCTTCAACGGTTAGGGCTAGAAGAGTCAATGATATATCGTTAGAATATACATGCATCGCCATTGATAGCCTTTCATAAAGTTTTTAAATCGAAGCCCAAGAAGTTGGGCATTTGCCCAATTTACCGTTTTCGGTAGTTTGGCTTTAAGTGGTTGATATTTTGTTAAAAATTAAGTCCGGTAACGTTAAAAAAAATATTATTGGATAGGTTAGGATTCATTTGAACTACAACTTCGGTTATATCAGTAAATATTAAATTTAAGTATAGTTTTCGGGGTTATTTACGGAACCCCAATGTTCGTGGTTTTATATTTCCGCCTGAAAGTCGACATAACGTTCCTTAATTTAAGTTAGATTTTCATGAAAGTTATATTTTTGAATAGCTGTTGTTTCAATATATCCTAGAATTGCAATTTCGTTGCTTAATTTTAATTCTTAGTAAGGTTTTTGGACAGCGTATAAGTACATTGGAAATACGTGTGGTTATAGAGACTTTACGCGAATTTCTCTCTGGCATTTTCCTAGGTCGTTCTAATAGGACCCAAAGTAACAAATAAGTGCGACACTTATCGGAGTAATACGCGATGCTTACAACGTATGACCTGAAGTAACAAATAAGTGTGACACTTATCGGAGTAATACGCGATGCTTACAACGTGTGACCTGAAGTAACAAATAAGTGTGCCACTTATCGGAGGCTGTTCTAATATGACCAAAAGTAACAAATAAGTGTGACACTTATATTTCCGCCTGAAAGTCGGCATAACGTTCCTTAATTTAAGTCCGATTTTCATGAAAGTTATATTTTTGTATAGCTGTGGTTTAAATATAACCAAGAGTTGCAAATACGTTCCTTAATTTTAATTCTAAGTAAGGATTTTTGGGCAGCGTATACGGAGCCCCGCAATTTCCAACATTGTAAATCCGCGTGTTTATAGAGGTCTACGCGCCCGTTTCCCTCTGGCGTTTTTCAAGGCCGTTCAGAGTGCGCCGCGCTTTCAACGTATGACCAGAAGTAACAATTAAGTATGACACTGATCAACCTAGTCTTCGGCGTATGACCAGAAGTAATAAGTGTGATCAGAAGTAACAAATAAGTATGAAACTGATCGAACTAGTCTTTCCCTAAGGTGGTGCCTTGGGTATTAGCCTAGCTGATTATTATTATTATTATTATTATTAACCAGAAGAAATAAGTGTGACACTCAACGGCTGACTAGTAGTAACAAAAAGGTAGAAGTAAAAAATAAGAGTGACACTGATCGAAGGAATCTTCGATGCTTTCAAAGTATGACTAGAAGTAACAAATAACTGTAAATATGTATATATGTGTGACCGTGGATATATTTTGGTCGTGATACCGGCGTTGCAGGTTGCTGTGAATAGCTCAAACAAACTTAACACATTAGAAGGATTGTGTGTATTCTGAGCGTCGTACGTCTTGTTAATATCTTGAAAGGTTGTCGTTTTAAAATCAATAAAGTTGAAGCAGAAAATCCCAGCGCGTCAGGCCATCTCTTATTATTATTTCTATTAAGTGAAGAATATTAACATTTACATTTTAGTACCGCCTTTTTAAAATTTGATATCGTTATGTTTTAGTTGCATTTTTTGACAAATTTAATTCTAGTAAAGTTACTTTATACATATTCTCTATTATCTCAAATTACATTTGAGCTAAAAGAAATTAACAAAATACCCAAATTTTCTTCTTTTCTGCAACTGACTATTTAATATCTTTGATAATGACTTTAAAAAAACACACAATTTATCTGTGTCTAGTCGATTATTTTTAGCTAATAAACAAATACAGAACAGCAGTATCGCTTTAAAATGTGTTGTTGTAGATTTAGGGTCGGTTTCGATTATGTACAGATATTTTGGCCAAGATGGCGTATTAGTTTTAGTTTCGCCGTGTGTTGGGTATAATTTAAAGTAAATCATAACAAGTTAAAAAACCGTACCACTTGGTTTGAACCAGTCAACCCTGACTAAAATTAATTTAAGTACTGCACGCGAGATGTATCTTATAAATTCCCGTTTCAGAACAGGTAGTGTGGCGATTCTTTACGTTAAAATTCCCTAAACGTACGGTTTAAATGGGTAATTATTGAAACGGCTCGTATATTCCTGTCAATGTAGATGAAGCCCAGCAAGATGGAGACAAGTTGAAAACTCCTGGCAAACCTGACGTCATACCATCAAAGTGTGACGTCCAAAAAGTGGAAACTATTTCTGAGGCTGTCGGAGCATCGAACATAGGATTTGATCCTCTGCAATATTCCAGAAAATTGCAAAGAGATAAAGCCACGCTCAAAGAGAAGATGGAATCCTGCCATGACCCACAAGAGATCGAGCGATTGTCCGAAGAAGTGGACGAACTTAGCAAGCTGATTAGTCAAGAAGCGGAAGCTATTTTCAGGGAAGGAATGAGGAAAATCGCCAATTTAACAGCTGGAATGAAAATATACGCTCCAGATTAAAAACGTGATGTCCTTATTACCATTTATAGACATTCCAAGTTTGGTGTAAACCTGTGTATTTCTATTTAATATTGCATTTGAACTTTGTATTATTTTTACTTTGAAATAAATACGGTTGTTTTGAATTCCTCTGAGAGTGAATTACTTAATCTTAATGAATGCACTTTATGACTTCATGTTATTAATTTTAGCAAGAATTTATAATAACTTACAGTCGCGTCAGTTACTAATTGGTGTTGAAATTCGATAACTTTTTAAATGATCACGAGTATCTGCTCGCTATTTCGAGCGAAGCTAATGAAATACAACCACTTCGTGCAGTGTGATGTAGGAAATCTATTTATTGAGACTAGAAGATTCGGAAAAATTAAAGTACAGTGGCCTTTTTTCTATTAAAATAATATTGTCTATTTAGTAAGGGTTTGTAATTCTATCTGACTGAAAATGTTTTCCATTATAAAGGTACAAACCTTAAAATAAATCATCGTCCTTGAAATGCAGGCTGCAAACCTTCTGTGTATCTTTTGGTACAAAATCATCCCGACAAATGTTTTTTAACCTTAAACTTCTAAGGATTTCTTCGCTAGGAAACTCGTTAAAATATAGGTCTTTCCTATTTACATGGTTAAATGTACAATATGGTACGCTACACGAAGGCATTTTGATTAATATTTCTATCTTTTACCTATTTAGTTCCAAAGATGTACATAAGTATATTTTATCTTCAATAAGATATCAAATTAGTTTTCAGATTCTTACTCCTAAAGTTAATTAGATATAAATACTACCTAAGAACGGTTATAAAATCGTGAATTTGCTATATAAATGTAGATTTAAAAGGTTTAAGTACTAATATGGCGCCTTCGCGTTAAAAACATGTCTCTTTTTCATCATTTAATTTTTATAAGTTAATATTTTTTAAACTATGAATTATGCATAAATATATTAAGAAAATATAGTTTAACTTACTAAAACTTGTATTTTCTAAAAAGGAAAGTGGAAAACCGAAGACATTTTTTTTTCTGCGATTTCGCTTATATTCCCCGCCTTTGGCGATAGAAGGTTTTTGGTCGTACGTAGCGCCCGTAGCGGGATTAATCACACACGCAAATTTAGATGCGAGGCGATTGACAGTGCCGCTAAAGCGCACTACGCGCCATCGAAGTTGGCCGTGGTTGGGTGAATGCAGCAAAGCCGCGGCTTTCAAAAATTTCAAAATCACGTGTTTTCCTTGCTGTTTTGCACTGCTTCTAAACATGACGGTTGCTAGATATCCGGAGATAAACCGTTTCTTACTACCTGAAGGTGGCAAATCCCGTTGGCAAATTGGCTGATCGGTACCAATAGGTGGTACCAGACGAAACTTTAGGGGTCAATATATGATCCTAAGGGATGACCGAAAAAGCATGATGGACGTCTCTAATCCGTAGAATTTAAAAATGGTGGCCATTTAAAGATAGCCGCCGCGTAAAATCTAAATGGTTTAGATCTCCGGTTCTTATTATCGCATCAAATTAAAGTTCGTAACAATATGTACTAACATTAATAGGGAGGGCGCTACAAGGGGATTTAAGTCGACCCACCATTTTATAAGAGAATATTTTTCGATATTACTTTAACTATAACTAAAACGAATGGTTTCTTACCTTTAATTTAAGACCGTTCGTAAAGAAATCGAACAATATGAGCCTACGTTATGAACTTTTAAATCGTGGTCGTCGTTTCATCGTGGAAATTCACGGCGATGGCATTATTGGGAGATTCTTTACCAAGTCCCCACTATCATTGAATACTCCTTACCATAGTCCCGACTATCATTTAATACTCCTTACCATAGTCCCCACTATCATTGAATACTCCTTACCATAGTCCCCACTATCATTTAATACTCCTTACCATAGTCCCCACTATCATTGAATACTCCTTACCATAGACCCCACTATCATTGAATACTCCTTACCATAGTCCCCACTATCATTGAATACTCCTTACCATAGTCCCCACTATCATTGAATACTCCTTACCATAGTTCCCACTATCATTGAATATTCCTTACCATAGTCCTAGCGTGGAATGTAGCAAGGAGTATTAACAACTCGGGCGAATGCAGAGGCGCACTACCACATATCATTTTATATTAATTACACAAGGCAAAGACCAGTGAAAGAACTTGTACAAGACGCTGAGCATGAAGAGGCTCAATGTTAACCAAAACTATGAAAAAATGTGTCAATAAAGACACCGTATTGAAAGCCGAACCTCACTTATTTGGTCGGATGATATTGATAGCATCAACAAAGAAACTCAACTTGGAGACCGTGTTTGAACATCTGTTACAAACTTACAATGGTCGTTGGCAAATAATGACGGTACCATGAAGAAAACAAATAAATCCGTTCTTGAAAGACATCTAGAGATAGGACATTGCCCTCCAGATCGTGTTTTTCGTTCATCAGTCACATGTACAATAATCGACGGAATGACCCAAATACAAAAGCTGAAAGTTGACAATTACACATTATCTAATCAACTTTTAACGCTTGTACTTCAAATTGGTTCCGGAAACGGCAGAATCAACATTCTATAGATAACTTTCCATAAACCATTCCGAAAGGTTTAAGAGGAGCTGATTCCGGAGTTGCAATCTCAAAAATTGTTGCTGGACACAAATGAAGAACTAGAGACGTCTCCTGCAAAACCCTTCCAGTAAAGAAAACTTAATAAAGTTTTTAGCCAAAGACTGGCGGACGAAAATAGATATCATCGAAGAAAATACGTTATTTGTGGCCTATGCTGAAAAATAATTTTCTATAATCGGAGGGTCTATTTCCGAAGTTGATGAACTCAAGTCGTCGCATGAAGAGACACGAGAATGATATTACATGCCCAAAACGTTTCTAAACACGGATTCAATCATTGTCTCGGAAGACACAGACGTCTTTATATTAAGTTTAGCATTTTCTTTGAAATAAAAAATAAAATTTCGAACCAAAACCAAGACTCGATTGGTGAACATGACGAAAATGGCTCTCACTTTAGGACCAGACCTATGTTAAGAATTTCTTGGACTCCATGCCTACACAGTGAGTGTCTTTTCAGGGAAAGGGAAAATTAAAGGACTTAAACGACACCAAAATTATCAAGCAGCGCTCACTACCCACTTCCCTAGGCGGGAAATTTCATTTAGGAAGCCAACTGTTCAACAATTTACAACATTTCACTTGCCGTTTTGTACGCCCCAAACACCCATGTCACTCAAGCCAATGAGCTTCGGTTTCCGCTATGGCCAAAAAAGGAGTAGTGGAGTTTGGACAATTGACCCCTTGCGCAGACGCACTCTATCTTCATGCTCCGCGAACGAACTATCAAGCCAGTAAATGAAAACGTTCACTTACCAGGTGTCCAGATATACCATCTCGTGATGGCAATGGATGGAAAATTAAAAGCGATGGACATTTGTCTATAAAATGGAACATAAATCTTGATAAATTTCTACATGTACGTGTTTTTTTCATGAATATATGTAAGGATCAATGCCTTAACCAGAGTAGGTTCGAGGTTCAACAACCCATTCCCCCAAATCATATTATTTAGATCTTCCAAAGCGTTGTTACCACCCTTTTCCACCCAAAAACCCCTTTAATATCAAAAAAATTATCTCTAACGATTTTATTTTCTGAAAGTGCGTCGCTTTATTTGTCAGTTTCAAAATTCAAGGCGCAGACTGATATTGTTCGATTTCTTTACGAATGGTCTTACATTAAAGGTAAGAATCCATTCGTTTAAAGAAAAAATTTGCCGGCATTAGGTTTCAGTTATAGTTTAAGTAATATCGAAAAATTATCTCTTAGAAAATGGTACTTTGACTTAAATTCGCTCGTAGCGCCCTCCCTGTTCATGTTAGAACAATAGAAATGTGTAGTTCCGTTTGAGCTTTAATTTGATGATTTAAAAATAATAACCACTGTTGCGTAGAAGCACACCTGACGATGGAACCGAATGGTTCTGAAACTAGTTGTGTAAACTGTATTTTTAATTTTTATTTAAATACATTAATTTGTTCACTACGCAACAGTGGTTATTAATTTTAAATTTAATTAATGAGTAGGATTAGTCAAAAATGTTTTTAATTTTTTTTAATTTGATGGTTAGAACATGTCGATGCAATGATTAGAACCGAAAATCTAAAGCATTTCGAATTGAAATTAAGTCTCCCAAATTTCGTTTCGTCAATCTCGACGACAACCGCTGGTCCCGCCGGCCGTTCGCTGGTGAGAATGCACAGTTTATGTATATATTTTAAATTGTTGTTTTAAGTTGTGTCCGAAAATATAAATTATATTTCGCTACCACTGAATTTCTTTTTGCAAAGCGTGTATAGAATTATGTTATACATAAATTTAAAGTCTGGTGAAATTCGGTTGAACAGATATTCTGTAAACTGCAATAAAAGGGCCAATTTTGACCAAAATACGGCTTTTTCTAAGGCTTTTTATCCAAAAGTTGCAAGTTTTTGCAAAATATTTCATCGCTGTCTTGTAAAAGCGATCCTGTAGGATACAAGTTTTATCACGCTTAAAAATATTTCTTGAAATAGCTAATTCATGGTGTCTCTGTACATCTTTTTGTGTTTTCGTTACTATAAAACCTACTACGAAGAAGAAACCCCTAGCTAGTTCTAACCTATTTGAAGCCAGGCAAGATCCTGCTAATATTAGAATGAGCTAGGGATTTGTCCTTCGTAGTAGGTGTTGTACTGAATTTTCTTCTGTTTCGGAACCGACGACATCTCCATAAAAAAAACGGCCAAGCACCTAGTCATTTGGATATAATTGCATTTTTTGATTAAATCTCACACACTCGAAGCCCTTCGCCAAAAGATTTTTTCTGGCAACCATTCGATCATTTCAGCGGAATTACGCGATGGGCGATCCAAATCGAATAAAGTGAAAAATTAACCTTAGTAAATTTCGCTGTCGTCCGACGATTCACCAGTAGAATCTGTCGGTTCACCACTAGAATCACTTTTGCCTGAAGACATACTTAATTTATTTTTATAACCTAGTGGAATAACACCTTGGACTTATTTTCTAAATCTAGCGGACTCAATAACACGTTGGGCGAACACACTACAGTGTGTCAGAATTTATAGCCCAGTGTACCTAGTAACAGAGACCATACCACCGGAGGTCTATCATCATAGTGCCCAACGCAGCGTCCACAAGCCCGGACAGATGACAAATCCAGATTCCAGCATGGGTAGTAGTACCCTACTACTGATGGTCACACCTTCGACGCAAGTCACTCAACCCAACAGAAACACGCTAAAGAATTACAACAAAAAACGTGAAAATTCCCAAAAATTGCAGCTTCATTTGCAGCCAAAAAAAATAAGTACCCACACTATTTACGTGACCAGGTCTACCAGACGTAAGCCAAAATATTTCGAAAGCTTCACCCAAAATCGGCAAAACCTAACCTAACCAATTAAATTCAAAAATTAAATATTCGTTTGCGGCCAACAATACCCACCCTATCTACGTGACAAAGTCTAGCAGGCGCCAAAAAACCAATAAGGCCGCTGTAGTTTACCTCATCCGAAGATTCCACTGTTAAACTATTCAATGTAACAAACACTTAAATAATTTGTATACATTCTGTGGGATCGTCATTTGGTTGTAACATATGGTTGTATTTAAAAAAATTTTTAACTTTGGCTTTGGGCACTAGTAAATGTCTGTAGTATAGCCAGAGAGACCTATTCGAATACGTTTAGAGTATGATTTCCCAAATGGGCAACCTCTAGTAAATGGCCATCGTGACTTTCAAAATCTTTATCAATAAAATATATACATATTGGGAGACCTCGACCTTTAAAATGGTGATCTCTTCGGATATGTCGTTTTAACACAAATTACATTTTAACAATGGACTGCTCACATATAGGGCACTCTGATTGTTTATTAGTTTTACTGATATCGGCAGATTTCCGAGGATAGCCAGAGTTCCTACACAGTACTGATGAGCCCCAAAAGGGCGAAACCGGTCTACTGTTGGAATCTCTGGCTGAAATTTGGACTTTTGATAAATGGATTTTATGATGGCTTTAGAATTATTTTGATAAAATACGCGAAAAAGTAGATTAGTCCATAATTAAAAGGGATAATATAGCTAAATCCTAAGGATTTAGCTATATTATCCCTTTTAATTATGGACTAATCTACTTTTTCGCGTATTTTATCATCCTTCTCACAGTCCATAGGTGGTTTCTTCTAACTTAGAATTATTTTGCTTATTCTGTATTTTGGTCCTCCACCAATAGAAGCGTTTCGTCAGTTTTTGCTTAACTTTATTAATAAATCCGAGACTTTTGATAGTTAGATCACTTACCTGTTAATTGGCAATTGGACTAAGAAGACTTTACATAATTATCCTTTGACATAGGCTGATTAAGTTTTACCTCATAAATTGATAGACTTTGACATTATTTAAGGTATTGTACATTAAAGGGAATATAACCTCAAGTCTTTTTTAAGGTTTTTTATGTTTTTATGTTAACAATTTAGGTGGGAAATTACTAACCATCGCCAAAAATATCTGAAGCCATAAGAGGGAGCGGGAAATGGTCGAAGTGTTGGTGTTCCACACCAAAAAACCTGAGGTTATATTCCCTTTAATTGGCGTATGTATATTAACCGATTAAATGACTTCAAATTGCCAATAAAAGCCACGTCTTTGCCGTTGGATTTATTGGCCCTATCGACCCAAAATATTTCATTTTCGAAAACAACGAAGAATTACGAAAAGGGATTCTCATTGATCGAGCTATAGGGTTATTTGGGTTTCGTATTGACGTGCCTAACTATCGCTGAATTTATACAAAAAGGTTGAAATTTTAGTTATACATCAATTGATATACCTTACATTGCTGTATAGTGTTTTGTGTAATTATGTAACATACTTTTTGATAATCGCAAAATTGATGACTTTTGTATTTAAAATAAATTTTAAGTTAATTTGATTTTAAATTTTTTTTAATTCAATAATAAGCTTCTTCGTCGTTCGGCTAAGATCAAAGCATCAGCCGTTAATCATCACCCATGTTTCATTGGTTGGAGCACAATAGTTAGGGCCTAGCGCTGCCGATCCAACGCCGCTGTCGCCGATATTTTCTCTAGCGCCGAGCCTTCCAATAAATTTTGATCCCGCCGACGATTTTTTTTTTAGATCTTCTACCGAACTTTATTTGTTTTCCTTCAAAAATATTTTTGAATTTCTTATACAAATTTTCAAATGGGGGATAAACATTTGCCCCTTCGCACCGCCGCCGCCGCCAAAACTCGGCGTGCCGCGCCACCGAAGGGTGATTTTTGGGGAGCCACAGCCGCCGACCTAAATGAAATCGGCGCTAAGCTCTAACAATAGTTCCCAATCTACATCATTAATTTCGTTACTATTCGGTCAATGTACGCGTTTTTTTTTGCTATAAGCAAACGTATAAATACAAAAATCAAAAAAAATATTGAGCATAATTTTATACTGTAGACTATAGTAACTACTAGAGGTCGGGGATGGTTAACTTTTATTCAATAGATAAAGCTCTCAAAATTATTCGTAAAATGTTTTGATCAAGTAATTTATATTTCTGTATTATCCGATTAATTTTTTGATAAATTTGTAAAATTAATCGGAAAAACGACGTTTTTTTCGATAAAAAGCTAAAATTTTACGAATAATACATGTTTTTTAATCATTTTCGAAATATTAACCGGTAAATTTCTTTGTTTACATTTTTTTCCCAAAAAAATCAATTTAATCATGGATAATGATTAACCGTTACCGACCTCTAGTAACTACTACTTAGAAACTGGTAAAAAGCCAACTCCACCAGTTTTAATTAAATTAAGTGTCTGCACGGAAAATTCGCAGATTACCTATTCCAACTATCAGAGAAGAATTCAACGAATTACTATTATACAACCAGAAGGGTTAAACATTTAATTTAATTCGAATGAAGATCAATTTTAATAATGGTCTATTCCAATACATGTCGCCTGAAATGCACAGATGTTCAATAAACTCGGCAAGATCGGAATGAGGAATTCAACTTCTACAGGACGGATAAAATAAGGTTTTTTAGGAAGGCAGCAGGGTTATAAAAAAAAAAGTTTTTTTATGAAAACCCAAAACACGGGTTTTATTCGGCTTAAACCAGGTTAGTTTTGGTTTAAATCAGGTTTTTTTAAACACTGCTTTATTTTACTTTTAATCTATTTTTCGCCTTTGTTTAACCGTTCATACATATTACCCATCAACTAAAAATTAATATCAATAGTAAAAAATATGCCTCGATAAAACCACGCACTATTTGATTAAAAATGTATAAATACAGGGTGACCAGGAGAAATTACTCGAAATTTTTTAAGAAAAAATGGAAAATTTTCAAGGGAATTAAAGGAAAATATAGGAAAACCATAAGCAAAAATAAGGATTAATTCTTATCGAAAAACAGTAGATACAATAGAGTTAAAGATAGGATGAAGAAGGCTACACGACGACGCGAAATGTTTTCGGGTTATATACTTAATTTATAGGAAGGTATTGAAAATATAGGCAATGTTGTCACCTTGTAAATTTTTTAGAAATGTAATCATTTCGGTAAAAAAATGTACAAACATTTTGGAATAATTTTTAGTTAATTAAAAAAAACAATTATTAAAAAAACCATTGGAATTTTTAAAAAATCACTTGGTTTAAACCATGGTCTAAACAAGTGTGGTTTAATCCAGCCAACCCTGGAAGGCAAGATTCTTTACCCAACGGGCCAGAGGGAAATCGACCACCTAGCACAGTAATTAGTTACCAAGGACCATCTTAAAAAACAGGCAAAAATATCACGGGATTCAACGTGTCCTATTAGGCTCACGGAGCCATTAATCTCAACGACGACGAGTATTCATCATTTCCTTTCACCATCGTCCATCTTTTCGCCTTGAATGAGAGTATCGGCTAAGGCCTTGCCGTTGGTCTCTGGCAGCCAATACACCAATGATCCCGACAAGATGCCGAACGCGCCAAATATTGCCATCACCCAGGGTAATCCAATTACCTTGCCCTAAAAAGAAATTCTACATTTTAGCCATCGTACGCCTCGCAAGACCGTTAAAACGTAGGAGACCAAAGGGCTGACCACTTCCTCCTGTAATCGGTGTACACTTTGACGTAAAATTATTAGAGAAGGCGGAAATGACAATGTTAATCGGCCTACAATCTGGCTGAAATGATTTCGGTAATAGGTGTACACTATCGGTAGAATCATTACGGTAATGAGTATACACTCTGGCTGAAATGATTACTGTAATCATAATTTATCCGACATATTTCTGTAATCATTGTGAAATAACTCGGTAATAAACTTATAATTATATAATTATATATTAGGTGAACGTGAAGTGGCTAGCCCCTAGTAGCAAACATACCAGCTCTTTGGCAAACGGTGCCACGGTAGCCGAGATTCTAGCACATGTTGAGCAAGAACCGAGCCCGATGCCCCTGACGGCTGTAGGGAAAGCTTCCGTTGTGTACGGATACGCCAAGGCAAAAGAGGACGCTATGCAGAATTTCCCCAGAACCGTCAGCATCACCAGCAACCAATGGATTCCTATTAAAGATCTTGTCTCTCAATTTTGTTGAGACTGAAAAGATGTTAGCTACGGTCACACGAGCGCCTAAATCATTTCAATACTGCTTTCAAAACTGTCTATTGAAAACGGTTTCAATGTTAGTTTACCCAAAGTGGTTCACACGACCCTTTGAAAACAACTAAGAAGACCTTCGTGCGTGATAAAGCAGGCTACACGACAACGAAATAGCAATCCTGGCCCCCAAACCTATGGGTTATTTCCCCTTGCTGTAGTATCGTCTAATCGCTTTTTCTTCTTCGTGTATCCTGGTTTATCACAAAAGCTAACAAAATAACAAATGCCGAATCCACTTCGCTCTGCTTGACGAAACGCGGCCATGAATCGGTTACGAAATTTTAGGTCGGCCAAAGGTTCAGATCCCAAGGAACAATTAGTTAGGTAATGCGTTTTAGCTTTCGTGTGACCGGGACTCTTGTCCTATCGATCTTACTGTTCGGTGTCACTCCAGCCAAGACGCAGAACACTCCTGCCAATCCCATCGTCAACCCAGCTGGCCATTTTCGTCCACAGCGCCTCAGTACCAGAGCAAATATAATGTATGCTGGAAATTCGACAACACCGAAAAGGAAGAAATTGAGATAGTAGTTGGAACCGAAGATGTCTGCATTTTGCGATATGCCGTAGTACACCAAACCGTTGACGAACCTATAATATAATTCAATTCTAAGTAGTGGTCATAAAATCCAAGAGAAAATTACTTTACCAATAAAGGTACAAGATGAAAGTCCTTCTTCTCAGTGATGGGGTCCGGAACAGGTCAATCACGCTGTTGGATTTGTTCGAATCATCTGATGTCTGCAAAGTATCAACATAATTTAATGTAAGAATTTTTCCGAAATTTATCCATTATTTTATGGTAATTTCCCAGAAATCGGTACTATAATGGACGGTTTCGTCGAAATGTGTTCTCTATAATGAAGAGGTTTTGCCGAAATCTATACATTATTTCAATGAACGTTTTTGAAAATCTGTAAACGGTATGGAGGGTGTTTGCCCATTACTTCAATTATTGAATGCGTAGTGTTTCCTCCAATTTTGTCCATAATTGAATAGACATATTCCCCCGGAATCTGTCCGTTATCGAATGGACATTTCATCCCGGAATCTGTCCGTTATCGAATGGACATTTTATCCCGGAATCTGTCCGTTATCGAATGGACATTTTATCCCGGAATCTGTCCGTTATCGAATCTACATTTCATCCCGGAATCTGTCCGTTATCGAATGGACATTTTATCGCGGAATCTGTCCGTTATCGAATGGACATTTTATCGCGGAATCTGTCCGTTATCGAATGGACATTTTATCGCGGAATCTGTCCGTTATCGAATGGACATTTTATCGCGGAATCTGTCCGTTATCGAATCGACATTTTATCGCGGAATCTGTCCGTTATCCAATGGACATTTTATCGCGGAATCTGTCCGTTATCGAATGGACATTTTCCCTCGAAATCTGCCCTTTATTAAATGGACATTTTATCGCGGAATCTGTCCGTTATCGAATGGACATTTTCCCTCGAAATCTGCCCTTTATTAAATGGACATTTTTCACAGAAATCCGTTCGCTATTTCGAAGGATGGCTTACCCAGAAATCTGATCATTACCGAATTCACAGTTTTTACCAAAGGTTATTCCCGAAACCTGTTAATTATTTCAAAAGAGTTCTTTTTATGAAGTCTGTTCTTTACAATAGTGTGAATCATTAAAGACTTTACCCTGATAACGGAAGATAGTTTCTCGATGACTTCTTCCATGTTGACAATGGGCATTCCGTTCATTTTTAATGCTTTGTTCATTACTTTGGCGGCTTCCGCTTTTCGATTCTTGAGCAAAAGCCAGCGAGGTGACTCGGGAACGGTGCTCGAAGGGAATAAAACACATTATTAAAAAAGATAAACATAGGAGACCGATTCGAAAATTGTTTGTAACAGAAGACCTTAGATGCTCAATTTTATTGCTTTTATTTATACCAGATGCCACCAATTTAAATTTTTGTACGGGACAGGAATAAATACTTATTTATTTTTCAAAACAACGTCAAACGCTATTTGAAGAGATGTATTACGTAAAATTTATTTAAATCAGGGGTGTCCAAATGAGCGGTCTATAACAATTGGGGATACCGACCTGAAATGGGGATACCGACCTGAAATGGGGATACCGACCGTGCAATGGGTATATTGACCGAGTAATGGGGATTCCGACTGAGTAATGAGGATACCGACCGTGCAATAGGGATATCGACCGTGCAATGAAACTATACACCTTGAAAATATTTATCTTTAAAATACAATAAAATCTTATGATAACATATAATTAAAATGATTAGGGCTATTTTGACCTTGAGAAAAGTGATCTCGACCTTAAAAATGGAAATTTGGGCAACCATGTAGTTTTGAACTATAAAATTCAAATAAGAAAGTAGGCGTTAAGGGAAACAAAATTATCGGTTTTAGATAGTTTAAGCGTTTTACGTTTCTGACTATTGGCACCATCTGGTATTGCTTTCCCCTTGTGAAATATGTATCGGTGTTATCATAAGTATAAAATTTTGTTCCACAAGTTTGTCACTTTGGTGATTATTTTATTGAGAGCTAGTAACGGAGTGACGTCATCACAAAAAGAAAATCTCCCAGTAGCGAGGAGCAAGCGGACGCAAAACGGCGACGAAGCCCATAAAGCAGTCTTTCTAGTGAATAGTTGTCAGTAAAACTTTTGAATATGAAGAATAGGAAGTGTCACACTAATTAAACAATATTATACACTTATGGTGTTATGTATCCGTCAATTTATCGCAACTCACAACAGCAGCGCGATCAGAAGACAGAATGCGGCGGTGAAGACGGCCTGCAAGTACTGAGAATCCCTGACGAGCCAGGAGATGCCCGGGATGGCGACGTAGCAGGTGACCCATCCGAATTCCACCGCGATGCCCAACATGCCACGGTATTCGATGCCGCTGATCTCCATCACTGAATCAATACGACATTATTGGAGAAAATTGTGGTTTTTTACAGGCCAGACAAGGTGTCGGTACAAATTAGTGGGGCTCGTACAGCCTAGGGGCCTGGATTTGAACCATATAACCCACTCGCATAGAGTGGAAGGCCCTATGGAAGCGCGTGAAACATTAACCTAACGGGCCAGCTTGTTTTCTAGACGTGAATAATAATAATCAGCTAGGCTAATACCCAAGGCACCACCTTAGGCCTAAGTCATCATGCGACTTTTGAAGCCCTTAATAGCGATAGTGCTGTTTTTGCATTTCTTAAGAGTTTGAACTGCATTTTTTTATCCAGATATTGTACATGACCCTTAGGACAACTTGTTTATTTCACGCCTCGAAAACAAGACGTGGTGTACCAAAATTGTTCACAAGTTTCGCTGATAGCCTTCCACTCTATGTGAGTGGATTACTCTATGGTTTGAACAAACGACGTTTACTTCTCTACGAAAAAGTATAATTATCTCCAGTAGTACTACTCTTGGGGCCAGGGCCCACCTTCGACGGCTCAGGTCTTTTATGTAACCTAATCGCTCATAAGTGTGTTCTAAAGGTAAAACCTGGCTTAAATGCCGTCTAAGCCTCGTTGATACCTGAAATAGGCCGATAAAAATATTATCCTACGAGGAGACTTCCCATCAGTATTTCCCCCGCGTAAACCTGCGAAAAAGAGGATTTCTCTGATTGGTCGGAGTTATACGCCCAACTTCGACGATTTTTTTTGCAGTCTAACGAATTCGCGAATCGGCAAGTTTATAGCGATGGATTCTCCAAATAAAAGGTTTGTTAATGTTTTTATAAATGTAAATTAAATATCATTTAAATAAAATTTGAATTTAATGTTTTTAAATAAAGGCATTATAGAATAGACTGATACAAAAAGAGTTTTTAATCGGTAATATTTTTCAGTGACACTCTTAAGCCAAGGCCTAACAATAGCTCAGTCAAAATTGCAGAATTAATCCCAAAAGGCAATTGGACTAAACTTCTAAAAGATATCCCCAAAGAATATTCGGATGGGATTATTGCAAAATATCATTCAAGAAGTGAAAAAACCAAAAACAAAGGCTACTGTATGTTCAAATCTAACCGAGTCACGAATGTTTTCGTATCACACCAACCTAGTCAATGTCTCTTACATTAACGCGAAAGTTCATGCTTCTTACAAAGCAAACATAATTTATAATTGCTTTGTTTCAATGGATGATAGTAGATCCTCCAATTCCAATTCGACGATTCATTTTATATTTTTAACTTATAATTTACGTGTTAATCATAAGAAACGTTCGCGTAAGGCCACGATTCTTGCTAAGGCTTGTTTAAAATACTGCAGCAGACGAAATTTGTTTTTAACGTTTTTTATAGTTTGATATCTGTACATAGATGGCGCTGTTGTTAAACATACGTCACAGACTTACTTCCCCTTACTACCCCCTTTCCGAAATCCTCTATTAGTTAGGGAAAGAGAACAACTTAGGCGAAATATTTTTATCGGCCTATAAATTGTCGACCTGTGTGCGTAGTTCACACATACTCCGCTCGAGGTCAAGGCCTAATGAAAACTGAAACGCTTTTATAATGAAAACTAACCTTTACTAGCTAAATAATGACCAATTATTGAAACGAAACATAAAATTAATTATTAGTTTATAATATATATCTTACGAGAAATGTATCCATTTAAAAATTAAACATTTATAACCTTTGCCGCCAAACGGCGAGTATTACTTATCCTAGCCATTTCTGAGGGCATTTAATTTCAAATTTGAGATAAGGATCACATTGTAATTAGTGGCTTTCAACGTGATTGATGAGGAGGTGGGAAGAAGTTAGGGATCCAATGTAGCATTTTATTGTTATCGAAAACCACTGTAAGGAAACCCACCTTTTTAATACCGGCCTTCGCAAGTACGGGCCCTACATAATTACCTATATCTCATAGTCAGTAAGGCAACCTTGGAGAAAACTAGGCCATGGTGGCCATATTCATTATCCGCGAGAGTAAATAAATATATTGTCGAGGTTATACAGGGTGACCACTAAACAACAAAAAATGATAAATAACTGAAAAACGGGGTTTTTTCTATTTAAAATTTCTATGGATCATTCCGCGTGCAAGGGGACATTTACTAGTACAAAATTGAATGACCTTGAACCATGTCTTCAAGGTCATCCAAAAACTATCTCGAGAACCGTTGGATTTACGGATTTGGTTCCAATTAGAAAGTTGTTACTCGCCATATTATTAGTTCAAATAACTTTGATTTGAGCAAATGTGTTTCATAATAAAAAAAATGTATTAGTTTTAATGTGACCAAATCAAATAAATACTGAATAGTTTACAACGGTTCAATTATGCCATGATTAGAGATACGAATCGGTAATTTACCCTGGTAATTTACGCGGTAAATTACCCTGGTAACAGTAATTTACAATTTTCTCAGGTAAATTACGAAAATGGTAATTACCAGGGTAATTTACTGTGGTAAATTACCATAATAATGTAATTTAACTCCAGCAAACACTAGGTCATAGGCGTAACGCACTAACTCGAAGAGCTAGGCACCGCTGCGCCACCGAAGACCGTGTTAGAATAGTTTGATACGTTTAATAGGAAGAATACTTATGTTTAGCCCCGTTTAAGAAAAATCACATTAATGATTCATCTGTCGTCTGCTAAAATGTTAGTTTTATTTTCACTTGGTTATTCCCATAGATATAGGAAACGTATATAAAGGTCTAGATAAAATATTTCAAAGGGAGTGAATACGGAGGTGACAGCTAGCAGAAACGCGTAATTTCTGCAGGCTATCCTTATAGGGCGCTATCTATCGGTAAGAAAGCTCGTGCTATCGTCGCGAGAGCCGTTGGCTCGTGCTTAAAAATTATACTAAAAGTCACCAACAGATGGTGTCTAAAGACTACGGCCTGCGGAAAGGTCAAGCACTTAGTACTAAAATGCTAAGAGAGCTCGCGCTCTTGGTCACGTGCCTTCCTCGGTGTCTGCTAGGTGTCAATTCCGTATTTTATGTTAGGCTTAGACGCCCCGAAATTTATCTAGACCTTTATATACATTTCTTATATCTATGGTTATTCCTTTGAGTTGGGAATAAATAGAGGTACAACTAAATCTAGCTGGCGCGGGACCAATTTCCTTCAATAAGGAGACTTTATCAACTTTATCGTTGTACCGTGGCGGCATCTGTCTCTAGTGGTGGAAACTATATTGCAATTGAATTTTTTCGCGAATCTGATGCGAAATTGAAATGTATGATTACTCGTAACAAACAAACCTTTGAAGTTGTTTAAAAATAATTTTATTCTGTCAACACGATACTTTTTAATTCAAGTTACGGTGAGTTAGCTAACAATTATTTATTTTTAGCCGTATAACTTTACAAAATATAGATGGCGCTACCGCCTAATTATAAAGATGAATTTCGTACAGTCTTATCAGAACAGATCCCGCGTAACCATGACAACCGAAATCGTAATTGTAATTCTAGCAGTATTATTCCCAATTCAATGGTTTATTCCGAGCATCTGCGTTGGTTTAGCGTTACTTCGAAGTAGTCTAGCGATAGAATATAGTATTCTTTCTATAATTTCATTTCATTTAAATAAGTAAATAAAGTTTTATTTGGTAAAAATGGGTGAAAAAGAAAGTAGACCTAGTCATTCAGAAATATTTTGAGCAACAAACGGTTTCTTTTTATTCCTTGTTTTAATTGTAAAAAAAACCTTTTTAAAAAAAAATTACGGTAAATTACCGCGTAATTTACTGATTTCCTAAATTACCGTAATTTAAGAACTCAAGCCACGATACATCCTTGAGCTCGATTAACGACGGAGTTCATACTGTCGTTCAACATTTCAATTGAAATGTCACGAAAGGTATTCAAACACTGAATGCATTAACCTTCAATTTATCGGCTTCTGATCGCTCAAATTTGGTCAAATCAAAGTTATTTGAACTAATAATATGGCGAGCTACACCTTTCTAATTGGAACAAAGTCCGTAAACCCAATGGTTCTCGAGATAGTTTTTGAATGACCTTGAAGACATGGTTCAAGGTCATTCAATTTTTTACTAGTTAATGTCCCACTGCACGAGGAATGTTCCATAGAAATTTAAATAAAAAAAAACCTTTTATAGCGTTTTCCATTGGGAACCTCCGAGCACTCCCGGAGTGCTCCAAAATCAAAATTGTATTCCATTGGGAAAAAAGGGGCAACTCTGAGAGGGAGGAGCGTCTTCCATTGACCAAGGTACTCCCTCCCGGAGTGCTCCCGGAGTGCTCCCAGCTGTCCCAACTCAAGAGTCGGAGGGAACCAAAAAAATGCTCCGAAAACGTTACGTATTTAATTGGGAGTTACCAGCGCGAATCCTCTGAGCGCCTCCTACAGAGAGCAGTGACGTCATTCAATAAATCTGGAGCACACTCGGAGGTTCCCGATGGAAAACGCTATTATTGTAAATTGTATTGTAGAATACTAACAGAGAACGAATCCCACGGAGGCCAATCCAATTCCGGAGAAACCGTACAAGACTTTGGCAACCAAAATGAACTCAAAGCTGGGCGCGAACTGACTCAGAAGGGAAGCGACGACTCCGCACCACATGGCGGTCAGAATTACTCTTCTTCTGCCAAATCTGCATCACAAAAATAGATCGTAATCAGATCACGCTCTTGAGAACTCAGTTGAATGTCTGTGTCTAAAAAATTAGTTTTGTTTGGTGACGTACCTGTCCGCCAGGTGTCCAAGTAGCACAGAGCCCACAATATCACCCACATGTTGCAAGCTATTCGCTAGAGATATCAAGTATTCTCGGTTACATATCAAATTGTACTGAAAACAACATATCGCAATTTGAAGTTAAATTCATTTTAGAGTAATCGGCTAAAGTAAGTGAGCCGCGGATATTGAAATTGACAGCTATACTAGCTGATCAATAGATGGCACTATCGGTTTTTAGCGGCGCCATTAAAAAATGGCATTTTTACATAAAACACGTACTCGACTACAATCAGGAAGCTACTTACTGACTTTGGGTGGACGCTCCCGAAAACAAGTAAACGTGTTAAAAAAATCCAGAATTTTTTGGTTGCATATTAGTTTAATATTAGTAGGAAAGATAAGGAGAGCCGACTCCAGCCTTTTTTTTAAAGTGCCTGGTAGCCCTGCTGACTGCAGCGCCTTTAGCCGTCGTACGGTAACAAATAGAGCGGCGGTCATGTTTTTCTCTTGAAATAGGTATAGGCTTATACCACGTGATGACTGAAGCATGGCCGAAGACCAAAATAAATCAAATCGTCGTTTCTACCTAGGAGCAACAAACACAAGGAGAACGCAGCTAGCCTTTAAACACGCTAATGCAGTGTTGTATACGAATTTCATTGGACGAGCGTTTACTACTATACATTTTGGGGTTAAGCGAGTTAAAATATACTATTAGTCCCTTGCTTCGCTAGCTAGGTAAATTAAGTGCGCTTAGTTATTTCTTGAGATAACTATTATGTCGAATTAATTCTATTAAATTTAATCTTTTGTTTACTTAAAAATAAATTCGACGCAAACAAGGTTAATACGGTTACAACAGACGAAGGGGCATTTAACATCGAATGTCCCGCCGCCTGCTGTAGGCTCCCCTCCCTAGATGGCGCGGTATCCTCGAAAGGAATTATTTTAGAAGCGCCAAAGTCCGGTGCATTATATTAGATTTTTTGTTTTAAATACATTAGTTTTAGTTATTAGTCGGAACAAAAATAACTGCCACCGTATCGAAGTTCAATGCTGCTATTTCACACTTAATACTTTCCATTTACTATTACGGTTTCAATGCTCAAATTTAAGCAAAGTTTTTTAAAATATAAACATACATTGACTACAATTATTTTCAAACATTTAAGAAATAAATTCACTTTATTTTTTTAATATTCCCAAAAATATATATCTTATCTAAAATATAATAAATATCTGATCCTTGATAGGTCCCAACTTATATCTCCCTTTAAACTACTTTCGTAAAAGTATTTTGGTTTTAATTTTTATTGTAACCCGGAAAGTAGAATCCAAGGGATTTTCTTGGAGCCGCCACTTGATTTAAGGAGCAACCCATAAAGTAACCCACTCGCATAGAGTGGAAGGCCCTATGGAAGCGCATGAAACAATAATCCTAACGGATTAACTGCTTTTCGGGGGTTGAATTAATATAGTCCGAAGAGCGATGGTGTTGTTTTTACATTTCTTAGAGTATAAACTGACTTTTATCCAGATATTGTATATGACCTTCAGGCCAACTTGTTTATTTCACGCCTCGAAAACAAGACGTTGCGTATGAAAAGTGTTCACAAGTTTCGCTGATAGCCTTCCACTCTATGTGAGTGGGTTACTCTATGGAGCAACCCATTACATGTGTAGTAATGTTTTCTGCCACCAGATGGTGGTAAGTACTCCCTTAGTATCGAGTAGAGTAAAAATCACATAAATATAGTCTAGCCACAGGCGAATAAAAAACTGCATGCTTCAAAATATCGCCTTTTAATTATTTAGTAAATAAGCAAATTAAAAAAATAACAGTTTTGTTGAAGCTGTAGTAAATAATATCAAAACCATCTATTAGGCTGTTTTAGTGTAACTTAAAACGTCGATTTTAAATAATTTTTATAAAACAATTTAAAGGTCTAAATTGGAAATATTCTCTGAACGGATTTTAAATTATTACCTATTTCACGAAATGAAACCAATCTCCATTTATCTAATCTCATTCTCATAAAAAAATTGGTTATAAATTTTCAAAATGTATGGTTTTGAGTTGGTTCGTTAAGAAGGAGAATTTGTAAAACAATAAACTAGAGGGTTAATAAAAAATGGGTTTGATTTAAATTTGAAAATCAACCAAAAAGGGAAAATATTTTATCAGAAACCAATTCAGAAAAAATGATCAAAAAATTAATCAAAACAGAAATAATACGTGATACAAAATTTCCACGTACTTCCTACACGTGTAAAAGTAAGGGTCGCATTGGAAAATTGGTACGTGTGTATACAGTTGCCAATAAAGCTACGTCTATACGTTCTACCAACAAATAACTCAAAACATTTATATGAGATGGGAGAATTTTCGTAAACAGGCCTGTGATAAAAAAAATTGTCACTTTAATTATAACTTTATATTATAAACTTATGCTTTAATGTATTGAATATAAAAAATTAAAACTAATCCGTGAAAAAAGGGTAATTTTGGCTGCAATCTATCAAAGAATTCGTTCGCCCATTTGGTTTTTAGCCTCTTCCTCTAGTATAGAGGAAAGATGCTATTATATTCGTTCGTGATGTTTGCGGTGGTGGTGAATAATACAGTGGAAGCTGTAGGTCCGTATAGTCTATAGCTCCGTATAGGTGGCCGGGAATCGACGAATTCTCTTCAACGGCACTCGATATAGGCCTAAATTTCATTAAGGCGTCATTCGATTGGTATTAGTTCTCTCTATCTACCTATGCCAGTGCTGAGCCGGGGTTTTTAATCAAAGGGGTAAAATCAAGAGTGCTAGGAGGAAGAGGCTACTATTGTGGCTGTGCCATCTTGTAACTTCCCACATGATGCTAGCAGATCTTGTCATTCTCCCTTAGATTAACAGACATACCCTCTTAGAGGTTAACGGTAATAGTGAGTGTAGGGAGCTGTTTGCTCGCGTGGCAAGAAGATCTATCCTCCACCTGCCAAACCGCACTACCAGAAAAAATGCCGTTAGAGGTCGTTAGATGACTTAGGCCTAAGGACGTGGTGCCTCGCGTATTAGAATATTATTATTATTATTAATTAATTAATCAACTAAAAATTTTGTGAATGAATATTTCTTGAAGTACAATGGGTGGTTCGAAGGCAAGGCTCCAGGATTTCCAAGTACTAACAATTGCCTGGGAGCAACAAACAATTGCATAAAAAAGGGTGCACACTGCGCCAGAGACTGCCTATGGGTGATTTTTTTAGAAAAATAATGGACTCTGTTAATGAGTGGTTGCAAAACTGTAACCCTGCCAAAATAAATTTTGTATGTTACGCTCAAGAGCCAACCAATTCTTTACAACTGGAAACCAAATCGTATCAATGGGCTACTCGTGTAAGCACTGCATAGGGCTTGCGATTAGACATAAAAAATACACCGTTGAACCAGCAGCAAAGGCGATATAATAAAGTAACGTGGCCTTCTTGTTTTGATGGGAAAGGCCACCTTCCACCATGGGCCAAATAATGATAAATCCAGGACATGACTCTATGCGAAAAACCCGTCCAACAGCGCTAACACCCGATCACTATTGCCCCCTATTGGGAAAAACGCGCGATCGCGGACCTACGTCATTTTGGGGGCAAATGTTTTAGGGACAGTTTTCAAAAATAATACACGTGGTCGTCGTAGTAAATATCCTGGAATATTTATTCACAGTTATCATATATAGTGTGGTTATTAAAGTAAGTACTTATTTTTATACGTACTAAGTTAATAATTAGTATAATATATATAATTATATAATATTAAACATATACTTTCCTAAAATCGTTAAAATTTATCAAAAAATGAGGGGCGAAATATGGCAGGATTTTCGAATTACAACCGCCACTTATTTCCGAATTCCGACTCAGTCATCACTAGATGGCGTTCGGGAAACCGGAAACTTGCTTGATTTTGCCCCCAATTTTTTATTATTTTCCTCCTTTTCCCCCCTACTAAAATGGCCGCCTGTGTCTTTTAGTGGACGGCCGATTTAGTACGTATGAAGGTACCAGAGTCATGTCCTGGATTTATCATTATTTGGCCCATGCTTCCACTATGCTTCCATTAGCTTTCCCACCAAAGAGCCTATGAATTCATCCGTAGGCTTTAACTGTACTATTTCGTTATCCCATTTTAACAAGTTGAGCAAGCATATCTGACTTTATAATATCGCCTATTGGTGAAAAAAGAAAGAGAGGTCGTCCAAAAACGTGTACGAAAGCGCTACTCCGAGAATAAAAAAATTAAAATTTTTAATAGACGGTAAAATAAATTCCAACGGCTTCCCAGCCTCTGAAGGGTTTTCGTACCCCCAGCCTCCGACTTTAATTGTCACTGAAATCATTTCAACCGTTTTTCACGTCATTACGATTTATCTCAGTTAATAATTTGTATTTTAATTTAAAGAATTCAAGTTATAGGTAAATTTACAGTTAAACAACCATTTTGTCTAGCTTTTATTCCCGAAATATAACGGTCAGTTTACTTAGATGGCGCCACGTGCTCTACGAAGAATCACGATTTAGATATTTGTTACTCGGCGAAAATTAAAAATTGGCCTCTGCGCATGCTCCAATACCAACCAATCCGGTGTTCCCTCCCTGGCCAGTGTCCAGTTTTTAAGTGGCAATGACGGTTTAAAATTCCACCCCCATTTATTTTACCGTCTATTAACATTTTTTGGTATATTAAGTTTAATTTTTGAATATTTTTAAGAGAATAAACATTTTGCATATTTGAGTGTTTCATTTCGGGGAAAATAGCTTTTATGATATAGGTAAAAAAGATTTTTAATAGGGTCAAATAATTTTAAGTCTATTTTAATCACTAGAGGAACTAGACGTTTACTAGATCCATCTGGGAAATTAAAATAAAACATGAACCTTCGCAGGCTGGAGGTGGATTCCAAAAGCGGTGTACACCGCATCACGGATCAAAATTTACAGCGTGTATTAACTCCATCTACAGACATTAAATATCTACAGATATATTTAATTATAAAAAAGTATAATCCTAGATGTAATAGTTAGAATAGAACATAAGACAATCATGTTTCAAGCGAATAACCAGGACAAGTAGATGGTTACTTTTCTTTAAAATATGTGTAATATACTTCTGGTGAAACAACTCCTGTATTCTTACGTAGGCGTATATAATAATGACTAAGCGGTAATTGTTTATGGCTAATGATTAGATCATGTTTAAAGTACCTATATTAAATATTAAGTAACAATTGTTTGTAAATTGAGTTAAGCGCTTGAAGAATTACCCATTGAAGCATTAAAAATAAGCGAACTATTTTTTACCGCGGAAGTATTGATCAAGTCCCTGTAAAAGGTTCGTCCAATGAAATTTGTACACAACACTGCATTAGCGTGTTTAAAGGCTAGCTGCGTTCTCCTTGTGTTTGTTGCTCCTAGGTGGCATGAAGGGCTTGCCACCACCCTCCTACGCATTCTAACCCGGCCAAATGAATAGGCGAAACTACACAGTAAATTTGGTTTTAAGAAATGTGTTAAAATGGGAAAACAAAATCACGTGACTACCTTTTCACAGCCAACTTCGATTCGTTAACTCGTGTTCATAGTTGGCCGTGCGACGTTAAAGAAGTTATTCCTTCCAGATACTGCAGACATCTAATTAACTTCCACTTTTCTATTACAAAATGTTTTAAATAATAATAATAAACAGATAATTTAGACGAATCGATCAAAATTTAAACCACCATTAGCAAAATAACATGAATATTAGTTCGTATTTCTTAGGATAGATGGCGCTGCAGTTCTCCACAAAGTCACTTGACTACCATCTTTTCAGCCCCCCTAGACTTTATAGTTTCGCCTATTAATGGCTTTAAAAGTCACTCGATGACTTGGGCCTAAGGTGGTGCCTAGCAGAATGAATACATTCATGGTCACACTCGTTAAAAGATCTTAACTCAAGTTCAGCTTCTAATTCACTTAAATACGTTATAACCAAACTGTATTTATTTATATTTCGGCAAAATTACTATTTTGAGAAAGGGGTTCAAACTATATAAAATACCTGAGAGGGGGTTTCATTTTATTACAGCCAAAGAAAAGCTCAAGGGGAACGGAAACCCTCCCCTTGTTTACGACACTGGTTGAGACGACCGGAGTTTTAGGAAAACAATGAGAGACCAGATTATTTTCGACGAGCTTACCACTTCCTTAAATTCTGTACATTCTGTACACCGATTACAGCGAGTACAGCCTTTGGTAATGATAAATCTGTAATTGATTACGTAATCAAAGCTACTGGCTTCTACACCTATTACGGATAGTGGTCAGCCCCTCGGGAAGGAGCTTACCCTTCGAACATGAGGGGATTGGAAGCAACGATAAAAGCCGGCTCAACATATCACGTCGTCAGTATAGATAAATACATTCTTGGTTATAATTACCCAATAATTTTAAAATTGGTCAAAATTATTTGAAATACTATATAGTTAGGAAAATATACTCACGTGGAAATCGGGTCGACGATTGTAAGTATAAAAATAAAGCGCGCTTCTGAGTAGGCTACTCAAATATTTTGGGCTACCTTCGTAGAATTTAAGGCCTCTTTAAGGTGGGGTGGAAAGTTGGTTAGCGCTTTCACCTCGCAAGAAGAGGAGCCGGATTCGATCCCAGCTTATGGCATTGAGTGAAAACTCGGAACCACCCCTTCTGCGTAGAGTTTGCAAGTTTTTCCCCCACTGGTTAAAGGGGTTGTTACTCGGTTTCCCCTTTCCATAAAGCTCGTAGAGATTAAAGGTGATAGTTAGAGTAGGGAGCTGTTGGCTCGCGTGGCATGAAGGGCTTCCCACCACCCTTCTACGCATTGTAACCTGGCCACCTGTTTAAAGGCATTATAAGTTGCTAGATGACTTGGGTATTAGCCTAGCTTATTATTATTATTGTTGTTATTATTATTATTAAATGCATGGTAGGTTCTTTTCTCTATTTTCTGAGTCTGACCAAATCGCGCGGAACCAGAGTTTAGAAATAAACACGTTGAACGTACCTCTTCCGTGAATGTCCTGCGATAGAACGTCCGGTTATAGTTCCATTTAGTGCACTCGACTTGGCTTCCATTAGGAACCGAATAAGCGCACTCGTCGAGCGCGCTTTCGCTGGAAACATTGTCGCCCACGACACAAGTGTAGTTCACGGAAGGAGCCAAGAAAATGACGCCTAACGAAGAAAACGACGTGACGCCGTAAACGTAAACGATCGAGACGAAATAGACGATCTGCCAGAGTTTGAATTTGCCCAACAAGTCACCGACATCGCTGGTCCGTATGTCGCTAACGTCGATCTCATTCATGGTTGAAATGTCGCGCGAAAGTCCTGAAATTAAAAGTTTTTTCTCCTCATTCGCAGGTGCTTCTAACCGTCGATGTAAACGTATACTTTGAAAGAGGCGTTTTCAAAACAGCGCGGAAAAGTTGAGGAAACAAATGGGATAATAGGGTAACCTTGAGTCTCTCAAATCACATTTCGACTTCCATTTTCTCATTCAGGCGAAATAACCGGAGAGTTCCGAGAAGGCAAAAAGGAATTCCGCGACAACGTTGTGGCGTTTTTTCTATAATTAGTTTTTCGCTGCTATCTCGTAATGATTATCGAACGCTTCAGGGACAAAATGAAGTAACTCAACTTGAGATAAACATTGATTCTAATCTTCACGAGAAAGGTGATAGTACGAGTTTTATCGCGTGATACGAAAAGTTCGCCAACGAACTTGTACGCGTTGTAACGACACCTGTAATAATGCCACTACAAGTGTGCTCTATGGCAGGGAGTCTAGTCAAGATTTAAAATTCTTTATAGGAAAAATAGGATTCTATTTTTCAAATTTATATGATTATATAGGTCACGCAACATTGTATTATATATTATAATAAAGGACTCAAATTTCTCGTATACTGAATATTGTCACGCAAATTTCAGCATAAAAAAAATGATTCCAAATAATTAAAAGGTGCAAATATTTTACATAGGGAATTAGCCTAACTTATTATTATCACTACAAAAGATATTTTAAATGATAAAATTGTATTTTAAAATCAAAAATATATTTAAATATAAAATTATTGTAACGTCCACCGAAATCTGGAAAATAATAGGGTTGCACCGATATTTCGGCCTATTTTTCTAATATCGGTAGAACGGCCGATATCAGTTTAAACGAAGCCGATATTGGCCGATACCGGTATAAGAAAAGTATTTCCAAGAAAAACTTCAAAATTAGAAAATTCTCGATTAATTAACTAAATTCGATTTGTGATAGCAAATTCACTTGCAAACTTTTTTTAATGGAAAATTAGAATAAAATGGTATGGCAGTGCACTGAACCGTCTTTTACAATGATTTTATCATATACAATAAGGTTATGATAGATACCTTTCTTAATATCGGAGACCTATATATCGGCTGTACCCATATCGGTGCATCCCTAGAAAATAATTTTAAAATAATTACAGGAACGTCAGAGAAGTTAAAACTAAGGGTTCGGGGTACTGTAAACGTTGTTATTCCAAAGGTGGGTAAATATCGGTAAATATTGTGAGCAATTTCCAAAAATTAATGTTCGGCATTTTCTCAGGATGAGCACCTATTAATTAAATTCATTGATTAGGTTAAAAATGGAAGAGTATAATTGGAGAAGAAAAATAGCGTTAATTGGAATAGCTCTTCTCTTGGATGAAGATAATGAGAAATGGAAAACACAGAGATCTACATGGATAAAAACATTTATTCAAAAAATAATTCCCAAATTAAATTATTTTCTTATTTTGCTATTTTCAAGTAAAACGTCGCGTGATTTCCATTATTTTTTGGATAAATATGCAAATACTCCCGTGATTTCAATTATTTTTTATTTGTTTTTACAGATATACAAATTATTTGGTTGTTTGAAGACCAAATACGTTGAATTATTTGATATTCTAAATTCTGTTTACTATTTGATCATTTAACTGACTTGGATTTTTGACCTAAAAATATTTGATCAAATTATTTGTCGTTTGAAATATTCGATTTGGTATTTGACGTGCCTCGAAAAAAGTAGGCCTATTTGATATTCGATTCGATCCTCAAAAAATGGTATTTTCACACTTCTAAAGAAGATGCTTTCTTCGACCCTCGGTAAACAAAAATAATTTTTTTTGTTATCACGTGAGTCAGCCACGTGCCAATTGACATTCTCCTCTTTGAATTTAAGGTGATAATTAACAAAAAATAGGAGTTCAGTAAATTTCAAGTATATTTTAATGAAAATCCTATTTTTACTCAAAAGAAAATTATTGAAAGTGTCCTCGATGTTTTTAAAATCGGCTTCATTAAAGGGAGTATGAGATTCCATGTTTCGTGGTGGACCGGATCAACGAATTTCACATTCCTGCCGTCTAGGAGCAACAAACACAAGGAGAACGCAGCTAGCCTTTAGACACGCTAACGCAGTGTTGTGTACAAATTTCATTGGACGAGCCTTTAGGCTGAACGTGAATGGGAGGAGAGACAATTTCCGAATTTTCCCCTTCCGACGGCAGCAGGTGCTAAAGCGTCTAACCAATGGAAAATGCACAACTTTTGACGGGTTGCGTTCTCCTTGAGTGGGGTGCTGTGTTTGTTGCTCCTAGCTGCCAAAAAGTTTTACAGAAGCTTGGGGTGATTGGCGCTAGTTACGTTGAAAAGAAGTCGTAGAGGAGGCAATTACCTTAGTCGCCCCTGTTCTATATTTGAGCCCCTCCGGTTCCTACGCCCCTAAAAGGAGGAACGTTTTACGATAAAATTCCGATATGTACACTCCGCATCTTCACAAACGTAAAGATTACCCAGTCTAATAATAATTACTTATTTATAAACTTTAATTTAGAAACTTACAATAAGATTTCTCAACGCACTATTTTTTCTTACGAAACGCATTTTGAAAAAACACCAGTTGTCTTTCAAGCGAATAACATTTAGCCTATCTACCATCTTGGGTGGAATCAGGAAACAGGCGCTCGTCTTTGACTCGATCCACGAAAGGTGTCCGGGATCGAACTCTTCAACCAACCACGGTCAACTTTGAACACGCGCTGTTCGGGCTATAGCGGCCAACCCATTCGTTGAAGTTTCTATGTTAAACTATGAGTAAAAGGTATCTGTATGGGTTGAGCGCCCCTAGCGGAAAATTATTTTTAGAATAAATTTTGCATTGAAGCCAATATACAAACGAGCGTGGCGCTGAACTCCTACAGGTGATTGGGGGGAAATCCTTGCTCACGGAATTTCGACGAATTGGTTGACCGCTGTAGCGCGAGACATCAAAGTTGGCCGTGCTTCAACTGGCCACAGTGGCGGATACAGAAAAAACTCAAGGGTGGGGGGGGCGCTAAAAGTCATATTGAGCTATGGGTGTAATAACAAATCATCACATGCAAGACCTAAGCATCAAGGGGGGGGGCGCTCGCCCCCCCCATATGTATGTCAAAATGTAAATATGACCATGTTTATCTCTTGTTACTTATGAGTATTTAAATACTGTACTATTTTTGTGAATATATCATTGAAGTTACGTCTGTACCATAGATAAAATAACTTCGTATATAGATAGGAAACTTCAATGGGGCCAACTGACTCTCACGAGATTGCCCTGACATCTAGTGACTGCGCCAATTGGCTGTGTTCTCAAGAGCGTAGAACGTATTGAGGAATTTGAGGTCGGAGTTTTGGGAATAAACGTATTTTGCAAGGTAAATGTCTTCAAATATACCAGAAATAGCGTTTAAAACAAACTTGAAATCCTTACTGAATGCTATTTCTTTAGTGCAATTTTTTAAATTTGCTCTCAGTTCAAGAAAAAGTACTTTTAATACATATCGCTCGCTTAAGCCTTTGTAATTGGGATTGTGTTACACTAAGGTTCTAGTACGGACTTCGAGTAGTGCGAACTTCACCAAATAATATTATTCGGGTGCCGCCACCAGATGTCGGTCAAAACTCTGGCGTCACTTCTACAACATGAAGTTTCCTATCTATATACAAAGTTATTTTATCTATGGTCTGTACTGTTGGTATGAGCGTTCAACATGTCATTTCATTACAAAATCAGTGGCTAACTGTAAATGAAGGTATTTGCGTTAAATAACTGCACGTAATTTCTTTCAATCTCAAGATGCGTGTACAACTTTTACTTTTAATTTCGCTTGAACAATTAGCAATAAAAAATGGTCAAGGTTTAATTTTTGCGGGTTAGCGCGTGAGTAACGTCATAATAACGAAGCCCCTCCCATCAACGCGACTGTGGAATGCAGTTCGATACACTTGGTTGAAATTTATAATTCGTGATATTAAAGCATTTAAAGCTGGCGGTTAATTGTTGTTGATTTTTTGTAACGTACATAATGAAACCTGAAAACAAAATAGGGACTTTCAGGTATTTTAAAGCTATGGTGGGAGCCCTGCCTAAATACAAATTACATATTTGGGAAAAACAAACCCTTTAAAACTTCTATATCGCAATATCAACAAATATTTTGCGTTAACATTTGAGTGTAATGTTGAAAAACTTTTTAAATAGGGATGATGCGATATGGGTACAGCCGATATATCGGCCATTATAAACAAAGTTGTCTATCACAACAGTAGCGTATATGATAAAATCATTGTAAAAGGTGGTTCAGTACACTGTCATATCATTTTATTATAATTTTTCATGAAAAAAAGTTTGCAAGAGCATATCCGAATATGTTTCTTTTCATTTTATGTGATACATATTTTCTATCACAAATCGAATATTTTAGTTTTTTATTTGTTTACAGTCGTAACCCCCCTGTCTAAAAAAGGTATGATCTAGCTTCTGAAGTCTGGCGTACGTGACGCGGACAATCAAATAAATTATTATCAATAATTTTCTTATTTGTAAATTTTTTTAAAAATATTTTTCTAATATCGGCCAATATCGGATTAATTTAAGCCAATATTGTCCGATACCGATATTTGAAAAATAGGCCGATATATCGGTTCATCCCTATTTTTAAATAGCAATTTGTAATAATATCGCTATGATAAATTCCGATTATCAAAAGGACAGTTTTTCAGTTACGTCATTTTGGCGCCGAGAAAGCGAGATAACCATTGTTATCAACACCGCGCGGTGTGTTCTATTACTCAGCTGTTGCCTCTACTTCGAAACGCCCATCTTAGAGAATTCGTCTTTTACATTCCGTAATAGTGGCTAAAACCTCTACTGAAACGTTGCTGTAATACATTTTTGGCACAAAAGTATTTACTTATACTTGGGGAGAATGCCTATACGTTGACAGGATTTTTAAAGCTGCTCTCAATCCCCGTCATGCTCAAAGAGTCCGGTGATGTGCGCAGATCTTCTCGGAGAAGCTAGCGCCGTTACGCCACCTACACTATATCGGTCGCGAACTAACAGAGATCGAGTAGCGGCGCCAGGATTTTTGGAAAGGTAGGCCAACTATTTGGAGGCCCCACCAAAATTATGGAGGCCCCCCACCACATTTTTTTCAAATCCATCCACGTGTATTATTTAATTTTTTTGAAGCAAGTGGTGAAATTTTTGGGTAAAATGGGTACGCAACGAAAATTTAGAGTTAATTATAAATTTAAACATCACTAAAAAATGAGTGTGTTGATCCTTTTTTGTGTACCGATAACACTTAACAAATGAGTGGTTATTTACTTATTTCTACCACTGAATTCCAGTCTATCAATTTACATTCATTCCTTCGGTACTTCGCATGTACATGCCTTACGTCAGAACTTAAAACTTTACGAAAATGAATGTACGTAGGTACACTAACGTAAGTTAAGTAAGTTTAAGAACCATTAATTTGTAAAGATTAAATTAAAGATACAATTTGGATATAGTTGCGCTCACCAAAAATTAAATTTAAAAAGTAAACTACTGTCAAAGAAAAGTTACTCGTACCTTTAAAAGGAATAAAAACAGCAGTGTCGTTAAGCCAATCACTCGCATTGAATATTGGATAATTAATAAATAAATAAATTATCTCGCAAACAAATTACAGAATTTTATATTAAATAATTTGGAGGCCCATATATTATATTTTGGAGGCCCCTTAAGACGACTTTTGGATGCACCTACCAAAATTTCAAGTAGGCCCAGGCCTACCCCGGCCTATTGCTGGCGCCGCTACTGCAGAGATCCCTAGCGGTCAACGCGAGAAGCTCACTTACCCGTTGAAATTTTAATCTGGTAAGCAAACGCTTTGTCATTTTAAAACCCAAATTCAGCGTCTGTTAGCCATAGAAACTACCACAGGAATAGAAGGCCCTGCCTTTGTACGTGCTTTACTAAGATTCATTTCCGGTTATCTCTGGTCCAATAAAAAAAAAGCTTTGGAAATGACGGCCAATTAGATTCAAGCGGAAATGAATGGAGAACCTTTTGCCCGTACCGAGCCCGTAACACTTTTCATCGACTCTTTCTATTCCTCTTGTAGTTTCTATAGCTGAAGAAAATCTAGCAGCGATATGAACTTCTCACATTGGCCACTACGTGTCACTTTGTAAACTGAGAGGCCTGGCTAGCCCATTTACAAATATAACGAAACGATAGTTCATTCTATATTTATGAAATGTTTGACTTATATTTAGTCCAATTTGGTTAGCAACTTCTATGGTCATAAAGCTGAACCTAATTGTTTTTAAAATAGCTAAGGTACAACCTACATGAGGATCGTAAATTTAGAATTTTTATAGTAATAGTAATAATATATAATATAAAAGGAATTAACCTGAATTTGATATTGACGTTAAGGAAAACTCATGAGTTTAAGTATAAAAATGTTAATAAAATGTACTTAAATTGCACATAATACAAAATTATAAAAGGCCGTGATGTAACAAAAAATAAACTTCAGCCAAAGTTCAGGTTTCGACGTCACGTTGCTTAATGAAATCATCGCATGGAACAGCAGGAGATGGTTGCTCAACGGTATCATAGATCTTTCTCTATGACAGTATAGTGAGGCGCGAACAGTAAATTAGTCTTTCAAAATAATCGATTGATAATATAATTGTTTGGCGTAGAAAATGCAAAGTACCTTAATTAATGGCTTTAAAAACGCTCTATAAATTAGGCCTAAGGTGGTGGATTGGGTATTAGCCTAGCTTATTACCTTATTACAAAAAATAATGAAATAATTAAGAAAATTACGAAAAAGTAATGACACAATTTAGAAAATTGCAAAAAAATAATGAAATAATTAAGAAAATTAAGAAAAAATAAATAAATAATTAAGAAAATTAAGAAAAAATAATGAAATAATTAAGAAAATTTTATCTAAATTATTTCTATTCGGCTCAGGTAAGCGGTATTTAACAAAATTGTTAATGGTCAAAAAAGCGATCAGCAAAATTCCACGACACGTTGAGCTACTGTCTCAACGAAAATATTTTTTCAAAAAACGGGTTTTCACTAAACGCAGCTCTCGACATATTCATCATGACACAAATTATTTTTATTAAAAATTTAATATTTATAGCTATTTCAGTATAAAAAATAGTCGATTAAAAGATTTGACCTATAAATGAGAAACATTTTCCCACTAATATCTCCATATGGAATCAAGTAAATATGTTTACAGGTTTACCAAATAAGTGAAATAACCGAGGGGTCGGACATTTACCAAAATCCCGTACACTTTGTCTAAAATCGCAAAATCTCCCCGAAATCCCGAAATCCCGTACAAAATAATGGCAAGTGTCCGACCCCTCGAAAATAACTATGTTATAAATCTTTACGCGCCAGCCTAATTAAAAGCACTGCTATAAAGGAATTTATAAAAGGGTCTATTTGATCTTAGTAGTATTTTGCGAGTTTCACCAAAGAATATAAAGCCCCAGGAATGGAAGGATTGATATTCTTGACTGCGTGTTTTGGTTGCGCAAGAAACTTCCGGAAAAGCAAATCAGAGTAACCGGAAACGGTTATCGCAACCCGGTCTCTCTTTAAAAACGAGAGGCGCAAAGGTTCCACTAGACGGAGCCACACCTTCCATTCCTGGGGCTTTATATTCTTTGGTGGGCGCCACTCCCAACCGGTACGATAGATAGATTTACTCCAAATAGAAACTTTGAAAAAACTTACCTCTATCAATCAACGATATGAAAAATAGTCTCAATCATAAAGTATCAATAAAACATTTCAAAGTTCATTTACACCGTCACTTTTTTTTAAAAAGAAATATTTAAATTTTTGTTAACGTTTTCCCATTAGCAGTACTTAAAACGTTCTTCTCCAAAGAAAATTATAGTCCGACTAGAGGAACTTGGAAAGTGGTTGATTACGGCGTTACGGAATGTTTTTCATTTCCTTATTGTCAACAGAAGTAACATTTGCACTCATAAGTACGGCTCGTCCTATTTTCCACATAGTACTGTTTCAACCATAAATCTAAATCATAACGGAAAAAGGTTGTTGATTTTTCAAAGAAATCGAGAAAATAGATTTATTTGATGTAAATCGTCGCTTAATTAATTATTTATTTTAATTTAATTTTAAACTTGTTATGCCTCTTTTTCATTGGATAACTTTAGATATAATTTGCATTCATTGGTAACGTAAACCTAAATATAATTTGATATGAATTAAATTAAATTACTACTTAAATTAATTCGAATGAAATTAATTTATTACTCAATTTAACCTGAATTAAATTTAATTATTACTTAAATTAAACTGATTTAAATTTAATTAGTACTTAAATCAATCCGAATGAAATTAAATTAGTACTTCAATTAATCTGAATTAAATTAATTTAGTACTTCAATTAATCTAAATTAAATTAATTTAATACTTAATTTAATCTGTATGAAATGAAATAAGTACCTAAATTAATCTGAATTAAATGAAATAAGTACTCAATTTAACCTGAATTAAATTTAATTAGTATTTAATTTAACCTGAATTAAATTTAATTATTACTTAAATTAATCTAAATTAAATTAATTTAATACTTAATTTAATCTGTATGAAATGAAATAAGTACCTAAATTAATCTGAATTAAATGAAATAAGTACCTAAATTAATCTGAATTAAATGAAATAAATACCTAAATTAATCTGAATTAAATTAAATAAGTACCTAAATTAATCTGAATTAAATGAAATAAGTACCTAAATTAATCTGAATTAAATGAAATAAGTACCTACATTAATCTGAATTAAATGAAATAAGTACCTACATTAATCTGAATTAAATGAAATAAGTACCTAAATTAATCTGAATTAAATGAAATAAGTACCTAAATTAATCTGAATTAAATGAAATAAGTACCTAAATATAATATATAAATATTTTAACATTTCTAGAAATATTTTAACATTTCTAGAAATATTTTAACATTTCTAGAAATATTTTAACATTTCTAGAAATATTTTAACATTTCTAGAAATATTTTAACATTTCTAGAAATATTTTAACATTTCTAGAAATATTTTAACATTTCTAGAAATATTTTAACATTTCTAGAAATATTTTAACATTTCTAGAAATATTTTAACATTTCTAGAAATATTTTAACATTTCTAGAAATATTTTAACATTTCTAGAAATATTTTAACATTTCTAGAAATATTTTAACATTTCTAGAAATATTTTAACATTTCTACTCAGCTTATCGGAAGAGTATATTACATTTTCTACGTATGAAATTTTAAAGGTCAAATCTTGTTTAAGAGAGTTAAAGGGTAGAACCTGTGGGTGGTCCACTTTGTTAGTTTTTTGTAATTTATTTACGGGTTTTATTATCGACTTAAATATAGTTGTATTAATGCAAAGGCGTTTATTTAACGTTTATTGATATACGAGCTGTCGTTTAGTCAAGTGGCTCTCTGTGTTTTGTTGATGGTAAGGTTTTTGCTTCTTGTTAATACATTTGGTGTCGATATTTGGATATCTACGATTCCTAATGCAGTCATTGATTTCCTGGGTGTGCGAGTCATTATATGATATTGGAAATTGGACGGCATTTATCAAGGGTTAGTGTTGAAATAAAATGAGCGTTAAAGATGCGGCAAGTATTTCGTAAGCGGGAAAAATACAAATGCCCTCTGTAGATATATCTTTCATTTAAATTTGGTTCGTATTATATTCAACTGATAAACTTGTACTGTAAAAAAGGGTTAAATTCAATTGTGCATTGTTTTAGTACGTCTAACTCGCTGTTGTAACTACTTAATTTATAATATTCTGAATAAATTAAACTCGGTTGTTTCGTCTCAATTATTTTAATTAAAATTAAAATTTTTTACCGGGCGGGATAGAACCGGGATTACGTTTTTAGTAAATAACTCGGAATTGCGGAGATATATCTTCAAGGGTCATCTCGAGAAATTAATACCACTAGGGACAATTCTTCCAAGGAGAGGTTTATTTTGGCTTGCGAACTTGTATTCGCCTGTGCCGGACTATTAGGGCTACTCTTTTTACTTCTTCTGAAAAGGAGGTGTAAAGAGCGTTAATCGAAAAATTTATCTGCTAAAAAGGCCACAGGCTGTCGCTTTGGAAGAATGTTTTTACACCGACTCAAACTCTTCGCGGAGTGGTTAGCACTTTCGCCTCGCAGCAAGAGGAGCCGGGTTCGATCCCAACTTGTGGCACTGGGTGAAAACTCGGAACAACTCCTTCTGCGTTGAGTTTGCAAGTTCTCTCCCCACTGGTTTAAGGGGTTTTCCCCGAGCTCTTCGGTTTCCCCTTCCATAAAAACTTGTTGAGGTTAACGGTAATAGTTAGTGTAGGGAGCTGTTGGCTCGCGTGGCTTGCAGGGCTTGCCACCACCCTCCTACGCATTGTAACCCGGCCACCTGAATTAAAGGCTTTAAAAGTCGATCGATGACTTAGGCCTAGGGTGGTGTAGCTGATTATTATTAGATTATTATTATTAGAAAATCGGAGTAAAATGACATCATAGCGTTACTCTCTGGGCCGGATTACTCAATAGGGCACCAAGCCTACAAGGGGCACCAAGAGGTTTCGAAAAAGTATAAATACAAAAAATAAAATAATTTACTTTTCACAAAATATTTTTTTCTGGAGTAATTTTAGTAAATGCGTCCACATTTTTCGATACCATGTAACGTCACTAAAATATCCGCATTGAAATTGTACTTTCCATCAATTTTTCAATTATCAATTGCCGAAGATCCTAAATCGCTTCGCTCGCTCGTCACTAAAAGGGGGCACCAAAACTAACTTGGGCCTAAGGCCCCGCAAGGTCTTAATTCGGCCCTGGTTACTCTTCTTACCCTACTCCGAAATCCCGGAGCAAGCGAAAAGAAACCACCTGATGATGAATTATTGAATCCGGCCACTCAGCGCTCGAGCGAAGCTAGTGCGCGGCGCCGTCGGGTGCCAATACTCAGAATACGTTGCCCGTTCTATAAGTCAACCTAACACTAAAGACATAGTATAGGACAGGCTATAGTATAAAAGTCGGTCAAATGAGCAGTCGGCCAAATGAGCGGTCGGTCAAAAGAACAATCGGTCAAATGAGCAGTCGGCCAAATGAGCGGTCGGTCAAATGAACAATCGGTCAAATGAGCAGTCGGCCAAACAAGCAGTTGGTCAAATGGGCTGCTCATTGAAAATTTGTTTTTAATTAACGGCCAGGGTGAGTTAAAATTACTTTGGTTGTTAATGCTTAGTGGGTTACTTATGTTAAACGACAGAGTGATCGAGATAATGTTTTTAATATACAGGGTGGTTGAGAAACCATCATTTTCGACAAAATTCCTCTCGAGGTTTTATAGTACGTTTATTAAGTTAATGTACAAGGTGATTAAAAATTTGTTCAAATTTAAATTTAATAATTGAAATATATTTCAAACATTGTATGTACTTAGATGTCCGTGATATCTTGTTTGTTTCATACTACTAGTCGCGCGTAACGTGCACGATTTCTATTTATATTCCGGACTGTATGCAAAGCATTCGTGTTCAAAGTGTAGCGCAAACTGGTCTGGAAACTTGTCCCAGTTTAATCAACATTCGTTTTAATTGGTCCGTGTAGCATCTAGCGAGTCTTCAAAGCTTGCAGTCGTAGTTCTTGTTGGTGTCTCATTTCCTCCTTCAATTTTGCCTAATGGGAGAAAAATTCCATTCCCTTTTAGTTTCATATAATCATAATCGGTTCATCATTAACACGAATATAAAACGTTTGTTATTTGAGAAAGAGCTCGTGGTTTTTTAAGCATTAATTATTTTATTTTATACAAAGGCTTTAATTATTTTATTTTATACAAAGTCTTTAATTATTTTATTTTATACAAAGTCTTTAATTATTTTATTTTATATAAAGGCTTTCATTATTTTATTTTATACAAAGGCTTTAATTATTTTATTTTATACTAGGGGTAAAATAAGGATTTTTTATAATTGCCCAAATACAAACTGAACCTCCAAAACATAATTTCAATGAGCTATAAAAGCGCAGAATTCAGAATTTGTAGCAGACTAATATTTTACCAAAATTATGAGATAGCAAGTCGGCCCACGCCCTAATATTAGTTCCACATTGGTGTATTCGGGTGGGAAAACCCATACACCCTTAGTAGACACAGGTAGGCAAACTAATACAAAAGCTGTTAAGGCTACGTGATTTCTTATCGTTTGATATATAAATTGCCACCCTAAGTTAAAGAGTGGATGCCGCCCACCATCAGGAGACCCTGGTGGGCAAACTAATATAAAAGCTGTTGAGCCCATGTGATTTCCTATTGTTTGATATATAATTTACCATCTTATGTTAAAGAGTGGCCACCGCCCACCCTCAGGATACCCGGGTGGGCAAACCAATACAAAAGCTGTTGAGGCCATGACTTCCTATCGTATCGTTAGACAGACGGAAAGTATCAAAGGTGAAATAGGTAAGCAAACACGACGAACATAATTCTTTTAAATTATTGAAATTAATGGAAATATGATTTAAAGAAATTCTTAAACTGGGATTCAAATGTGTTTATTTTAGGAAATTTATATCAAACATTTGGGTAGTTTACGAACCAAAAGTCATGTAAATTCGCAAATTCATAAAAAAAATACCCATGAATGTAATTTTGCAGAAGAGAAATTAATAGAATATGTCATTTTCGAATTTTATATTATCTCGGTGATTAAATTGGTATTTTCTTAGAGCAGATATTTAATATGGATTATTAACAACTGCATAAATCATATTATTGCAAGAATGTATTTATGTACTAAGAATATGGCAAGACGGAGATTCTGTCCCCATGGTCGCATACTTTGCAGCTTAAGGGTCTGTTGCAAAAGCCCTAGCCAAAGTGCTAGCCCATTAAATTTACCTCGTTCGATTCTAGCAAAGCAGACTTTTGCAACAGGCTTCGACTGCTTGGGATATTTTGGTCTCACTCTTTCACGTAGACGATTCCAAACTTTTACTTTTTATAACAGATTAGCAGACGAATTTCCGCTACGAAGTATGCGAGCATGGGGACCAGGACTAATGTTATGCTCTCATATTCTTAGTATATAAATCCTTTTTTGTAATTTGACAAAAAGTTATATTTTAAATTTCGATCTATTTCTTGCAAAGCTATAAACGGGTATTCTTAACGTGCAATTGAAAGTTCATATAATTAATTTTTGCGAATGGTATATGGCAAAAATTATTGTAATAAAAATGTATCTTCATTTTTGGATGAGTATGGGAGTCCAATAATTAATAATGGCGGTACGTAAGTGTGAAGGGAAATAGTCTTCAATTTGAAGCGTACGCGTGTTCTTAATAATGTAATATCTTCTCCCGATGGTGACTTCAATTTATTGTTTCTTTATGGTTCCATTATTGCTTTTATTACCCAAAGGGAAGTTCTTCGGGTGAATGGATTGAACTCTTAGATTGCCTTTTAACCTTTTTGTGTGGGGTAACGGGTGATGAAGTTTTATAATGTATCTTGTTGATTTATTTTAAAATTTAACTCCCTTGTTAAGCCTAGTTCCCACTTAGCGCTGAAAATTGACGCTCACGAATAAAATTTGCGATTTTTTTCAAATTCGCCGCTAAAGTCGCGCCTCCGCGGTATCTAGCGAATGTTCTATTTTTTGACGTCCACACCTTGGCGATAAAAAGCTTCAGCCAATCAGAAAACGCGTTCCCTCGATCTATTCCGCTCCCGTCCGTCACTTATTAAGCCAGGTCTTTAGAAAAGCGGCTCAGCCAACTTGACCAAGATACTGAAGTAAAGGTAATTATCTCACGAATAGAATCGTTTATTATTGAAATTATCAACAGGAACATCCATTTGGTTCATTTTGAACTGATATTTTATGTTAGGCCTAAAACATAACTAAAAACCCGCACGAGTTGTTTTCAGCGTTTTTAAATTTTCGCGCTAAAGTGAGAACCGCTTCCCCAGCGACCGAAAAAACGCGTCTTTTTTCATTGCGCGAAAATTTTATTCGTCTCGAAAATTCGCCAAGTGGGAACTAGCCTTAATAGTTGGTCTTTTAACCTTGCGTGATGAAACTGGTGACGAAGTTCTTTAACGTCTCTCGTTGATTGAGTTTATCACTGAAGTTTTAGACTAGTTTGTCTTCCAACCTTGTGAAATAATTTATAAGATTTAATAACAATAGTTTTCTCCAGAAAGGAAGAAAAGATTGAAATTGAGCTATTATTTTCTTATGATAAGAAAAACCATAGTCCTGTGAAGACTGAAGATAAATGATGCCATCTTGAAAGGAGGAATTTTAAATATAGCTTGATACCTGTTATAAAAAGAATCATCCAGTGCAACCTTGAATGATATACCGGAAACATTTTTTCCTTTCATGAAACTTCAAACTTGATAGAGGAAAATGTAGTTCTATCGAATGAGACCAGCTTGTTTTTTTGGTTACTCTCCCTTTAAGGGAGCTGGTTCGAGGGGGCGGAAATTAACGGTACTGCGTGCGCGTCAAAGAGTTCTATCGAATGAGACCAACCCGCCCACCCTCAGGAGACCCGGGTTTAAATCAAACTAACTGCTCGATGAAATATTCAAACAAAAAACCAGCTGAAACATTCGGGCAAGAGCGACATCTCTGGACCAAATATACAAATTATAAAAGTGTTCAAGGCTAAAAGTTCAAGCTAGGAGCAACAAACACAAGGAGAACACAGCTAGACTTTAAACACGCTAACGAAGGGTTGTGTACGAATTTCATTTAACGAGCGTCACGAGCCTTTATGCTGAACGTTTTACGGGCGGGGGTAAGCAATTTCCGAATTTTCCCCTTCCACGGCAGCAGGCGCTAAAGCGTCTAGCCAATGAAAAATGTACACAACAAAATCCACGACTTTTGACGGGTTGTGTTCTCCTTGTGTGGGGGGCTGTGTTTGTTGCTCCTAGATGCCATGAAGTAAGATAAATTTGATGAGTCCCTAGGTTCAAGCAAGGTTTTCGAAGAGGACGGCGTTGCTCACTTGAATAAGGCGTCGGTTTTGGAGACTACGCGGTCAGAAATCTCGGTTCGATTCCCGGTGTCGTCAACCTTAGAAATTATTTTTCGCAGCTCCATCTACCATGTCGTCGCTTTCCAGATTTCCACGCCGACGCCGACGACGCCGACAAACAAACAACACTTAACGACATTCCGTCCATAGCAATAGTGTCACTTCAAATATATATTCGATGTGAAACTAAAAAGGGCTGTAAATAATTAACTTAGTTCAGCAAAATTGGATGCGATTGTCGATGTACCGGAAAGACCCGCCGCCATCTCCCATGAGGTGATTAGGTATTTTAAATTTTTCATACTTTTTTGCGGTAAATTCACGATAAATAGCACTGCCCAAATCCGATTTCAGAACAGCCCAAAACTGCCCTGATTTTATAGGATCATAATTTTTTTTAAATCCCAAGTAAATCTTCATTTAATGTAAACATAAGTTTATAATTTCATAAAAATCGGGGTTTAAAAACCTACAGCACAATTCAAGGAAGTTTGAACAAGCATTCCTCAAGAGAGGAACTCGGTGGGAATGTGTTCAGCACGGCGGCCCAGCTGCACGGCAATTGGGATCCATTGCCACAAATACTCTACGGAACACGGCTCGTCAGTTTATTCCCGAATTTTCCGGCCTGAATCAAGGTCGTTGCCCCACTCGAAGGAACCAAGAGTTTCAACCAACAAGGCTCGAAACTAAAAACGATTTTCGAGACCCAAATACTTGGCTTTCTTCTGCAATTCAGTCTGTGACACGGACCGGAGAGGGGCGCCAGAAGGGGACACGGATCGGAAAGGGGCGCCAGAAGGGGACACGGCCCGGAGAGGGGCGCCAGAAGGGGACACGGACCGGAGAGGGGCGCCAAAAGGGGACACGGACCGGAGAGGGGCGCCAAAAGGGGACACGGACCGGAGAGGGGCGCCAAAAGGGGACACGGACCGGAGAGGGGCGCCAAAAGGGGACACGGACCGGAGAGGGGCGCCAGAAGGGGACACGGACCGGAGAGGGGCGCCAAAAGAGGACACGGACCGGAGAAAGGCGCCAGAAGGGAACACGGCCCAGAGAGGGGCGCCAGAAGAAGAAGCCAGATACAATTATTCAATTTACATAATCATAAAATTGTAAACTTAAACTTTTAAAAACACTTTTAAAAGAATAATTTTTGAGACTGGGTAGACCCAACTCCTAGTTTATACCGTTTTTTGTTTTAACTTAATTTTTATGTAACTTTGTTAGTTTTATTTATTATATGTACGGTTCCTTTTTGAATTATTTTATTTTACTTTGTTAATTCATATTGCATTAGTTAGACATAAACCGTATTATTTGATATTGTAAGAGGGCTATGAGTCGCAAGTTGATTTGGCCCTCTAACCAAAAATACTAAAAACCTTAAAAAAATAAAATATAATTGAATTAAATTGAAAGGGCCGGTACAGGTGAAGTCCCATACCAAAGATTTCTGACCGGACCACGAACTAGAGACACGCCATCCGGACGTTTGCCGTCATCCCGCGACATACAGGGAGGCTCGAGAGCGGGCGGCACACCAGAAGAGACAAGGGAGCGTTTAAAAAGGTCGTTGACAGCGCCATGGCGGGAACGTCGACATTGGGTCAGAAATTTATATACCGGTGCTCCAAGCGAATCAAAAAACCTACTACACCGGTGGTTTCAACACTATGCCCTACGCCAGCGTCCACAAGCCCGGACAGGTGACAAAAACAGTCATGGGTAGCAGAACCCCACTATTTACGGTCGCACCCTCGACGCAAGTCACTCATCCCGATAAAAGGCGCAGCAATGGGCCCCATTGCTGCGCCTTTTATTGAATGGGGCTACCAGCTCCCACTTCGCGTACAGCTGTGGAGTAGAGAGTGGATGCTCTAGCATCACAAGCCGATTTGGGTACATTTGTTCGAATTTCATTCGTCCGAACGGTGGTACAAACTTGGAGGAATAAAACAAGTATACTTATTTTATTCCTCCAAGGTACAAATGTCCGAATGATCATTTGTCCGAATGTCGGAAAACAGGATCGTATTTCCGAAAACGTATTTCATTTGCCCGAAAAATATATCACAACTTTTGTTGGTGAGTTAGTCGTTCAATTTATGTTAACTTTACTGGCGAATTTCATTTGTTCGAATAATCGTTTGTCCGTTTTTTCGAACATTAGGAATTGGTTGTTTTTTTAAATATTGTTAATATAAGAAAATATTAACATTAACGTGAACCTAACCTAACCTAACCTAAAATATCCACAACATTCAACGCAATTCCCACTTACTACAATGTAGTTTTTTATTATCTATTCTTGCACTAAAAAAACAGCAATAAGAAATACTAATTTAGCGACAGAATTCGGACAAGTGATGCTACCGATTCGGACGAATAAAACAAACAAGTTGTCCAATTCGAACAATTGAAACATTTGTTATTTCGGCGGTTCGGAAGAATGAAATTCGAACATTTGTTCCACCGTTCGGACGATTGAAATTCGAACAAATGTACCTACCCCCACAAGCTAGCACCCTACCTACTGTAAAAGTGTTTTAAGGCGTAAAGGACTTTTTAACTGTAAAAGACTTAATAAACTGTAAAATGACTTAATAATCTGTAAAAGGACTTAATAAACTGTAAAAGTACTTAATAATGTGTAAAAGGACTTAATAAACTGTAAAATGACTTAATAATCTGTAAAATGACTTAATAAACTGTAAAAGTACTTAATAATCTGGAAAAGGACTTAATAATCTGTAAAAGGACTTAATAATCTGTAAAAGGACTTAATAATCTGTAAAAGGACTTAATAAACTGTAAAAGGACTTAATAATCTGTAAAAGACTTTATAAACTGTAAATCACTTTATAAACTGTAAATCACTTTATAAACTGTAAAAGGACTTAATAAACTGTAAAATACTTTTTAAACTGTAAAAGGACTTCATAAACTGTAAAATACTTTCTAAACTGTAAAATACTTTCTAAACTGTAAAATGTTTTTAAGCCGTAAAGGACTTTTTAAACTGTAAAAAACGGATTGAAAATTTGTTGAAAGCTGTTTTAAACTGTCATCTTAATTAACACGTTTCTATGGAGGAATAAAAATGGCAAAAATTAAGTTCTTAAAAAATTAAATACATAGAAAATCTAAGCAAACTAAAATATAAAAATATTAAAAGTAAAATATCCGTTAATTATACAGGAAAAGAGCCATTAATTGTAAAAAAAATAAATAAATTCAATAAAAAAATAGATTTAAATAAAAAAATCGATTAATTTGATTTTTATTAAAAAATTAAAAAAAGTTCCAACCCGACTCTAAGCATTGTACACTTCATACGCCAGGAATGTCCAGATGTTATATTTTATTTTGTGATTTTAATATATTACCTAAATGAAGATGCTGTCCATTTTCAATGTTTTCGACCCATAAAGTAAGCCTCGCTCGTTCGACCAAATATAGCTGAGATATTAACCATTAGGGTATTAGCTTAGCTGATTATTATTATGTATCGCCCAATTTAACATTTCTGCCACTAGAGGTAACTGATAAGTTTTACGAAATGAAGTAACTGACCTTGGCTGCCTTGTTCAAGGTTGCCAGAGAGAAGATTTTCATGTCTTCAAAAAGCGTGTACAATTTCCTCTCCAAGTCCATAATCATCTGAATATTACTATTAGAGAAACATATTGACCAAAAATATTCAATTTATCTTTCGCTTATTAAGTTGATGTACAAGATGATTGAAAAATTTTCATATTTAATATTTAGTTATAACATCGGGGGGATTGTGTGTACTTAAATGTCCGTGACATCTTGCTTAATGTTAAAAAAGATACCTAGACTTTAAAAACAAAACCCTAGTCGGAGTCCCTGCTAGTGATGTTAATTTACCGGTAAAAATAAAAACGGTAAATTTACCATTAACTTTTTTTATTTAATCAAAATAATGGTTTGATGTCACAATAATTATTAAAATAGTACTTTAATTTTACCATAGCCTTAGCTTACATTAAACTTAGAGAAACCTCCTAGATAACCCCTTAGAAATGCATTTAAATGTATGGAACAGCGGCGGGAATTCGGAGTCTTTATCAGGAAAATGATTTGGTTTTCTGGTCCAATGCAATTGTTTCTTCTTTTATTTGAGGTTTAACAACATATTTTTGGATGTTTTTTGCTTTATGAAAATAATTGGTAAATTTACCGAAATTATACCATTACTAAATTTCAATAGAGTAGTATCGCTCTGTACCTTTGGGCTATGGCCGCCGTTTTGAGGGCAGTTTTTTATCTATAGGAAAAAGCATGGGTGACGTCGACATACGTCACACCGATATTACTCTATAGACGGTAAAATAAATTCCAACGGCTTACCAGCCTCAGAAAGTGGGGGGTAGGGGAAAGGGGGAACATTTCGTGACAGCATGGCTGCCAGTCTCAGCGCCTCGTGACTTAGGTAATTTTTGCCGTTTTTTCACGTCTATGATGATTCATTTCAATTAATAATTTACGTTTAATTTAACGAATTCCAAGTTATACTTAAATTTACGGTTAAACACGGTTAAACAATCATTTTTTTATATTCCATCAGTTTCTGCCTTTATTGCTATAGTCCTATAACGGCCAACTTTGATGACGCGCTGTTCGCGCAACACCGCGTTGTAAAAGTTGGCCGTGGTCTTATCTGTAGTTAGTTACCATGGTAGCTTAGAGCTAATTAGTTCGGAGTTCGGAGTTCCGATAGGAAGTGGGTAAACGCTATTGACTACGCGCCAGGCAGTGATTTCGAATCTAGCTACGGTACGAGGTTTATACATAGAAATCTCATAGGTAACTAGAATGCTGCCGCCTACGGCCGAGCTTGACGCCAGTTCGCCTTGAACCTTCAGCCAATGAGAGGCCGTAGAGTGGTTCCGCCAAGGAGGATAATAATCCTCCTTGGATCCGCTACTATAGCGGGAGATAGGTGACGTCATTCTCTCTGGTGACATTAAATTCTTGGCAGAACCACTCTTTGAGCTCTGATTGGCTGAGATCTGGCAATCGTCTGCCACGGCGTTTGGCCCATTTGCCAGTTACACGGCAGCATTCTAGTTACCTATGAGATTTCTATGGGTTTATATTATCATAATATACTATTTTGAAATCTTGTAATCACCTGCCAATTGTGACACTTATTGAGCCATCGACGTACTGCAGTAGAACCGCCTCTTTCTTTGCATATTTTTATCGCTAGAGGCTCTCATATTTCCGAGTCTGACGTCAATACGATTACTCAACACACATTATTTCGCCTAATTTACATACTTATGAAAAATAATTAAAGTCGTGGTCTACAAACTCAAAACAAAGAACGGTCTATTACCTTTGTTTGACGTACGAGGTTGGTCGAATGTGGCGGTAACATTGGCCTATTTGAGGTTCGACTCGTTTCATGAAATTATTGGGATTTTTGGATTTATCTTCATAGAATCTATTTCAAAAACATAGTTTAAGTTGTTAATTAAATTCCCATTAAATTTGTATGGTTAAAATAGATAACTCTAAAATATTTTATAACTAGATGGCACAGGTCATAATAATAGCAACATACATGCTCGACCCTCTCCTATGGCTAGGCCAACCGAACATGCACTGTATATCACTAAATTCTATAAGCCCTGATACCATGGACTAATTAATTAGTCCATTAATTAGTCCATGCTGATACCCTGTCAAGAGTAAAAACTTAAGGAACTGCAATCGAAAGGGTTTGAAATTCCCATTTGGGGAATGAGAATGCCCTTTGGTTACTATCTACGGCTCGCCCAATTGAAGTAAATTATGTTTTCTTACTTCTAGGTTAATTTCACTAAAAAATATATTATCAATATTAAAATACCAGGCTCTCTTTAATATGGATTCACAAATTATTAAAGTCATTGCAAGATTTTAAATTAATATTTGGAAAAACCACGTACTTTGAAAATTCTTAAATATCTTGAGTGGTTATTATTTTTGTGATTAGTGTTAACTCCAAAGGCTTTAAAACAAGAAAACATTTTGTAGGATGATTATAAAGGGCTGCAAATATCGTCGTAGAGGCGCTAAAACTCAAGCACATTTTGGACGTCTTGGAGCAGTATTTTAAGCCAGGCACTAAGATTTTGTTTGAACAAAAGAAATTCCAAAAACCCACCCAACAGACGTCGGAGACTATTGGTCAGTTCTATGAAAAATTGTCGCTTCTGTGGTTCACGGCATATTCGTAGACGAGAATCTTATCCAGTTTATGGGAAAACCTGTACACATTACTCTAGATAGTCTAGACAAAATCAAGTGAAAGGTTCGGAGGAGTTTCTTGAAACATCTCAGGGGGCATACCAAAATGAAGAGTACGGACACGGGTTCAGACAGCATAGCTTCGAGGATCTTCATGCGCGGCCTCAATACTAAAAACACCTACGAAGATCAACATGCCAATAATTACAAAGAACTTCCTTATCGATACAATCCGCCAGGTTATCAACCGTCATTTAGTCATTCACATAGTATAGGGGATGATTTTTCTTTATGGAAGATGTAGCAGTGGTTACTTCACATTCAGATCTTACTAAACTCTATGACATATGAACTATTTAAAGGCCAAGAACAGAGATTTCATTTTCTCGTGCGCGAATTTAGACCCCCACAAAATTGAGTGACAGCGTCGACAGCTTGACCGACGGCTCTGACTGTTTTTGAATAGAATATATACAATTAATGAGCATCAAAAAAAGAGGTAAGCTACAATACATGGAATTGTCCAGGCGGTCACTCTAGCTGTCAGAGCTGTCACTTAAGTTGTCAGAGATGTCAATCAGTTGTCACTAGGTCCAAAAATTAAGTACAGGATAAGAGGGGTGGAAATTCGCTCTGGTCTCGGTCTTTAAGATGAAATGGGGCTTTCCACTACTCTTAAATGTCAGTTGGACACGGGCTCTACCTGTAACGTCATATCTCGATATTATTATGATGCTTTACAACTAAATACGTCTTATGCCCTAAAACCAAGTCATAGGTGTTTGCGTTTATACGATGGTTCGATCCTGGAAGCCATTCTTGATTGCGTTTATGACTACAAAAAACAACTTGTAACTTCAAAGTCGTGGAAGGGTTCAAAATTCTTCTACTAAAGGCCGCTACATGCATGGGAATGATTACGCTCAAAACAATTCATCAAGTAGAAGCAGAAAGACCATCAGGAGACACAATAGCCGACACTTGGAGGTTTGAGCAATATTTGATTAGTAACCCAGCAGCATTTGTGCATACAGATCACAAGCCATTGGTGCTAATTTTGATAACCCCTTGCGCTCAGCACCCGAAACACTCTAAAGGATGCTATTACCTTTACCAACATTTAACTTTTCTATCAAGTTTATACCAGGGTCCAAGCTACTTATAGCTGATATGCTTAACAGTGCCTATTTAGAAGTCAATCTTTAGAATAAGATAGCGGAGATATCCCAAATATCTGAAGCCAGAGTACTCTCACATTAAATTCCATCAAGGCAATCGCAGAAAAAGACTTTTCATATACAACCTTGATCCAGATTAACATGAAAGCATGCCTGGCCTACGTCAAAAAATTAACATCCAGAAAACAAATTAATATATACAGGCCACCGTTTATTCGTTGCTGCAAGCCTACAAATTGTCGTCAGCATATGTGAAAGAAACTGCATTATTGCCATCTTAGATCTAGGACCAGATGCCACTATTAGAAAAGATAGATACACAATTTTTTGGCTAGGCATCGAAGATATCCGATAATATATAGCTAAATGGTTGAATTGCGGAAAGGTTAAATGATAAAAATGGATCCGTTGAAAGCTCATAGTTCTTGGAAAATGGTATCAAATCTTAACTCATTCGTACAGCATCACGGAAAACATAGCAGAAACAGTTCTCATCTACACCCTGTGTAACAGTCCTTACAGGGATGTGGCTCTAGGCTCTCCTCGGTGCTGGAGCTCAAAATGACTGTTGATCACATGCAACAGTCCATAATCGACTCCTACCACCAAAACTGTCCTGCAAAATCTACCAATCAGCCAAGGTTAGTTCCTTGGTGGTACAATGTGATTGGTAGACTTCGCAAAACTACTCGTAAGCTTTTTAATAGAGCTAAGAGGACGGGTGATTGGTCAGCCTATAAGCAGACCCTCACTTCCTATCATAAAGCCATCCGAGAAGCCCAACAGGCTTCCTGGAGGGATTTTTGTGAGAGTATCTCTGATATTCCCACTACAGCCAAATTAATGAAAATTATGGCACATGACAATACAAAACATCTAGATATTATTAAATTGAAGGATAGTAGTTACTCCAGTTCTGGAAAGGAAACACTGACACATATGTTGGAGGTTCACTTTCCAGACTCTAAAGTCACTGACACAGATACAGATGACTCTTATGATCTTCCTCTTTGGTTCAAAAGAACTAAAAAGGTAGATTGGGATGTGTCAAAACAAGTTGTCACTCACTCCAAGCTTACGTGGGCTATGAAGTCATTTAAGCCCTACAAGGCCTCTGGTCCGGATGAAATATCACCCATCTTGTTGCAGAAGGGAATAGATATTATCTCCCCTGTGTTGTGCAGAATCTACAGGTCCTGTATTGCTCTTGGGCACGTACCGAGCTCCTGGAAGCTTTCAAAGGTTATCTTTATTCCTAAGCCCGGGAAAGCCAGTTATCTCGAGGCTAAGGCATTTAGACCAATCAGTCTAATTTCATTTCTCCTAAATGTTTTGGAGAAATTAGTTGATAGATATATTAGAGAGGAGGTTCTTAGTGTTACACCCCTCTCGAATGCTCAGTATGCCTATCAAAAGGGTAAATCTACTGAGACTACCCTTCATGGCATAAATAATTGCCTTGAACGTGAAATTGAGTTCAAAGAAATAGCTTGGTGAGGGCTAAACACGGATGGCTGTCGCTGCTTTGGTTATGCTGACGATGTCGCAGTGATAATTACTGGGAAGTTCCCAGGAACCATTTCGACTATGATGAGAAAAGCTCCCATCTCTGTGGAATGCTGGTGTAGAGATGTGGGCCTCACCGTCAATCCTGGCAAGACGAGCCTGATTCCTTTCACTCGGAGGAAGGTGCAGGACTTGTTCAATGATATTTATTTCTTTGGGACCATCCTGGTCAAATCAACTGAGGTAATATACCTCGGTGTCATTCTCGACAGTAGACTAACATGGAAGCCACATCTTGACCTCAGCATCAGGAAGGCAAAAATGTTATTCTGGAGAGTCCAAAGGTTGTGTATTGGATCTATACCATGATAATCAGGCCTATGCTGACGTATGCAGCAGTGGTTTGGTGGCCGAGGGTAGTGCTTAAGTCAGTTCAGGCTGAACTACGCACTGTGCAAAGGCTGGCCTGTGGCAGCATTACAGGAGCTATGAGAACGGCACCAAGCGTTTCTCTGGAGGTGCTCCTGAATATTCTACCGCTTCATCTTTAGAGGAAGTTGCAATTATGAATTTATGAGTGCCCATCGGTTACTGCATAATGGTTGGTGGAGGCCTGCTAATTGGGAGTTCAGCCAATATTCTGGCCTTGATATTCTGGTCACTTACCGATCTTATTGATGGGTTCTGACAACATGGCTACAAAGATACACTTAGAAAAGCAGTTTAGTGTTTACTTTCCAAGTCGTTTAGACTGGTCTGGCGACACAGTGTTTGGAACCAAGGGCGAAATTGTTTATTCCTGGGTCTTCTATGAATAGAGCAACTGAGCTGCTTTCGCTCTCTAAGAGTAGTAAAAGGGTGGTTACGGGCCTACTTTTAGGTCACTGCCAGCTTAATAGACATCTGCATCTGATTGGTATCAGTGAAAGTCCTTTGTACAGGGCATGCCTTGCAGAGGAGGAAACTTCCTCTCATGTCCTTTGTGTCTGTGATTTTTATGCGGCTCAAAGGTTTGAGTACCTTGGTATGCATAGGTTGGAAACGAGCGATCTTTCCAACATCCCGGCGAAGCAAATCTTGCGCTTCGTTCCTAAGACTGGGCTTTTCCATGTTTAATTGGCTGGGGCTGCACAATGGACCTCTGGTCTAAGTGCTAGGTTGGGTCTAACCCAACCACCCAACTTTTACCACTAATAATAATAATAACAGTCCTTTAGGGCTTAGTCAACCAGCACACAAACATGCCCATCCAGCATAGATAATTTCAAGATATCCGAATGATGCTGTAGAACAACAACACGATAAACTCTAGATAAGAATTCCACTTAGTAGCCTTCAGAATTTTCCAGCTGGTTCCTTTTCACTACAGAGACCACCAACATCAGTCCCACCACGAGCATCAGCTAACAGACCAAGTCAGCCATTACAGTCACCGTTGGTCATGTCAAAGCAAGAGTTCGAGCCATTATCAGTGAGATCCTAATCAATCGCAGACAAGTCATCTAAGATTGCAGACAAATCACCGTTCCAGTCAGATTTCATTAGAGTTCGCATCCAAAAGCTCAGTCACTCATCGAAATGTACCAGATTCTCAAGATCTCCCATCGCCAGGGCAGTATCCAGTATACGCAGATAATTGCAGACTTGGCCAAATATAGTTTAACCATTGCGATATACGCCCCTTAAGACTTTATATGCTTATTATCATCATATATGTTAAACTTAATATCTTAATTCGTATAGAGGGAGAAGAATGTTTTGTATTTTTTATTATATTTCATTGTTGGAGTCTCTTCCCTATTTTTGGTAAAAGAGGGGAGATGTTGGATGTTTATAGTAGACGGCGCTATGCCCCATCATCATCCCTCAACGGTCACTCTCCCCAGGATTCATCAGTCATGTAGCTCTTCTCACAGACTCGAGTATCGCACACAATAAATCTTCTTCTTTATTAATTTTAAAACGTTTCTTTTTTATTAAAATCAAATTTTTATTTGGGAATTGTCTTAGCAATTGAAACTGGTGGTGTCTGAATCAGTGGCGTCGCTAGGGGGGGCGGTCCGCGCCGGGTACCAGCCGTTTGGGCGTGATTTGGGGTGACACCCGACCGTGAAAACACAAACTATAGACTAGTAAGTAGCCCACCGTGATATCCGCCCCGGGTGTCACCCATGCTAGCTACGCCACTGGTCTGATGGATTAATAATTTCAAAAATATCCACTTTGACATTACAACATGGAATTCCGTCGTCTTTACCACATTGTACTTCCCTTTACCTTACAAGGGCAACGGTTTCGTTTTCCCAACAAACAATTACTTTTACAATTGACAAACACTTTTGAACCACACGGTATTATTATTATTATTATTATTTAGTAAGAGTTGGGGTGGTTGGGTTAGACCAACCTAGCACTTAGCCCCAGCCATTTAAACATGGAAAAGCCAGTCTCCGAAAAAAAATTATCTTTAGGCGAACGTCGTTACTACTCGGAGTGCAACGTGTAGCCGCCGGGAGTTTCAGCCTAGTTTCCATCAGCCTAGGCTTAAGCAAATGGGAAGGTTCTTATTGCTCCTTACCATTGACAGCTTGACATTCCTATATCCTATGAGACCAGAACAATCTCTTTACTCTTTATACACATTCTTATTTATCTATTATGCTTTTAATGTTCCTAATTATTACTTATTGGCATAGGCTTAAATTGAACCTAGCTTAGTTAACTAAACTTTAGCAGGCGACGTTAGTGACGTCATGGACGGCATGTTTTGGGTAGACGTCACTTTTGTTAGAGTACGTCTAGAGTACGTCTCTCATGACGTCTTTAAATTCTCTTTTCTACACCTTTTGGCTGTATGCCCATAGTGGCTGTATATAAAAGGAGGTTAGCTAGGATTGAGGGAGATTGATAGTGATGATGCTGTTGGAGTAGGTTGATTATGTAGTTCTTAAGGTATATTATTATTAAGTCGTAAATATAAGTGTATTTTGTAATGTTAGGTTAAATTATTATATGTTAGAAAGAGTTAGTGTTTTTTTTTTTGACTTGTCGTATCCTCGCCATTCTTCACTCTTACGGAGGAAATTAGTATATATTACTATATATAAATTAGTGCTATAGCTATGTCTGCTGCACAATGGTAATGCCACGGGTATGATGTTTTGAGTTTTTTTACTCTTTCATCTTAAATTATTATTTTACGTAATTGAAGAAATGTTACTTTATAATGTTTTGATTGTTGATATTGTTACAACTACCTAAATCGCCTCAAAATAAATAATGATTGGAACTTCTTTTGTGCCTTCTTAAATTGTAATGCTCTCTCACTCTAACGCACTACGTGGTTAGGGTAAAATCTAACTAGGATGTAACTGGGGAGGTAAAATCGGTTACAAACGTAGGAATGAAAATGGTTTCTAGCCAACAAAAACCCGACAAAGACTTTACTTCTTTTTCTTTTTTTGTGTGCGTCACGCGGAGCACAAAGAAGTTCCCTCTGCCCTCAATACCCACTTCTTCCCTACCCCTTTAACGTCATAATGACGTTTAAAAGATTCACCTATTGCCACATATTACTTACTTAATCTTAGCATCCACTTCTTGTACCTTCTGCTTCTGCAATTCCAGTACGCTTTTAGTTTTGGAACACTTTTTTTTAATCTTTGCCAGTTCATCTTCTCTAGAAAGTTAAATACAGTAACATAATCTATAATCCCATTTGGGATATTTTTTAGGCTAACATCTAGATAATCTGATAATACAATGCTAAAGCACTTACAATTTACTTTTAGTTGTGTTAATTCCTTCACCAAGCTGTTCCCTTTCAGTCTCTAAAACCTGACATTGTTTTATTAGTTCAATGCAATAATTTTCTTGATCCCAAAATCGGTGTATAACATCTTGCGGATTTGAAAAATATATTTTGCTTTCTTTTCCAACCTGAAAATATGCTGCTAAATTCTGAGCTTCTTGAGCCTCATTAAAAACTTTAAAATATATACCTGGGGTGAATAAGTGGTCAAAAAATCTTTGTACATTTCAAATAAGCTCAATTCATTCTCCTTTTCGGTATTCTTTCTAGTTAATGTTTCAATTTTATATTTCACATTTTGAACTTCATCAACTAAGGCTAATTTAGAGGATAATTCATCTTCTGCCCTGTCCATTAAAACATATCAAAATGACCACATTTTATAATCTAATGGAGTAAAATCACTTTTGAATTGTCTGTTCAGTCAAGCTGGAAGAATCGCCCACTAATTTCTGGAAACTTTTTATTTCTTCATCCAGTTGATTTTCTTCTTCCATTTGTTTCCTTTTCTGTTCTTCGTAACTATCTTTAAGAAGTTGCACATCTCTTTGCTTTAAATCTAAAGAAAACTGGGAATATCATTTGTTCAAAGTTAGTGTATATTAACTAAATATCTATTTTGAAAATGTTAAGGCAATGTGAACCTCAGTAAAGAATCTTTCCCTTTGACGATCTTTATAATTTTTAGGCCCACCAGTAACTGATTTCAATCCTATTGAACGAAAAATTGTGTTTAATTTTCTAACAAAATATTTATAGTTACCTACAAATCGCTTGTTGAGTTAATTAGAACCACCTATGAACTGCATTGCAAAGAGCATATTTAACACTCTTTACAAATCGCTTGACAGACCTAGGCTTCTGCATATGAAACCACTAAGCCTGTGTCTATCAAATGTATTTTTTAATATTTCAAAGTACGTATAAATAATAGTTATGTACTTTTCTTAATATTTCAAAGAACGTATAAAATAATAGTTATGTACCTTTCGTAGCATTTAAAATAAATGCAGGTTCGGCAGAAAAAGAATTGTTTATTTTCCTTTTCATGGATTTTTGGCTCCGTGACTTTGACATTTTACATTGTAGAAGACAGAGCAGACTACTCGTGATGGTTGCCAGATTTTACCAAGAGAAACTCAGGGCAAGAAATAATTATTCCATAATAACTAGTTTTCATCTCAAAATTAACAAATTTATTGCAAAGAAAAATAGATTTACAAAGTTAAAGAACTTTCGATATAGTATTCAATGCATTTAAATGAAAAATCAAATCAAGACTAATGTAACAACAGTATATAGTATAACAGGAAGAGTCCTCTAATTAGGAAATTTTACAACAAAAGGACAATTATTACATTAGGATAATTTTTTCGGTTTGCATTAAATAGTAAGACCATTCATAATGAATAAACGCTCCTCCTCCCTTTTTATCCAGTGAATTATTTTCTTCATAGCATTAGTTGCGTCTACTTTTGTAACTAACGGTTCAAAAGCAGCATAAAGCTCAAAACCAGACATATGCTAAAATTATAAAACAAATGTAAAAAGAGTATGTATTGTTATCCCTCTCCTAAAAAGTTTACCCATCCAAGTAAAGTTTCTTTCTGTCCACTGTACTGCAGCATCTTTAGAGGCCTCGATGCGTTGAACATGCGATGATGCAGATATTGATATAACCCATAAAGGTGTTTCCAGCCACTTTCATCGTGATAAGGAATTTCACAAAGAGGGCTTGTATATTGGGCAGCTGAACGAGACTTGTAAAGAAAGTGCCTCAGTTCTAAAACACCCACATCCGAAACCTCGTACCCATTCTTTTCCAGAGCTTTGTGAATATGGTCCAAGCTCTGATGCTTATTTAGCCTCTAAAATAAAATTTATAAACTACCTTATTATTATTATAAATGAGTGGTGAGAAGGGCCCATTGTGCAACCCACGACCTTAAGACAAAAGACCCACAAAAAACGGAGAATCCGCTTGGCCGGCATGTTAAAGAAATGAGAGGTTTCCAACTGATGCATATCAAAATTCTCGAACTAGGGATGTGATTAAACGAACCTTGTGTGTGTATAACCGTTTACCAAGTCTTATCGGTTCAGTTAATCGAACCAATTTTCGGATACCGTTTTTGGAAAAAAAAATTGAAATTCATTTGAAGTGTTTTGGGGGCTTAATATCGATTTATTACTCGGAAATTATAATTTTTTCATTCGGTTAATCGATTTCACAGATTGTCTTACTGATTAATTGAATTTTCTAATAAACATCCGTATAAAAAATATATATATATAATAATCAGCTAAGCTAATACCCAAGGCACTACCTCAACATGTTTTTTATGGAATGGGAAACCGAAGAGCTCGGGGAAAACCCCTTAAACCCGTGGGGAGAGAACTAGCAAACTCAACGCAGGAGTTGTTCGGATTTTGCATCCAGTGCCACCTAGGAGCAACAAACACAGCACCCCACACAAGGAGAACGCAACCAATCAAAAGTTGTGCATTTTCTTGCATAAAGTTTTTCGAATATTTACAGAATAGGCCCCCAGGTCCCGCAGCGGCATAACCATGGCAACCGAAATCGTAATTGTAATTCTAGCAGTATTATTCCTAATTCAATGGATATTCCACGAGCGAAAAAACACTAAAATACCCTGTAAAGTAGCCACCTGGCGGCGTTTGATTCCAAAGCGGAAGTTGATATTTTTTATAGTTCTATCCGGGGAGGGTGGGGGAGAAAACAAACCCAAAAATAGCAGACGAATATGACAAACGCGGGCGATATTTAAAAAACAATTGGTTGCGCAACAAACTCATATCAAGTTGCCCCTCGCTAGAGAGGGGGTCGAAGGAATGGGGGAATGAAAAGTAAATTACATCGACCCAACGCAAGTTTTGCACTGCGATGTTAGCTCGATGTTACGTATTTAATAAATAAGGGTACGTTTTCCTTTCTCTCTAACTCTTATGTCAGGGCAGCCATCGGAAACGTTAAGAGAGAGGAGACCCTGCGACCATTTTCCTTTTCCCGAGACGACAACATGAGGACACACAGACAGCCAAATATCCTATCAAGACGCTGCAGTGAGAACTACACTCAATTATCAGAAGTATAAAATGCTGTCTTAGAGAAAAATATTCATATCCTTCTATAGCTTGTATTATTTGAAACATGTACTTTCACAAACTCCCATCGCTTTTTCGGAAAACCAAAAATTGAGCAAGACAAAATCATTATTATAAAGATTTCCTAAGACTATTATGTCAGGAAAAGACATAAGTAAATATCAATACATTTAACATCCTTAGGCACAGCAATACACAGTGTAATTTAGTGGTGTACTCTTTCTCAGTTTGAGAGGTATGTGTGATAGTTAGAATATGCCTCAAAACTGTGAAGGTATATGTTTCACTCTTATGCCCTATATTGATACTCTCTCGGGACTAAATTACTGACTTTGATCTAGAAAACATTAAAAGTCCACACTGTCGTTTAAACTGCACAACCTTGCAAAATAGGGGAGGAAAAATCCCAGAATTACTTAATTTTCAAAAGCCAGTGTGCACCTTAAAGAAGATAAGTTTACAAAATCAAACCTCTATAATTTTTTTTCGGCATTCTTGTAATTGGAAAAACAAGTCACGCTCTACAGTTAATAGTAGTAAACAGACTTTACACTCCTCATCTAGATACGAAATGTGGGCGTGTAGAAAACCACTGTAAAAGTTTAAATGTTATATCATTTTAGCATTTGAAATACATGTTAACTAACTTCAAATTCACTATCTTAGGAGCTATTCACAGATTGTGTAAAAAAAAGAACAATATTGAAATTTTACATAACAAATTCAGTTGTAATACCAGAGTGTAAATTTTAAAGCAAGTGGCGGCTCTATCATTGCCACCTGTATTATTAAAATCTCCTTTTATTACAGACAGCCATGAATCTATCAAATTCTTCGAAAAACGCGACTTTACTGGAGAGCGTGGTGCCATCTATTTATGTCAAAGGAAGCTAACATTTAAAATAGCCAAATGATAACGTCGTCAGACGGTCAGAGCCATTGTAGAGTATTATATTTAGAACAACTTATACTCTGTTTAGTGGGTTTTCACCTAAATTATACATCCCATATAAAAATATTGTTTATAATTGCGGTTATTGACCAATTTAAAAACGATCCAATCAACGTGAGGGGTACATATAAGTACCGCCTTTTTGGTTTAGACGCTAGCAACATCTATTGAAAAAAGAGCTACTTCACGTCGAGCCGCCACGATCTTTAATATCTATTTTCTCAGTTACTTTTTTTTAAGGATAAACAACATTAAACACTTATCATTTCATATTTAATCATTCACTGATATTTCAATTGAGGATGGTGTTTGTTCCTAAAAAAAGGTTAGGGGTCTTTCCAATTGTTACTTTAGGGGTGAAGGATGTTGAAAAATGCAAAAAGGGTTTACATAATACGTGAATAGTCCCTAAAATTAAATTATACCTTGAATCAAATTTTGGCAAACATATTGGAGTCCATGACTCTGCAGCTTTGAATGATTCTGAAGAGTTGACTAAATTGATGATTAAATGCAAATCAGCTGCATGCATTGAGTATTTCTTCATTTTCACTAGTGTTACCAATTGATTTTCAGCCACCATTATACTAAACACTAAATTCTTTAGATGAAATGAATTAACATTATAAATAGTGTAAAAATAATTCTTCATAAGACTTACTTTGATTTTGGAACATTGTTGAGCCATTGCTTGAGCAATGTTTTCACGTACAGAGTTCTCGAGAGGTAAACAGCGCACAGCGCCCAAGAGGAAACTAGGATCTGTGTCCATAGTGTCCACCAGCGAATCTATAAACTTCTCTGAACCACCGAGAAGTTTACGAAGATCGTAATTTCTACGTTGTTCGAAGATTCGGATTAGCTGAGTTAAGGTTAGCACAGATAATATTTGATTGTGAACGTAATTGAGCTGAAATAATGTAGTTTCGAAGTTAAGAAAGTTTTAAGAATATTATCAAGATTAAAAATATAACGCATACTTGGACTACAAGTTGAGATACTGATGCCTGAGTACAAGACACCGCAACAAGTATCAAAGGCATTCTAACTAAAAACACCAACTTGTGATTTCCCGAGCGAATGGATCGAATTGAATCCCCTTCCCCTTGGACAAATGAAATAATTGCTTGCATAACACCCATGACTGTAACCAATTTGTCTTCAGAACCATGCCTATTTTTATCAATACATTATGCATTCACTTTTCGAAACTGACAGGTTGCCTACAAAACCTACCTTGTATAAATTGGTTTTCCTGCTTCACTTAGGACAAACACATGTTTATCTTTATCTCTCCATTCCGGGCTATTATAGTCTTCTTCCTGATCATATTCAATATCTAAATTATCAATGGATAGATCATCGGAACATGTACCATCCTGAATAATCAAATTATAAAACCAAATCATCAATAACACAACATAGGAATTTGAGTATATAAGGATACCTCTTTGATATTTGATTCATCTGTTATTCCTAGAATTTCTTCACCTTTAGCTAACTGACTAGCAGCTGCTTTTTCTATCTCTACAATATTGCTTTGTCGCCTTTGTAAATCACCAAGATTAAACTCAGAATCAGAAGTATCATCTTCGTCCTCATACGATTCTGCCGCAACTATAATGGTTCCTTTACAACCTCCTGGTTCAAAATCTTTTGGTATATCGTCGTCATCAAGTTTCTTTATATCAATACTTTTTGAGGGAGTTGAAGGATTCAAATCGTTTGTCTGTACGTTATCCATTTAAATATGAATAATAAATAACAGAGCCATTCAGTAAAATATCCAAAAGTTGATTAACTACATTATTATATTAACGTGAACACATTTTTTTTAAAATAGCCTGCTATTGTAATTAGAAGTTTAATTGTAATCAGAATCAGCTGTACAATTCATTATTCACAATTAAGTGACAGAAGCTGTGTACCAGAATTTATGGCAGACTACGATACGAATGGGCAGTTACTAACAGCCTTGGAAATAAGGTTTTAATTTAAACTGGTCCTTATGACCAGTGACCCCCTAGCATATGAATTATTAAACTGGTCCTTATGACCAGTGACCCCCTAGCTTATGAATTATTAAACTGGTCCTTATGACCAGTGACCCCCTAGCTTATGAATTATTAAACTGGTCCTTATGACCAATTACCCCCTAGCTTATGAATTATTAAACTGGTCTTAAAGTTATATAAAATGTTCTAATGTCATTTATAAGTCTAAAAAAACCTATACTACATGTTTAGAAGTTAGATTATGTTGGTAACATTAACTTTACACGTATTCAAAATAGTTAACTTTATTTTATGAGTACCACAAGAATGGTACAATATAGTACTATCTCACCTAAGACTACTACCATAGCCTAGAAGACCTTCGTAATTCACCGTATTATCTCTCTTTCTCTAGGCCCCGTAACTCCAGAGTCTCCGGTCCGTTACCGCGTAGCCAGGTAGCCTACCGTACTCCAGGGAAAGCGACACTAGAGGATTGAGGGTTTGAGGCCAGAGGGGGGTTAGACAGTTCGACTCGTTCGAGAGATGCGAGCGAAAGGACTCTACATAAAACCTCGACGTGCGGCCGCGGCGGTAGTAAGCGTAGTCGCTGTACATATAAATCCAGTGAATACGGAAATAAAAATTGATATAAACCTTAAATTAATAGGTCGTCTCCTATTATTTCTAATTATTAAACTGGTCACCTTCTGTTTTTTTTTGTTATTATTATTATTATAAACTGGACACGGTGACCAGTGACCCCCCAAATTTTGAATAAATAAACTGGTCTGAGCAATTAATTAACTGGTCTTTGACCACCTGACCACCGTTATTTCCAAGGCTGGTTACTAACTTACTAAGCAGTGTTAGAAATAAGCTTTTTAAAAGTACTGGTGAATATGACCACCATAGAAATCTTATACTCCTACCTAGAATGCTCCTAATTGCTCCCGTCTACAGGAGAACCTGACGCCAAGACATTTTGTAGCAACGAGTAATGATTATATAGTCTTTGCTTAAGCTTCAGCCAATCAGCGGCCATTCATTGACTACAGCAAGCCGCTAGCGCCATAACATGGCGGTTAAAAATAGTAGAAGCTCAGACGATTTTTACAGGATCCATCCGATCCAAGCTCGCCGAATTCCCATAGGTTTTTGCTCGAATTTTCACACGAACCACTTGAACGTTTTTGGATTTTTATTTAATAATAGTGTTAATATTTTTGAACTTTTAGTTTTGTTTTCATATTTACTTATTATAAGGAATATAGGGGCGAGATCACGCGTAACTTGATTAAAAGGTTTTACCGGGCCCTCTTGAAATTAATGAATAACATTCAAAATTAATTGAGCGGAGCGAACGAGCGAAGCGAGTGAGTGGAGCTCTCACTGTGGTGACTTCAATGGGAAAGTTGGCTGTGTGTGTGTGTGTCGCACTTGGGGGAAAAAAGAAAGGGACTCTGAACGAGACGGAGAAGAGAGAGGGAAATTCGCCGCGAGAGAGGGGGGACAAGAAAAAAGAGGGGGGACAAGGCACTGCCGTTCAGGATATAATTTAAGCTAAAAATAAAGAGTGAACTTATTATAAGTTATAAAAAAGATTGGACTAATAAAATATTATTTAGGAGAGGGATACCTTCGCCGCGAGAGGGAGGGGGACAAGAAAAGAGAGGGGTGGAGCGAAAAATAAAGAGTGGACTTAGTATAAATTATAAAAAAGATTGGACTAATAAACTGCTTGTTTTTAAGTTGGTTAAAAAATACGACATTACTAAAGTTATACAACTCTTCGACAACTCCGTAATTCACGATTATCGTAGCGCCCACGCTCCGCTCAAGTCTTTGTCGAGAATGCCGGCTACGGGTTTTGAGACGTCCTAGTATTTTCCCGCGCCATGTAGATAATCGAACATCTGCTTGTCTAGGTAAAGTTTGCGTTGTCAAGCCGCGTATTTGAAAGCAAATGAAAGGCAGTGAATCTTGCCGAGTACTAAGCCTCGGTTTAATCTGCCGCGTATTTTCAAACGGAAAAACCCGATCGCTCCTTGTAATAATAAACAAATAAAGAAATACGTTCTAAGTCCATTTAACGCCAAAAATCCCACTTATTTCGTTATTTGTTTCGTATTACAATTAGCGTTCGCCATCATTTAAAGATAGTACTCGGGTTTTTGAGTTTCAAAATACGCGGTAGATTAAACCGAGGCTTACGGCTGGGCAAAAGTCACCGCCTTCAAATTTTCGTCTACTTTAAAGATACATTGTGAACGAACCAATGGATGAAAATTTATGAAACTATAGCTTTTAAATAAACCTTGAAACTTATTTCAAGTCATATTTACGATTCACTGATGACAAAATTCGCGAAAAGTATTAATATCGTTTAGAATTACAACCTACTTTCTAAAATCTCATTTTGCTTTCTAATACGCGCGTTGACAACGCAAACTTTACCTAGACGAGCAGCTGCTCGATTATCTACATGGCGCGTTAAAATATTATTTTTGAACGTTATAAAGCAATAAAGTATTTTTCAAGACGATCGATTTTATATTACATTTAAGTTCATATAAACGGACAAAATTGTCAGTGGAATATTTCGTATACCATTTGGTTAGTTAATTAACGTTTAATTATCACCAACTTTACATTAATTTCAAGGGGGGGGGGCGGTAAAAACTTTTAACCAAGTTATGCGTGATCTCACCACGAGAGGCACTGCGTGTCATTTTCGTTTGAAACCGACAAAGCGTATTGTGAGGAAGATAAATAGATTTCGTTTATGTTCGCTTTGAAAATATTTAAGCCTAGGCCTGACATAGGCCCAGCTTTTATAGCACGCAATGTCAATGGCAGTTTTGGGAGCAGCAGTGACTGAACGTCCTTAGTATTAACCTTTGTATTTAAAGTAAGTAATATTATATTTATTATTATGTTTGTAGAAACTTAGATAAACAAAAACCTTATGAAAGAGTAATTATATCCCAGAAAAAATACATTACACTAAAAAATGACACTTAATTAAACAGCAACAATCATACTGATAATTGTCTTATTTTTCAAAACTTTACATTCTATTTAATAATATGCTTTTTCTCTTAGAAGCTTAGCCAAGATAAATGTCTCGCACTCTGCTTAAATTCAACATTCCACTGTTAAACAACATAAGAGATAGTACTCAACGAAGACCGATATTTACAATGTTAAATCAAGAATGTATTTATTTATACCTAGGGAGAATGTCTATGTCGAGACGGTTTTTAGCCTTTCTCTCAATCCACCCGTTGGTCCCCCCAGTACGCTCCTCCGCTTAAAGACCGAGAACAGAGCGAATTTCCACCCCTCTTATCCTGTACTTAATTTTTTGACGAGTGACAACTGATTGACATCTCTGACAACTTGATTGTCAGTTCTGACAGCTTGAGTGACCGTCTGGACAATTCCATGTATTGTAGCTTACCTCTTTTTTTGATGCTCATTGTGTATATTCTATTCAAAAACAGTCAGAGCCGTCGGTCAAGCTGTCCACACTGTCACTCAATTTTGCGGGGGTCAAAATTCGCGCACGAGAAAATGGAATCTCTGTTCTCGGCCTTTAAAATAAAACGAATAGTCCTGGTATTTCATTGGCTGCTTAAAATTTACGTCACCTAACGCGATGGAAATCAAACGTTTTGTCTCTCCCCCCCCCCCCCCCCCGCGCGAGACAGGGGACAGGCGTTCAACGTGCCCGGCGATTGTCGCAACATAATCATTCTTCCTAAATATAAATAAATACATTCTTGGTTAAATAAAGTGTTTAAAAAAAAACGGATATTGCAGTAATATTAGTCCTGATTTGTTGTTACACTAGGCTCACTGAACTTCCTGAAGTAATTTTTACCAAATCATTAATTTGAAAGCCCGCCGTTTGTTAACATTTCAAATTGCCCCGAGGCTTAAGGAAACCCAAACTTTTACCTGTACAACGACACATTACCGTCCACCGCAAATCGTTTTCTACATGTGGAAATGAAACATCGATGAGCCATAACAATAAACAACGCAATAGTTATCCAAAACGTTTGCATATAAGAGAAAAATCTTTACGAGTAAAGAAACAGTCTACCATGTTTAAAAACTACATTAAACACGATCACGGCCCCCTGCCGTGAGAGCGTGCAGGGGGCCGTGACTCGATTGACGTGGGCCAATCAAATGCGGGTTCTTAAGGTGACGTAATCCATAATCGAATTATTATTTTCAGTAACTCAAACTAGATGGCAACAGGTCGTAGCCGTAGTCACTCTTTGAATCGTGATTGGCTGATAATAACGAAACCTATCTATGTTTTAAGATATCTATGATGACCACTATACCCCCTACTTAAAAAATAATTTAATGGTCATGACCACCCTTTTCTGCCCCACTTATCTCCCTCCCTCTTTTATTTTACCTTTGAAAGTGAATTGTTAATAGCGATTACGTACTATAATGAGTTTTATTTATTAAAAACCAAAAAGCTTTGATATTTATCACATTTCTTAAGGAACTTCAAAAATATTTCACCATCTTCTTGTCCTTCGAATAAAAACAGTTTTACTTCTTTTTGACCTTCTTTTTGTTTCTAAAAGCCATAAAGAAATTGCAGGATTGGCATCAATGTCTTCTATGCTTATGTTTCTTAAACATATTCTTCATGATTGATCTAGATGTTTTCTTGTTTTCTTTATATGCGATTGTAACGCGCTGGACATCATTTAGTACGCTCGTCCATCTGATTAATCAGGGCGAGATATGTGTAACGGCCACGCCAACGGGGGGGATACATGATGACAGCGGTGGGGACACCCGTGGCGGAAATATTCCGACTATTCGTTGGGGGATCGGTGGTCATCCTCGAACGGCCATCCTCAATCTCTGCCTCCTAGACGCTTGGGATTACAGGAGTACGCCACTACTCCCGGCTGATCTAGATGTTCCGCATTTAACTCGACGACTGAAGAACGTCAAATTGCATTACTGCCAGATGCCAGGAAATACGTTCAATTTAAGAGTAGAAATAAGTCAAAATCCGCAATTTCATTGGTGGCTGTGAGAAGCTGAGAGCGCAACGCTTGTATCATTTTATCTTTTCGGTATAGAATTAATTAATATTATTATTTATTTTAATTAAAAAAGGCTAGTCATTATGACCAGTGAACCCCCAGATCCCATTTAATTATTGGTCATAGCCCAAAATAAACTGGTCTTTGACCGACGCCACCGCCATATATTCCCAACACCATATGTAACATAATTACTCATAAGTATGCTACTAGCTCTATTTCTTCACTAACGGTTTGTTTCACAGATATTGCGTCATCCGTACCCTACGTAATATTTGACGTCATATTTGATGTCATCGAATCTCAAATGCCGATAATGCCGTCGCCCAATTAACTCTACGTCTGATAAACCGACGGCCATTATTTTAGTAAACAAACCGGTTTTAACAACCAAGGCTTAGGAGCTAAAATGAACTACAATATAGTGTCAAGTTCTGTTAATGTAATTAATTTGCAAATTAATGAAGTTCTCGGAGACTCACGTTCTAAAATAAATTTGCATTGTCAAATAAAAGAAGCAGGTTTATTGGAAAAAATAGTTGAAATTCAGGGTGGAGCTTTTCTGGCGCATCTACAAGGTTGGAGTCTTTGCAGATTCTTTTGAGCTGAGGCCTAACTCTTCTAGGCTTGATATGGGTTTTAATAACGCTGGTGGAATATCCCACTTCGACGACTAAAATTCAGACGCAAAAATTCCTTCTCAATTTAGAGGTTTTCCATTGGCTTAAATACATATTAGTAGCCAATAGTGTGACTCCCAAAATTACTGGTTCGTGGTGAAACAAACCGTTAGTGAAGATTTTTGAATGGAATAAAGGTACAGTGGCATGCTTATGAGTAATTATGTTACATATGCCAACACTGTTACTTAGGTGCTAGACATTAGGCCTAGCTACTGGGTTTGGTTATTTCTTGAAAAATAGGCTGCTATTGTAAATTAGCTCAGCGGCAAAATTCGTCCCAACTTGCAATATAGCATTAAAATTCCATTTTGGTGTCTACTTTGAGGATCCGATAAGTCAGGACAATAGAAATCAGATAACAAACTACAAACTAGAACGATTTTTTTAATGAACCCTGCCTTTGGCCCATGCACGGCCAACTTCGATCACGCGTACCGCGCTTTAGTGGCCCCGTCCAGAGCATGCACGATTTACGAACCTTGGGCTCCGTCAATCGCCTCGCATCTAATGTTATTTTGCGTGTATGAATTATTCCGATAGGGGCGCTACATACGACCAAAAAGCTACTATTGCCAAAGGTGGGGAATACAAGCTAAATCACGGAAAAGTGTTTTTTCTTCGGGTTTCCACTTTTCTATTTAGAAAAAACAAGGTATAGTAAGTTAAACTATCTTTTCGCAATATATTTATTCATAATTAAAAAATATTACCTTATAAATATTTAATGAAGAAAAGGAGACGCGTTTTTTACGCGAAGGCGCCATATTAGAATACATAGTTTTGAAGGCTGTAGAGGTGTTTAGAGCGTTTTGATGCGTAAATAATGTATCTCTTAAACTTTACTTACGACTCTTATTCATTTTCTTTTTATAGCTCATGAACCTTTCTTAAAAGGGCTGCTGTTTTCCAGCCAGTGGCGTAACTAGGAACTCCGGGACCACTAGCGAAAAACGAATCTGGGCCCTTTTAAATAGCACCGATTTTAATCATAAACGTTTGGGGCCCCCCGCGCCGCGGGGTCTGCGGGGGTGCTATTTACGCCACTGTTTCCAGCCCAACTGGGCTTCTTTAAAAGCTCACTCACGAGAAATTTATGGTTGGGCTGTTGGCCGGTTTTTTTTGCTACTTCATAATTTTACCTAATTTTTTTGTATTCGCGGGAATTTCACGTTTTTCGTAAGAAACTCGGAACAACTCCTTCTGCGTTGAGTTTGCAAGTTCTCTCCCCACCGGTTTAATGGGTTTTCCCCCGAGCACTTCGGTTTCCCCATCCATAAAACTTGAGGTTAACGTTAATAGTTAGGGTAGGGAGCTGTTGGCTCGATCGCGTGGCATGCAGGGCTTGGCACCACCCTCCTACGAATTGTAACCCGGCCACCTGAATTAAAGGCTTCAAAAGTCGCTGGATGACTTAGGCCTAAGGTGGTGCCTTGGGTATTAGCCTAGCTGATTATTGGGGCCGTCGTTTTTAGAAAAATGACAAAAAAGCAAGTTAAGTGTAACCGTGTCGGAGGAAATGAAGAAACGGTGTTTTAATTTCCTCCGATTATGCATTTTTGTGGAGACCATACCTCGAAAGAACCTACAATTGAAAATAGTATTAAAAATATACCAGCCAGCGTTATGTGGATAATAAGTTTAATAACACTATGTGACCCAGTTCCAGTTTCATTTAAAAACACTGAAGTTAGTACGGGTAAAAGAGGCCCAAAAAGGGCTCTCTCCAGCGACTGTGGCCAGGACCGACCATACTTTCGGATCTTACTTATTGTGTTTAGTGCCGAAGTCTTGATATAACCTTTCAAAATTTAGTGAAATTTCGAAAAAACCACGTGTTTGAGTCTACTTGAGCTCAAACGTACTATAGAAACGATACGCAACTCGACCCGAGTTCTAAATTTTAAATTTGGGGATTTGTTTTGCATATGTTGCGCCCTTTACTATACACAACTACATTAGGGAGAGCTTTTAGCTATCAAGTTATCAAAATGAAAATCTTTGCTAACTATTTAATCTTAATTGTAGAATTCCTTTATACAATCTTAACTCTTTTGGAGTTTATAAATTCAACGTTTTTTTTATAGATTTTACTCTGATTTACAGAGCCTAATTTTTATAACAACTTTTTGCCTTTTAGGCCTTTTCTATTCTTATTTTAAAAACTCGTCACGCGCCCTCACGCGCTATTTCGGAATAATTTTTGAAAGACATGAGAGAAAGAGTACATGTACAAATAAGGGGTGATTCACAAATACCAAACAGCTAGTAATTTTAAGTTAAAGTTCCCTTTATGGGATACTAACAAAATATTTTTCTTAAACTGATTTAGAGTCAATATATAAATGATAAATGTTTCCTAAAATCCTACAAATATTCAACAGCATATTAAAGAAAAAACCACGTAATTCAGTACAAATTCGGTCATCACTCGAAAACGGTTCATCCGCCGGACCTGTGGTTGGTCTCATTCGACTCAGCGTGAACACATTCCTTGGGAACAACACCAACCACGGTCCGGTTCATTGAAAGCAAATTTCGGGGGCAACAGCCCCTCTAGCCCCACAAACACTATGCTGTCCACCCCGCCTCGCTGCTGACTCAGTGAATCCTCAAAGTAGACACCAAAATGGAATTTTTAGGCCTGCAGCACCAATTTTTCAACTGATAACTTTTCAAGTGGAAATATCCCAGGAACATTTTAGTCAATTTGCTTTGTGTAATTGTGGATTTTGGTCAAACATACAATCCCATATCTTCCAAGACAAAATTTATTGTTAATCCTTATATTTCCGCGATTCGCACAGGTCTTAAAAGATATTTACATTTAGCAGAACGCTAAATGTAAATAACTTTTACAGTTACATAATAATAAAATTTGTGAAACCACTACTTGTAAATTTGCAAAAGATGCTACAGACAGTAAAGAGAAAGTTAGGAACTCTAAGAAGCAGCCTTTATCTAGAAAATATGTTTTTGTAAATCAAAAACAAATGTTCCTATTTTTATGGTACAAAGATCCTGTCCTAAAATGGGCTTAGAAAACAGCATAATGGAATGGTTTTATTAAAATATGTTCAAACTAAAAAACTATTTTGTTGTATTATTTATGTAGAACAACACTAGAAATATAGTAGAAGGAGAAAGAGAGCTCGCTTTCAAATCTTTTAAGAAAGAGAAAAGGAGCTCACCTTCAACTCTATGAAGAGGGAGAAAATGAGCTCGCCTTAAAATCTTTTAAGAAGGAGAAAGGGAGCTCGCACTCAACTCTTTGAAGAGGGAGAAAAGGAGCTCGCCTTCAAATCATTTAAGAAGGAGAAAAGGAGCTCACCTTCAAATCTTTAGATAAGGAGAAAGGGCGCTCGCCTTCAAATCTTTTAAGAAGGAGAAAGGGAGCTCGCACTCAACTCTTTGAAGAGGGAGAAAAGGAGCTCGCCTTCAAATCTTTTAAGAAGGAGAAAGGGAGCTCGCACTCAACTCTTTGAAGAGGGAGAAAAGGAGCTCGCCTTCAAATCTTTTAAGAAGGAGGAAGGGCGCTCGCCTTCAAATCTTTTAAGAAGGAGAAAGGGAGCTCGCACTCAACTCTTTGAAGAGGGAGAATGGGAGCTCGCCTTAAAATCTTTTAAGAAGGAGAAAGGGAGCTCGCTCTCAACAGTTTGAAGAGGGAGAAAAGGAGCTCACCTTCAACTCTATGAAGAGGGAGAAAAGGAGCTCGCCTTAAAATCTTTTAAGAAGGAGAAAGGGAGCTCGCACTCAACTCTTTGAAGAGGGAGAAAAGGAGCTCGCCTTCAAATCATTTAAGAAGGAGAAAAGGAGCTCATCTTCAAATCTTTAGATAAGGAGAAAGGGCGCTCGCCTTCAAATCTTTTAAGAAGAAGAAAGGGAGCTCGCACTCAACTCTTTGAAGAGGGAGTAAAGGAGCTCGCACTCAACTCTTTTAAGAAGGAGGAAGGGAGCTCGCCTTCAAATCTTTTAAGAAGGAGAAAAGGAGCTCACCTTCAACTCTATGAAGAGGGAGAAAAGGAGCTCGCCTTAAGATCTTTTAAGAAGGAGAAAGGGAGCTCGCACTCAACTCTTTGAAGAGGGAGAAAAGGAGCTCGCCTTCAAATCATTTAAGAAGGAGGAAGGGCGCTCGCCTTCAAATCTTTTAAGAAGGAGAAAGGGAGCTCGCACTCAACTCTTTGAAGAGGGAGTAAAGGAGCTCACACTCAACTCTTTTAAGAAGGAGGAAGGGAGCTCGCACTCAACTCTTTGAAGAGGGAGAAAAAGAGCTCGCCTTCAAATCTTTTAAGAAGGAGAAAAGGAGCTCACCTTCAACTCTATGAAGAGGGAGAAAAGGAGCTCGCCTTAAAATCTTTTAAGAAGAAGAAAGGGAGCTCGCACTCAACTCTTTGAAGAGGGAGAAAAGGAGCTCGCCTTCAAATCATTTAAGAAGGAGGAAGGGCGCTCGCCTTCAAATCTTTTAAGAAGGAGAAAGGGAGCTCGCACTCAACTCTTTGAAGAGGGAGAATGGGAGCTCGCACTCAACTCTTTGAAGAGGGAGAAAATAAGCTCGCCTTCAAATCTTTTAAGAAGGAGAAAAGGAGCTCGCCTTAAAATCTTTTAAGAAGGAGAAAAGGAGCTCGCCTTAAAATCTTTTAAGAAGGAGAAAGGGAGCTCGCACTCAACTCTTTGAAGAGGGAGAAAAGGAGCTCGCCTTCAAATCATTTAAGAAGGAGGAAGGGCGCTCGCCTTCAAATCTTTTAAGAAGGAGAAAGGGAGCTCGCACTCAACTCTTTGAAGAGGGAGAATGGGAGCTCGCACTCAACTCTTTGAAGAGGGAGAAAGGGAGCTCGCACTCAACTCTTTGAAGAGGGAGAAAATGAGCTCGCCTTCAAATCTTTTAAGAAGGAGAAAAGGAGCTCGCCTTAAAATCTTTTAAGAAGGAGAAAGGGAGCTCGCACTCAACTCTTTGAAGAGGGAGAAAAGGAGCTCGCCTTCAAATCATTTAAGAAGGAGGAAGGGCGCTCGCCTTCAAATCTTTTAAGAAGGAGAAAGGGAGCTCGCACTCAACTCTTTGAAGAGGGAGAATGGGAGCTCGCACTCAACTCTTTGAAGATAGAGAAAGGGAGCTCGCACTCAACTCTTTGAAGAGGGAGTAAAGGAGCTCGCCTTCAAATCTTTTAAGAAGGAGAAAGGGAGCTTGCACTCAACTCTTTGAAGAGGGAGAATGGGAGCTCGCACTCAACTCTTTTAAGAAGGAGGAATGGAGCTCGCACTCAACTCTTTGAAGAGGGAGAAAAAGAGCTCGCCTTCAAATCTTTTAAGAAGGAGAAAAGGAGCTCGCACTCAACACTTTTAAGAAGGAGAAAAGGAGCTCGCCTTCAAATCTTTTAAGAAGGAGGAAGGGCGCTCACCTTCAAATCTTTTAAGAAGGAGAAAGGGAGCTCACCTTCAAATCTTTTAAGAAGGAGGAAGGGCGCTCGCCTTCAAATCTTTTAAGAAGGAGGAAAGGCGCTCGCCTTTAAACCTTTTAAGAAGGAGAAAGGGAGCTCGCACTCAACTCTTTGAAGAGGGAGAAAAGGAGCTCGCCTTCAAATCTTTTAAGAAGAAGGAAGTGCGCTCGCCTTCAAATCTTTTAAGAAGGAGAAAGGGAGCTCACCTTCAAATCTTTTAAGAAGGAGGAAGGGCGCTCGCCTTCAAGTCTTTTAAGAAGGAGGAAGGGCGCTCACCTTCAAATCTTTTAAGAAGGAGAAAGGGAGCTCGCACTCAACTCTGTAAAGAGGGAGAAAAGGAGCTCGCCTTCAAATCTTTTAAGAAGGAGAAAGGGAGCTCGCACTCAACTCTTTGAAGAGTGAGAAAAGAAGCTCGCACTCAACTCTTTGAAGAGGGAGAAAAGGAGCTCGCCTTCAAATTTTTTAAGAAGGAGGAAAGGCGCTCGCCTTCAAATCTTTTAAGAAGGAGAAAGGGAGCTCGCACTCAACTCTTTGAAGAGGGAGAAAAGGAGCTCGCCTTCAAATCATTTAAGAAGGAGAAAAGGAGCTCACCTTCAAATCTTTAGATAAGGAGAAAGGGCGCTCGCCTTCAAATCTTTTAAGAAGGAGAAAGGGAGCTCGCACTCAACTCTTTGAAGAGGGAGAATGGGAGCTCGCCTTAAAATCTTTTAAGAAGGAGAAAGGGAGCTCGCTCTCAACAGTTTGAAGAGGGAGAAAAGGAGCTCACCTTCAACTCTATGAAGAGGGAGAAAAGGAGCTCGCCTTAAAATCTTTTAAGAAGGAGAAAGGGAGCTCGCACTCAACTCTTTGAAGAGGGAGAAAAGGAGCTCGCCTTCAAATCATTTAAGAAGGAGGAAGGGCGCTCGCCTTCAAATCTTTTAAGAAGGAGAAAGGGAGCTCGCACTCAACTCTTTGAAGAGGGAGTAAAGGAGCTCGCACTCAACTCTTTTAAGAAGGACAAAGGGAGCTCGCACTCAACTCTTTGAAGAGGGAGAAAAAGAGCTCGCCTTCAAATCTTTTAAGAAGGAGAAAAGGAGCTCACCTTCAACTCTATGAAGAGGGAGAAAAGGAGCTCGCCTTAAAATCTTTTAAGAAGGAGAAAGGGAGCTCGCACTCAACTCTTTGAAGAGGGAGAAAAGGAGCTCGCCTTCAAATCATTTAAGAAGGAGGAAGGGCGCTCGCCTTCAAATCTTTTAAGAAGGAGAAAGGGAGCTCGCACTCAACTCTTTGAAGAGGGAGTAAAGGAGCTCGCACTCAACTCTTTTAAGAAGGAGGAAGGGAGCTCGCACTCAACTCTTTGAAGAGGGAGAAAAAGAGCTCGCCTTCAAATCTTTTAAGAAGGAGAAAAGGAGCTCACCTTCAACTCTATGAAGAGGGAGAAAAGGAGCTCGCCTTAAAATCTTTTAAGAAGAAGAAAGGGAGCTCGCACTCAACTCTTTGAAGAGGGAGAAAAGGAGCTCGCCTTCAAATCATTTAAGAAGGAGGAAGGGCGCTCGCCTTCAAATCTTTTAAGAAGGAGAAAGGGAGCTCGCACTCAACTCTTTGAAGAGGGAGAATGGGAGCTCGCACTCAACTCTTTGAAGAGGGAGAAAATAAGCTCGCCTTCAAATCTTTTAAGAAGGAGAAAAGGAGCTCGCCTTAAAATCTTTTAAGAAGGAGAAAAGGAGCTCGCCTTAAAATCTTTTAAGAAGGAGAAAGGGAGCTCGCACTCAACTCTTTGAAGAGGGAGAAAAGGAGCTCGCCTTCAAATCATTTAAGAAGGAGGAAGGGCGCTCGCCTTCAAATCTTTTAAGAAGGAGAAAGGGAGCTCGCACTCAACTCTTTGAAGAGGGAGAATGGGAGCTCGCACTCAACTCTTTGAAGAGGGAGAAAGGGAGCTCGCACTCAACTCTTTGAAGAGGGAGAAAATGAGCTCGCCTTCAAATCTTTTAAGAAGGAGAAAAGGAGCTCGCCTTAAAATCTTTTAAGAAGGAGAAAGGGAGCTCGCACTCAACTCTTTGAAGAGGGAGAAAAGGAGCTCGCCTTCAAATCATTTAAGAAGGAGGAAGGGCGCTCGCCTTCAAATCTTTTAAGAAGGAGAAAGGGAGCTCGCACTCAACTCTTTGAAGAGGGAGAATGGGAGCTCGCACTCAACTCTTTGAAGATAGAGAAAGGGAGCTCGCACTCAACTCTTTGAAGAGGGAGTAAAGGAGCTCGCCTTCAAATCTTTTAAGAAGGAGAAAGGGAGCTTGCACTCAACTCTTTGAAGAGGGAGAATGGGAGCTCGCACTCAACTCTTTTAAGAAGGAGGAATGGAGCTCGCACTCAACTCTTTGAAGAGGGAGAAAAAGAGCTCGCCTTCAAATCTTTTAAGAAGGAGAAAAGGAGCTCGCACTCAACACTTTTAAGAAGGAGAAAAGGAGCTCGCCTTCAAATCTTTTAAGAAGGAGGAAGGGCGCTCACCTTCAAATCTTTTAAGAAGGAGAAAGGGAGCTCACCTTCAAATCTTTTAAGAAGGAGGAAGGGCGCTCGCCTTCAAATCTTTTAAGAAGGAGGAAAGGCGCTCGCCTTTAAACCTTTTAAGAAGGAGAAAGGGAGCTCGCACTCAACTCTTTGAAGAGGGAGAAAAGGAGCTCGCCTTCAAATCTTTTAAGAAGAAGGAAGTGCGCTCGCCTTCAAATCTTTTAAGAAGGAGAAAGGGAGCTCACCTTCAAATCTTTTAAGAAGGAGGAAGGGCGCTCGCCTTCAAGTCTTTTAAGAAGGAGGAAGGGCGCTCACCTTCAAATCTTTTAAGAAGGAGAAAGGGAGCTCGCACTCAACTCTGTAAAGAGGGAGAAAAGGAGCTCGCCTTCAAATCTTTTAAGAAGGAGAAAGGGAGCTCGCACTCAACTCTTTGAAGAGTGAGAAAAGAAGCTCGCACTCAACTCTTTGAAGAGGGAGAAAAGGAGCTCGCCTTCAAATTTTTTAAGAAGGAGGAAAGGCGCTCGCCTTCAAATCTTTTAAGAAGGAGAAAGGGAGCTCGCACTCAACTCTTTGAAGAGGGAGAAAAGGAGCTCGCCTTCAAATCATTTAAGAAGGAGAAAAGGAGCTCACCTTCAAATCTTTAGATAAGGAGAAAGGGCGCTCGCCTTCAAATCTTTTAAGAAGGAGAAAGGGAGCTCGCACTCAACTCTTTGAAGAGGGAGAATGGGAGCTCGCCTTAAAATCTTTTAAGAAGGAGAAAGGGAGCTCGCTCTCAACAGTTTGAAGAGGGAGAAAAGGAGCTCACCTTCAACTCTATGAAGAGGGAGAAAAGGAGCTCGCCTTAAAATCTTTTAAGAAGGAGAAAGGGAGCTCGCACTCAACTCTTTGAAGAGGGAGAAAAGGAGCTCGCCTTCAAATCATTTAAGAAGGAGGAAGGGCGCTCGCCTTCAAATCTTTTAAGAAGGAGAAAGGGAGCTCGCACTCAACTCTTTGAAGAGGGAGTAAAGGAGCTCGCACTCAACTCTTTTAAGAAGGACAAAGGGAGCTCGCACTCAACTCTTTGAAGAGGGAGAAAAAGAGCTCGCCTTCAAATCTTTTAAGAAGGAGAAAAGGAGCTCACCTTCAACTCTATGAAGAGGGAGAAAAGGAGCTCGCCTTAAAATCTTTTAAGAAGGAGAAAGGGAGCTCGCACTCAACTCTTTGAAGAGGGAGAAAAGGAGCTCGCCTTCAAATCATTTAAGAAGGAGGAAGGGCGCTCGCCTTCAAATCTTTTAAGAAGGAGAAAGGGAGCTCGCACTCAACTCTTTGAAGAGGGAGTAAAGGAGCTCGCACTCAACTCTTTTAAGAAGGAGGAAGGGAGCTCGCACTCAACTCTTTGAAGAGGGAGAAAAAGAGCTCGCCTTCAAATCTTTTAAGAAGGAGAAAAGGAGCTCACCTTCAACTCTATGAAGAGGGAGAAAAGGAGCTCGCCTTAAAATCTTTTAAGAAGGAGAAAGGGAGCTCGCACTCAACTCTTTGAAGAGGGAGAAAAGGAGCTCGCCTTCAAATCATTTAAGAAGGAGGAAGGGCGCTCGCCTTCAAATCTTTTAAGAAGGAGAAAGGGAGCTCGCACTCAACTCTTTGAAGAGGGAGTAAAGGAGCTCACACTCAACTCTTTTAAGAAGGAGGAAGGGAGCTCGCACTCAACTCTTTGAAGAGGGAGAAAAAGAGCTCGCCTTCAAATCTTTTAAGAAGGAGAAAAGGAGCTCACCTTCAACTCTATGAAGAGGGAGAAAAGGAGCTCGCCTTAAAATCTTTTAAGAAGAAGAAAGGGAGCTCGCACTCAACTCTTTGAAGAGGGAGAAAAGGAGCTCGCCTTCAAATCATTTAAGAAGGAGGAAGGGCGCTCGCCTTCAAATCTTTTAAGAAGGAGAAAGGGAGCTCGCACTCAACTCTTTGAAGAGGGAGAATGGGAGCTCGCACTCAACTCTTTGAAGAGGGAGAAAATGAGCTCGCCTTCAAATCTTTTAAGAAGGAGAAAAGGAGCTCGCCTTAAAATCTTTTAAGAAGGAGAAAAGGAGCTCGCCTTAAAATCTTTTAAGAAGGAGAAAGGGAGCTCGCACTCAACTCTTTGAAGAGGGAGAAAAGGAGCTCGCCTTCAAATCATTTAAGAAGGAGGAAGGGCGCTCGCCTTCAAATCTTTTAAGAAGGAGAAAGGGAGCTCGCACTCAACTCTTTGAAGAGGGAGAATGGGAGCTCGCACTCAACTCTTTGAAGAGGGAGAAAGGGAGCTCGCACTCAACTCTTTGAAGAGGGAGAAAATGAGCTCGCCTTCAAATCTTTTAAGAAGGAGAAAAGGAGCTCGCCTTAAAATCTTTTAAGAAGGAGAAAGGGAGCTCGCACTCAACTCTTTGAAGAGGGAGAAAAGGAGCTCGCCTTCAAATCATTTAAGAAGGAGGAAGGGCGCTCGCCTTCAAATCTTTTAAGAAGGAAAAAGGGAGCTCGCACTCAACTCTTTGAAGAGGGAGAATGGGAGCTCGCACTCAACTCTTTGAAGAGGGAGAAAGGGAGCTCGCACTCAACTCTTTGAAGAGGGAGTAAAGGAGCTCGCCTTCAAATCTTTTAAGAAGGAGAAAGGGAGCTTGCACTCAACTCTTTGAAGAGGGAGAATGGGAGCTCGCACTCAACTCTTTTAAGAAGGAGGAAGGGAGCTCGCACTCAACTCTTTGAAGAGGGAGAAAAAGAGCTCGCCTTCAAATCTTTTAAGAAGGAGAAAAGGAGCTCGCACTCAACACTTTTAAGAAGGAGAAAAGGAGCTCGCCTTCAAATCTTTTAAGAAGGAGGAAGGGCGCTCACCTTCAAATCTTTTAAGAAGGAGAAAGGGAGCTCACCTTCAAATCTTTTAAGAAGGAGGAAGGGCGCTCGCCTTCAAATCTTTTAAGAAGGAGGAAAGGCGCTCGCCTTCAAACCTTTTAAGAAGGAGAAAGGGAGCTCGCACTCAACTCTTTGAAGAGGGAGAAAAGGAGCTCGCCTTCAAATCTTTTAAGAAGAAGGAAGTGCGCTCGCCTTCAAATCTTTTAAGAAGGAGAAAGGGAGCTCACCTTCAAATCTTTTAAGAAGGAGGAAGGGCGCTCGCCTTCAAGTCTTTTAAGAAGGAGGAAGGGCGCTCACCTTCAAATCTTTTAAGAAGGAGAAAGGGAGCTCGCACTCAACTCTTTGAAGAGTGAGAAAAGAAGCTCGCACTCAACTCTTTGAAGAGGGAGAAAAGGAGCTCGCCTTCAAATTTTTTAAGAAGGAGGAAAGGCGCTCGCCTTCAAATCTTTTAAGAAGGAGAAAGGGAGCTCGCACTCAACTCTTTGAAGAGGGAGAAAAGGAGCTCGCCTTCAAATCATTTAAGAAGGAGAAAAGGAGCTCACCTTCAAATCTTTAGATAAGGAGAAAGGGCGCTCGCCTTCAAATCTTTTAAGAAGGAGAAAGGGAGCTCGCACTCAACTCTTTGAAGAGGGAGAAAAGGAGCTCGCCTTCAAATCTTTTAAGAAGGAGGAAGGGCGCTCGCCTTAAAATCTTTTAAGAAGGAGAAAAGGAGCTCGCCTTAAAATCTTTTAAGAAGGAGAAAGGGAGCTCGCACTCAACTCTTTGAAGAGGGAGAAAAGGAGCTCGCCTTCAAATCATTTAAGAAGGAGGAAGGGCGCTCGCCTTCAAATCTTTTAAGAAGGAGAAAGGGAGCTCGCACTCAACTCTTTGAAGAGGGAGAATGGGAGCTCGCACTCAACTCTTTGAAGAGGGAGAAAGGGAGCTCGCACTCAACTCTTTGAAGAGGGAGAAAATGAGCTCGCCTTCAAATCTTTTAAGAAGGAGAAAAGGAGCTCGCCTTAAAATCTTTTAAGAAGGAGAAAGGGAGCTCGCACTCAACTCTTTGAAGAGGGAGAAAAGGAGCTCGCCTTCAAATCATTTAAGAAGGAGGAAGGGCGCTCGCCTTCAAATCTTTTAAGAAGGAAAAAGGGAGCTCGCACTCAACTCTTTGAAGAGGGAGAATGGGAGCTCGCACTCAACTCTTTGAAGAGGGAGAAAGGGAGCTCGCACTCAACTCTTTGAAGAGGGAGTAAAGGAGCTCGCCTTCAAATCTTTTAAGAAGGAGAAAGGGAGCTTGCACTCAACTCTTTGAAGAGGGAGAATGGGAGCTCGCACTCAACTCTTTTAAGAAGGAGGAAGGGAGCTCGCACTCAACTCTTTGAAGAGGGAGAAAAAGAGCTCGCCTTCAAATCTTTTAAGAAGGAGAAAAGGAGCTCGCACTCAACACTTTTAAGAAGTAGAAAAGGAGCTCGCCTTCAAATCTTTTAAGAAGGAGGAAGGGCGCTCACCTTCAAATCTTTTAAGAAGGAGAAAGGGAGCTCACCTTCAAATCTTTTAAGAAGGAGGAAGGGCGCTCGCCTTCAAATCTTTTAAGAAGGAGGAAAGGCGCTCGCCTTCAAACCTTTTAAGAAGGAGAAAGGGAGCTCGCACTCAACTCTTTGAAGAGGGAGAAAAGGAGCTCGCCTTCAAATCTTTTAAGAAGAAGGAAGTGCGCTCGCCTTCAAATCTTTTAAGAAGGAGAAAGGGAGCTCACCTTCAAATCTTTTAAGAAGGAGGAAGGGCGCTCGCCTTCAAGTCTTTTAAGAAGGAGGAAGGGCGCTCACCTTCAAATCTTTTAAGAAGGAGAAAGGGAGCTCGCACTCAACTCTTTGAAGAGTGAGAAAAGAAGCTCGCACTCAACTCTTTGAAGAGGGAGAAAAGGAGCTCGCCTTCAAATTTTTTAAGAAGGAGGAAAGGCGCTCGCCTTCAAATCTTTTAAGAAGGAGAAAGGGAGCTCGCACTCAACTCTTTGAAGAGGGAGAAAAGGAGCTCGCCTTCAAATCATTTAAGAAGGAGAAAAGGAGCTCACCTTCAAATCTTTAGATAAGGAGAAAGGGCGCTCGCCTTCAAATCTTTTAAGAAGGAGAAAGGGAGCTCGCACTCAACTCTTTGAAGAGGGAGAAAAGGAGCTCGCCTTCAAATCTTTTAAGAAGGAGGAAGGGCGCTCGCCTTCAAATCTTTTAAGAAGGAGAAAGGGAGCTCGCACTCAACTCTTTGAAGAGGGAGAATGGGAGCTCGCCTTAAAATCTTTTAAGAAGGAGAAAGGGAGCTCGCTCTCAACAGTTTGAAGAGGGAGAAAAGGAGCTCACCTTCAACTCTTTGAAGAGGGAGAAAAGGAGCTCGCCTTCAAATCATTTAAGAAGGAGGAAGGGCACTCGCCTTCAAATCTTTTAAGAAGGAGAAAGGGAGCTCGCACTCAACTCTTTGAAGAGGGAGTAAAGGAGCTCGCACTCAACTCTTTTAAGAAGGAGGAAGGGAGCTCGCACTCAACTCTTTGAAGAGGGAGAAAAAGAGCTCGCCTTCAAATCTTTTAAGAAGGAGAAAAGGAGCTCACCTTCAACTCTATGAAGAGGGAGAAAAGGAGCTCGCCTTAAAATCTTTTAAGAAGGAGAAAGGGAGCTCGCACTCAACTCTTTGAAGAGGGAGAAAAGGAGCTCGCCTTCAAATCATTTAAGAAGGAGGAAGGGCGCTCGCCTTCAAATCTTTTAAGAAGGAGAAAGGGAGCTCGCACTCAACTCTTTGAAGAGGGAGTAAAGGAGCTCACACTCAACTCTTTTAAGAAGGAGGAAGGGAGCTCGCACTCAACTCTTTGAAGAGGGAGAAAAAGAGCTCGCCTTCAAATCTTTTAAGAAGGAGAAAAGGAGCTCACCTTCAACTCTATGAAGAGGGAGAAAAGGAGCTCGCCTTAAAATCTTTTAAGAAGGAGAAAGGGAGCTCGCACTCAACTCTTTGAAGAGGGATAAAAGGAGCTCGCCTTTAAATCATTTAAGAAGGAGGAAGGGCGCTCGCCTTCAAATCTTTTAAGAAGGAGAAAGGGAGCTCGCACTCAACTCTTTGAAGAGGGAGAATGGGAGCTCGCACTCAACTCTTTGAAGAGGGAGAAAATGAGCTCGCCTTCAAATCTTTTAAGAAGGAGAAAAGGAGCTCGCCTTAAAATCTTTTAAGAAGGAGAAAAGGAGCTCGCCTTAAAATCTTTTAAGAAGGAGAAAGGGAGCTCGCACTCAACTCTTTGAAGAGGGAGAAAAGGAGCTCGCCTTCAAATCATTTAAGAAGGAGGAAGGGCGCTCGCCTTCAAATCTTTTAAGAAGGAGAAAGGGAGCTCGCACTCAACTCTTTGAAGAGGGAGAATGGGAGCTCGCACTCAACTCTTTGAAGAGGGAGAAAGGGAGCTCGCACTCAACTCTTTGAAGAGGGAGAAAATGAGCTCGCCTTCAAATCTTTTAAGAAGGAGAAAAGGAGCTCGCCTTAAAATCTTTTAAGAAGGAGAAAGGGAGCTCACACTCAACTCTTTGAAGAGGGAGAAAAGGAGCTCGCCTTCAAATCATTTAAGAAGGAGGAAGGGCGCTCGCCTTCAAATCTTTTAAGAAGGAGAAAGGGAGCTCGCACTCAACTCTTTGAAGAGGGAGAATGGGAGCTCGCACTCAACTCTTTGAAGAGGGAGAAAGGGAGCTTGCACTCAACTCTTTGAAGAGGGAGTAAAGGAGCTCGCCTTCAAATCTTTTAAGAAGGAGAAAGGGAGCTTGCACTCAACTCTTTGAAGAGGGAGAATGGGAGCTCGCACTCAACTCTTTTAAGAAGGAGGAAGGGAGCTCGCACTCAACTCTTTGAAGAGGGAGAAAAAGAGCTCGCCTTCAAATCTTTTAAGAAGGAGAAAAGGAGCTCGCACTCAACACTTTCAAGAAGGAGAAAAGGAGCTCGCCTTCAAATCTTTTAAGAAGGAGGAAGGGCGCTCACCTTCAAATCTTTTAAGAAGGAGAAAGGGAGCTCGCACTCAACTCTTTGAAGAGGGAGAAAATGAGCTCGCCTTCAAATCTTTTAAGAAGGAGAAAAGGAGCTCGCCTTAAAATCTTTTAAGAAGGAGAAAAGGAGCTCGCCTTCAAATCTTTTAAGAAGGAGAAAGGGAGCTCGCACTCAACTCTTTGAAGAGGGAGAATGGGAGCTCGCACTCAACTCTTTGAAGAGGGAGAAAGGGAGCTCGCACTCAACTCTTTGAAGAGGGAGTAAAGGAGCTCGCCTTCAAATCTTTTAAGAAGGAGAATGGGAGCTCGCACTCAATTCTTTTAAGAAGGAGGAAGGGAGCTCGCACTCAACTCTTTGAAGAGGGAGAAAAAGAGCTCGCCTTCAAATCTTTTAAGAAGGAGAAAAGGAGCTCGCACTCAACACTTTTAAGAAGGAGAAAAGGAGCTCGCCTTCAAATCTTTTAAGAAGGAGGAAGGGCGCTCACCTTCAAATCTTTTAAGAAGGAGAAAGGGAGCTCACCTTCAAATCTTTTAAGAAGGAGGAAGGGCGCTCGCCTTCAAATCTTTTAAGAAGGAGGAAAGGCGCTCGCCTTCAAACCTTTTAAGAAGGAGAAAGGGAGCTCGCACTCAACTCTTTGAAGAGGGAGAAAAGGAGCTCGCCTTCAAATCTTTTAAGAAGGAGGAAGTGCGCTCGCCTTCAAATCTTTTAAGAAGGAGAAAGGGAGCTCACCTTCAAATCTTTTAAGAAGGAGGAAGGGCGCTCGCCTTCAAGTCTTTTAAGAAGGAGGAAGGGCGCTCACCTTCAAATCTTTTAAGAAGGAGAAAGGGAGCTCGCACTCAACTCTGTAACGAGGGAGAAAAGGAGCTCGCCTTCAAATCTTTTAAGAAGGAGAAAGGGAGCTCGCACTCAACTCTTTGAAGAGTGAGAAAATGAGCTCGCCTTCAAATCTTTTAAGAAGGAGAAAGGGAGCTCGCACTCAACTCTTTGAAGAGTGAGAAAAGGAGCTCGCCTTCAAATCTTTTAAGAAGGAGAAAAGGAGCTCACCTTCAAATCTTTTAAGAAGGAGAAAGGGAGCTCACCTTCAAATCTTTTAAGAAGGAGGAAGGGCGCTCGCCTTCAAGTCTTTTAAGAAGGAGGAAGGGCGCTCACCTTCAAATCTTTTAAGAAGGAGAAAGGGAGCTCGCACTCAACTGTGTAAAGAGGGAGAAAAGGAGCTCGCCTTCAAATCTTTTAAGAAGGAGAAAGGGAGCTCGCACTCAACTCTTTGAAGAGTGAGAAAAGAAGCTCGCACTCAACTCTTTGAAGAGGGAGAAAAGGAGCTCGCCTTCAAATCATTTAAGAAGGAGGAAGGGCGCTCGCCTTCAAATCTATTAAGAAGGAGAAAGGGAGCTCGCACTCAACTCTTTGAAGAGGGAGAATGGGAGCTCGCACTCAACTCTTTGAAGAGGGAGAAAAGAAGCTCGCACTCAACTCTTTGAAGAGGGAGTAAAGGAGCTCGCCTTCAAATTTTTTAAGAAGGAGTAAAGGCGCTCGCCTTCAAATCTTTTAAGAAGGAGAAAGGGAGCTCGCACTCAACTCTTTGAAGAGGGAGAAAAGGAGCTCGCCTTCAAATCTTTGAAGAGGGAGAAAAGGAGCTCGCCTTCAAATCTTTTAAGAAGGAGGAAGGGCGCTCGCCTTCAAATCTTTTAAGAAGGAGAAAGGGAGCTCGCACTCAACTCTTTGAAGAGGGAGAAAAGGAGCTCACCTTCAAATCTTTAGAGAAGGAGAAAAGGCGCTCGCCTTCAGATCTTTTAAGAAGGAGAAAGGGAGCTCGCACTCAACTCTTTGAAGAGGGAGAAAAGGAGCTCACCTTCAAATCTTTAGAGAAGGAGAAAAGGCGCTCGCCTTCAGATCTTTTAAGAAGGAGAAGGAGCGCTCACACTCAACTCTTTGAAGAGTGAGAAAAGGAGCTTCCCTTCAAATCATTTAAGAAGGAGAAAGGGAGCTCGCACTCAACTCTTTGAAGAGGGAGAATGGGAGCTCGCCTTAAAATCTTTTAAGAAGGAGAAAGGGAGCTCGCACTCAAATCTTTTAAGAAGGAGAAAGGGAGCTCGCACTCAACTCTTTGAAGAGGGAGAAAAGGAGCTCACCTTCAAATCATTTAAGAAGGAGGAAGGGCGCTCGCCTTCAAATCTTTTAAGAAGGAGAAAGGGAGCTCGCACTCAACTCTTTGAAGAGGGACAATGGGAGCTCGCCTTAAAATCTTTTAAGAAGGAGAAAGGGAGCTCGCACTCAAATCTTTTAAGAAGGAGAAAGGGAGCTCGCACTCAACTCTTTGAAGAGGGAGAATGGGAGCTCGCCTTAAAATCTTTTAAGAAGGAGAAAGGGAGCTCGCACTCAACTCTTTGAAGAGGGAGAAAAGGAGCTCACCTTCAACTCTATGAAGAGGGAGAAAAGGAGCTCGCCTTAAAATCTTTTAAGAAGGAGAAAGGGAGCTCGCACTCAACACTTTGAAGAGGGATAAAAGGAGCTCGCCTTCAAATCATTTAAGAAGGAGGAAGGGCGCTCGCCTTCAAATCTTTTAAGAAGGAGAAAGGGAGCTCGCACTCAACTCTTTGAAGAGGGAGTAAAGGAGCTCGCCTTCAAATCTTTTAAGAAGGAGAAAGGGAGCTCGCACTCAACTCTTTGAAGAGGGAGAATGGGAGCTCGCACTCAACTCTTTGAAGAGGGAGAAAGGGAGCTCGCACTCAACTCTTTGAAGAGGGAGAAAAGGAGCTCGCCTTCAAATCTTTTAAGAAGGAGAAAAGGAGCTCACATTCAAATCTTTAGAGAAGGAGAAAGGGCGCTCGCCTTCAAATCTTTTAAGAAGGAGAAAGGGAGCTCGCACTCAACTCTTTGAAGAGGGAGAATGGGAGCTCGCACTCAACTCTTTTAAGAAGGAGGAAGGGAGCTCGCACTCAACTCTTTGAAGAGGGAGAAAAAGAGCTCGCCTGCAAATCTTTTAAGAAGGAGAAAAGGAGCTCACCTTCAAATATTTAGAGAAGGAGAAAGGGCGCTCGCCTTCAAATCTTTTAAGAAGGAGAAAGGGAGCTCGCACTCAACTCTTTGAAGAGGGAGAAAAGGAGCTCACCTTCAAATCTTTAGAGAAGGAGAAAGGGCGCTCGCCTTCAAATCTTTTAAGAAGGAGAAAGGGAGCTCGCACTCAACACTTTGAAGAGTGAGAAAAGGAGCTCGCCTTCAAATCTTTTAAGAAGGAGAAAGGGAGCTCGCACTCCACTCTTTGAAGAGGGAGAAAAGGAGCTCGCCTTCAAATCTTTTAAGAAGGAGGAAGGGCGCTCGCCTTCAAATCTTTTAAGAAGGAGAAAGGGAGCTCACCTTCAAATCTTTTAAGAAGGAGAAAGGGAGCTCGCACTCAAATCTTTTAAGAAGGAGAAAGGGAGCTCGCCTTCAAATCTTTTAAGAAGGAGGAAGGGCGCTCACCTTCAAATCTTTTAAGAAGGAGAAAGGGAGCTCACCTTCAAATCTTTTAAGAAGGAGGAAGGGCGCTCGCCTTCAAATCTTTTAAGAAGGAGGAAAGGCGCTCGCCTTCATACCTTTTAAGAAGGAGAAAGGGAGCTCGCACTCAACTCTTTGAAGAGGGAGAAAAGGAGCTCGCCTTCAAATCTTTTAAGAAGGAGGAAGTGCGCTCGCCTTCAAATCTTTTAAGAAGGAGAAAGGGAGCTCACCTTCAAATCTTTTAAGAAGGAGGAAGGGCGCTCATCTTCAAGTCTTTTAAGAAGGAGGAAGGGCGCTCACCTTCAAATCTTTTAAGAAGGAGAAAGGGAGCTCGCACTCAACTCTGTAACGAGGGAGAAAAGGAGCTCGCCTTCAAATCTTTTAAGAAGGAGAAAGGGAGCTCGCACTCAACTCTTTGAAGAGTGAGAAAAGGAGCTCGCCTTCAAATCTTTTAAGAAGGAGAAAGGGAGCTCGCACTCAACTCTTTGAAGAGTGAGAAAAGGAGCTCGCCTTCAAATCTTTTAAGAAGGAGAAAAGGAGCTCACCTTCAAATCTTTTAAGAAGGAGAAAGGGAGCTCACCTTCAAATCTTTTAAGAAGGAGGAAGGGCGCTCGCCTTCAAGTCTTTTAAGAAGGAGGAAGGGCGCTCACCTTCAAATCTTTTAAGAAGGAGAAAGGGAGCTCGCACTCAACTCTGTAAAGAGGGAGAAAAGGAGCTCGCCTTCAAATCTTTTAAGAAGGAGAAAGGGAGCTCGCACTCAACTCTTTGAAGAGTGAGAAAAGAAGCTCGCACTCAACTCTTTGAAGAGGGAGAAAAGGAGCTCGCCTTCAAATCATTTAAGAAGGAGGAAGGGCGCTCGCCTTCAAATCTATTAAGAAGGAGAAAGGGAGCTCGCACTCAACTCTTTGAAGAGGGAGAATGGGAGCTCGCACTCAACTCTTTGAAGAGGGAGAAAAGAAGCTCGCACTCAACTCTTTGAAGAGGGAGTAAAGGAGCTCGCCTTCAAATTTTTTAAGAAGGAGTAAAGGCGCTCGCCTTCAAATCTTTTAAGAAGGAGAAAGGGAGCTCGCACTCAACTCTTTGAAGAGGGAGAAAAGGAGCTCGCCTTCAAATCTTTGAAGAGGGAGAAAAGGAGCTCGCCTTCAAATCTTTTAAGAAGGAGGAAGGGCGCTCGCCTTCAAATCTTTTAAAAAGGAGAAAGGGAGCTCGCACTCAACTCTTTGAAGAGGGAGAAAAGGAGCTCACCTTCAAATCTTTAGAGAAGGAGAAAAGGCGCTCGCCTTCAGATCTTTTAAGAAGGAGAAAGGGAGCTCGCACTCAACTCTTTGAAGAGGGAGAAAAGGAGCTCACCTTCAAATCTTTAGAGAAGGAGAAAAGGCGCTCGCCTTCAGATCTTTTAAGAAGGAGAAGGAGCGCTCACACTTAACTCTTTGAAGAGTGAGAAAAGGAGCTTCCCTTCAAATCATTTAAGAAGGAGAAAGGGAGCTCGCACTCAACTCTTTGAAGAGGGAGAATGGGAGCTCGCCTTAAAATCTTTTAAGAAGGAGAAAGGGAGCTCGCACTCAAATCTTTTAAGAAGGAGAAAGGGAGCTCGCACTCAACTCTTTGAAGAGGGAGAAAAGGAGCTCACCTTCAAATCATTTAAGAAGGAGGAAGGGCGCTCGCCTTCAAATCTTTTAAGAAGGAGAAAGGGAGCTCGCACTCAACTCTTTGAAGAGGGACAATGGGAGCTCGCCTTAAAATCTTTTAAGAAGGAGAAAGGGAGCTCGCACTCAAATCTTTTAAGAAGGAGAAAGGGAGCTCGCACTCAACTCTTTGAAGAGGGAGAATGGGAGCTCGCCTTAAAATCTTTTAAGAAGGAGAAAGGGAGCTCGCACTCAACTCTTTGAAGAGGGAGAAAAGGAGCTCACCTTCAACTCTATGAAGAGGGAGAAAAGGAGCTCGCCTTAAAATCTTTTAAGAAGGAGAAAGGGAGCTCGCACTCAACACTTTGAAGAGGGATAAAAGGAGCTCGCCTTCAAATCATTTAAGAAGGAGGAAGGGCGCTCGCCTTCAAATCTTTTAAGAAGGAGAAAGGGAGCTCGCACTCAACTCTTTGAAGAGGGAGTAAAGGAGCTCGCCTTCAAATCTTTTAAGAAGGAGAAAGGGAGCTCGCACTCAACTCTTTGAAGAGGGAGAATGGGAGCTCGCACTCAACTCTTTGAAGAGGGAGAAAGGGAGCTCGCACTCAACTCTTTGAAGAGGGAGAAAAGGAGCTCGCCTTCAAATCTTTTAAGAAGGAGAAAAGGAGCTCACCTTCAAATCTTTAGAGAAGGAGAAAGGGCGTTCGCCTTCAAATCTTTTAAGAAGGAGAAAGGGAGCTCGCACTCAACTCTTTGAAGAGGGAGAATGGGAGCTCGCACTCAACTCTTTTAAGAAGGAGGAAGGGAGCTCGCACTCAACTCTTTGAAGAGGGAGAAAAAGAGCTCGCCTTCAAATCTTTTAAGAAGGAGAAAAGGAGCTCACCTTCAAATATTTAGAGAAGGAGAAAGGGCGCTCGCCTTCAAATCTTTTAAGAAGGAGAAAGGGAGCTCGCACTCAACTCTTTGAAGAGGGAGAAAAGGAGCTCACCTTCAAATCTTTAGAGAAGGAGAAAGGGCGCTCGCCTTCAAATCTTTTAAGAAGGAGAAAGGGAGCTCGCACTCAACACTTTGAAGAGTGAGAAAAGGAGCTCGCCTTCAAATCTTTTAAGAAGGAGGAAAGGCGCTCGCCTTCAAATCTTTTAAGAAGGAGAAAGGGAGCTCGCACTCCACTCTTTGAAGAGGGAGAAAAGGAGCTCGCCTTCAAATCTTTTAAGAAGGAGGAAGGGCGCACATCTTCAAATCTTTTAAGAAGGAGAAAGGGAGCTCGCACTCAACTCTTTGAAGAGGGAGAAAAGGAGCTCGCCTTCAAATCTTTTAAGAAGGAGGAAGGGCGCTCGCCTTCAAATCTTTTAAGAAGGAGAAAGGGAGCTCACCTTCAAATCTTTTAAGAAGGAGAAAGGGAGCTCGCACTCAAATCTTTTAAGAAGGAGAAAGGGAGCTCGCACTCAACTCTTTGAAGAGGGAGAAAAGTAGCTCACCTTCAAATCATTTAAGAAGGAGGAAGGGCGCTCGCCTTCAAATCTTTGAAGAGGGAGAAAAGGAGCTCACCTTCAAATCATTTAAGAAGGAGGAAGGGCGCTCGCCTTCAAATCTTTTAAGAAGGAGAAAGGGAGCTCGCCTTCAAATCTTTGAAGAGGGACAATGGGAGCTCGCCTTAAAATCTTTTAAGAAGGAGAAAGGGAGCTCGCACTCAAATCTTTTAAGAAGGAGAAAGGGAGCTCGCACTCAACTCTTTGAAGAGGGAGAATGGGAGCTCGCCTTAAAATCTTTTAAGAAGGAGAAAGGGAGCTCGCACTCAACTCTTTGAAGAGGGAGAAAAGGAGCTCACCTTCAACTCTATGAAGAGGGAGAAAAGGAGCTCGCCTTAAAATCTTTTAAGAAGGAGAAAGGGAGCTCGCACTCAACACTTTGAAGAGGGATAAAAGGAGCTCGCCTTCAAATCTTTTAAGAAGGAGTAAGGGAGCTCACCTTCAAATCTTTTAAGAAGGAGGAAGGGAGCTCGCACTCAACTCTTTGAAGAGGGAGAAAGGGAGCTCACACTCAACTCTTTGAAGAGGGAGAAAATGCGCTCACACTCAACTCTTTTAAGAAGGAGAAATTGCGCTCGCCTTCAAATCTTTTAAGAAGGAGAAAGGGAGCTCGCACTCAACTCTTTGAAGAGGGAGAAAAGGAGCTTGCCTTCATATCTTTTAAGAAGGAGGAAGGGCGCTCACCTTCAAATCTTTTAAGAAGGAGAAAGGGAGCTCACCTTCAAATCTTTTAAGAAGGAGGAAGGGCGCTCGCCTTCAAGTCTTTTAAGAAGGAGGAAGGGCGCTCGCCTTCAAATCTTTTAAGAAGGAGAAAGGGAGCTCGCACTCAACTCTTTGAAGAGGGAGAAAAGGAGCTCGCCTTCAAATCTTTTAAGAAGAAGAAAAGGAGCTCACCTTCAAATCTTTAGAGAAGGAGAAAGGGCGCTCGCCTTCAGATCTTTTAAGAAGGAGAAAGAGCACTCGCACTCAACTCTTTGAAGAGGGAGAAAAGAAGCTCGCCTTCAAATCTTTTAAGAAGGAGGAAGGGCGCTCGCCTTCAAATCTTTTAAGAAGGAGAAAGGGAGCTCTCACTCAACTCTTTGAAGAGGGAGAAAAGGAGCTTCCCTTCAAATCTTTTAAGAAGGAGGAAAGGCGCTCGCCTTCAAATCTTTTAAGAAGGAGAAAGGGAGCTCGCATTCAACTCTTTGAAGAGGGAGAAAAGAAGCTCGCCTTCAAATCTTTTAAGAAGGAGGAAGGGAGCTTTCACTCAACTCTTTGAAGATGGAGAAAAGGAGCTCGCCTTAAAATCATTTAAGAAGGAGTAAGGGCGCTCGCCTTCAAATCTTTTAAAAGGAGAAAGGGAGCTCTCACTCAACTCTTTGAATAGTGAGAAAAGGAGCTTCCCTTCAAATCTTTTAAGGAGGACAAAGGGCGCTTGCCTTCAAGTCTTTTAAGAAGGAGGAAGGGCACTCGCCTTCAAATCTTTTAAGAAGGAGAAAGGGAGCTCGCACTCAACTCTTTGAAGAGGGAGAAAAGGAGCTCGCCTTCAAATCTTTTAAGAAGAAGAAAAGGAGCTCACCTTCAAATCTTTAGAGAAGGAGAAAGGGCGCTCGCCTTCAGATCTTTTAAGAAGGAGAAAGAGCACTCGCACTCAACTCTTTGAAGAGTGAGAAAAGGAGCTTCCCTTCAAATCTTTTAAGAAGGAGGAAAGGCGCTCGCCTTCAAATCTTTTAAGAATGAGAAAGGGAGCTCGCATTCAACTCTTTGAAGAGGGAGAAAAGGAGCTCGCCTTCAAATCTTTTAAGAAGGAGGAAGGGCGCTCGCCTTCAAATCTTTTAAGAAGGAGAAAGGGAGCTCTCACTCAACTCTTTGAAGAGGGAGAAAAGGAGCTTCCCTTCAAATCTTTTAAGAAGGAGGAAAGGCGCTCGCCTTCAAATCTTTTAAGAAGGAGAAAGGGAGCTCGCATTCAACTCTTTGAAGACGGAGAAAAGGAGCTCGCCTTAAAATCTTTTAAGAAGGAGGAAGGGCGCTCGCCTTCAAATCTTTTAAGAAGGAGAAAGGGAGCTCTCACTCAACTCTTTGAAGAGGGAGAAAAGGAGCTTCCCTTCAAATCTTTTAAGAAGGAGGAAAGGCGCTCGCCTTCAAATCTTTTAAGAAGGAGAAAGGGAGCTCGCATTCAACTCTTTGAAGACGGAGAAAAGGAGCTCGCCTTAAAATCATTTAAGAAGGAGTAAGGGCGCTCGCCTTCAAATCTTTTAAGAAGGAGAAAGGGAGCTCTCACTCAACTCTTTGAAGAGTGAGAAAAGGAGCTTCCCTTCAAATCTTTTAAGGAGGAGGAAGGGCGCTCGCCTTCAAGTCTTTTAAGAAGGAGGAAGGGCACTCGCCTTCAAATCTTTTAAGAAGGAGAAAGGGAGCTCGCACTCAACTCTTTGAAGAGGGAGAAAAGGAGCTCGCCTTCAAATCTTTTAAGAAGAAGAAAAGGAGCTCACCTTCAAATCTTTAGAGAAGGAGAAAGGGCGCTCGCCTTCAGATCTTTTAAGAAGGAGAAAGAGCACTCGCACTCAACTCTTTGAAGAGGGAGAATGGGAGCTCGCACTCAAATCTTTTAAGAAGGAGTAAGGGAGCTCACCTTCAAATCTTTTAAGAAGGAGAAAGAGCACTCGCACTCAACTCTTTGAAGAGTGAGAAAAGGAGCTTCCCTTCAAATCTTTTAAGAAGGAGGAAAGGCGCTCGCCTTCAAATCTTTTAAGAATGAGAAAGGGAGCTCGCATTCAACTCTTTGAAGAGGGAGAAAAGGAGCTCGCCTTCAAATCTTTTAAGAAGGAGGAAGGGCGCTCGCCTTCAAATCTTTTAAGAAGGAGAAAGGGAGCTCTCACTCAACTCTTTGAAGAGGGAGAAAAGGAGCTTCCCTTCAAATCTTTTAAGAAGGAGGAAAGGCGCTCGCCTTCAAATCTTTTAAGAAGGAGAAAGGGAGCTCGCATTCAACTCTTTGAAGACGGAGAAAAGGAGCTCGCCTTAAAATCTTTTAAGAAGGAGGAAGGGCGCTCGCCTTCAAATCTTTTAAGAAGGAGAAAGGGAGCTCTCACTCAACTCTTTGAAGAGGGAGAAAAGGAGCTTCCCTTCAAATCTTTTAAGAAGGAGGAAAGGCGCTCGCCTTCAAATCTTTTAAGAAGGAGAAAGGGAGCTCGCCTTAAAATCATTTAAGAAGGAGTAAGGGCGCTCGCCTTCAAATCTTTTAAGAAGGAGAAAGGGAGCTCTCACTCAACTCTTTGAAGAGTGAGAAAAGGAGCTTCCCTTCAAATCTTTTAAGGAGGAGGAAGGGCGCTCGCCTTCAAGTCTTTTAAGAAGGAGGAAGGGCACTCGCCTTCAAATCTTTTAAGAAGGAGAAAGGGAGCTCGCACTCAACTCTTTGAAGAGGGAGAAAAGGAGCTCGCCTTCAAATCTTTTAAGAAGAAGAAAAGGAGCTCACCTTCAAATCTTTAGAGAAGGAGAAAGGGCGCTCGCCTTCAGATCTTTTAAGAAGGAGAAAGAGCACTCGCACTCAACTCTTTGAAGAGGGAGAATGGGAGCTCGCACTCAAATCTTTTAAGAAGGAGTAAGGGAGCTCACCTTCAAATCTTTTAAGAAGGAGGAAGGGAGCTCGCACTCAACTCTTTGAAGAGGGAGAAAGGGAGCTCACACTCAACTCTTTGAAGAGGGAGAAAATGCGCTCACACTCAACTCTTTTAAGAAGGAGAAATTGCGCTCGCCTTCAAATCTTTTAAGAGGGAGAAAGGGAGCTCGCATTCAACTCTTTGAAGAGGGAGAAAAGGAGCTCGCCTTCAAATCTTTTAAGAAGGAGGAAGGGCGCTCGCCTTCAAATCTTTTAAGAAGGAGAAAGGGAGCTCTCACTCAACTCTTTGAAGAGGGAGAAAAGGAGCTTCCCTTCAAATCTTTTAAGAAGGAGGAAAGGCGCTCGCCTTCAAATCTTTTAAGAAGGAGAAAGGGAGCTCGCATTCAACTCTTTGAAGACGGAGAAAAGGAGCTCGCCTTAAAATCTTTTAAGAAGGAGAAAGGGAGCTCGCACTCAAATCTTTTAAGAAGGAGAAAGGGAGCTCGCACTCAACTTTTTGAAGAGGGAGAATGGGAGCTCGCCTTAAAATCTTTTAAGAAGGAGAAAGGGAGCTCGCACTCAACTCTTTGAAGAGGGAGAAAAGGAGCTCACCTTCAAATCATTTAAGAAGGAGGAAGGGCGCTCGCCTTCAAATCTTTTAAGAAGGAGAAAGGGAGCTCGCACTCAACTCTTTGAAGAGGGACAATGGGAGCTCGCACTCAACTCTTTGAAGAGGGACAATGGGAGCTCGCCTTAAAATCTTTTAAGAAGGAGAAAGGGAGCTCGCACTCAACTCTTTGAAGAGGGAGAATGGGAGCTCGCCTTTAAATCTTTTAAGAAGGAGAAAGGGAGCTCGCACTCAACTCTTTGAAGAGGGAGAAAAGGAGCTCACCTTCAACTCTATGAAGAGGGAGAAAAGGAGCTCGCCTTAAAATCTTTTAAGAAGGAGAAAGGGAGCTCGCACTCAACACTTTGAAGAGGGAGAAAAGGAGCTCGCCTTCAAATCATTTAAGAAGGAGGAAGGGCGCTCGCCTTCAAATCTTTTAAGAAGGAGAAAGGGAGCTCGCATTCAACTCTTTGAAGACGGAGAAAAGGAGCTCGCCTTAAAATCATTTAAGAAGGAGTAAGGGCGCTCGCCTTCAAATCTTTTAAGAAGGAGAAAGGGAGCTCTCACTCAACTCTTTGAAGAGTGAGAAAAGGAGCTTCCCTTCAAATCTTTTAAGGAGGAGGAAGGGCGCTCGCCTTCAAGTCTTTTAAGAAGGAGGAAGGGCACTCGCCTTCAAATCTTTTAAGAAGGAGAAAGGGAGCTCGCACTCAACTCTTTGAAGAGGGAGAAAAGGAGCTCGCCTTCAAATCTTTTAAGAAGAAGAAAAGGAGCTCACCTTCAAATCTTTAGAGAAGGAGAAAGGGCGCTCGCCTTCAGATCTTTTAAGAAGGAGAAAGAGCACTCGCACTCAACTCTTTGAAGAGTGAGAAAAGGAGCTTCCCTTCAAATCTTTTAAGAAGGAGGAAAGGCGCTCGCCTTCAAATCTTTTAAGAATGAGAAAGGGAGCTCGCATTCAACTCTTTGAAGAGGGAGAAAAGGAGCTCGCCTTGAAATCTTTTAAGAAGGAGGAAGGGCGCTCGCCTTCAAATCTTTTAAGAAGGAGAAAGGGAGCTCTCACTCAACTCTTTGAAGAGGGAGAAAAGGAGCTTCCCTTCAAATCTTTTAAGAAGGAGGAAAGGCGCTCGCCTTCAAATCTTATAAGAAGGAGTAAGGGAGCTCGCATTTAACTCTTTGAAGACGGAGAAAAGGAGCTCGCCTTAAAATCTTTTAAGAAGGAGAAAGGGAGCTCGCACTCAAATCTTTTAAGAAGGAGAAAGGGAGCTCGCACTCAACTCTTTGAAGAGGGAGAATGGGAGCTCGCCTTAAAATCTTTTAAGAAGGAGAAAGGGAGCTCGCACTAAACTCTTTGAAGAGGGAGAAAAGGAGCTCACCTTCAAATCATTTAAGAAGGAGGAAGGGCGCTCGCCTTCAAATCTTTTAAGAAGGAGAAAGGGAGCTCGCACTCAACTCTTTGAAGAGGGACAATGGGAGCTCGCACTCAACTCTTTGAAGAGGGACAATGGGAGCTCGCCTTAAAATCTTTTAAGAAGGAGAAAGGGAGCTCGCACTCAACTCTTTGAAGAGGGAGAATGGGAGCTCGCCTTTAAATCTTTTAAGAAGGAGAAAGGGAGCTCGCACTCAACTCTTTGAAGAGGGAGAAAAGGAGCTCACCTTCAACTCTATGAAGAGAGAGAAAAGGAGCTCGCCTTAAAATCTTTTAAGAAGGAGAAAGGGAGCTCGCACTCAACACTTTGAAGAGGGAGAAAAGGAGCTCGCCTTCAAATCATTTAAGAAGGAGGAAGGGCGCTCGCCTTCAAATCTTTTAAGAAGGAGAAGGGGAGCTCGCACTCAACTCTTTGAAGAGGGAGAAAAGGAGCTTCCCTTCAAATCTTTTAAGAAGGAGGAAAGGCGCTCGCCTTCAAATCTTTTAAGAAGGAGAAAGGGAGCTCGCACTCAACTCTTTGAAGAGGGAGAAAAGGAGCTTGCCTTCAAATCTTTTAAGAATGAGGAAGGGCGCTCACCTTCAAATCTTTTAAGAAGGAGAAAGGGAGCTCACCTTCAAATCTTTTAAGAAGGAGGAAGGGCGCTCGCCTTCAAGTCTTTTAAGAAGGAGGAAGGGCGCTCGCCTTCAAATCTTTTAAGAAGGAGAAAGGGAGCTCGCACTTAATTCTTTGAAGAGGGAGAAAAGGAGCTCGCCTTCAAATCTTTTAAGAAGAAGAAAAGGAGCTCACCTTCAAATCTTTAGAGAAGGAGAAAGGGCGCTCGCCTTCAGATCTTTTAAGAATGAGAAAGGGAGCTCGCATTCAACTCTTTGAAGAGGGAGAAAAGGAGCTCGCCTTAAAATCTTTTAAGAAGGAGAAAGGCAGCTCGCACTCAACACTTTGAAGAGGGAGAAAAGGAGCTCGCCTTCAAATCATTTAAGAAGGAGGAAGGGCGCTCGCCTTCAAATCTTTTAAGAAGGAGAAAGGGAGCTCGCACTCAACTCTTTGAAGAGGGAGAAAAGGAGCTTCCCTTCAAATCTTTTAAGAAGGAGGAAAGGCGCTCGCCTTCAAATCTTTTAAGAAGGAGAAAGGGAGCTCGCACTCAACTCTTTGAAGAGGGAGAAAAGGAGCTTGCCTTCAAATCTTTTAAGAATGAGGAAGGGCGCTCACCTTCAAATCTTTTAAGAAGGAGAAAGGGAGCTCACCTTCAAATCTTTTAAGAAGGAGGAAGGGCGCTCGCCTTCAAGTCTTTTAAGAAGGAGGAAGGGCGCTCGCCTTCAAATCTTTTAAGAAGGAGAAAGGGAGCTCGCACTTAATTCTTTGAAGAGGGAGAAAAGGAGCTCGCCTTCAAATCTTTTAAGAAGAAGAAAAGGAGCTCACCTTCAAATCTTTAGAGAAGGAGAAAGGGCGCTCGCCTTCAGATCTTTTAAGAAGGAGAAAGGGAGCTCTCACTCAACTCTTTGAAGAGGGAGAAAAGGAGCTTCCCTTCAAATCTTTTAAGAAGGAGGAAAGGCGCTCGCCTTCAAATCTTTTAAGAAGGAGAAAGGGAGCTCGCATTCAACTCTTTGAAGACGGAGAAAAGGAGCTCGCCTTCAAATCATTTAAGAAGGAGTAAGGGCGCTCGCCTTCAAATCTTTTAAGAAGGAGAAAGGGAGCTCTCACTCAACTCTTTGAAGAGTGAGAAAAGGAGCTTCCCTTCAAATCTTTTAAGGAGGAGGAAAGGCGCTCGCCTTCAAATCTTTTAAGAAGGAGAAAGGGAGCTCGCACTGAACTCTTTGAAGAGGGAGAATGGGAGCTCGCCTTAAAATCTTTTAAGAAGGAGAAAGGGAGCTCACACTCAAATCTTTTAAGAAGGAGAAAGGGAGCTCGCACTCAACTCTTTGAAGAGGGAGAATGGGAGCTCGCCTTAAAATCTTTTAAGAAGGAGAAAGGGAGCTCGCACTCAGTTCTTTGAAGAGGGAGAAAAGGAGCTCACCTTCAACTCTATGAAGAGGGAGAAAAGGAGCTCGCCTTAAAATCTTTTAAGAAGGAGAAAGGGAGCTCGCACTCAACTCTTTGAAGAGGGAGAAAAGGAGCTCGCCTTCAAATCTTTTAAGAAGGAGGAAGGGCGCTCGCCTTCAAATCTTTTAAGAAGGAGAAAGGGAGCTCACCTTCAAATCTTTTAAGAAGGAGGAAGGGCGCTCGCCTTCAAATCTTTTAAGAAGGAGAAAGGGAACTCGCACTCAACTCTTTGAAGTGGGAGAAAAGGAGCTCGCCTTCAAATCTTTTAAGAAGGAGGGAGGGCGTTCGCCTTCAAATATTTTAAGAAGGAGAAACGGAGCTCGCACTCAACTCTTTGAAGAGGAAGAAAGGGAGCTTGCACTCAACTCTTTGAAGAGGGAGAAAAAGAGCTCGCCTTCAAATCTTTTAAGAAGGAGAAAGGGAGCTCACCTTCAAATCTTTTAAGAAGGAGGAAGGGAGCTCGCACTCATCTCTTTGAAGAGGGAGAAAGGGAGCTCACACTCAACTCTTTGAAGAGGGAGAAAATGCGCTCACACTCAACTCTTTTAAGAAGGAGAAATTGCGCTCGCCTTCAAATCTTTTATGAAGGAGAAAGGGAGCTCGCACTCAACTCTTTGAAGAGGGAGAAAAGGAGCTCGCCTTCAAATCTTTTAAAAAGGAGGAAGGGCGCTCGCCTTCAAATCTTTTAAGAAGGAGAAAGGGAGCTCACCTTCAAATCTTTTAAGAGGGAGAAAAGGAGCTCGCCTTCAAATCTTTTAAGAAGGAGGAAGGGCGCTCGCCTTCAAATCTTTTAAGAAGGAGAAAGGGAGCTCACCTTCAAATCTTTTAAGATGGAGGAAGGGAACTCGCACTCAACTCTTTGAAGAGGGAGAAAAGGAGCTCGCCTTCAAATCTTTTAAGAAGGAGGAAGGGCGTTCGCCTTCAAATATTTTAAGAAGGAGAAACGGAGCTCGCACTCAACTCTTTGAAGAGGGAGAAAAAGAGCTCGCCTTCAAATCTTTTAAGAAGGAGAAAGGGAGCTCACCTTCAAATCTTTTAAAAAGGAGGAAGGGAGCTCGCACTCAACTCTTTGAAGAGGGAGAAAGGGAGCTCACACTCAACTCTTTGAAGAGGGAGAAAATGCGCTCACACTCAACTCTTTTAAGAAGGAGAAACGGAGCTCGCACTCAACTCTTTGAAGAGGGAGAAAAAGAGCTCGCCTTCAAATCTTTTAAGAAGGAGAAACGGAGCTCACCTTCAAATCTTTTAAAAAGGAGGAAGGGAGCTCGCACTCAACTCTTTGAAGAGGGAGAAAGGGAGCTCACACTCAACTCTTTGAAGAGGGAGAAAATGCGCTCACACTCAACTCTTTTAAGAAGGAGAAATTGCGCTCGCCTTCAAATCTTTTAAGAAGGAGAAAGGGAGCTCGCACTCAACTCTTTGAAGAGGGAGAAAAGGAGCTTGCCTTCAAATCTTTTAAGAAGGAGGAAGGGCGCTCACCTTCAAATCTTTTAAGAAGGAGAAAGGGAGCTCACCTTCAAATCTTTTAAGAAGGAGGAAGGGCGCTCGCCTTCAAGTCTTTTAAGAAGGAGGAAGGGCGCTCGCCTTCAAATCTTTTAAGAAGGAGAAAGGGAGCTCGCACTCAACTCTTTGAAGAGGGAGAAAAGGAGCTCGCCTTCAAATCTTTTAAGAAGAAGAAAAGGAGCTCACCTTCAAATCTTTAGAGAAGGAGAAAGGGCGCTCGCCTTCAGATCTTTTAAGAAGGAGAAAGAGCACTCGCACTCAACTCTTTGAAGAGTGAGAAAAGGAGCTTCCCTTCAAATCTTTTAAGAAGGAGGAAAGGCGCTCGCCTTCAAATCTTTTAAGAATGAGAAAGGGAGCTCGCATTCAACTCTTTGAAGAGGGAGAAAAGGAGCTCGCCTTCAAATCTTTTAAGAAGGAGGAAGGGCGCTCGCCTTCAAATCTTTTAAGAAGGAGAAAGGGAGATCTCACTCAACTCTTTGAAGAGTGAGAAAAGGAGCTTCCCTTCAAATCTTTTAAGGAGGAGGAAAGGCGCTCGCCTTCAAATCTTTTAAGAAGGAGAAAGGGAGCTCGCACTCAACTCTTTGAAGAGGGAGAATGGGAGCTCGCCTTAAAATCTTTTAAGAAGGAGAAAGGGAGCTCGCAATCAAATCTTTTAAGAAGGAGAAAGGTAGCTCGCACTCAACTCTTTGAAGAGGGAGAATGGGAGCTCGCCTTAAAATCTTTTAAGAAGGAGAAAGGGAGCTCGCACTCAGTTCTTTGAAGAGGGAGAAAAGGAGCTCACCTTCAACTCTATGAAGAGGGAGAAACGGAGCTCGCCTTAAAATCTTTTAAGAAGGAGAAAGGGAGCTCGCACTCAACTCTTTGAAGAGGGAGAAAAGGAGCTCACCTTCAAATCTTTTAAGAAGGAGGAAGGGCGCTCGCCTTCAAATCTTTTAAGAAGGAGAAAGGGAGCTCACCTTCAAATCTTTAAAGAAGGAGGAAGGGCGCTCGCCTTCAAATCTTTTAAGAAGGAGAAAGGGAACTCACACTCAACTCTTTGAAGAGGGAGAAAAGGAGCTCGCCTTCAAATCTTTTAAGAATTAGGAAGGGCGTTCGCCTTCAAATATTTTAAGAAGGAGAAACGGAGCTCGCACTCAACTCTTTGAAGAGGAAGAAAGGGAGCTCGCACTCAACTCTTTGAAGAGGGAGAAAAGGAGCTTGCCTTCAAATCTTTTAAGAAGGAGGAAGGGCGCTCACCTTCAAATCTTTTAAGAAGGAGAAAGGGAGCTCACCTTCAAATCTTTTAAGAAGGAGGAAGGGCGCTCGCCTTCAAGTCTTTTAAGAAGGAGGAAGGGCGCTCGCCTTCAAATCTTTTAAGAAGGAGAAAGGGAGCTCGCACTCAACTCTTTGAAGAGGGAGAAAAGGAGCTCGCCTTCAAATCTTTTAAGAAGAAGAAAAGGAGCTCACCTTCAAATCTTTAGAGAAGGAGAAAGGGCGCTCGCCTTCAGATCTTTTAAGAAGGAGAAAGAGCACTCGCACTCAACTCTTTGAAGAGTGAGAAAAGGAGCTTCCCTTCAAATCTTTTAAGAAGGAGGAAAGGCGCTCGCCTTCAAATCTTTTAAGAATGAGAAAGGGAGCTCGCATTCAACTCTTTGAAGAGGGAGAAAAGGAGCTCGCCTTCAAATCTTTTAAGAAGGAGGAAGGGCGCTCGCCTTCAAATCTTTTAAGAAGGAGAAAGGGAGATCTCACTCAACTCTTTGAAGAGTGAGAAAAGGAGCTTCCCTTCAAATCTTTTAAGGAGGAGGAAAGGCGCTCGCCTTCAAATCTTTTAAGAAGGAGAAAGGGAGCTCGCACTCAACTCTTTGAAGAGGGAGAATGGGAGCTCGCCTTAAAATCTTTTAAGAAGGAGAAAGGGAGCTCGCAATCAAATCTTTTAAGAAGGAGAAAGGTAGCTCGCACTCAACTCTTTGAAGAGGGAGAATGGGAGCTCGCCTTAAAATCTTTTAAGAAGGAGAAAGGGAGCTCGCACTCAGTTCTTTGAAGAGGGAGAAAAGGAGCTCACCTTCAACTCTATGAAGAGGGAGAAACGGAGCTCGCCTTAAAATCTTTTAAGAAGGAGAAAGGGAGCTCGCACTCAACTCTTTGAAGAGGGAGAAAAGGAGCTCACCTTCAAATCTTTTAAGAAGGAGGAAGGGCGCTCGCCTTCAAATCTTTTAAGAAGGAGAAAGGGAGCTCACCTTCAAATCTTTAAAGAAGGAGGAAGGGCGCTCGCCTTCAAATCTTTTAAGAAGGAGAAAGGGAACTCGCACTCAACTCTTTGAAGAGGGAGAAAAGGAGCTCGCCTTCAAATCTTTTAAGAATTAGGAAGGGCGTTCGCCTTCAAATATTTTAAGAAGGAGAAACGGAGCTCGCACTCAACTCTTTGAAGAGGAAGAAAGGGAGCTCGCACTCAACTCTTTGAAGAGGGAGAAAAAGAGCTCGCCTTCAAATCTTTTAAGAAGGAGTAAGGGAGCTCACCTTCAAATCTTTTAAGAAGGACAAAGGGAGCTCGCACTCAACTCTTTGAAGAGGGAGAAAGGGAGCTCACACTCAACTCTTTGAAGAGGGAGAAAATGCGCTCACACTCAACTCTTTTAAGAAGGAGAAATTGCGCTCGCCTTCAAATCTTTTAAGAAGGAGAAAGGGAGCTCGCACTCAACTCTTTGAAGAGGGAGAAAAGGAGCTCGCCTTCAAATCTTTTAAAAAGGAGGAAGGGCGCTCGCTTTCAAATCTTTTAAGAAGGAGAAAGGGAGCTCACCTTCAAATCTTTTAAGAAGGAGGAAGGGCGCTCGCCTTTAAGTCTTTTATGAAGGAGGAAGGGCGCTCGCCTTCAAATCTTTTAAGAAGGAGAAAGGGAGCTCGCACTCAACTCTTTGAAGAGGGAGAAAAAGAGCTCGCCTTCAAATCTTTTAAGAAGGAGAAAGGGAGCTCGCCTTCGAATCTTTTAAGAAGGAGGAAGGGAGCTAGCAATCAACTCTTTGAAGAGGGAGAAAGGAAGCTCGCATTCAACTCTTTGAAGAGGGAGAAAGTGCGCTCACACTCAACTCTTTTAAGAAGGAGTAAGTGCGCTCTCCTTCAAATCTTTTGAGAAGAAGCAAGGGAGCTCGCCTTCAAATCTTTTAAGAAGGAGAAAGGGAGCTCGCACTCAACTCTTTGAAGAGGGAGAAAGGGAGCTCACACTCAACTCTTTGAAGAGGGAGAAAGGGAGCTCGCACTCAACTCTTTGAAGAAGGAGATAGGGAGCTCGCACTCAACTCTTTGAAGAGGGAGAAAAAGACCTGGCCTTCAAATCTTTTAAGAAGGAGAAAGGGCGCTCGTTTTCAAATCTTTTAAGAAGGAGAAAGGGAGCTCGCACTCAACTCTTTGAAGAGGGAGAAACGGAGCTCGCCTTCAAATCTTTAAAGAAGGAGAAATTGAGCTCCCCTTCAAATCTTTTAAGAAGGAGAAAGGGAGCTCGCACTCAACTCTTTGAAGAGGGAGAAAAGGAGTTCGCCTTCAAATCGTTTAAGATGGAGGAAGGGCGCTTGCCTTCAAATCTTTTAAGAAGGAGAAAGGGAGCTCGCACTGAACTCTTTGAAGAGGGAGAAAAGGAGCTCGCCTTCAAATCTTTTAAGAAGGAGAAAGGGAGCTCGCACTCAACTCTTTGAAGAGGGAGAAAGTGCGCTCACACTCAACTCTTTTAAGAAGGAGAAAGTGCGCTCGCCTTCAAATCTTTTAAGAAGGAGATAGGGAGCTCGAATCAAATCTTTGAAAAGGGAGAAAGGGAGCTCACACTCAACTCATTTAAGAAGGAGAAAGTGCGCTCGCCTTCAAATCTTTTAAGAAGGAGAAAGGGAGCTCGCCTTCAAATCTTTTAAGAAGGAGAAAGGGTGCTCGCACTCAACTCTTTGAAGAGGGAGAAAGGGAGCTCACACTCAACTCTTTGAAGAGGGAGAAAGGGAGCTCACACTCAACTCTTTGAAGAGGGAGAAAGGGAGCTCGCACTCAACTCTTTTAAGAGGGAGAAAGGGAGCTCGCCTTCAAATCTTTTAAGAAGGAGAAATTGAGCTCCCCTTCAAATCTTTTAAGAAGGAGAAAGGGAGCTCGCACTCAACTCTTTGAAGAGGGAGAAAAGGAGCTCGCCTTCAAATCGTTTAAGATGGAGGAAGGGCACTCGCCTTCAAATCTTTTAAGAAGGAGAAAGGGAGCTCGCACTCAACTCTTTGAAGAGGGAGAAATTGCGCTCACACTCAACTCTTTTAAGAAGGAGAAAGTGCGCTCGCCTTCAAATCTTTGAAGAGGGAGAAAGGGAGCTCACACTCAACTCTTTGAAGAAGGAGAAATTGAGCTCCCCTTCAAATCTTTTAAGAAGGAGAAAGGGAGCTCGCACTCAACTCTTTGAAGAGGGAAAAAGTGCGCTCACACTCAACTCTTTTAAGAAGGAGAAAGTGCGCTCGCCTTCAAATCTTTTAAGAAGGAGAAAGGGAGCTCGCACTCAACTCTTTGAAGAGGGAGAAAGGGAGCTCACACTCAACTCTTTGAAGAGGGAGAAAGGGAGCTCGCACTCAACTCTTTGAAGAAGGAGATAGGGAGCTCGCACTCAACTCTTTGAAGAGGGAGAAAAGGAGCTCGCCTTCAAATCTTTTAAGAAGGAGAAAGGGAGCTCGCCTTCAAATCTTTTAAGAAGGAGAAAGGGTGCTCGCACTCAACTCTTTGAAGAGGGAGAAAGGGAGGTCACACTCAACTCTTTGAAGAGGGAGAAAGGGAGCTCACACTCAACTCTTTGAAGAGGGAGAAAGGGAGCTCGCACTCAACTCTTTGACGAGGGAGAAAGGGAGCTCGCCTTCAAATCTTTTAAGAAGGAGAAATTGAGCTCCCCTTCAAATCTTTTAAGAAGGAGAAAGGGAGCTCGCACTCAACTCTTTGAAGAGGGAGAAAAGGAGCTCGCCTTCAAATCGTTTAAGATGGAGGAAGGGCGCTTGCCTACAAATCTTTTAAGAAGGAGAAAGGGAGCTCGCACTCAACTCTTTGAAGAGGGAGAAAAGGAGCTCGCCTTCAAATCTTTTAAGAAGGAGAAAGGGAGCTCGCACTCAACTCTTTGAAGAGGGAGAACGTGCGCTCACACTCAACTCTTTTAAGAAGGAGAAAGTGCGCTCGCCTTCAAATCTTTTAAGAAGGAGAAAGGGAGCTGGCCTTTAAATCTTTGAAGAGGGAGAAAGGGAGCTCACACTCAACTCTTTGAAGAAGGAGAAAGTGCGCTCGCCTTCAAATCTTTTAAGAAGGAGAAAGGGAGCTCGCACTCAACTCTTTGAAGAGGGAAAAAGTGCGCTCACACTCAACTCTTTTAAGAAGGAGAAAGTGCGCTCGCCTTCAAATCTTTTTAGAAGGAGAAAGTGAGCTCGCCTTCAAATCTTTGAAGAGGGAGAAAGGGAGCTCACACTCAACTCTTTTAAGAAGGAGAAAGTGCGCTCGCCTTCAAATCTTTTCAGAAGGAGAAAGGGAGCTGGCCTTTAAATCTTTGAAGAGGGAGAAAGGGAGCTCACACTCAAATCTTTTAAGAAGGAGAAAGGGCGCTCGCCTTCAAATCTTTTAAGAAGGAGAAAGGGAGCTCGCACTCAACTCTTTGAAGAGGGAAAAAGTGCGCTCACACTCAACTCTTTTAAGAAGGAGAAAGTGCACTTGCCTTCAAATCTTTTAAGAAGGAGAAAGGGAGCTCGCACTCAACTCTTTGAAGAGGGAGAACGTGCGCTCACACTCAACTCTTTTAAGAAGGAGAAAGTGCGCTCGCCTTCAAATCTTTTAAGAAGGAGAAAGGGAGCTGGCCTTTAAATCTTTGAAGAGGGAGAAAGGGAGCTCACACTCAAATCTTTTAAGAAGGAGAAAGGGCGCTCGCCTTCAAATCTTTTAAGAAGGAGAAAGGGAGCTCGCACTCAACTCTTTGAAGAGGGAAAAAGTGCGCTCACACTCAACTCTTTTAAGAAGGAGAAAGTGCGCTCGCCTTCAAATCTTTTAAGAAGGAGAAAGGGAGCTCGCCTTCAAATCTTTGAAGAGGGAGAAAGGGAGCTCACACTCAACTCTTTGAAGAGGGAGAAAGGGAGCTCACACTCAACTCTTTGAAGAGGGAGAAAGGGAGCTCACACTCAACTCTTTGAAGAGGGAGAAAGGGAGCTTGACTTCAAATCTTTTAAGAAGGAGAAATTGAGCTCCCCTTCAAATCTTTTAAGAAGGAGAAAGGGAGCTCGCACTCAACTCTTTGAAGAGGGAGAAAAGGAGCTCGCCTTCAAATCTTTTAAGATGGAGGAAGGGCGCTCGCCTTCAAATCTTTTAAGAAGGAGAAAGGGAGCTTGCACTCAACTCTTTTAACAAGGAGAAAGTGCGCTCGCCTTCAAATCTTTTAAGAAGGAGAAATGGAGCTCGCACTCAACTCTTTGAAGAGGGAGAAAAGGAGCTCGCCTTCAAATCTTTTAAGAAGGAGGAAGGGCGCTCGCCTTCAAATTTTTAAGAAGGAGGAAGGGCGTTCGCCTTCAAATATTTTAAGAAGGAGAAACGGAACTCGCACTCAACTCTTTGAAGAGGGAGAATGGGAGCTCGCACTCAACTTTTTGAAGAGGGAGAAAAGGAGCTCGCCTTCAAATCTTTGAAGAAGGAGGAAGGGCGCTCGCCTTCGAATCTTTTAAGAAGGAGAAAGGGAGCTCGCACTCAACTCTTTGAAGAGGGAGAAAAAGAGCTCGCCTTCAAATCTTTTAAGAAGGAGAAAGGGAGCTCGCCTTCAAATATTTTAAGAAGGAGAAACGGAGCTCGCACTCAACTCTTTGAAGAGGGAGAATGGGAGCTCGCACTCAACTTTTTGAAGAGGGAGAAAAGGAGCTCGCCTTCAAATCTTTGAAGAAGGAGGAAGGGCGCTCGCCTTCGAATCTTTTAAGAAGGAGAAAGGGAGCTCGCACTCAACTCTTTGAAGAGGGAGAAAAAGACCTGGCCTTCAAATCTTTTAAGAAGGAGAAAGGGCGCTCGTTTTCAAATCTTTTAAGAAGGAGAAAGGGAGCTCGCACTCAACTCTTTGAAGAGGGAGAAAAGGAGCTCGCCTTCAAATCTTTTAAGAAGGAGAAATTGAGCTCCCCTTCAAATCGTTTAAGAAGGAGAAAGGGAGCTCGCACTCAACTCTTTGAAGAGGGAGAAAAGGAGCTCGCCTTCAAATCGTTTAAGATGGAGAAAGGGCGCTTGCCTTCAAATCTTTTAAGAAGGAGAAAGGGAGCTCGCACTCAACTCTTTGAAGAGGGAGAAAAGGAGCTCGCCTTCAAATCTTTTAAGAAGGAGAAAGGGAGCTCGCACTCAACTCTTTGAAGAGGGAGAAAGTGCGCTCACACTCAACACTTTTAAGAAGGAGAAAGTGCGCTCGCCTTCAAATCTTTTAAGAAGGAGATAGGGAGCTCGAATCAAATCTTTGAAGAGGGAGAAAGGGAGCTCACACTCAACTCTTTGAAGAAGGAGAAAAGGAGCTCGCCTTCAAACCTTTTAAGAAGGAGGAAGGGCGCTCGCCTTCAAATCTTTTAAGAAGGAGAAAGGGAGCTCGCACTCATCCCTTTGAAGAGGGAGAAAGTGCGCTCACACTCAACTCATTTAAGAAGGTGAAAGTGCGCTCGCCTTCAAATCTTTTAAGAAGGAGAAAGGGAGCTCGCCTTCAAATCTTTTAAGAAGGAGAAAGGGTGCTCGCACTCAACTCTTTGAAGAGGGAGAAAGGGAGCTCACACTCAACTCTTTGAAGAGGGAGAAAGGGAGCTCACACTCAACTCTTTGAAGAGGGAGAAAGGGAGCTCGCACTCAACTCTTTGAAGAGGGAGAAAGGGAGCTCGCCTTCAAATCTTTTAAGAAGGAGTAATTGAGCTCCCCTTCAAATCTTTTAAGAAGGAGAAAGGGAGCTCGCACTCAACTCTTTGAAGAGGGAGAAAAGGAGCTCGCCTTCAAATCGTTTAAGATGGAGGAAGGGCGCTCGCCTTCAAATCTTTTAAGAAGGAGAAAGGGAGCTCGCACTCAACTCTTTGAAGAGGGAGAAATTGCGCTCACACTCAACTCTTTTAAGAAGGAGAAAGTGCGCTCGCCTTCAAATCTTTAAAGAAGGAGAAAGGGAGCTCGCCTTCAAATCTTTGAAGAGGGAGAAAGGGAGCTCACACTCAACTCTTTGAAGAGGGAGAAAGGGAGCTCACACTCAACTCTTTGAAGAGGGAGAAAGGGAGCTCACACTCAACTCTTTGAAGAGGGAGAAAGGGAGCTCGCACTCAACTCTTTAAAGAGGGAGAAAAGGAGCTCGCCTTCAAACCTTTTAAGAAGGAGGAAGGGCGCTCGTTTTCAAATCTTTTAAGAAGGAGAAAGGGAGCTCGCCTTCAAATCTTTTAAGAAGGAGAAAGGGTGCTCGCACTCAACTCTTTGAAGAGGGAGAAAGGGAGCTCACACTCAACTCTTTGAAGAGGGAGAAAGGAAGCTCACACTCAACTCTTTGAAGAGGGAGAAAGGGAGCTTTCACTCAACTCTTTGAAGAGGGAGAAAGGGAGCTCGCCTTCAAATCTTTTAAGAAGGAGAAATTGAGCTCCCCTTCAAATCTTTTAAGAAGGAGAAAGGGAGCTCGCACTCAACTCTTTGAAGAGGGAGAAAAGGAGCTCGCCTTCAAATCTTTTAAGAAGGAGAAAGGGAGCTCGCACTCAACTCTTTGAAGAGGGAGAAAGGGAGCTCACACTCAACTCTTTTAAGAAGGAGAAAGTGCGCTCGCTTTCAAATCTTTTAAGAAGGAGAAAGGGAGCTCGCCTTCAAATCTTTGAAGAGGGAGAAAGGGAGCTTTCACTCAACTCTTTGAAGAGGGAGAAAGGGAGCTCGCCTTCAAATCTTTTAAGAAGGAGAAATTGAGCTCCCCTTCAAATCTTTTAAGAAGGAGAAAGGGAGCTCGCCTTCAAATCTTTTAAGAAGGAGAAAGGGAGCTCGCCTTCAAATCTTTGAAGAGGGAGAAAGGGAGCTCACACTCAACTCTTTGAAGAGGGAGAAAGGGAGCTCACACTCAACTCTTTTAAGAAGGAGAAAGTGCGCTCGCCTTCAAATCTTTTAAGAAGGAGAAAGGGAGCTCGCCTTCCAATCTTTGAAGAGGGAGAAAGGGAGCTCACACTTAACTCTTTGAAGAGGGAGAAAGTGCGCTCACACTCAACTCTTTTAAGAAGGAGAAAGTGCGCTCGCCTTCAAATCTTTTAAGAAGGAGAAAGGGAGCTCGCCTTCAAATCTTTGAAGAGGGAGAAAGGGAGCTCACACTCAACTCTTTGAAGAGGGAGAAAGTGCGCTCACACTCAACTCTTTTAAGAAGGAGAAAGTGCGCTCGCCTTCAAATCTTTTAAGAAGGAGAAAGGGAGCTCGCCTTCAAATCTTTTAAGAAGGGGAAAGGGAGCTTGACTTCAAATCTTTTAAGAAGGAGAAATTGAGCTCCCCTTCAAATCTTTTAAGAAGGAGAAAGGGAGCTCGCACTCAACTCTTTGAAGAGGGAGAAAAGGACCTCGCCTTCAAATCTTTTAAGATGGAGGAAGGGCGCTCGCCTTCAAATCTTTTAAGATGGAGGAAGGGCGCTCGCCTTCAAATCTTTTAAGAAGGAGAAAGGGAGCTTGCACTCAACTCTTTTAACAAGGAGAAAGTGCGCTCACCTTCAAATCTTTTAAGAAGGAGAAAGGGAGCTCGCACTCAACTCTTTGAAGAGGGAGAAAAGGAGCTCGCCTTCAAATCTTTTAAGAAGGAGGAAGGGCGCTCGCCTTCAAATCTTTTAAGAAGGAGGAAGGGCGTTCGCCTTCAAATATTTTAAGAAGGAGAAACGGAGCTCGCACTCAACTCTTTGAAGAGGGAGAATGGGAGCTCGCACTCAACTTTTTGAAGAGGGAGAAAAGGAGCTCGCCTTCAAATCTTTGAAGAAGGAGGAAGGGCGCTCGCCTTCGAATCTTTTAAGAAGGAGAAAGGGAGCTCGCCTTCGAATCTTTTAAGAAGGAGAAAGGGAGCTCGCACTCAACTCTTTGAAGAGGGAGAAAAAGAGCTCGCCTTCAAATCTTTTAAGAAGGAGAAAGGGAGCTCGCCTTCAAATCTTTTAAGAAGGAGGAAGGGAGCTAGCACTCAACTCTTTGAAGAGGAAGAAAGGAAGCTCGCATTCAACTCTTTGAAGAGGGAGAAAGTGCGCTCACACTCAACTCTTTTAAGAAGGAGAAAGTGCGCTCTCCTTCAAATCTTTTAAGAAGAAGCAAGGGAGCTCGCCTTCAAATCTTTTAAGAAGGAGAAAGGGAGCTCACACTCAACTCTTTGAAGAGGGAGAAAGGGAGCTCACACTCAACTCTTTGAAGAGGGAGAAAGGGAGCTCGCACTCAACTCTTTTAAGAAGGAGAAAGGGAGCTCGCACTCAACTCTTTGAAGAGGGAGAAAAGGAGCTCGCCTTCAAATCGTTTAAGATGGAGGAAGGGCGCTCGCCTTCAAATCTTTTAAGAAGGAGAAAGGGAGCTCGCACTCAACTCTTTGAAGAGGGAGAAATTGCGCTCACACTCAACTCTTTTAAGAAGGAGAAAGTGCGCTCGCCTTCAAATCTTTTAAGAAGGAGAAAGGGAGCTCGCCTTCAAATCTTTGAAGAGGGAGAAAGGGAGCTCACACTCAACTCTTTGAAGAAGGAGAAATTGAGCTCCCCTTCAAATCTTTTAAAAAGGAGAAAGGGAGCTCGCACTCAACTCTTTGAAGAGGGAAAAAGTGCGCTCACACTCAACTCTTTTAAGAAGGAGAAAGTGCGCTCGCCTTCAAATCTTTTAAGAAGGAGAAAGGGAGCTCGCACTCAACTCTTTGAAGAGGGAGAAAGGGAGCTCACACTCAACTCTTTGAAGAGGGAGAAAGGGAGCTCGCACTCAACTCTTTGAAGAAGGAGATAGGGAGCTCGCACTCAACTCTTTGAAGAGGGAGAAAAAGACCTGGCCTTCAAATCTTTTAAGAAGGAGAAAGGGCGCTCGTTTTCAAATCTTTTAAGAAGGAGAAAGGGAGCTCGCACTCAACTCTTTGAAGAGGGAGAAAAGGAGCTCGCCTTCAAATCTTTTAAGAAGGAGAAATTGAGCTCCCCTTCAAATCGTTTAAGAAGGAGAAAGGGAGCTCGCACTCAACTCTTTGAAGAGGGAGAAAAGGAGCTCGCCTTCAAATCGTTTAAGATGGAGAAAGGGCGCTTGCCTTCAAATCTTTTAAGAAGGAGAAAGGGAGCTCGCACTCAACTCTTTGAAGAGGGAGAAAAGGAGCTCGCCTTCAAATCTTTTAAGAAGGAGAAAGGGAGCTCGCACTCAACTCTTTGAAGAGGGAGAAAGTGCGCTCACACTCAACACTTTTAAGAAGGAGAAAGTGCGCTCGCCTTCAAATCTTTTAAGAAGGAGATAGGGAGCTCGAATCAAATCTTTGAAGAGGGAGAAAGGGAGCTCACACTCAACTCTTTGAAGAAGGAGAAAAGGAGCTCGCCTTCAAACCTTTTAAGAAGGAGGAAGGGCGCTCGCCTTCAAATCTTTTAAGAAGGAGAAAGGGAGCTCGCACTCATCTCTTTGAAGAGGGAGAAAGTGCGCTCACACTCAACTCATTTAAGAAGGAGAAAGTGCGCTCGCCTTCAAATCTTTTAAGAAGGAGAAAGGGAGCTCGCCTTCAAATCTTTTAAGAAGGAGAAAGGGAGCTCGCACTCATCTCTTTGAAGAGGGAGAAAGTGCGCTCACACTCAACTCATTTAAGAAGGAGAAAGGGAGCTCGCACTCAACTCTTTGAAGAAGGAGATAGGGAGCTCGCACTCAACTCTTTGAAGAGGGAGAAAAAGACCTGGCCTTCAAATCTTTTAAGAAGGAGAAAGGGCGCTCGTTTTCAAATCTTTTAAGAAGGAGAAAGGGAGCTCGCACTCAACTCTTTGAAGAGGGAGAAAAGGAGCTCGCCTTCAAATCTTTTAAGAAGGAGAAATTGAGCTCCCCTTCAAATCGTTTAAGAAGGAGAAAGGGAGCTCGCACTCAACTCTTTGAAGAGGGAGAAAAGGAGCTCGCCTTCAAATCGTTTAAGATGGAGAAAGGGCGCTTGCCTTCAAATCTTTTAAGAAGGAGAAAGGGAGCTCGCACTCAACTCTTTGAAGAGGGAGAAAAGGAGCTCGCCTTCAAATCTTTTAAGAAGGAGAAAGGGAGCTCGCACTCAACTCTTTGAAGAGGGAGAAAGTGCGCTCACACTCAACTCATTTAAGAAGGAGAAAGTGCGCTCGCCTTCAAATCTTTTAAGAAGGAGAAAGGGAGCTCGCCTTCAAATCTTTTAAGAAGGAGAAAGGGTGCTCGCACTCAACTCATTTAAGAAGGAGAAAGTGCGCTCGCCTTCAAATCTTTTAAGAAGGAGAAAGGGAGCTCGCACTCAACTCTTTGAAGAGGGAGAAAGGGAGCTCACACTCAACTCTTTGAAGAGGGAGAAAGGGAGCTCGCACTCAACTCTTTGAAGAAGGAGATAGGGAGCTCGCACTCAACTCTTTGAAGAGGGAGAAAAAGACCTGGCCTTCAAATCTTTTAAGAAGGAGAAAGGGCGCTCGTTTTCAAATCTTTTAAGAAGGAGAAAGGGAGCTCGCACTCAACTCTTTGAAGAGGGAGAAAAGGAGCTCGCCTTCAAATCTTTTAAGAAGGAGAAATTGAGCTCCCCTTCAAATCGTTTAAGAAGGAGAAAGGGAGCTCGCACTCAACTCTTTGAAGAGGGAGAAAAGGAGCTCGCCTTCAAATCGTTTAAGATGGAGAAAGGGCGCTTGCCTTCAAATCTTTTAAGAAGGAGAAAGGGAGCTCGCACTCAACTCTTTGAAGAGGGAGAAAAGGAGCTCGCCTTCAAATCTTTTAAGAAGGAGAAAGGGAGCTCGCACTCAACTCTTTGAAGAGGGAGAAAGTGCGCTCACACTCAACACTTTTAAGAAGGAGAAAGTGCGCTCGCCTTCAAATCTTTTAAGAAGGAGATAGGGAGCTCGAATCAAATCTTTGAAGAGGGAGAAAGGGAGCTCACACTCAACTCTTTGAAGAAGGAGAAAAGGAGCTCGCCTTCAAACCTTTTAAGAAGGAGGAAGGGCGCTCGCCTTCAAATCTTTTAAGAAGGAGAAAGGGAGCTCGCACTCATCTCTTTGAAGAGGGAGAAAGTGCGCTCACACTCAACTCATTTAAGAAGGAGAAAGTGCGCTCGCCTTCAAATCTTTTAAGAAGGAGAAAGGGAGCTCGCCTTCAAATCTTTTAAGAAGGAGAAAGGGAGCTCGCACTCATCTCTTTGAAGAGGGAGAAAGTGCGCTCACACTCAACTCATTTAAGAAGGAGAAAGGGAGCTCGCACTCAACTCTTTGAAGAAGGAGATAGGGAGCTCGCACTCAACTCTTTGAAGAGGGAGAAAAAGACCTGGCCTTCAAATCTTTTAAGAAGGAGAAAGGGCGCTCGTTTTCAAATCTTTTAAGAAGGAGAAAGGGAGCTCGCACTCAACTCTTTGAAGAGGGAGAAAAGGAGCTCGCCTTCAAATCTTTTAAGAAGGAGAAATTGAGCTCCCCTTCAAATCGTTTAAGAAGGAGAAAGGGAGCTCGCACTCAACTCTTTGAAGAGGGAGAAAAGGAGCTCGCCTTCAAATCGTTTAAGATGGAGAAAGGGCGCTTGCCTTCAAATCTTTTAAGAAGGAGAAAGGGAGCTCGCACTCAACTCTTTGAAGAGGGAGAAAAGGAGCTCGCCTTCAAATCTTTTAAGAAGGAGAAAGGGAGCTCGCACTCAACTCTTTGAAGAGGGAGAAAGTGCGCTCACACTCAACTCATTTAAGAAGGAGAAAGTGCGCTCGCCTTCAAATCTTTTAAGAAGGAGAAAGGGAGCTCGCCTTCAAATCTTTTAAGAAGGAGAAAGGGTGCTCGCACTCAACTCATTTAAGAAGGAGAAAGTGCGCTCGCCTTCAAATCTTTTAAGAAGGAGAAAGGGAGCTCGCCTTCAAATCTTTTAAGAAGGAGAAAGGGTGCTCGCACTCAACTCTTTGAAGAGGGAGAAAGGGAGCTCACACTCAACTCTTTGAAGAGGGAGAAAGGGAGCTCACACTCAACTCTTTGAAGAGGGAGAAAGGGAGCTCGCACTCAACTCTTTGAAGAGGGAGAAAGGGAGCTCGCCTTCAAATCTTTTAAGAAGGAGTAATTGAGCTCCCCTTCAAATCCTTTAAGAAGGAGAAAGGGAGCTCGCACTCAACTCTTTGAAGAGGGAGAAAAGGAGCTCGCCTTCAAATCGTTTAAGATGGAGGAAGGGCGCTCGCCTTCAAATCTTTTAAGAAGGAGAAAGGGAGCTCGCACTCAACTCTTTGAAGAGGGAGAAATTGCGCTCACACTCAACTCTTTTAAGAAGGAGAAAGTGCGCTCGCCTTCAAATCTTTTAAGAAGGAGAAAGGGAGCTCGCCTTCAAATCTTTGAAGAGGGAGAAAGGGAGCTCACACTCAACTCTTTGAAGAGGGAGAAAGTGAGCTCACACTCAACTCTTTGAAGAGGGAGAAAGGGAGCTCACACTCAACTCTTTGAAGAGGGAGAAAGGGAGCTCGCACTCAACTCTTTAAAGAGGGAGAAAAGGAGCTCGCCTTCAAACCTTTTAAGAAGGAGGAAGGGCGCTCGTTTTCAAATCTTTTAAGAAGGAGAAAGGGAGCTCGCCTTCAAATCTTTTAAGAAGGAGAAAGGGTGCTCGCACTCAACTCTTTGAAGAGGGAGAAAGGGAGCTCACACTCAACTCTTTGAAGAGGGAGAAAGGAAGCTCACACTCAACTCTTTGAAGAGGGAGAAAGGGAGCTTTCACTCAACTCTTTGAAGAGGGAGAAAAGGAGCTCGCACTCAACTCTTTGAAGAGGGAGAAAAGGAGCTCGCCTTCAAATCTTTTAAGAAGGAGAAAGGGAGCTCGCACTCAACTCTTTGAAGAGGGAGAAAGTGCGCTCACACTCAACTCTTTTAAGAAGGAGAAAGTGCGCTCGCCTTCAAATCTTTTAAGAAGGAGAAAGGGAGCTCGCCTTCAAATCTTTGAAGAGGGAGAAAGGGAGCTCACACTCAACTCTTTGAAGAGGGAGAAAGGGAGCTCACACTCAACTCTTTTAAGAAGGAGAAAGTGCGCTCGCCTTCAAATCTTTTAAGAAGGAGAAAGGGAGCTCGCCTTCAAATCTTTGAAGAGGGAGAAAGGGAGCTCACACTTAACTCTTTGAAGAGGGAGAAAGTGCGCTCACACTCAACTCTTTTAAGAAGGAGAAAGTGCGCTCGCCTTCAAATCTTTTAAGAAGGAGAAAGGGAGCTCGCCTTCAAATCTTTGAAGAGGGAGAAAGGGAGCTCACACTCAACTCTTTGAAGAGGGAGAAAGTGCGCTCACACTCAACTCTTTTAAGAAGGAGAAAGTGCGATCGCCTTCAAATCTTTTAAGAAGGAGAAAGGGAGCTCGCCTTCAAATCTTTGAAGAGGGAGAAAGGGAGCTCACACTCAACTCTTTTAAGAAGGAGAAAGTGCGCTCGCCTTCAAATCTTTTAAGAAGGAGAAAGGGAGCTCGCCTTCAAATCTTTGAAGAGGGAGAAAGGGAGCTCACACTCAACTCTTTGAAGAGGGAGAAAGTGCGCTCACACTCAACTCTTTTAAGAAGGAGAAAGTGCGCTCGCCTTCAAATCTTTTAAGAAGGAGAAAGGGAGCTCGCCTTCAAATCTTTTAAGAAGGAGAAAGGGAGCTTGACTTCAAATCTTTTAAGAAGGAGAAATTGAGCTCCCCTTCAAATCTTTTAAGAAGGAGAAAGGGAGCTCGCACTCAACTCTTTGAAGAGGGAGAAAAGGACCTCGCCTTCAAATCTTTTAAGATGGAGGAAGGGCGCTCGCCTTCAAATCTTTTAAGAAGGAGTAATTGAGCTCCCCTTCAAATCTTTTAAGAAGGAGAAAGGGAGCTCGCACTCAACTCTTTGAAGAGGGAGAAAAGGAGCTCGCCTTCAAATCGTTTAAGATGGAGGAAGGGCGCTCGCCTTCAAATCTTTTAAGAAGGAGAAAGGGAGCTCGCACTCAACTCTTTGAAGAGGGAGAAATTGCGCTCACACTCAACTCTTTTAAGAAGGAGAAAGTGCGCTCGCCTTCAAATCTTTTAAGAAGGAGAAAGGGAGCTCGCCTTCAAATCTTTGAAGAGGGAGAAAGGGAGCTCACACTCAACTCTTTGAAGAGGGAGAAAGGGAGCTCACACTCAACTCTTTGAAGAGGGAGAAAGGGAGCTCACACTCAACTCTTTGAAGAGGAAGAAAGGGAGCTCGCACTCAACTCTTTAAAGAGGGAGAAAAGGAGCTCGCCTTCAAACCTTTTAAGAAGGAGGAAAGGCGCTCGTTTTCAAATCTTTTAAGAAGGAGAAAGGGAGCTCGCCTTCAAATCTTTTAAGAAGGGAAAGGGTGCTCGCACTCAACTCTTTGAAGAGGGAGAAAGGGAGCTCACACTCAACTCTTTGAAGAGGGAGAAAGGAAGCTCACACTCAACTCTTTGAAGAGGGAGAAAGGGAGCTTTCACTCAACTCTTTGAAGAGGGAGAAAGGGAGCTCGCCTTCAAATCTTTTAAGAAGGAGAAATTGAGCTCCCCTTCAAATCTTTTAAGAAGGAGAAAGGGAGCTCGCACTCAACTCTTTGAAGAGGGAGAAAAGGAGCTCGCCTTCAAATCTTTGAAGAGGGAGAAAGGGAGCTCACACTTAACTCTTTGAAGAGGGAGAAAGTGCGCTCACACTCAACTCTTTTAAGAAGGTGAAAGTGCGCTCGCCTTCAAATCTTTTAAGAAGGAGAGAGGGAGCTCGCCTTCAAATCTTTGAAGAGGGAGAAAGGGAGCTCACACTCAACTCTTTGAAGAGGGAGAAAGTGCGCTCACACTCAACTCTTTTAAGAAGGAGAAAGTGCGCTCGCCTTCAAATCTTTTAAGAAGGAGAAAGGGAGCTCGCCTTCAAATCTTTTAAGAAGGAGAAAGGGAGCTTGACTTCAAATCTTTTAAGAAGGAGAAATTGAGCTCCCCTTCAAATCTTTTAAGAAGGAGAAAGGGAGCTCGCACTCAACTCTTTGAAGAGGGAGAAAAGGACCTCGCCTTCAAATCTTTTAAGAAGGAGTAATTGAGCTCCCCTTCAAATCTTTTAAGAAGGAGAAAGGGAGCTCGCACTCAACTCTTTGAAGAGGGAGAAAAGGAGCTCGCCTTCAAATCGTTTAAGATGGAGGAAGGGCGCTCGCCTTCAAATCTTTTAAGAAGGAGAAAGGGAGCTCGCACTCAACTCTTTGAAGAGGGAGAAATTGCGCTCACACTCAACTCTTTTAAGAAGGAGAAAGTGCGCTCGCCTTCAAATCTTTTAAGAAGGAGAAAGGGAGCTCGCCTTCAAATCTTTGAAGAGGGAGAAAGGGAGCTCACACTCAACTCTTTGAAGAGGGAGAAAGTGCGCTCACACTCAACTCTTTTAAGAAGGAGAAAGTGCGCTCGCCTTCAAATCTTTTAAGAAGGAGAAAGGGAGCTCGCCTTCAAATCTTTTAAGAAGGAGAAAGGGAGCTTGACTTCAAATCTTTTAAGAAGGAGAAATTGAGCTCCCCTTCAAATCTTTTAAGAAGGAGAAAGGGAGCTCGCACTCGACTCTTTGAAGAGAGAGAAAAAGAGCTCGCCTTCAAATCTTTTAAGAAGGAGAAAGGGAGCTCGCCTTCAAATCTTTTAAGAAGGAGAAAGGGTGCTCGCACTCAACTCTTTGAAGAGGGAGAAAGGGAGCTCACACTCAACTCTTTGAAGAGGGAGAAAGGAAGCTCACACTCAACTCTTTGAAGAGGGAGAAAGGGAGCTTTCACTCAACTCTTTGAAGAGGGAGAAAAGGAGCTCGCACTCAACTCTTTGAAGAGGGAGAAAAGGAGCTCGCCTTCAAATCTTTTAAGAAGGAGAAAGGGAGCTCGCACTCAACTCTTTGAAGAGGGAGAAAGTGCGCTCACACTCAACTCTTTTAAGAAGGAGAAAGTGCGCTCGCCTTCAAATCTTTTAAGAAGGAGAAAGGGAGCTCGCCTTCAAATCTTTGAAGAGGGAGAAAGGGAGCTCACACTCAACTCTTTGAAGAGGGAGAAAGGGAGCTCACACTCAACTCTTTTAAGAAGGAGAAAGTGCGCTCGCCTTCAAATCTTTTAAGAAGGAGAAAGGGAGCTCGCCTTCAAATCTTTGAAGAGGGAGAAAGGGAGCTCACACTTAACTCTTTGAAGAGGGAGAAAGTGCGCTCACACTCAACTCTTTTAAGAAGGAGAAAGTGCGCTCGCCTTCAAATCTTTTAAGAAGGAGAAAGGGAGCTCGCCTTCAAATCTTTGAAGAGGGAGAAAGGGAGCTCACACTCAACTCTTTGAAGAGGGAGAAAGTGCGCTCACACTCAACTCTTTTAAGAAGGAGAAAGTGCGCTCGCCTTCAAATCTTTTAAGAAGGAGAAAGGGAGCTCGCCTTCAAATCTTTGAAGAGGGAGAAAGGGAGCTCACACTCAACTCTTTTAAGAAGGAGAAAGTGCGCTCGCCTTCAAATCTTTTAAGAAGGAGAAAGGGAGCTCGCCTTCAAATCTTTGAAGAGGGAGAAAGGGAGCTCACACTCAACTCTTTGAAGAGGGAGAAAGTGCGCTCACACTCAACTCTTTTAAGAAGGAGAAAGTGCGCTCGCCTTCAAATCTTTTAAGAAGGAGAAAGGGAGCTCGCCTTCAAATCTTTTAAGAAGGAGAAAGGGAGCTTGACTTCAAATCTTTTAAGAAGGAGAAATTGAGCTCCCCTTCAAATCTTTTAAGAAGGAGAAAGGGAGCTCGCACTCAACTCTTTGAAGAGGGAGAAAAGGACCTCGCCTTCAAATCTTTTAAGATGGAGGAAGGGCGCTCGCCTTCAAATCTTTTAAGAAGGAGTAATTGAGCTCCCCTTCAAATCTTTTAAGAAGGAGAAAGGGAGCTCGCACTCAACTCTTTGAAGAGGGAGAAAAGGAGCTCGCCTTCAAATCGTTTAAGATGGAGGAAGGGCGCTCGCCTTCAAATCTTTTAAGAAGGAGAAAGGGAGCTCGCACTCAACTCTTTGAAGAGGGAGAAATTGCGCTCACACTCAACTCTTTTAAGAAGGAGAAAGTGCGCTCGCCTTCAAATCTTTTAAGAAGGAGAAAGGGAGCTCGCCTTCAAATCTTTGAAGAGGGAGAAAGGGAGCTCACACTCAACTCTTTGAAGAGGGAGAAAGGGAGCTCACACTCAACTCTTTGAAGAGGGAGAAAGGGAGCTCACACTCAACTCTTTGAAGAGGGAGAAAGGGAGCTCGCACTCAACTCTTTAAAGAGGGAGAAAAGGAGCTCGCCTTCAAACCTTTTAAGAAGGAGGAAAGGCGCTCGTTTTCAAATCTTTTAAGAAGGAGAAAGGGAGCTCGCCTTCAAATCTTTTAAGAAGGGAAAGGGTGCTCGCACTCAACTCTTTGAAGAGGGAGAAAGGGAGCTCACACTCAACTCTTTGAAGAGGGAGAAAGGAAGCTCACACTCAACTCTTTGAAGAGGGAGAAAGGGAGCTTTCACTCAACTCTTTGAAGAGGGAGAAAGGGAGCTCGCCTTCAAATCTTTTAAGAAGGAGAAATTGAGCTCCCCTTCAAATCTTTTAAGAAGGAGAAAGGGAGCTCGCACTCAACTCTTTGAAGAGGGAGAAAAGGAGCTCGCCTTCAAATCTTTGAAGAGGGAGAAAGGGAGCTCACACTTAACTCTTTGAAGAGGGAGAAAGTGCGCTCACACTCAACTCTTTTAAGAAGGAGAAAGTGCGCTCGCCTTCAAATCTTTTAAGAAGGAGAAAGGGAGCTCGCCTTCAAATCTTTGAAGAGGGAGAAAGGGAGCTCACACTCAACTCTTTGAAGAGGGAGAAAGTGCGCTCACACTCAACTCTTTTAAGAAGGAGAAAGTGCGCTCGCCTTCAAATCTTTTAAGAAGGAGAAAGGGAGCTCGCCTTCAAATCTTTTAAGAAGGAGAAAGGGAGCTTGACTTCAAATCTTTTAAGAAGGAGAAATTGAGCTCCCCTTCAAATCTTTTAAGAAGGAGAAAGGGAGCTCGCACTCAACTCTTTGAAGAGGGAGAAAAGGACCTCGCCTTCAAATCTTTTAAGATGGAGGAAGGGCGCTCGCCTTCAAATCTTTTAAGAAGGAGTAATTGAGCTCCCCTTCAAATCTTTTAAGAAGGAGAAAGGGAGCTCGCACTCAACTCTTTGAAGAGGGAGAAAAGGAGCTCGCCTTCAAATCGTTTAAGATGGAGGAAGGGCGCTCGCCTTCAAATCTTTTAAGAAGGAGAAAGGGAGCTCGCACTCAACTCTTTGAAGAGGGAGAAATTGCGCTCACACTCAACTCTTTTAAGAAGGAGAAAGTGCGCTCGCCTTCAAATCTTTTAAGAAGGAGAAAGGGAGCTCGCCTTCAAATCTTTGAAGAGGGAGAAAGGGAGCTCACACTCAACTCTTTGAAGAGGGAGAAAGGGAGCTCACACTCAACTCTTTGAAGAGGGAGAAAGGGAGCTCACACTCAACTCTTTGAAGAGGGAGAAAGGGAGCTCACACTCAACTCTTTAAAGAGGGAGAAAAGGAGCTCGCCTTCAAACCTTTTAAGAAGGAGGAAGGGCGCTCGTTTTCAAATCTTTTAAGAAGGAGAAAGGGAGCTCGCCTTCAAATCTTTTAAGAAGGAGAAAGGGTGCTCGCACTCAACTCTTTGAAGAGGGAGAAAGGGAGCTCACACTCAACTCTTTGAAGAGGGAGAAAGGAAGCTCACACTCAACTCTTTGAAGAGGGAGAAAGGGAGCTTTCACTCAACTCTTTGAAGAGGGAGAAAGGGAGCTCGCCTTCAAATCTTTTAAGAAGGAGAAATTGAGCTCCCCTTCAAATCTTTTAAGAAGGAGAAAGGGAGCTCGCACTCAACTCTTTGAAGAGGGAGAAAAGGAGCTCGCCTTCAAATCTTTTAAGAAGGAGAAAGGGAGCTCGCACTCAACTCTTTGAAGAGGGAGAAAGTGCGCTCACACTCAACTCTTTTAAGAAGGAGAAAGTGCGCTCGCCTTCAAATCTTTTAAGAAGGAGAAAGGGAGCTCGCCTTCAAATCTTTGAAGAGGGAGAAAGGGAGCTCACACTCAACTCTTTGAAGAGGGAGAAAGGGAGCTCACACTCAACTCTTTTAAGAAGGAGAAAGTGCGCTCGCCTTCAAATCTTTTAAGAAGGAGAAAGGGAGCTCGCCTTCAAATCTTTGAAGAGGGAGAAAGGGAGCTCACACTTAACTCTTTGAAGAGGGAGAAAGTGCGCTCACACTCAACTCTTTTAAGAAGGAGAAAGTGCGCTCGCCTTCAAATCTTTTAAGAAGGAGAAAGGGAGCTCGCCTTCAAATCTTTGAAGAGGGAGAAAGGGAGCTCACACTCAACTCTTTGAAGAGGGAGAAAGTGCGCTCACACTCAACTCTTTTAAGAAGGAGAAAGTGCGCTCGCCTTCAAATCTTTTAAGAAGGAGAAAGGGAGCTCGCCTTCAAATCTTTTAAGAAGGAGAAAGGGAGCTTGACTTCAAATCTTTTAAGAAGGAGAAATTGAGCTCCCCTTCAAATCTTTTAAGAAGGAGAAAGGGAGCTCGCACTCAACTCTTTGAAGAGGGAGAAAAGGACCTCGCCTTCAAATCTTTTAAGATGGAGGAAGGGCGCTCGCCTTCAAATCTTTTAAGAAGGAGAAAGGGAGCTTGCACTCAACTCTTTTAAGAAGGAGAAAGTGCGCTCGCCTTCGAATCTTTTAAGAAGGAGAAAGGGAGCTCGCACTCGACTCTTTGAAGAGAGAGAAAAAGAGCTCGCCTTCAAATCTTTTAGAAGGAGAAAGGGAGCTCGCCTTCAAATCTTTTAAGAAGGAGGAAGGGAGCTAGCACTCAACTCTTTGAAGAGGGAGAAAGGAAGCTCGCATTCAACTCTTTGAAGAGGGAGAAAGTGCGCTCACACTCAACTCTTTTAAGAAGGAGAAAGTGCGCTCTCCTTCAAATCTTTTAAGAAGGAGCAAGGGAGCTCGCCTTCAAATCTTTTAAGAAGGAGAAAGGGAGCTCGCACTCAACTCTTTGAAGAGGGAGAAAGGGAGCTCACACTCAACTCTTTGAAGAGGGAGAAAGGGAGCTCGCACTCAACTCTTTGAAGAAGGAGATAGGGAGCTCGCACTCAACTCTTTGAAGAGGGAGAAAAAGACCTGGCCTTCAAATCTTTTAAGAAGGAGGAAGGGCGCTCGCCTTCAAATCTTTTAAGAAGGAGAAAGGGAGCTCGCACTCATCTCTTTGAAGAGGGAGAAAGTGCGCTCACACTCAACTCTTTGAAGAGGGAGAAAGGGAGCTCGCACTCAACTCTTTGAAGAGGGAGAAAAGGAGCTCGCCTTCAAACCTTTTAAGAAGGAGGAAGGGCGCTCGCCTTCAAATCTTTTAAGAAGGAGAAAGGGAGCTCGCACTCATCTCTTTGAAGAGGGAGAAAGTGCGCTCACACTCAACTCTTTGAAGAGGGAGAAAGGGAGCTCGCACTCAACTCTTTGAAGAGGGAGAAAAGGAGCTCGCCTTCAAACCTTTTAAGAAGGAGGAAGAGCGCTCGTTTTCAAATCTTTTAAGGAGAAAGGGAGCTCGCCTTCAAATCTTTTAAGAAGGAGAAAGGGTGCTCGCACTCAACTCTTTGAAGAGGGAGAAAGGGAGCTCACACTCAACTCTTTGAAGAGGGAGAAAGGAAGCTTGACTTCAAATCTTTTAAGAAGGAGAAAGGGAGCTCGCACTCAACTCTTTGAAGAGGGAAAAAGTGCGCTCACACTCAACTCTTTTAAGAAGGAGAAAGTGCGCTCGCCTTCAAATCTTTTAAGAAGGAGAAAGGGAGCTCGCCTTCAAATCTTTGAAGAGGGAGAAAGGGAGCTCACACTCAACTCTTTGAAGAGGGAGAAAGGGAGCTCACACTCAACTCTTTGAAGAGGGAGAAAGGGAGCTCACACTCAACTCTTTGAAGAGGGAGAAAGGGAGCTTGACTTCAAATCTTTTAAGAAGGAGAAATTGAGCTCCCCTTCAAATCTTTTAAGAAGGAGAAAGGGAGCTCGCACTCAACTCTTTGAAGAGGGAGAAAAGGACCTCGCCTTCAAATCTTTTAAGATGGAGGAAGGGCGCTCGCCTTCAAATCTTTTAAGAAGGAGAAAGGGAGCTTGCACTCAACTCTTTTAAGAAGGAGAAAGTGCGCTCGCCTTCGAATCTTTTAAGAAGGAGAAAGGGAGCTCGCACTCAACTCTTTGAAGAGGGAGAAAAAGAGCTCGCCTTCAAATCTTTTAAGAAGGAGAAAGGGAGCTCGCCTTCAAATCTTTTAAGAAGGAGGAAGGGAGCTAGCACTCAACTCTTTGAAGAGGGAGAAAGGAAGCTCGCATTCAACTCTTTGAAGAGGGAGAAAGTGCGCTCACACTCAACTCTTTTAAGAAGGAGAAAGTGCGCTCTCCTTCAAATCTTTTAAGCAGGAGCAAGGGAGCTCGCCTTCAAATCTTTTAAGAAGGAGAAAGGGAGCTCGCACTCAACTCTTTGAAGAGGGAGAAAGGGAGCTCACACTCAACTCTTTGAAGAGGGAGAAAGGGAGCTCGCACTCAACTCTTTGAAGAAGGAGATAGGGAGCTCGCACTCAACTCTTTGAAGAGGGAGAAAAAGACCTGGCCTTCAAATCTTTTAAGAAGAAGAAAGGGCGCTCGTTTTCAAATCTTTTAAGAAGGAGAAAGGCAGCTCGCACTCAACTCTTTGAAGAGGGAGAAAAGGAGCTCGCCTTCAAACCTTTTAAGAAGGAGGAAGGGCGCTCGCCTTCAAATCTTTTAAGAAGGAGAAAGGGAGCTCGCACTCATCTCTTTGAAGAGGGAGAAAGTGCGCTCACACTCAACTCATTTAAGAAGGAGAAAGTGCGCTCGCCTTCAAATCTTTTAAGAAGGAGAAAGGGAGCTCGCCTTCAAATCTTTTAAGAAGGAGAAAGGGTGCTCGCACTCAACTCTTTGAAGAGGGAGAAAGGGAGCTCACACTCAACTCTTTGAAGAGGGAGAAAGGGAGCTCACACTCAACTCTTTGAAGAGGGAGAAAGGGAGCTCGCACTCAACTCTTTGAAGAGGGAGAAAGGGAGCTCGCCTTCAAATCTTTTAAGAAGGAGAAAGGGAGCTCGCCTTCAAATCTTTGAAGAGGGAGAAAGGGAGCTCACACTCAACTCTTTGAAGAGGGAGAAAGGGAGCTCACACCCAACTCTTTGAAGAGGGAGAAAGGGAGCTCACACTCAACTCTTTGAAGAGGGAGAAAGGGAGCTTGACTTCAAATCTTTTAAGAAGGAGAAATTGAGCTCCCCTTCAAATCTTTTAAGAAGGAGAAAGGGAGCTCGCACTCAACTCTTTGAAGAGGGAGAAAAGGACCTCACCTTCAAATCTTTTAAGATGGAGGAAGGGCGCTCGCCTTCAAATCTTTTAAGAAGGAGAAAGGGAGCTTGCACTCAACTCTTTTAAGAAGGAGAAAGTGCGCTCGCCTTCGAATCTTTTAAGAAGGAGAAAGGGAGCTCGCACTCAACTCTTTGAAGAGGGAGAAAAAGAGCTCGCCTTCAAATCTTTTAAGAAGGAGAAAGGGAGCTCGCCTTCAAATCTTTTAAGAAGGAGGAAGGGAGCTAGCACTCAACTCTTTGAAGAGGGAGAAAGGAAGCTCGCATTCAACTCTTTGAAGAGGGAGAAAGTGCGCTCACACTCAACTCTTTTAAGAAGGAGAAAGTGCGCTCTCCTTCAAATCTTTTAAGCAGGAGCAAGGGAGCTCGCCTTCAAATCTTTTAGAAGGAGAAAGGGAGCTCGCACTCAACTCTTTGAAGAGGGAGAAAGGGAGCTCACACTCAACTCTTTGAAGAGGGAGAAAGGGAGCTCGCACTCAACTCTTTGAAGAAGGAGATAGGGAGCTCGCACTCAACTCTTTGAAGAGGGAGAAAAAGACCTGGCCTTCAAATCTTTTAAGAAGGAGAAAGGGCGCTCGTTTTCAAATCTTTTAAGAAGGAGAAAGGCAGCTCGCACTCAACTCTTTGAAGAGGGAGAAAAGGAGCTCGCCTTCAAACCTTTTAAGAAGGAGGAAGGGCGCTCGCCTTCAAATCTTTTAAGAAGGAGAAAGGGAGCTCGCACTCATCTCTTTGAAGAGGGAGAAAGTGCGCTCACACTCAACTCATTTAAGAAGGAGAAAGTGCGCTCGCCTTCAAATCTTTTAAGAAGGAGAAAGGGAGCTCGCCTTCAAATCTTTTAAGAAGGAGAAAGGGTGCTCGCACTCAACTCTTTGAAGAGGGAGAAAGGGAGCTCACACTCAACTCTTTGAAGAGGGAGAAAGGGAGCTCACACTCAACTCTTTGAAGAGGGAGAAAGGGAGCTCACACTCAACTCTTTGAAGAGGGAGAAAGGGAGCTCGCACTCAACTCTTTGAAGAGGGAGAAAGGGAGCTCGCCTTCAAATCTTTTAAGAAGGAGAAATTGAGCTCCCCTTCAAATCTTTTAAGAAGGAGAAAGGGAGCTCGCACTCAACTCTTTGAAGAGGGAGAAAAGGAGCTCGCCTTCAAATCGTTTAAGATGGAGGAAGGGCGCTCGCCTTCAAATCTTTTAAGAAGGAGAAAGGGAGCTCGCACTCAACTCTTTGAAGAGGGAGAAAAGGAGCTCGCCTTCAAATCTTTTAAGAAGGAGAAAGGGAGCTCACACTCAACTCTTTGAAGAGGGAGAAAGTGCGCTCACACTCAACTCTTTGAAGAGGGAGAAAGGGAGCTCGCACTCAACTCTTTGAAGAGGGAGAAAGGGAGCTCGCCTTCAAATCTTTTAAGAAGGAGAAATTGAGCTCCCCTTCAAATCTTTTAAGAAGGAGAAAGGGAGCTCGCACTCAACTCTTTGAAGAGGGAGAAAAGGAGCTCGCCTTCAAATCGTTTAAGATGGAGGAAGGGCGCTCGCCTTCAAATCTTTTAAGAAGGAGAAAGGGAGCTCGCACTCAACTCTTTGAAGAGGGAGAAAAGGAGCTCGCCTTCAAATCTTTTAAGAAGGAGAAAGGGAGCTCACACTCAACTCTTTGAAGAGGGAGAAAGTGCGCTCACACTCAACTCTTTTAAGAAGGAGAAAGTGCGCTCGCCTTCAAATCTTTTAAGAAGGAGAAAGGGAGCTCGCCTTCAAATCTTTGAAGAGGGAGAAAGGGAGCTCACACTCAACTCTTTGAAGAAGGAGAAATTGAGCTCCCCTTCAAATCTTTTAAGAAGGAGAAAGGGAGCTCGCACTCAACTCTTTGAAGAGGGAAAAAGTGCGCTCACACTCAACTCTTTTAAGAAGGAGAAAGTGCGCTCGCCTTCAAATCTTTTAAGAAGGAGTAAGGGAGCTCGCCTTCAAATCTTTGAAGAGGGAGAAAGGGAGCTCACACTCAACTCTTTGAAGAGGGAGAAAGGGAGCTCACACTCAACTCTTTGAAGAGGGAGAAAGGGAGCTCACACTCAACTCTTTGAAGAGGGAGAAAGGGAGCTTGACTTCAAATCTTTTAAGAAGGAGAAATTGAGCTCTCCTTCAAATCTTTTAAGAAGGAGAAAGGGAGCTCGCACTCAACTCTTTGAAGAGGGAGAAAAGGAGCTCGCCTTCAAATCTTTTAAGATGGAGGAAGGGCGCTCGCCTTCAAATCTTTTAAGAAGGAGAAAGGGAGCTTGCACTCAACTCTTTTAAGAAGGAGAAAGTGCGCTCGCCTTCAAATCTTTTAAGAAGGAGAAAGGGAGCTCGCACTCAACTCTTTGAAGAGGGAGAAAAGGAGCTCGCCTTCAAATCTTTTAAGAAGGAGGAAGGGCGCTCGCCTTCAAATCTTTTAAGAAGGAGGAAGGGCGTTCGCCTTCAAATATTTTAAGAAGGAGAAACGGAGCTCGCACTCAACTCTTTGAAGAGGGAGAATGGGAGCTCGCACTCAACTTTTTGAAGAGGGAGAAAAGGAGCTCGCCTTCAAATCTTTGAAGAAGGAGGAAGGGCGTTCGCCTTCAAATCTTTTAAGAAGGAGAAAGGGAGCTCGCACTCAACTCTTTGAAGAGGGAGAAAAAGAGCTCGCCTTCAAATCTTTTAAGAAGGAGAAAAGGAGCTCGCCTTCAAATCTTTTAAGAAGGAGGAAGGGCGTTCGCCTTCAAATCTTTTAAGAAGGAGAAAGGGAGCTCGCACTCAACTCTTTGAAGAGGGAGAAAAAGAGCTCGCCTTCAAATCTTTTAAGAAGGAGAAAAGGAGCTCGCCTTCAAATCTTTTAAGAAGGAGGAAGGGCGCTCGCCTTCAAATCTTTTAAGAAGGAGAAAGGGAGCTCGCACTCAACTCTTTTAAGAAGGAGAAAAGGAGCTCACCTTCAAATCTTTTAAGAAGGAGAAAGGGAGCTCGCTTTCTTCTCTTTTAAAAGGGAGAAAGGTAGCTCGCTTTCTTCTCTTTTAAAAGGGAGAAAGGCAACCGATATAGAAAATATTGATAGTTACGCGGAAAACCCAATTACCCCTCCCAAAAAAGTCTCAAACAATCTTAAGAAAATACTAGGGAGCTTTAAGTAGTCTAAGGAGGCTCGAACGTTTTGAAATTTTATCTTAAGAACTCTTTTGAAAGTTTAAGGGAAGTTTTGAGAGAAATTGCTTTGGAATATATTAGAAAAATATATCTTACAATTTCTGAAGATAATAAAATATAATTTTTAGAGACTTATTTTAAGGATATATTGGGAAAATCGGTCTGTGGAAAACGTAAGAAAAATGATGGGAATTCTAGAGAAAATTTTGGTTTTACTTGGAATAGTAGTCTAGAGAACTCTTAGCGTAAATAAAAGGAAGTTTGATTATATTACTATTTATTGAAAGACAACGGCCCATTATTGAACTTTTTGGAAACTCTTAAGAACGTTCTTGGGAAATTTTTTCCCCATATTCCTTAAGAAATTCCAAAGATTACCGTTAATTCTTTCTTGATACATTTTTTATAAGGGACTGTTATAGATATTTCTTTTTTTATTCGATTCTGAACAAAGTAATAGTTTCATTTGATTTTTTTAAACAGAAGTCGCAGCGCAATACGAAAATCGATACATGACTTAAAAGGGGAAATGACTATTTCGTATAGCTCGAAATTGAGAACGGTATTAATACTGTGTCAGTACCGATAGCGCAACGTACAAATGCAATGAAACACCATCGTCACCAGCCTGGCTAGAATATTTAAGAAGGGAAGATAGGAAACGCGTTGACTTCGTATTTCGTGGCTCTTTCTCGCCAACTACCGTCCTGACTCAGCCAGTTCTCGGTGAGTAGGTAATTATGTTTTGTTCGGACAGGGGTTAAGCCGCTCTTACGGCCCAATGCCTATAGGAATATGCCTAGAATTGTATTATTATTGGGTTACATTAACATTCAATATTTATTTGAATGGAACTATACAGTATTTCGTAACATACCCAACCTTATGAAATTTAAAGTTACTCAATGATATAATTGGTTTTCTTTAAACGGTCTTGCCATAATTTAAAAAAAAACCCAATTTGTAATTTTGTACTCTTGCCAAAATTCAATTAGAAATAGAGATACTGTTAAAAACTATAAATATAATTTAAATATAATTTCAAAAATGTATGTTAAATATAAATCGATATTTTATGTAATTGGTGTTATTCATCATAGTGGAATACTTTTATAAATGACAACTATTTAAAACCTTAAAATAATACGTTTGGACTGTAGGTTTTTACATGGAATTCTAATCTCATAAAAAGAAGTGCCTCGCATTTGTTTGATCGAACATTTTGTGAGATTCACGTTTGGGTGTTTTTATAAAATATAATACCTAGTACTTCAAAAATTGAGTTTAATAAGTAGTGTAAAAAATACCGGGAATAATAGCTTTTAATAAATTAAGTGGTTTGAAACACTTCATGTAATCGATTCTTATTATATCTACATAATTTATCTTGTGTCAAAAATAAACCAACGAACCTTTTTTTTTTGAGCAGACACTAATGGCATCGGATCTTAGGGGATCCTTAGATGCCCAGTAACGAGGGGTACACGGGAACACTAATTTATGGAGGCGTTAAGGAGCTTGCGTGAAGCTTAACGAACAGTATAACAAGCAGTCGTAGAAGCGGCGTGCGCAGACAACCAACGAACCTTTAAAGGAGTTTTAGCTAACACCATTATAGAAAAACGGTTTCTATTTCGGCCTAACTGATTAACGAAAGTAAGAACGTTTAAGAAATTGGACTTCCACGGTCCTAGAGATCCGGAAAACTGTTTTTTTGGGGAAACATAATAGGCCAAGTTATTTTTGAAGATAGTTCCTCCCCCAATTTTCAACTCTCGAATTGGAGTGTTTGATCTGAAAGTAAAACCAGTTTCACCAAAAAAATAAAGCAAATGTGTCTGTGAACGGAAAGTGATGGTTCACTAAACACAGGCCACTCTATATTTGAAGTTGCGACATTTCAGAGTTTTTAGACTCGGGTACAATAACAGGTGTGAGACTAACGTCTTACTCTTCAATACTTACAGCTTGAGCTTAGTTTGATAATGGAGTATCGTAAAGATACCCAGATTCGAACTTGTTTCAGCAACAAAATCGGCCTCTTTGATGGCGTTGACGGACTCTCCATTCATTTCGAAAATCCTACGGATGGCAGTCGGTTCCTCCGTCGTGCTTAGAACCTTCCAACAGTTGGTGTTCAAGGTTTGAAGACGCTTTAGAAGGACTTTAGGATCCTTTGTCTAGACGTCCATTAATAAGGAGAGTGACCTTCAAAGGTTTCGGCAAGTCACTAGCTTTTTTGACCAAAGGTCTCGTTCCCTGAAGCAACTGTTCGTTAAGGTCGAACTCATTGCATCACTAATTACCTATAAGCAACACCCCCCTCATTTGGAAGTTTCAGAATCGAGCCTGAGCATGAGGGTGTCCCATCTATCCTCTCAAGATACCCGCACTGGATGGTGCCCATCTGCTCCTCAGATTCAAGGGAAAACCCTCTTTTTTTGCCCATCCACTTCTTCGTTGGAAGATGAGTTACCCTTTGTCCTACAATCATCACGTTTGGCTTTCTACACTAAAATTCTAAGTTAATTGTTACATTCTTTTCTGCCGATAGGTGTCATTCGATTTGAAGAGTTCAGTTGATTTAATAATTTTTTCATTATTTTCTTACAAAGAGACGAGCTTTTGAAATATACGTTACCCGCGTAGCTTGCCATTTAAAATTGAATAAAAGTCCTTGATATGGCAGACTACTTCGTGAACTTTTTAAGCCAAAATTAGATGTTCAAATAACACGGCAGCAATACTTTTAGACAATCATACTTCATCAATAAATAAAATAATTATAGAGGCTTCAATGCAATGAATATCTTTTATTGGCCCATGATTGAGGGTGCCCTTTACCTAACAAGGAGTCTTCTTTTAGGAAGGAACTAGTAAAATTAAGGATCAAGTCTTAGACTAGATATTTTCAAGTTATGAAAATCTGACACTTTTATGACTAAAATCAATCTCACTATTAGATCATATTTTCAGACTTAATATATCATGCATTACTTATATATTAAATACGTCTATATTGCTACGACACATTTTGATTTATATTTAGTCCTAAATAAGATTTTAATTTCACTTAAATAAAGGGAAAATATGAATGCAAATTTCCATCTTTTCGAAGACTTGAATAAGGTTTAAAGTTAAATCATGTACTGTTTGTCGATAAAAATTCCTGCAAGTTAACCATGCTAAAGTCAGTTGATTACTAGAATTTAAAAGTATACTCGAGTATGTATTTTAAATACTAAATAAAGTGTATTTCAAGTTCCAATTATAAAAATACATTAAAATCTTTTTAGTATTTTTTGAAAATCAGAAATAAGAACCTTCGTTGTACGTATACCTTTAAAATTTCAAAACTCTACCTAATAGATTTTTTAAAAAATACGATATCAGAGCGAAATTATACACTGTAGAGTGGAAACATTATGTTCCATTGCCAAGCGTTCTATCCTAAGGCCAGCTGTAGAACTTCCATTGCCATTATTGAGAGATTGGATAACATGTAAGAAAATAATTTGTTTCGCTTTCAAAAATATTCTTTCGTAATACTTCACTGTATTTAATCATTGATGGTAAATTATCATATTAGGTACAGCAGGAAATTGAACTATCACCATTTCTTCTTACACGTGCACTTGTCACTCGTATCTCTACAGTCACAGTGAAACGCCTTTGGGCACAGTTTATCGCCCTCCTTTGGGTGGTATACGCATACTGGAAATAAAAGATTAACAGGATCTGAGTTTGAGTTGATTCTCCTATTTTCATTTCGCTAATTGTTTAATTATAGTCTGTTAACCAAAGATCATTTAAATAATGATGTGATCAGGTGTTGAGAACACTCCATGAGCAGTTACCAGTTAACCGTAATGTCAGGTAGAGAGCTGCAACGGAGCGGAAATTATTCCGTTTCCGCGGACTCCGTTCCGTTCCGCGGCGCTGGAACGGAATCGGAGCTAATTTATAAGAAAGTAGAGGAACGGAATGGAATCGGAGCAAATTTCCGAAAATTTGTTGTATCGGAACGGAATCGGAGCAAAATTCCGAAAAATCTTTGTAACGGAACGGGATCGGAGCAAAATTCCGAAAAATCTTTGTAACGGAACGGGATCGGAGCAAATTTCCGAAAAATCATTTTAGCGGAACGGGATCGGAGTAAAATTTTCCAAAACCTTTGTAATAGAACGGGATCGGAGCAAAATTCCGAAAAAAAACGTCATATATTGAAGCATGGACACTGTTTTCATTTCTCTCTTGGCTGCTGATTGGGTCTCCCACTTTTCCAGACAGTGAGATCATAATCCCCCTTCTTCACCGGCTCGTGGGAAACATAACTGCAACTGAAGCCTTTTTCTCTACGACAACGTTGCAAAAGGTACAAAGGCCGTTTAGCGAAAAGGGGGAATAAATTGGCGGGGTGACACAGCTTGCGGTAAAGTTTTAGTTTTACATTCAATTCAATATAAATAATAATTGTTTCTGTAAATTTCTGTATTCAGGAAAATAAAATAATTTGTCCTCATTTTTCAAGACTATAGACTCTTAAACGCGCCTTCCCAATCGACCGCCATTACATTACACTACGGGGAGGGTGATGAGAAAACCGGTTTTGGGCGATGAAATTTCTGCGGTAGAGGGCTGGCTCGTTGGTTGTCTGTACGATAATGGCGGCGCTCAGTAAACGTTAATAAAAACAGTGTATACTGAGGGAAAGCAAAATATTAAACGGGAGCGGAAAATGAGCATTAAGTATTAAGCCCCATTTTCATGCTCGCTGGTAGTGGATAAAAATCGTCAAAATTCGCTTCCGCCACTCGCAAGCGTGAAAATAAAGCTAAAATATCTGTTTGAAACAGATCGACGCGGAAAGTGATAAAGTGTATAGCTGAAGCGGATTTTGTCGATTTTTACCCGCTACCAGCGAGCATGAAAATGGGGCTTTATAGACGATTAATGAAACGGAACGGAACACGAACGGAAATAATATCGGAGAAACAAACGGAGCGGAAACGGACGGAAAATATTGACGATAAATGAAACGGAGCGGAAATGGACCGAAATGATAGGCGACAAACAAAACGGTGCGGAAACGGACGGAAAAAATGGGCTTGAAATAAACCGTAGCGGAAACGGACGGAAATATTGGGCTAGAAATAAACCGGAGCGGAAACGGACGGAGATAATGGGCTAGAAATAAACCGGAGCGGAAACGGACGGAAATAACGGACGATAAACAAAGCGGACCGGAAACAGACGGAAATAATATTCGAGAAACTAAACGGACCGGAAACGGACGGAAACAACGGACGAGAAACAAAGCGGACCGGAAACGGATATATGTACCATAACGGGAAACAAAACGGAGCGGAAACGGTGTGGTATTTTCGCTACTCTGCAGCTCTCTAATGTCAGGTAAAGGTAAACGAAAAATCACCGATAACGACTCATTTCAAGTAGTTGGTAAAAATGTCTACGCCTGGAAATTAAATAATTGAATCTAAAAATCAAATATTGGCCATTAAAGCATACCTTTCTTTTCGGAGGGTAATTAATTTGAAAATTGACGAAAAAACGAGTTTCCGGTCGTGTTTATGGCTATCACACAAACCTGACTAAAATTATTTTAACCAAGGAAGTGGAGTCTGACGAGTTAACCCTTTCGATAATTACGTAAAAACTATCAATATATCAGTTACCCTCTAATCCTCTATATTAACTTCCATATCAAAAGTTTACAACTACCCTTTATATTAAGTCTAATATCACAAATACCTTCTATTTTAAGTACAACATCTCATATACTGTAGACCTATGTTATGTACAGTATCTCAACTACCCTCTATATTTAGTACATTTTTTTTATCACCCTAGCATTAGCTACAACATCTCCATCACCCATTTCTTTAATTAATGTAGTAAACTAAGAAATAACAACCTTAGAGTTTCTTCAGTTCCCAATTCGTCGGTCTTCAACATTTTTAAAATAACTCTTAATATACTCACCATCATAAGGTTTGAGAAACTTCATCGCTTGCCACCAACGATCGCACACGCTGACCGTCATCAGAGAAAGTGCCATCGCGAAATACATCAGGCAAAATTTCATCGCTGCTATCGAGGTTGATTTCTTTCGAACCTTTGTAATGATTTTGATGGTTACCTGTGGTCAAGACCCTTATTGCAACCAGCTCTCTCAATTCGTTGAAAAAATAATTAAACCAATTTCGAAAACGCTGATTTAGGATATGCTTATTAAGATATAGTTAAGACGAAGGATTTCAATGTTTGAAATTGATTTACTTATTATGTATAGAAATTAAAATGGTACCATGGTATTTCTAGAATAAATAATAAGCTAGTGCACTGCTTTCCTAGTGGGATTACCTTAAGGGTGATCTAGAGATAGTTACTACGACAAATTGAACTAATACAGCCGATAAAGATTCTAATTGAAAGTTTCAATTGACTGATTTAATCTAATTTTGGATACCTTAGCGGAAATACTACACACAAGTCCCGACGACTCTGTGGCAACCTTAGCTGAACGAACCCGTTGCTCTTTCCGTACCCTTGATTAGTTATTGTTTTTAAGTTCAGTACTTATATCTCATTCTCCATCGTCGTGGCTCGCAACAGGTTACGTTGGGGTTCACGAACTTCATTCACTTTATAAATGTATTATTGCATTTTTACACTGATTCCGAGTCTGAAGAAAAGGGGAACGAATATTAGAGAGCAGGAATGCCAGGCTGGGCCCTTTCCAAAGATCCTTCTTCGGCGAAATGGGCCTTCACACTCTGCAACTACTTCAATAATTTCAGATAAACTTTTCGCCACAAAATTTAATTAACATAAGTACCAAAACATTGGTTACACCTTCGATGGAACCAGTTGAGTTGCATTTATATTAAAAACCTTTAAGCTCCCAGCAATAAAAAATTGGTATTTCTAGGTCGTAGAAAAAGGGAAGGCAGCTTACCAAAAGTGAACCAAAGTATTGTGATGGATGAAACGGTAGTGTGAAACGTGACCGTGATCAGGAGCCAAGAGGTTACGGTGCCAAAGACAGTCGAATAATGCCAGACTAAGCCAAGTCCGATTTTTAGTTTTAGCGCTGGTACAAGTAACTTGGGCATTTGTAATAAATTGTTATTAAAAATTATAGCCTATTCAATAAAAAAGGCCCGATATTGAACTAAATTCGTGAATAGCATTTAGTCGTATTTTATTTTGGGTAATCTTTCAGACGTTATTTATTGTTGACATTTTTAAAACAATTGCTAGTTCACAAATCATCAACTTTTCTTTCAACGTTTTATATTTAGTTAAAACAATTGTAATATAATTTTAAATTTAAATTACAAGTCATACTTATACAGAAACACTAGATTATAACAATAATGCATTATTTCAACTTAAGAAAAATGACTTCATTGAGATGATTTCAAGTTCATCTTAATGCACCACAGTATCTAAGCATATGTACCTACCCTCTTAAATAAATCGTACCATAAAACTTAGTCTTACGAATTAATTATTTTATACGCTGGTGACGTGTAAAATTACGTTTGGGCTCCTTTCCAATCACGGAAAGGATATTAGACTATTGTGCCTGCTAATCATCTTACCAATTTCACTTTCCTTAAATATACATTAACTATTTCCACAAAAAACTATCACAATCAGAAATGTCGTTATCACAATATCCGAAAGTTATACACAAATGGAACTAAATTTTTCTGGATAAATGTTTTTTGTTCAACTTATTCTTTTTGATTTTGATCAATTGCATCATTCGCGCGATTAGTAAGGATTAGGCGTAAAATTTTGCCCAACATAATTTCCAGTAGCTTTATATCACCATATTCGCGTGATAGTGCTATTTGAAAATGTGGTAGTATTACAGACATATAAGCATTTAACGGCTTATTCCTAGGGAACAGACGTAGGGATGCGCCAACAAAATCTAAGCGTACAAGTTTATCCGTTAACGATCGGGATACTTAATATTAATTAATTAATATCTTGAGCTTTTAATTAGTGTAATTTTTTCAAGGCAGTCCCGGCATTGGGACACTTAAATTTTTTACTCATACAGTGGTGTTTTAAATTAAGTAATTTAAATGTGCAATATGAATGTTTTACACCATCTCTATTACCATTTGGCAACAGTCTTTCCATTTGATTTAGTAATGACTGCCATAAGGGTGTAAGGTTGATAATTTTCGATTCCAACAATGTTTCAGTTAACAGATTTGATTTCCTGGTTAGTTTTGTTACCTCCTTTCCAGTAATAGTAAATTATGTTCAATACTTAATAAACAGGAGCGCAGATCCATTTGGTCATTAAAACCACAAGCTCCTCTGATATGGGCTAATGATTGCTCCACCGCATCACTTGAGAGTATACGGGTTAGAACAAAATGATAGCATACATCCCGTAAATATTGAATTAAAGCAACGGTATATATTAAGTAGTAAATAGTAACCAGCTTCGAATGTTTCATCTGTTAGTGTTTCATTTATCAACGTTGAGGTAACTTGTATACGGTTTCGAGAAAAGGGATACAATTCTCAGTCAACCAATTTAAACGCTCATCATTAATGTCATAAACAGGCATTTTATTTGGATTTCTAGAGTAGATGACGTGTGTGAGGTTACAAATATCATTGATTTCCCACCGTGTCCGAACAATCTCTAAAAAATAAATAGTACATTCCAAATTTATTTTTTTCTTTATCTACCATATTTAGTCCCAATAAAGTAGTTAGAGCGGCTGTGACTTCCAACGAAAAAGTCGCAATTGCACGGAGCACATTCGTTTTCCCGAAATTAGTTGCGAAAACAACTTTCCTATGCAAATTCCTTACAGGTTTGATCAGTTTCCCTTTTTGCATATCGTACAGTTTTGGATCATCATTCTTTTGTTTTTAACCTCGTGGCTTTGATAAAATGCAATGAAAAATGTCTCATTAGGGTCCATTGTATGAGGAACCTGATGGAAAAAATGTCGATTGCCCAATCCTTACAGATTTGATCAATTTCGCTTTTTGCATATCGTACAGTTTTTGGTCATCATTCCACAATACACAAACAAACATTGGTTTTTAGCCTCGTATCTATGATCAAATGCCACGCTGAGGTACCTGATGGCAAAGTTAGTTGTCCATTGACGAATTTAATGAAAGCTTTGGTATTTGTTTTGGCATTGACTATTCTTTAAACTTGAAAGCCACATTCTTCTACTGATTGAAAAACCTTAAAGGGATAATGAAATCGGAAAATACAGTACCTTCAAACTATTCAGCTTCCAAAACTACATATTTTTCGTTTTAACTTCAAAAGTCGCCTCTCATTGGGCGTCCGTACAAATTCCGGGATTTTCAAAACACACGGCGATTTCGCTTTGGCGGCGTCTGCTTTTTTCGGCGTAGTTTTTATTTTCTTAAAATTTGAGTTTAATTTTTTTCTAATGACTGTAAATTGGAAAAATATGTAGTTTTGGAAGCTGAATAGTTTGAAGGTACTGTATTTTCCGATTTCATTATCCCTTTAAGGGAAATATCATAAAGCTGATTTCCATCCCAATTTTCAATGCCAAAATAAGAAACCAGTAACCTGAAACTTGTTGATAATCCATGAAAAACAAAGAAAAGTAAATGAGTGACCAGTTTTGAACCCACGTCTTCGTTTTGTTATAGACCAATTTAGCTTTTATAGCCATTTCGTCTCCGATTAAAGAGCCTAGACACTCATGATCATTCTTTAACTTGGCTGCTTCAGCGAATAATCTCTCTTTGACCAACGAAGTTATTCCCTCTTCACGTGTGATTGCCACAAAATCTCTTTAAAGTCACACGATGTGTCAAATGTAATATAAGAAGTTCTCGTATTAAGTAATGACACTTGGTGACGTTTATTCTTCATAGGGACGGTTTTTCGTTCCATATGCCAGAATCGTTTTCATTAGAAAATTTGCTCGAGTATAATCTTTGGAAAAATATGCTTTTTTGACTTATTTAAATTGGATAAATTCCTTTACAAACACTTCTTTCTTGTATTTCTTGATAGTGACATTCCAACTTCTTCGTCAGTTTGTAGTTGGTTTTCCCTACCTTACGTATTGATATATGACCCTAAACCAAGTTCTTGCTTGGGTTGATGCATCTTTCTAAGATTTTGTGATTGATATATCGCTGGGATTGATATAAACCCTTGGATCGATCAATTTAAAAGACCCTGTAGACCAAGGGCTGGAAATTTCCATTTGCTTTGGAGGTTCCGGAGATATTTCACTCAAAGAGTTCATCATAAGAGCTTTAGTAAAATTTCCCCTTCCATAGTTCAATTGTAAATTCTGAATTGGTGATAATGTTGTTGATTGAATAATACCAGTAGCACGAATTCGTTGGGCCGGCCGCCGACGTCGCTGAAAGTGACTTCCCCGACTCGGTCTTCTTTTATTCAAAGGGTCGAAATGTCACCGTCGGCCGACTGTATGGTTTTGGTGGGCTGAGAGTCGCTACGTCTTATTACTGGACAGATGGCCCACCCATAAAAAACCGAGCTTGGCAACCCTTATTTTACGACCAGAAGACTGTATTTCAGTCGGCCCGACGGGTTTCTAAACATACGCCCCCTCCTCAATTAACCTTACGGGCCGACTTGGTCGGCTTTTAATCCGCCAAAGGGTCCTAACTTCACCACCGGCCGACTGCTTTAAGTCGGCAGTGAGTCAAAGCGTCGAGGTCGGCCCGACTTATTACTGAACAGGTGGCCCACCTCCAAAACATCCAATCTATCAACAAATATTTCATGGCAGCATATTGATTGGCCCGATTTCTTTCATTAAAGCCCACCCGTAAAACAGTAGTTGGTCCTACCAATACGCGTCATACTGATATAGTTACTTGTTAAAATGTTTCTTAAACTGGTTAGAGGCTAACTATTTTTATGGGTATATCGGTACATAACATTATATTTAACGTTTTAATACATAAAATATTCAATATTTGTACAATCATGGCACATATTTAAAAGTGGCCGCTTCAGAACTAAAACTTTTAGATCCTCTATCACAAAATGGTCACCGTATAAAAATATGAAAATAGAGGCCGACTATTGCAGGTAATAACTTTCAATTTCTGTACCAAAAATGTTTAAATATAAAAATAACACATATATAACTTCTAAGCCACTTAACTATTGAGGCTGAGAATCTTTCACCATAAAATATTTACACATCTAAAAATTATTTTTAACACTCACACTTACGAGTTTTTCTTAAAACAAAATGTTCTATTAAGTAACTATAATTACTGCATTAGTTAATTAAATATTCATTAACTTTAACTATTTGTACTGCAGCGTTAATAACATAGAGTTGCCATTTCTAACCAAGGCTGCCAGATATACGGCAAGCCGATTGACAGGTAGGTATGCCAGAAAACACACGTAAGGATTAAATAACACAAAAATCTAACTAAAATCTTAATTTTTAGTTAAGAACAATACAAATCAAATGTAATTCCACCCCTTAATTATTTGGTAGATAAAAATTAAATAAGCACCAGAATACAGACAATCAACGAATGTCCAACCCAACAATTGGCATTCCAGGAAAATTACCTTAGTGGAAACCTTGAGCGATTTTTTCATTAATTCGTTGTTTTAAGGCTGTGTTAAGCCTCTATTGACTTAAAATGCCATCGGCCCGACTACTGAATATTAAGATTTAGTAATCAAGATGCTTTCAATCAGACCACGAAAAACCTAGAATACATACAGCTTAATTCTTCAATTAAATATAATTTTCCCGAATTCTACGTATATAAAGGAAGCAAATCAATCACTAGTCAGCATTGCATGGGTCCACATAATGTGCACAACCCGACTCTAACATAGGTCGGAATTTGTTTTCATAAAATGAAAGGTCAGGTCGACGTGCACAGCCCGACTTCACACAATTTCCAAACGTAAGCTTAAATATCGTTGGCCCGACTAGTACATAAAAAATAGGTAAACAAGTATTAGTCGGCAATCGGTCTGCATGACGTTCACAGGCCGAATTTTTTAAAGGTCCCGAATGCATGCTTAAAATATCGTTGGCCCGACGTCTAAATAAAACCGAAGCCAAACAAACACTAGTCGGCATTGGATCTGCATGAAGTGCACAACCCGACGCTAAAAGGTTCTAGAATTTATGTTGTCTACACCGCTTAAAATATCGTTGGCCCAACCTCTACAAAAAACGGAAGAAAAACGCGCAAGCACAATCCGACTTTAACAGCCCCTTAATACAGGGTGTCTCAATTTGCTCGATCAGGCCATTTTTCTCAAAATGTATTTATGCTAGGGTTCTGAAATTTTCAGGGTTTATTTGTTAGGTATGGAAAGATTTGGTTACTAAATTGCAGAAAAATCGAACGATTTTGTGCCGTTTTGGAATTTTTTTTTTTTCACCGGTAGGTGTCACGCAAAATGTTTCAATAGAAAAGTTGTAGGGCACAGTCGAAAGTGTAAAAATAATTTTGGTTCGGTTGAAAAAGAACTATTTTTCACTGAGTTTGGAGGTCGGGGGAAAAAACAAGTTGTACTAGCAGGCAATAGCCTTTAATGTAAACAATCGTACATAATCACAACACACATGTACATTTATTTTAGGGAACTTATGCTTTCAGCTATGTAGTTGATAATCAGATCTGCAAAAAGTTATTGTTAAAGAAAATTATTACGTTCAACACCTAATTAGACAAAGTAGACAAAGACCGCGTCTTCCATTTCGACGTGGTTACTAGTAAGATCATCAAATAAAGATTTGTAGACCAAAAATTACGCTTATTTTTCTTTTGTTGTTTTTTAACGTGAAATATCAATTGTCCGAGTAGTATTTAAAGCGTTTACATTTCAAAGTTAAAACATTATCTCAGCTTGGCCGATTGTTGTCCAGTATGCCTCTTTACACTCGAGATCAGCGCGCTCATATGCTAGAATTATTTTACGGAGAAGGTCGTCGTAATGCTACTCTAGTAAGTCAGTTATTTAGACGAAGATTTCCCAATTGCAGACCAAGTCATACGACGGTTCTTAGAGTGGTCCGCGACTTCGACAACTGGGGTAATATCAATCCAAGGTTTCGTGGTCGTGGTCTCCAGGACATCGACATGGAAAACACCATACTTGCCTACTTCGTCGCCTATCCTCGAGCGAGCGTCAGGACTGCCAGCTTTGACTTAGGGTTGGATCGAAACTACGTTTGGAGAACACTCAAAAGACACCATTTTCATCCTTATCGAGCGACACTTCACCAAGGACTGCATGTCGGTGATAGACAGCGCCGACTCGACTTCTGCAATTGGTTTTGCCTCATGGCTGACGCACACCAGGATTTTCACGATCAGCTACTGATGTCCGACGAATGTTCATTCGGAAGAGATGGGCCTTTCAACCGTCAAAACCAACATATGTGGGACTACGATAATCCACACTGGGGATTTCCTCACCACCACCAAGTGCAGTTTCGCTTAAATGTGTGGGCTGGTCTGTTAGGTGACAGAATTATTGGCCCGTCCTTCCTGCCAAATCGTCTGAACGGTCAAAACTACTTGGAGTTCCTTCAAAATGAAATATCCAACGTGTTGGACGACATTCCTCTGGCCGAGTACAGACGCATCTGGTTCCACCTCACCAATATCGTGACGTGGTTGCATATCTAAACGACGAGTTTCCTGGAAGATGGAACGGAAAAACTGGTCCTGTTCGTTGGCCTGCAAGATCCCCTGATCTAACACCACTCGACTTTTTTCTTTGGGGATTCGTAAAGGACTACGTATACCAAACACACACACACACACACGCACACACACACGCACACACACACGCACACACGCACACACGCACACACGCACACACGCACACACGCACACACGCACACACGCACACGCACACGCACACGCACACGCACACACTGTATGTACTAACTTTCTATAACTTTTTACAAACTAAAAGATAGTTAATAAGTACATTTTTCGTAGGTAGACGGAGTAAATTTAGAGACGTACTGGTGCCATTTGGGGGAAATTAGCATCCAATGAAAAGTCTATCCAGGCGGCGAAGGTACATACTTCTTTCGTTCAAATATATTATATACTTCGGAATATACCTGATTAGAAAATAGAAGTAGACAAGAGAGAGAGTGCGGAAAACGTCCATACATAATACTTTTTCCTAAAACCATGTATCAACGGACCCCCGATGAATGCAGGCAAGCAAACTCACCCTGAAACTTTTTTGCGACCAATTGTACATTTAAATGTTTTCTATATAAACATTACGATAAAGGAGGAGCCGGTTCAATTTAATTTGCAACCATTATTAATAAAATTTACATATTTAATGATTATTTAAACAGCGTTAAATAAATTTAAGACTCAAATTTGACTCATAATCATAAAGGTTAAAATTTTTTACCATGAATTTGACTCGTTAAAAAAATTCCAGACCCGTATTGGACTCTAAAGCTTCAAAACTAGTTCTTTAGGACTCGATCAAGTCCGTAATATTTAAACTCGAGGATTCTCGAGCCCAAATTTCTAAAATAACGCCTTGTTTCACAGATATTGCGTCATCCATACCCTACATAATATTTGACGTCATAGAATTTCAAATGCCGATTATTTCCTCGCACAATTAGCTCTACGTCTGATAAACCGACGACCATTATTTTAGTTTACAAACCGGTTTGAACAACGAGGAGCAAATGGAGGAAATTTTCATTTACATGGGCCATGGTACTGAACCAGTTGCAGAAGTCCAATCTAAGTCGCCTATCACCATCGTGAAGTGCTTGGTGGAGCGTGGCACGGTATGGATGAAAGTTATGGTGGTCAAGGACACTCCAGATATAATTATACGTTGGCAAATCCAAATCGGAGCATGCCATTCTCATACTTGCTCGAGGGTAGGCGACAAAGTAGGCGATGACTGTGACTTCCATATTAATGTTATGATGTCTCCGTCCGACATGATAGAACATTTGAAATAACTGACTTACTAGACGTACGTTTTAATGACCATCACCGTTGTATAACTCTACCATCTTGGAAAGCGGTTCACGGCTATAAAGAGGCATACTTAATTACTGAAGTACGTTGAGATAATGATTTCAATATCGGTGACTTCGCACTTTAAGGGAAACCTAAATGCAAATTTTTTAAATTTTGTAACACTTTCGGAAATTGTTTTTATCTCTCAAGCCCAAATATACCTCTCCTCGGAAGAGTTTCTAATTTTCAGTAAAGCGTAACACATCCGTGGTTCTGTGGAAGAACGGAGGGCTCGGCTTCGAATCCCGCCCGATAGTAACGTAAATTGGAAACTTTTCCCTAATTCCAAGAAACTGCGAACGCAGTTATTACATTTTGCCCCGTAAATGTGTACGCGTTCGCAGCCCAGACAGACAGACCCACAGACAGACAGACACGGTGATTGTAAAACCCCTCCTAGGGTACATAGTCCCCTCCGAGAGGTAAAAATAAAAAGACTTGCGCCAGATAATAATTGCAGCGTTTTGACCCGTAACTGCAATTATGGTCCGTTTTATGGCTCACACGAGCTATAGCTATGTCCGCTCGTGTGAGCCTATTAATTGGGACTGCATGACCCACTTGTTCGTTTCAAAATATGCTGTATCGCGCACGAACGTGTATAGCAGCGGATGGTTGAATTATTGAACCTCATTTAGTATAAGACTAGCACATTTGTAAATGTTTAAACACTTTCGGAAATTGTTTTTTCTCTCGAAATTAATTACAATAAAATAATTAGTTTAAAAAATATTCATTTTTAGCAGTCATAAAAACATTAAAAATTAGATAGGTTTCTTTATAAATTAGTTGCGAGAATATATTATTTGATAGGTAAGGATTCATTTAATCAGTAAATATTAAATTTAAGTATAGTTTTCGGGGTTATTTACGGGACCCCAATGTCCGTGGTTTTATATTTCCGCCTGAAAGTCGACATAACGTTCCTTAATTTAAGTCCGATTTTCATGAAAGTTATATTTTTGAATAGCTGTGGTTTCCATATAACCTAGAATTCATAGGCGTGCGCAGGCATTTAAAGCAGGTCGGGCCAGCTTATTTTTTACGCCCTTTTAAGCTCTTGCGCCCTCTATCCTTTTTTTGTTAAACTTATTAAATACCACGGCACTCCTGTGTAGTTCCTTTCTTTCTCAATAAATGTGGCTACAAATTGGTATAGTAGAGTATGTGACGAAACAATAGTACTTTTTACCTCTCCGAGGGGACAAAGTCCCCTAGGAGGGGTTATACAACGACCGTGTCGGTCTGTGGGTCTGTGGGTGGGTCTGTGGGTCTGTCTGTCTGTCAGGACTGCGAACGCGTTCGCATTTTCGGTGCAAAGTGTAATCACTGCGTACGCAGTTTCTCAAAGGGTTGGCAAAACCACCGTGTGACGGTGAGCGTTAACGGATGCATTTGCGGTTTGGTTTGGATGGTGTTTTTTCGCTCACCGTCGTGACGGTTTGGTGTATTACGTTTTTGTAATGTTTATGCGTAGGTTGTGAGTGTTGAATTTGTTGTGTTTGTGTTCTGATGGTTGTGCATGTTGAGTCTGTTGTGTTTATATAGGCGTTTTCTCTCCAACTTCTTCTTAATGACTTTGGGACGGACCGAATGCTGAGTGTAATGCTACCTCTCAACGTCCAATGGCAAGGTTTCCACCAGTTGTACACGGTATTCGTCTTAGTATCAATTTGCGATCGCATCGGGCGGGATTTGAACCCGAGACCTCCTGATTGACAGGCGGACGTTCTACCACAGAACCACCGACACTTGTTACGCCTTATTGAAAATTAGACCTTCAGCTTTATCGGAAGCGTATTTAATAGAGTACGAAATTTTGGTTTAATTGAAATAGAATTGAAATTGAAATTATTGCATCGAAGAAATTCTAATTTAGCGTTTCTCTATTGATTAAAAACAAATGCGCCACCCAGGTTTCGAACCCAGACCACTCGGCTTGGCAGTCGAGCGCTCTACCACAGAACCACCGATAGCTGCTTAGATTCACTGAAATTAAGACAGGCATCGTAAGCATAATAGGTAATAAAGTCTTTTTTTATTAATGAATTTATGAAGGCCTAATCTGGTATTTTTTAAAGGTTAAATCTTGTTTTAGCGCAGTCAGCCGAGATTAGAGGGTTAAAGGGTAGACCCTGTGGGTGGTCCACTTTCTTAACGACCTATATATAGTTCTGTTAATTCAAAGGAGATAATTTAACGTTAATTGCTTTAAGAGGTGGCGGTTAGTCAAGTGGCTCTCTGTGCTTTGTTGATGGTAAGGTTTTTGCTTCTTGTAAATACATTTGGTGTGGATATTTGGATATCTACGATTTCTAACGCAGTCAATGATTTCTTGGGTGTGCGAGTCATTATATGATATTGGAAATTGGACGGCATTGGTCTTTTTCATGTGGTATGCGTCACAACGTCAACAGGAAGTGAACGAGTCGTCCACTACCAGATATCTACGGTATCTTCATCAAGGGCGAGTGTTGAAATAAAATGAGCGTTAAAGATGCGGCAAGTATTTCGTAAGCGAGTAATTCCAAAAAGCCTCTGTAGATATTTCTTTCATTAAAATTTGCTTCGTATTATATTTAACCGATAAACTTGTTCTGTAAAAGGGTTTAATTCAATTGTGCATTGTTATAGTACGTCTAACTTACTGTTGTAACTACTTAACTTATGATATTCTGAATAAATTAAAATTGGTCGTTTCGTCTCAATTATTTTAATTATAATTAAAATTTTATACCTGGCGGGATAGAAATGGGTTAATATTTTTAACAAATAACTCTAAATTGCGGAGATATATCTTTAAGGGTTATCTCGAGAAATTAATACCACTAGGGACAATTCTTCCGAGGAGAGGTATATTTTGGTTTGCCAACTTGTTATTTTAAACTATACTAAAAACCAATATAGTTTACAAAATTACATTGCCGCGTGTTGCTTTAACAAAAACGTGTTCTACTTTTTAAAATTTGATTTTCATAATCCCATAATATCAAATTTTTACTATATTGAAAAAAATCCGTCAAACTTTGATTTTATCCTTTTTAATCCAGGTATCTGTATTCGTGTTTGATTTATTATTTATTTGACCGAAATCCCATTCGTTCGAAAACGATTTAACATTGCGTCCCAATCGATCGAAAATACCCCAATTGTGCGGTTTACAGCCCAATTTTGCACGTTTATATTATTTTTATAGTACATCAAATTTCGTTTTCATGAGACGTTATTTAAATAGGTTTACTTCTTATATAAATAAGTGTTGATAGTCTTATTGGAGCCAGTTAGCTAAAATGGAGAAAATAGCTCACAAAAAAATCCGAAAAATCGAATGAAGAAGTCACGTTAGCCTTACTCGACGCAATTGCTACAAACTTAACCATTCACATTAAAAAATGAAATTGTTCGAATTATTGTATTCTTGATATAAATAAAAATTTCAAAGCATAAATATATTTATAAAATCGCGCCACCCTAGGGAAGTGAGAGACTAACCTAACCTAACCTAACCTAACCTTACCTTACCGTTAGTACACCTGTAGCAATTTTGTTTAGGTATAACGTTTTTTGCATACCCTGCTATATCTCGGGGCAGAAGTAAAAAACAAAACAAAAGGTCCCAATGAACCGAATCCGCCTTTTGGGCTATATTTCGGAAACATATTGAATTCGGTCGAATGGGAATATACCAATGTAGTTATATGAAATTTTTTCGTGACCTTTTTGGCTCACAAAAATGCCGGGGGCAATGCTCCCTGCCCCATTCTAATAACGTCCCTGTCTACAGTCCATGCTTAATATGCCGTGGTCATGTATTTCGCTGTAGCAAATATAGTTACGACGTTGTACTAACGAATACTAGTTGTCATTTAGGGCTCGTGTGAGCTACATTTAGTAAACTAGCATTGAAACGGTTAAGCCGTTTTTAGCAGCTAGTTTGAAATGTACTATCGAATCGCTTTTTTGCAGTCGTGTGACCGTGCCTACAGAGTCCCAAAAAAAACGTATCCTAGCTCCAAACGACTAATTTCGAGCCAGTGTCCTTCAGTCGCCATTTTTTATCGATTTTCTCTTGTTCTAGTTTAGAATCTTATTTTGGTGGATTTTAGGAAATTTTGGACACCGACAATGTTAAGGCTTGCGCCCTTTTTCCCCAGATTTTTTGCACCCTTTCAGTTTTCAGGTCGGGCCATGGCCAACCCTGGCCCTATCGTGCGCACGCCTATGCTAGAATTTCAATTTCGTTGCTTAATTTTAATTCTTAGTAAGGTTTTTGGACAGCGTATAAGTACCCCCATCAACTTCCAACATTGGAAATACGTGTGGTTATAGAGACTATACGCGAACAAATAAGTGTGATCAGAAGTAAAAAATAAAAGTGACACTGATCGAGGGAATCTTCGATGCTTTCAAAGTATGACTAGAAGTAACAAATAAGTGTAAATATGTATATAGGTGTGACCGTGGATATATTTGGGTTGTGATACCGGCGTTGCAGGTTGCTGTGAATAGCTCAAACAAACTTAACACATTAGAAGGATTGTGTGTATTCTGACCGTCGTTCATCTTGTTTAAACTTCTATTCGTTGAAATTTTCCTTTTCGGACCACTTGTCTAAGGTTTAGATCGTTATTTACAGCTAACTATTTCTTAATAAAATACAAGTTGTAGAATGGTCTGCTCGAGAAAGCAAGGTTTTAGTTTATGTTGAACACCAAAACATTTCACGGCGCCACTTATTTTAATTTCGAAATTAGGTAAACGAAAATAATATGCTCCCTCACAAAGAGCTACTGCCCCCTTAACGAAATTTTTCTGGCTACGGACCTGGGCGATCATATTAAAACACCCTGTATGTGGCTGTCCATAAATGTCGAGGTATTAAATACTGCTGAAACAGGGTTGTTTGAGATAGCCATGGTAAAAGATGGCTTTCCACAGAGGAGGAAATCGGCGCTATCTTACGTAGCATCCTTGATAGGTGTGGTGGCAGAGTGGTTAGCACTTTCGCCTCGCAGCAAAATGATCCGGATTCGATCCCAGCTTGTGGTACTGGGTGAAACTTCGGAACAACTCCTTCTGTGTTGAGTTTGCAAGTTCTCTCCCCACTGGTTAAAGGAGTTTTCCACCGAGCTCTTCGGTTTCCCTTTCCATAAAAACTTGTTGAGTTTAACGGTAATAGTTAGTGTAGGGAGCTGTTGGCTCGCGTGTCCTAAAGGGATTGCCACCACCCTTCTACGCATTGTAACCCGGCCACCTGAATTAAAGGCTTTAAAAGTCGATCGATGACTTAGGCCTAGGGTGGTGCCTTGGGTATTAGCCAGCTGATTAATATTATTATTATAATCAAAATTCGTCCAAATGACAAAAATTGAGAAAAATTGATAAAACAACTAATATCGGCTACAATTGGGTAAAATGATAAATTTTTGGGTAAAAAAACTAAATTTGGGTAAAATTACCTAAAATGTTTAAAATTGGATTAAATCGTGTTAAACAACTAATATCGTCTAAAATGGGGTAAAATTATAAAATTTTGGGGGTAATTTTAGAAAATTGAGTAAAACAGCCAAAAATTAATAAAATTTAATAAAATTGTGTTAATCCAACTACTATCGGATAAAATTGGGTAAAATAATCAGAATTCGCCCAAATGACAAAAATTGAGAAATATTGATAAAACAACTAATATCGGCTACAATTGGGTAAAATGATAAATGTTTGGGTAAAAAAACTAAATTTGGGTAAAATTACCTAAAATGTTTAAAATTGGATTAAATCGTGTTAAACAACTAATATCGTCTAAAATGGGGTAAAATTATAAAATTTTGGGGGTAATTTTAGAAAATTGAGTAAAACAGCCAAAAATTAATAAAATTTAATAAAATTGTGTTAATCCAACTACTATCGGATAAAATTGGGTAAAATAATCAGAATTCGCCCAAATGACAAAAATTGGGTAGAATGGTGTTAAAACTACTAATATCGGCTACATTTGGGTAAAACGATAAAATTTGGGTAAAACAGCCAAAATTTTACGTTGAAGTATGTTTTTTTTCATAATTGGGGTATTTTGGATGTGAACGAAAGGGAGGTTTTTAACGAAAAAATCTTTTAGTTATAGTAGTTTTCGTTATTAATTAGTGTTTACGAAATTACAACGAAATCGATAACCTTTTAGTTTCTACTTAACCTTATTTTGTAGGTTTTCTTCAGTTTATCTACTTTTGGTCCTGCATCACTTTTGGTAGTTTGACAGATTTATTTTAGGCAATTTCAATTGATTGAAGACGATTCTAGTCGAAACTTATTTAATTTAAGTAAATACTGCTCTTTTTATCCAATTTCGTTCATTTCAATTCAATTCCGGTTGTTTAACCAAATTTCATTCATTTTATTCAATTTTAATCATTTTTAGCTACGTGTTGGGCTGTTTTACCCAAATTTTATCATTTTACCCAAATGTAGCCGATATTAGTAGTTTTAACACAATTCTACCCAATTTTTGTCATTTGAGCGAATTCTGATTATTTTACCCAAATTTCATCATTTTACCCAATTTTATCCGATAGTAGTTGAATAAACACAATTATTTTCAATTTTATTAATTTTTGGCTGTTTTACTCAATTTTCTCAAATTACCCCCAAAATTTTATAATTTTACCCATGGCCGTTTTAAACGAAATTGGTTGTTTAACACGATTTAATCCAATTTTAAACATTTTAGGTCATTATACCAAAATTTAGTTTTTTTACCCAATTGTAGCCGATATTAGTTGTTTTAACACAATTTTTCTAAATTTTTGTCATTTGGACGAATTTTGATTATTTTACCCAAATTTTATCATTTTACCCCAATTTTATCATTTTACCCCATTTTAGACGATATTAGTTGGTTAAACCCGATTTATACAATTTTAAACATTTTAGGTCATTTTACCCAATTTTGGTCAATTTAGCCAATTGTTGTCGATTTAAAAAAAAAAATAATTGGCAATACCCTATTTAGGTAAAATTTGCAAATATTCCTTTATTTATCAAATTCAATGAACTTTTCCCAATTTTACCCAAATTTGGTTTAAGTTTACCCAAACTTGATCAATTTCACCCAAAATTGTTAAAATTTAGCATTTTAGTTGAACTTTAAATTTTTTATTTTATTTTTTAATTTTCAAAACTTTTTACAGGGTAAACCCCCCCCCCTGTAAAACCGAGAAAATCCCATGCTTTTTTAAATATAGATTTTTTCATTTTAAGTTGTCGAAAACATTTTCGGTTGCCGTAGCAAAACGGAAGCCCAGCGTAACTTTTCCCTTGGTGAAAATTCATGTTACCCCAAGGTCTACATACCCCCCGAGTTTCATCAAAATCGGTGATTTACACCTCGGGTACACTCCTCGTTAGTGTACCAACGTGTACACAAAAGAGGATCAACAAACACTCTGTTTTTAGTAATGTTTAAATTCATAATTAATTCTAATTGTTTCGTCGCGTACCCATTTTACCCAAAATTTCACCACTTGCTTAAAAAAATTAAATAATCTACATGGACGAATTTGAAAAAATTGTGGTGAGGGGCCTCCATAATTTTGGTGGGGCCTCCAAATGGTTGGCCTACCTCCCCAATAATAATAGCGGTACTTTTGTTCTTTCTCGTACACTAGTTCGGCGAGTCCTCTTGGAAAACTTGAGCTAACAAGGAGACTAACCCGAGGTGTTACACGCCGATTTTGTTCAAACTCGGGGCATTCGTATACCTTCATGTAACTTGAAAAATCCTAAAGGGATTTTATTCAAAGGGCAACGGTTTTGCCATGGCAACGAAAAATGTTTTTGACAACTTAAAATGGAAATTTTCCCATTGAAAATAACATGGGATTTTGACCGATTCCAAGGGTCCCCCCCGTGAAACATTTTACAAAATTGGAAAAAAAATTAAAATGCCAAAATTATAAAAAAATTGATAAAAATTGACGAAAAAAATCAAAATTGGTCACATTTTTATCAATTTTTTTAATTTTTTTCACAGGGAAATCGGTCAAAATCCCATGTTATTTTATGTTGTAAAAAGCATTTTTCATTGCCATGGCAAAACCGTTGCCTATTGAATAAAAGCCCTTTAGGATTTGTCAAGTTACATGAAGGTCTACCAATCCCTTGAGTTTGAACAAAATCGGTGTGTAACACCTCGGGTAGTCTCCTTGTAAGTGCAGGCCATAGCTAAGCTTAACTTAGATCATAAGCCTATCAAGGTCCCCTAAGTTACAATTGGCTACAGCACTAGACAGGCCCGGGATAAATCAAAATTAGGATGTACGCTATCTGGCGGGGAAAAAGATCACCCCTACCACCTATACTACCTCTTGCCATCTACGAAGCAGTTTCCGGTAGCATTCATTGGGGGATTTGTTCATAAGTTTCGGTTTTTCACCAACAGATGGATTCATGTAGCCAGTTTGGCCAGTTTGGCCAGTCATTAGCCTAGCGTTAAACTCCCATTCGTTTCAAACTTCTGTACCTGCTCCTGGAAAAGGCAAGGTGGGGAGGAGGAGGAGGTTATACAGATTAATCTGCATCACTGTCGGGCAGCCTTGGCAATTCTGTTTCAGGTTTCCTGCGGAGGGACTAGATGTAGCCCTCACCACCCTCACTCAGGATGCTGGTATTGTTTATCATGACTACACCTAAGACATGTATTTTGGCGCGGAAGGGTATTCTTGCTCTACCTCCTTCATTCTACCAACCCAACGATACTACTATTGTAAGAATCGTATCCTCGTTTACTGATGGGGAAGACAAACTCACGTTAGCATCTGCATACTTTAAATATGATGCTCTGTTTCCTCCATCACAGGAGTTTGCCAATCTGGTGAACCACTGTGAAAACCTATTAAAAATTGATCATTGGAAGGGACGCTAGTGTACACTATGTTTCATGGGGCAGTTACTGCAACCAACGTGGTGATGATCTTTTTGGTCAACAATAAACAACGTCAACATGTTCTTAATAAGCATAAAGGCCCAAACACACATACGGTTCGCAAGCGATTTCGCCCGCGAATTTTCGCGCTTGCGCCCATGCGCCATGACTTCCATTCTATTTAAGTCACGCGACGCGACGCGATTTGCCAGCGAAATTTCGCGCGCGAAGGCTATGTGTGCATCCACCTTTATGTACCAAATTTTGTTACTAGTAACAGGAATGATATTATTGATCTTACCTTTTGCACAGAAAACGTTTTGTTTTCTGCTACACATTAGCATGTTTCTAATAAATCGTCTCTTTCGGATCAAATACTCATATAGTCTCGGCTATTTTCGCCGGCTTTTATTTTCTCCTTTTTCCCTGGACCAAAACAGTTATTCCCCTCTATAATAACTAAATAACCCTTCGCAGGCCCATCTCTACCATTGGGATAGGTAGTTTCTAAGCCCTAGGGTGCCGAGCTCCGAAGGTGCGCCATCTGGCCCTTTATATATATATATATATTTTATAATTTAATTGTAAAGTATTCAATATGAAAAAGGGCACCTGATATTATTAGCCCAGGGGCACCGTAAAGCTAAAGATGGTCCTGAGCCTTCGAATTAGTTGGCCTGAAAAACCGGCCAAAATTCTGTGCGTCGCGCTCGCGCGGGGAAGACTAATCTCGCCAGAAACAAGTCAGCCCAGGCCGTAATATTAGTTCCACATCGGTGTATTCGGGTGGGCAACCCATACACCCTTAGTAGACACAGGTAGGCTAAGTAATACAAAAGCTGTTGAGGCCATGTGATTTCCTATCGTTAGATATATAACTTACCATCCTATGTTAAAGAGTGGCCACCGCCCACCCTCCGGATACGCGGAAGGGCAAAGCAATACAAAAGTTGTTGAGGCCATGTAATTTCCTATCGTTTGATAGACGGAAAGTATCAAAGGTGAAATAGGTAAGCAAAACACGACGAACATAATTCTTGGAGGGGGCGGAAATTTATAGAACTGCGTGCGCGTCAAAGAGTTCTATTGTGTGCGTCAAAGAGTTCTATTGTGCGCGTCAAAGAGTTCTATCGAATGAGACCAACTGTTTTTTTTCCCCGATCACTCTTCCTTTAAGGGGGTTGGCCGGAGGGGTCGGAAATTACCGGCACTGCGTGCGCGTCAAAGAGCTCTATCGAATCAAGCCAACTTTTTTTCGGTCACTCTCCCTTTAAGGGAGCTGGTTGGAGATGGCGGGAAAGAGTTCTATCGAATGGGACCAGCTTGTTATTTGCGGTCACACTCCCTTAATGGGGTTGGTCGGAGGGGGCGGAAATTAACGGCACGCGTGAGAGGGCGGAAAATCTCTGGACCAACTATACAAACTATAAAAGTGTTCAAGGCTAAAAGTTCAAGCATGATAATAGCAGAGGACGGCGTGGCTCGCTTGGTAAAGGCGTCGGTTTCGGAGCTTACGTGGCCAGATATTTGGGTTCGAATCCCGGTGTCGCCAATAATTTAAATTATATAAATTATTTTTTGCAGCTCCATCTACTGTGTAGTCGCTTTTCACGCCAAACAAACAAACTCTTAACGACATTCCGGCCATAGCAATAATGTCACTTCGAATATATATTCGATGTGAAACTAAAAAGGGGGGGTATTGCGCACCCCGGTTTACCTGACAGAACTGAACACAGTTTAGAGGTATAGAAGAAATATAGGTGTAGTAATTTTTGAAATACAGATGCGGAAGGGTATCGCTCGGCGTGAAAAATGAGACTTGACCCTTGGAGGAAAGAAGGTGCCCAACCTGTGGAAGCTATGATGACGAGATTCACGCGTCAGAAAGGTCGCTTTTCATTGGCTCCACGTGTTTGCGGGGGTCAGAGGTTTTTGTCCACTTTTATTTTCGTTTTAAAGGAAACATCCGGGGATAAAACTCTGCCCTTGACATTGGCTTTACGCGGGGCAAATGTGCTTTGGACACTTTAATTAGCACCATTTTCGCGACGGATTTGTTTTATAGGAGATAGGAAATCAGTTGAAGACGCGTCAGTGCGATTATTTCATCGCAATTTTTAGGGCGTATTACAATTTTCGTGGCGTACGATATCGTACCATTCGGGTGTTGGTCGGAGGGGGCGGAAATTAATGGCACTGCGTGCGCGTCAAAGAGTTCTATCGAATCAGACCAACTTGTTTTTTTCGATCACTCTCCCTTTTAGGGGGGCGGAAATTAAGGCTCTGAAATTAACGGCACTGCGTGCGCGTCAAAGAATTCTATCGAATGAGACCATATTTTTTTCGGTCACTCTCCCTTTAAGGGAGTTGGTCGGAGTGGGCGGAAATTAACGGCACTGCGTGCGCGTCAAAGAGTTCTAAGGGTACCCTTACTTGGTCTATGGTTTTGGAGACTACGCGGTCAGAAATCTCGGTTCGAAAACTTCGAATCCCGGTGATGTCAAAATTAGAAATTATTTTTCGCAGCTCCATCTACCATGTCGTCGCTAGTTAATTTCCACGACAAACAAACAACAATCACTTAACGACATTCCGTCCATAACAATAGTGTCACTTCGAATATATATTCGATGTGAAACTAAAAATGGAGGCACGAAAAACAGGCTGAAATAGTGGTCACTAACTCAGTCACACACTATTTTCACCCGATTTGAGTAACCACCGAAAACCAGTTCAACCTATTTTCGAGGGGTAAGACCAAAGACTATATATACGCAAGGATTCTAAAAATATAGAATCCTTGATATACGCTTCGCTTTCTAGACAGGCGTGTTCCTAGGAAAAACCTGTTAACACCTCTGTAGCACTGTAAAAGCTGGGGTAATATTTTGACCCGCGGCTAGAGGCGCCACTAGTAACACAGCTCAAGCTAGGGGGAAATTTTGACCAGCAACGAGATGGAGCCACAATCGGTATGCAAGTTGAGCCCATAGAGATAGAAAAGAAATAGAGGGAAGATTACCGCGTTGAGGAACCCCTGTTTTTGACCGGGAAAATTAATTCCATCCCCCCCCCCGGCTCATGTATCAGGCTTGGAAATAAGCGGTGGTCACTGGGTCAAAGACCAGTTTATTAATTGCTCGGACCAGTTTTTTTATTCAAAAGCTAGGGGTTCACTGGTCCATGGTCCAGTTTATTAATTCAAAATTATCTACCGTATTATTAACTTAAATAATTCAAGAGTTGGGAGTCACTGGCCAAATAGACCAGTTTAGAAATAAACCTTATTTCCAAGCCTGTCATGTATGAAAGCGGAGATGGCCAGAATTTGCAACGCCATCTATCGATTGGCAGAGTAACTAGTATTCATAGAAATCTCATAGGTAACTAGAATGCTGCCGCCTACGGCCGAGCTTGACGTCAGTTCGCCTTGAACCTTCAGCCAATGAGAGGCCGTAGAGTGGTTCCGCCAAGGAGGATAATAATCCTCCTTGGATCCGCTACTATAGCGGGAGATAGGTAACGTCATTCTCTCTGGTGACATTAAATTCTTGGCAGAACCACTCTTTGAGCTCTGATTGGCTGAGATCTGGCTATCGTCTGCCACGGCGTTTGGCCCATTTGCCAGTTACACGGCAGCATTCTAGTTACCTATGAGATTTCTATGCTAGTATTAGGCAAATGACAGTTGATTTTCAAAAAGGCATTTCACCGCGCGTCGATGGCGCCCCGTAATCTGCCCATCTCAAGGCTTCCTACATTGGCGAAAAGGGGGTCGGCACTCGCGGTCAATTTCGCCAGATACAATAGTGCCTCTATTCAGGGGCGGATTAACGCTTTCGGCGCCTTTAGGCACAGAAAAATTTGGTGACCCTTGGCATTGGGCAGCTAAGGAGGGGCGTATCGGTTTGTAATAAATAAATAAATAAATATATTTTAGTTTCCCCGAACCTTTTCGGTGTTATTTTGAGTAGGGGTAAGCCAAGTACATGGACCGTGGGGCTTTATCAGAGTTTTGGCGCCCTAGGCACGTGCCTACTTTGCCTAATGGTTAATACGCCCCTGCCTCTATTTCTTTTCTATCTCTATGGTTGAGCCATAGAGCACGCCTGTCTAGTAAGCGAAGCGTATATATAGTCTTTGGGTAAGACAGTCTCAGATAATCTGTACACCGAGTTCATGCATTTAGCACTGTTAAAGGTACATATTTTCAAGAGTTCGCGAGTTCCATTTAGCACTGTCAAGGGAACGGCAGTGTACACCGAGTTCGCAGAGTGTCTTACCCCTCACCTATTTTGTTCTATTTTTGTAAAATAGTGTTTGACGGCATGCTAAAAAAAAGGGCCAAAATAGCCATTGGCTAAAAGAAACTTCGACCAATTTTAGTGAATATTCTGAAAAAATAAAATTTATCCCGCATTTTCGTAGGGTGAATTCCGAAAAGTGATAATATTCTGTGGGCGGCGGCTTTAATCAATTTTTGTTAGTCGTAATCCAATTCGCATCGTAATGTGTTTGTTGTCGGTAGCGGATATCCGGTTGTGCGTGACTTTTCCTTTCGGGTGACAGACGTCATTTGAGTTTAATATCAGGAAAATAGGTATTTATGAAAATATTTTCAAATTCCTGTGTTTATTTATTTCGCATTCTGAAAAGCTTTTAATATAAATTGAACGTGGTACTTTACCTTAACGTTAATATCATATACATATACTATGGTTATGTTTAGTCCAAAATCGTATTCATTTGCCTTGTCATCTTTCCAAGCCGCTTGTTAAACCAAAATTGAAGCACAACTCCACAAATGTTAATACCTACCAGCAAGAGCTTCTTGAGATACTATGGAGGGGGGATTGTTTTTAATGTTTTCGGTAAAAAGAGGGTAATTAGGGTAAATATAAAATATATTTAATCCACTGTAATGTGAAAATAAGTAGGGTATCTCTTACCTGACAAATTTTATAGTCAGAGGCTCATTAATCAGGTGCTTATGAGCCCTGTGAATTTTACCCTACTGTTATCCCTCTGCTCAGCCCCGTCCCTCACTGTGTCTTCTCAAGCAAGATTGATAAAAAGGGGCTGTGATAATTTTTTGCATTATAAAGATTTTGATAATCTTACTGTTTGGCATAACAGGTGACCACTTTTAGTGATAAAATAATATCCTATTCAGAAGGTCATCCCTCTTTGGAATACTCTCCCTTGGAGCCTAATGGCACTTAAAATGCAAGTTGATAAACAGTTAGGATTCTAATACCTGTTTTATTATTATTATTCTAATAATCTTAAATATTCAAGAGGTAAAAATTCATTTTTTAAACAACAAAAGTACGGAGTAAAAGATTAACCAAGTATTATTTAAATACCCATTTATATACCACAAAATTAATCTTCATCAAAGAATTATACGAATTAACTTAATTAACATAATTTTAATGTATTATAAATTTTACTTTCTTTACTCTTAAAAGGTTACATCTTGTTACATACACAAAATGCCAGAACCAAGTTCTAAACATTTTGAAAGACTTCCAAAATCAGTTGTTCCAAAAAATTATGATTTGTGGCTAAAACCTGATTTAAAGAAACTTGACTATGAAGGGAAAGTTACTATTCAAGTCGAGGTAAATCAAGAAGTTTACTTTTTATGTATTTTTTAAAGGTTTTTTTAAATGATATTTTTTAGGTTAAAGAAATTATCAATACCATTATTCTTAACGCAGCTGGTATAACAATAGATAATGCTGAATTTAAAGATGTGCTGGCTAAAAGTAAATTAAACACTTGGATCCTAAACACCAGTTAATGTAGCAAAAATTAAAAAATTTCAGCCCAAACGTCAGATAAAGTTGAGCTTATTGAATCAGATCAAACATGCAAGATAACATTTTGTGAGCCACTGTCATTAGGACACGGAGAACTAGCAATACAGTTTCACAGAGAACTTGATGACAGTATGAAAGGCTTTTACAAATCAAAGTACACAACACCGGACGGAGAAGAGAGACACTTAGCTGTTACTCAATTTGAGGTTAGATTATCTGACAACTTACTCTTTCTACAGTACTTCATTAATTTTATTTCTTTATAGCCAACTGATGCTCGCCGTGCTTTCCCATGTTGGGATGAACCTACTTTAAAAGCAACGTTTGACGTTACTCTTGTTGTTCAAAAAGATCGATTAGCCTTGTCAAATATGGTAACAACTATGTTATGGGCCGAAATCGATAGGATATTGGTATCAGCTACCGATTTTATGATTTGACCGATAAATCAGTTAGTGTCTAAATTACCAATTTTCTGATTTTTCCCATGTGGCTAACCATTTCCTGTAATTGGTGTTCAAAATTGTTTACGTAATCACTTTGTACTCAATTTTTGGCTCTGTAATCATTAAGTACTCTCTGCAATCGCCCTGCAATCAATTTGTACTAGCTATGTAGTCGCATTGTATTCGTTGTAATACTTTCGTATTAGCTGTAATCAGATTATCACAATATTTTCGACATGAATAACTGAACTCTTCCTGGTGAAAGAGATTCAGTTTTTGGGTGAAGATCAGAGAGGGAGATATGCAACTTTTGCGTAGCAAATGGAAACAAATGGGGGTAGACACTGTACGTAGTGTTCGTACGGGGACCCCGACCCCGACCCCGAAAGTCGGGGATCCCCGACTTTTGTCCCCGACCCCGACCCCGACTGTCACAAATCAAGTCGGGGTTTTCCATTTTTCGGGGTTATGTTTTCGTAGTGTAATTTTAAATTTTCGCGCCGACGCACCCCGCTAAAATCCTAAAAATATAAAATAGATGGGTTCCTTCTCTCCCCTTTTTTCGTGGGCGACAATAGAATGATCCGAATGACTTTCGGCTATGCCGCTGACGTAGCTCTCGCTTGACGCTTGATTATAAGTTTTAGTTTCATAATTGCCGTTGTTTCGAACTCTCTCAGTCTCAGCTAAGGAGTGTGGATTTACAACGTTTGTAAATAACTTGTGTATTTATAAAACAACTTATTTAAACAATTACAATGCCTAAGCTATAGACCTCTATTTTAAAATCTACCTATCTTATCTATTTTTACTATAGTCCTAGTCGATAATTCAAAATAACGGTCAAAAATGCCGCCGATCAGTTTTGTAAAATATTTTCGGCGGCGTAATCGTCGGCCATTTTCGGTATGGAGATACAGGCCGGAAGGCAGGCAAGGCTGCCAGATTTCGATAGATCGAAAAAGGCCAACTCTCTCCTATGTTTTCGTTTTCAAAACGAAAATTTTGCGGCGTAGCTATCGACTAAGACGATTATTAATAGTCCCTAGGCTCCGAGGCTTGCTTACACAAGATACACTATCTAAACTTGATAATTTTTCTATTCTTAATAAATACAAAGAATTTTCCATCCCCGACCCCGACTTGTTTTTCGCGGGGTTAGACCCACCCCGACCCCGACCCCGACCCCGACTTTATTTTGACCCCGTACGAACACTAACTGTAAGCGATTTTACCATTATTCTAGTGTAGTGTTTCATATCTCCCTTAGATTTTAAACTTCGGCCAGCTGAGATTGACAGATTAGAAAGCTGTTATCAATTCATATTAACTTGTGCTCACTGTAATCACACTGTAATAACTCTGTAATCACCAAAATCGCGCCTATTGCCGTAATCACCCTCGTAATTATCATAATATCTGTAATGCTTTATGTAATCACTGATTACGTGATTGGTGTTCAGAAAAACTAGAAATGGTTAGCCCATAGATTTTTCCCGATATTTTGAAACTAATGCTCAAGTAACAAGGCAGTTGGTTCCACTAACCTTGATCTTTGGCTTTTCTAATTTATTGGAAAATATCAGTATCAGCAAAAATTGGTTAGATATTGGTTAAATTATGATATCGGCCAACGCCAGTAATAACGAACTTAGTTGCCAAGCTTAGTTTCGATGACAGTAATACATTTGTTATCCCTCAATTTCGTCTTACTCGGAAGATCTGAGCCATAAATTTCAAATACTTTATTATTGTTAACAGTAATTTATGTATTTTTCTGTAGAATGTAATTAGTGACGTACCATATGGACCAAACAATCAATTGAGGGAAGTCAAGTTTGCGAAAACACCCATAATGTCGACGTATCTACTAGCGGTAGTTGTTGGAGAATTTGATTCCATTGAGGCAGTATCGGCTGATGGAGTTCTTATTAAAATTTACACGCCTTTAGGAAAAAAGGAACAGGGAACATTCGCGTTAGAGGTAACTCAATGTTTAAGACACAAGTAATATGTTAAGAATAATAGTGTTAATTATTAATTTGATTATTAATATTTCCAAGGTGGCCACGAAATGTTTGCCTTATTACAAAGATTATTTTGATATAGCGTATCCACTTCCAAAGCTGGATCTAATAGCCATTCCGGACTTTGCATCTGGTAATTTATTATTAAACCAAAGTTTTTTCTTTGCTAAGCCATTGGAAATTAACAAAAAAAAGTGTGATGGGGTGAAGTGAACTTTTGCCTGACAAATAATGAAATAATTTTTTTATATAGTGTGAAGTACACCTCGGGGTAACTAATAAAAGTTAAAAAAATCCAAATTATTATATATTATATAATATGAAAAATCAGAAAAAAAAAATTCCAAATTGGTTGGGGTGGGAAAATAACTATATTAAAACTGTAAAACCCATGGAAATATTTTACAGATAACATATTGTAGTGTTTAACTACAATATAATTAATTAATCTACTAGTTTAATATTACTTATGAGATACTAGACAAGAGTTACAAAGGTCTGCCTCACAGGAGGGCTGAATTAAGACTGCCTATCTAGTTCCCTTAACTGGGGTTGAACGAGTTCTTTCCCCCTTTACAGGCAATAGGCTTAGGACATCATCTATACTAATATTGGTTCTAGTATTACATGCATATACAATACATATTTTGATCACTTAAATCAACAATAGCCAAAAAACTAATTTTTCTTTATATAGCTATTTTGGGTATCTGCAAATAAGTGAATTTCAAAAAATTTCAAAATTTTTGAAAAAAAAATATTGCCTATCACGGGATTCATTACCTTGAAAATAAGCCGTTAGTCACATATTTATATCTTTTAGAGCCAAAGCTATAGCCATTTTACAGTTGCAGTGCAAAAGATTTACGGAAAATTTCCAAAAAAAATACTAGCCCTATATATAACTCCTCGAAAAATAGTTTTCAGCACTTTTTTTTACAGGGGTTAGTTTAACACATAACTACACCTGTTCACCTAATTTCATAAAATTCGGTAACTTGAGTGGTATGAACCTGGATAACTCTTAAATAATGATAATCAAAAAAGAAACTAATTAGATTTTTCCATAAACATTGCTATAAAAATAAAATAAAGTTTTTGCTACCGCAACTGAACTTACAACTAGTTTTTCAATATACTGGCTAAGCTGTTGTCAAAGTTCTGGCAAGACAGTTTGAGATGCTTTTATCATGTTTTATGGAAAAAAATATAGTTTTGATTTCTTAGAAAAGTATTCCTATTTCACCTTTACCTCGTGTCAGCAATGCAGTGTGACGCCTCTTGTGCGTTGCTATTAGGTTTACCATTATTGAATAAATGGTAGAAACTTAAACATTTTGGTCAATAATTTAAATATATTTTCAGGAGCTATGGAAAACTGGGGTTTAGTTACTTACAGGGAAGTCTGCCTGTTAGTTGACCCTCAAAATACTGCTCACGAAGGAAAGGAGAGAATAGCTTTGACTGTAGCTCATGAAATTGCTCATCAGTGGTTTGGTAACCTAGTAACCATGGTATGACATCCCTTCAGAGTGCATACAGTCAAACGGAAATAAACTGATTCATTTATTTTATAGGAATGGTGGACTCATTTATGGCTCAATGAAGGATTCGCCTCGTTCATGGAATTTTTGGCTGTAGATCATATATTCCCAGATTACCACATCTGGTCCCATTTTGTAATTCATCAATATAATGATGCTTTAAAATCAGATGCCTTATCAAACAGTCATCCAATTGAGGTATACTTTTGATATGTTTTTATTATCTCTACTTCTGTTAGCATTCCATGTTAATATCAACGTGCAATATGATTAAAATTCCTAAATTTTACTCTAGATTTGGTTTTTTTAACGCTGTCGATTAACAGAAGCTTCTGGTCTATCTTGTTTAGGTTCCAGTTGGTCATCCTGATGAAGTAGATGAAATATTTGATAGTATATCCTACCACAAAGGATCTGCAGTCATTAGAATGCTTCACAAATTCATTGGGGATGATGTAAGATATTTTTTATTTTTTAAGTGTTGAATTTTTTAAAACAGTATTCAAACAAAAGTTTATCTACTATTTAAGAGTTTGTTTCCACTATCTCAATTAGGCATTTAGGAAAGGTATGAATTTGTATTTGACAAAACATGCGTACAGTAACACTGTTACCGAAGACCTCTGGAGTGCCCTTGAACAAACTAGTGGTAAACCTGTGACTGCTGTAATGAGTACCTGGACCAGACAAATGGGATTTCCAGTCATACAGGTAAATGAGAACAAGAACGTTTAGAGACAACTGAGAATAAACCATTTTTCTCTGGTAGCTTGTTTAAATTTTAGTGGTAACCTCTCAACTGAAAAAGGAATTCAATACCAAATGTTTTACTTTTTAGTATTAAATATAATGGTGTCATTATAATAATAATCAGCTAGGCCAACAACCACCGCACCATTACAGGCCTGGGTCAGCAAGTAACTTAATATAGTCAGATTTTTCATGCAAATTGCAATTATTTTTAATTAGATATTCAATATTTATATTAGTTACTTTCAAAACATTTAAGTTTTTATTAACAATTTTATTAGGTTTTACTTATTAATATTATAATTAAATTTGTTTTATATGCAAACCTAAACCAATGATGTATAGATGGTGCCCATATCTCCATCCATATAAGGGGTAAAAAACCCTTCTTCCCTCTTATGGGAAAATATCCTCACTTTCATTCCAGCCTTCTGGGCAATCACTCCTCTAAATATTTTATGTCTCAACGAGTATTATTAAATGTTTATCAATTAATACTAGTATTAAATTATGTTAAGTACAAACATAACATAAATACTGTTATTGAAATATAAAATTTTATTCTAAGCTTATTGTTATTGTACTAGTATAATTGATTCTTTGATGGCCACCAATTTGTTGGTTCTCAGTTGCCTTGACCCATTTTTTATGACAATTTAGCTTACAAAAATGATGTATGATGAAAATGTAACAGAAACGTTTTCAATGTGACAATCAGGCACTAAAACGTTTCATTGATTCTAAGGTTTCATCCAAACAAGATGGTGAAAATCAACTCTTGTTATTATCACAAGAAAAATATGTGAGTGATGGAGTGAATAAATCAGGAAATGCGTATGAGTGGATGGTTCCAATAAGTATTATAACCCCTTCAATTCCTGAAGAGAAAGCTCAACTAGTTTTATTAAACACTCGCCAAACCGAAGTTTTAGTAAAGGCCAGTAAAGATGATTGGATTAAGGTAGATTTAATTACCTTACAAATATCATGTTCTTTCGTTTATACCATGATACCAATTCAAATGACTTTTAATTTAGCTTAACCCCGGCATTGTTGGCTTCTATCGTGTTCAATATTCTGAAGAAATGATGACGAAACTTTTGCCAGTCATTGAAAACCACTCATTACCATTATTAGATCGCTTAGGCCTGCAAAACGACTTGTTTGCTTTGGTAAAATATACTATCAAATTATCAAAATGTTGAGTGTTTTAATTTGAACGTAATTTTAAGGTTAAAGCTGGTAGAAAATCAACAGAAGAGGTTTTGAAACTTATGGAGGCATATACTACTGAAACCAATTACACTGTTTGGAGAACCTTGGCAAACTGTCTTTCTACCTTGAGTGTTATTATATCTCACACTGACTTTGACCACTTGTTTCACTCTTATTGCCAAAATTTCTTTGCTAAAATTCATGCCAAGCTTGGTTGGGAACCCATTAAAGGCGAAAGTATAGTATTATGAGAAATTATATTTTCAATCACTAGAAAACTCTGAAGGGTTATATAGTTTCCTGATATCACCGTTTCTAGTGGCTGGATCTAAAATTTCCCTCTGACAATTGGAGTAGTTTTATAGTGCTGGAAAAAGATCCTAACTGCTTCTTTTTAGGCCATTTAGACAATATGTTACGAAGTTTAGTTATAACTCAATTGGCTGCTGCTGAAGATAAAGCTGTTCTTGCGGAAGCTTTGAGGCGTTTTGAAGCTCACGCTATGGGAACCACTATTTTGCCAGCTGATTTGCGAAGACCTGTAAGCCTTATCACCACCTTCTTTTTAATTTTTGTTATTTAGTTTGGAATTCTTTGCAATAGGTCTACAGGGCAGCTGCGAAAGCTGGCGATGATAAAACATTTGAGAAGTTGATGAAAGTGAGATTCTTTTGGTTCAGTGCATTTAGAAACTGTTTGACTAATTGAGTTTTTATTTTAGCTGTACCACGAAACAGATTTACAGGAAGAGAAAAATCGTATATCAATGGCTTTAGGCAGTTTTAAAGACGAGACAAAACTTTCGGAGGCATTGGAATTTTCCATGTCTTCTGATGTGCGATCCCAAGATACAATTTTCATTATCATGTCAGTTTCAGCAAACAAAAATGGAAGAGATTTAGCTTGGAATTTCTTTAAGGACAGAAAAGATGATTTTCAATCACGTTATAAGGGTGGATTTCTGATCGCTACGCTTGTTTCGGTAAGATGTTTTTAAAAGCTATCTATATAAAAATAGGATTATGCTTAAAGATCGTCATCTTTTATTCTGAATATCTAGTGTATTACTGAAGATTTTGCATCCGAAGAAAAAGCCTTAGAAATTGAGGTAAAAATAAAAAAATTAAGAAGTTTTAATGATTCGCCCTAGTAGAGTATAGAGCAGGGATGTTATGTGATTATCCTTAGTGGTTTTTGCTGCACTCACAGGCAGTGGTTCCATGTTGAGCTCTTTTATGGCAAAATCAAATTCGCTCGGTACTGTAAATTCTTATGTTGACACTGGTTATCTGTTTAGACCATCCTCATTTGAATGTGAGATTTCCTTCTTATAGCGGTTCTAGTAGTTATACGCTACCAATGTTAAAAACCAACCCCGTAGTTGTCCAGCTGCTGTTGCTGGAATTGGTTTTGACTAAGAAAATATCATGATTAATGGTCGGTAATCAGTCAGCAAGGTAAAGTTAAGTTCTAGGAGATAATCTCTAAATTTATTCACTCAAAACGTTAGCCAGTGCTTCCTTTTCAATTTCAGAAGTAGGGTCGCTAAGGGTGGGCTGAAGTAGGCTTTAGCCCCCCCCCCCGCGTTTTTCGATTTATTGATGTAGGAGCATCCATTCCCAGATCTCTAAAATATTTCAAAATTGTATGATGTTGCTAATATTATTTCAGAGCGTAGTTTTAGTACACTTAATACACTCTAATCATTTTTGAGAAAAACTGTCTGGCAATCGATTAACAAATTTAGCCTATACAGTATATAGAGATTTATCTAATAGGTTGAGATAGAATCCTTTGTTGGTTCTTGACGAGTTTAGTGACATAACTCCAACTCCTAGTGGTGAAATTTCACAGGACAGGAATATTTCCAATTATGTAACAGGAGATAAGATGATACCAAAGCTGCTTTTTCGTCTTGAAATGACTTTGCATTTTCTTTCCTAGACTACCGTTTAGTATTCTTATGCAACAATGTGTACAATAATGATAATAATTGCGAAAAATTGGGTCTGAATTTTCGCTAATAGTTGACGAGTCCTAAGCGATCATAGTTCTTCAATATACGTTAGCTCTGGAGTGGTCAGTAATGGCTTTTGTTTTACTCTTCTGCAGATGTAGAACTTGTCCGTTCAAATGATATCCCAAAAAGTCCAGTGGCTTTTTTAGAAACAGACAAAATATTGCAGGGCACCCAGAGTACCTATATTTTCAAATTGTTACTATTTTTTCCTATTTTTCAAAAAAATTACCTATAAATTCCTATAATTTCAACATTTTATAGTAGTATATCATCCTGAATACTTCATTTTTACTAAAAATTAATGATAGTATAGCTTTACGACCCTTGTTGACTTCCAATTTGATTCTTCTTTTAACGTACCCATGAAAAGGATGTTAGATTAACTTTACATTCTTCCAATGAGTAGGACTGAGGTGTAGCAGGTAATAGTGTTCCATTCTTTCTGAATAATCTGTCAATGATTCTGCTTCGGAATTATATTTATCAAGAAATCCATACGTCAGCATAATTTCTTCTGATTTGGCTATTCTTCAAATTTCTAAACTAGTGTCTTCGCAAGGCGAAATATATAATAATGGCAACGGAAGCTAAAATTCAAAATAGCGAAACAATAACATCGTCAGAGAGCCATTATAGATTATTATATTTAGACCAATTTTACTCTAATTAGTAAACTTTAACCATAATTATATATCCCATATAAAATATATTTTTATAATTTAAGTTATTGTAAAATTTACAAACGAGACAATCAACGCGAGGGGTACTTTTATATCCCGCCTTTTGGGTCAAAATGTAGCTTAAGCATCTTGTTTTGATTTCAACGCTAGCGACATCTGTTGAAAAAAGAGCTACTTCACCTAGAGCCTACACTTGCGTTAATTACCATACTATGTACGATACTAAGTATTTATGATGATGAATTATTACAATGCCAATATAACATGTTACTAGCCTGAACGCCAAATACCGTTCGTAGCCAAATCTCGTATAACCACTCTTTACTCTACGTAGGGGCACCTTCTATTAATAGAAACGCAATACTTTTGTTCTCCATTCTGGACCAGATTATATGGTCTCTGGAGCATACAAGAAAACTGTTTTTTCTAGAACCTTTCCAGAAAATAGACCATGATTAGAGGCGCTTTGTTAAAGGGCAACGCAAGTGGCCATGTAGGGGGGGGCGCTTGATTTGGAACTATGTTTTCTTCTACAAGTCGTAAATTGGTTTTCCAAGGAGGATTTTAAACCGCGCGGTAACTTTATTCTCCTTGGTGTGCAATTTCGCTCTGAATCGCGAATATTTCGATTTTCTCGACACCAACGAACCCAGGATTTTAGGCTTAGCTTAATTTTTTTACTATGGAGAAAAGAACTGAGTTAGTTTCCGAGAGTTTGACGTTGATATTTTCGATTTAACAATGTTTCATTTATAAGATAATTGACCACTCTGGATGGCCACTTGCGTTGCCCTTAAATAACAGAAGGATATCAGTGGGAATCCATAACAATCCTTGGAATTATTATCTGTCTATATCCTCTATAGTATTTTGACGTGGAACTTATGAAGCGTTTGCTAAATGACTAAACTACAATGTTGAAGCTCTATTACCTTTTGATTGATTTATTAAGAGTATGCAAAAAAGGCGAAGAAAATTAAATTAAGAATTTCTCTTTTGTTTTATTATGCTGAAATTGTATATGTCAATGAGCTAGAGAGTCTCGTCAATTCTGTCTCAATGGCATTTAAAAAGTACCCTAAAATAATTCCAATTACTTATGTATTCCTGCTAACAGATGTGAGTAATTTATAGGTTTTACATTTTTAATCTCATGGTTCTTTTTCTAGTCGTTCTTCGCCAAAAATCACTTTCCAGCAACGGATCGCACAGTTTTACAGTCTTTGGAGACTATACGATTAAATTCTAAATGGTTAAATCGAGACAAAGATGCCATATATAATTTTTTATGTGGGCAATAGTTTTGGTTTTGTGGTACATGAATTTCAGCCCTAAATATTTTGGAACGTTTGGCACATTAACACAGACCTGAAAATTTGCGACCTTATAAATTTTGGTGCGTTCTCTCACGTGGTATGATCTCACTAATTCAACCATTTTAGAAAATGGCAATAAAAATTATAAACATTACAAGCAACTTGGGTTCTACACAAACCGTATTGAAATGTCATGGAGTGTAGTATAGGTCCCAAATACTATACATAAACTAAGAATTAGTGGGTATTTAGATAAAAATTACAGCAGTTATTGGTACAATAACCATTAATGTATTGTTGAGACTTGAAAATTTCAAAGACTTCCATGTAAAACTATGCAGATTTGAAACCAAGATGTTTTCAATGCTTATTACTATCATCATCTTGGAAAATGGTGGCCCAAAGCCTTGAAATTACAGTTAACTCTTGTTATACTTAACCAATTAAATAATAAAATAATTTATATTCTTTGATAATCCTATGTATTAAGTGGAGAAAGTGGGAGATCATGCCACATGACAAATCACCACCAAATTTTGCAAGGTCAAATATTTTAAAGCTTATAGTTAATTTGTTCAACGTTCCAGAAAATTTTTGGCTACTTAGTCAAAGCGAGATTACTGCGTCGATGCTGGCCTTAGCTTTACTTTTGTTCTTTCCAAAAGCAGCCTTTTTTTCTTCTTTATTTGTGTTAACAGTTAGGACCAAAAATAAATAATATATTCTATTGTACAAAATATTATTTAGTTTTGCTAGGACCATATAAAAGAAGTATGCCCTTTAAGTTTCTGATAAATTTATCCTTGGGAATAGTTTGGTTTTCTTGGTTTTATTGATGGGTCTATTATGTTGGTTTTGCTTTTCCTGTGCTAATTGACCATAAACATAAATTGTATTAAGTACAATATAAATAAATCTGTTGTTTTCATAATTTAATAAACTGGTTGAAATAAAGCTTGGATAGATTGTCTTGCGATTTTAAAACCATAGAGTAACCCACTCACATAAGAGTGGAAGGCCCTATGGAAGCGCGTGAAACATTAATCCTAACGGGCCAACTGGTTTGCGGGGGTTGAATAAATATAGTCCGAAGAGCGATGGTGTTGTTTGTACATTTTTTATAAACTGACTTTCTTATCCAGATATTGTACATTACCTTTAGGCCAACTTGTTTACTTCACGCCTCGAAAACAAGACGTTCGTACGAAAAGTGTTAACATAAGTCTATAATATTTTCCATAAGTTTGTCACATTGGGGAATATTTTACTGAGAGCTAGTAACGGAGTGATGTCATCACTAGAATAAAATCAAGGCACTGTCAAAGACTACGCAATGCACCCTGTCTTGTGAATAGCTCTCAGTAAAAAATTTGCATGTGAAGAATAGGAAGGGTCACACTTATGTTAAAATATTATACACTTATAGTTTCGCTGATAGCCTTCAACTCGCGAGTGGGTCGTCCTTAGAAAACCATAGAGTAATTTATTAAGTCAAATTTACGAATAACGATGAGAAAAACTAATAGCGTCTGCTTTAGCCGCTACCTATCTAGCTTTCAATGGCGAACGAAAGGGGGCGTAGCCATAGTTTTCGGTCGCGAATACTTACCCTGGACACGCCAAACGGAATTGTTTTAGGTATGCCTCACTTGAAGTCCTGAAAATAAATTATTACAACTGTTTTTAAATCTTTTCTGTGTTCATTAATGAATTATTACTTGGAAATATTGCGCAATAGTCTGTATTTTCCAAAATTATATAACTAGCGCAGGTATACTTAGAAATTCAACCGTACACCGGCCAAATTCGAAATTTCCGCTTTCGATTTTCCAGAAATTCGTGCTCGTATCTTTCCGCTAATGTACTAGATATATTGGCTTTCTTAACCTGTAAGTTGCAACTGAGTATACAGCGAAATGGGTATTTCTATTGAAGCGGCTTTGTGGCAGCTAGGAGCAACAAACAGCACTGCCCACACAAGGAGAACGCAACCCGTCAAAAGTCGTGCATTTTCTTGCGTACATTTTTCATTGGTTAGACGCTTTAGCGCCTGCTGCCGTCGGAAGGAGAAAATTCGGAAATTGTCTTCAGCGTAAAGGCTCGTCCAATAAAATTTGTACACAACACTGCTTTAGCATGTTTAAAGGCTAGCTGCGTTCTCCTTGTGTTTTTGCTCCTAGGTTCCACAAACTGGGATCGAACTTAGGTCCTGTTACTGCGAGGCGAAAGCACACATGACGAACGAAAAATCTGTCTTCGCCAAGTTGGATTCTGGGTTTTGTGATACATACCGAACTTTGAGGACCAATGCAGACAGCAGCATCTGGCGAGGAAATATATTTTAACGCTAATCGATGACTTAAGTAGTTTATGTTTTGTTGCTCTTCTGAAGAGTATAAAAGTGAAGTTGCTGACCATATCTAAGATTTTGTACGCCCAGGGCCCCCAGAGGTCCTATAATTCCTATAAAATCCTATATTATCAAAAATGTCCTATAACATCCTATATTTTTAGCAAAATCCCCCAAAAGTCCTATAAAATCCTATAATTTTGATATTTTGCCCATTTCAAATCATCCACTCAGCTAAATTGCTAGAATTAGCTATAGGACAAATTCCTATACCAAGTCATTCCAGTCTATACTTTTGTTATTGTTAACACGGGTAGCTACTAGTATATTTTTGTGATAAAATGGTTCAATAGTTCCTATTTTTAACATTGGCTTAGCCAGGGGGCACATGCCCCCCCGAAACGTATGGTCGTACGTACAAATATTTTTATTTTTTACTTTTTTTTCAATGGTGTGCCCCCCCCCCCCCGAAACAAAATCCTGGCTACGCCACTGATTTTTAGTGAAAATCAAAGATTTATTTCTCTAAATATAGATTTTGTTTTTAAATGCATAAAGTTAGTAAATTAAATAGCATATATAGTCCTTTATAATCCTATAATAGTTTTCCCAAAAATACTCAGAAACGTGCCATTTTCATGGGGAAATCTAACAGACGGCGAAAACTCTGGGTATATATTGACTGATATGGAAAAAATGGTTTTGTGCTAGCGTTTTTCATTTCAAATAATGCACCGGGTATAGAAATAGAATCCAAATTCAGATCTTTATTCAGCGTCTCAAAATACCCAGGAACAAACTTCGAATGGACACAATTTTAGTATATGTATAAAACGTCCCACCAACTGTGTGTAAAAACGAATGTTCCTTATCTATGTAAATATTAAAATTTGTTTTCGAGACAACATAAAACTGTGTAATACGCACAATGGCAAGTAATAATCCATAGAGTAACCCACTCACATAGAGTGGAAGGCTATCACTGAAACCTGTGAATACTTTTCGTACGTAACGTCTTGTTTTCGAGGCGTGAAATAAACAAGTTGGCCTAAAGGTCATATACAATATCTGGATAAAAAAGTCAGTTTATACTCTAAGAAATGTAAAAACAACACCGTCGCTCTTCGGACTATATTTATTCACGCAGCGAAAAGTAGTTGGCCCGTTAGGATTAATGTTTCATGTGCTTCCATAGGGCCTTCCACTCTATGTGAATGGGTTAATCTATGTAATAATAAATTTTGTATTCTAATCTGGCTGAAACGCAAGTAGTCACTGTTCTTTATACGCTTGGCCCATCTGGTCGAAGATTTATGATAGCTTTGACGATTGTCAAATCCCTATATTAGACCAAATTTATGCTGCATTCGACGCTTATTTCGAACCACATAATAATCCAGATTTTTCTCGCTACATATTTTACCACACGAAACCTTAACTGCATCAGCACTTTGATGATTTTTTGACTCGTTCTCTTACCGTGATTTAACCATGCCAGATGTCCCGCTTCCGCGTCTACGTGCCCTAAGTGTCATCGCGGAGGTCACTTGGCCAACCTGCGTCGGTCGTCTGCCTTACAATCTCGCTCTTCATCCGCAACCGGTTGTGTCTTATTTATTGGATAAATTTGACCATTCGTACGAATTAGACTAACGAATCTTACTCTGTGGATCATGCTAATTCTTACGCTACACAGCCTTGTAGTGTTCTTTGTTCTAAAGTATGACAGACACAGTGTTAAACAAACAACCTTTATTCTCCCTGTCCGTAGACGACCCTTCCTTTTCATCTACTCCGCGACAGGGCGTCATAGTCACGTGTTAATCACGCGATTTGAACTAATCTATTATCACCAATGGCTGAGTCAGGGCCGTAGCCAGGACATCGATATAGAGCGGGCGAACCATATTTTAGGAGGGCCCCCCCTGGCTACGGGCCTGGGCTGAGTGGCTATCGCCATCTAGTAGTCTATACCGTAAACATATTACATCTCTTCTTTTTTCAAAATATTTATTTTATATATACATATTCAAATTATTTATACAACGGTTAACAAACAAACGAAAGAAATATGAAAAATTTAACGTCTTTGAACTTATGAACGTCTGCGCATATCGAAGTCATCGTACCATCCTCGAAGTTGGCCCATATTGACCCTAGCAGGAAGCTGTCGCCGCTCTACTGGTACTCCACGATCTCGTTCAATGCCTGGTCGAACCTCTTCTTGGTGAGCGTCATCACCTAGACGTTCTGATGTCAATAGGTATTGCTTTTTGATGAAAGTACAATTTATTTCAATAGTATAACAATTTCTACTTGCTTTGACCCAATTAAGTATCTTTAATCTCGGTTATTCGGTAGGGATTTAGATCATAGTACGAAGTGAGCTGGTTTTATTTTGTTTAACGGACAATTTCCCACTCACCCACTTTGAATTTATTTTTCTGATCATGATCCCTTTGACGAATATCGAAATCATCATTCGGCCTCAATATTTCCGTATCTGGAAACCTGGTTTTCATCTTTCCCCCCAAAAGTAATTTACCTTTAGTCGTGTGTGGTGTACTTCTGTACGATATCAAAAATAAACGTAGTGCTTTACTCCAAGATTCTTTTGCATGTTGGCAATTTGAACAAACTTGTTCAGCGTTGAACGTTCTCATGGTGGTATCTATAAAGTCTTTCAGTCGGCTAATAAACTCGGCTGAGTTAAACGGTGGTCTATGGTCAGTTTTTAAACGTTCTGGAAAACCAAACAAAGCGAACGCGGTCTCCCACCTCTCAATCACTACGGTGCAAGTAAGCGAATCTATAACATGTACGACTGGCTATCTTTGAGAAGACCATAAGATACCTCCCGGCCACCTGAATTAATGGTGGTGCCTTGGGTATTAGCTGATTATCTTAAAATGGTTCAGCGAAATCCAGAGTAAGGTGTTGGCTTAGGCGTCATGGCTAGTGGAACATACTTGACTTCTTTCACCGTCGACTGACAAGCGAGACCATTTTTTATCAGGTTCTCCACTCCGTCGTCTATTCCAGGGAACCAGACTTTCTCTCTTAAAAGTGCTTTTGTCTTAACTATTCCTTCAGGGCCAATGTGAGCCAGCTCAAGATATCTCGTTTTTAGAGTTTCTGGTATGAGATCCCCTCAAGACCATTCTTGACTTGTATACCAACAGCTCCGATCGAATGGGTTTAAACGGTCTCAGTAGATTAGAATTCCATTCTTTGTCACTCTTTCCGTTGCTATCCAGTATCTTTAAATTCTCCTAGGGGTTAGCTAAACTTCTGTTATGTCCCAAAAGTGTTCAACAACAAACATAAATCATTTTTAAAATATTATTTAATTATATTGAATTAGTAATCATGCAAGAGTAAATTGAACGGTTAATATGTTACGTCTGTAACATTAAAATTTACCTGTGAAAACCCTTCCTCCTATCCCTCTATCAGGAAATACAGGCGTAACCGCTATTACCCTGAACTGCGTTTAAAACTAGTTATTGGTGTCAATGATATTTTATACGAAGTAGTTAACAAGAACCTTATAACACAACGGGTAATATCTTGTAAAACAGAATACACGAAAACCAAGTAACAAGCATGAACTGTGGAAGTATGGACGTTTTACCATTGATGTAGTGTTGTCCAATCACTTTTTACCTCTTTATAAACCAGGTTTACTACAAAACCAAGAAAAATCTTTATCCGTTATAACATATGTAACATAATTACTCATAAGTATGCCTCTGTATAACATTTCCATTGAAAAAAAATCAATGAGACCTTGTTTCACGCGGAACATACATTGAGCGGACCCAAAAATTCAAAAATGCTTATAATCCTTGCGCTATTGAAAAGGTTACCATGGAAATGAAATCATGTGATCGCAAGGCACGAGCTAAACTTGACACGGGCAAAGCCAGAAACGCGCGAGGAATTCTCACTAACCTCCGTTTCCCATCAGTAAAGTTGACGTAATTTACGTTATATCCCGTGAACAAGGTTTCATTAACGAAAATGCTTTTATGGCATACTTAATTATGAGTGATTATGTTACATATGGTTATAAAGACCCGCCGAACCCTCTTCGAATTACTTCGCTAAACAACGCAGCCGAAACGGGATTACAATTAGGGTTAAGTTCAATCTAATATTTCTTCTCCAGATTTTTATATTATAACTGGCGTTAATCTGATTATGATCTACATATTAAATAAATATGGTTTAAATATCAGACTTGAAATTAACTTTAGTTTCTATCGATCTATCTTTAAATTAGGTAAACGGTAATAATCGGTCCTATATCAAACTTGAGTACATTAGTGGCTCTTAACATTCATTTTGCGCGTAAAAATATCCCGTCATGTTAGGGTATAAAAATAGGTAAATTTTAAAATATGGCTGCAATACCTCACAATGTAAAGGTACTGACACGCTCAAAAACGTTATTTTGAAATCGGACAATTAAAGGAAATTTCGAAAAATATAAGACAATGGTAGCGCCATCTGCTTTTGCTTTTTTCGTAATTTGCTTATTCTTCGTATTTAAACATATGGCTTTTTTTGGTTATTATAATTTTATTGAAATTTAAAAGCAATTTCTAATGTTTTAGGCCGTAGCTACGACAATAGCTTAAACGCACTCTCGCAAGCTCAAAATTTGTGTAAGCGTCGAGTTCGGGACTACTTATTTTCTTTAAATTTTTTCTATTAGATAGTAGCTGCAATGAGAGTAGCGGAGTTTTCTCTAACTACGCTGTACAGCCAAAGGTAGCGAAGAGAGGATTTCCAGCCCCCTGGAGTGACTGATTTCTAACTCTTTGGGGCATCAAGGAGCAACAAACACAACACTCCACACAAGGAGAAAGCAACCCGTCAAAAGTGGTTTTTCTTGTGTACGTTTTTCATTGGCTAGACGCTTTAGCGCCTGCTGCCGTTGGATCGGGAAAATTCGGAAATTGTCTCTCCCCCGCCCGTAAGCGTCGCGATAGACTCCATCGCCATCTCTTTTTCATAATACAACTAAAAGCTACCTATGTGAGAAAATTCAGCTGGCAAGAGTGCGTTTAATTCTGTTTCGTCGGGTACTCGATCAAATTTATTACTTAAAAAAAATTTTGTCAATAAAAATGAAATCCTGAATTTCCTATTTGATAAAAATCCCAAAATCCTATCTGAATTTACTACTTACCGAAATTCCTATTTGATAAAAATCCCAAAATCCTATCCGAATTTACTACTTACCAAAATTTATATTTGATAAAAATCCCAAAATCCTATCCGAATTCCCCCTGCTTTATGAAAATACTAATTTCCAAGCAGCTTTACGGAAAGTTCTAATTTCCTAGCGGCTTTACGGAAGTTCTAATTTCCTAGCGGCTTTACGGAAGTTCTAATTTCCCTTTAAAAGAATAACACAACTTGTTGGACATTACCTTCTGTAATGTAATGCTTCTTTGTCAATCTTTCCGAATTAAAACCCAAGCAAGTTCCTCAAAACTAGACTGTTCGTAACATTAATTTTGACTCTAGTGCACAGTGGAAAAACAAGGGGGCTACAGCCCACACAGAGTGTTACCTTTAAAAGATTGCGTTATCATCAAAATAGATGATTTTTGTTGTATAAATTTAGTTATATCCAGGGACACTATAATTTGTGTATACTATTTCGCTTTGAACATTAGTTAGACCAAATGTGACGCTTAAAATAATAAAACAGACACTTACAATGAACGCTGCAGACGAAACATTCTCCATTGTCCCCTTCACTCCTCTCATAGCTTCCACAATACTAAATTGTTATCATTATGGACGAACGTCACTTGAGCATTTTCCATAGATATAAGAAATGTATATAAAGGTCTAGATAAATTTCGGGGCGTCTAAGCCTAACATAAAATACGGAATTGACACCTAGCAGACACCGAGGAAGGCACGTGACCAAGAGCGCGAGCTCTCTTAGCATTTTAGTACTAAGTGCTTGACCTTTCCGCAGGCCGAAGTCTTTAGACACCATCTGTTGGTGACTTTTAGTATAATTTTTAAGCGTTAGACAATTATGGCTCTCGCGACGATAGCACGAGCTTTCTTACCGATAGATAGCGTCTTATTAGGATAGCCTGCAGAAATTACACGTTTCTGCTAGCTGTCACCTCCGTATTCACTCCCTTTGAAATATTTTATCTAGACCTTTATATACGATTCCTATATCTATGGCATTTTCCTTTCTCTGCTTCTTAGTTTAGCCTTCCTTTTGAATTTAAACCCAGTTCGTAGAGGTACGCACTGTTTCATTGAGATTGAAAAAAAAATCAAAAAATTTGAAATTTCTTCTAATTATCTAAATTTCCTACTCAATGAAAAATCAAAATCTCCTATTAGGTAAAAAATCCCTATGAAAAGAAAACGAATTTCTTACTTATTAATAAAGCATTGCCCTGCTTGATGAATATCGATCAAATTTATTACTTAAACAAATTTTAGTCCTCAATAAAAATGAAATCCTGAATTTCCTATTTGATAAAAATCCCAAAATCCTATCCGAATTTACTACTTACCAAAATTTATATTTGATAAAAATCCCAAAATCCTATCCAAATTCCCCTGTTTATGAAAATTCTAATTTCCAAGCTGCTTTACGGGAAGTTCTAATTTCCAGGCTGCTTTACGGAAAGTTCTAATTTCCAGGCTGCTTTACGGAAAGTTCTAATTTCCAGGCTGCTTTACGGAAAGTTCTAATTTCCAAGCTGCTTTACAGAAAGTTCTAATTTCCAGGCTGCTTTATGGAAAGTTCTAATTTCCAAGCTGCTTTACGGGCAAGGTTTGTAGAGACAGTAGTACTAAGCTTTACGGGAAATTCTAATTTCCAAGCTGCTTTACGGGAAGTTCAAATTTCCAAGCTGCTTTACGGGAAGTTCAAATTTCCAGGCTGCTTTACGGGAAGTTCTAATTTCCACGCTGCTTTACGGGAAGTTCTAATTTCCAAGCGGGTTTACGGGAAGTTCTAATTTCCCCGCTCTCCGGCAATCCTAATTTCCCCGCTCTCCGACAATCCCAATTTCCCCGCTCTCCTGCAATCCTAATTTCCCCGCTCTCCGGCAATCAATCCTAATGACGATCATGAAAATAAATGGTGTTTCTTCTTTAAATTCAGTAGTAAATTTCTTCACAAAAGTAATACCAAGAGATAGTACAAAATAGAGATGAGAAAGCCCGCTTTTCTGTACCGCTAACCTCCGTATCCCTCCTGCTAAGCGATATCAACACCATTGACCAACTTAAAATTTTTAAATGATAAATTTTTTATTTTTAATGATGTGGTTTAATCACTCAGCGCCAAATTAGAATTCATTCTAAAGTTCTAAAGTTTTTATTAACGGGCAATCTCTTATTTGTAGTATCTATGGTGATACCCTTTGAGCTACCACAGGAGGAGTCACTAATCACTGCATAGCCAGCTTTCTCCACTGTTTTTAGGTTTATGATAATGTTATCTTACTAAATCTAATATTAGCATAAGTATGGCACTACAATGCATATTTATGAGTGAAATATAAAGCATATTCTTTCACATATTAATTTGCACGAGTACATAAATGATTAAAGGTCTTACTTTTCGAGCTTTAAGCGACTGGAATTCACTACCTCAAGATCTCCTTAACAGTCAATCAAGGGTTTCTTTTCGTGTCAAGCTAATTGATAGGGTTAGGGATAGTTACATTTTCACCGTGTTCTTTGTTTATATTGTACAGTATATATTACATAATACAAATGTGTGAGTGTGTTTTTTTTTTTTTTTTTTTTAGAGGACGACACAAAAGCCTCACTGGCTTAGGCGTATTATGTATCCTCTATTTTGAATAAATAAATAAATAAAAATATTTAGACATTTTGATCTGTTCGAAAACACATAAAATGCACAACACCTAATAATAGTTAAGCCTTGGTTTACTCTATAAATAATTAAATATTGTAATTTCATAATAATAAGAAACTCCCATGGGAGGGAAATGAAATCAAAGTAAATGAAAAAAAATTAAAGTAATTTTACCCTTCGTTTTTCAATAATTTAGCAGTAATTATCCTAAATTATTCTTGAAATAGGATAATACCTAAAAAGCATAGTTGGCATAGGTGGCAGAGTTCCGGCATAGCTCCATTCCCTACCGTAAAAGTTTCTACTGCGGAAAATAAAATAAGGAATGGAAAGACAAGAAAGAATTGAGACAAATCATAGCATTATGAAATTGGATATATTTTTAGTTATTTAATATGGCATAGCTCTTTGTATTTTCATGCATATAGTTCTCCATCAACGCGGGCATAGCTTTTATACTTTTTAGTTAACTAATTATTATGTTATGTAATCTGGCTTAGCTCTTATATTTTAAGTTCAATGATTATTTATTTTGGCAAAGCTCTGATATTTTTAGTTAAATAAATATTGATATTTATTCTGGACTTTTCTGGCATAGGTATTTCTAATCCGGCATAGCTGGATAATTTGACGTTATCACGTGGTTTAATTAATCTGGCATAGGTATTTCTAATCCAGCATAGGTGGATGATTTGACGTTATCACGCGGTTTAATTAATCTGGCATAGGTATTTCTAATCCGGCATAGTTGGATGATTTGACGTTATCACGCGGTTTAATTAATCTGGCATAGGTATTTCTAATCCGGCATAGGTGGATGATTTGACGTTATCACGCGGTTTAATTAATCTGGCATAGGTATTTCTAATCCGGCATAGGTGGATGATTTGACGTTATCACGCGGTTTAATTAATCTGGCATAGGTATTTCTAATCCGGCATAGGTGGATGATTTGACGTTATCACGCGGTTTAATTAATCTGGCATAGGTATTTCTAATCCGGCATAGCTGGATGATTTGACGTTATCACGCTGTTTAATTAATCTGGCATAGGCTTTTCTAATCCGGCATAGGTGGATGATAAGCTCCATTTATGCATCGCTTGACAAATTACAAGCAAAAACAAGGAGTACTGTTCGAATTACAATACAAACACTGTGTTGTCTTTTCAATAACTATTCTGAGTGGCAACGCTGCTCCCAGCCTAAAGCTCCATAGACATACTCATGGGTAAGTGGTCAAAATATGACTGTTGAAATAGCTAACGACCGTCTCGGAAAATACGTCTCTTTTCCATACCGAATTCTTTTATCGAGATAAATTAGACATGAATTATTATATGATTCAACGTGAAAAGTGTCACGTGCGTTCGTAAAGTCACTAGGATTTTTATATACCGTGCTCGATTTTATAAATTTTTCCAACATATCCGCGGCTCTTTTATCTTTTATGATTTTCACTTTGGGGATATAACCGCGCTCCTTACATTTAAAACCGGGGAAGCAGAGAGAATGATCGTTTTCGAAATGACGAACTACGTTCACCATCCTCTCTCGCGGAAGCTGGGGGTTTGGATTACAGTTCTCCATGGCCCATTACAAATGGTTCCGAATAAGTGCCCTCTTATCCGACAGTTAGCACCTGCATTTCCAATTTTTGAAAGTGCGGTAATTTTTTTGTATGTGATTGTAACATTCCACTTGATAAAAATCCTAAATACAGACTGATATTAGCGGAATAATTTTTACCAACTTTTTCGGATGACGACATAAGAATTTTATGATTTCGGTCACATTGAATTACCATTTCAAGGACGTGCCCCTTATATTTGTGATTTGAAATTTTTAATGGGCGATTGCATATAGAAGAATGGTGTGGTACTAATTGAAAAACCGGTTCTTCTGACCAGGCTGAAACCTTCTCGGACCTCTCATAAATTCTTCGTACGCGACGTCATTTCAAGAACTGATTCTCTGGTGCAATTGGGAAGTGAAAGCCGTATAAAATTGGAAGCGTCAAGTTCTTGAGTTCGGTTTAAGCTCAACAAAGGGATAAGAACCCATCACGTCGAGACAAGGAAGCATTACTCGTACGGGTCCATGAACGAGGAAAGCGCCTTCCGGAATTGCACGCGACTTGGAATGTCCTTCAGGTGTTTCGGAAGGGAATGCCACTCCTGGACGGAGGGGAGAAATGAATGTTTCCGAACGGCGAGACGGAAACCCGGGAGGACCATGGAGGCTACACGATTCCCTCGGGGGAGGCGATGCCTATCGGAAATGACCGTCGAAAGTGGAGCAAGGGCACTGTTGACAATGACCACCATCTTCATACGGTGGCGCGCAGTAATGGTGTTCCACTTATAGTTATGAAGAACCCTCGTCATGGAGGTACTCCACGCGAAACCAACGCTGGCAGAGAAGCGGAGGGCTTGGCTTCGACTGCGTGGGAAGCCACTGCTCACTCCACTTGGTAATTGTATCTAGGTAAGATTGTAGAGTGTTTCAGTCTTGCGACGAGAAGAGCGTCCTGGAGAGGGCTACATCATCCGCAAGACATACATCTTAGAGACGACGTTGTCTCCAATGTCATTGATATAGATGATGAAGAGTAGAGGTCCCCGGACCGAGCCCTGTGGGACCCCAGGCGATGCTGGGAGCCAATCGGAAGTGACACCGGGCAGAACAACCCGAAACTCCCTATTTTCAAGGTAAGCAGAGAGCCAGTTTAGCGTACGACCCGGGACCCCATAAGAGTGGAGATTGGCCTTGAGACGCTCGTAGGGGACCGAATCCAATGCTTTGTGGAAGTAAAGGACAAGGGCGTATTTAAGGGGGGTGCCTAATAAAAATCAGTGAAACTTCCGTCAGCACCCTCCCCCTTGAAATTTTCCCTCAAAACCCCCCCTGAAATAACATCCTGGATACGCCCTTGGTCAAGGAAGATGATGTCTACACGGCCAGCCTGCTCAAGGCCAGAGGTCCATTATTCGAAGCAGCAAAGTAGCTGGGTTTCGGTGCTGAAGCCACTCCTGAAGCCGTGCTGGAACGGATTCATTAGATTGTGCTGGATGAAATGCGTAGAAATGGCAGACGCACAGACATGCTCATCGACTTTCAGAACTAGGGACAGGAGAGCAATTGGGCGGTACTCAGTAGGATAGGATTTATCTCCACCCTTGGGTATTGGCGTGACGTTAGCCCGACTCCAATCACATGGAATAGCACCGGCGTCATAAGACAGCTGGAAGATGGTCGCAAGCGGAGCCGCTAATGCATCGGCGCAGGCTGTGTGCGAAGTGGCGTGTTGGTCGGCCCATTGCTGCACCTTCTGCTGGGTTGAGCGGCTTGCGTTGAAAGTGCGACCATAAGTAGTAGGGTTCTACTACCCATGCTGGTTTTGTCACCTGTCCAGGCGTGTGGACGCTGACGTAGGGCATTTGATGATGGACCTCCGGTGGTGTGGTTTCAATCTTACCGGTACACCGGGCTATAAATCTGATGCATGTCCAAGACGGGATGGTCACCGTGCGTCCGAGATGAATAGAGTGGTCAGAAGGGGTAGCCACATACCCGCCTGAACCCCTTTTTCCAGATTCCAAGTGGAACTAGGCCTTTAAGTATCTTTAACCAAAATGAGAGTGGCCTTGAAAAGTGCCGTTTTTGCCTTTGTCCTATTACTCGGTCTTGGGTCGCTTTCCACCACAACAACCTGACACTGCCACGTATAGTGCGTTGCGGGACGTCTCCAAGGTTTTCTTATACTAGGCGACTTTGTCATCCATTTCCTTGTTACGTAAACCTTCTTGCAAGTTGCAACAACAGGTCCCGATAGTGATCTAAAAGATTCTCTAAATTCACTTCGAAACTCTGCAGGCCGTCTTACGTTTCAAGGATCGATTTTCGCCTCTCAGCTCTTCAAGACTGTTCATGACGAAAATCGAAGAAGTAATGAAAACCTAGTCTCTCGCTTTCGCGTTTTATACCGATAGACCGATGAAATGAGGGAAGGAGTTACCGTAGCCTACGTCCTAGGGCAGATTTCGCGAGCGTTGAAGAACAAAAAAAAAACGGGACAAGTGTTCTCCCGATTTCGAGGCGCCTGGATAATCGCGACAAAAGAAAGGATTAAACGAGAGTATTTGAACAAATATTTTCCGTATGGACCCACTGTTCGCGGGCGACAATTCGTCGTTTTCTGAATGAGGCGTGGAAACCCCGAAAAACCGTCACGATCCGTGAATTATTTGAATAAACTTGCTCACTTAAAATAAATTTCAGACGAAAAATGGTAAAATAAACTTAAATTGGTTCAATAGTCACTAAAACTGTCATTAAAAAAACAACCATAGCGGGACAGAATTTTCAGAACAGTAGATCTTAGTTTCCAATTACGTGCGAAAATATTTACTTGCGTTCTTACTTATATTTCATATTTTCGGGTTTGGTAACACGTTTTGGCTTAGCCATAAAAATATTTTTTTTTATTATCAAATCCATTATTAAATGAAATGACCGCCGATTTTTACCATAATAACCTATAATTAATTCTTCTAATATTTCTGAAAGAAAAACAGGTAATTTTATTCCAATTGTGGGAGCTATTGTTATTTCAGATCTATGGAAATAGACCGTAATGTCTTTAGAAATAACTAGAGTGGGTATCATCGAGCTTAAGCGGCCGGATGGAACTTTCACTACCCCGGGCCCTGGTATCTTACCCGCATACGGTATGACTACAGCTGAACTTCCACCCCTCCCTGCTTCTCAAGCGAGACTAACTCTATTCTCCTGTGAACCTTGGAACTTATACAGACTCCTCTCTACTTCAACAGTTACTAAGTCGCCTGGTCCGGATGGCCTTCACCCTTTCTTAATAAAATCGCTTGTGGATGTTCTTGCCTTTCCCTTTTACCTAATAATTTCGCGCTCATACTCCCATTGTAAACTACCAACCTCCCGGAAGGAAGCGAACATCACGCCCATTCACAAGTCCGGCTCCCGTATCGACCGTACTAAATACCGTCCGATTAGCAACCTTAATCATACCCCCAAATTGAGTGAACGCCTTGTGTACGATCAGGTTTCTACCCACGGGGCTAAAACCAACTTCTTCTCTCGGCGTCATGTCTGACCAATCTCCTGGAGGCCACTAATTTTTCGTCTATGTGGCTCGATGAGGGTTATAGCGTAGACGTTATCTACTTAGACTTTTCAAAAGCCTTCAACTCGATTCCTCATGCGCGTCTCCTTGAATCCTTTCATGCTGCGGGAATTACTGATGATGCCCTGGCTTGGTTAGCGGATTACTTAAGTGGCCGGCGGCAACGGGTCGTCCTTAATGGGGTCTCATCTGCAGGGCTGGTCCGCCGTAACTTGCGCTTCTGCTCTCCTGTGTTGGTCAAATCTATTTACAACTCCCTAGCACTTCCCATTTTCGACTATTGTTCTCCAGTATGGTCTCCATACTTGGAGACTGACCCACATTAGCTCCAAAAAGCCCAGAGCCAATTTACTAAATTGGCTAACAAAGTCTCGGCCCACTCCGCCCCCGCTCGAGCAAAGGCTCTAAATATTCAACCAGTCATGATTCGTCATAAACTCAACAATTTAAGCTTACTTCACAAATTTTTTCATAAGAATCTGGTTCTGGGCTTTTCGGACTATTTTTCCCTTGACTCCGGTTCTCGAAACAAGGGTCACTCCCTCAAACTAGTCAAACCACCCCGGGCGAGAACCACTCGCCGGTTACACACCTACCCTGAGAATTTCAGATTTCTGTACTTTATCTGAATTTATAGCGAATCGTTTAGTAAGGTAATAATCAGCGCGTTCTTGATTATTATGAAAGTTATGAAAAATACTTATTACTTATCTATTAGTTTATTTAGTAATCAAGTTAATTTAAATTAAGGCCAGCTATTCAAAAATAATATAAAATTTTTCACTAACTATAACCATAAGTAACATAATAAATACATGCTTTTTTATCATCGAAGCCTAATATTCCGCCTATCTATCTGAAACCAGATATGTCACAGGCTTAGGCGAAAGTCTTGTGTACTTTAGACCACATACGTTTCATTGTAAATCTAATTGTCATACTTATCCTTATTATGTTGCTTATGCTATAGCACAAGACTGAAGCCTCGAAAATTATCACCTCTTTTTTCCCGTTAATGAGATTTACGTAAAATTCACCGAAAAATTACATATTTCACCTATTTATTTATTTATATTGATTTGTTTTTATTTTTATTTATTTATTTATTTATTTTTATTTATTTATTTATTTATTTATTTATTTATTTAGAAGTAAAATAGGTACAAAAAGCCACAGAACGGGCTTGTACAAGATAAAATTAATCACGAACCAAATTAAACCCCATTTAAAAATTTACCGAATTACTTATACAAGATAAAATTAATCACTGAAATATTATTCTTCATTTAATAATTTACCGAATTATGAGTTTCCTTTGTTTTTACTAAACCTAAACAAAGGGAATTTCTGTTTTCTCAACCATTAAAGAGTGAAAAAATATTGAAATTCGAAATTCGCGCCCTTTCGAAGCGCGCCACGGAAATGAAAAGAGTGGAATCGAGAGGGACGAGAGCGTCGCACGTTTAGAAGGGCGACTTAACGAAATTAGGGGTACATTCGTCACCTACTCACTTTCCACCAAGTCCCCAATGGTCCCATCATGCATCGCACCATCCTCAACACCTATCAAACCTCCCACAATTCGTCATGCCTACCATTCGTCAACCACACAGTTACTGCTCAACTATTTCCCCAAATTTTGTACCCTTGGGGCATGAACATTACTCACTCCCGTCGGCATCGTCGAACTCAGGGCAACAATGCCCCCCTCAACAATACTGACAAGCATTTCCTCAAAAAACCATACCGGCGCCACATTCTTTTACTCCAACAACAATTCCTGCATCACATTCATCTACTCAAACAACCATTCCTGCACTACATTCGTTTACTCAAATAACCATTCCTGGGCCACATTCATTTACTCAAACAACCATTCTGGCGCCACATTCACACCCGATGGGTAACCTTCCTCCTGCGCCTTTCCCTTCCTCAAACTATCTGCTTTTAAACGCTCGAAGCCTCCGTACATGTGAAAAGCGAGGTGAGCTATCATTTTTGCCAACTTTACTAAATTGCCCGGAAACTCTAACTAACCCTGTGGATTCGTCCAAGCATGATAATGTTCTTGTCGCGGCAATTGATTCGACTCAGGATGGTTGTCTTCCTGCGGTTCCTGTAAATACTGCTAATACTCCTCAATCTTCTTGTCTGAACCCCCTTGCGGGGCTGTTTATTCCCAACTCACTGAGTGACTCTTCCCGACGTCAACCGCTTTTGCTTCTGCTGACCAACCCTTGTACTCTAACCACCAACAAGACGTCGGAACTTGCGTCTATAATCTACACCAACCACGTCGACATAGTTGCTCTCACGGAAACTGGTCTCAAACCTGAGGTCTTTGATGGCGAACTGAGGCTGGCACAGTTTACTATATTCCGCCGGGACCGCTCTGGCTCCCAAAAGGGAGGGGGTGTCGCTCTCATGTTTCCTACTTCCTGCACTGTGCTGCAGCACCATCTGACTCAGTCACCATCTCCTTCCAGTACGGGCTGGATTTCCTGATTGTTCAATGTTCCATCCCGGGACGTTCGTTCCTGTTCTGCCTTCTTTACCGGTCTCCCTCCTTTGACAACCACACTAAACTGCTAGACGTCCTACAAGTCACTCTACGCTTCAATGCAACTCTTCGCTCGGAGTTAATACTGCTGGGGGACTTTAACTATCCCTACGTAAACTGGTCCTTAGGACGCATTGTTCCCCCAGCTGATGCCGCCACTAAGCGTTTTTTCGAAATGGTCACTGACGCCAACTTAACACAGTCCATCTACTGTCACACCCGTTTGGGATATGTCTTCCAGCACCCTAGTACACTGGACCTTGTCTTCTCTATTGAAGAACACCTTGTCTACGATGTCAAACAGCTCCCTCCACTGGGTAAAAGTGACCACAATGTCATTCTCTTATGCATCGCCTGCCCAACACCAACGGTACCTCACCGCCAATGTCGTGACTTCTTCAGAGGGGACTACGACTCGTTCGGTACCTTTATCTCCCAGATCGACTGGCTAGCTGAATTTGGCTCTGGCGATGTTGAATTCTGCTGGTCCCGTTTTTCGGCCATCCTTCATGACGGTATTCAGCGTTTTGTTCCTCTTCGTGCGGCTCATTTCTCTGCACGCTTCCAGAAATCCTTCCATTTTAAAACCACTACCTCGGCGCAGTACGTGCGTTCTAAACGCCGTGGGTACTCCCAATCTCGGGTTGAAAAGGACTACGCTGCGTACAAAAATGCCAGGAATGCCGTAACTAACGCTAGTCGGAACTTTAAGCGCAAATTTGAAGCTGACCTCACTGCGCAAATTACTTCTGTTGTCCTTCAAGGGTATGCTTCACCACCACAAACTCCTCTCACAGGGGTTCCCCAGGGGAGTGTGCTTTGTCCGATCCTTTTCACCGTTTTCATCAATTCCATGCCGCAGGTGGTCCAGCACTCTCGACTCTACTTATTTGCCAACGACTCAAAATTAGCAAACCAGGTTTCCACCTCATTAGATCAACAGCGCCTTAATCAAGACCTCCAGGCTGGGCTATAGCTCACAAAATGAAATTTAATGTCTCTAAATGTGGAGTGAACCACCTTGGGCGTTCTAATCCCTGTGCTTCGTACTTTTTGGGTGGTTCTACTATCTCGACCAGTGATTCTCCGGTGCGCGATCTCGGAGTTTGGGTGGAGTCCTCCCTTAACTTCAGTCACCACTGCACAAAAGCTGTTAAAAAGATTAATTCTATCACCGGCTTGACACGTCGTTCTTTATTTTCGCTCCCCACGGCTGATACGTACCTTGTACAACTCCCTGGTCTTGCCCTATATCAACTTTGGATCCGAAGTGTGGAGCCCACCCCTTCAAGGTGACCGGGACAACCTTACAAAAGCCCACAACCGTTTTACTAAACTCACTAAGGGCCTAGAGTGCCTTCCTCCGGTTGCGATGAATGAGGCCCTCAAGCTGGACTCCCCGCTTCTCAGACACGCGATTAATGACCTGGTGTGTATCTGGAGCATGTGGTCGGGTCAGTCTACTCTCCAGTTGTCCGCTTTCTTCAAATTAGACACTCTTCGCAAGACCAGGGGTCATGCAGCAAAAATATTCAAACCACGGGCCCGGACCAAACAACGTCAATGGCACCTTGCTTTCCGTGCTATCCAAACTTGGAACTCCCTCCCCGCAGATGTACTTTCTGCTCAATCTCGTTGGACTTTCCGCAGCCGCACGGCTGTCAAAAGGTAAAACCTTATAACTCGATTTCGATGAATTTGAGAAAAACGCTATTTTATAATTTCGTTTGTATTAGGCGCATTTTAATACTGACGCTATTTCTCTTTATTTTATTCTTCTATAAGACATCCGAAATGAGTAAAAAAAATTCAGTTATGTTTCACATGTGTTAAATTTCAATAGAAATTATTTAAATTTCTTTAACCTTGGAAATTTCAATTAAACTAAGTCTAATATCAAAGGTAAAACCTTATATATCTGAGATATAACGATTTACCAAGTTTATCAGCATTCATAGCATAATATAAACAAGTTGGCAAGCCAAAATATACCTCTCCTTGGAAGAATGGTCCCTAGTGGTACTAATTTCTCGACACGACCCCCAAAGATATCTCCGCAATTCAGAGTTATTTACGAAAAACGTATTCTCGGTTCAAACCCTGCCCGGTATAAAATTTTAATTTTAATTTAAATAATTGAGACGAAACAATCGAGTTTAATTTATTCAGAATATAAATTAAGTAGTTACAACAGCGAGTTAGACTTACTAAAACAATGCACAATTGAATTTAACCCTTTTTACAGTACATGTTTATCAGTTGAATATAATACTAAGCAGATGGTAATTGTATTTTTCTCGCTTACGAAATACTTGCCGCATCTTTAACGCTCATTTTATTTCAACACTCGTAGACTTCCAGTTGACGTTGTGACACATACCGCATGGAAAAGACCAATGCCGTCCAATTTCCAATATCATATAATGACTCGCACACCCAGGAAATCATTGACTGCGTTAGAAATCGTAGATATCCAAATATCCACACCAAATATATTTACAAGAAGCAAAAACCTTACCATCAACAAAGCACAGAGAGCCACTTGACTAACCACCAGCTCTTAAAGCAATTAACGTTAAATTATCGTCTTTGCATTAACACAGCTATATATAGGTCGTTAATAATACCCGTAAATAAATAACAAAAAAACTAACAAAGTGGACCACCCACAGGGTCTACCCTTTAACCCTCTTATCTCGGCTGACTGCGCTAAAACAAGATTTAACCTTTAAAAAAACCAGATTAGGCCTTCATAAATTCATTAATAAAAAAAGACTTTATTACCTATTATGCTTACGATGCGTGTCTTAATTTCAGTGAACCTAAGCAGCTATCGGTGGTTCTGTGGTAGAGCGCCCGACTGCCAAGCCGAATGGTCTGGGTTCGAAACCTGGGTGGCGCATTTGTTTTTAATCAATAGAGAAACGCTAAATTAGAATTTCTTCGATGCAATAATTTCAATTTCAATTTCAATTCTATTTCAATTAAACCAAAATTTCGTACTCTATTAAATACGCTTCCGATAAAGCTGAAGGTCTAATTTTCAATAAGGCGTAACAAGTGTCGGTGGTTCTGTGGTAGAACGTCCGCCTGTCAAGCAGGAGGTCTCGGGTTCAAATCCCGCCCGATGCGATCGCAAATTGATACTAAGACGAATACCGTGTACAACTGGTGGAAACCCTGCCATTGGACGTTGAGAGGTAGCATTACACTCAGCACTCGGTCCGTCTCAAATTTATTAAGAAGAAGTTGGAGAGAAAGCGCCCATATAAACACAACAGACTCAACATGCTCAACCATCAGAATACAAACACAACAAATTCAACACTCACAACCTACGCATGAACATTACAAAAACGTAATACACCAAACCGTCACGACGGTGAGCGAAAAAACACCATCTAAACCAAACCGCAAATGAATCCGTTAACGGTTACCGTCACACGTTGGTTTTGCCAACCCTTTGAGAAACTGCGAACGCAGAGATCTCGAGAAACTGCGTACGCAGTGATTACACTTTGCACCGAAAATGCGAACGCGTTCGCAAGCCTGACCCACAGACCCACAGACAGACACGGTGGTAGTATAACCCCTCCTAGGGGACTTTGTCCCCTCGGAGAGGTAAAAAGGTAAAGCCTTATATCCAGGGCCGTTTTAACCTTTCCGTAGGCCTTAGGCAAAAACCTCTCATTTACCGACTTTTCGGACCTTTGTAGGTTGGATTATATGGAATCGTAGGCCCTTATATCTCCTATAATTTTCGTAGGCAGCATAGCCAGAAGCAGCCGATCCAAAACCTTATAACTTTATGCAGTGGCTGCGTACGAAAAGGTAAAACCCTATAAGTTTATATAGTTATAAGGTTTTACCTTTGATTTTTTTTGTAAATTGTTGTAGGCCTAAAGGTTTTTATTCTTTGTTGTTTTCCCTTATTATGGAATGTTATGGTCACTTTACACGGAAATATACTTTCTTCGAGCAATATCGTCTTGAAAATTGAAAGAAAGCCCATTTGAAAGCAATTTTAATATTATCATAGCGAACTGCCCTTACTTTGCGATTTTACGAATAACCCCTAAAGAATTAGACTTAAGATCGCCATCTACCGGGAAAATACGCGTAATCCTTCAGTCAAAGTACCCCCCTTCGGATAGAGCGCGCACGGGCCTTGATAATTTAGTCGGTAGTGTTATTAGTAATTCGGCCGAATTCACGAAACTTCGTCTGCTTTAGTCAACGAGTTTCCAAACATAGACTTATTACGTTTTAATCGTTTTTTATTCTACTTTTACGTGAAATAAATTTTAAAATGTCGGGAAAGAAAAGTAGGGTGAAGTTGACCAATAAGTCAACGCAAACGCAGTACAATGCTTTTGCAAAGCTTAAAGATGTTCGTTAAATTGGTGTTCAGTGCCTTAAGTTATACTGAGAACTGTCTCATGCAATTTATTTCCTGTTTTCTTACTCCAGTTTCATCAGTTGTAAAGAAATCATCCTTCTCATAATCTTTCAATATGATTTCCCAGCCAATTCCCCTAGTTTCCATTTCAATTAGTTTTTAAAATTTTCAGTACTTATAATATTAAATAATACACTAAGCCTTGGTAAAAACGGGTTTGGTTACTTGGTAAATTGCAACTAAGCCTTGGTAAAAACGTGTTCGGTAAGTTGCAAGTTTTTGCAACTATGCAAGGAGTATAATTTCAGCAGCACTATTTTTCTCATCCGAATAACGCATTTTCAAAGTGCTACGCCCGTCAAATTTCTAGTAATCTAGCGCCCCCCCCCCCCCCGATGGCGGCAAGAACTGAGGGAGTAGTTGGAAGTTTTCACGGCACACGGGGGCAGCGCTGAGGCAGACTCTTTTTCTTCTATGTCTCTTGGTAAAATCATAAATAAAGACAGATATCAGGTTTTACCTTTGTTTTTTCTAATTTTTCATTAACTTATAAGGTTCGATTTTGTTTTCAGAATTATTTTTTAAAGTCAAAATAGCAGTTTGATACACCGAATATTTATCGGCTATTTTTTGTGTTTAACTCATCTTTTGAAAAAATCGAGTTATAAGGTTTTACCATTTGACAGCCGCGCACTCGGGAGTTTCTCCATTCTACCGTTTAATTTTTTTTCTTCCTTTTCCACTTTTTCTAGCTTCGTAACTTGTATTTTTCTTAATAATAAATAAATAAATATTTAAGCATAGTCAGGGCTCGTATGCTGTGATATTTACCAAAATTTTTTCACTTGGTTCTTTCACCTATGAAAACATAAAAATTACCAGGAATATTATGGAAAAGGGCAGGAATATTGCCATAAATTGTTTTAAATAGGATTTTCAATCGTTAAGTTAAAATATAATTTTCAATTTGCGCGCTACACTACTTTTACGTCATAAGGTATAGCAGGCTTATTTACTTGCTGTTATCCCCTAACTAACATGGAGGTGTATTTTCACACGCAAATTGTATTTTAAGATCCACCAATCGTGAAGTTGAAATAGGAATTTTCAATCGTGAAGTTGAAATAGGAATTCTCAATCGTGAAGTTGAAATAGGAATTTTCAATCGTGAAGTTGAAATAGGAATTTTCAATCGTGAAGTTGAAATAGGTTTTCCAATCGTGAAGTTGAAATAGGTTTTCCAATCGTGAAGTTGAAAAAGGTTTTCCAATCGTGAAGTTGAAATAGGTTTTCCAATCGTGAAGTTGAAATAGGAATTTTCAATCGTGAAGTTGAAATAGGAATTTTCAATCGTGAAGTTGAAATAGGGATTTTCAATCGTGAAGTTGAAATAGGTTTTCCAATCGTGAAGTTGAAATAGGTTTTCCAATCGTGAAGTTGAAATAGGTTTTCCAATCGTGAAGTTGAAATAGGAATTTTCAATCGTGAAGTTGAAATAGGAATTTTCAATCGTTAAGTTGAAATAGGAATTTTTAATTGTTAATGTTGGGACAAAAACGAGGCCATGTAGAGGTTAGAACACGTTTAATAAATAAGTTAAAAGTTATATACATTATTTACAGAAGACTAAACGAACTAAGCTAAGAGGCAGCATCTCAAGAAAACTAGTTACCTCGCCATTCCAATAACAATCTCTCTGATAAGAACATGTCTGCCAGACCAGACAACCAAAAACCCTTCCACAAAATAAGGTCACATGACCCACCCAAAAAACAAATCTTATCTTATCTTATCATGTGTCATCTGATAAACATTGACCGAACAAAACCTAAACTCTTTAATCAAAGACAAATTAATATTATACTCAACACTTCCCCTTCTTTGGCATATCTAAAATTATTCCAAAGAACATAAACAAAACTATCTATTTCAAATTCAACAAAGTTAAACAATTTAGAAAATTACTCTTATTAAGATTTTTAGTAAAAATGTCTGCTATATTAGATTTAGACTGAACAAATTTTAAATCAAATAAACCGCCATTAAATTCATCACGAACAAAATGATACCGAATGTCTATATGTTTAGATCTCCGAGTTTCGATCGAGTTTTTAGCAAAACATATCGCAGATTCATTATCACAAAATATTGTGGGCTTACTTAAATTCACGTCAAACAGTTTGAGTTCTTTAATTATTGGTGACAACCACAAAAGTTCTTTAACGGACTCTGACAACGCAACGTACTCGGCCTCCATCGTAGATAAAGAAACTGAGTTCTGCTTAACGGATCTCCATGAGAAGGGTGCCGACCCCATGAAGGCCACAAAGCCACAATTTGATTTGCGAGTATTTCGATCTGCCGCCCAGTCACTGTCGCTGAAGATACGTAGGACCGGAATATGCTGCTTCTCGTAGATGAGACCATGACTGGATGTAGTCATCAAGTACCTTGCCAGTTGACATAGACGCTGCCAATGTACTAGGCCAGGGTTACTGCTGAACTGAGACAAGGCGATTACCGTATACAGGATGTCTGGCCGTGTCCTCTGTGCCACAAATAATAGGCATCCAATTAAAGATTTAAATGGAAAACTGGACATCTGCTTCTTGTCATCTTCAGTAGTAGGGCAATCTTGACGAGTTAGAATAATCATGGGCATACTGACTCGATCCTCATTAATGATGTAAAATTTCTTGGCAATCGTCTCTATATACTCTGATTGATGTAACTTGAGTGAACCATCTTTTAATGTCTCAAAACAAACTCCGAGCAATTTCCGAATGGGTCCCAGTAATTTCAAATCGTACTTTACCGACAGTAACTTGTAAATCTCTTCGATGATATCATCTGTTTTGGCTAATACCACCAAATCATCCACGTATACTAAAACAATTGCTTGATACGGTACATAGTAAACGCAATTCGTGCCCAGAAACTTCCTGAATCCTAGCTCATTGAAAGTTTTGTCCAACTCTTCGAACCAATGGCGGCCACTCTGCTGAAGACCATAGAGTGACTTTATTAATTTCAGACAATGAGTACTAGTGCTTGCGACTTCATATCCAGGTATCTGCTTCGTGAAAATCTCTCTATCTAATTTTCCATATAGATATGCGTTTTTTACATCCATATGGCAATGGACCCATCCAAAAATCATGACGAATAACGAAATAAAGAACCTAATTAGAGTAAAATTGACTACTGGTGAGAACGTCGAATCGTAATCAACGCCTTCTTCCTGACTTAACCCTTGAGCCACTATTCTAGCTTTGTAGCGTAGTATCTTGCCTTCATGATTTTTCTTAATTGTGTAAACCCATCTACAACATAAAATGTTCTTATTATCTGGCTTCTCGATGACTTCTGCAACTTTACGTTCGCTCAAGGTGTTCATCTCGGCGTCCATGGCAAATCGCCATTCTTCAGTTTGAGGAGATGTCATGGCTTGCTGATATGTCTTTGGAATTACCAACTCTGTGCAGTAACTTTCATAAACTTCAGAAATATCTTCATCGGTTATAGATGAGAAAAGTGATGTGATTTGATTCTTCCTTGAAAAATCCCAAGCGTCGGTAGCATGATCCAAATTATTGTCGGTAAGATACTTCTGAACTTCTACCTTTGATCTAAACTTGTCACCATCTGGATTGTAATAATAGATATCAACTGTCCCCTTTGATGCTCCACTTTTCCTTGTAACAACATCTCGCTGGTAAGTTCGGAACCGGAGTTCCCCCAATCGGTGATTGTGAAGTAACTGAGCTTTGTGAAACAGCGACTGATGACTTGTGAGGGTGTTGATGCTTGACCCGGAGTTGGTACAGGAGCTGGGGTATCTTCATCGTCCGAGTCGTCTTGCGGTCACTGAAAAACTAGTCCTTCTCCCCGGCGAAAGTTAGTAATGTACTCCATCCCTTTGATACGTTCATCGAAACGGACATGCATAGTCTCGAAAATCTTCCTTCCAGATGGAAAATAAATACGGTAGCCCTTGGAATGGAATGCATAACCAACTAATATTCCCATCTTCCCTCTGTTCTGAAATTTATTGCGTTGTTTCTGCTTAGGAATATTGGTGAAAGCGAGACAGCCGATTCTCCGTAAATGATTTGCACTTGGCACCATCTCCACCCAATAACTATGTGGTGTTCAATCTCCCACCAAAGAATGCTTCTGCCTGTTCTTTAAGTATGCGGCTGTTGTGACCAGCTCAGCCCATAGTACTTGCGGTAGACTGGTATCTTCCATAAAAGTTCGGGTCATATTAAGTAAAGTTCTGTTGGCCCTCTCAGGTGAATATATATTCGTTCGCTGGTGAATTATGCCTCTTTCTTCACAATGATGTGCAAACTCATGATTACAATATTCAAGGTCATTATCCGTTCGGATTGCGCTAATCTTGAGGCCAGATTGATTCTCCACCAACCTCCGAAATTTTACTAAACATCTCAAAAACGTCGCCCTTACGAGCCATAGTGTAGACCCAGATTCGTCTACTGAAATCATCAATGAAGGTAATGAAATAGCGAGCACCTCCTAATGATGGAACCGGAGATGGTCCCCACACATCGGTATGTATAAGCTCTAGGATTCTCGTACTTCTAATTTCGCCCAAGCCTTTGTGACTAGATTTCGTGCTTTTACTCAAATGACATGGTACGCAAGTCGTTAACTCTCCGGTAAGTGGGCTCAGTCCTCTCAACATGTGATGTGAAGCCATATATTTTAAATCTCTCTCATTGACATGTCCAAGTCTGCGATGCCAAAAGTCAATAGCTTTGGACCCAATGTGATCAGGTGAAGAACTAGTATACGCTTCTCCCACTAGAACTCTCGTATTTTTCAACGTGTAGAAATTATCCTCCGACAATTCAGCCTGGAACAAGAACTGACCTCTTTTATCGTAAACGGTATACTTGGAATTAAAAACGACTGACTTTAGACCTGCTTGATCTATGATTCTACCGGAAATGAGGTTCCGTCTCATACCAGGCGTGTACATGTCATTGGTTAGAAGGTGTATGTCACCATCGTAACCTCCAACTTGTATGCGTATGTCACCTTCCCCTTCAATTCTTGATTTCCCTTCACCGCATCGTGCTTCCGCGTCAATTCGAGAAATACGTTGAAATAAAGACTTGTCATTGCAAAAATGATGTGTAGCCGCCGTGTCAATGATCCATTCACTGGACGTTGCTGAAGAATATTGGGCAGATGCAAATAATACCTCCCGATTGTATGAGTCTCGGCGATTGTTACCATAACTGCTGCTTCGTCCACGATATTGTGCTCTGGTTTGAGCCCTGCCTCGACAATCATTAGCTCGATGGCCGGGCCTGTGACAATTAAAACAGGTACCTCCAAAAATAGAACTATGATTGGTCCCACCTCGAAACACGGGTTGCGATCGTCTATCTCTAGTCTTAGTCTGAACAGTAAGTGCATCTGATTTCATGTGAGATTCCTCCCTCTGTAGTTGCCGACTATATTCCGCTAGTAACGTCTTCTTAATATTCAACGGAGTGAACTGTGCATCATCATAATGATAAATCTGTTGATCCAAATTTTCATATTCCTTTGGTAACTTGTTAATTAACTGATACGAGATATCACTGTCTTTAACCGTCTCACCGGCTTCAACTAATTGCCGTTTAACATCGTATAATCGCTCTATAAAGGCAGGGATAGATTCTCCAGGTTGACAGCATATCGTATAAAATTCCGCCCGTAGAGATGCAATACGTGCCCTTGACTTCGGGAGGAAGGCATCTCGTAAAGCATCCCAAGCTTCACGTGGACTAGTTGTTTCTACAATCAGACATCGAACTTCTTCACTAAGAGATAAGGCGATCATGGAATAGGCCTTGACCACTTTTGTTCTGAATTTCTTCTTATCATCTTCACTAACTCCTTCACCCTTCAGCATATGCTCAGAGCCATTAACAATTCCCCAGTATTCCTTTTCTTTTAATCGTTCTTGAATCTCCCAGCTCCCACTTTTATAATTATCAGTGGTTAATTGGGTAAATGCTCTTACGAAATTAGAAGCATCCGCCATACTGAAAGTCACGGGAGATGCATGTGGTCAAGGGAACACGTTGCTCCAAAACGGGCCTCGGCGACTGAATACGATACAAAGGCTGCGAAAATGCCTAACGCTCTGCTACCACTTGTTGGGACAAAAACGAGGCCATGTAGAGGTTAGAACACGTTTAATAAATAAGTTAAAAGTTATATACATTATTATTTCAAAAAAACTAGTTACCTCGCCGTTCAGGCTCCCCGCCAGCAATAGGCACAAGTAGGCACGTGCCTACGTTGAAAAAGTGTAGGCCTACTTTGGGGGCCTCTAAATTTTTGAAACGGTGCCTATTATAACCCTCAATATTTTTAGTTACTAGTTTGTAAAATAAGATTTGATATTTACATTTTTAACCTACTGAGAGTAATATAACAGATTGGAAACGAAGAAAATCGAAAGTTAATTTTATCGAAATGTACTATAATTAGAGTACGGTTGGCAACGCTGTCCGTAATTATAGATTTTCCCCTTGAAAAAACTTTTTCTTTTGAATTGACTGATAAGAGATGGTAACGCCGGGAGGGAGAAATACGTCATGCTAGGCCGCAAAGTGCAGGGACCCCTGTCTTTTTGCCTCGGTGTCAGTGAGAAGCTACAATACACACAACAAAGACATTTAGTTTCTTGGAATTTGACGACGTCAGTGAAGAGGACCGGAGGGGGGGATTGCCAAAACTGGATTTCTCTCTTTCTCGTCCCAGCAGAGGTAAAGCCCAAGCCTATTGCTTTGATAGGAAGGGGTTATTCTTTCAAATATTGAGGAATTTGGGTTTCCCCTTTTTCCCTCTTTTGCGAAGTCACGTGATTTCAGTGACCATCGAACGGGGTCCGTCAGTGATTAGGGCCTCGCGTTTCGTCAATCGTCATTTCGTTTTCGTCTCCTGAGCAAGATAGCTCTCAATTTCGAGTCTCTTTTGGCCAGAATTTAACTAGATTTAATAGTTGATTTTTCAACAGCCTTTTTCAAGGCTAATAAGCTATTTGTAGCTTAATTTTCCAAACAGGCTTTTTCAAGGCTAATAAGCTATTGTAGCTTAATTTTCCAAACAGCCTTTTTCAAGGCTAATAAGCTATTGTAGGTTAATTTTCCAAACAGCCTTTTTCAAGGCTAATAAGCTATTGTAGCTTAATTTCCAAACAGCCTTTTTCAAGGCTAATAAGCTATTGTAGCTTAATTTTCCAAACAGCCTTTTTCAAGGCTAAGAAGCTATTTGTAGCTTAATTTTCCAAACAGCCTTTTTGAAGGCTAATAAGCTATTTTAGCTTAATTTCCAAACAGCCTTTTTCAAGGCTAAGAAGCTATTTGTAGCTTAATTTTCCAAACATCCTTTTTCAAGGCTAATTTGCCTTTTTGAAACGTAAAATAATCCCAAACAAGAGATTAAAACATAGTGTGGTAACGAGTACAACGGGTAGCAGGGAAACGGAAGCAAAAACCCTGATTGACCAGTTGAGGTCCACCTATTTCGAATTAGGGGGGTCCTTCCGTATCACGGCTCAGCGTCGACAGCGCCACTTCACGGAAATTACGAGCACTATTATTTTATTATTATTATTTTTTAAAAATATCTACGTTTAAATTTTTTTCCGGAAATCGTTCATTCGTCGTTGCGGTTTTTTATGTTTGTAATATTCAAATAAAAAAATTGGGAGGGGGAAGGAGATGGAATTGAGGGGAGGGGAGTGATTCTGATTTTGTCTCTTGGGCTTTTTTTTTCTCGAGCTTTATAGGTGTTGATCTACCAAGAATGTTTGTTCTTGCTATACCTAGAAACTTATGACTGTAAAGTAAAATAAAAATAATGGTATTTACTGTGCACAATATTAAAAACTGGATCAAATTGAGGTATTGATATCATACCTGTTCACATTCTTTTACTCAAAAGTTCTTTGGTCTTGTCTCTGGCTCAAAGCTTTAATGTCTTATCATTGAGGCACGCATCTTGGTACTGACTAAAAATATTTAGATTAACAACGGATCCTCGGACTCACTATCTCTATAGGTAGTTCTCAATCGGTGGCGTGCATTTTCACGCAAAATAACCAAATCAAAGTATATTACAAAATCGCCTCACATTGAAGTAGCCAATTCAAAGGAGAAATAAAATTATCTGATTGTAATCATTCTTTCGCCATAAATATATGAATATATATATATCTAAAAATTTAAAACTTTGACGTTGGGAGGTAATTAAATTAACACAGAGAGAACTGGTCTAGAACCCCTCTCAAAATGTAAAATACTTAGATATACTCTAACAAGGAAATTCAGGAACACGTACTAAACCTTGAGCTCATGATTTAAATACAAGGAAACAAAAATATATTTTTGTAATATGAATCGTGTACCCGTGTGTTTTCTCAGATTGTTTATTGTTAGTAGTTATTTTAGTTTAAAGAGTGTAATTTAATATTTTTAATATTTTTGGAAATACTACTGAAATTAAATACTATTATAAATAATTATAATTGAAAAATACAGCAATTTCAAAATTCTTGGTTTTTTTTTGTAACGAGATGGCGTTGGGAGCCCAAAATGAATTAAAATGACAAGATAATTAATTCGAGGAATTTCAGTAATATAAATTATTTGATATAAAAAGCAGTTAAAAATGTTCAAACTGAAAATAAAATTAACAGCAAAACATTTATCTAAAATATATGCGGAAGCGAGATTTTAACTTACACACACACACGCACGCACGCACGCACGCACGCACGCACACACACACACACACATGGACGACACCAGCCTATAATGCCTCGTTTACTATAAATAGTACACAATTCATAAAAAACTAGATGGTTTCGTATGGAGCTTACGATTTTCCATGTATATTTGAAGAAACAAGTCCATGTGGCTATGGTATATTATATTACAATTGAATGAGAGCAATTGGAAAGGATTCATTATTTTCCACAAAAATGGAAAAGATTCTTTAAAGCATAAAAATTTATTTTTGGTAATTTAAAAATTAAAGAGTAAGTTGCAAATTATTCGTTACCGCCTAAATTTGTTTATTTTTACGTTTAAAGTATCCAAATATTAAGTTTCGTTGCTTTCCGTTTCGTAGTTAATTTGAAATAATTAGTAAAACTCCAAAACAATTTGAATTTTGGGGTGGTGATTGACGTCATTGACTACACGTTATTTTTTATTGGCCGCTATCCCCAACATAGAGCTGAGGCTTGCATACAAAGTGTAGATGCTACTGATTCTGTGGTCACGTACGAAAAATCACCAGTAGAGTTATAAGATTCTGTTAAATATAGTTGGCTGTACTTCATTTAGTTGGCTGTAGTATTTTGAGAATGAGTCTAGTGCAACAGATTCTACTACTGAATTTTGTACGTAGGTGCTTACACTGTTTTAAAAACACGCGCTCACGCTTACCCTTTGGAGCGCAAGGTAAATTGAAATCGCCATATTATCTAGCAAGGATATTACAAGAATCATCGTGGTAGGATAGTGGGAACTATAATCTGCCAGATGCAGTGGGAAAATTCAAACAGAACCATGGTCCATGATGTCCTAAACCAGAATAAAAGCCGCAGTGCGGCGCTGCACATAAATTTAATTTTAATATTAAATAAACTTAACGACGGTATTTTATCAAGTGAGTTACATTTTCGGGAAAACCCATCATCAAATGAACGATAAAAATATGAAGTAGTTAAGTTTCTATTCAGAAAATCTAATTGCAACTTACTCTTCAAATTTTATAATATTCCTGAGAATAACCGAGATAACGTCATCAAACACATAGCACATGGTGATTATTCAGACTATAGATAGCATAAGAGCTAGGGTGGCGGATTGGTTAGCACTTTTGCCTCACAGCAAGAGGAGCCGGGTTTGATCCCAGCTGGTTGAAGGGGTTTTCCCTTGAAATATTCAGTTTCCACTTTCTATAAATACTTGTAGAGGTTAAAGGTAAGTGTTTGGAGCTGTTGGCTCACGTGGTATGAAGGGCTTACTACCACCCTCTTACACAATTTAATGAGGCCACCTGAATTAAGTGAAATTGCCATGGAATTAAGTGAAATTGCCATGGAATTAAGTGAAATTGCCATGGAATTAAGTGAAATTGCCATGGAATTAAGTGAAATTGCCATGGAATTAAGTGAAATTGCAATGGAATTAAGTGAAATTGCAATGGAATTAAGTGAAATTTCCATGGAATTAAATTTCCAAGCAGGAACATCCTCCATTGTGCAAGAGGGTTGCCACTGGACAGGCCTGACATTTGGATTAATACACATTTTTTTCATTGCGAAAAGGGTTTCCATGCTGAGGAAGGATTGAAAAATGAGTTTCAATGCTGCCAGTATTATTTTTTACTATTACTTTATTTTTGAGTCCATTATCTAGACCTTGTTTTGTTAGTGTTTCTTTTTGACGGATCAGCGATTGGTAGATAGGCAAGTGCTGGAGGTAAAAGGGTTGATTAGATTAAGAGATTTAAACTATGACAGCTTTCCTTATTCTAGGAAGCATTATAATATTGAAAATTAACTTTAAATTTCAGTGGTTGAAGTTATCAAAGTCTAGAGAACCTAATTTAAAGAGATCTAATTATCAATGCGATGACTCTTTCAGCATTGGTAAGAACCTTAATAACTCTTGTTCAATCTAATATTGTACTATACGTAAATAATAGTTCGTTTAGAATAAACATAAATATTGTTTAAATCATTCTTTGGGTCATTATTTTTTATCTATACTGTTGGATTTATAGAACCTAGGAAAATTTTTCTCCAAATCAGTTACACAATAAAAGTCTCTAGATGACTTGAGCCTAAGGTGGTGCCTTCAGTATTAGCCTAGCTGATTATTTATATTCCATTGGGAGGTTTGGTTTTTTTCACCTATATTATCATCACAGAGTAAAATTAATATTATTACTTTTTACAGCTTGCCAAATGTGAACTCTTCTCACCCAAAATGTGGGCTCTAGTCACTAATTTAAATAATATAGAATGTCAATGTTGTGTAAAAAAGTTTTTTCACGATTTAAATCTTGTAATAAATGATAATTTTTGAAAATTTTATTTCTTTAACAATCAAATTGTAAGGTTAAGATTTGCAAAAATTTTCTCCAGCATTGTATTTTTGGAATTAATGTTATCTGAATATGCAGGCACAACTAAAGATCCGGCCCTCGTCACGTTGGGACAATATTCTCCACCTGCAAGGAGAACAGGGTGCTGCCTTCATATTTTTAGCTAACGTTACGTCATTCTAGATGTTGTGATCCAACTTAATTATTTAGTTTTTTCCAATAAAAATCAATTTCACGGATGCTTTTTTGAAACCATTGTAACGCAGGCACTAATTCCTTTTGAAATGAAGGTTATTTAATAAAGTAAAGCTACTATCACCCATTGCCTTTATACCACTACATAGAGATCAGGCTTGCCTTTGACCTCCCATCTCAAGTAATAACTTAAGTTTGGGATGTGCCTGAATTTTAGAGATTGCATACTAGGCCTCATTTCTTTGATATGCTTCATGGCCAGGATGCATGTGATTTCTTCATATAAGGTGTATTATCTTTACGTCATCATCGCTTTAGTGGAAGGCTAGTGTAACCCCCCTTTAACTCATAGCAATAGTGGCCTTCTCGTGAATACCACCTGTACACGTATAAAGTTTATTCAGGGTTTAAGATAACATTTTCGCCAGTGGCTGGGATTCAGAGGTGATATGAGCCACAGCTTATAACTTTAAAGTACCAGCCCCAAAAATGGGGAATCTACATTAGGGTGGTTGTTATTTTAATTATTTCTTAAATGATGAAGTCTGACCCTCTAAATTTGTTTCAATGTATGAAAACATACTTTGAGATAAATTGAGCAAAATTTAAAGGTAACCCAATGAGCTGGAAAAATCTCTATATTTCAGCATTAGACGTAGAACAAACGGTGATTTTTCATTCTTATCAATATTTTGCAAGTCAGTTACGGGTTGTCGCTACTTTATCTAAAACAGAAATATTCCAAATATCACTAAATTATCTGGTTTATATCTGCCTTGTGTAATATTACTATTAGGCCTCTTTCTCCTCTATCATTACACATTATATTGAAGCCAGTCTATACTTTGAATAATATACCTCATTAAAGTTAAATATATTGTTTTCCAACATCTCATAAACTTTTAAAGTTAAAAATGACAATTAAGTAATAACAAGTAATGTAATTTATTCTACTAGTCACACTCATCATAAGAGATACTTTCTAGGAAGCAAAGATTTAACGTTCTAGCTTATAATCAGCCAAAGATATTCACATTTCCAACGAAATAATAGGATCATATCGTTGACAAATAATTAGTTATTAAATATTAGTGTACAGACCTAAAAATGGCATTAATTTCAATCGTCATATTCAGGTATTGAAAGAATACAAGAATTTACACGACATAAACGCACAAAAAAGACCAAATCCGTGACAAGTTGGCAACAGTCTTTTCGATCTCACCTGAATTGAGTACACTCGTAATGATTTGTAATGTATATGCAGTCGGTACGATAAAAAGTAACTAATTGTTAAACATAGTAGGATTTTTTCGGCTTAGTATTGTTTTGGTAGGGAAATTTAAAACAAGGTGGCCTATGCCAACAGGAAAATAGCGCTTAATGGATGTTCATTTGAAAGTAATAAAACCCTGTGTATCTTGAAAATTCAAAGTCGGTTACTTTTCAGCGTGTTCTCCGAAAATTTCCCTACGACATAGAATATAAATGTTCCGCAACCACCTGCACCCTTACGCAAAAACAACATTAGAAAAAGTGTTATTTTGGACAAAATTGGAGCTTTAACTGCATTTTACAGAAGTTAAATTTGTGCTAGCCTTATCGAAATAAAATCTTACGTCAAGCACTACCTGACACGTGCATTGCAGTAAGAAATCCTCTGCAATTCCTAACGGGGGACGTTTGACCCCCTGGTGGTAGTTACCGAAATATAAAGTATATTTTAGAATTCTGCATTTAAAGGGGCTCCAAAGTTCGGTGGCAAAATGTGTGTAAAGCCTAGGCCGAGTGAGGGATTGGGGAAGGAAAAGTATGCTCAATTTTCTTTTTTTTTTGCCACCGAACTTTGGAGCCCCTTTAATTTTGAATAAGAATGTGTAATTTTTTCTTTTTATTTGTTGATATTTAATTTTGACACCAAAAAGTCGATATGTCTCTATATGTCTTAGGCAGCCCGAGACGACATTAAGCTCGATTATGACACTCCCCCAACAGCACCAGTGAAGTTGCCCGAAGTATACGCTAGAAAATCAAAAGTCGGCGAAGTAATTAAAAAAAATAAACCTCGACAATTATTCGCTGGGAAAGGGGCTAACCAAGACCAAGAAAAATTAACAAAGAATACCACTTGGCACGATATTGTATTAGAATTCTCCGATCTCGGAGATTTGGGCGTTTAAATCACGACCTTTGATCAAAAAATATATATAGATATAAGGCGTTACGCCACGCACGTAGCATCCAGTCTTCCGCAACCGACTAAACAGGGTGTATGCGTTAAACTAGAATCAGGACCCCAGCTTAAAGCAGCCTTAGAAGACGTCAAGGACCAAAACGCCGTTTACCTAATTGAGGGAGATAAATTAGAAATTCGCCATAGCCAGGCCACCGGTCACACTTGCTTGACCAAAAATTCTGGTTCCTCATTTGTAAAATCGCTGACCCTATACGGAAGAAGAGACATTCACGACGTCCTGCGGTTATTGAGGGAAGTGACTCAACGCTACGACGAAATTCGTAAATTACAATGACTCAAGAAGCCCCTCTCGATTTAAGTACCAGGTTTCGACCTGAGAACTATTATTCGGTTACTAAAATTATCTCTCGGACTTCCAAAAAATACAAATGTAAAACTTTAGAATTCAAGTGCGAGTTCAAAAACTTGGACGATCTCAACCACGCGCGAATAGAAACCCAATTAAACGAAATTTTCCAATCCTTATTAAACGAAATTAGCGATGAAAATCAGGGTTACAGTCGTATCAGAATAGCGGTCAGTTCGGACGAACTCGAAGAGCCCATTAATTTCCAATTTATGAATCTAAACGAGTTGACGGCCGATATAATTTTAAGCGGTATCGAGCAGGTAGCCCAGTCCCATAAGAATTTATACTTCGAAGCCCCCCTAAAATTCGACATAATTCTTCTGCAAGACACCAATATGAGTAGTAATCGAAAAAGTATTCGTAACAGGACTATAGAGTGCTTAGATAATTACATTGAACAGGGCAATACCTTTATCCCGATTCGCAATTCTGATAATCTGTGTTTTGCGAGGGCGGTTGCGGTAGGAAAGTGTCTCGCCGACTACCAAGAATTAAAAAAGAAAGGCCAATCCAAAAATTTTAATATCCATGATCTAAAGTACATTCGTAATGTTAACCGTCCAAAACAAAAAAAGCGGCCTTGGCATTACACAGATTATCAAAAGTTCCACCAGGTCCTGTTGAAATAAAAGACATTCCTAAATTCCAAAATGTCTTGCCCGATTATCAAATTATCTTACTCGATTCCGATTCCAATTTTGACCCAATTTATTTAGGCCACTTTCAACCCAAACAAATCTTTCTCCTTAAATTAGGAAACCACGTTCACGTAGTGAGGTCTTACGCCGGCATGTTCGGGGGAAAAGGGTACTGTCCATTTTGTTTGAAAGTTTTTGTGAGTAGCAAAGTAAAAAAGCAGCACAATTGCGAGGGGGGCGTTAGCTGTTATCGGTGTCTCGACACGAATGTTTCCCATACCGAAGCTAGTCAACGTTGCGCCAACTGCTTTAGATATTTTTCGGGGAATCCGTGCTTCCAAAAGCATATAGAATTAGGGACGTGCGACAAACTCAAACGTTGCCTAACTTGCGGGAAAGAGTTTGAAGGGGACCACGTATGCGATTTGAAATGTCATTATTGCAAAATTGAGCACCCGAAAAATGCGTGTTTTGTTAAACCTATCACGTTACCGGAAAATTCCACCAGAATCCTTTACTTTGATTTTGAAACTTTAGTCGAGAATGACGAGATTAAACCCGTGCTGCTCATTACCGCTATGCAAGACAGTCCGTACTCTGAAACGTACGATTACCGTAGCTTTACCGGCTTTAATTGCGTCGAGACATTTTTAGATTACTTATTGGAGAGTCAGGTCGTTGCAAAAAAGGGTAAGACCAAATATTCAAAGGTCGAACCAGTTTTTAAAAACATTACGTGCATTTCGCATTTTGGGTCTGGATTTGATAGTTTACTCGTATTAAACGGAGTTCTGACCCGGCCAATAATCCCCGAAGTTATCTTTAAAGGCTGCAAACTTCTCGCGATGTTTCTTTCCAAATACAATATAAGATTTATAGATAGATAGCTATTTTCCAGCCCCTCTCAGAAGCTTCTCCAAAACCTTTAATTTAAGCGAAAGCAAGGGATTTTTCCCGTATTCATTCTTAAAAAAAGACACCTTAGACTATATCGGCGTCGTACCGGAAAAATCCTTTTTCGAAGTAGATAAATTCACCCCCGACCAATTGGCAAATTTCGAAACTTGGTACGACGCCCAAAAATGTACCGTTTTTGATTTAAAAGAAGTGTTGACAAAGTACGCCATTGATGACGTCAAGCTGTTACAGATGAGTTTTGACCGGTTCAGAAATCTTTTTAGAGAAAAGGTCAATTTCGACATTTTGGCGGGAAAAAGCGTGACTCTACCGGGAGCTTTAACCGATTTATTTTTGAGCCGGTATCTGAAACCAAATACCATAGCTATTATCCCGCCAGCAGGGTACAGGGGCAAGCATTCCGTTAAAGCTCTCAGATGGGCGGCTTACTTGGAGCAAAAAATGCACGTAAAGTTTCAAACGGCGCGATCGTTGGAGGGAGAAAAGTTTTTAGCTCCTTACCACCCCGACATTTACAGCGCTGACCCTTTAATAATTGGGGAATTTTTCGGGTGTTACTGGCACGGGTGTCCCAATCACACTGACCATAATGGGTACAATTACGAACTTAAAGAATCTAATATCAATAATTACTTAAAAACTCTCGACAAAATCGAGTTTTATCGTCAAAATTACCCCAACGCGCGTTTAATTACCATATGGGAATGTGAATGGGACACTTTTTTAAACGAAAACCCCGAAATAAATTATTTTTGCGACGAGCTGGCTTTCTCCGATCCGATCAATTCGCGAAGCGCTCTGAGGGGCGGGCGCGTTGAAAACTTTTTACTGTATATAGAATCCACCCCCGAGAGGCCGATTAAATTTTACGATTTTAACAGTATGTACCCCTCTGTCTCCATGTCCAAAAATTACCGCTACCCCAAAGGGCTCCCTGAAATCTTAACTAGCAACTTTAATTACGAACCCGATTTCTATTTCGGGCTTATTAAAGCGACTCTTCTCCCACCCCAAGATCTATATCTCCCCGTCTTGGGCTCCCTGATTGGCGATAAATTAATGTTTACGCTATGCAGAACGTGCGCCCTCTATAATCTAGCCGACTGTCGTCATACCGAGGCGGAACGCGCGATTACGGATACGTATACTACCCCCGAGATTTATTTATCCCTTCAATATAATTATAAAGTTTTCAAATTCACGAAGTGCAGCATTATCGCGAAACTTTCGACTCTGACTGCCCCCTTTTTGACGATTATGTGAGAGATTTTTACAAAATGAAAACCCAATACGCTGGTTTTCCTAAAAACGTTGACTCCTTAGAAGAAAAACAAAAATATTTAAACGACTTTTGGGAACAGGACGGGATAAAAATAGGCCTAGAAGAGGTTAGCTCTAACCCGGCTCTCAAAGCGCTTGGCAAGCTTTCCCTTAACCAGCTTTGGGGGCGTCACCTAATTCAATTACGTCAAAATAATAGTTCTTTTATAAATTCCTACGCCGACTTGGTTAAAATTTTAACTGATAAAACGAAAGAGCTGACCGATTTAAAACTCCTAGAAAACGGAATGGCTCTCGTGACGACCAAAGATCACGAAGACCACGTCCCGGCTTATCGTAAAGGTTCCCCAACTGTGGGCATTTTCGTCGCCTCTTATGGGCGTATTAAATTATATAATCTTATGGCTAAAATCGGGCCTAATTTGGCCTATGGCGATACGGACAGTGGTTTTCTGATACACGATAAGAAATTAGATTTAACTTTATCAAGCAGCTTGGGTGGAATTACGGATGAATATCGTAATGACCCCATTAAAGCTTTTACCACGATAGCCCCCAAGGGTTACCCTATCTTGTTCGAATCGGGCAAAATTTTAGCCAAGATAAAAGGCGTCACTCTTACTAAAAAAAATCAGACCATCTTAAACTTTGACACGATAAAGCAGTTGGCGCTCGAGATCCGCGAATTAAAATACCGAGTCGAGATTCCCTTTAACGTGAAAAGACAAAAAACCGGGCACTTGTATCTCAGACAAGCCGAAAAACTAGTGGGATTTACGTTGACGAAACGTATATTTTTCAAAGACGGCACTTCTATTCCCTGCGGATATTCATGTCTCTCACACGCCTAATATTTCAAACCCCCTGTACCTTTCTTTTGGCTGGCCCCAGTAAGTCGGGAAAAAGTCACTGGACGTTTAATCTCTTGAAAAATAAAAATTTAATGTTCGACAATCCACCCCAAAAAATTTTATATTGCTACAATCTTTGGAACGATCAATTTGACGAATTAAAAACCCTCGCCCCCGAAATTGAATTCCATAAAGGGCTCTTTAGTGAAAAACCCGAAGATTTGTTTGACAAAAGACAAAACAACCTCTTGGTGCTAGACGACCTTTCGAGCGAGTGCTTAGACAACGCGCTGGTATCTGAACTTTTTCGCGTGTGTTCGCATCATCTGAATCTGAGTATTGTATTCTTATGCCAGAACGTCTTTGGTCAGGGCAGATTTTCTCGCGACATTTCGCTTAACGCCTCATTTATAGTCCTGTTCCGAAGCCCCCGTGATCCATCACAAATAAAACATTTAAGTCGTCAGATTTTTCCGCATAACCCTAATTTTCTGAGCAACGTTTATAATTACGTAACGTCGGATACGCCCTATTCTAACGTAGTTGTTGACCTGCAACAAAAAACTCCCGAATTTCTAAAAGTTAGAACGCAATGCCTCATGGAAGAAGGACCGATGCTAGTATTTACCGAAAATTAAATTTTTTTATTTTATGTATTTATCATTTTTGGTAGAGGAAAATGTATATTATTGTAATAATCAGAATATATAACAAAGTGTTTATTCGAATTTTACGTCATTCTGTAAAATGCCTTCGCCCAGGTCAATTATAGAAAGCCGCCCGTATCTAACTTTATTGAAAAAGGCTTCCCTAAATCAAAGACGATTTTTACTGAAGAACGCCACGCGAGATCAGGTTGGCTCAATCGCGAATATCTGTCATAATATTTGCCGCGGAGCTTTACCCGTTGGCGAGAATAAACGACGGCAATTACAACGATATAAAAAATCTATTAGAAAACTAGGTCAAAGAGATATCAGTGATCGTTATCGACGAAGAATTCTAGTCTCGCAAACGGGCGGTTTTTGGGGAGCGATTCTCGATTCGCTCATCCCGCCAATCTTGGGTCGTATAATTAATCCGGCGCGATGAAGAAATTTGTCTTGCTACCCGCTATCCGATACCGAAAAATTGCTAAATTTAATACAAGAACACATGAATAGTATTCTTAACAAATCCGTTCGAGACGGTAGTGAAGAAGAAGAACTACGAGAATATCTGGCAATGTTGGCGCGGTATCTCAGAATTAAAAACTACGACGGCGCTCCAGCCGTTCAAATAAAACCGCCCCCTTTACCTCCTTCTTCGAGTACGTTAGCGCCGATACAGTTAGCACACGGTGCGATCTACCAGCCTCCCGCTGTACCTAACGTTTCATTCGGTAACCCGCCGCTCGCCTCGCCAAGTGTTTTTTCGCCTCCCCAAACGCCAAATCAGCTCCATCAACTATTCGCCGCGCCGCCCGTACAACAGGTGTAAAGAGCCTTACAGCAACCTCTCCGCCAACTGGAAATGGCTATTAACAGGCCCCTCCCAGCATCACCGATAAATCCTGGAATTTCTACACCATGGCAGAGTGTCTCCGGCATTTCGGGGTTGGACGAAAGTCAATCGCCCGATTACGCCCATAAAACTTTAATTGCAGCCCCACCGCATCTCGTGACGTCACGAAATATTCCATTCAAGCCTGACTTTGCGAGTACTCCAGGCTACCAAAAGGGGAAATGGAGGAACGGCGCTAGCAACGTTTTCACTTCGCAAGCTCGAGCTGAGCTACGTAAATCTCGAAGCGAAACGAGTCTCGATGAATATAGCACGCCAACTTTCAAAGACAGCAGCTATAAGCCTTCGGAATCCACCCTTCGTAATACGACCGAACCTGTTTCCTTGCCTTTCGTAGGACCGCTCTTGACAAGAAAGGAATTGCCAACCCGCCAAGGTCGCAAAGAAAGACGCCGGGCGTATTCTAAAGATCGTGAAATTAATGATTGGGAATTTAATGAATGGGAAAATTAATGTTTTTTTTGTAAATCATGTTTATTAAACACTATTGATTACAAAATCTGTTTTCGTGATTAAATAAATGTACACACAATGCCAATAGCGAAATTACTTCGTTCATATATATTTCATTATTATACATTTTTAAAATTTTCTTAAAGCTTAATCCAGCAGACCTATTTAACATAAACGAAGCAACGTGCAAACCGCAAGTTTCTTGGTTCATATCTTGAATTATATTTTTATTATAAAACCATTTCTGAGCTAAATGATCCAATTTAAAACCGTAGACATCAAAATGTTGACCGGAAGAACAAAAAAATCTCCCACGCGTTGTCCTTTCTTATTTTTAGCACTGACGAAGATTCCTATCCAATGGCTTCCCGGCATTGATGAGTCTTGTACATTGGCCACCAAACAAAAGGGCTTTTTTTCGGACAATCTCGAGGTAAAGTATCTTTGGAAAATGTGCCCAGAAAAAAAGGTTTGGTTCTCGGGTCGCATTTTAAAAAGGCGTCCAATTGAAAAGTATTCATGGCAAAACCCTTTGAATTTCTTCGGGGTAAAATGACCCCAATATTTTATCGTTATTCTTGTCTTTGATATGGTAGAGTGGGCGGGGTTTATTTATCACCTTCGATATGGTGAAAACCTCTTTACTCCAATATCCTTTAAATCCCTTACGAAATACTTTGCTGGTTTTTGATATGCGCACGTGATCGCCAATCTTGAATTTCGGTTCCTCTCGTTTCGCTTTCTTTCCAAATAGTTTTTGCCAAACAAGATGCTCATTGGCTAAGGTTACTTCGCTAGTTCTAAATCCCGTCGTGCGATGAACGCTGTCGTTATAGGAATTTACAATTTTTGGTAGTTCTTTTATAAATTTTTTTCCTTTACTTTTGGTAAGAAATCTGTAAATTTTATTTTTAAGCGTCCTATTCACTCTCTCGCATACGCTGTTTTTTTATCGCCGTAACAAACGAAATGCTTAATCCCCTGGTCCTTGAAATAGCGTTGCACTTTACGATTTAAAAATTCAGAGCCTTGATCAGTATTAATTTTCAAAGGCTTACGTTGTTTGTGGATTTTTTTGAAAGCCGCTAATATATCGCTCGCTCTCTTGTTTTTCACGGGAATAGCGAATAAATATCGGGACAGAATATCGATATTAGTAAGAATATAATTAAATTTATTAATATTTTTTAATTCGTTTAACTCGATTAAATCAGCCTGGTGTTCTTCGTTCAAGCTCGTGACATAAGTCCTATTTCTAGGAAAATTAAATTTTCTATCTTTGTGCAACGTATAGGCGTCTTGGGTCAGCGCCCAATCTTTAATTTTTTTCTTGGAAATAGAGGGTAATTGTTCGGATAAACGTTTTAGTCCTCCCAGACTTCCGGGATTTTCTGGGTCAAAATAAATAGATTCTATATTCATGTCTTGACAGTTCAAAGTGTGCTACTTTATTAAATGAAAGACCAGCAAAGTTTACATTTTTATACATTTTAATGGAAAATTTTAATACATCAGCTCTGATAATATTTCAGATTCATTTTGCATGATATTATGATATAAATTTTCTACCCCCAGTTTATAGTCGGGAAAGTTGACGTAAAACGCCTTAATTACGTTGTCATAGTTCATAAGGGGTATCACCATCTTGACACTTTTTTCGAGTCTTTCGCAGAAATGTGACGCGATCGGTTTGCAGCTAATGTGATGGGCCAATTGATTATGGCAGGGCAGGTTTGGGCACGCCTCGGTTAACGTAAATAATACACTTTTTAATTCGCCTAAAATAGACATTTTAATTCCTTCAAAAGCGTCTTTTCGGTCAGTTATTTCTTTATCGAGACTCGTACGGATAATCTTCAAACGGTCCCAGGCTTCTTTATCGAGGGCAACCCCGTTGGCGGAGGAATACACAACGTCGTAATTTGAATTAGACCCGCGAATATAGCCGCGAATATCAATAATTCTTCCACGCTGACAAAAGAATCCTTCCAACTTGACATTGTCCGACAACCAGCTGTGAAAACGTATAGCTTCGGTAGTGGTATTGAAAAATCTTTCAATTTCTTGTTCATAGTTCCAGAGATTCTTCCACACTTTTACGCTAAAATTGACATATTTTCTATGTCCTTGACGGTTAATTAAAATTTCAGGCTCCGCGAGATTCGCCGATAAAAAAATGTCGAGTTGGTTGGAGAGAAAATGAGGGCGTGTCATTCTCAAACAAAAGCTCGCGTCGAACTAATCGAACAGAAAACAGGGTGGCTCATTTTATTCGATACTATATATCACCTTTCTGTCGTGGGTAATTAAAATCTCGTTATCAAATTCAAAGTACATTATACACACGACATTAGTCGGTAGGGGGTCTTTCAATTGAACATCTAAACGTAGAGACCCCTGTCGAGGAATACTCGTATGATCAGCTGAGGCATTCTGGTCCGGCGACATATCGAAAGTAAAGACCGTGTACCCCTCCTTAAAATTCGCAAAATTTAGATAATTACCCCTATCTTCGGAAGCTATGCCCATTGACTCGAATAAAGCCTGAAAAGGTAAACAGTAATTTGAATTTGCATAATCCATTTGAAAGCCGTCAGGAGGGTATCTATCCGGTCCGACTGACAAAGACAAGTCGGTGATATTTAAATGTTCAAATTTCAAGCTATTTGTGGTCAATGACCCGTTGAAAGCTTCTTCTTTGACAAAAACTACAACTGCCCTTTTTGGTATTCTCCCGAGTATTACGTTATCGCGATTTATGTTTTTCAGACCCTGAGCGATAGAAAAACTTTTCATAATTGTTTGCGTAATGGGATAAATCGCTGGTATTCCGCTTTCTAGCATCCTAGCGTGGGCTAAACTTATCTGCGGAGCCACCTTGACTTTAGTAACGTATAAATACGCCTGTTCTAAAATTAGCTTATAATCTTTTCCCTGCTCTAAAGCTATTATACAAGTTAAACGAGGGCTTCTTACTAAGCGGAATCTTACGGGTAGTTGATTGACAATAAACTTATTCATGTGACAAATATCGAGGGGTAAATGGCCCATTAACTCAAATGTGGTCGATTCTTTCGTTCGCGCGCATCTCTTCAGCATTCCGTTACGATCATTGTTAAAAGCAGGTTCCCACATGTCTTGCGGGTTACAGGTTAAGTTCATATAATACATTCCATTCTCCAGTTGCGTTTTCTTAGCGTCTTCACCAAAATTCAGTAATTTCGCCAAGTACGCGTTATACGCCGAAAGATTATTTGTAGATTGTACAGAGGTGTCGCCCAGATAAGCGTCGATTTACGAAAAAAGAGTTCCAATAAGATTATTCGTGACCCCGACTTTCACTTCAGTGGCTGGTACGTCTGTACCATCGAAATGCACGAGTTTCATTTTTAGTTTGAGCATATTTTTGGATAAATCAATGTATAGGTCATCAGATGCCGGAATAAAAAATTCGAGAGGTCCATTATCGGTTAAGTTATTCGTGGGTAGATATCGTATTTCGGTTGTAGCTAATATGTTGGTATTTAACACGGGTCGTTCGAACAAGTCTAACGAACTTAGCATGCCTTCTCGAAGCGCCATTGTTTCTTATCCCAAAAAATCGTCTTTCGTCCTTGATTTTTTCGTTTTCTTTTTCCGTTGTCTAGGTGGCGCGCGTCTCTTACGAGTTCCACTGCCTGACTGGGGCTTACTCATTCTGTCAGCGGCTTTATGTAACAAATTGCTTCCGGCTAATCGTAAATTGTTGCGGATAGCCAATTGCGGATCTACACCGGATTCCAAATCACCGAAAATACGCTTTCCGAGACCTAGCGCTTCGCCGCGTAAAGGTATTACCATCGGTGTAATATATCTCATTAATTTCTTAAATATTCCACCCAAACCACGCCCTCTCTGGTAAACGGGGCCGGCAAACACTCGTCCCCCATATTGAGACTTATAGTAACGGAAATAACTGTCACTCTGACATCTTTCTTGAAATGAAGACGAACGACCGTCTTCCCCGCGTTAAATATCAAATTTTCTCCAAAATCAGTTTTTAAGTCTATCTCGATCAACTCTAGCTCTCTTGCTTTAACCGGGTAATAGTTTATTTTGTCGTATATAATATACTTATTACTATGCTGATCATTGCTCGCTAACGGTATAATTTTCATGAGAGGAGCGAAAGTATCTCCGGTATACTGGGGGTATATTAAATTCGAATATAGATAAAGCGTACTCGCGCCTCTAGATAAATCGGCCGGATAAGTACTGTTGTGACCAACCAGGTCAAAATCTAAATCCGTAAATCCTAATAATTCACCTAAGCCTTTCTTACTCGATTTGAAGAAAATAGTCACAGCCCCGTGATCAGCTCCTACATTGATTGTGCCATTGGGGTTTATACCGAAATGAACAAGGTTTCTCACGTGATCAGGGATAGTGTTTGTCATGGCGTCTAATATTGCTTGAATACTTAAATAAGTTCCAATCGGAATATTACAGTCAACTTCTACGTTGCGTGTAAAAGTCTTATCGCGTAGATGATTTTCTTTGATTTCAATATAATTTAGATGATTTAAAATTATGCTCCTCGTATAGGGGGTTACCGGTTTTGACGGCTGATATACCCCCGATTGATATCCCGTGTCATCCTTGCTCTCGAAACATAACAGTTCTTTCAAAGGTCCGTCAGGAATAAATAACTCGAAATTGGTCTTTTTTTTCTTGGTCGGGTCAGCCGGATTATGTATTGTCGGATCGTAAATCCAATAAAGTCCATCGGGTTTTTCCCAGATTTTGAACGAATCTATAGGCGTCCAGTCCATTTTACCTTATTCCTTCGTTAATAGCGCGTACAACTTTTTTAACCAGACTATATTTGATGACAAATCCGGCAGTGTCTTTTTCGGCTTCCAATTTAGCGACTTTTAATGAGATTTTATAAATGTAAGGTCGTTTTTTATAATAATCAGCCGCCACCGTTTTTAATTGAAAATTATTAGTTTTATCCGTGATATTTTCCCAGTTGCGAGGCAAAATTACTTCCGACACGCCAACAACAAATTTGTCCGGTAGTGTTATAGAACGACCCAAGTTTACTTTAAAGTTTGACTGAGTATTCGCCGGATAGAGGTTGCTAGAGGCGTTACTCGGTAGAGTTACGTAAAAGTCGTCCATTTTTATAAAAAGAATGACGGTCTCTTATTTGGAGGGGATTCGAACTTGTGACTATTTTAATTTGCTATTTACAAAGTTGTCCGTCCTACCAAGTAAGCTACCGTCATCCCTACTCGAGATTCGTTTCGTTTCCTACAGATTCTCCTTTCATGAAAGGGCAAAGCGGTATCTTTTCCAAGTGTCGAATGAGGGCTACGCTTTTCCAATCGGTTATGACTAGCGGACAGAAGGCGCACTTGACCGATACACTGTCTGGTAACGAATAAAACCCTTGCGCGGCCAAGTCTGATTTATGTACACCTGGTACCTTCCAATTAACGAAACTCATTAATCGTTTTTTTCCGAAAGAAATTTTAAAGGAATATCGTGGCTATTTAACGCAGCCATTTTTCTTTCGAAATTTACGTATACAACGAAATCGTCCCGAATAAAAATCTAGAGTTTCCTCTAACAGCGTACTCGGTAACCTAGCAACGGCGCATTCCTCGATAAACACCTGCTCAATCAATCAAACCTGTCACCACCTTAACAATGCCCGAGTATAGCCAACCTGGGAATTCCTTTAAAGGAGTACTGACCCCTTTTCGCGCCAAAACACCAACCAATCAGCGCCATTTTGAATAATTTCGCGCCAGCCAATCAGCGCGCAGTACACGCTTAGTAACCACGTGCTCCCCGCGCCGCGTAGTTACCGCGCCAGCCAATCAGCGCGCGCCACTCTGCGGAGGTCAATGACCCCCCGCGCCACCTGCCGGAAGGGGGAAGGAAGCGGGGACTTCCGATGCCGACCCCTTTCTACCTGTACATTGAAAAGTGCCAAAGATGGGGGTACATCCTAATCCTGTGGTGGTGCCTAGGGTATTAGCCTAGCTAATTATTATTATTATTATTAGATAAAAACTTTTGGTGGTGCATCACTCTCCATTATTTCCTTCTTATAAAAATGTACATATTTGTAACGGACCATTTTAGAATTTTGGCCAGGGATCTTTGAAACACTGTGCGCTATACTTAGTTATTAATGAAGCTAAATTTTAGGTTAATTAAATGAGCGTATGAGAGGAGTTTCTATTTTGGACGAGTGTGAGCGGACCTTAGAGATCACCGCTCCTTAAAGTGGTGCCTCGGGGTATTAGCCTAGCTGATTATTATTATTATTAGATTAATAGAGAAAAGAGCAGAGTTGTCTTTTGCGATCTTAAAATCTCAACAAACTGATACAAGCAAATGAGAATTAGTGTAAAAAGCATGTATTCTGGGCTATTAAATCTACGGTTTTACGTTGAATTTTAAGAAATTTATATTATATTGGTAGTTCTGGAATTTATTTTGTTGATTATGAAGGTAAAATTACGGAATTAATTTAGGTTTTCAGTGGTTTTTAAAGAACTGATTAAGTTTTCTACGTTTGTTGACCTGTTTGATGAGAGGAGTGAAATTAACTATATTTTCTTTGAATTGAGCGGGATAATACACCAAATAAAGGAATTATAACACCATAATAGAATGTAAATTATGTCCGAAATTTGTTGAGTAAACGGAAATTAGACAATAAATTGAAGAAAACCTCTTAACATAATAAGGTATTATTAGAATTTTTTTATGTAAATGTACATTCATCCATCTAAATAATCATACAAATCAAGACCAAATGTAAGCTTGGATTAATAATATGTTACTGGATATAGCACTACGATTTTGAGGCGTCTCTCAAAGTTCGCCGGTAACACCCAGCGCCATCTAGCGCCAAAACATTGTAACTCCTTGTTTTGGTGATACAAAATTTATCACGCGGTGTACGTTATGGTTCGGTATGAGCGGTTAGACTTAGTGTAATTTATATTTGGAAATTTATATTTTGAGTTTTATATTGGCTTTTATTTAATATAATGAATTTTTGGGACACCTATGAGGTATTGGGAATTCCGAAGACCAAGATAGAGCCCAATCCCAGCTCCACAAGTAATTTGCCCAATTTTAATCCTAATTATGATGATTCCTCTGGTAAGAAAGCTCTGTTTATGTACTTTAGTCAGGAATTAAACTTTTTTTAATTACATAGATGAACCAGAAACTGAAAGATTGGCTCAGCTCAGTTCCGAATCATCTTCATCTAGTATGAAACACGTATATTTACTGTTACTTTAATCAGAAATTAACTATTTATCAATTAGGTGAGAGTGAAACTGAACGTTTGGCTTTTAAAGAAAAGGAGCATCCAACGCTCACAGACACACATTATGAAGGTGCCATAGATGAAAATATCAATTGTGAATATTTAACTAATGATGAACTATTTGATGATGAGGAAATTGAGCGGTGGTTTTCAAATATGGATGAATTGAAAGACTTTTCAAGAAATTTTAACAAAAACTGCATCAGATAAGATCTCCATCAAAATGAACAATTTGATAAAGAACAAAAAGAGAACTGATAAAATCTTAAATTCTCTAAAGCATACTGTAGTAAGTGATATTATGCAATAAACATTTCTTTCTTGAAATTTATTTTAATGTGGTTTTCCTGAACTTAAGGGTTTCCAAGATTTGACTTCCAATGAAAAATTTTGGGGCATGAACACCCTTATTAGAAGGAGTATCGAAATAGGATGCAGACAACCAAGAAACATGGCCATGAATCTGAAATTACCCGTTGCTGAATCTAAAGAGACATTAATGTATGTCATTGGTGCGATTCTGCGGGCAATTTCCAGGAAGTCAGCCTTCGGTGTCGAGTTGGCTAGAAAACTTTGCATCACAAAAGATCAAGTTTAACTAAGAGCTTGGATTGAAGTACAAGATAGAGGAGAGTTGTTTTACCCCACTACAGAAGCTTATGATTTTTTTGTAAACATGTATAAAGTAATAGGAAAATGTTACGGGGAAAGTGCGATAGAAAATAGTCTCAAAAGCCAAAGAAGAAATATTTTTAGACAGTGAGATTTTAAAGTTGCGGAGTACATTCTGTGCTAATGTGGTGCCAGAATTTCAAAAAATGCCATTATTGAACCAATGCATTCAGAGGTTCATAAATACTATCGCAAATGGACATTTGAAAAAACTAAAAGATGACTTTAAATCAAAAGCAAGGCTCAAAGCTGCGAAATCAAAAGCCAATTCTAAAGATAGATAAAGGAAACAATTGCAGCAAATGTCTGTGGGTTTCTCTAAATAGGTTTTAAAAAGAAATGTGAAGTTCTTAGTCAAGGATAATAAAGAATTTTTTTTCCTATGAACTCTTAAAAATTTATTATAATAGCCCTTCCACACAGTCTAATGACGTGGGATTTTATAATTTTTCAGCATGAAAAAAGTTTCACGGTTGTTCCCAATTGTGTCCACCGTGGGGTTTTCATTGGAACCGTTTGCTCCACGTTGTCTCGAGAACTCCAATTCAAGGGGATCCTGGTTGAAATTGGCGGTGAGAATAAATCTTGCACCTTTACCCAAAAGGAATTTAACAATTCCTATCATGGCTTTCGCTGTCAAAGTTTTAAGTGTTTAAATCCACGTACAAATTTCTTATTAAGATTGTGCAAAAATACTTACTTGTTTGTCTTATCCGGAAAGAGTTTCTTGTGATAGTAACATTTTATTTTTTTCCTCTGGTTTATAATTTCCTGGTCGCTGTGCTACATCCTGCTCCCACTCGTCAAAATAACCCAAAAAGTCATTTTCAAGCCACTGAAAAAGTAAATGTTAATATAAAGAATAGTTTCAAGTTTTAATAAATTGTTATTCGTACTTTTAGGCGCGAATCATTTATTGTGGAAAATGGCCTCTTGTTTGGCTTTCTCTTATGGTACGCCTCATTGAAATTATTTGTGTTAAAAATATCGAACCACTTATCGAATAGTCTTATAAATTTAACAGTTTCTCAATATTTATCTTCTCCAAATTCAGATTCAATCCCATTTGCTACTGACGAGCTCAACGACTGAGAAGCATAGCGCACCTTCATTTTGCTGTAGGAATTTAAGTAGATGTGATCAATTGTCAACTTATGCGCTTTCCTTAAATTTCCAGCATTAAGCATTTCACTTTTGTAGAGTTCTTTTATGGGATGCCATGTTACGTTTGGTCCATTTTTATGCATCAGTCGCAACTTACAACCATCTTCGCTTGCGTAAACTTTACGCAAGCGAAGATGATTTATTAAAAACTGCACGAAACTGTCTTTACGGCGTAAAGACAGTTTCGTGCAGTTTTTAATAAATGTGGCGGGTCATACATAAAAAATATTGGCCGGTCTTCATCTAGACTGTAACATATTATTAATCCAAGATGTAAGCAACAATTATTTTGGGCCTTGGTTTTAAACACATGGCGCTAATGGATTCGAAGAAATAATACAAAAATTAAGCAAATTTCTCACTTATAAATGGTGAATTAATGTAAAAAAAATATCTAATATAATACCATTCCACTTCCAAAATTAATTAGATTAAGTATAATAAAATCATACTTCGAAAAGAAAACGTCGTAAGAAGATAAAATAAAATACAGCAGACGACACTTTCGCCGTGCTGTGCAGACAACCATTCTTCAAAAATTCAACTTTCCCCTCCATAGCTTCCACAGGGCTAAATTTGTACTCATGTTTAGCGCCCGTTTTTCGAGCGTTTTCCTTTCGAGCGATCGCAGAATGCTCGAAATTGTTTTTCGTTTTCCATTGGGCAGAAAAAACCTGCTCCGTGGGCGAGTTGCGTCCTCCATTCGCAAAATCACTCGCTCACCAACCACTCAAAACGGGTCACTCTTTCTCGAGTTACGGATCAACTTTTTTTGCTCTCTCAACGATTTCGCGTCAGTCCGATTAAGAGTCATGACGTCATCGTAAAATCCCGAGCGGTCTCCGAGCGATCCCAATGGAAAACGCTATTAGTCGCGTTCACACTAGAGACTTTGACGAAAACGGTTTGAAGCCCCTTGAATCGATATGAGATAATGAGAGAAATGTGAACCGAGCTCGAAAGAGCTACAGATTTTCGTAACTTTACGAGAGTTTTTCGTCTCTGGCCCAACTAGGTATATTTTGGGCAACGATGCTCAAAAATTCTGATTGTTTTTTTTTTGGAAACTGGACGAATAAACGTAAGGAAATTAATTTTAAAACAAAAGCAGCCAATCAGTGGAAATTAGATAAAAGAAGCTGTATTTGAAAGTTATCTTTTTAATTGAAATTCGTCGTCAATCAGTCACGCGTTTAACACATGACGATACTTTTATAATAGTTTTTGCTTTGTAAATATAACTAAGTCAAATATAACAAAGAGTCAAATTATTAGGTACAATGTCATTTCTAAAAGCCAAAGTCGTTAGGTTTAATGAAGAAACAGGTAATGAGGAGCCTCTTTTTTTTCTAACAGTAATGTTGCTTAACCAGTAGTTTCATGTGCATAGGATGTGCTCCAGGAGTGGGTCATTATGATCCCAAAACTAGTGCAACAGTCCCTAGCGCAGTATTTGAAAAGAGCCGTCGATTTAAAGAAACTACTGAACCTACCTCAAGTAAAAATACCCAGCCATACAGAGAACAGAGCTCATCTCTATTTAGCATATCCTCCTCATCATCATCTTTATGCTCAGCAAAAAAACTATCATGGTTGTTTAGTTTAAATTTAAGAATAACTATAATTTTGCTCCAACTTTTAAACTTAACCGGGTTCTCAAATGAAGGAAAGCCTTCTTTTGGAATCTGCTCAAACTACAACTATTGATAAATGCGATGCTAGTGATTCTGCACAATCTGAGTCTGATAAAAAGTTAATAATCCAAGACCAGCTTATAAAGTATAAGATCATATTGTATTTTGTTAGTGAATAGAGTAAATAAAAGTTCAATATTGTTAGGAAGCTACAGAGAGAAAATATTTTACTAAAGTCTAACCTGAGCCATATAAATAGGTAAACATTTTAGCATTATCAGTGAGAGTTTATATTGTACCGTTAAAATTTGCTTTATAATTTAGCCGAGACTCTCTTAATTCACCACCACTCTTGAAATATATGGGTTTATCACCAATTCCCAAATCTTCAGCTACACCCAACAAAGGTGTTATTTAAAAGTTTCCTGTTAAATTATTTAATTTTAATTATTAAACATTTCCTCTTTCACAGATAACTGGATTTTGAGAGAGACTAATTATCAGAAAATAATATCAGAATTGCAGTGTGGGTTACGAGAAACTGAAAGAAAATATTCTAGTTTGAAAACAAAATATGAAGCTAAACTTGTAACAATCATTTTAATGGTATTCCTGAAAGAGACAACCAGCTTATGAATTCTGAAGAATTATCTCCTGAAAACCGGGAATTTATTGAAGCAAAATAGAATGCTTTGTTACAATTATCCCTCGCTGAAGATGATATTTACAAACTCAACAAAGAGCTTAAGGACTATGAACTTACCAAGCAGAAGCTGAAAATAAGAAGAAAATTGAACAGCTGAAGACTCAAATTATCAAAACTGATATTGAGCTGATAGAAAGTCCCTCGTTTTATGTCACAATTCAGCAAACATTTGAAGCAAAAGTCAAGAGCCAGGATGATGATATTCACAAGTTGAACAAAGCACTCTCAGAGTTTAAGGATCAACTTGAAACACAACAAGGACAAAACTGTATTCAGATTGAAAGAGAAAATGAATTGACCCAAAAATTGGTCTTTTTGGAAAAAGTAATCAACCTCATAAAATTGGAGTATGAAGAAATTGAACTCTTGACAGTTGAAATGGCCAATTTAAGATTGAGCTTGCAAGAAAAAGTTGAACTCGAAGAAGAGTTAAAGTCAAAGATTCAACAGCTCCAATCAAATGATCAAGTTGTTATCACTGATTTGAAAAAATCTTTTGAAGAGGAAATGCAACAGCTTGTTTCAGATTTGGAAAATGCTTCTACGAGGTACACAGTCTTAGAAGATGTCGCCAAGGTGAAGGAAGAAGAATTATCAAAATTTATCTGCCAAGTTCAAACTCTAAAAGGCAAGCTTGAAGAATCCAACGAACGTCTTGCAAAGCAAGAACAAATCTTCGTCAGAGAAAAACTAGAATGGAAAGAAAAGCTGAAGCAGAGTGAACATGAAATTCTCAATGTTAAGGAATCTGAGAAACAGAAACTTGAGGAAATAAATGAACGTCTGACCATTGAATCGCAACTTCGAATAGCTGTAGAAGACAAAAATGCTCAAATTGATATTCAACTGCAGCAATCTCTCAAGGAAATTAAAGATCGAACTGAAAATGAACTTTCATTAGCTGCAGAAATTAGCAACTTACAAAGAGACGTCGCAAATTTTGAAGCTACTAAATTTGATTTACAGAAAGAGAAAACTGTATTGGAAAATCGGTTATTGGAACAAACGATTGAATTGGTTTTGAACAAAGAATTAAAGTTGTAACGGATCCTGTCGCCAGATGGCGTCCGTGTCCGTTACAGTGAACCCTCCGATTTTTTATACAACCATTTTTTAGTTATTTTCGCTATCAGCCGCTAGAGGGATAGCAGTCTAGCGTGGGCTGTATAAATGTCCCGCGCCACGGGATTTTATTGTCTCTTTCTCCTTGTCTCGCCCGGAGATAGTCGCCCGGAGATAGTCGCCCGGAGATAGTCGCCCGGAGATAGTCGCCCGGAGATAGTCGCCCGGAGATAGTCGCCCGGAGATAGTCGCCCGGAGATAGTCGCCCGGAGATAGTCGCCCGGAGATAGTCGCCCGGAGATAGTCGCCCGGAGATAGTCGCCCGGAGATAGTCGCCCGGAGATAGTCGCCCGGAGATAGTCGCCCGGAGATAGTCGCCCGGAGATAGTCGCCCGGAGATAGTCGCCCGGAGATAGTCGCCCGGAGATAGTCGCCCGGAGATAGTCGCCCGGAGATAGTCGCCCGGAGATAGTCGCCCGGAGATAGTCGCCCGGAGATAGTCGCCCGGAGATAGTCGCCCGGAGATAGTCGCCCGGAGATAGTCGCCCGGAGATAGTCGCCCGGAGATAGTCGCCCGGAGATAGTCGCCCGGAGATAGTCGCCCGGAGATAGTCGCCCGGAGATAGTCGCCCGGAGATAGTCGCCCGGAGATAGTCGCCCGGAGATAGTCGCCCGGAGATAGTCGCCCGGAGATAGTCGCCCGGAGATAGTCGCCCGGAGATAGTCGCCCGGAGATAGTCGCCCGGAGATAGTCGCCCGGAGATAGTCGCCCGGAGATAGTCGCCCGGAGATAGTCGCCCGGAGATAGTCGCCCGGAGATAGTCGCCCGGAGATAGTCGCCCGGAGATAGTCGCCCGGAGATAGTCGCCCGGAGATAGTCGCCCGGAGATAGTCGCCCGGAGATAGTCGCCCGGAGATAGTCGCCCGGAGATAGTCGCCCGGAGATAGTCGCCCGGAGATAGTCGCCCGGAGATAGTCGCCCGGAGATAGTCGCCCGGAGATAGTCGCCCGGAGATAGTCGCCCGGAGATAGTCGCCCGGAGATAGTCGCCCGGAGATAGTCGCCCGGAGATAGTCGCCCGGAGATAGTCGCCCGGAGATAGTCGCCCGGAGATAGTCGCCCGGAGATAGTCGCCCGGAGATAGTCGCCCGGAGATAGTCGCCCGGAGATAGTCGCCCGGAGATAGTCGCCCGGAGATAGTCGCCCGGAGATAGTCGCCCGGAGATAGTCGCCCGGAGATAGTCGCCCGGAGATAGTCGCCCGGAGATAGTCGCCCGGAGATAGTCGCCCGGAGATAGTCGCCCGGAGATAGTCGCCCGGAGATAGTCGCCCGGAGATAGTCGCCCGGAGATAGTCGCCCGGAGATAGTCGCCCGGAGATAGTCGCCCGGAGATAGTCGCCCGGAGATAGTCGCCCGGAGATAGTCGCCCGGAGATAGTCGCCCGGAGATAGTCGCCCGGAGATAGTCGCCCGGAGATAGTCGCCCGGAGATAGTCGCCCGGAGATAGTCGCCCGGAGATAGTCGCCCGGAGATAGTCGCCCGGAGATAGTCGCCCGGAGATAGTCGCCCGGAGATAGTCGCCCGGAGATAGTCGCCCGGAGATAGTCGCCCGGAGATAGTCGCCCGGAGATAGTCGCCCGGAGATAGTCGCCCGGAGATAGTCGCCCGGAGATAGTCGCCCGGAGATAGTCGCCCGGAGATAGTCGCCCGGAGATAGTCGCCCGGAGATAGTCGCCCGGAGATAGTCGCCCGGAGATAGTCGCCCGGAGATAGTCGCCCGGAGATAGTCGCCCGGAGATAGTCGCCCGGAGATAGTCGCCCGGAGATAGTCGCCCGGAGATAGTCGCCCGGAGATAGTCGCCCGGAGATAGTCGCCCGGAGATAGTCGCCCGGAGATAGTCGCCCGGAGATAGTCGCCCGGAGATAGTCGCCCGGAGATAGTCGCCCGGAGATAGTCGCCCGGAGATAGTCGCCCGGAGATAGTCGCCCGGAGATAGTCGCCCGGAGATAGTCGCCCGGAGATAGTCGCCCGGAGATAGTCGCCCGGAGATAGTCGCCCGGAGATAGTCGCCCGGAGATAGTCGCCCGGAGATAGTCGCCCGGAGATAGTCGCCCGGAGATAGTCGCCCGGAGATAGTCGCCCGGAGATAGTCGCCCGGAGATAGTCGCCCGGAGATAGTCGCCCGGAGATAGTCGCCCGGAGATAGTCGCCCGGAGATAGTCGCCCGGAGATAGTCGCCCGGAGATAGTCGCCCGGAGATAGTCGCCCGGAGATAGTCGCCCGGAGATAGTCGCCCGGAGATAGTCGCCCGGAGATAGTCGCCCGGAGATAGTCGCCCGGAGATAGTCGCCCGGAGATAGTCGCCCGGAGATAGTCGCCCGGAGATAGTCGCCCGGAGATAGTCGCCCGGAGATAGTCGCCCGGAGATAGTCGCCCGGAGATAGTCGCCCGGAGATAGTCGCCCGGAGATAGTCGCCCGGAGATAGTCGCCCGGAGATAGTCGCCCGGAGATAGTCGCCCGGAGATAGTCGCCCGGAGATAGTCGCCCGGAGATAGTCGCCCGGAGATAGTCGCCCGGAGATAGTCGCCCGGAGATAGTCGCCCGGAGATAGTCGCCCGGAGATAGTCGCCCGGAGATAGTCGCCCGGAGATAGTCGCCCGGAGATAGTCGCCCGGAGATAGTCGCCCGGAGATAGTCGCCCGGAGATAGTCGCCCGGAGATAGTCGCCCGGAGATAGTCGCCCGGAGATAGTCGCCCGGAGATAGTCGCCCGGAGATAGTCGCCCGGAGATAGTCGCCCGGAGATAGTCGCCCGGAGATAGTCGCCCGGAGATAGTCGCCCGGAGATAGTCGCCCGGAGATAGTCGCCCGGAGATAGTCGCCCGGAGATAGTCGCCCGGAGATAGTCGCCCGGAGATAGTCGCCCGGAGATAGTCGCCCGGAGATAGTCGCCCGGAGATAGTCGCCCGGAGATAGTCGCCCGGAGATAGTCGCCCGGAGATAGTCGCCCGGAGATAGTCGCCCGGAGATAGTCGCCCGGAGATAGTCGCCCGGAGATAGTCGCCCGGAGATAGTCGCCCGGAGATAGTCGCCCGGAGATAGTCGCCCGGAGATAGTCGCCCGGAGATAGTCGCCCGGAGATAGTCGCCCGGAGATAGTCGCCCGGAGATAGTCGCCCGGAGATAGTCGCCCGGAGATAGTCGCCCGGAGATAGTCGCCCGGAGATAGTCGCCCGGAGATAGTCGCCCGGAGATAGTCGCCCGGAGATAGTCGCCCGGAGATAGTCGCCCGGAGATAGTCGCCCGGAGATAGTCGCCCGGAGATAGTCGCCCGGAGATAGTCGCCCGGAGATAGTCGCCCGGAGATAGTCGCCCGGAGATAGTCGCCCGGAGATAGTCGCCCGGAGATAGTCGCCCGGAGATAGTCGCCCGGAGATAGTCGCCCGGAGATAGTCGCCCGGAGATAGTCGCCCGGAGATAGTCGCCCGGAGATAGTCGCCCGGAGATAGTCGCCCGGAGATAGTCGCCCGGAGATAGTCGCCCGGAGATAGTCGCCCGGAGATAGTCGCCCGGAGATAGTCGCCCGGAGATAGTCGCCCGGAGATAGTCGCCCGGAGATAGTCGCCCGGAGATAGTCGCCCGGAGATAGTCGCCCGGAGATAGTCGCCCGGAGATAGTCGCCCGGAGATAGTCGCCCGGAGATAGTCGCCCGGAGATAGTCGCCCGGAGATAGTCGCCCGGAGATAGTCGCCCGGAGATAGTCGCCCGGAGATAGTCGCCCGGAGATAGTCGCCCGGAGATAGTCGCCCGGAGATAGTCGCCCGGAGATAGTCGCCCGGAGATAGTCGCCCGGAGATAGTCGCCCGGAGATAGTCGCCCGGAGATAGTCGCCCGGAGATAGTCGCCCGGAGATAGTCGCCCGGAGATAGTCGCCCGGAGATAGTCGCCCGGAGATAGTCGCCCGGAGATAGTCGCCCGGAGATAGTCGCCCGGAGATAGTCGCCCGGAGATAGTCGCCCGGAGATAGTCGCCCGGAGATAGTCGCCCGGAGATAGTCGCCCGGAGATAGTCGCCCGGAGATAGTCGCCCGGAGATAGTCGCCCGGAGATAGTCGCCCGGAGATAGTCGCCCGGAGATAGTCGCCCGGAGATAGTCGCCCGGAGATAGTCGCCCGGAGATAGTCGCCCGGAGATAGTCGCCCGGAGATAGTCGCCCGGAGATAGTCGCCCGGAGATAGTCGCCCGGAGATAGTCGCCCGGAGATAGTCGCCCGGAGATAGTCGCCCGGAGATAGTCGCCCGGAGATAGTCGCCCGGAGATAGTCGCCCGGAGATAGTCGCCCGGAGATAGTCGCCCGGAGATAGTCGCCCGGAGATAGTCGCCCGGAGATAGTCGCCCGGAGATAGTCGCCCGGAGATAGTCGCCCGGAGATAGTCGCCCGGAGATAGTCGCCCGGAGATAGTCGCCCGGAGATAGTCGCCCGGAGATAGTCGCCCGGAGATAGTCGCCCGGAGATAGTCGCCCGGAGATAGTCGCCCGGAGATAGTCGCCCGGAGATAGTCGCCCGGAGATAGTCGCCCGGAGATAGTCGCCCGGAGATAGTCGCCCGGAGATAGTCGCCCGGAGATAGTCGCCCGGAGATAGTCGCCCGGAGATAGTCGCCCGGAGATAGTCGCCCGGAGATAGTCGCCCGGAGATAGTCGCCCGGAGATAGTCGCCCGGAGATAGTCGCCCGGAGATAGTCGCCCGGAGATAGTCGCCCGGAGATAGTCGCCCGGAGATAGTCGCCCGGAGATAGTCGCCCGGAGATAGTCGCCCGGAGATAGTCGCCCGGAGATAGTCGCCCGGAGATAGTCGCCCGGAGATAGTCGCCCGGAGATAGTCGCCCGGAGATAGTCGCCCGGAGATAGTCGCCCGGAGATAGTCGCCCGGAGATAGTCGCCCGGAGATAGTCGCCCGGAGATAGTCGCCCGGAGATAGTCGCCCGGAGATAGTCGCCCGGAGATAGTCGCCCGGAGATAGTCGCCCGGAGATAGTCGCCCGGAGATAGTCGCCCGGAGATAGTCGCCCGGAGATAGTCGCCCGGAGATAGTCGCCCGGAGATAGTCGCCCGGAGATAGTCGCCCGGAGATAGTCGCCCGGAGATAGTCGCCCGGAGATAGTCGCCCGGAGATAGTCGCCCGGAGATAGTCGCCCGGAGATAGTCGCCCGGAGATAGTCGCCCGGAGATAGTCGCCCGGAGATAGTCGCCCGGAGATAGTCGCCCGGAGATAGTCGCCCGGAGATAGTCGCCCGGAGATAGTCGCCCGGAGATAGTCGCCCGGAGATAGTCGCCCGGAGATAGTCGCCCGGAGATAGTCGCCCGGAGATAGTCGCCCGGAGATAGTCGCCCGGAGATAGTCGCCCGGAGATAGTCGCCCGGAGATAGTCGCCCGGAGATAGTCGCCCGGAGATAGTCGCCCGGAGATAGTCGCCCGGAGATAGTCGCCCGGAGATAGTCGCCCGGAGATAGTCGCCCGGAGATAGTCGCCCGGAGATAGTCGCCCGGAGATAGTCGCCCGGAGATAGTCGCCCGGAGATAGTCGCCCGGAGATAGTCGCCCGGAGATAGTCGCCCGGAGATAGTCGCCCGGAGATAGTCGCCCGGAGATAGTCGCCCGGAGATAGTCGCCCGGAGATAGTCGCCCGGAGATAGTCGCCCGGAGATAGTCGCCCGGAGATAGTCGCCCGGAGATAGTCGCCCGGAGATAGTCGCCCGGAGATAGTCGCCCGGAGATAGTCGCCCGGAGATAGTCGCCCGGAGATAGTCGCCCGGAGATAGTCGCCCGGAGATAGTCGCCCGGAGATAGTCGCCCGGAGATAGTCGCCCGGAGATAGTCGCCCGGAGATAGTCGCCCGGAGATAGTCGCCCGGAGATAGTCGCCCGGAGATAGTCGCCCGGAGATAGTCGCCCGGAGATAGTCGCCCGGAGATAGTCGCCCGGAGATAGTCGCCCGGAGATAGTCGCCCGGAGATAGTCGCCCGGAGATAGTCGCCCGGAGATAGTCGCCCGGAGATAGTCGCCCGGAGATAGTCGCCCGGAGATAGTCGCCCGGAGATAGTCGCCCGGAGATAGTCGCCCGGAGATAGTCGCCCGGAGATAGTCGCCCGGAGATAGTCGCCCGGAGATAGTCGCCCGGAGATAGTCGCCCGGAGATAGTCGCCCGGAGATAGTCGCCCGGAGATAGTCGCCCGGAGATAGTCGCCCGGAGATAGTCGCCCGGAGATAGTCGCCCGGAGATAGTCGCCCGGAGATAGTCGCCCGGAGATAGTCGCCCGGAGATAGTCGCCCGGAGATAGTCGCCCGGAGATAGTCGCCCGGAGATAGTCGCCCGGAGATAGTCGCCCGGAGATAGTCGCCCGGAGATAGTCGCCCGGAGATAGTCGCCCGGAGATAGTCGCCCGGAGATAGTCGCCCGGAGATAGTCGCCCGGAGATAGTCGCCCGGAGATAGTCGCCCGGAGATAGTCGCCCGGAGATAGTCGCCCGGAGATAGTCGCCCGGAGATAGTCGCCCGGAGATAGTCGCCCGGAGATAGTCGCCCGGAGATAGTCGCCCGGAGATAGTCGCCCGGAGATAGTCGCCCGGAGATAGTCGCCCGGAGATAGTCGCCCGGAGATAGTCGCCCGGAGATAGTCGCCCGGAGATAGTCGCCCGGAGATAGTCGCCCGGAGATAGTCGCCCGGAGATAGTCGCCCGGAGATAGTCGCCCGGAGATAGTCGCCCGGAGATAGTCGCCCGGAGATAGTCGCCCGGAGATAGTCGCCCGGAGATAGTCGCCCGGAGATAGTCGCCCGGAGATAGTCGCCCGGAGATAGTCGCCCGGAGATAGTCGCCCGGAGATAGTCGCCCGGAGATAGTCGCCCGGAGATAGTCGCCCGGAGATAGTCGCCCGGAGATAGTCGCCCGGAGATAGTCGCCCGGAGATAGTCGCCCGGAGATAGTCGCCCGGAGATAGTCGCCCGGAGATAGTCGCCCGGAGATAGTCGCCCGGAGATAGTCGCCCGGAGATAGTCGCCCGGAGATAGTCGCCCGGAGATAGTCGCCCGGAGATAGTCGCCCGGAGATAGTCGCCCGGAGATAGTCGCCCGGAGATAGTCGCCCGGAGATAGTCGCCCGGAGATAGTCGCCCGGAGATAGTCGCCCGGAGATAGTCGCCCGGAGATAGTCGCCCGGAGATAGTCGCCCGGAGATAGTCGCCCGGAGATAGTCGCCCGGAGATAGTCGCCCGGAGATAGTCGCCCGGAGATAGTCGCCCGGAGATAGTCGCCCGGAGATAGTCGCCCGGAGATAGTCGCCCGGAGATAGTCGCCCGGAGATAGTCGCCCGGAGATAGTCGCCCGGAGATAGTCGCCCGGAGATAGTCGCCCGGAGATAGTCGCCCGGAGATAGTCGCCCGGAGATAGTCGCCCGGAGATAGTCGCCCGGAGATAGTCGCCCGGAGATAGTCGCCCGGAGATAGTCGCCCGGAGATAGTCGCCCGGAGATAGTCGCCCGGAGATAGTCGCCCGGAGATAGTCGCCCGGAGATAGTCGCCCGGAGATAGTCGCCCGGAGATAGTCGCCCGGAGATAGTCGCCCGGAGATAGTCGCCCGGAGATAGTCGCCCGGAGATAGTCGCCCGGAGATAGTCGCCCGGAGATAGTCGCCCGGAGATAGTCGCCCGGAGATAGTCGCCCGGAGATAGTCGCCCGGAGATAGTCGCCCGGAGATAGTCGCCCGGAGATAGTCGCCCGGAGATAGTCGCCCGGAGATAGTCGCCCGGAGATAGTCGCCCGGAGATAGTCGCCCGGAGATAGTCGCCCGGAGATAGTCGCCCGGAGATAGTCGCCCGGAGATAGTCGCCCGGAGATAGTCGCCCGGAGATAGTCGCCCGGAGATAGTCGCCCGGAGATAGTCGCCCGGAGATAGTCGCCCGGAGATAGTCGCCCGGAGATAGTCGCCCGGAGATAGTCGCCCGGAGATAGTCGCCCGGAGATAGTCGCCCGGAGATAGTCGCCCGGAGATAGTCGCCCGGAGATAGTCGCCCGGAGATAGTCGCCCGGAGATAGTCGCCCGGAGATAGTCGCCCGGAGATAGTCGCCCGGAGATAGTCGCCCGGAGATAGTCGCCCGGAGATAGTCGCCCGGAGATAGTCGCCCGGAGATAGTCGCCCGGAGATAGTCGCCCGGAGATAGTCGCCCGGAGATAGTCGCCCGGAGATAGTCGCCCGGAGATAGTCGCCCGGAGATAGTCGCCCGGAGATAGTCGCCCGGAGATAGTCGCCCGGAGATAGTCGCCCGGAGATAGTCGCCCGGAGATAGTCGCCCGGAGATAGTCGCCCGGAGATAGTCGCCCGGAGATAGTCGCCCGGAGATAGTCGCCCGGAGATAGTCGCCCGGAGATAGTCGCCCGGAGATAGTCGCCCGGAGATAGTCGCCCGGAGATAGTCGCCCGGAGATAGTCGCCCGGAGATAGTCGCCCGGAGATAGTCGCCCGGAGATAGTCGCCCGGAGATAGTCGCCCGGAGATAGTCGCCCGGAGATAGTCGCCCGGAGATAGTCGCCCGGAGATAGTCGCCCGGAGATAGTCGCCCGGAGATAGTCGCCCGGAGATAGTCGCCCGGAGATAGTCGCCCGGAGATAGTCGCCCGTGAGGATTCCGGTTCAACATTTTGTATCCCCTCGTTGATATGTTTTTAATCTTTGCCCCAAGAGTTCCCTTTGTATTATAAAGATTTCCCCCGAGATATATTATGGCTGAACGAGGTTGTTCCGATGTTATTGTAAGTGTGATTATTTTCTAAATATTAAACGTGTTTTTTGACCGAATCAACTCGTGTGGTAATTTTCACTTATAAGCCCGAACCCTAACTTGTAACCGCTTACCCTAATCGTGTTACATCCTGAATGGGATACGATTTCGGAAGGCGAAACGGTTACAAAGTTATTGAAAAGCATTCATAACCAACTTAAACTGGAAAACCAAGTTTTAAAAGAACAGCTTGAAACTCGATTAGAAGAAGCTGCCAAAAACATGCCTAAGGAGGAACAAAAAGAAAAGGACTTGTGGAAAAGATTTGGGCAACAGAAACAACAATTAAAAGAATTAACAGCATTACGAGATAATCCAAGTGCAACTGAGAGGTGCATCTGAAATGATTGATGAAAATTAGACAAATACTTATCACGTTGAATTTTTTTATAGGTGGAGAGAACTGTATGAAGAGTTGTTGGAGAAGGTTAAGCCTTTCAAAGTGAGAATTAAATATTTTTTCTTTTGGACTGTTAACTGTAATTGGGTTTATTTTATGTCGGACCAACTAGATCAGTATGCTCATGAGAAAAGCATTCTGGCAATGGCGGCTTAAGAAGGCTGGGTCCCCGGGGCGGCGGCAGTGTTTTGTGACATCCCCCAGGACCGTGCAGAAATTTTCACGGGTCCGTCTTCTTCAAGTTTAATCGTTCTGATTTGCACCCCCCCCCCCCTCGAGCTTCTCCGATGGCACCCCCTGCTGCCCTGGTACCCGGGGCGGACCACCCCCCCCCCCTTAGGCCGCCACTGCCTTCTGGTTCGAGAAACTGATCAAGCTTGGTCAGAACTAGAGAAGTTAAAACAGGAAACTGCCAAAGGAATGGGTTACCAGAATCAAAAGCAAAAGATTCAATATATGAAGAAATTAAACGAGATATGTCTGTGCTACCAAAAGTAATATATATTCGTAAAAAGGGTTGCCACACATCAGGGAAAAGTTGGGAAATTTTAAAATGGGCCTGAAATTATTACAAATTAATTTTTATTTAAACTATAATTTTAAATTTTGTAAACATTCAAAATTTATAGAGCTTTAACATCATGGTTTTCGGGTTTTCGTAAAATTAAACTAACTTTGCTGAATGCAAAATTAACAACTGATCATGAAATAAAATGTACACAATTAACTAATTTGCTCGCGCAAAAGGCATGAATATATAAACTGTTATGCCCATAGAAATCTCAGAAGTTATTACAATAACGATCGTCTTGTCGTCGATTCTTTAATTTTGGGTCTGGTTCGCTCTGTTTTGCCGTGTTTCCGCTCCATTAATTGCTCGCCGAATATTCTACTGTCAATCCATCGGTGGTTTGAATTCACTATTATGCTACTGAACTCCTTAAGCCTAGTTTTCACTGGCCCTTAACGCGCCGAAATTTGGTTCGCGTTGCGTTAACTTTGCGTTATTAACGCTAACGCTCGCGGTACCGCCGCACTTGTAACGCACTTCGACACTTTCCGTGGTTTCTATTTTCCCGCGCCGCTACCCGATAATTTGAAGCGTTGGCCAATCAGAAGTTACGATACCACGTGACTAATGGACAAAAAAACATGTTAAAAAATCTAGAAAATTACCTAAATAGGAATTTAGGAAAGCTAGTGGCTAAGCTTGTAGTTCGTAATACAATATTGGAAAGGTTATCGTTTAAAGATCAAGAATTATTAATCGATGAGGTTAGAAATTATCAGTTTTTTACTACAAGGCCCATAAAAAAGCCTTTCTAGCAGACGACAGAAGCGATTAAACTTCTGCCGCATTCTGCGGTAAAGAGAGGATATCGCAGCGCTGCCGCGATCATCTACAGAATTTCCGCAAACTGAAATCCTACCGCAAAATGTTTTGGGCGCGTTATGCCCAGTGAAAACAAGGCTTTACTCTGATTTCGTTACGTCAGTGTTATTTTCAAAATTCTTCAATCCATTTTTTTTCCTTTTCAAGTTTGTCGTCATCTGCTATTTCATAAATAACAATTATCTTCCAGAACAAGGTTGTATTAACAGGGGCGAACCTGAAATTTTTCTACTCTATTTTATATTTCTCAATGCACTTGAAGAAATTTTCTTAACGTAATTTGTTCTAATGATGCTCGATTCGCAAATTCTTCCGAAATTATGATTCGTGGCTACCCGCCCCCAGTGTATTTCAGGGCGAATTGAATTTCATAATTTTTCTCTATTATGAAACGGCAATCGACGGAGATTATGAGCTGAGCGCGTGTTAGTATGTTTCCTCCAAAACAGCTTCAAAATCCTTAGATATGAAATCCTGGGTAAGCTATTGTTCGTTGGCTACAACATGTTCGATTGTGCCCAAAGCCCAAATCCATTGATTGTAAAGCGCGAAATTGTTAGTGGTGAGCGTTGGCCGCCAATTGCTTTTCGCCTGTAATCACCTTAAAAATTGTGGAAGATAATTGTTATTTGTGAAATAGCAGATGACGACAAACTTGAAAAGGAGAAAAAATGGATTGAAGAATTTTGAAAATGACACCGACATAATGAAATCAGAGTAAGGAGTTCAGTAGCATAACAATAAATACAAACCACCGATGGACTGACAGTAGAATATTCGGCGAGCAATTAATGCAGCGGAAACACGGCAAAACAGAGCAAACCAGAGCCAAATTTAAAGAATCTACGCGAGACGATCGCTAATGTAATAACTTCAGACGCCAGGTAAAGTATAAAGGTTTATGGTTTTGACCCATAATGTTTTCCCTATATTGACGCCTGCTTTTTAGTTAAGTTCATCGGTTTCACTCAAAAGTTGACGTTAGGGTTAATTTTCTGGTTGTTTCACGGCACAATTATTTTATTAACTTTTGAAGTTCTTGTCCGATTTTAATTTCTAAACCTTTTTTGTTTTCTGCGCGGTGTCCTGCGTCGATCAATATTAGTCGCAAAGTAATTTGACCCCTTATTAGTGACGTCCCGTTCGGGGGGTTTCACTATTTCCGGTTTTACTTGGAATCCAACTGGTCGAGCACTTTTTTGCAGCTGAGAGTGATTTTTACCGCGATTTCATTTTCAAAGAGGCCATAAGCGATTTCGTAGCTACAATGGTAATAAAATGGCAGCCAAATGAAAATGTCAGAAACTTTTGATCGGGACTGTACATATTTTAAATTTTTATTCCAGTGTCAATTCAGCTAGAATACATTCCAATTAAAGAAAACACGTTAATAATTAGAGATTATTAATTACTTAGCCCGGAAATCTATGTAAAAACCTAAAAAATATTAATAAAAAATTGAATTGAAAGAGCAGTTTATTAGATTTTAGTCTAAACTCCGGACTCTTCAGGTTTCAACCAATTACGAGAGAGGGTGGGGACGGAGTTGAGGATTAAAATTTTGGTATAAAAAGGGTATCTAGCAACGAGTGGGTCACAGTTTTTGTCGATATTCCACTCAAAAGTTTCTTCTTTTCCAAGTTATTTTTACTTTGCTCTTCGGTCTGCTAAGTTTTGTACTTTGCTTTACAAAGTTTCGCAATTAGCTTGAGTTTAAGGTATAATTTTCAGTTGGATTTGGAGACCAAAAATGTAATTATTTCGAATTTATTGTGGTATTCTTTGTTAGGCTATTCTAAAAATAGGTTTTTTTTTTATTTTAAATATTTTGCTAGTTCTCTTTTATTTGAAATCCACCTTCATGTAAAGATATTTCTACATAATATTTCTGCAAATGTAGGCTATTTACTTAATGGGCGAAATTGTTTTACTCCCTAATCGCAAAATTATAGGTCTTTAAATAGTAGTCAGAGCAGCAGGGATGATTCTCCCCGTAGAATGGGGGCGTCATCTACTAGCAAGAGGGGTCGCAAGCGTTAAGACAGGGCCCTTGAAAATTGGTCCAACTAGATGTGATGAAAGAGAAGTTCGAGAAGGGAGGGTACGGAAAAAAAACGTACATCTCCATTTCTCGTACCTGGGGAACGTACGGGTTGACGCCTTCTATCTCGGTCGTGGGCAACTGCAATATCTGCAGCCGAGAAATTATCGGCGACACCGGTAGTGCCTCGAACCTGGAACGGCATCTAATTGTTAGTTTATAATTTTTTGGTCCTTGATTTTTTCTTGTTTTAAGCATTTTAATTTTAATTCATATAACGCTTTCGCTCATTAGACAGTGCACAAGATGCATTTAGATGAGAAGTCACCGACCGACCCCATTTTGGAGATTGGTCTCTTAGGGGAAACATCGACGACGAAAAGGGCAAAAATTAATCCAGCAGCGAAGAAGTCGATGCAAGAAGTCTTTAAGAGGCTTCTTGTTTATATGGTATCTATTGACGGGTTGCCATTTAGCGCCGTGGATGGAAAGGGTTTTAGAAAGGTTTTAGAATTCGCGAACCCTGACCTACACTTGTTAAGTAGGAGATCCGTGGTCGACGAGTTGAACCGAATGGTTGAGGCAGATTTGAAACCAAAAATCAAGGTAGTTAGTTTTTTGATATTCATATTTTTGGTATTCATATTAATACATTTATGTATTCTTAACTCAATAATATTCGATTGCTTTTTCAGCTGTTATATTTTTCTTATATTTTTTTTTTATAAATTTCAGACTATTCTAGGGAAGGTAAACCATGGAAGTTCACACTTGACCCTGGATATTTGGTCCAGCCGACGCCAGCAATCGGTAATTGGAGTTCGCGTTCAATTTATCGACGCGGACTTCAATTTTCGCAACCATTGCTGGCGTTTTCACATTTCCCCGGGGCACATACCGCCGCCATGATATTAGCCAAAATTAAGGCTATTTTAGCCGAATTTGGCTTATCACCGTCATCAGTAAGAGTTTCTATTTTACGCAATTATATCGCGAGATTTATAATTCGATTTTCTTAATTTTAAGATATCACGCGTTTGCGCGGACAACGCATCCAACATCACCAAAGCGGTGAATTTACTGGATGTTATTCAAGAGCCCTGGGAGTTTGACTCGTCTTTCCAATCCACTGCCTCCAACTCTGACGCTGACTCTCTAGATCTCACCGATCTCGAATCGTCGGATTCTGACGACGGCGACAGTTTCGTTTTGGACGACGGCAAGTTTCATTTCTCACTCGTTGCCCGTCGGTGTATAGAGATTCTTCACTTATATACGTTTGCTATCGTTTACAGGATGGAATTCGCTGAAACAAATTTTGTATCGGGATTCGTCGATCCAGTCGTCTTCAACTACGCCCGAGCCGGATATCCTCCCGATATTACCCATCCTCAATAACACCTGGATCAGGATGAGGTGTGTTTGTCACTCGCTTCAACTCGTAGTTAACAACTCAATTAATACTATAGTGAGGGCCGAGGTCATGGTCAAGCGAGTCAACTTTTCTCCATCGTTCCACAAAATGGAGCGAAGTGTTTCGGGGAAAGTCCAAGTAAACAAAATTAAAAAAAAATATGACAGATGTCATTATACTAATAGCAAATATTTTGGTCTTTCTTTACAGGACGGAGTGCTAACCGCGCTCAAGGCAACGTTTTTAGAGGCAGGGGCGTTCACAAATAGCCTTCCAAGTGATGACTACATTTTCCAAATGAAGGAATTATTACAGTTGTTAAAACCAATTAAATTAGCAACCGACATATTTCAGAAAAAGGAGCCCTTGGCTCATCTAGTAATAGGGACGCTACTTGATGTGTTTGATCAAATAACTGAAGCTAGCGCGCCCTATTACAAAGATTTTCAAGATGAGCTTTTATGCAGACTAAAAACCAGATTTCACGAAGAAATCATCGACCCCCAGTATGTAGTGGCCACTCTCTTAGACCCTCGAGGAAAGACAGCGCTATTTCCTGGTAAGATATTGCAAAAGTAATTTTTTCCACTGCTAGAAACTAAATGACATTTTACAGCATCAAATACCATCTACGAAGGGACTTCTTCGGCGTTGGCGATTTTCCGCTCGTTGCGGAGACAGAAGCTGTGCGGCATCTGACGGAGTTCGCCAGCCGCATACCAATCGAAGAACCCTAGCAGCTGTCCCCCAACGAACGGCCGACCACATCAGCCGGACTCTAGTCGAGAGTTTGGTCCACCCGGACCACGTTGGAGCCTCGGACCGGTGATACGGTACGATCAGCTTTCCAAAGTGAAGTCCAAAAGTATTTGGAGGAGTTGATCCAGCCAGAAGAGTGTCAAGTGTTACTCTACTGGAAAACGTACCGCAAGAAATACCCGATATTATCAGAATTGGCCAAGCGGATCCTCAGCATACCAGTCGCTAGCGCTGACGTCGAGAGAACCTTTTCGGTAGCGGGATCGATAACAAGGTACAGGAGGAACCGCATATCCACGCGTAACGTATCCAATCTCCTTATAGTCAAGGAATGGGTGGATATAAAATAGATTTATGTGAGTGTTGATAAATTAGTACATCTAATGTCATCGTCGTATTAAGAGTATTTTAACTTTACAGGTGGCGTTCGGAGCAATAAAAAACGGAAAATAAAATCTTATTTTTTTATGTATGTCTCCTATTTCTATAAGTTAAGCAATCAAATAACATTTTAAAACGCGAAAAAAAGTAGATAAGTCCATCATGAACGGGTAAAAAAAGATACTCGGACCGATAGGTCTTAGAGACGCGAGACTCAGGGCGTTAGGCTTTTTTGTTAGGGTTTATCTCCCCCCCCCCCCCGTTCGGGATGGACTTCTATACTTTTTCGCGTTTTAAAATGTTATTTAAAAAATCATATTTCTATAAACATAAGCATATTTCCAACAAATTTATGATATAACCAGGAAATATATATCCGCAAGATCTATATGCCCTTGTTGACAGACAGGCACGATATTGTCCCATTGTAACGTCTTCAACTAACTCCTTTCCCGGTCCAAACTACCTACGAAGCCCACCATATTCTTCTACCTCCCTCTCCCGCCACTATAAAATTTCAACAAACTTGAGGAAATTGACGTAGCTCTTTCTACGGGGTCGAAAATATTTACGTAAGCAGCGACACGTTGGTCATACATATAAGAAAACCGCAACGAGTCACCAGTTATATGTAAGGATTCATCTGCTGTATCTAATCCGATAATTAACCAACGGCCGGTCAAATGGTCCGAAACAATTATTTTCGTCTGTCTCGCCCGCTAGAACCAAAAACAAAAGCCAACGTTTTTTTAAGATTTAATTGTTTTAATTAGTTTGACTTACCCCTATTAACCGTTTTGATTGTATACCATTGGCGAATCCCATTCGTCGGAGTTTACTATTGAACCGAATTCCAATGTTTTATATCGTACGGTATGTATGTATGTGTATTTCTAATTTGGACTAAAATATTTCTTAAATATTTATTATTTTGTACCGTTGGGTGTCGTAGGGTTCTCGTATAATTAAAACAAGTCGGCCAAGGCCGTGATATTAGTTCCACATCGATGTGCTAATAACAAGTCCAACTTTCCGCACTACCCATCCTAATAATTGTATCAAAGTTCAAAGTTATACCTCAAATCGCACGCAAATAGCGATAAAAATAGTCCAAAACTATCTAAGCCTTGGTCAAATAAAATTAAGCCTGGTAAAATATCCGTAATACCCAACCTGATAACTATATCAAGTTTCAAAGTTACATCTCAAATCTGACGCAAATTACACGCGAACCAGGCGTCATATTTGCAAGCGCGGGGGGGACCACCACCACTGATTCGTAACTAATATAATAAGGCTGATGGCATTAAGACCGATGAAACGCTATACGAACGAAAGCCTTAGCATTTCACGTTACGGAGAAATCGCCATTCACTTCGTGAAGACAAAGGCGCCCTATTTGCAAGCGTGGGGGGAGAAACTCCGACTTATATTACCTCCACTGCTTAATAACTAATTTAGTAAGGTAGAGGGCATTGAGACAGATGAAACGGCACACGAGTGAGGCTAACAATTAAACGGAATTTACAAGGCAATCGAATCCAAAATTATAAGCGTAAATCAACGCCCAAAATCGGGAAAGTGGGGCTGTTGCGACCCCCTCGTTGACCTGACGGAGCTGCAACTCTTATACAGTGTAGAGGTATAGCAGCAATATAGATTAAAAATGAAACGGAATTTAAAAGTCAATCGAATTAGAGACCTGCAACGGAGCGGAAATTATTCCGTTTCCGCGGACTCCGTTCCGTTCCGCGGCGCTGGAGCTAATTTATAAAAAAAAGTAGAGGAACGGAACGGAATCGGAGCAAATTTCCGAAAATTTGTTGTGACGGAACGGAATCGGAGCAAATTTCCGAAAAGTCGTTGTGACGGAACGGGATCGGAGCAAATTTCCGAAAAGTCGTTGTTACGGAACGGGATCGGAGCAAATTTCCGAAAAGTCGTTGTAACGGAACGGGATCGGAGCAAATTTCCGAAAAGTCGTTGTAACGGAACGGAATCGGAGCAAATTTCCGAAAAGTCGTTGTTACGGAACGGGATCGGAGCAAATTTCCGAAAAGTCGTTGTAACGGAACGGGATCGGAGCAAATTTCCGAAAAGTCGTTGTTACGGAACGGGATCGGAGCAAATTTCCGAAAAGTCGTTGTAACGGAACGGGATCGGAGAAAATTTCCGAAAAGTCGTTGTAACGGAACGGGATCGGAGCAACTTTCCGAAAAGTCGTTGTAACGGAACGGGATCGGAGCAAATTTCCGAAAAGTCGTTGTAACGGAACGGGATCGGAGCAAATTTCCGGAAAAAACGTCGTATATTGAAGCATAGACACTGTATTCATTTCTCTCTTGGTTTCTGATTGGGTCTCCCACTTTTCCAGACAGTGAGATCATAATCCCCCTTCTTCACCGGCTCGTGGGAAACATAACTGCAACTGAAGCCTTTTTCTCTACAACTACGTTGCGTACATCAATGCGCAGAATCGCAAAAGGTACAAAGGCCGTTTAGCGAAAAGGGGGAATAAATTGGCCGGGTAACCCCAGCTTTCGGTAAAGTTTTAGTTTTACATTCAATTCAATATAAATCATAATTGTTTCTGTAAATTTCTGTATTCAGGAAAATAAAATAATTTTTCCTCATTTTTAAAGACTATAGACTCTTAAACGCGCCTTCCCAATCAACCGCCATTACCTTACAGTCTACGGGGTCGGGGAGGGTGATGAAAAAACCGGTTTTGGGGGGAAGAAATTTCTGCGGTAGAGGGCTGGCTCGTTGGTTGTCTGTATGATAATGGCGGCGCCCAGTAAACGTTTCTAAAAAGAGTGTATACTGAGGGAAAGCAAAATATAAAACGGGAGCGGGAACTGAGCATAAATATTAAGTAATATAGACGATTAATGAAACTGAGCGGAACACGAACGGAAATAATATCGGAGAAACAAATGGAGCGGAAACGGACGGAAAAAATTGACGATAAATGAAACGGAGCGGAAACGGACCGAAATGATAGGCGACAAACAAAACGGAGCGGAAACGGACGGAAATAATGGGATAGAAATAAACCGGAGCGGAAACGGACGGAAATAATGGGCTAGAAATAAACCGGAGCGGAAACTGACGGAAATATTGGGCTATAAATAAACCGGAGCGGAAACGGACGGAAATAACGGACGAGAAACCAAGCGGACCGGAAACGGACGAAAACAACGGACGAGAAACAAAGCGGACCGGAAACGGATATATGTACCATACCGGGAAACAAAGCGGACCGGAAACGGATATATGTACCATACCGGGAAACAAAACGGAGCGGAAACGGTACGGTATTTTCGCTGCTCTGCAGCTCTCTAAATCGAATCCAAAATTATAAGACTGCGTATTTTCTTAAAAAGTGTTTAAGGGGGGTCGGATTAAAGAGACCGGCAAATCGCCGCTAACTAATTTTAACCAGCGAAACTGGGTTTGGCGGGTAGAAGAAACCCTACTAAATAACTCTTTAAAAAATTATATTGATATGTTTACTGGATAAAAAGTTACGAAAGGTGTCGCAAATGGGGGACGACAACAACAACGACAACAATGCCAACGCCGACGCCAACGCTTCACATCTATCTGACGAAACCAATAGTTCCACTCTATATATATATAGAGTGGAACTAAAAATTGATTCTGTAATAAAAAAGAAATTCATATTTTTAGATATTTATTTATTTATTTTGATGTATAAGGCTTATACGATAAGTAACATAATAACAATAAGTATTGCATTTCCTATTGCATTATTGCTAACTTTCACACCGAACCTTTTTTGGTACTGAGACTCTCCATGCTGCGAGTTGGACTCGAAACTTACCCTTTTTGGTGAACACTTTTTAATAAAGATTGAAGCCTAATGCGTTGTAGAGTCGCGAGGGGGCCTAATATCGGAAAACGAGCAGGACCGTGCAGACGGGGGGGGGCAAAATCCCCAGGGATGAAAAGGGCCCGTGAAGGACCGATAGGAGGCCCGCAGCTGAAGGGGTCCACCGGAAAGGTTCAAGGGGGGGGGGGTGCAAATAAGAAAGATTTAAAAATAAATTTTAGGTTTCAAGGGGTGGGGGGGGGGCAAATCGAAGGGCCCGCCAGTAAAACCTTTGCCCCGGGCCCCACAAAAGCTCTGTACGGCCCTGGTCGTGAGGGGCTTTGACTTTGTTTTGAAGTTCGCGTGCGAATCACGCGTGCCGAAAAAACATACTTAAGCTCATGGCACTGATAAAACTTTTTAATTTTGATCATTTAAGCCTAATATTCCGCCAACTATTTGGAAACAAGATATTTCCGCGTTTTTTTGACACAAACATTTTGATTACGCAAAAACTATGAAAATCAGTTTGGTTTTAAAGGGATCCGCAACCTGTATTGCAAAAATTTGTTAAAAGTTGGGTATAGTGGGAATACGAAGCAGAGGGAATGATTAACATATTTAAGGTACCTTAAATTCCAATATGCAACGTAAGTTGCGGATCCCTTTAAATCTCGTTAATTGTCATACTTATTTCTAATATGTTACTTATGCTTATACTAACATAGCCACAAAAAATCCTACCCAACCTCACAGTATTTTTACCAACCATCACCCAACCTAACCAAAACGGTACGAAATAATAAATATTGAAGACATAGCTTAGTCGAAACTATGAATACTGCTATATCCTACTATACATCAAAAATCTACAAATCAAAAAACGAACAAGCACTGTTTTTAGTGTGAAACGTTGGCTATAAATCCAAATATAAAATGTCTTACCAGATTTAAATCTTTGATTATCAAGAATAAAAATCATTACAACGGCAACCGAAACCCAAACACAAATTTTTATATATATGAAATTACACAGTTATGATTATTTTGGTTTAATATAGATAGTTCATTTTCCGTCTGGTTTAAAGATAGGAAAACCTACCGAAATTCGAATAACGCGGTCGTTAAAGTGAGAAAACCGCATTGAAATTCGAATTTCCCGCCTTCTTAAGCGCGCTATTATAACAATAGGAGCGTTGGAAACGAGAGTGACGCTTCATTCCCTCTCTCAATACCCCTCTAATAGGAGGGTCCCTCTTTCGAAAGAGGGAGATCGCAAAGAGCGTCGAAAGATGGGAATATACCCTCTCCCGAGCGAGCGTTGGAAACGAGAGTGACGCTTCATTCCCTCTCTCAATACCCCTCTAATAGGAGGGTCCCTCTTTCGAAAGAGGGAGATCGCAAAGAGCGTCGAAAGAGGGGAATATACCCTTTCCCGAGCGAGCGTTAGAAACGAGAGGGACGCTTCATTCCCTCTCTCAATACCCCTCTAATAGGAGGGTCCCTCTTTCGAAAGAGGGAGATCGCAAAGAGCGTCGAAAGAGGGGAATATACCCTCTCCCGAGCGAGCGTTGGAAACGAGAGTGACGCTTCATTCCCTCTCTCAATACCCCTCTAATAGGAGGGTCCCTCTTTCGAAAGAGGGAGATCGCAAAGAGCGTCGAAAGAGGGGAATATACCCTCTCCCGAGCGAGCGTTGGAAACGAGAGTGACGCTTCATTCCCTCTCTCAATACCCCTCTAATAGGAGGGTCCCTCTTTCGAAAGAGGGAGATCGCAAAGAGCGTCGAAAGAGGGGAATATACCCTCTCCCGAGCGAGCGTTAGAAACGAGAGGGACGCTTCATTCCCTCTCTCAATACCCCTCTAATAGGAGGGTCCCTCTTTCGAAAGAGGGAGATCGCAAAGAGCGTCGAAAGAGGGGAATATACCCTCTCCCGAGCGAGCGTTAGAAACGAGAGGGACGCTTCATTCCCTCTCTCAATACCCCTCTAATAGGAGGGTCCCTCTTTCGAAAGAGGGAGATCGCAAAGAGCGTCGAAAGAGGGGAATATACCCTCTCCCGAGCGAGCGTTAGAAACGAGAGGGACGCTTCATTCCCTCTCTCAATACCCCTCTAATAGGAGGGTCCCTCTTTCGAAAGAGGGAGATCGCAAAGAGCGTCGAAAGAGGGGAATATACCCTCTCCCGAGCGAGCGTTAGAAACGAGAGGGACGCTTCATTCCCTCTCTCAATACCCCTCTAATAGGAGGGTCCCTCTTTCGAAAGAGGGAGATCGCAAAGAGCGTCGAAAGAGGGGAATATACCCTCTCCCGAGCGAGCGTTAGAAACGAGAGGGACGCTTCATTCCCTCTCTCAATACCCCTCTAATAGGAGGGTCCCTCTTTCGAAAGAGGGAGATCGCAAAGAGCGTCGAAAGAGGGGAATATACCCTCTCCCGAGCGAGCGTTAGAAACGAGAGGGACGCTTCATTCCCTCTCTCAATACCCCTCTAATAGGAGGGTCCCTCTTTCGAAAGAGGGAGATCGCAAAGAGCGTCGAAAGAGGGGAATATACCCTCTCCCGAGCGAGCGTTGGAAACGAGAGGGACGCTTCATTCCCTCTCTCAATACCCCTCTAATAGGAGGGTCCCTCTTTCGAAAGAGGGAGATCGCAAAGAGCGTCGAAAGAGGGGAATATACCCTCTCCCGAGCGAGCGTTGGAAACGAGAGTGACGCTTCATTCCCTCTCTCAATACCCCTCTAATAGGAGGGTCCCTCTTTCGAAAGAGGGAGATCGCAAAGAGCGTCGAAAGAGGGGAATATACCCTCTCCCGAGCGAGCGTTGGAAACGAGAGTGACGCTTCATTCCCTCTCTCAATACCCCTCTAATAGGAGGGTCCCTCTTTCGAAAGAGGGAGATCGCAAAGAGCGTCGAAAGAGGGGAATATACCCTCTCCCGAGCGAGCGTTAGAAACGAGAGGGACGCTTCATTCCCTCTCTCAATACCCCTCTAATAGGAGGGTCCCTCTTTCGAAAGAGGGAGATCGCAAAGAGCGTCGAAAGAGGGGAATATACCCTCTCCCGAGCGAGCGTTGGAAACGAGAGTGACGCTTCATTCCCTCTCTCAATACCCCTCTAATAGGAGGGTCCCTCTTTCGAAAGAGGGAGATCGCAAAGAGCGTCGAAAGAGGGGAATATACCCTCTCCCGAGCGAGCGTTAGAAACGAGAGGGACGCTTCATTCCCTCTCTCAATACCCCTCTAATAGGAGGGTCCCTCTTTCGAAAGAGGGAGATCGCAAAGAGCGTCGAAAGAGGGGAATATACCCTCTCCCGAGCGAGCGTTAGAAACGAGAGGGACGCTTCATTCCCTCTCTCAATACCCCTCTAATAGGAGGGTCCCTCTTTCGAAAGAGGGAGATCGCAAAGAGCGTCGAAAGAGGGGAATATACCCTCTCCCGAGCTAGCGTTGGAAACGAGAGTGACGCTTCATTCCCTCTCTCAATACCCCTCTAATAGGAGGGTCCCTCTTTCGAAAGAGGGAGATCGCAAAGAGCGTCGAAAGAGGGGAATATACCCTCTCCCGAGCGAGCGTTGGAAACGAGAGTGACGCTTCATTCCCTCTCTCAATACCCCTCTAATAGGAGGGTCCCTCTTTCGAAAGAGGGAGATCGCAAAGAGCGTCGAAAGATGGGAATATACCCTCTCCCGAGCGAGCGTTGGAAACGAGAGTGACGCTTCATTCCCTCTCTCAATACCCCTCTAATAGGAGGGTCCCTCTTTCGAAAGAGGGAGATCGCAAAGAGCGTCGAAAGAGGGGAATATACCCTCTCCCGAGCGAGCGTTAGAAACGAGAGGGACGCTTCATTCCCTCTCTCAATACCCCTCTAATAGGAGGGTCCCTCTTTCGAAAGAGGGAGATCGCAAAGAGCGTCGAAAGAGGGGAATATACCCTCTCCCGAGCGAGCGTTGGAAACGAGAGTGACGCTTCATTCCCTCTCTCAATACCCCTCTAATAGGAGGGTCCCTCTTTCGAAAGAGGGAGATCGCAAAGAGCGTCGAAAGAGGGGAATATACCCTCTCCCGAGCGAGCGTTGGAAACGAGAGTGACGCTTCATTCCCTCTCTCAATACCCCTCTAATAGGAGGGTCCCTCTTTCGAAAGAGGGAGATCGCAAAGAGCGTCGAAAGAGGGGAATATACCCTCTCCCGAGCGAGCGTTGGAAACGAGAGGGACGCTTCATTCCCTCTCTCAATACCCCTCTAATAGGAGGGTCCCTCTTTCGAAAGAGGGAGATCGCAAAGAGCGTCGAAAGAGGGGAATATACCCTCTCCCGAGCGAGCGTTGGAAACGAGAGTGACGCTTCATTCCCTCTCTCAATACCCCTCTAATAGGAGGGTCCCTCTTTCGAAAGAGGGAGATCGCAAAGAGCGTCGAAAGAGGGGAATATACCCTCTCCCGAGCGAGCGTTGGAAACGAGAGTGACGCTTCATTCCCTCTCTCAATACCCCTCTAATAGGAGGGTCCCTCTTTCGAAAGAGGGAGATCGCAAAGAGCGTCGAAAGATGGGAATATACCCTCTCCCGAGCGAGCGTTGGAAACGAGAGTGACGCTTCATTCCCTCTCTCAATACCCCTCTAATAGGAGGGTCCCTCTTTCGAAAGAGGGAGATCGCAAAGAGCGTCGAAAGAGGGGAATATACCCTCTCCCGAGCGAGCGTTAGAAACGAGAGGGACGCTTCATTCCCTCTCTCAATACCCCTCTAATAGGAGGGTCCCTCTTTCGAAAGAGGGAGATCGCAAAGAGCGTCGAAAGAGGGGAATATACCCTCTCCCGAGCGAGCGTTGGAAACGAGAGTGACGCTTCATTCCCTCTCTCAATACCCCTCTAATAGGAGGGTCCCTCTTTCGAAAGAGGGAGATCGCAAAGAGCGTCGAAAGAGGGGAATATACCCTCTCCCGAGCGAGCGTTGGAAACGAGAGTGACGCTTCATTCCCTCTCTCAATACCCCTCTAATAGGAGGGTCCCTCTTTCGAAAGAGGGAGATCGCAAAGAGCGTCGAAAGATGGGAATATACCCTCTCCCGAGCGAGCGTTGGAAACGAGAGTGACGCTTCATTCCCTCTCTCAATACCCCTCTAATAGGAGGGTCCCTCTTTCGAAAGAGGGAGATCGCAAAGAGCGTCGAAAGAGGGGAATATACCCTCTCCCGAGCGAGCGTTAGAAACGAGAGGGACGCTTCATTCCCTCTCTCAATACCCCTCTAATAGGAGGGTCCCTCTTTCGAAAGAGGGAGATCGCAAAGAGCGTCGAAAGAGGGGAATATACCCTCTCCCGAGCGAGCGTTGGAAACGAGAGTGACGCTTCATTCCCTCTCTCAATACCCCTCTAATAGGAGGGTCCCTCTTTCGAAAGAGGGAGATCGCAAAGAGCGTCGAAAGAGGGGAATATACCCTCTCCCGAGCGAGCGTTGGAAACGAGAGTGACGCTTCATTCCCTCTCTCAATACCCCTCTAATAGGAGGGTCCCTCTTTCGAAAGAGGGAGATCGCAAAGAGCGTCGAAAGAGGGGAATATACCCTCTCCCGAGCGAGCGTTGGAAACGAGAGTGACGCTTCATTCCCTCTCTCAATACCCCTCTAATAGGAGGGTCCCTCTTTCGAAAGAGGGAGATCGCAAAGAGCGTCGAAAGAGGGGAATATACCCTCTCCCGAGCGAGCGTTGGAAACGAGAGTGACGCTTCATTCCCTCTCTCAATACCCCTCTAATAGGAGGGTCCCTCTTTCGAAAGAGGGAGATCGCAAAGAGCGTCGAAAGAGGGGAATATACCCTCTCCCGAGCGAGCGTTGGAAACGAGAGTGACGCTTCATTCCCTCTCTCAATACCCCTCTAATAGGAGGGTCCCTCTTTCGAAAGAGGGAGATCGCAAAGAGCGTCGAAAGAGGGGAATATACCCTCTCCCGAGCGAGCGTTGGAAACGAGAGTGACGCTTCATTCCCTCTCTCAATACCCCTCTAATAGGAGGGTCCCTCTTTCGAAAGAGGGAGATCGCAAAGAGCGTCGAAAGAGGGGAATATAACCTCTCCCGAGCGAGCGTTGGAAACGAGAGTGACGCTTCATTCCCTCTCTCAATACCCCTCTAATAGGAGGGTCCCTCTTTCGAAAGAGGGAGATCGCAAAGAGCGTTGAAAGAGGGGAATATACCCTCTCCCGAGCGAGCGTTGGAAACGAGAGTGACGCTTCATTCCCTCTCTCAATACCCCTCTAATAGGAGGGTCCCTCTTTCGAAAGAGGGAGATCGCAAAGAGCGTCGAAAGATGGGAATATACCCTCTCCCGAGCGAGCGTTGGAAACGAGAGTGACGCTTCATTCCCTCTCTCAATACCCCTCTAACAGGAGGGTCCCTCTTTCGAAAGAGGGAGATCCCAAAGAGCGTCGAAAGATGGGAATATACCCTCTCCCGAGCGAGCGTTGGAAACGAGAGTGACGCTTCATTCCCTCTCTCAATACCCCTCTAACAGGAGGGTCCCTCTTTCGAAAGAGGGAGATCGCAAAGAGCGTCGAAAGAGGGGAATATACCCTCTCCCGAGCGAGCGTTGGAAACGAGAGTGACGCTTCATTCCCTCTCTCAATACCCCTCTAATAGGAGGGTCCCTCTTTCGAAAGAGGGAGATCGCAAAGAGCGTCGAAAGAGGGGAATATACCCTCTCCCGAGCGAGCGTTGGAAACGAGAGTGACGCTTCATTCCCTCTCTCAATACCCCTCTAATAGGAGGGTCCCTCTTTCGAAAGAGGGAGATCGCAAAGAGCGTCGAAAGAGGGGAATATAACCTCTCCCGAGCGAGCGTTGGAAACGAGAGTGACGCTTCATTCCCTCTCTCAATACCCCTCTAATAGGAGGGTCCCTCTTTCGAAAGAGGGAGATCGCAAAGAGCGTCGAAAGATGGGAATATACCCTCTCCCGAGCGAGCGTTGGAAACGAGAGTGACGCTTCATTCCCTCTCTCAATACCCCTCTAACAGGAGGGTCCCTCTTTCGAAAGAGGGAGATCCCAAAGAGCGTCGAAAGATGGGAATATACCCTCTCCCGAGCGAGCGTTGGAAACGAGAGTGACGCTTCATTCCCTCTCTCAATACCCCTCTAACAGGAGGGTCCCTCTTTCGAAAGAGGGAGATCGCAAAGAGCGTCGAAAGAGGGGAATATACCCTCTCCCGAGCGAGCGTTGGAAACGAGAGTGACGCTTCATTCCCTCTCTCAATACCCCTCTAATAGGAGGGTCCCTCTTTCGAAAGAGGGAGATCGCAAAGAGCGTCGAAAGAGGGGAATATACCCTCTCCCGAGCGAGCGTTGGAAACGAGAGTGACGCTTCATTCCCTCTCTCAATACCCCTCTAATAGGAGGGTCCCTCTTTCGAAAGAGGGAGATCGCAAAGAGCGTCGAAAGATGGGAATATACCCTCTCCCGAGCGAGCGTTGGAAACGAGAGTGACGCTTCATTCCCTCTCTCAATACCCCTCTAACAGGAGGGTCCCTCTTTCGAAAGAGGGAGATCCCAAAGAGCGTCGAAAGATGGGAATATACCCTCTCCCGAGCGAGCGTTGGAAACGAGAGTGACACTTCATTCCCTCTCTCAATACCCCTCTAACAGGAGGGTCCCTCTTTCGAAAGAGGGAGATCGCAAAGAGCGTCGAAAGAGGGGAATATACCCTCTCCCGAGCGAGCGTTGGAAACGAGAGTGACGCTTCATTCCCTCTCTCAATACCCCTCTAATAGGAGGGTCCCTCTTTCGAAAGAGGGAGATCGCAAAGAGCGTCGAAAGAGGGGAATATAACCTCTCCCGAGCGAGCGTTGGAAACGAGAGTGACGCTTCATTCCCTCTCTCAATACCCCTCTAATAGGAGGGTCCCTCTTTCGAAAGAGGGAGATCGCAAAGAGCGTTGAAAGAGGGGAATATACCCTCTCCCGAGCGAGCGTTGGAAACGAGAGTGACGCTTCATTCCCTCTCTCAATACCCCTCTAATAGGAGGGTCCCTCTTTCGAAAGAGGGAGATCGCAAAGAGCGTCGAAAGAGGGGAATATACCCTCTCCCGAGCGAGCGTTGGAAACGAGAGTGACGCTTCATTCCCTCTCTCAATACCCCTCTAACAGGAGGGTCCCTCTTTCGAAAGAGGGAGATCCCAAAGAGCGTCGAAAGATGGGAATATACCCTCTCCCGAGCGAGCGTTGGAAACGAGAGTGACGCTTCATTCCCTCTCTCAATACCCCTCTAACAGGAGGGTCCCTCTTTCGAAAGAGGGAGATCGCAAAGAGCGTCGAAAGAGGGGAATATACCCTCTCCCGAGCGAGCGTTGGAAACGAGAGTGACGCTTCATTCCCTCTCTCAATACCCCTCTAATAGGAGGGTCCCTCTTTCGAAAGAGGGAGATCGCAAAGAGCGTCGAAAGAGGGGAATATACCCTCTCCCGAGCGAGCGTTGGAAACGAGAGTGACGCTTCATTCCCTCTCTCAATACCCCTCTAATAGGAGGGTCCCTCTTTCGAAAGAGGGAGATCGCAAAGAGCGTCGAAAGAGGGGAATATAACCTCTCCCGAGCGAGCGTTGGAAACGAGAGTGACGCTTCATTCCCTCTCTCAATACCCCTCTAATAGGAGGGTCCCTCTTTCGAAAGAGGGAGATCGCAAAGAGCGTCGAAAGATGGGAATATACCCTCTCCCGAGCGAGCGTTGGAAACGAGAGTGACGCTTCATTCCCTCTCTCAATACCCCTCTAACAGGAGGGTCCCTCTTTCGAAAGAGGGAGATCCCAAAGAGCGTCGAAAGATGGGAATATACCCTCTCCCGAGCGAGCGTTGGAAACGAGAGTGACGCTTCATTCCCTCTCTCAATACCCCTCTAACAGGAGGGTCCCTCTTTCGAAAGAGGGAGATCGCAAAGAGCGTCGAAAGAGGGGAATATACCCTCTCCCGAGCGAGCGTTGGAAACGAGAGTGACGCTTCATTCCCTCTCTCAATACCCCTCTAATAGGAGGGTCCCTCTTTCGAAAGAGGGAGATCGCAAAGAGCGTCGAAAGAGGGGAATATAACCTCTCCCGAGCGAGCGTTGGAAACGAGAGTGACGCTTCATTCCCTCTCTCAATACCCCTCTAATAGGAGGGTCCCTCTTTCGAAAGAGGGAGATCGCAAAGAGCGTCGAAAGATGGGAATATACCCTCTCCCGAGCGAGCGTTGGAAACGAGAGTGACGCTTCATTCCCTCTCTCAATATCCCTCTAACAGGAGGGTCCCTCTTTCGAAAGAGGGAGATCCCAAAGAGCGTCGAAAGATGGGAATATACCCTCTCCCGAGCGAGCGTTGGAAACGAGAGTGACGCTTCATTCCCTCTCTCAATACCCCTCTAACAGGAGGGTCCCTCTTTCGAAAGAGGGAGATCGCAAAGAGCGTCGAAAGAGGGGAATATACCCTCTCCCGAGCGAGCGTTGGAAACGAGAGTGACGCTTCATTCCCTCTCTCAATACCCCTCTAATAGGAGGGTCCCTCTTTCGAAAGAGGGAGATCGCAAAGAGCGTCGAAAGAGGGGAATATAACCTCTCCCGAGCGAGCGTTGGAAACGAGAGTGACGCTTCATTCCCTCTCTCAATACCCCTCTAATAGGAGGGTCCCTCTTTCGAAAGAGGGAGATCGCAAAGAGCGTTGAAAGAGGGGAATATACCCTCTCCCGAGCGAGCGTTGGAAACGAGAGTGACGCTTCATTCCCTCTCTCAATACCCCTCTAATAGGAGGGTCCCTCTTTCGAAAGAGGGAGATCGCAAAGAGCGTCGAAAGAGGGGAATATACCCTCTCCCGAGCGAGCGTTGGAAACGAGAGTGACGCTTCATTCCCTCTCTCAATACCCCTCTAACAGGAGGGTCCCTCTTTCGAAAGAGGGAGATCCCAAAGAGCGTCGAAAGATGGGAATATACCCTCTCCCTAGCGAGCGTTGGAAACGAGAGTGACGCTTCATTCCCTCTCTCAATACCCCTCTAATAGGAGGGTCCCTCTTTCGAAAGAGGGAGATCGCAAAGAGCGTCGAAAGAGGGGAATATACCCTCTCCCGAGCGAGCGTTGGAAACGAGAGTGACGCTTCATTCCCTCTCTCAATACCCCTCTAATAGGAGGGTCCCTCTTTCGAAAGAGGGAGATCCCAAAGAGCGTCGAAAGATGGGAATATACCCTCTCCCGAGCGAGCGTTGGAAACGAGAGTGACACTTCATTCCCTCTCTCAATACCCCTCTAACAGGAGGGTCCCTCTTTCGAAAGAGGGAGATCGCAAAGAGCGTCGAAAGAGGGGAATATACCCTCTCCCGAGCGAGCGTTGGAAACGAGAGTGACGCTTCATTCCCTCTCTCAATACCCCTCTAATAGGAGGGTCCCTCTTTCGAAAGAGGGAGATCGCAAAGAGCGTCGAAAGAGGGGAATATAACCTCTCCCGAGCGAGCGTTGGAAACGAGAGTGACGCTTCATTCCCTCTCTCAATACCCCTCTAATAGGAGGGTCCCTCTTTCGAAAGAGGGAGATCGCAAAGAGCGTTGAAAGAGGGGAATATACCCTCTCCCGAGCGAGCGTTGGAAACGAGAGTGACGCTTCATTCCCTCTCTCAATACCCCTCTAATAGGAGGGTCCCTCTTTCGAAAGAGGGAGATCGCAAAGAGCGTCGAAAGAGGGGAATATACCCTCTCCCGAGCGAGCGTTGGAAACGAGAGTGACGCTTCATTCCCTCTCTCAATACCCCTCTAACAGGAGGGTCCCTCTTTCGAAAGAGGGAGATCCCAAAGAGCGTCGAAAGATGGGAATATACCCTCTCCCGAGCGAGCGTTGGAAACGAGAGTGACGCTTCATTCCCTCTCTCAATACCCCTCTAACAGGAGGGTCCCTCTTTCGAAAGAGGGAGATCGCAAAGAGCGTCGAAAGAGGGGAATATACCCTCTCCCGAGCGAGCGTTGGAAACGAGAGTGACGCTTCATTCCCTCTCTCAATACCCCTCTAATAGGAGGGTCCCTCTTTCGAAAGAGGGAGATCGCAAAGAGCGTCGAAAGAGGGGAATATACCCTCTCCCGAGCGAGCGTTGGAAACGAGAGTGACGCTTCATTCCCTCTCTCAATACCCCTCTAATAGGAGGGTCCCTCTTTCGAAAGAGGGAGATCGCAAAGAGCGTCGAAAGAGGGGAATATAACCTCTCCCGAGCGAGCGTTGGAAACGAGAGTGACGCTTCATTCCCTCTCTCAATACCCCTCTAATAGGAGGGTCCCTCTTTCGAAAGAGGGAGATCGCAAAGAGCGTCGAAAGATGGGAATATACCCTCTCCCGAGCGAGCGTTGGAAACGAGAGTGACGCTTCATTCCCTCTCTCAATACCCCTCTAACAGGAGGGTCCCTCTTTCGAAAGAGGGAGATCCCAAAGAGCGTCGAAAGATGGGAATATACCCTCTCCCGAGCGAGCGTTGGAAACGAGAGTGACGCTTCATTCCCTCTCTCAATACCCCTCTAACAGGAGGGTCCCTCTTTCGAAAGAGGGAGATCGCAAAGAGCGTCGAAAGAGGGGAATATACCCTCTCCCGAGCGAGCGTTGGAAACGAGAGTGCCGCTTCATTCCCTCTCTCAATACCCCTCTAATAGGAGGGTCCCTCTTTCGAAAGAGGGAGATCGCAAAGAGCGTCGAAAGAGGGGAATATAACCTCTCCCGAGCGAGCGTTGGAAACGAGAGTGACGCTTCATTCCCTCTCTCAATACCCCTCTAATAGGAGGGTCCCTCTTTCGAAAGAGGGAGATCGCAAAGAGCGTCGAAAGATGGGAATATACCCTCTCCCGAGCGAGCGTTGGAAACGAGAGTGACGCTTCATTCCCTCTCTCAATATCCCTCTAACAGGAGGGTCCCTCTTTCGAAAGAGGGAGATCCCAAAGAGCGTCGAAAGATGGGAATATACCCTCTCCCGAGCGAGCGTTGGAAACGAGAGTGACGCTTCATTCCCTCTCTCAATACCCCTCTAACAGGAGGGTCCCTCTTTCGAAAGAGGGAGATCGCAAAGAGCGTCGAAAGAGGGGAATATACCCTCTCCCGAGCGAGCGTTGGAAACGAGAGTGACGCTTCATTCCCTCTCTCAATACCCCTCTAATAGGAGGGTCCCTCTTTCGAAAGAGGGAGATCGCAAAGAGCGTCGAAAGAGGGGAATATAACCTCTCCCGAGCGAGCGTTGGAAACGAGAGTGACGCTTCATTCCCTCTCTCAATACCCCTCTAATAGGAGGGTCCCTCTTTCGAAAGAGGGAGATCGCAAAGAGCGTTGAAAGAGGGGAATATACCCTCTCCCGAGCGAGCGTTGGAAACGAGAGTGACGCTTCATTCCCTCTCTCAATACCCCTCTAATAGGAGGGTCCCTCTTTCGAAAGAGGGAGATCGCAAAGAGCGTCGAAAGAGGGGAATATACCCTCTCCCGAGCGAGCGTTGGAAACGAGAGTGACGCTTCATTCCCTCTCTCAATACCCCTCTAACAGGAGGGTCCCTCTTTCGAAAGAGGGAGATCCCAAAGAGCGTCGAAAGATGGGAATATACCCTCTCCCTAGCGAGCGTTGGAAACGAGAGTGACGCTTCATTCCCTCTCTCAATACCCCTCTAATAGGAGGGTCCCTCTTTCGAAAGAGGGAGATCGCAAAGAGCGTCGAAAGAGGGGAATATACCCTCTCCCGAGCGAGCGTTGGAAACGAGAGTGACGCTTCATTCCCTCTCTCAATACCCCTCTAATAGGAGGGTCCCTCTTTCGAAAGAGGGAGATCGCAAAGAGCGTCGAAAGAGGGGAATATACCCTCTCCCGAGCGAGCGTTGGAAACGAGAGTGACGCTTCATTCCCTCTCTCAATACCCCTCTAATAGGAGGGTCCCTCTTTCGAAAGAGGGAGATCCCAAAGAGCGTCGAAAGATGGGAATATACCCTCTCCCGAGCGAGCGTTGGAAACGAGAGTGACGCTTCATTCCCTCTCTCAATACCCCTCTAATAGGAGGGTCCCTCTTTCGAAAGAGGGAGATCGCAAAGAGCGTCGAAAGAGGGGAATATACCCTCTCCCGAGCGAGCGTTGGAAACGAGAGGGACGCTTCATTCCCTCTCTCAATATCCCTCTAATAGGAGGGTCCCTCTTTCGAAAGAGGGAGATCGCAAAGAGCGTCGAAAGAGGGGAAAATTCCCTCTGCCGACCGAGCGTTAGAAAAGAGACTGAGAGGGAAAGAGGGACGCTTCATTCCCTCTCTCAATATTCCCTCAGAGTTTTGCCCATCACTGCAAATAGCCGCAACCAATTTTATTGAGTTATTTCATAATTATCGTGTTAGTATTAGATTATATGTAATTAGGGCGTTAAACGTACAAATGTTGGGTAGCATATTTAAAATGTTCCTATATAATTGTGTAATAAATGACGCTCTCTTTATTTCGGAGGAAATTTGTTATGAATGATGGATGACTCAACATCATTGATAAGAAACTCTTAGTTCATACCAAACATTTAAAGAATTGTTCTTTTTTAAAAGCCAAAGTAAGTATAGATAATATTTATTTAACAGCTAAGATATTATACTTCGCGCCGACTTTATGCACGAAGCATCGAGAAATAACCCTCAGAAGGAGTTGTAAGGCAAGCGTACAAATGTTGCCCGTTTTCGTCTAGCTATTCGAACAGCGCGCCATCTACCGCTCTTCTCTGGAGTTGTAAATTCACCACATAAATATGGCCGCGTCCAAAAGAGTAAGCGAGGTTTCATTGATAAATGGTAAATACATTTTATTATATTATTATTATATTATATTATTTTAGAAAACAATGTTAGCATACATACTTATTTATTAAGTAAGATGGTTAAAAATTAAATGTAACTTCATTGATACGTTTTTAAAGTTTTTGTTAAATAAATAATTTTTAACTTTTAAGCCTTTGCTGAAGTTATTTATAATGTGCAGATATTTTTGAAACCCAATTTCAAAGAATAATTATTAAATCTGTTGAGAAGATAAATGACATTTCAAGCAGACCTTCAGATACTAAAACATACGAAGTTATAAGTTTAAAAACATCCGCAGGATTTTTTGCTGAATAAAGTAATGTCAAATTAACCCGACGTCGGTAGGCAGCCATATTGTCCTAAATTTTAATTTCCGCTAAATATCGGAAGGTAGCGCTACGTTAGTTGCGCGTGACAGTTCTAGGGAAAATTCTCTATAGGAACTTTTGCTTGCCTTACTAGTCCTTCTGGGTGTTATTTGCCATGCACGATTTAATTTAAGGTGTTTCCTCCACGAATTATTGGTTTCGCAAAAACATTATATTTACAAGCGGACTAGCCTAAAAGTGCAAAATAGTAGTGTGACTTAAAGTGTCCCCTTACAATTCACTACAAAGTACAAAACAGCGAGATTCACAAAAATCTTATTTCTAAACTCGAGTTTGATTTACATTATATATTTTCTTGGTCTCCTTTTATTTTATTTTTTGTTACTTTAAGATCTACCGCCCTCGTTTTCGTAGTGGAGCGATTAAAGGGGCTGGCAACCACGTTCACCCCATAAATAAATTATCGGCCCATTTACGTCAAATGCAGATTTTTTTCAATGTTAACGGCATGCATTTTCGATTATAATGTCATAATTTTAATATTTTACGATGCGACAAAACAAATATAAACATAAGACTAGCGACACCTGGTTCGAGAAATAGGAAATATGTGCCTCGCGACGTGCCTGATTCTTGGTCTAAGGTTTGAACACCATTTTACGAATACTATCATTTAATTTTAGGTACAATGCGTTACTGAAGTTGAAGATGAAGTCAGTAGAAGACCCACATCAAAGCTCTGCACACTGAGATAAAAAGTTCCGAAGTGTAATAAATGAAAAAATGACAAAAACCTACAACTTCAGGCAACAATTCTCTTTTTAAAACAAAATTTCCAGTGCTAGATAAAGAAAACGAGGTAGCAGTCGTCTTTTTTTTCGGTTTGTTACTAGTTTTTCATTCAACTATTGTGCAGTTAATTGAGGAGCTGGCGCGCATTTCTAGGAAGGATAGTGGATCTGCAATCCAGCACGTTTTTTTGAGACATATGGCACAAATTTAAAACAAAGTTATCGATTTATCTCCAAAAATATAGTCCATTGAAAAGAAGAAACAAGAGCTTTTGGAAAGCGAAATAGAAGGTATTCCCCCACCAAATGAAATTACACGGAGATAAAAAGATATAATAATTAATCAGATATTATTTTCACATAATAGATTTCGAAGTGGACGTAGCAAATTTGTCGTTTTGCACTCTTTTCTCAGAAAAATGGGAATATTTATATTGCATTGGGGTAAATATTTGTTTTGAATTATTCATATGCATATACTTTTAATGTGTTAGGTAACAAATAACCAATAGATAAATACCAAACATCTTACCTTTTTCTTTTAGGCCGAACCGAAGAACGTGGTATTGTTTTCGGATGAAGATCTTTTAAGCGCTGATATTTTACTGAAAATTGAAACTAATACTTTTTATCTCTCAAATTAAAAAAGGGAATTGTTTGTATTTTGCTTCGTACTTTGTTTTCCAGCTACAATACCCCAAAAAAATGTCAATTGCTGTCTGCAACGTTGTCGGAAAATTAGGAATATAAAAGAAAAATAAATACTATTATTTTTACTTATAAAAATACTTTTTTCATGATTTATCCTGCTAATGGGAATAAAATTAATAAAGAACACTAGGCTGATAAAGCTAAGGTATATAAATTACAGAAAATCCAATACAATCTGATAGGATTTGAAGTAGTATTCTTTGTGGTGAAGGGCGGAACCGTACTTCTAAAGGTGCTAATAGAGCTATAGACTGTTGAAATAGAATCCCTGGAGATGCTGGGTTTCCAAAATTAAAACGTTGAGGTGGTACTTTGAGCTTAAGCGGAAAAGTGGAACCGTTAAGGGTTTAAACATTAACCCCTAGATTCGCTTGATAGAACTGTACATAAAGGACTTATGGGGTGCTGGGTTGAATTTTCCCTCAAAACCCCCCCTGAAATAAAATCCTGGATACGCGATTGGTTTAAGCTGGAACCCCTTTCGGCGCTAGATGGAACCGTGATGGTGGTCAAATCGAACGCGAGGCGGCGTCAGGTAGAAACGTAGGGGTGTGAAGAGGGACCCCTGACGGGGTTTGATGAAATCGTGAAGGGCTTAAAATTGAACCCCTGATGGTGTTAGGTGGAACCGTAAGCGGTTTAAGCTGGAATCCCTTTTGGCGCTAGATGGAACCGTGATGGCGGTCAAATAAAACCCGAGGCGGCGTCAGGTAGAACCCCTAACAGTGCTAAATAAAACCATAAGGGGGTTCGATAAAAACCCTTGGTGATGCTAAATGGAACTTTTCAAATAGGTTCTAACTAAGCCAAAAAAAAGGGGTTCGAAATAAGGGACATTTTTGAAAACCCTTTTTCCGACCTACATGGAGCCTTTTTTTCTTAGAGTGTAGTCCAATGACAGCTGCTTTAAATTGTATACCTATTCCAGCAATGTAGCAGCACAAAACCTTTTCTGTCTTAGTAGATGAATATTTGGCAGTAGTTGAACAGTGAATTATCGAGGACTGACTGATTTGAAATAAACTGGTCTCCAGCCACTTGCTATGAAAGAGGTACGCCACTACTCCGACCAAGAGAATGTTTTTACAAGGTCTCTTTTATTCTCCAGTCCCCACAGTCACATGGGTTCGACAAATATAAGATGCTAGTCAATGACACCTGCTTTGCATTATATATCCATTCCAGTAATGTCGCAGTAGAAAACCTTTCTCTGTCTTGATTTTGCCAATAGTATAAAGTAGATGAATATTTGGCAGTAGTTGAACAGTGAATTATCGAGGACTGACTGATTTGAAATAAACTGGTCTCCAGCCACTTGCTATGAAAGAGGTACGCCACTACTCCGACCAAGAGAATGTTTTTACAAGGTCTCTTTTATTCTCCAGTCCCCACAGTCACATGGGTTCGACAATGACACCTGCTTTGCATTATATATCCATTCCAGTAATGTCGCAGTAGAAAACCTTTCTCTGTCTTGATTTTGCCAATAGTATAAAGTAGATGAATATTTGGCAGTATTTGGACAGTGAATTATCAAGGACTGACTGATTCAAAATAAACTGGTCACTAGCCCAGTGGCGTAGCTGATGGTCCACCGAACCCGCGGTGCGGAGGGGCCTCGAGCTTCAAGAAAATGTTTTTACAAGATCTTCCATATTTTTCAATCCCCACAGTCCCACGGATTAGCAAAATATACGGTGGTGGTCCAATGATATCTGCTTTGCATTGTTAAACCTCTAATGTTACAGTACAAAAACGTTTTATTTTTTGATTGTTACAACAGCATATAGTAAACGAATAATTAGTAGTGTTTGTGAAGTAAAATATTGTTGTCTAGTCAAAGCAAGACAAACAATTAATCAGTAACTCCCAGTCCTATAGATGATTAGTTGTAAACTTTCAACATAACCTAAGATAATTTTAAAATTTATAAAACTAATACATATTTAAAACCCTAACTGGAGAAATAACTTTTTATCGAAGTCTTCTGACAAATTCTGGAATTTGGAAAAAAGCTTGTAAAGTGGATATAGCATAGCAGGAGTTATCGTTATTCAAAAATCCTTTAATAACCAAAAGTGAATTATCTTTAGGAATATTAGCACTTACAGATTTAGGCACTCTAGCCTTGGAGGGACCAGCTTCAATACCCAAATCCATTTCATTCCTAGTCGGTTCAAATGCCGTTACTGACAAGGGTAAACTTGTTTTTGCTGATCTTTTTAGATTAAAGGTTATTTGTGGTAAATCAGGCCTAAACTCCATTCTTAGGCGATTATACTCAACTATTGCTTTACAATCGGGATATATTTTAGTCGCATTAAAATCAAGCAAATGAAGGCCATGAAGATGTGACTATACACACAGTAGTAGAAGGAAAGTAAGGGTGGGGCGCCGATCCCATGTTCAGGTTTAGGTTCGGGATCAGGATCCGGGATTTTAGGGGTGAAATGGGGGTAAAATCGTCGAAAAGTTAATGTATTTATGATATTTCTCACGACGATTTGTTTTTTCATACATCAACATATTGTGTTCAGGCCAGCTTGTTTATTTATCTCCGCTTATCTCGAGTGACACTTGAACGTATTTCTTATCACGTTTTATCGTACGGAATAAGATGAAATGATGTAAAGAGTGATAACCTGAGTGGGAGATCGCGCGGATTACCCAGGAGGCGCGGTTAATTTGAATTTAAAACACGGAGTATTTTGACGTCATGGAACATTCGTTGTTAAAATGACGTAGAATGGAAATATTTTTAAACTTCATTATAATATCATTGTAGTACTTAAATATGCTTGACACTTGAACCTATCTCACGAGTATTTCAAACGAATATCTAAAGTTTTAGTGGTACAATGAGAGAACTATATCGCGTGGTGGAGGTGTGGAGGGAGGAGTGGCGGAGGTGTGGAGGGAGGAGTGGCGGAGGTGTAAGTTAAATTTTCATTTGAGTCTTTTGCTGGATGAGAGTTCTAAATCAGGAGTGGTTGAGTGTTAAATTTCCACAGAGCTGGGTGATAGTTCGAGACCATAGAGATAAGTTTATAAGATAAGAACTTGATATCGCGCGTGTGTATTTACTACGAGATAATACTGATACATAAGGCGCGAGCGCGTCGGGAGAGACAAAAACATCATTCCGTCAGCTTTTATAAATTATTCTTTAAAGAAAGCCATTTTAATATCATTAGCGCGTAAGTGGTTCATGTACCCAAAATTGGACCGCAAGTTTTTTTTCTTTAGGTGAATCTCTATGGAAGTTTAACATTACAATAAAGCTAATAGGTCCATTTTAGGGTACTTATGGTCCGAAATAGGGTACATAGGGCCGGTAATGGTGACTTTGGTCGCTTTTAGGGTACTTTCGGTCCCTTTTGGTCCTTTTTTGGTTACAAGACGTGTGAGGGGTTAATGAAAATAAAAAGCTCTCGACTAGCTCATTTTAAAAGGCTATACGAATACGTTAAATTACATTCTGATGTACAAATATATATGTATATACTCTACGTTCAATACGTTTAATGCAACAAAATACAACTTCGATATTCAAATATTTAAAAATACTTAATTAATGTAAATAAATTAAGTTGTAGACCTTCATGCTAATATAGTATAAAAGAAATGGAACACCGTAATTTTTTGCATTATACTTAATTAATGTACTAAGTTACGTTTAAAAGAACCTTTTGTAACAATTCCAATATGTAAATATAGGTATAAAAATACGATAAAAACAACTTACCTATATTTTAAATACGGTAAAATACAATTCTTATACACGAATATAGTCGGAAAGATACTATAATATATTTCAGATTTTCAAATACATAGAAAAATAGTACAAACACATCTAAATTCTACTTTTAATGCAACAAAATACAATTCCGATATTCAAATATTTAAAAATACTTAATTAATGTAATAAGTTACGTTTAAAAGAACCTTTTGTAACAATTTCAATATGTAAATTTAGGTATAAAAATACGATAAAAACAACTTACCTATATTTTAAATACGGTAAAATACAATTCTTATACACGAATATAGTCGGATAGATACTATATTATATTTCAGATATTCAAATACATAGAAAAATAGTACAAACACATCTAAATTCTACTTTTAATGCAACAAAATACAATTCCGATATTCAAATATTTAAAAATACTTAATTAATGTACTAAGTTACGTTTAAAAGAACCTTTTGTAACAATTCCAATATGTAAATATAGGTATAAAAATACGATAAAATAACTTACCTATATTTTAAATACGGTAAAATACAATTCTTATACACAAATATAGTCAGAAAGATACTATAAAAACATAAAAATTAAAATAAAATAAAATTTGTGTGGATAAGATTTGAAAATATCATTTTGTAACTAATCATTTTCACGCTTTATTTAAGTCAAGCAATTACATTTTTAAAAATGAAAGACGTTAAACAATATAAAAATTTGTAAATATTGTAAATATTTTAATACTATAAAGAAATTAAGAAATGTTTTAATTAAAATATATTTTATTTTTTACAATAGTTACCTTTTATTACTATAAATATTCCAATATTAAATGGGAACCGCGTATGCGTAACAATTTCAATATGTAAATATAGGTATAAAAATACGATAAAAACAACTTACCTATATTTTAAATACGGTAAAAAACAATTCTTATACACAAATATAGTCGGAAAGATACTATAATATATTTCAGATATGCAAATACATGTGCTATTTCAACAGTCATATTTTGACCACTTACCCATGAGTATATCTATGGAACTTTAGGCTGGGAGCAGCGGGCCGGGAGTAGTGGCTCACTCCTGTAATCCCTGGCGTCCGGGAGGTAGAGTTTGTGGATGGCCGTGTGAGGACGACCACCAATCCCCTAACGGGTGGTCGGAATACTTCCGCCAAGGGTGTCCCCACCCCTGTCCCCACGTATCCCCCGTTGGCGTGGCCGTTACCCATTTCTCGCTCTGATTAATCAGTTATTGTGTGTGTGCTGGTGTCTAAGGCCTCGGGTCGACACCGATGTGTGTGTATCTCAAAAAAAAAAGCTGGGAGCAGCGTTGCCAGTCTGACTGAAACCTATGAACACTTTTCGTACGTAACGTCTTGTTTTCGAGGCGTTAAATAAACAAGTTGGCCTAAAATAAATGAACAATATCTGGATAAAAAAGTCAGTTTATACTAAAAAAAAATGTAAAAACCACACCATCGCTCTTCGGACTTCAAATCAAATCAAAATCATATAAAATAATTTTATTTTAAATTTGTTACATATTTTTGCAGTAAGAGGGCCAAGTTAGCATGTGACTTATAGCCCTCGCTTTTTTGAGTAAATATTATAAATAAATATCAAATGAGGGAAAAAAACTCGTAAAATTAACAGTTAAATGTAAAGTTAGAAAAAAATTAGTTACATAACGGAACAACATTAAAAAGTAAGCATTATTTTTAGATTGGAGCTAATAACACAAATTATCGTTTGAGATATAAAGCAATTTTTAACAGTATTTGAAAAAGTCTTCAAAAGCTTGTTTTTTAAAAATTCGTTTAACAGAGGAGTAATTTTTTACATCTTTTATCGTTTCATACATTTCATTATACATTTTTACACCGCGATAAAATATTGAATTAATCGATTTTGAAGTTTTACATATTGATAATTTCAATAAATCATTATTTCTGGTGGTTGTGGTTGTATTGTTAAATGTAAATAAATTTTCTTGGTCAGTCGTAATATTTTTGTGTATAAAATTTAAATTTGCATAATTGTATAATTGGTATATATTTAACAAGTTACTTTTTTGAAAGAGCGGTTTTGTAGCGGATAACCAGCAATTATTATAAATCGATCTAAGCGTGCGTTTTTGCAGTATTGTTATTCTTTTAATATTATTATTGGTTGTATTACCCCAAACTGCTATTGCATTTGTAATAAAAGGATAGAAAAAACAGAAGTACAGGTCAAATAATACATTTCTAGGGAAGATTTCTTTGCATTTTCGTATTAGATATGATGAGTTCGATAATTTATTAAATATATAATTTATGTGTGCATTCCAGTTTAATTGATTGTCGAACCATACTCCTAGATATTTATATTGGAGTACTCTTTTAATTTTTTCTCCTTTTATATATAAGTTACACATTGAATCCTCGATATTTTTGCCTTTATTACAAAAAATTATAAATTCCGTTTTGGTTCGGTTTAGCTTAATGCCGTTATTTTCTAACCAATTGTTTAAAATGTTTAAATAATCATTTGCAATTTTTATGGCCAAATCTAGTTTAGCGTTACTAATTAATAAATTAGTATAATTTTAAAAGACCTGGCAATATATTTGTTATGTCATTAATGAATAAATTAAAGAGTAATGGTGACAAAACTGAGCCTTGGGGTACTCCGATAGTTATTTCATTAGGTTCTGATAGTGTTTTATTTAATTTTGTTACACATTTCCTTTTTTTCAAGTAACTTCTAATCCAGTTTAGCGCTAAACCTCTTATACCTAATCGCTCTAGTTTTTGTAAGAGCCTTTTATGAGGGAAGTCGATAAAAACCCCAATGCAATATTTAGGCCTCGAAAACCAGTTGGCCCGTTAGGATTAATGTTTCATGCGCTTCCATTGGGCCTTCCACTCTATGTGAGTGGGTTACTCTATGTGATAATAAACATTGTATTCTAAACTGGCTGAAACGCAAGTAGCCACTGTTCATTATACGCTTGGCCCAGCTGGTCGAAGATTTATGATAGCTGATTACCAAATCCCTATATTAGACCAAATTTTGGCTGCATTCGACACTTATTTCGAGCCCTGTAATAATCCAGATTTTTCTCGCTACATATTTTACCACACTAAAAATGAACTACATCAGCACTTTGATGAAGTTTTGAATCGTTTTCTTACCGTGATTCAACCATACCAGATGTCCCGCTTCCGCGTTTACGTGCCCTAAGTGTCATCGCGGAGGTCACTTGGCCAACCTGCGTCGGTCGTCTGCCTTACAATCTCGCTCTTCATCCGCAACCGGCTATGTCTTATTTATTTATTTATTTGACCAATCGTACGAATCAGACTAACGAATCTTACTCTGTAAGTATGACAGACACGGTTATAAACAAACAACAACCTTTATTCTCCCTGTCCGTAGACGACCCTTCCTTTACATCTACTCCATGACAGGGCGTCATAGTCACGTGTTAATCACGCGATTTGAACTAATCTATTATCACCAATGGCTTAGTGGCTATCGCCATCTAGTAGTCTATACCGTAAACATATTACATCTCTTCTTTTTTCAAAATATTTTTAGTTTATATATACATATTCACACGGACCCCCCTCCCCTTGTCTACGCCACTGGAACGAAATATTAAAAATGGAAAGTCTTTTAATTTCTGTGCATATCGAAGTCATCGTACCATCCTGGAAGTTTGCTCCTATTGACCCTAGCTGGAGGCTGTCGCCGCTCTACTGGTACTCCTCGATCTCGTTCAATGCCTGGTCGAACCTCTTCTTGGTCAGGGACGTACCTTTGGGGGGGACAGGGGGAGGCTCCCCCCCCCCCCCAAAGCTTTGTAGAGTTGGCAAATCGAGGTGGACTCGGCAAAATGAATATTATGAAAAATGTTAGTTAATTAAAAAAAAACTCCTAAATCGATATTAAACGATATTGCAACAAATCATTTAGAATTTCCCAGCAATTTACTTCCCTAAAATCATTAACTATGTTTGAGATTTCTATGTAGTTGCTTCTCCTTATGTATAACTTACAAGACCTGATTTCTATGCTAGGCAGCTAGTGTGTCGGAACTTTAGATCAGCCTACGGCTGAGAGCAAAATCCACGTAACAATGTACACAAATCTTAAGAAATTACGTGGATTTTGCTCTCAGCCGACGCCTTGTGGTAAAAGCTTTTTAAATAGTCATTTTTCCTACAGCACCTTATAAAATTGAAAGGCAGATAGACGCGTGATAGAGAATATCGGTTGTACTTGTTCGTTATTATTTCAGTGTTCGTTTTCTACGTTAAATTTGGCAATCTGTATAAAATTTATAAAAATAGGTTTAATTTCTATTACTTAGGGTAAATTACGTAAGTCGTGAATATTATAGTGATATTCTTTAGGAAAGTGAGAATTTCACAAGCCAATATTCCTAAAGTTGCGTTGGGTAAAGATAACGTGTGATCATATGGTGTGATACAGTGTCGGTTGTTTTTGCGTTAATATTTCAGTAATAAGTGTTTGAATGGTTTATGTTATATTTGGGTATGAATAATTCCAGTTATTCTAAGCAGTTCAGTTAAACAACAACTAGTATTCGTCAGGATGAAATGTATCTATTTTTTACTACAGCGGGATACACGACGAGAAAATAGTAAGAGGGTTTGATGGGATTTTTAAATTGCTGTAGCATCGTTCAATCTCTGTTTTCTTCTTCGTGTATCTCACTTTATATATAAAGAGAGTACGCAAATGCTTCACTCAATATAACTAGACACCGAGCCGTTTTCACCATTGAATTGGGAATAATACCGCTAGAATGACAAAGGCGTGTTCGGTAGTCGTGGTTTCGCGAAACCAATAATTCTTTTTATAAAATAACCTTAGCCATCTTGTTGAAATGTTGCCTCCCCGCTTCAGCTGTGGATCCGTTTTCTCTCCCACTAAAGAGTTTATGAACTCATTCTTAGGCATTGGCTGAACTATTCCAGGGCAACATTTCAACAAGTTGGGCAAGCGTAAAGACATTTTATAAAATCAACTATTACCAGCTGTGGAAATTCAAATTGAAGATGATACTAACCAGGGACGATCTATGGCAAGTAGTTGATCAACAAAAGCCGGTACAAGACGTACCTACTGACTGGGACAAAAGTGATCGTCAAGCACAAGCCACAATTGCATTATCACGCAGCATTTACGTGGCATAGGTGAAAATATTAAGGATGGTTACGTTGCTTGTATGCTGTTATGCAATCTCCCAGAGTCTTACGAGAACCTTGTCACCGCACTCGAGGTCCACCCTAAAGAAGACTTAACACTAGATTACGTCCGATCAAAGCTGATAGAGGAGTTCAATAGGCGGAAGGAAAGTTCCAAGCTCCTAGACAGTAACTGATCCTTATACTTGGAATGGTCAATCAAAGACCGCAAACGGAGGATAGTCTACCGGATGCCACTATTGCGGAAAACCTGGACCAGTAAGATTGCGGTTCTCTAAAAACCAAACTGAAGCAGGAAAATCCCAGAAGCAGCATCCTAAACAAGAAAGTAAGAATGCCTTTCAGTTCTCAAACAAACAAAGCCATCCTCGGTCTACGAAAAGCTCCACCAGCCAGCACAACCAGTATCCCGCGTTCAAGGGAAAATAGCCACAACAAGTTCTACAGAGATATTCTGAAATTTCCAGTCGGCGCACTCACAAGGAGAGTACCCGAGGTGTTTATTGCTGATTTTGTTCAAAGTCGGGCGTAATGTAGACCTATATGAAATATGAAATTTCCCAAAAGGAGACGTTGCACTCCCCATTCGATTTGCTATGGCGACCGAAAATGTTTTTGATCACTTAAAACAAAAAAATCTCCATTTAAAAAAGCATGGGATTTTCTCGGTTTTTGAAAAATTTAGAAAATCACGAAATGTGTAATTTGGACCACATTTAGGTAAATTTCATCAAGTTTGGGTAAATTGAAACATTTTTAGGGTAAATTTGTAACAAATTTTGGGTAAAATAAGGAAAAAATGTTATTTTGGTTGTAAGGGGTCAAAAACATTTTCGGTTGCCATGGCAAATCGAATGGGTAGTGCAACGTCTTCTTTTGGGAAATTTCATATCTCATATAGGTCTACATTACGGCCGACTTTGAACTAAATCGGCAATAAACACCTCGGGTATTCTCCTTGTCAGCCGTCAACTCTATCATTATAGGGTGGCGCCATATATAACTTTCAAAGCACATTAGTACTATTAATTCAATTGTATAGTATATACAGGGGTAGTAGTTTGCCCATGGTATATAGTTCCCGCCGCTAACAGCGGATGGCGACACCGGTTATAATTTTAATGAAACATTTAAATTGAAAATCTACCGTAACAATCCAAACTTAGACGACTTGACAAACTTTGTTTTTTACTTGGCAAATTTCACTTACCCCCCCCCCCAAACGTACTCTCTTCGGTACGCCCCTGTTCTTGGTGAGCGTCATCACCTAGACGTTCTGATGTCGATAGGCATTGTTTTTTGATGAAAGTACAATTTATTTCAATAGTATAACAGTTTCTACTTGCTTTGACCCTTGAAGTACCTTTAATCTCGGTTATTCTGTAGGGATTTGGATCATAGTACGAAGTGAGCTAGTTTTATTTTGTTTAACGGACAATTACCCACTCACCCACTTGCAAACTGCGCGGTTTTGAATTTATTTTTCTGATCATGATCCCTTTGACGAATATCGAAATCATCATTCGGCCTCAATATTTCCGTATCTGGAAACCTGGTTTTCATCTTTCCCCCCAAAAGTAATTTACCTTTAGTCGTGTGTGGTGTACTTCTGTACGATATCAAAAATAAACGTAGTGTTTTACTCCAATATTTCTCTTGCATGTTGGCAATTTGAACAAACTTGTTCATCGTTCTCTTTCCGACTTCACCATTTGTCTGAGGCCAATGTTTTGTAACCTTGTGGTGGTAACTAAAGTCTTTCAGTTGGCCAGTAAACTCGGTTGAGTTAAACGGTGGTCTATGGTCAGTTTTTAAACGTTCTGGAAAACCAAACAAAGCGAACGCGGTCTCCAACCTCTCAATCACTACGGTGCAAGTAAGCGAATTTATAACATGTACAACTGGATATCTGGAATATTCGTCTATGAGGACTATAAGGTACTTCCCGGCCACCTGAATTAATGGCTTTAAAAGTCGCTTGATGACTAAGGCCTAAGGTGGTGCCTTGGGTATTAGCCTAGCTGATTATCTTTAAATGGTCCAGCGAAATCCAGAGTAAGGTGTTGGCATAGACATTCTTGACTTCTTTCACTGGTCAAGCGAGATAATTTTTTATCAGCTTCTCCACTCCGTCGTCTACAGGGCCGGATTAAGACTTTATGGGGCCCTAGGCCCAAGTTAATTTTGATGCCCCCCTTCAATAGCGACCGAAGCGAGCTAGGCGCTTCCTCAATTTATATGTGAGAAATGGAAGGAAAATTCATTTTGCTGCCAGATTTAGTATGTCGTCAGGGGCTAGAAGGCAGTCCGTCAGAGAATGTGACAATCAAACGTTTTTGGTTCATAAGGGTGGACGCATTTACTAAAATTACTCCGGAAAATATTTTGTGAAAAGCAAATGATTAAAGTTTTGTACTTTTATTTTTCTCGAACCCTCTTGGTGCCCCTTGTAGGCTTGGTGCCCTAGGACCTGGCCTATTCGGCCTATTGGTTAATCCGGCCCTGGTCGTCTATTCCAGGAAACCAGACTTTCTCTCTTAAAAGTGCTTTTGTCTTCACTATTCCTTCAGGGACAATGTGAGCCAGCTCAAGATATCTCGTTTTTAGACTTTCTGGTATCACAATACGTGATCCCCTCAAGACCGTTCTTGACTTGTGTACCAACAGCTCCGATCGAATGGGTTTAAACGGTCTCAATAGATTAGAATTCCATTCCTTGTCACTCTTTCCGTTGCTATCCAGTATCTTTAAATTCTCCTAGGTGTTAGCTAAACGTTTATTCTGTTAAGTCCCAAAAGTGTTGAACAACAAACATAAATCATTTTTAAAATATTATTTAATTATATTGAATTAGTAATCATGCAAGAGTACATTGAACAGGTAAAATGTTACATCTGTAACAATAAAATTTACCAGTGAAAACCCTTCTTCCTATCCCTCTATCAGACTATCAGGAAATACAGGCGTAACCGCTATTACCTTGAACTGCGTTTAAAACTAGTTATTGATTTCAATGATAGTTTATACAAAGTAGTTAACAAGAACCTGATAACACAACGGGTAATATCTTGTAAAGCAGAATACACGAAAACAAAGTAACAAGCATGAGCTGTGGAAGTATGGACGTTTTACCATTGATGTAGTGTTGTCCAATCACTTTTTACCTCTTCGTAAACCCAGGTTTACTACAAAATCAAGAAAAATCTTTATCCGTGATAAATACCCGCCGAACCCTTTTCGAATAGTTCTTTTTATAAAATAACCTTGGCCATATTGTTGAAATGTTGCCTCCCCGTTTCAGCTGTGGATCCGTTTTCTCTCCCACTAAAGAGTTTATGAACTCATTCTAGGCATTGGCTGAACTATTCCAGGGCAACATTTCAACAAGTTGGGCAAGCGTAAAGACATTTTATAAAATCTACTATTACTTTGCTAAACAACGCAGCGGAAACGGGATTACAATTAGGGTTAGGTTTAATTTTTAATATTTCTTCTCCAGATTTTTATATCAATGGATAGCCCTCCTTTCATATTATAACTGGCATTAATCTGATTATGATCTACATTTTAAATAAATATGGTTTGAATATCAGACTTGAAATTAAATTTAGTGTCTATCGATCTATTTTTAAATTTGGTTAACGGTAATAATCGATCTACTATAACCACCGGCACTCAAATTAATTTATCATTACACTTTTAATATTAAAATATTATTAATTTCAATCACTTTCCATATTCATATTTGATTAAACACTAATTGTAGTATCATTGACGTTAATTTCATTAAAAAAATTATTTATTTCAATCACTTTTCCTATTGAGTACATTCGTGGATCTTAAAATATCATTTTGCGCGTGAAAATACGCCATCATGTTAGGGTATAAAAGCAGGTAAATATGCCTGCTATACCTCACAATGTAAAGGTACTGTCACGCGCAAGGAAAATTCGAAAAATCCGGTCGAAAAATATAAGACATCGGTATTGCCATTTGTTTTAGCTTTTTTCGTATTTGAACATAACTATGGCTTTTTTTGGTTATTTTAAATAATAAACATAGTTTTTAGTGGAATAGATATTTTTTCTGTAATTTTATTAGAAATTAAAAGCAATTTCTAATGTTTTAGGGCGTAGTCACGACTATAGCTTAATTCTGTTTCGTCGGGTACTCCACCGCACTGTAAATATGATCTTTTCCGACTTTAAGAATTCTGGCAAGTAATTGACCGATTTTGTAATGACGTTTTAGCGCGCGACACTACAGGTACATGTCTTGGGCACACAGCCTTCTTTGCGTGCTTTTTTGACCATAACATGTAGAGGTATTTTCACGCGCAAAATGAATTTTAAAAGCCGTCAATTGCGTAAAAATGACAATAATACAATTTTAAAATAAATAAGTTTGAATTCCCCGCCTTAAATAAACTATCTTAAAAAAAATATTCCGCTAGGGGCTCTCAACTCCAGACTTGGATATAGTGATATTTTTAACGGGGGCCCTACGGTCTCCCGGCCTCCCTTAAGTTTATTTTTATTGAGGGCCACTGACCTAGAGGGGTTGAAATGGGGGGAAAATTTTAAAAATAGGGAGGGAAAATAGGAGAATTGATATTGGTTACGTTACTTAAGCAAACATTTATTGACTTTAATACGTTAACTTTAAAGCTAGATGTCGCTCTTGACTACGGTAGGCAAACAGCGTTTCTGAGACGGCTTAAAAAAATATTTTCCATAAATTGTATTTATAGATATTTTTATTAAGTTGGGTTGCCACAATCCCCTTTCGAATGGTTTATTTTAAGGGTCCCCTGATTTTTTTAAGAGCCATTGGTCCCAGGACTACCGCTATTTCCAAGTCTGCGCAACTCATACAGATCGTAGGTTAACATTATAGATATAAGCAAGGGCGTATCCAGGATTTTATTTCAGGGGGGGATTGAGGGAAAATTACAAGGGGGGGGTGCTGACGGAAGTTTCACTGATTTTTATTGGGCACCACCCCCCCGTCATCAGCATTTCGGGGGGGGGGTCAAACCCCCCCCTTAAATACGCCATTGGATATAAGAAATGTATATAAAGGTCACCTAGCAGACACCGAGGCAGGCACGTGACCAAGAGCGCTAGCTCTCTTAGCATTTTAGTAGTAAGTGTTTGACCTTTCCGCAGGCCGTAGTCTTTAGACACCATCTGTTGGTGACTTTTAGTATATTTTTAAGCAGGAGACAATGGCTCTCGCGGCGATAGCACGAGCTTTCTTACCGATAGATAGCGCCTTATAAGGATAGCCTGCAGAAATTACCCGTTTCTGCTAGCTGTCACCTCCGTATTCACTCCATTTGAAATATTTTATCTAGACCTTTCTATACGTTTCCTATATCTATGGTTAACATAGAAACTTCAACGAATGGGTTGGCCGCTATAGCGCGAACAGCGCGTGTTCAAAGTTGGTCGTGCCATTAGTAGCGCAGTTGGAAGTGTCGTAATTTACGTCATATCCCGTCAACAAGGTTTCGTGAAAGAAAATGCTTTCATGGTATACTTATGAGTGATTAGGTTACGTATGAAGAACTACGAAAACCTATACGTGCTTAAGGGCAGCAAGGAAGATTCTGTTAAGTGATTTATGACTTTGAACTTATAGTGTCGGAGACGATACGTCTGAAATTACGATAACAGTGATACGTTTGGGAATATCTAAAGAGGTTCTAAAAGCGATCTAAGGCCGTCTAAGCTGCGAGAGAAGCTTAGTCGTGAAAGCAGAGCCGCTGTACAAAGGTAAAAGGATGTCTTTACCCTTTTGATCAATTTTATAATTTCTTTCATTTTAAGGGTTTCGTTAAATTATTTGCTTTGTAATTTAAGTTAAAAGTTTATGCAAATCAGACTTTTTCAATCTAATAGACTATAAAAAGAATTTAGATTATTTTAACCACTCGCGCAAAAGTCGTTAAAAATGAAAACTAGTTATATTTTTAGAAATTCTTTTACTAAGATATATTTATTTCTACTTAGGGGTAATGATTATGTTGAGACCATTTTTAGCGTAGCTCTCAATCAACCACATGACCGAAAAGTAAGCTCCTCCTAAAATAATATCTCCTCCTAAAATAATATCTCATGGGTTTCTTAAAATTTAACGTCTTCAGACGTGATTGAAGCTTGAAGAAATCACCAAGTAGTAATGTTTCCGGGTTCCCGGACCTGCAAATTACTGTTTATTTGGTGCTTGTGGAAATAATGGAAACTTTTCACCTGTTCGGTATGCAACAAGTGTTTCCTTTTTACCAGGTAGCTTTTTTTTTTGACATATTAAGGCTTAAAGCAAGTGGCGGCTCGACGTGAAGTAGCTCTTTTTTCAATATATGTCGCTAGCGTCGAAATAAAAAAGGCGGTACTTATAAGTACCCCTCGCGTTGATTGGATCGTTTGTAAATTGGTCAATAACATAAAGTACAGCAATGATAAACAATATTTTTACATGGCATATATAATTTAGTTGAAAGCCCACTAAATAGAGTACAAGTTGTCCAACTATAATACTCTGCAATGGCTCTCTGACGAACATATCATTTGGCTATCTTAAATTTTAGCTTCCTCTGCCATTTATAGCACCACGTTCTCAGTAGGGGAAGAATGAGAGTGATGTATGTCTGATGGTATTTACTTTAAGTATTTTTAATCCGTTCGGTCTAATAGTAGATTACGCACCTATAATCCATGATGTTTTCATTTAAATTCAAATTATAACGAATTGAAAGTTTGAAGAAAATATTAATTTAGTTTGTAAATGAAATCCTTTTATAGTACTCTGAAGGGCTCTTAATACGTTTTGAACTTCCAAAATAAATTAATGTACTAAGTTACGTTTAAAAGAACCTTTTGTAACAATTCCAATATGTAAATATAGGTATAAGGATTGAAAAAATACTTAATTATCCACTCTAAAGTCCATTTTTCAGGTATTAGTAAGTATTTCATACAAACTAACTTCTAAGTTTGAAAAAAAAAATATGGATTTAGTTCGTAAATAAAATCCTTTTAAAGTACTTTGAAGGACTCTTTATACGTTTTGAACGTTTTGAACTTCTAAAATAAATTAATGTACTAAGTTACGTTTAAAAGAACTTTTTGTAACAATTCCAATATATATATAAAAAAAACCGTGATAAATAGTAAAACCCACTTATTTTTCAATAAATACATTTGAGATACACAAATTAATTAAATAAAAGTATTTAAATAAGAATTGCTTCACTAAATTATGCATTTGTACTTTAAATAATACCTGAATTTGAAATTATATTAGAATAATTATATTGTTAAACTTCTTTCATTTTTAAAAATGTAGTAGAAAATGAAAGATATTTTAATTAAAACATTTCTTAATTTCTTTATTACCTAAAAATATTTACAATATTTACAAATTTTTATATTGTTTAACTTCTTTCATTTTTAAAAATGTAATTGCTTGACTTAAATAAAGCGTGAAAATTATTAGTTTCAAATGATATTTACAAATCTTATCAACTCTAAAGTCCATTTTTCATCTATTAGTAAGTATTTCATACAAACTAACTTCTAAAATATGGATTTAGTTCGTAAATAAAATCCTTTTAAAGTACTTTGAAGGACTCTTTATACGTTTTGAACTTGAATAAAATTAAAAACAATAATCTAAGATACCCTTTAAAGTTAAATTCCTTTAGAGTTTATCAGTAAAACCACTTACTTGAAGTATTTTTAATCCGTTCGGTCTAATAGTAGATTACGCACCTATAATCCATGATGTTTTCATTTAAATTCAAATTATAATGAATTGAAAGTTTGAAGAAAATATTAATTTAGTTTGTAAATGAAATCCTTTTATAGTACTCTGAAGGGCTCTTAATACGTTTTGAACTTTCAAAATAAATTAATGTACTAAGTTAAGTTTAAAAGAACCTTTTGTAAAAATTCCAATATGTAAATATAGGTATAAGGATTGAAAAAATACTAAATTATCCACTCTAAAATCCATTTTTCAGGTATTAGTAAGTATTTCATACAAACTAACTTCTAAGTTTCAAAAAAAATATGGATTTAGTTCGTAAATAAAATCATTTAAAGTACTTTGAAGGACTCTTTATACGTTTTGAACGTTTTGAACTTCTAAAATAAATTAATGTACTAAGTTACGTTTAAAAGAACCTTTTGTAACAATTCCAATATGTAAATATAGGTATAAGGATTGAAAAAATACTTAAAGTAAGTGGTTTTACTGATAAACTCTAAAGGAATTTAACTTTAAAAGGTATCTTAGATTATTGTTTTTAATTTTATTCAAATTATAACGAATTGAACGGTTAGTCTACGCTTTTCTAACTTTGGTATCAGCGGCCAATGTACCAGTCAATACTTAAGTAACTACTAACTACAATTAAAATCAAAAGAATCTGCTATATTTTTCATGCTTTAAAAACAATTCATTAAAATCTCGAGTTTTTAAATATATGTAAAACACGAAGGAGCAGATCTTTTATTACAAATTTTCCAAAATTATATTTAATTTAGTTTATAATAATATAGGGAACTTAAAAATTAAAAAACGAAAAATCAAAAAAGTTACTTCAACCTTTCTCCCAGTTATTTGTTTCGTTTTAAACTTGGTTTACGTTTTAGTTTTACTTTGCTATTCTAGAAAATTCCAAAATTCCTTTAGAGTTTATCAGTAAAACCACTTACTTTAAGTATTTTTTTAATCCGTTCGGTCTAATAGTAGATTACGCACCCCTATAATCTATGATGTTAAATTAACATTACCGAAATTGCATTCATGCGGTATCGTATTTACGAATACCACAGGCATATATACCATTCACTTTCATATATATTCCCATACCAATCAAAAATACCATCCTACCGCGCCGAAAATCGTGTTTTGCCCATGATTGTATAATTAAAATAATTTAAGTAACGTTTCCGAAATTGCATTCATGTGGTATCGTATTAGAAATCGTATTTACGAATACCACAGGCTTATATACCATCCACTTTCATATATATTTCCATACCATCAAAAATACCATTAAACCATCGAAAATACCATCATACCATCAAAAAATACCATCAGACATACATCACTCTCATTGTTCCCCTACTGTTCTCCAGTTCGAAGAATTTGATATATTCATGGCCATCTCTCATAACAGGGGCCTTTTCATAATACAGGTGGTAATGATAGAGCCGCCACTTGCTTTAAGCCCCTATTCGATTATGATGGCCGCGAATAGTCTCAACATAGTCCTTGTCCCTAAAAGTAAATAAACATATTCTTGCTTTTAGCAAAAACGGTTAATTTTAAGATGAAAAACAGATTTATGATTCTTAAATTGAATACATTGTAAATCGAATAATCGCCTATTATCAGTAGTGCCCAGCTTGTTTTAACGTAACTAGCTCCCTATAGCGTGAAATTAGGCGATTCACCCTCTCTCTATGTGTAAATTAATATTCCATTGAAATTAAAACTGTTCCTTCGAAACTTCGTGTAAATTTTTATATAACAAATAAATAATTCTGGAAAAATACCTAGCACTCCATTTTGGCCGCATAAGAAAGAAAGCACGAATGACGTCCTATGACGTCACAGTGTTATTTATCTATAAACTGAAAATTATAAACGTAATGGAGGAAAAAACGTTGGATATTGGCTCGGGAAATTTCGAAGTACTGGTTCTCCACTCTGAGAGAATGTACTACTAAATATTTTAGGGATGATTATTAGAATAAACAAGACACTTCGGACAATATGCCTTCTAGGCGAAAATGCAAATTAAGACTAGCAAACAGAGACTCAGAGTGTAAAATATGAAGATTTTCGATGATGGATCAACGATTTTCACGTTTCTTCCCGCTAAGAACGCTGTTGATGAAGATTCCGTAGGAGCCCCTAATCCCACCGCTTTATGCAAAGTTTGGTCGTGTGTGCCTTTTACGCGGGCATTCCTTCTATCTTAGTAGAAAATTCAAGTGAACAACTTGAAACGTAAAATCGGGAAAATTCCCATCGTATAATACCATGAATTTATTCATTTTAAAATGAATAAATTCGTGATAAAAGTCATAAAACTGAAAAGCCGATTTGTCTGAGTGGGAAATGGAGATTTAAAATTAAATTGTTGCACCCTTACAATTACTACCGGGTTGCCACAACATTTCTGATCAAAATTTTTCCTGACTGTTTTTCTACATTTTAAGAACAAAATTATTCTTCCGTTTTAACTTTATATTTTACTTCTATACTTCCATCAGAGCATAATTAATATGGGTATCTTTTACCCATTATGCAATATTCGATTAAAATGGACAACCATCTATATTGAAATCTAATCCTTTTTTCAAGACCTTTTTTATGTAAGAGAAAAGTTAAGATACTTAAATGAAAACTATAAACCAAAAATTAATTACACCGTCGATAATTTCAACTTAATAGATTGCAGAAAATACTTATAAATTTCCATGACAAAGGTAAATTTAACGATATTTTAAAAGACGAAACGTGCTGTCTGGAATTTTACAGCTAATGGAGGAAACTGGTAAGAATGACGTTCTTCGGAGCGACGTCGGAGATGTGCTCGGGGAATTCCGGAAGTGGCAGATTCTCTATTTCGCGTCCGTGGTGTATGTCTACGGGGTGACTTCCTTCCCGTCACTTGGCCTCATATTCTTGGCCCCACCCGTCGACTACGCGTGCGACGACGACCTTACGAGATTGTCATACAACAAAAGCGTCGTTTTTCCAGATGAATGCGTTCATTGTACCACATGGTCATTCAACAGGACTTTCTTTCAGCGCACGTTTACTGAAGAGGTAATTCAATATTTGAAAAGAAAGTGAATCCATAGTTTTCCACGACCAGAGCCACAGTCACAGGACAGTTAAACTATTAAACTAGTTACTTACCTATTTAAGGCTTTTTCCGAAATCGTATGAACAAAGCGAGTTGCTAGATGACTTGGGCCGAGCGTGGTGCTTTGGGTACTAGCCTAGCTGATTATTATTAAGACCTTGCAGAGGGGGGCAGGGGGGGGCAAAATCCTCGGGGCCCGGGTGAAAATGGCCCACGAGGGGGGGGCCCGTAGCTGTAGGGCCCATCGAAGAAACTCAAGGGGGGGGGTGCAAATCAAGATAACTTGGGAGAAGTTTTCAGGGCTCAAGGGGGGGGGGTGCAAATCAAAGGGGCCCGCCAGTAAGTTTATCCCCGGGCCCCAGGATACCTCTGCACGTGGTTTGCTGCTCGTTTATGTGAAGCAGCCCGCCGTAGAAGGTTTGGCGCGTAAAGTATTTTCTTACTGCTCAAGCGGTAAAGCAAGGTACATGGAGAAGAACAAATCTATTGGACAATGCTACAGCAATGGTAAAAAATCGCATAAGTCCACGCTTACTAATTCGTTGTCGTTTATTCCACATAATAAAAAATAACAAGCATGCCCTACTGACTAATACCAGCTGTTATCTAGGCTCGAGTTAACTACTTTGAATAAACTAGCATCAAAACCAGTAGTATGGTCTTAAAGTGGTTAAGCCTTTTAGTCGGTCGTGTGATTCTAGGTAATTAAAACCTAGTTATTACAGATATAACACTAGCCTGCAGCAGCTATCTTTTGTTATAATCCAAGACACACAGAAGAGGCTAAACGATACTACACCAATGGTAAAAAGGCCATACGACTGCTGCAGTCCATGATTACTATTATGAAGAGTTGTTAATTTTCCGGAAAAATAAAACAATTTAAAACATATATTACTTTTTAAGGGTTTTTATTTTAGACTAGTCTAGACGTCTAGTTTTACTTTTGGATTCGACAAAATGAGGTGAAATTTAAATTTGACACGGAAAATTTTCCGACTTACAACTCTACTAATACGCGTGCACGTTGCTTTAATTAAATAGAGTAGCAGGTGATTATGAAAAATGCTAGCTCCTTTGAAATAATTAACATCGAAATCGTTTTCAATAGCTAGTTTTGTATGCAGTATTGAGACGTTTTAGCCGTAATATGTGACCGTAGCTTTAGTTTGGGTTGGATCCGCAACTCAATTTGTGAACTCCATGACTGAATCAATATGTATTCTGCATTATTAAAATAAAAATATTTTATGTTTTTTCTCTTAGTATAATTTGGTATGCAATAGAAAATACTTGTTGTCTTTGGCCAACAGCCTTCACCATCTGGGTTACGTTCTCAGTTCATTGTTTCTAGGCCATCTAGCTGATAGGTACGTGAATATTTACGATTCGAAGTATCGAGTTACGATTAACTATGATGAAATTCATGGCTATATACTCGGTTTGGATCACGTTCTCTCCATTAATAAGGAATAATCGATGGAAGCCTTATCACTAAAGCGTGAATTCCACTTTCAGATTTGGGCGACGGCCAATCATCCTGTCTGCGATGGTTTGCGGTATCAGCGCTTCCCTTTTGACTCTGTTTGCGCCTACGTTCGAATACGTCTTAGTTGGTAACCTTTTCTATGGATTTTCCGCAAGTGCCCTCTCAACAGTGGGATTTGTGCTTCGTACGTTATGACACAACGCAGCCTAATGATAAATACCGAATTAGCCTTTTCATTTTACATAGAGCCACGTAGCGGCCTACATGAGAATTTCATAAATATCGGGATTTTAGACTGCTAAGCAGGCGATAAATTTAAAAAGAGTTTTCTAAGCAGGTGAAAATCCAGTAGTTTATGAGTTTCTCGAATTGGATCTATGTGCACTGAAAAGGTTGATTGTCAAACGGAATACCGATTACCTCTGTTTGCACGCCGTGGACATCATAAAACGAATATTGGAGCAGCTCCTCTAATCGGCTAATTTAGTTTAAAACGGTAGAGTTAAAATTTGTCACCACGGGGCCTGGATGTCATCATAGAAAATCGTTGTTTCGTTTGACAGAATAGACCATTCTAAAAATTCCAATCCAAACCTGACGAACCTTTCATGCATTTTATTTTAAAGCGCGAGAACAGAGTATATTTCAAAATATAGAAAAATTATAAATAAAATATTTATGCAGTCCAAGAAATAGCGTTAATTCGCCGTTTTGCCAGATCAGTGTGATAATAACAAGCCTATCTTGTTCATGGTAAAATCTGGCTAAATACTAGTCCCTTCGTACACCTGCAGAAGAATTTATTGAATGATCTATTAGGTTAAAGCATATGTCTAAAACATTTTTCCATAAGTGCATGAAGGATTTTTAGAGTAAATATCTTACTGATAGCTATTCACGAAGAGACGTTATCAGTTAAATAAAATCGCCCTCTAACGAGGTGATCTCAAAGGCTCTGAGGTCTACACGAAAGCTGACTGGGTAAATGTTTGCATGTGCAGAATAGCGAGTGTCATACTTATGGAAGAATATGAAAAACGTATGGTTAAATAAAAGCGGTACTGTCAAACACAGAAATGTTAATGCAGTTAATTCCAGTAATGGAAATAACTGGAATTCAATACAGGGCTGTGGTTGGTATAGCGGTTGAGTTTGGATGGGTCACGTGTTACATCGCATTACCTGGTCTTTCGTGGCTAATTAGAGATTCAACCTACTTGCAAGGACTTTTCACCCTTTCTTACTGCCTTCTGCTGGGTCTTATCTTGTGAGTTAATAAGTGGTCACTAGTCATTTACGTTCGATACTTGAACCACTTCCATGACCTCTCGTACAGCACAGTTCCGGAATCTCCTCGATGGCTCTTACTTAAAAACAGAACCGAAGAAGCCACGAGCGTCATGGAAAGCGCCCTGAAAATGAACGGAATGTCGACCAAAAATTTGGAAGAGGTGGTCTCGAAACTTTCGTCCGCAATTCGAGTAAGTTATTGTTGCGGTTTCACGGTAGTTTAAAGTGCTTGCGGACCAGTTACTGAAAGTTCCACAAAAGTGGTGGGGGGAAAACTACGCAGCAAAATCTGGTAAACATTACCGTGACACTGCGGGAAGGGGAAACTGTGTCATGATTTGGTTCAACAATGCCAAAGGCACAAGCTAAAGTGTCACGGTGCAGTTCAGGCCGGTTCTGATAAGTGGTTTAACCCACGACACTTTAGTTGCCTACTTCCAGGGGCTAGTAGGCCACACTTTGAAGCTCTCTGGCGCTCTTTTAACTCATCGTAGGGAAAAAAAGAGGCATACTTTTCAACTCACCCCATTCATCTCCTTATAATGTTTGCATAACCTTTTGAAACATCCTGTATATGTCCAATATAAAAAAACTATTTAGATCAGTGAGGGGTTCAAACTATATGAAATACCTCTCGGGGTTAAGAAACTCACCGGCAAAGTATGCCAACTGTGCTGGCAATATCTGGTTGGGAAACTGTAGCAAAGAAGTAAGACCCCAAAGTCCCCAATGGCTTAACGGTAGAGTGTGTTGTTAGGTAAAACGTCTTCGTCACCGTCCAGTTTCTGATATGCCAAGTCTTTAGGTGTCTTTGAGGGTTTTTCGTCTTGAAGATTAAAGTCTTCGAGCATGTGGCAGATCTTTGTACACTGTTAAGCCAAGAGAGAACCATGAGCCGTGTGTGCTATTTGAACTCCGAGGTAATATGAAACTTCCCCCAGGTCTTTAATCTCGAATTGAGTGCAATGGAGTCGATTACGTCGTTGGACTGATTAGATTCTTTATGTTAACGACTTACTTGTAAGTCCAAGACTTATCTGTTTCCTGCGTGCTATAAAAGCATGGGTCGACCTTGATTGTGGAAAAACGTTCGTTGAGTAGAACTTCGTTTTCCTTTTTATTCCAGGCTCTGGCTAATTTCTTCAAACCAGAAATGCTGTGTTTAAGCCTGCAAACTTTATTTTTGTGGTTAGTTTGGATGAATACTGGCGGTTGTTCCATGTACAACTCTTCATCCAAGTCTCCATAGAAGAAAGCGGTTTCTATGTCGAAGTGGCGGACTTGCTGGACTTGCTGTTTCTTGGCTGCATAGTAGGACTTGGACAGTGACGTACTTCACCACGGCGACAAACGTGTCATCGTAGTCTTCACAATATTTCAGTGCAAAGCCTTTAGAGACGAGACGTGCTTTGTTATTCTGGATCTTCCCGTCTTGATCATATTTCGCCTTGAAGACCCACTTACATCCGATTGGCTTTCTGTTTGCCGGTAGCTCCGCAAGTTTCCACGTCTTCTGTTCACGTAAGGATGGAATTTAATCTTCTACTGTTTGAACCCATTTGGTTTTTTAACGGTTACGTAGATTGATGCCTTCGTACCAGCTTGCAGCTGTACTTGCTTGGTAGATTAGTCGTTTTGGTGGAATGCCTTGATTTGTTCGACCTGAACGTCTTGGTCTTTCATCGGCTTCCGGTTTCTCGGATCCAGTGTCGTGTCGAGTTCTGCAATCATGTCGGGCTTGTATTCATTCATTTATAGAATGTAACCCTTTCTGAACGTAATCCAGAGTTCAGCTTTTTCAAATCGGATCTGACTTCGTCGAATCGGACGTTCCTGCTCAAGATTATCTGGTTGGTGGTCGGATCCATGATACGGTAGCCTTTGGTAGCTGTTTTGAGGATCCCCTCAATGACCTTATCACTCCACTTTGTTCATCTCGATTTACGAGCTTGAGTGAAAGCCCTGCTGCCGAATACCTGGAAATGTTGTATTTTAGGTTTCCAAAACAGGCAACACCTCCAGACGACTTGGTAGAATATTCTAAAGGTAAATAGCCGTGTTTTTCGCTAATTGGGTTTCCAGTAGCATGCACTTAGCCATCTTGATACGTGACCTTCTCTTGCGTTCGGCCACCCTATATTGTTCCGGGGTATACGGAACAGGTAGATGCTGCTCGATGCTTTCCTTTCTGAGGTACTCCTTGACATATACTTGCCACCATTATCGGAACAAATTTTACTTGGTTTTCTATTAAAATTGGTGGAGACCAAGGCTACGTATTCCCTGAGTTTTTACAGGACTTCACTTTTACTCTTGATCAATTACGTGTGAGTGAACCGTGAGTAGTCGTCGATACAAGTCAGTTAATATCGACATCCGCTGAAAGTGGCTTGTCGCATCGGGCCTCAGACATCAGTATGGATCAGATCTAATAGTTGAGAATGGCTGTGATGGCATTTTTCCCTTTATACAGCATTCGCAGAAAATCCTCTGTTTGCATTGACGTAGCTGTATTCCCACCGCCTTGACTCTATCATGAAGCTTCTTGATAGCCTTTTGTTGTCGATGGCCGAATCGTCTGTGCCACAAGTGAGGGCAATCGTCATATTTCTCGTCCATCATTACGGTATTCGAACTTTCTTTACATTTAAGCCTGTACAGCCAGCCAACCATTTCCACAACCACTTTAAGTGGTCGGCCTTCATATATACTACAGGTATTTCCTTGAAAGACGACTTTATAGACAGACAGAAGATTTCCTCCGAGCTTGGACACATTATTATTATCATTGAAAGGGTTGGCAAGCCGCGCACTTCGACCCTAGGTCCATTGTGCAACCCCCAACCTATGACTTTAAGTAAAAAGTCCTAATTCCAACACAAAGCTAAGAATCCAACCGGTGCATACCGAGATGCTCAAACCTTTGAGCAGCAAAGGATGCGAGAGGCAGTTTCCTCTTCAGCTAAGCAAGCCCTACAAATTGGGTCACCACTGACTCCAATAAGATTTAAGTGTCTGTTTAGTTGGAAATGGCCTGTAAGTATAGGCCAGTGACCAATCTTATGTTATTCTTAGAGAGTGAGAGTAACTCTTTTGCTCTCTGCCTAAAAGGGCATGGGTTAAACTCTTTGGCCTGCCTTTGATGGGTAGAGCAGGTTCCGGCCCACTGAACTCAGCCTTTGCACCCTCACTAGCCGAGGCGTCAGCTTTTTCGTTCCCGTGATGCCCTTTATGACCAGGGATACAATAACATTGAGTTTTATTGTGCTAAGAACCAGTTTAGAGGTGATACTATACTGGTTAAGAGCATTAAGAGCGGCCTGACTATCCGAATAGCTTTGGATAACCTTCCCGCGATGCTTCTTCTTCAGGCAATAGTTGACGCAGAAGCCGATAGCCGAAATTTCTGCTTGGAAAACGGTAGCGTATTCCCCAAGGCTTTCGTAAAAAGCTATAGTTACTAGTAAGGCGGTACATCCCCGCGCCTGTACCAGAATTGGTCTATTTTATAATAATAATCAGCTTACTTTCTTGTTTACAATGCTGCTTCTTGGATTTTTCCTGCTTCAGTTTGGTTTTTAGAGAAAGGCAATCTTTCTGGTAATGTCCAGTTTTTCCGCAATAGTGACATCCGGTAGACGATCCTCCGTTTGCAGTCTTTGATTGACCATTGCAAGTATAAAGAGCAGTTATATTCCGATTACTGTCTAGGAGCTCGGAACCTTCCTTACACCTATCGGACGTACTCTAGTGTTAAGTCTGCTTCAGAGTGCGGTGACAAGGTTCTCGTAAGACTGTCATACAAGCAACGTATCCTTAATATTTTCACCTATGCCACGTAAACGCTCCACAACGTTCATCATTGCAGTGATATGTTGTTTCATGGTCTGTTCTGGCCGTCTCTGAACCTCATCTTGTGTATGCTTCTTAGAATAAAGAGTTAACTTGAGATGGTCGACTGTTCATGGAGTTGCTTGAGGGTAAGCCACATCGCTCGAGTGTTGGTACTGTTCACGATATGAATGAGCTGATCATCTACTAGTGATAATGCAATTGCTACTTGTGCTTGACGATCACTTTTGTCCCAGTCAGTAGGTACGTCTTGTACCGGCTTTTGTTGATCAACTACTTGCCATAGATCGTCCCTGGTTAGTATCATCTTCAATTTGAATTTCCACAGCTGGTAATTTGAATCATTCAACTTGGTGATGGTAAACTTCATATCAGCAGTCGTAGCCATGACGTCTGAGATGGAGGGGTCTAGGCGCCACTGGAATACGTTATCGTAGAAACGAATTACTCTGGAAGACTTCAGAGGGGACTGTTACTTCAGTTATCTGGGCCCACAAACTGTTGGAAAACATAAGAATACGGTAAAATAGTTTAGATCAAGAGGAAACCTATAACGAAACACGCTTATTGGTGGTTAAATATATAATACACAATGTACCGAGTATAACGACAGTATATCTACCCAATATAAAACAATTTAGGCGCGAATAGTTTTGGTTTACAATAATGTTTAGAGAGGAGGCGTCGCTTATCTCCAACCATATCTTCACTGTTGGATGACAAACGGTTTTTTCTTGCAGGCAACCGATGAATCTATTAAATCCAACAGTATTATAGATTTATTTAAAAGTCCGTCGATGAGGAGAAGAACGGTTATCTTATACGGTTATTGGTAATACCACGTCTTTGTTTCGCAGTCAATAAGTTTAACACCACGCTAGCTAATTTCTTAAATTAAATTCTGTTTTTAAGGTTTGTGAATGGGTTGGTGTATTATGGTATATCGCAAAACGCTGATATCTTTGGCTCCAACTATTACCTCAACTTCTTCCTGTTTGGAGTCGTGGAATACCCAGCTTACGCTATTTTCGCAACCCTAGCTAGGAGTAGCGGGCGAAAATGGCCTCTAGGGATGATTATGGCGTCAGCCGGCGTTTTTTGCGTCTTGGTAGGACTCGTACCCAGCCGTAAGTTTTTCTAAGCCTCGTATTTCCCACGACTGATGTCTAAATCCTTTAATAGGATTTCACTGGTTAGTGGTGACTTTAACCGTCCTTGGAAAGTTCTGCATAGCGTCCTCATTCGCTTTGGTTTATCCTTACACTACGGAAGCATTTCCAACAGCAGTCAGAAACATCGGAGTTGGATCTTGTTCCACATTCTCTCGACTTGCCGCCATGATAGCTCCATTCGCCAAAGAAATGGTTATTTAATGCTTATTTTATGACGTCAAATAAGCGGAAACGGTTTTTATATGGCTGCGTCAAGGTGCTTAGAATGATTGGATTTTTCAAACGCCAAATTAGCTAAAGCGTAAACCTTGGTTTCCTCTAGCGCGCGTAGCGGTGTGTCACTCAACTTTGGGAAGCACCAACGTTTTGACGCACGTAAATATAATGACGAGCGCTAGTAGAAACCAAGCATTAGTTGTATGAGTAAGTTAAATTACTTAGAATAATTGGCTTTCTTATTGCATCACATTAGTTAATGTATATCTTATCAAACTAACCTTTTCAGCAGTCAACATAGATGTTCATAATCTGAAGTATTTTCGTCTGCAAAGCAGACAATTTGCTTTTGTAAAATACAAAGTAAAAACTAAGCCGTATCACGCCAAATTGGCAACAGTGTTATTCTTGTCAAGCCAAATTAGCCTTTTCAGTTTTCGTAGTGCTGCTTAGTGGCTGATGTGAGAACTTCATAAGGTACTAGATTTTTGTCTATAAAGCAGACGATAAATTACAAGGCGTCTGCTAAGCAGATAAAAATCCAGCATTTTATGAGCTCCTCACCATAGCTTTTCCGTGACTTTATGTAAACTAAAAAGGCCCAATTAGCTAAAGCGTTGTTGATATATGTGGTGAAGTTGCTTATAATTATTGACTTTCTTATCACGTCAAATTAACTAAAGCTTTGGTGATATGGGTGCGTAAAGTTGCTTAGAATGTTTGGCTTTCTTGTCACGCCAAATTACCTCTAGGAGCTTAGGAGGATGAGAGAAGCTAAACCGTTTATAATATGGGTGCGTCAAGTTTTTTAAAAAGATTGGCTTTCTTGTAAGAGTAGTAAAACGTATTTGGTAATGTCCGACGCATTTACAAGCAACCAAGGGTTTGACACGAAACAAATAGCTTTGCGATTACTGCAACGATTATGGAAAGTTCCACCCCAAAAATTACTTTTCACGCGATTATTGAAATCCGTTGTTCTTCGCCGATTGATCCATCATCTTCCAAGATGGCAGAGTTTTGCAAAGTGGCAGACTAGGAGAGAATGCTAAACGTGAGATGCAAATCAAGTTCTATGAAGATAAGTCTTTTTTCTGGGTCATAAAATATTTTGAGCTAGATTCAGTGGCGGTATAAGGGGGGGGCGGTCCGCCCCGGGTGCCAGGGTAGCTATGGGTGCCATTTGCCTATCAAAAAGTTCGGTAGGGTGGCGGGCCATAGCTAGGCAGGGGTACGCGAGGAGGCCGCCCCGCCGACGAAACATTGCCGCCCGGGGATCCAGCCATCTTAAGCCGCCCCTGGCTAGATTGCCTGTACTAGTTGTCAAAGTGCCATCCTGAAAATATTATTCTCATTGAAAGCCAGTGTTTTCAACCGATTTGACACATTTACGCTGCTATTTCATATATGAAGTGTAACAAGTTGTATTTGATTTTATTTTGGCATTGGCCAGGAAGGACTGATTGGTCTGCCGTGGGTGATGGCCATTTTGGGCGTCACGGGGATATTTTCAGGAGCTCTGGTGCACTGGCTCCCAGAGACACGAGGACAGACTCTGGCCGACACTCTGATCCAGGGCGAAAACATCGGACACAAAGATACACCCGTCGAAAATAAGGAGAACATCCAGTTTTTAAATTGTAAACGTGCAATAAATTAGTAATAACAGAAGTTACAAGATAACTATATTTATTTCCATTCACTGCTAATCTTGAAACATATACCATCGTGAAAATATGGATAATAAATATGTAAATATACCTCATAATTAACTGCCTCGAGCCTGAAAAAGTGCATGATCCATTTTAATGCTTTCGATGGATACTTCTCTCGTAAGAGATATCTTACATACTTCATAAACATGTTTTAACATTGTCGTTGTCTTGGTATTATAAACTCTTACAAGAGAAGGAGTAAATGTTAAGTCGTGATGCGGAGTTTACATCTCGCTCATTGGAAACTACCTCGAACCCGAGAATTGATATTATACTTCTGGTATTAAATATTTGATTTACATCGTCGCCTTGGAATTCCATTCTGGAATTTGCGGCTCGATAAGTGTGTCGGATAGTTGATAGTATAATTGGCGTCGTAGTTAAAACTATAAGCGGCTCTAGCTCTAAAAATAATAATGGCGACGACGCGAAGAGCTCGTTTGACCTTGGACGAATAATTACTGGACCCGAAACCAAATGGCGTGCTTGGTGCTTTTATGGCAGCGCCGCTTGTAGCGCCGTAGTGTCAAGCATTGGAAAGATTTCTATCCAAATACTAAACACGTGCCGAATATTAGCGGACGCCGTTAGGCCTAGCGTTCTTAGCTCGTCAATGCCGTCAAAGCTTACACTTTTATTTCCATTTTGACTTGGCGTTTTTAAATTTATAATCTATTTAAACCTTCACACAAACTATATATGCAAAAACATTAAAGCGAACTTCCTATTTAAATTAATTAAATAATTACCCTTTAATTTTTATTCCAATACAATTCTTACTGAATAATCTAAAGCCTATTAAAATTCCAAAAGTCTCACTTCTATTAAAAATAGCAGAGCAGACGACGGAATGCCGGTCATCTGGCATTTTTACGCACGTGTTTTGTATTTGGATAGAAATATTTCGCGAATGTCTCGGTAGGAGCGCTGACGGGCGATGCAAATTGTGGAACCCGGGATTTGGCTTTGGTTTCGAGTCCTGTAATTATTCGTACAAGGTTTGACTCAGTCTGAAGTATACTAATCATGTGTAATAATTGAAAAAAAGGCTCTTAATGAAAAGTTAAAGGAAAAGTCCAGGTTGGGTAAAACTTGGGTCTATTTGAAAGATCATGTTTATATATACTAAAAAATATCAGTCGCAAAATTGTACCTTTTTTAATGACGAGAAATTAATTTTTAAACGAGCTGCCATTTTCTTTCACCTTCCCTCCGCAGACCGCACGCGGAGGAAGCGCGCGCGGGGAACAGAGCGCTGTTAAAGCCTGTTATAGCGCGAACAGCGCGTGATTAAAGTCCTTAAACGTCACCCCGAAACAAAAAATGGCAGATCGCTTGGCGGTAAATTTCGCTCGTTTAAAAATTAATTTCTCGTCATTAAAAAAAGATACAATTTTACGACTGATATTTTTGAGTTTATTTAAACATGATCTTTCAAATAGACCCAAGTTTTACCAAACCTGGACTTTTCCTTTAAAACGCGGAACTGACACACTTACGTGAAACATAATTACATACTTATGGTATGTCTAAACGAAATGGACGCTAGATAAAAAGAAATGAGATTTTTAACCAGAGACGGCATTTCCGGATTTTTCAGGAGGGGGCAGAACTTGAGCTCCGTAAAACAGTTTTTTTTTAAAGGGCAAAAACGCCTCAAATTTAATAATTTTTGGATTTTTAATCGAAATAGTTATTGCATAATAGGCGCTTCAATAAAAAATCTTCAAGGATTTTGCCAAGAAGTAATATTTTCGAGAGCTAGGACCTGCAAGTCTCTGTTTATGTAGTGCTAGTTGAAATAATGGAAACCATTCAAAACGAAGATTTTAGTCAGTCCTACGCTACCAAATGCGGAGTTTTAGAATGCACGAGTTACTAGAAAATAGAAAATCACGCCATTGAACAAATTTGCCCGTAGACCAAAGAGATCGCTTTCAGTACATTGCCATCTTATTGGTTTCGTAGTCATTGGTGAGACTAGCTTGAAGTAGATGCTTAAAAAGGCACAAAGATAGGACTGACGCACTTTTTGGTCTTTTGATAAAGGTGATAACACCCCAGACTGAGAGGCGGGAATATTGAAAAACTAACTTTATGCGTTCAATGGGAGCAAAGTAGATAATCTCAGAAGTTTATAATATATATCTTACGAAAAACGATCCATCTAAACAATTGAGTTGGGAATATTATTCTAGAGATCCAATCAAATCTGCTCCCCGCGAAACAAGTTTTTGAAATTTATGAATTATTATTGACGAGTAAACGTTATCATATGGCCCGTGGCTCCATCCATTATTTTTGAAGAAAAAAAATCTTTTTGCCGGAAAACGCGTCTTATTTGAACGAACCATTGAGAGATAGACGGCGCCACGGGTAGAATGATAAAGTTTCTCGTCATTTGGGAGCAGACGGCAGTATTCTTATTTTTCGCGAAATACTGAAATCCGATGTTTTGATTGGACCTCTAGATTAATATAAATGTACAGAGGCGTGCCAACGTTTTTACGAGAGCGGGGTGAAAAACAATATTATCAGCACACACCTTGTTAAATAGGCTGCGTCCGAAAAACTTCCGAGAGATACAAAACAAAGGGTATCGCATTTTTAGTCAACCTGACAGGTTGACTAAACATGCGACTTACGACGTTAGTAAGAGTCCGTCCGTGGCAAATAAGTATCCTTAGTGAACTACAACTCTGCTAAAAGTCTGCTCTGGCACGGCCACCACCCTGGGAAAAAAGTAGCGAGGGCATAGCCCCTGTTGGGAATTAGAAGTGGGGGAAAGTTGCTCCCACTGCCCCAGTGGTTGGCACGCCCCTAAAAATGTAACCTGTACCTCCGCCGGTTCAAAGCCCTTTTCAATGGCCGCGAGATTTCCTCCGAACAGCGGATGTTTACACCATATTACAGCCCAAAATGTACCGCGTTTTACTCCTCCTGATAATGTTAAATGTACGGGTACATCCTAATTTAAAAATATTTACCTTATGTAATAGTTTTAGAAATACACTATGATGTATTTGGTCTCTGTACTATTTTTTCCGGAATGTTTTTGAAAAATTAACGGGAGCCTACGACGGTACATGATTCAAGTTAATAACATTAGTAGTATTGGAATACTTCCTTCGTTAGAGATATATGACGTACTTCTGATTTTATTAAGTGATTTATGTCTTTTAACTTTAGTGTCAGAGACGATCGTCTAAAATTACGATAACAGTGATACGTTCGGTCAAGTATGTATTCAGGTTAGCAGAGAATAAGCAGCCGAAATTACAGCTTCTATTTCATGATTAGCGGAAGATATTCGTGGTCTACGCGATGAGAGGGTCTGCGATTGTATTGGACTGTCTTCCCCTTATCAGGAGAGAAGGCGAAACCTACACGAGGAGCAACATTCTTTGTTAATCTGAATATATTCTTGGTTTGGTTACAGCAAAATAGGTTCAAAAAACGGTTTTGAAAAGGGCTCTGGTCTGTGTGAGAAGTCTGATCGTGAGAGAAAGCCTGCTGTAAAAGGGTAATACGATATTTCGGCATTTTCATCAATTTTCTAATAAATATATTTAATTATTCTCTATCAATCTAAAATTAACATGCTTAATTGCAAATATTTTGCTTAATAGTGTCTTCGTAAATTTAGTTTATGCAAATTAGACTTTATCCAGTTTTGCCAAGGCTAACCAAACTGAACATTTAACTACGTGAAACAACAACTTTGGGGAGGTTTATTTAAATAAACAAGATACTTCGGACGATAAGCATTCTAGGCGTAAATACAAATTAAAACTAGCAAACAGAGACTCACGAGTATTAAGATCTTCGATGGTGGATCAACGAATTTCTACCCGCTAGGATCGCTGTGACGTTTACGGTGAAGATTCTGTAGGAGCCCCTAATACTACCTCTGTGTGCAAAGTTTGGACACGTGTGCCTTTTACGTGGTCGTTCCTTCTAGCTTAGTAAAAGATTCAGATAAACAACTTACTGCGTAAAATTGGAAAAATTCCTACCATAGTATACTGAAGTGCAGATTTGTCTGTGCGAAATGGAGATTTTAAGTTAAGTAGTTGCAATACAATTACTACAGGGGTGCTGCAACATTTTCTGAATAAAATTCCTTACCTTTCTTGACTATTTTTATACATTTTCAGAAAAAAAATAGTCATCAGTTTTATATTGTTATCTTACTTCTATACTTGTATCAGAAGTTAATGAATTTACTTCAACTTGTCTTTTAGTATTCAGATTACAAAACCCATTAAAATGAAAACGTACTATATTGAAATAAATCCTTTTTTCTACCAAACCATTTTTGGTAAGAGGAAAGTTAAGGTTCTTAAAAAAAAACTGTAAACCAAAAATTATTTACACAGTCGAAAACAGAAAATTTCTACTCCGAGGTAGCATCTATGATCTAGTGTCTGCCACAATAAAATTAAAAGTCATAAGAACGTTTATTTTAAAATAAACTTATCAAAATATAAGCAAACGATATAAAAATTATATTAATCTTTGTAAGTATCAAATTTACCAATACGACGAATAAAACTAATAGCCGCCACCTATCTAGGTTTCAATGGCGTAGCGATTGTTTTCGATCGCAAATAGTTTTTAATTCTAGAAAATACTTAAAAATTTCCATGACAAAGGTAAATTTAACGATATTTTGAAAGACGAAACGTGCTGTCTGGAATTTTACAGCTAATGGAGGAAACTGGTAAGAATGACGTTCTTCGGAGCGACGTCGGAGATGTGCTCGGGGAATTCCGGAAGTGGCAGATTCTCTATTTCGCGTCCGTGGTGTATGTCTACGGGGTGACTTCCTTCCCGTCACTTGGCCTCATATTCTTGGCCCCACCCGTCGACTACACGTGCGACGACGACCTTACGAGATTGTCGTACAACAAAAGCGTCGTTTTTCCAGATGAATGCGTTCATTGTACCACATGGTCATTCAACAGGACTTTCTTTAAGCGCACGTTTACTGAAGAGGTAATACAGAATTAAATCGAAAGCGGATCCAGGGTCTCTACGACCAGATAGTTAACTAGTTACTTAGCGATTTCAGACACAGACTCCCAGTGTTATCAAATCTTGGAGAAGAGAAGTATTCTGGAGTGGAAAAGTCGGGCGCCACCTGCGGCTTTGTAAAATTCCCATCATGCACTTTTTGGTCGGACGTCATCAAGCCAGAATGATGGCAGATAAAGCTGACGTCCGACCAAAAACCGGGGTAGTCTGGGTAATTCTAACAGCAATAGGCGGGAAAGGACGTTCTTATTACCGCTATGGGATTTTCCACTCCAGAATACTTCTCTTCTCCAAGATCAAATGAATTGTGAAGATACTTTCTGTGGAAGCTCTTTACATCTGAAACCCAATATGCGAATTTGATAAAACCGGGGTACCGACTACGAAAACTTGTGCGTTTGGACATAACTATTTCCCTGATGGATGTTGTATTAAATCAAGCGACCTAGGAGCGTTTTTTATTTGTATATTAATTTAACAATGGTAGATGTAAAGAAATCGTACCTATTTCAAAGTACTAATTGGGATTCGGAACAAGTGATATAGTACTAATTAAAATTGCCCCCTAGAAAGTGCTTTTTTTTTCACGCAAAATTGCGAATAGAAGATACTACTGTCCAACCACTAGCATTTCGTTGTCGCGTAACCGGTTTTATCTCCAAATACATTTTGCAGATAAAAAGAACAGTTTTGGTGCTAAAAAAGGGTACGCGAATGTTAAGAACGTGATTGGGCGATACTAACGGAAAGGTTAATAGCCCATAGGATTAAAGACTATAGGCGTCTGACTAAAAATAGAAATGCTTCCCAATTTTCATTGTTCGAAAATCCTTACACAAGCCAAAGTAATTTTTTGAAACATATAGCAACTACTTCTTCGCCCTATACTCTTCTTTATCAAAAATATTAACATTCTATCCAGGCGAATACTAGCTGTGGTTTGAGACTCGTGTGAGGTACTTTGAATAAAGAAATACTGAAATCGTTTTCAATAGCTGATTTTAAACGCAATAATGAAGCAGAGGATTAGTTTTTACTGGATCCGCAAATGAATATATAAACTCGATCGTTTAGTATTCGTTAGCAATAATTCCTGGCGTTTCTTTTCTGTTAGTATAATTTGGTATGCAATAGAAAATACTTGTTGTCTTTGGCCAACAGCCTTCACCATCTGGGTTACGTTCTCAGTTCATTGTTTCTAGGCCATCTAGCTGATAGGTACGTTAATATTTACGATTCGAAGTATCGAGTTACGATTAACTATGATTACATTCATGGCTATATACTCGGTTTTGATCACGTTCTCTTCATTAATAAGGAATAATCGATGGAAGCCTTATCACTAAAGCGTGAATTCCACTTTCAGATTTGGGCGACGGCCAATCATCCTGTCCGCGATGGTTTGCGGTATCAGCGCTTCCCTTTTGACTCTCATTGCGCCTACGTTCGAATACGTCTTAGTTGGTAAACTTCTCTATGGGTTTTCTGAAAGTGGCCTTTCTACGGTGGTTTTTGTGCTTCGTACGTTAAGACACTAAGCAGCCTAAAAATTAAAATATGCAGAGCTGTCAAACGGAAAACCGACCATCTCCGTCGGTGGGCGAGTACACGTAGAATGAATGGCGATGCATCTTGTCTCCAATCGAGGTTACATATGTTGCAGCGCTATTATACGTAGTATATTTAGTCATATTTAGTGAAAAACGATGTGATAAAGTTTCTTCATTAGAGACGCCATCGTAGAAGATCGATGTTTCGTTTGACATTTAGGTTAAATTATAGGTCTATAACATTATTCCATAAGTACATGTATGTCGCTTTGGGAAATATTCTACTAGAGTGTTATTCAAAAAGCAGGCCAATATCAGTCGCATTTTTTTATAAACCTAGTTTACACGTGATGCCACTGACATAAACAAGATAGTAAATTAATTTTCGTAGTATGACTAGTGTCGTGGCTCGAATGATTTACTGGTAAGCACAGAGGTTATCTGATCTCTTTATCTGGATACCGGCTACCGCTGCTACTTCCTCGTTGTATTTCCCAAACTTTATCTCTGGCTACCACTGCTACCCTCTCATTGTGTTTCCCCAATATTATCTTTGGCTGCCTATGCTTCTCCCTCGTTGTATTTTCCCAACTTTATCTCAGGCTACCTATGCTACCCCTCGTTGTATTTTCCCAACTTTATCTCAGGCTACCTATGTTACTCCCTCGTTGTATTTTTCCAACTTTATCTCAGGCTTTCCTATGCTACCCCTCGTTGTATTTCCGTAACTTTATCTCAGGCTACCTATGCTACCCCTCGTTGTATTTCCGTAACTTTATCTCAGGCTACCTATGCTACCCCTCGTTGTATTTCCGTAACTTTATCTCAGGCTACCTATGCCACTTTCTCGTTTTATTTCCGTAACTTTATCTCAGGCTACCTATGCTTCCCCCTCGTTGTATTTCCGTAACTTTATCTCAGGCTACCTATGCTACCCCTCGTTGTATTTCCGTAACTTTATCTCAGGCTACCTATGCTACCCCTCGTTGTATTTCCGTAACTTTATCTCAGGCTACCTATGCCACCTTCTCGTTTTATTTCCGTAACTTTATCTCAGGCTACCTATGCCACTTTCTCGTTTTATTTCCGTAACTTTATCTCAGGCTACCTATGCCACTTTCTCGTTTTATTTCCGTAACTTTATCTCAGGCTACCTATGCTACTCCCTCGATGTATTTCCGTAACTTTATCTCAGGCTACCTATGCTACCCCCTCGTTGTATTTTCAGCACTTTATCTTAGGCTACTTATGCTGCCCCGTTGTCTACTTGTCTTGCCTCAACTACCTTTCCATTAAGGTTTTCGGGTTATCTTTAAATTAGTTACTAAAAATATACGGATATACTTTTAAAAAGTTGACGCACGAATGCTTGAAGTGTCAGGAGTAAAATTTATCTACGAAGAATACTCGTCAGCTATACGACTTGTAGTCCAAACTGTACTAAGAAAGCGGAAAATCGCGATTTCACAAACGCACGCACACTACCTGAGACGGTAAAGCGTGATTACTCGAAACGTTGACAAACCGCCTTAACATTGGTCTCCATAAAATTTCAAGTGTCATGCTTATGGTAGAATATTATAGATTTATGGTTAAATAAATGCAGTATACTGTCAAACACAAAAATGTTAATGCAATTAATTCCAGTAATGGAAATAACTGGAATTAAATACAGGGCTGTAGTTGGTATAGCGGTTGAGTTTGGATGGGTCACGTGTTATGTCGCATTACCTGGTCTTTCGTGGCTGATTAGAGATTCAACCAACTTGCAATGGTTTTTCACCGCCTCTTATTGCATTTTGCTGAGTTTTATCTTGTGAGTTAACAAATGGTCCCTAGTCCTTTACGTTCGATACTTGAAACCCTTCTATGTCCTCTTGTACAGCACAGTTCCGGAATCCCCTCGATGGCTCTTACTTAAAAACAGAACGGAAGAAGCCACGAGAATCATGGAAAGCGCGTTGAAAAGGAATGGAATGCCGACGAATAATTTAGACGAGGTGGTCTCCAAACTTTCGACGGCCATTCGAGTAAGATTTTGTGGTACCAGGATTATTCAACTTTTATAAGGCTGGATAACGACGGTTTACCAGTCCCACAATAAATCAGAATTTATTCCTCCCCGCCTGAGAAGATCCTGAAAAAATTTATTGATTAGTTCGATTAATTATGAAAATGATTTCACAAATATTTTTTTTTAATATTTTAGTATATATTTATTTAAAATTGTGGCTATTTTTAGTCAATGTAATTAATAATAATAATAATAATATTTATTTCGCAAAAAGATAAACTTTGCACGCAACCACAGAGGCAAAGACTATACGTGGTGGTTACCAGGACAGTACAGACCAATAAATTAGATTAAAAATTTGAAAGCGCAACAAAATCTTTTTAAGTAAATAAAATCAAAATAAAAAATAATTAAATTAAACATAAAAGAGAGAAAAATTAAGAATTTTGAGAATGTGAAATGCCAAAAAGGTATTCCGATATCAAGGAGCGAAATTGGGGAATCGAAAACTGAGTGGCATCTTGGGAGAATAATTACTGAACCCGTAACCAAATGGCGTGTTTGGTGCTTTTCATAGACATAATAAAGAAATAGACACCTTACGCGGAGTTTGATTTGCCAAAAATTTACGGGAGCGATAACTAGCAGACAACCGGTATTTGTTCCGTATTCCTGTGGTACCACGTTTAAGCGACGCCTGTCGATTAGGCGAGAAAATACAAAATCATCACGTGACACGTCACACATGTTCGTGTTTGTAATCTTTTAGGTACTCTGACGTAATTCGCGAATATTTTGGCTGTGAGAATTTAAAATAAGTCAATTATTTCTTTCAAAACCCAAATAAAAAGCAGCAGATGATCTTATAATTAAAAACAAAAACATTCTAATTGCGAAATGATATTTTGTCAAAGGCTTAAGTAACTCGTGTACTATCCGGTGTGTTGTTATGGGAATATTCTGAGATTCTAAATTGTAAACAAAAGTAAATGGAATTTTGATGAAATGGATGATTCTACCTTGGATTAATAATATGACTCCAAGATTCTACTAAAGGTATGCAGCTATTGTCCTTGAAATAAAATTAGCTTTGACAATTTAAGTCTGATGGCTTGACCCTTCATTTCTAGATTTTTGTCCTTCGCTAATTTATGGAGTTTGCAATATAAATTAATAACTTTCTTAATGATGATGTTCGATTCCAACTTCAGCATCAAACATGTTCGTGGCGATCTGGGAAGATGTCCATGCCAACAATATTTCTAGTTCTTAGACTACATTTCTTTTATAGAGAGAGGAATATCTCTTCATAACAACTAAACAAAATTGGCTAAAAACCAAGGAGATCTTGCTCAAATTATAATAACATAATTAAACCTACACGAAATGATCCTTGGTCAAAATTTAAAGGTGAGAAGTTAGCATCACCGGTTTTTTCTATTTCACTTTCAACTGGATGTAATTTCTTTAAATTAAATAAAAAAATTATTTTGACTATTGTTACTTGTTTTAATTCTATGGAAACCAAATGGAATGGCTTTTGGTGTGACCCACCTTTTGCCATTTTTAATTTGTATATCCCGTTCTAAAAAGTGATCATTACAAATTAAATCATGATTTGAATGTGTCGCGATTTACAGCAATTGTCCATTGAGAAAGTATTGTAGGTTTAGATAAGGGAAACCTATAGTTATAAAAAGATTTTAAATAAGAATGAATATTCATCGAAATAATATGATAGTTTAATCCTACTTATAAAGCGCCCACTGGCTCTCTGTTTCGTATCCGTCCTGCCTTCCACAAGGCATTGTCTCCGTTACGAAGCAAAGGCTTGTGGAAGCCAGGACGGAGACGTTACGAGGAGCAGTGAGCGCTTGGCCTAGGCCACGTAGTACCTAATGCTTAAGAATATTTATCCGGTTTAAAATCAGACGCAAAAACTTAAGGGGTGAATTTGATAAACGGGTAGTACTTTTATGTTAGCTAACATGTTTCATAATTCGTTTTGGTGAATTTTTTTATTAAAAAGGTATGGAAAAAGTGTTTTCTACTAAAAATCTGTTTTTATTTGGTAAAAAAAGGTTAATTTTAGGGTTTTTACGCATTGCAATAACAAGTAAAACAATACCGGAAAAGGTTTCATTCCATAAGTATATTATCATATTATTTCGATGAATATTCATTCTTATTTAAAATCTTTTTATAACTAAACCTACAATACTTTCTCAATGGACAATTGCTGTAAATCGCGACACATTCAAATCATGATTTAATTTGTAATGATCACTTTTTAGAACAGGATATACAAATTGTAAATGGCAAAAGGTGGGTCACACCAAAAGCCATTCCAACTCTGGTTTGGTTTCCATAGAATTAAAACAAGTAACAATAGTCAAAATAATTTTTTTATTTAATTTAAAGAAATTACATCCAGTTGAAAGTGAAATAGAAAAAACCGGTGATGCTAACTTCTCACCTTTAAATTTTGACCAAGGATCATTTCGTGTAGGTTTAATTATGTTATTATAATTTGAGCAAGATCTCCTTGGTTTTTAGCCAATTTTGTTTAGTTGTTATGAAGAGATATTCCTCTCTCTATAAAAGAAATGTAGTCTAAGAACTAGAAATATTGTTGGCATGGACATCTTCCCAGATCGCCACGAACATGTTTGATGCTGAAGTTGGAATCGAACATCATCATTAAGAAAGTTATTAATTTATATTGCAAACTCCATAAATTAGCGAAGGACAAAAATCTAGAAATGAAGGGTCAAGCCATCAGACTTAAATTGTCAAAGCTAATTTTATTTCAAGGACAATAGCTACATACCTTTAGTAGAATCTTGGAGTCATATTATTAATCCAAGGTAGAATCATCCATTTCATCAAAATTCCATTTACTTTTGTTTACAATTTAGAATCTCAGAATATTCCCATAACAACACGCCAGATAGTACACGAGTTACTTAAGCCTTTGACAAAATATCATTTCGCAATTAGAAGGTTTTTGTTTTTAATTATAAGATCATCTGCTGCTTTTTATTTGGGTTTTGAAAGAAATAATTGACTTATTTTAAATTCTCACAGCCAAAATATTCGCGAATCACGTCAGAGTACACTCTGTTTGAAAAGTCTTCGACAGCTGAAATTTTTGCCCTCTTTTTAATTCTGCTAGAAAACTATAATAGATAGCTCGATGTAACCAATTGCAACTTTTATTTATTTTACAATATCTTTCGTTATTAATCGGTTTCGTCCGCTAAAAATTAATAGTTTGGCGGGAACCGTCAAAACTCATTTTTGACAACTTTTTAAATACTGGTTCTACGGCACTGACTCGCGCGTTTTTGAATTCACAATGGTCGATTCATATTTAGAAAGTGGAAAAATTATCCCTCTACAACCAATGGTTGAGAAGTTATAGCGTTTCCAAATTGTCGTCGAAGTTGCGTTATTTATAATCGCTTGATGCATTTTAGGTGTTTCCTAGTTTCGAGGAAAGTTTGGAAACGCTATAACTTCTCAACCGTTGGTTGTAGAGGGATAATTTTTCCACTTTCTAAATATGAATCGACCATTGTGAATTCAAAAACGCGCGAGTCAGTGCCGTAGAACCAATATTTAAAAAGCTGTCAAAAATGAGTTTTGACGGTTCCCGCCAAACTATTAATTTTTGGCGGACGAAACCAATAAATAACGAAAGATATTGGAAAATAAATAAAAGTTGCAATTGGTTTCATCGAGCTATCTATTATAGTTTTCTAGCAGAATTAAAAAGAGGGCAAAAATTTCAGCTGTCGAAGACTTTTCAAACAGAGTGTACCTAAAAGATTACAAACACGAACATGTGTGACGTGTCACGTGATGATTTTGTATTTTCTCTCCTAATTGACAGGCGTCGCTTAAACGTGGTACCACAGGAATACGGAACAAATACCGGTTGTCTGCTAGTTATCGGTCCCGTATTAACCCTCCGTAGAATCTTGGGTCTATTTCTTTATTATGTCTATGGTGCTTTTACGGCAGCGCCGCTTGCAGCGCCGTAGTGTCAAGTATTGGAAATATTTCTATCCAAATACTAAACACGTGCCCAATATTAGCGGACGACGTTAGGCCTAGCGTTCTTAGCTCGTCACTGTCGTCAAAGCTTACACTTTTATTTCCATTTTGACTAGGCATTTTTAAATTTATAATCTATTTAAAGCAAGTGTCGGCTCTAGGTGAAGTAGCTCTTTTTTCAACAGATGTCGCTAGCGTCGAAATCAAAACAAGATGCTGAAGCTACATTTTGACCCAAAATGCGGGACATAAAAGTATGCTTCGCGTTGATTGGCTCGTTTGTAAATTTGTCAATAACTTCAATTAAAGTAATTATATGGGATACATAACTTAGGTTAAAGTTCACTAAGTAGAGTAAAAGTGGTCTAAATATAATACTCAGTAATGGCTCTCTGACAACGTAACACAAACTATATATGCAAAAACATTAAAGCGATCTTCCTATTTAAATTAAATCATTACCCTTTCCTTTTTATTCCAATACAATTATTACTGAATAATCTAAAGCCTATTAAAAATCCAAAAGTCTCACTTCTATTAAAAACTGCAGAGCAGACGACGGAATGCGGGTCATCTGAGATTTTTACGCACGTGTTTTGTATTTGGATAGAAATATTTCGCGAATCTCTCGGTACGAGCGCTGACGGGTGATGCAAATTGTGGAACCGGGGATTTTGCTTAGGTTTCGAGTCCAGTCATTATTCGTTCAAGGTGGCATTCTCCCTGATGTCGGCGGGAAACGAGTTCCAAGTAAGAAGGTTACCTAGATGGCGCACCCGCAAAATAATGATAAAAGAGGGGGAATTATGGGTAGAGCAATACTGACTTGTGGCATGATCTGAAAGTTCCGTATTCCAACCTCTTAAAGTTAAATAAACCTGGTGGTACTTTATAACGGATTTAGTTATTTAGATATCTTTAATGATGGACGACAAACGGTTTTTTGCAGGCAACCGATGGAACTGATAAATCCAACAGTATTATAGATTTATTTACAGGTCCATCTATGAGGAGAAGAACGGTTATTCTATACATTACTTGGTAAGACCATCAGACGATGAGTTGAACCGTAAGCCTATGTTACGTTTCATTCGCGTACCAATTAGAGTGACGTAGAATAGTAGTCATACGGTATGACCATCGACAAACTACCACAGCCACAGGACTAGTAATGTACGCTTATAAATTTTGGTCCTAATACTGTCACAGCAAAAATTTATGACAACTCGCAGCGCCACCCAGGTTAGTTTTTGGAATTTAAAAATTCGTCCATGATGGAAGCCTCCATGGAAACGGACCTTGGGTAAATAGCCCAGAAAAAATTACAACTTGCTTAGTACATAACTTTAAACCATAGTTTTACTAATACTAAATAATGTTGCTCTTCTAGGCATTCTTCAAAATTGGTTTCAGTTGGTTCTTTGCCAATAAACCGTAATAGCCCTTTTGGGGTGCCACCATTAATAATTAATTACCAACTCGTAAAATAACACCCCAGCAGTATTCGCCATCTGGTACTAGATTTTTAACTCTCGAGGATTACGTACCGGGGCTTTGCAGTTGAATAGCGCGACAGTTAAAAGAAAAATCCTCTAGGGGGGCTTACTATAGTAATACTAGTCCTGTAGTAGTTGGTCGATGGTATGAGTAGCGATTGAAAACGGTTTCAATGCTATTTTTTACCAGGTAGTTCACAATAGTCTGGTAATAATCAGAGTGGCATTTTAGATTTTTTAATGAAACGAGATCGTGAGTATAGCAATCACTATCGTCCAATCACTTTGACATTATCACGCACCCGGATTTTCTGCCAAACTAGCCAGAAAATGCTGTATCCAGTCGAGCCAAACCGACATTAAAACAATGGTTGCATATAGTAAATGTATATTAGATTTACCATAAGACTATCAAGGCCCATTAAGTTTGAATTGGGCATAACGGTGCGTGTATTCAGCACTAGACAATCGCGGGAGATAAAAAAAAATAGAATCTACGCTACCTGGCGGATAAAATCCTCCCAACCACCCTTATCACTACCACCTATACTACCTCTTGTCATCCGGTAGCATGCATTGGGGATTTGTGCTTAAGTTTCAACTTTTCACCACCAGATTGGTTCATGACGGTTGTAGTTAGTGTAGGGAGCTGTTGGCTCGCGTGGCATGAAAGGCTTGCCACCACCCTCGAAGATCTATTTGATCCTAGTTTCGCGTTTTTTGCTCGAAGACCTATTGGGTACGAGTTAGTAGTAAGTTTTTTAATTTCTTCAAATTTGTTTATGATTTAGCTATATTATCCCTTTAATTATGGACTAATCTACTTTTTCGCGTCTTTTATCATCCTTCTCACAGTCCATATGTGGTTTCTTCTAACTTAACTTATCGTATATTCTATTCTCCACCACACCCCCCCCCCCCCTTTCAGCTTTCCGTTGCTATATGCAACGCGTTTTGAAATTTTTAATGTTTAGGCTTAGTTTCTCCTTTAGATTTGACAGTCGCCAGCCAGATTTCCCGCACGGTACTGATGAGTTCCAAATAGACCGAAACTGGTCTACCGTTGGAATTTCTGGCTATTTTATTTATTTTTAATTTAGTTTATTACTCGAAGATCTATTTGATCCGAGTTTCGCGTTTTTTGCTCGAAGAACATATTCTTATGGATTTACTGATGAGCCCCAAAAGAGCGAAACCGCTCTACTGCTGGAATCTCTGGCTGAAATTTTTATAGTGGCATTTCTCACGATGAAAGAAATCGTAAATAACTAGGTATTTATTGGGTTCAATTAGTCACGCAAACGTGGTTGATGACCGTTGAATTTTGAAGGGTTTTTGATTTTATTTCGTTATGGCATCAGCGACGTGAACGACCTCCATGGAACTCGGGGTCGCCTAACAGGCCCATGCGTAAAGTTAGCTAAAACCCATTCATAGACGCTTCAATAAATCATCCTCCCAGGAAATCGGCAAGAAGTAATATTCCCGAGATACAGGACCCGCAAGTCACTGTTTATCTAGGAGCAACCAACACAGCATCCCACACAAGGAGAACGTAACCCGTCAAAACTCGTGCATTTTCTTGCGTACAGTTTTCATTGGTTAGACGCTTTAGCGCCTGCTGCCGTCAAAAAGGGAAAATTCGGAAATTGTCTTCCTCCCTGTCCGTAAAACGTTCAGCGTAAAGGTTCGTCCAATGTAATTTGTACACAACACTGCGTTAGCGTGTTTAAAGGCTAGCTGCGTTCTCCTTGTGTTTGTTGCTCCTAGCTGTTTATATAGTGCTTGTTAAAATAATGGAAATTTTTCACCTTTACCGCAGCAACAAGCGTTCTCTTTTAACCAGGTAGCTTTTTTGACATATTAAGGCTTGGCAAAAACATGACGTTCTGTTTACAGGACAGGTGAGAAGTTAACATTATTTCAACAAGCACTATACATGTATAAACAATGCCGTGCGAGTCCTGGTTCTCGGAAATATTACTTGTTGGCGATTTCTTTGGAGGAGCGCCTATTACGGGTTTCTATCAACGTGGGATAAATTATGGTTGCTGGTGCGAAGCTTTTGTGATAAATCAGGACAAACGAAAAGAAGTGATTGGACGATACTACAGCAATGGTTAAAAGCCTATGCTTACGATTCCCTGCTTTAACGACCATCCTGACACATTTAAAGTGAAAAATAATTATAAACTTACGGTTCAACTAATTCCTTATAATAGTTGTTGAATTAAATTTTAAGGTTTGTGAACGGGTTGGTATATTATGGTATATCGCAAAACGCTGATATCTTTGGCTCCAACTATTACCTCAACTTCTTCTTGTTTGGAGTCGTGGAATACCCTGCTTACGCTATTTTCGCCATCCTAGCTAGGAGTAGCGGACGCAAATGGCCTCTCGGGATGATTATGGCGTCAGCCGGCGTTTTTTGTGTCTTGGTAGGACTCGTACCCAGCAGTAAGTTTTTCTGAGCCTCGTATTTCCCACGACTGATGTCTAAATCCTTTAATAGGATTTCACTGGTTGGTGGTGACTTTAACCGTCCTTGGAAAGTTCTGCATAGCGTCCTCATTCGCTTTGGTTCATCCTTACACTTCGGAAGCGTTTCCAACAGCAGTCAGGAACATCGGAGTTGGATCTTGTTCCACATTCTCTCGACTTGCCGCCATGATAGCTCCATTCGCCAAAGAAATGGTTATTCAATGCTTACTTTATGACGTTAAATTAACGGAAATGGTTTTGATATGGATGCGTTCTCAAAACGCCAAATTACTAAAGCGTTAGCTGTATGGGTGGGTCAAGTTGCTTATATGATTGGCTTTCTTACCATATTATTAAACCATGAAATTTTTCGCGTAATTGGGCGGAAAATTGCTCCTCGTATAACGATTTATTCTGACCAGAAACGTTTTTTGAACTAGATTACCTAGTTGTCAAAGTGCTACCCTAAAAATTATTTAATTATTTTTTTGAAACCCAGTGTTTTTGGTCGCGATTTGACGCACCCCTTTCAGGTGTACAGGGCTACTACTTATATGAAGTGAAATGATTTTTGGGGATATTTTTACCAGGAAGGACTGATTGGTCTGCCGTGGGTGATGTCCATTTTTGGCGTCACGGGGATATTTTCAGGCGCTCTGGTGCACTGGCTCCCAGAGACACGAGGACAGACTCTGGCCGACACTCTGATCCAGGGCGAAAACATCGGACACAAAGATACACCCGACGCTAATAAGGAGAACATCCAGTTTTTAAATTGTAAACGTGCAATAAATTAGTAATAACAAAAGTATATTAGAAACTCTTAAAGATAACTATATATATTTCCATTCGCTGCTAATCTTGAAACATATACCATCGTGAAAATATTGACAATAAATATGTAAATATCCCTCATAAGGAACTGCCTCGAGCCTGAAAAAGTGCATGATTCATTCTAATGCTTTCGATGGATACTTCTCTCGTGAGAGATATCTTATATACTTCTCGTAATAAACATGTTTTAACATTGTCGTTGTCTTGGTATTATAAACTCTTACAAGAGAAGGAGTAAATGTTAAGTCGTGATGCGGAGTTTACAGCCGTGATTTGGCGGGAAAATCTCGCTCATTGGAAACTGCCTCGAATCCGAGAAAGTACAAGGTTCATTTTAATGCCTTAGTTGGATATTCATCTCGTAATTGATATTATACTTCTGGTATTAAACATTTGTTATACATCGTCGCCTTGGTATCCCATTCTGGAATTCGTGGCTTTTGGCCACTGAAGAAAATATCCACACGTCTATAAAAAAGTTACATAAGTGTGTGGAGTGCTGTAGAATTGACGTCATACCAATAAAGATAAGCGCCCCTGGCGGGAAGAAAGTGACATCAAAACCATTTATACCGTCTTGACGCAATCACTATACGGAGAGGCAATGTGAACGTATTCTGCCTAATGACATAGTCTTAATGTCCACCAAAAATGTGTGGTCATTCTACAAATGGTAACACGCTGAAGATACGGAACTGACACACTTACTTTAAACGTAATTATAAACTTATGACATAACCAAATAAAATGGAATCTAGATGAAAAGTAGTTGGAAGAGATTATTAACTGTTTAAATATTTGTCTCATAATAAATATATAAAAAAATATATAACAGATATAAGTATGACACTTGTAGCCTGGTCTGTGCTTTTTCGTTCCACATATATATATTTTGAGTTGAACTATTGTTTTACCGGAAGTGTAATAGTAGTAGGAGAAGTAGTAGTATTAGTATTAAGTGAGTGCCTGCTCGAAATTGCCAATATGTGGACATTTTTGAGGTGGTGGTTTAGTGTAGATATTGATACCTCAACCAAAAAATATCTCTCGATCACGATACCTTTTAGACTATAGGTGGAACATACCCTCCATTTCTCAGCAACCGCCGAAGTGTCAAATATAAACTATACGTCGGTAAATGTGATATATATAAAATTTAAAAATCAACAGAGCAAGAGGAATCGTTGGTCTCAATTTTAGAATATTTCAGATACGGCAAGTCTTAACTTAATAGGTCTTTCTATAAATTAACATTGGCCTTCTTGTTTAGAAAGAAAACTGTTTTTGCAAGGATGATTTCAATTGACCTTGATATGTATTCTCCTTGGGTTTTACTCTCGCTGCTGTTCTCCTTGTGTCGTCTGCTTATTATTTTTTAAACTAAAATGTTTTGAAGTGCGCCAAGGCTGCATTTTTCTTCTGAAACAATGGCAACTAATTCCTCAAACAGGTATATATTTAATGTTTATACTATGAAAATAGCAAATTCATGATTTATTATTAATTTTATTTTGACAGAATCGAACCAGTTATCTTTCTATTACCAGTTGGAAACTAGACCAAACAGCTTCTTTTTCGTTCCGTTATGAATTTCTAAAACCAATATATTTTTCAGTCATACTTAACTTTACATTCATTTAAATTTGACACATAAAGTAAGCGCTGACAAGTATATGCTAGGAATCAATGTTACATAACAGAAACGTATCAGATAAGCCTATATTTAGAATAGGCATTGAAACCAACAAAATAAATATATTTACCTATAAGTTTTCATGAAAAGCTTTAAAATACGACCTTCTTATTAAATTTTTAAAAGAGAAATTAAACCTTGTTAGGCCTAACAATAACTCGTAAAGTTTGCTCTTCACTGGATGTGGCTGCCAAGAGGAAATAAAATAGTACTGCCAACTTGTATTGGTTAAGTTGGCGTTGCGTGACGTCGAAAAAACAGGAGACCGGCCGTTGAACATTTTATAGAAATACCTATTCTATTACAAGTTAATCAGAAACTTAACAAGCTAGATAAAATTGAAAAAAATATCGGATTTTGAAGACTGTATAACATTTTTCTCTGAAAAAATTGTCGATTTCACTAAAGAAATACAGACTCAGGCCAAAACAATCACACGACTTTAACAATATTGCGTGGGCTTAGAAAAAAAGAGATATAGTAATTCAGTTAGAGTCCAAAGTAGATGATCTTGAACAAGAGTAGCGAGCAACTTCCTTTAATGTCGTTGTGTTATATTTCTTCCTTAGTTGATTAATAGTTGTGTTGTAGGCACCACATTAAACACACTGCCTTTCAGTTCAACAATTTGGATAACAAGTGTTAAAATAAAGGCCACTAGGGCGAGTTAGTAGTAACAAAATTCTAGGGTGAGACACCTGGCGACGAACTCTAGAATTACAAGAGTAAACAAAGATAGGCTCATCATTTATATGCAAATAGATATTATGATTTTTGACTTATATATTAACAAACTAAATTACAATATCACTCATATAATTGCTTAACAACAAAATTCTTTCCTTAATTAATGCTTTTGTAAATATATCGGCATAGTTCAATTTTGTATTAACATATTATATTTTGAATAATTTTGGAAAGTAAGCGTTCTCTAACAAATTTAAATCTAATGTCCATATCTTTCGTTAACTTGTTCTCTACTTGGTTCTTCAAGTTGAATATTACCAAAAGTAAATAGGGGGAGAAAGGCTATCACTGCCTTCAGATTTTACCTTCCACCATGCTTGACACCCTTTTTAAAGAGCTAGTGATCAAGTGATATTTCTAACCAATAAGGATAGCACATTACGCGCGAAGTAGTGCATTTGTGGTATTCCCGGGTATTCCGGTCCGCGCTCAAGATGAAAATTTTGAATTTTATTCCCTGGCAACCATGTCACCGCCTCGCGATTTCAAATAGTCTCTCTGTCAAATGCTGACCATTATTTCCTTCGATAAAGGTTGATTTTAATTAATAATTACTATTTCAATTGTAAAATAAACAAAAAAACTCATAGCTATAGCTATTATTTCAGTTAAACTTGCAAATTGTTAGGCCTTAACATCGTAGATTTACCAATTAGTCCCGATCTCTGCTCTTAGATGGCGCCACGCTCTCCACGATTTAAGTGAGCGTTATTTTAGTTGCGTTATTATTTTTAAAATCTCGCATTTTAGTTTCTATCATATATCTACTTTATTTAGGAACTAAATTAACCAAATTATCGAAGCAAAAGTTTAATACTCACGTATTTTATAGATAACTATTTTTCATCGTGGCGGAGTACAACCGATAACTTTGTGTCCCTGTAAAGAGGCGAAGGGGAAGTCATTTCCGAAGCCCAAAAATTTTACCCCTCAAATAAGACGTCGTGCGGTTGGACCCAAGTGCCAGACTTTCTCCCCCTATTTACTTTTGATATTACGGCCTGGTTATCGATATGTACTACTGGGCAGCCGTCATCTAAGTGAAATACGTCTGTGCACTCGTCTAGTACACGCTTTATTCAGATGATTTCTGATTCCATCGTTGAAAGGGCCACCAGAGATTGCTTCGCAGACCTCCATTTAATCGGGTTAGATCCAATAAATATGACATGACCAGATACAGAACGTCTTGTGTCTGGATCTCCTCCCCATGATGCATCTGAGTAGCAATTAAAATCCATTCTACAAGAAGATTCCAGCTTGATGCATCTCAATCGGGTTGAACGCACGTAGTTAAAAAGATGTTCTAAATGTTTCCAAGCAACCATACTTGGGTTCGTGTAGGGACTTGTCACCCGAACTTAACAAATCGCTTTATGACTACATTCAACAAATATGGAAGCGGTAACGATATCTTCCATAAATCTATATCAACACGCAATATCAATATAACTAAGTAAGATTTAAATTTAAACATAAATTTAGTGTTCTTTCTGTTTGTTTTAAACTTGACTTATTTGTTCTTACCTGTAAAATGTATTTTAACTTTAGAATGAAAAAAAAAAGATTTTAGCTTTTACCTCTGGGTTCTACTATTTTGTTTTGTTATTAATATAATTTAATATTGACACAAATGACTTAGCGACATTGTTAATATCTTTGTTTTCTTTACTGACTGTACTGTGTTATAACTTGTTGGAATCTGTATTCTGTTTTATGGCACAATAAACTTCAATTCAATTCAATTCAATTCAATCTGACATCATAAAGGATGTCTAGATTATGAATAATTGAGAACCAACAAGTTGGCGGTATGGTAATTCGATATCTTCTTCTTGATGAATAGTATCGTAGTTGAATATGGAACCAACTTTCAATTGCTCGTTTGCCTTCTGGAATCGTATCTTCGAAAATAAGATACTTAATTTTTGGATATACCCACTTTGTTCGAAATAAATACTGTTCGTTTTCTCATCTCGAGTAAATTTGACACCAAAGAACGTTCGGACATGTCCCAAATCTTTGACATCAAAAATGGATGTGATCTTCTTCAGAATGTCGGCTTTAACAGATTCATTTCGAGCGATGAGTAAAATATCATCTACATAAATGAGTACAAATGCATTCTATCCACTTCGATATATGCATTCACAGGAACTTAATGGAATGAGTCCAATCTGCTTCAGTCTCTTATCTAGTTCTTCACACCAGTAAAGTCCAGCTTGGTGGAGACCATAAAGGCTTTTCTTCAGCATCCAGACATTGCCTTTATTGTCATCAAATCCATCGGGAATCTCTAGGTAGATTTCCTCGTCGAGGGCGCCATACAAGAAAGCACACTTGACATCCAAATGTCTATCAATCCATCCTTTACAGACAACCAGCAATAAAAAGAAAAGTCTCACAAGTGAAAAATTAGCTACTGGATTATATACTTCGTGGAAATCTAGTCCTTTCTCTTGCTCGTATCCTTTTGCAACTAAACGTGCCCTGTGTCGTACAACTTCACCGTTTTCATCTCGTTTGCGCACGTAAACCCATTTATTTCCAAGTATTTTGGCATTCTTAGGTGGTTTGACAACTTCAAAGACGTTCCGTTTTTCTAAAGTCGCAATTTCGTCCATCATTGCTTCTTTCCAATTTTGAGAATCACTGTATTCCATGGCTTCCTTGAAAGTCATTGGATTCTCAAGTCCGACTTCACAGCATTCCAATCCTTCAAAAAATTTCGTAATAGTGCTATCTACAACATTTGGGCCGGCTATTTCTGTTTCCATGTTTGGTTGCTCTTTAATTGAATTTGGTATCATCTTTATTGGTCCGGTCATTATATTTTTAGGTGAGAAGTCTAATTGACCTATGTCAATATCCAAATTGTTGTTACTACAGTAATCAGCTGCTTCTTTTCGGCTTCTGATTCTATGTCCATCGTGGAAATAGTATACATCCGAACGATTGCCGATGGATCTAGCGATAATAAGATGGGAGTACGCTCATTTTCCCTATCTAATGTGATAGGAACCTTTTCTCCTGTTCCTGTGGTACTTGGCTGAAGATCGTCCACTGGATTTCTAGTGGCAATTGGTTCCGTCATTTTCTCTTTGTGTGTTTCCGTTTCCTTCCTTGGAACAATTTTACTATCTTCATCCATCGCGTCTTGGAAGTGAAAGCCTATATCATTCTCTTCTGTACCTCGTTGTGGCTAGTAGACTTTCATCTCGTTCACTGTAACTTGGTCACTTTCAATTATTTTGTTGGTAGTCGGATTCCATATGCGATAGCCTCTAGTGTGTATCGCATATCCAACAAGAACTCCAATTTCTGCAGTATCAGAGAACTTATCATCGCGCTCTCCTTTCGGTATGAATCGGTGAACCATGCTCCCAATCTTCCTAATATACGATACATTCGGTGTGGTTCCTTTCTTCAATTCCTAAGGTGTTTTCCAGTGCAAAATTCGTTGAGAAAATCGGTTTCGCAGATACACATAAGTGTAAAGAAGTTCTACCCAGAAACCTGGAGGTAGATTCGCTTGCTTTCGCATAACTCGTATAGCTTGAAGTGCAGATTGGTTAAAACGTTCTGCCACCCCATTTTGATGTGGTGTGTAAGTATTGGTTCACAAATGTCTAATACCCAATTCTTCCAGGTATCCAGACATCTTTCTTGAACAAAATTCCATTATTATTATTTTATCGAAGGCCTGCCATTTTTTGGACAACGGAAACACAGCAGTCCATCTCCAATGATCTTCGATGATCGCCAAATAACAAACATTACCTGACTGTGATGAGTATTTTGTAGGACCCCAAAAGTCTGCATGAACCAATTCCATCGGACCATTTGTTAAACGGTAATCGAATGATCTTCGAGTCGGTCTTCGCATTTTTGTCTCTTTACAATCTTCACAAAAAAGATTTTTCCTAATTAATTCAGGTGTTCCCCTCACAGCTCCTGATTTAGACATAACTGCAATAGTCTGGATCTTGAAATGGCCAAATCTAATGTGCCAAAGTTCAATGTTCCCATCATTTGACTTATCAGCTGAGCATGCAATTGGAGGTTCGGTAAGAGGTTTGTCCATTGAGATGCCATCTGGAAATTCTGCTAACAAATTGTAAAGTCCATTCGTACCATTAAATTTCATGACTTGGACATTGTGTTTGTCGAAAACATCAATTATTCTATTTCCACCCCTCCAAGAATATCCATTAGAGTAAACTTGAAAACCAGAAATCAAATTTCTCCGACCGTCTGGAGCAAATCCAACATTCTGCAATTTGATGTATTGTTTAAGACCGTTAACGACAAGTAACAATATTTATAACGACGTTTCAGTTTTGGGCGATTTTGAAACCGACTGAAAAATCTCAAAGTTTACTTATTATGTTTAAATAATAAGTAATAAAAAGTTTTAATATGGTATGGTTAAAACAAATTACATTAGCTCATTTGGAGCTGCGCTAAAATTGTGACCATTTCGGTCCCGCGTGGTTAATACAAGTGTTCTTTTACAAAAAAATGCCCTTTCTTCTCAAGCAACGTGGAAATTTTTGGAGATAAAAAAGGGGGGTTTAGAAGGTGGCTCCCGCTGGTTCACCGGACGGTCGAGTTTTCGGCCGTCCCATTCCAATGACTCAGCGAACGCCTCCCTTCTTTACAATGGGGTTTTTTACAACATTTATACATGGTATATTTTGGCTTTTTATATTTTTCTACAGATAGCTGCTGACGTAACCTCCGATTTGACGAGTACCATGTCCCCAACGTCAATATTTCTTTGAGGAGACATCCCTTTAGGTCGTTGTTGAAGTCTCGTGACATATTCTCGAAGCCAACGCTTTTTTAGACATCTTTTTTAGCTTCTGAAGTAGCTGCCACCGGTTGAGACTGAACATTGGCAGGTGTGATAGATCTGTATCTGGGATAGATTGAAGCGATTCGCCAATTACGAAGTGGCTTTTAGGTAAAACTTGAAGATCAGCTGGCTCAGAAGACATCGGAGTTAGTGGTCTTGAGTTGAGACCTCCTTCTACCTGAATGACCACCGTTGAGAATTCTTCGTAAGTAAGTCGTGTGTGTCCAACTACTCTATGGAGGTGATACTTCACGGACAGGACTACCGCTTCCCACAATTACCTCAAAATGTGGTGCTCCTGCAGGGTTGAAGTGCCCAAGAAATACCCTGAGCCGAAAGATGATCTGTGACAGCTTCATTGGCGGATTGGATTCGACCCATTTTGAAAAATGCCCTCAGTTCTTTTGCCGCTCCTACGAAGTTCGTAGCACATTCACTGTATATATCACTGGGCTTTCCTCGTCTCGAAGTAAATCGACGTAGTTTGCGACTATACGATTTTTCGATTTCCAAATGCAACGCTCACGTAATGAAGCATACGAAGAGTGGTAGATACGCTTTAAATGTAGTCTTCCTTCTAGGGCTAATTGGTCGCGGATAGAATGGTCTGTCATATTCAACACAAGTTTTCGTAAAGGCACGACAATATTGAACTCTTGATTTGGGTAGATCGCCCATCATTTGATTTACTGTAGCTACTCGATATCTAGTGCAAGTGACACATTTTCTAATTTGATGTCTGATTGCATCTGTCCTCGCATGATCCAATACTTTAATGACCATATACTCTGTAGTGTAGATATTGGACATGAGCTTCTTGGATTACTATCTCGGTGAATTTATGGTGACGCGGTAACAGAATTGGGCGCTTGGTATCGCGTGATAAGTCTGCATGCTAGTTTACTCTTTTCGTGCAACGGTTTTCGTTCTTTTGCGAAGACCGAAGTTTGATGAACCTTGACTACAGTACCATCCCTTAGAGAAATTGTTATTGTCGAATCGGTTGTCAAACGGTGTTTATTAGCGAATCGAAGTAGCCATGAGGTTATGCGAAATAATCGTAGTAGCGTCGAATACTGGTCGAAAATTGTTTGACTTTGAGCCTTTGTTACAACGATTACGACCTTTTCTTCGTCTTTGATTATATCGACGGAATCCTGGTCTATTTCAGGCTTCGAAGTACTTGGTCTAGATTGGAGGTCTGATAGCCACAGTGGCCCTTTCCACCAAAGACTGTGGTTCGCCAACTCTTCTACGGAGATTCCTCTTGAGGCAGCATCAGCTGGATTCTCCGTTCCGGGTACGTGATTCCATTGCGATGCTGGGACCATTTCCTGGATTCTTCATACCCTGATTGCAACAAACTTTTCCAGCGTCTCGGCCAAGATGCAATCCAACATAATACGATCGTCGAATCTTTCCAAGCTTTAACTTTATTATAGGTAAGTCTCAAAGATTCCTGGACCGCTTCCATGAGGTCTGCTAGTAGCAAAGCTCCACATAGTTCCAGTCTTGGGACTGATATTACCTGGTTTGCTGGTGCAACCTTTGTCTTCGAAGTCAGGAGCGAGACATTGACGTTTCCTGATATATCCACCGTTCGTAAATATACAAAACTCCAGCATAGGCTCTCTATGAAGCATCTGAAAATCCATGTAGTTCCAATTCCGTGACTGACGAAGAGTGAATCCATAGATCAATGCGAATATTCCTGATTTTCGTTGTTGAATGCTGGAATTCTTGCCATCACATCGGATCGGATCGAATATTTTCACTATCTCTGACAGCAGAATTCTATTCGTAAGAATTGGTGGAGTAGTTGAAGCTTTAACAAAACATCCATGGCCATTACTTCCTTTGTTTCACGTAACTTCATTGGTACATCTTTTAAGCATTCCGGGAAGTTCGAGGCGAACTTGCTGAGAATTAAACCAACGCTTCCAGTTAGAACGCGAAGTTGCGTTATGGCTTCTCTTGAATTTTCCACCGACTGTCCTCCACTCATTACGTCGTCCACATAGAAGTCTCTTTTAAGAATTTTGGCTCCAAACGGATAATCAGACGACCCAGTATCACCCAACTGCTGTAACACTCTAGTAGCCAGATACGGCGCTGAGGCAGTTCCGTAGGTGACAGTGCGCAGCTGAAATTCTTGGATAGACGAGTTCGGTTATGTTCTCCATAGATTGCATTGCAGATCCCGTTGCTCCGGAGCGATAAGTAACTGGCGGTATATCTTCGTGATATCGGCGGCAAAGGCAACGCGATGAATTCGGAATCTCGTAACGATGGTATAGACTGAATCCTGGAGCACGGGTCCTACGTGTTGAGTGTCATTTAAGGAGAAACCAGAATGTGTCTAAGCAGAGTAACCAGACGCGTCGAAGATGACTCTGAATTTACTGGTTTGATTCCAATCTTTCATTACGTAAGGATGGGGGATGAAAACTGACCGATGGATTACTTGACACTTTAGTCATATGTCCTAAGGTTTCGTATTGAGCCATGAATTCTTGATATAAGGTTTTCAACTCGGGCGTGATTCAATTTTCCTTTCGACCTGAGAAAATCTTCTTATTGCCAGCTCACGGGAAGTTCCAAGTGTGACCTTCGGCTCTTTGATTGGCATTTCCTTTAATGGTGTTTCCGAAAATCTTCCTCGCCATCCTTCTCCTCTTGCGCCATAAGCTGTTTCTTTGAGACCTGTTCCACCACCCAAAACCAACTCAGGGTTTTCTACAAGTTTGAGTGAGTGGTGAATTTGAATTATTGGTTGTTCAAGTCCAGTTGTACCCGAAACAAGTCCTTCGTTTTCCATTTAGCAGTATCTTGAAAAATACGTCACGGTATTTTGGGTTTTGTTGTTTGGGCCCAAGAGGATATTCACATCTTCCTGTATTTTGAAACCAGGATCTGCTAGCTTGAGGTTACTCCAAATCCCTGTGTCGTATGTCCTGACAGGAAGTTGGCAAGTAATTTTGTTGAGTACGTAGGCGTTGACGCAGAACTTATCTATTTTCTTAGAGTCGAACTGTCGCTTGAAATGTACTTGGGTGAGTCCTCTTGTTCTGCCGAGTTGGATCGAACCTAGACCCAGCTGTCCAATACAAGATTCGGATATGCATGAAACTGTTGATCGACCATCTAGTAATGCTCGAAATAGAAGATAGTCGCCTTGAGACGTCTTTACTCGGATGACGGCGGTAGCCAACATAGCGTCGTACTTCGAAAGAAAGACATCTTGAGAATGGAAGGTTTGTACTTGATTTGATTGTTGGCTACTGAACTCTTGAGCTGTTGATTACCGGATCTTTGAATTGGGTTCTCCGAATGAAGGAGCGGATGATGTTTCCTTCCGCAGGTTGAACACGTTTATTCCAGTGAACATTCGTTAAAGCGATGACCAGTTCGGAAACAGTTGAAACAAATTTTGGTTTGCTGCGCTATAGATTGCCGTTCGTTGACCTTCATAGAGATGAATTTCGGAAATTGAAATGAGTGCCGCAACAAAATGTGCAATTACCATCTGTTGGCGTTATTCCAGCTCTTGCATGCAAAGTGACTGTCTTGCGTTGAGAATCTCGGTAGTACTGTGGTCGGAAGATGTATCTCTGAAATCGAGAAGAGTACTTGAAGCCGGCATCTCAATGTCCTTTAGACTAAGTTCCCATTGTTCCTTTCACATCGGATCCAGCTTCTGGGTAAGAAGGTATACCAGAATTGCGTCACACTTGTTAGCAATACATACTTGCGCATTCCATCACCGTATCCACGATAGAACGTAGTGCATTTGAATTTCCAGTTGAGCTCGCTGGTAGAGCCGTGATTCGTTTCATTATGGCAAATACAGCTCTCGTTTACTTTCAAATTATTGGTCACGGTGTCCCAAGTGATGCCGTAATTGGTGTCCGAAATGGCGAAAGACTTGATTAGCTAAGAGGCGTTTCCTGTCAAACTTGAGAATCGGACAATTCCTTATTCTTATGAATGGCTGTTTGATACATATCTGAAAACGAAATCCAATCGTGTACCACTCCTGAGAACGCAGGAAGATTGATCTTCGGCAACTTCATTTCCGAATGAGGCCCAGTGGAAGATGGTGTAGAGCTTGGTACCATCGCTGTCTTCATACATTTCAGTTCGCAACGTGAATAGTCTATTCCATATTTGACAATGAGTATCAGCGTTGTCTGGGTCCAGTGGCACAATTTTGACACGCGCATCATCTACACTCGTCCACAACTTGTCTGATTCCGCAATGAAAAACTCGACTTGATGAAAGTTAAGCGGTAACTTCAAATGGTTTTGAACTCTACTGGATATGTTGCTGAGACCCAATTCGCTTTTAGTCCTTTCCGTAATGGCTTGGTTGCCGTCGTGAATGTCTGACTTGAACGAAACGACCAGAATCTCACGTCAACATTTAAGCCTTAATATCCGGCTCGACGGACTATAAGAAATGCATTGAACTTTAATCATTTGCCGAAACTTTGGCGGAGAAGGTATTAAATATAATAATATAAAGCATAATGAAATTTGGAGTTACCATTGGATATGTCATCAAACACTCTGAATGGTGCAATTTGTTTAGATTCCAATTTGTTATTTGAAGTTGTTCTAATAGTGTCTAGAATTTCATCGTCTCGAATTTCACCTGCTAAATTTTTCCATTCGTCAAAATCATCATCATCATCTTTGAAATAAAAATAATATTACAATGCAGAAAGGAATTAGGTCGTTTCTTAAGCCTTAGTAAATACTTACCAGAAATTAATTCGTCTCCTAACTCTTTTTTCCCCTTCTTTTTTAGTGGTGAAACGAATAACGTTTCATTCGTTAACGCAGATAAATTCATTTTAATTATCTTGAAATTAATCAGCTGATGCCAATACCAAAGTTAAACATTAAAACAAACGCTTTACAAATACAGCCATACCCACGTGTTTTCCAGCTGCTGAGCTACATTTGTATTCTCCCACTCTCCCCCCTCTCTTTTCCTTCTTCCCCGGTTGACCCTAGTTTTCCGTTTGTTCCTAACTCCGCCGCCAGAGCGCATATTTAACAATCGCGCGAAGCAAATATTCGGGAACGGGGTGTCCCTGCGTTAATTAGTCCATGTTGGAAACGACTCTCTACCTGAATATTTATTTATTTATTATTTTTTTTTTTAGAAGCTCGTTAGGAGCGATTGTGACGGGTGGGACAATTCAGTCCACTCGTCCATTTGATTAATCAGGTGCGAGATATGTGTTACAGCCACGCCAACGGGGGGATACTTAGGGATAGGGTTGGGACACCCGTGGCGGAAGTATGACAACCACCCGTTGGGGGATTAGTGGTCGTCCTCACACGGCCATCCACAAACTCTGCCTCCCAGACGCTTGGGATTACAGGAGTACGCTACTACTCCCGGCATATTTACTTTTCATACGAGGTTAACTTTGGAATTATATGAAAAATCATATGCACAATAAAAAATGCAATATAAGATAAAACAAAGGTCAATTTAAGAAGGGTAGAACAAGAACATTTGAACTATAATTTCCGTGGTTTATTGGTCGAAAGGTTACTTTTTATTATTTGTCTAATCGAAAGCTCTAAAGTAATTCACTTCTTGAATGTATCTAATCAAAATAAAGTCAACAACCGAACAGACACCCCTAAAACCATTACATTTGGCGAGTACAGGGTAAGTATAGAACGGTTAATGCCGAGATTACCACATAAACGTGCGAGTTGATGATTGTTAAGTTCTAAAAATTCGCTAAAATGAAGGTTAACAATAATAATCTACAATAAATATTTATTGATCACTTTGAAATTTAAGCAATAGACATTTCTAAAATCGATTAAAATAACTCGCGTAGGAACCTTTAGGAATTCAACAGGAAATAGGGGAAATTCGAAATTTCACCGCTCATTTACCGGAAATTCGTTCTAGTATCTTTCCGCCAAATGTACTAGATATTTCCCTTTATTAACCTGCAACTGAGTATAGTTATTTGTTGCTTGCTGAAGGGCAAAAAGAGTCTAGGCACATGCTATAATATAAATGAATCTGGTTGTTCCTTCCCAAATAGCGTCCAGTTTTGAAGTACCAACAAGAATGTTGAAAATTCCAAACATTTATTTTACCGTATATCAGATAATAATCGGAAAAAGTATTAAATCTCAAAATCCTGGAAGGCTATTCTATAAAAATCAAAAATGACAGAAAAATCTCGATCCGTGCGAATGTGGAGAAGGAGCGGATATCGAAATATCAAACTATCCATTGCCTGAGTTCAATTTTAAGTAGTGGCAGTATGTTACGCTATATCCGGTATTTTAGTCAAATCATAAACTAAATGCTTAAGCGGACGACAAATATCGGTTTAGTTTCAATGTCCAAGGCTTAAAGCAACTGTCGGCTCTATCATGAATCATTGCCACCTGTATTATGTGGTGCCATCTATTAATGGAAACGGAAGCTAAAATTCAAAATATCGAAACAATAACGTCGTCAGAGAGAGATTGTAAAGTATTATATTGAGACCACTTTTGGTCTACTTACTTGTTAGTGAACTTAAACCTAAATTATATATCCCATATAAAATATATTGTTCGAAATTACTACAACTGTCGGCTCTATCATAGCCACCTGTATTATGAAAAGGCCCATGTTATTAGAGATGGCCATGAATCTATCCGATTCTTCGAAAAAACGCTAAAGTGGGGAGCGTGGAAATATATAATAATGGCAAACTTAAGCTAAAATTCAAAATAGCGAAACAATAACATCGTCAGAGGGCCATTGTATAGTAATATCTTTAGACCACTTTTACTCTACTTGTTAGTGAACTTTAACCTAAATTATATATCCCATATAAAATATATTGTAAACAATTAATGAGCCAATCAACGCGAGGGGTACTTTTATGTCCCGCCTTTTGGGTCTATATGTAGCTTAAGCATCTTGTTTTATCTCGACGCTAGCGACATCTGTCGAAAAAAGAGCTACTTGACGTCGAGCCGGCACTCGCTTTAAATTGGCAGCATCGACTGTATGTCGAAGCAGTTCATTAAAATCACTTACGATTTTAAATTTGACCAATAATAACGATAGTTTAATATTTCGATAGCAGCCTCTTTCGCACACGCGCATTGTCATTTTAGACGGATAATCATTTTTTTTGTAAATTTTAGTATTTAATAATCAATTTCACGATCCGATTGATTAATCATTAATTTTAATTTTGAAAGAGTTTTAAATTTCACTAATTCCTGGCCTCAAACTGTAAACAAGCCAATATAAGGTATTCCCAGAAGTATAGTTCAAAGTGGCTACTATATGGCGTTAACTTGAATATTTTGGTGTAACTGTCAAGACGCGATGTAGACCATAAAAAACCCAAGTGTCATACTTATTGATTTATGTTATTTATGGGCGTACGTTACTCCCGAAACAACGGCCTGAAATAAATGGAAAAGTCATGGTCTTTTCTTATTTATTTACGTATATGACAATTAAAAAAAGATACAACACATGAATGACTTAGGGAATTGGTTTGGATTTTGCAGAATTCTTGGTAGATAATTTAGATTTTTCACTACATTCACAAATTTTTCTTATTCACAACGAATAATGAACGTTCACAAAAATTACATTTTTCTTAATATTTGATTTCATTTTCATATAATAGATTTAACACTGTCACTGGTTTAATTATAATGTTTTCTTTATACACTTATTAAAACTTTTGCTAAAATCGCTAAGAACAAAATACGTTTTTATTTAATAAAAATTGAAAAAAAAAAAACTTTTTTCCCGTATTTTTATTTTATAATGTTTCATTCTCACATCCTTACAAGAATCATTTTGGGGCGGATTTTTTTGAGGTTTGGAAATTAACGTTAATGACCGTCAATCGAGAGAATAAAAATTAAGTTGTCTTTCAAATTTTTAGCACCATTTTTAAGTGAATACTTTTAATACATTCCATTTGTTTAATTTTTTGAAAGGGGGTATAAATCGGGTCCTAGATATCAACGCTGTTGTTCTTTCGGAGACTAGAGGTTTTTGTCATTAAAAACAAAACTAGCGACGTATAATTTACGTTAAGAAGACATTTAACGTTATGGCTTTCTCTCAGTACCGTTGCGTATTGCAGCGTCCAAAACAAACATATTTCTAAATTTCTTGTGGTATTTTCACCGCGTCAAGTGAAACGAACTTTTCGGTCAGTTTTGAAACATTTAAATGCCACTGCGTCTCTAGCGTGCGAAAATAATATTTTATAAAAGACTAAAATGAGTAGATTTAGAAGTGTAATATATTTCTTACGAGAGAAGCAACCAATTTCAATTGATGCGAATTTCACAACAACCATGTGTATAACTATGAATTCATTTAATTTAGTGTTGTAAGTCGGAAAATTTTCCGGAAAATGACCGAGGCCTTTTTTCCGGAAAATGTTTCGTATTTTTCCGAAAAAAGTTTTCATTCCACGATAAGTTTAATATATTGTTTGCAAATTTAAATTAAACGGAATTTTCGCCTAATTTTTTCGAATCTAAAAGTAAAACTAAACCACTAGACTAGTTTAAACTAATTAACAATGTAAAACTATTAATGTTTTGTAGTATGTTTACTGATGTTATAAATTTTATATCGATAAAAAGTTAAAAACATTAAGAACCTTTAAGAGGAAATTTATGTTTCAATTATTTATTTTTCGGGAAAATCAACAGCACTAATTTAATTTAAATTAATTCATAGCACAGCGCAATACGGCTCAAAACTTTCAGCTTGTAATACTCAGTCTAACGATATAAACAGTGGAAGGCTATCAGAGCAAACGTATTAACAATTTTGGTACGCAACGTCTTGTTTCCGAGGCATGAAATAAACAAGTTGGTCTAAAGGTCATGTACAAAATCTGGATAAAAACGTCAGCTTATGCTCTAAAAAATTTAAAAATAACACCATCGCTCTTCGGTCTAAATTTACTCTATGTGAGTGGGTTACTCTATGGATATAAAATTAAAAATATTCTTCCTATGGTTATTACCTTATTTATAAACGTCATGCCCGCGTAGGTGCATGGTAAGTGAATAACCACAACAGCATACTTCTCTCGTAAGAGATATTATATTCTTCTGATAGGACATTAAAGAATAGTGAAGTTTTTGCTTCATTTTATTAACTGCGTCGCAACGCAAACTACATACGCACTGCTTCAGATATACGACATGCATTAGCTTTCTTAATAATAAACATTACTGCGGAAAAAACGGGTCCTATAAATAGATATCTAAAACCCCAATGATAAAACGGGATACCTGACCACAACATACTTGTGTTTGGATAATATTATTCAAGAAAATGATAGGAATGTTTATTTTTATTAATTACCAACGATGGAAATATGAAAACCGTACCTATTGCGAACAGTAAATAGTATTGTCCAAACACGCACGTCTTGTCGTCGGGTACCCGGTTGTATCTCACATTTTGTAACTTTAATACATTGGGGCCAAATATAAGCTAACAGTAATTTGAAAGAGAACGCCATACCGCAATGCACATCATTACTGTACTTATGATTCCTTTCGGGATTCAGTACTTAAAAATATTAATAATTTCCAACACATTAGGAGGGTGAAAACTAATTTACTTTCAGGTTAATGATTTCTATGAATAGACCAATTTTAATAGTCTAGGCCGTAAAGCGATTAGCCTTCATAACTCATTTTAGCCAATCAATAATTTAACAGACGGCTGTGACATTGCTACCCGGTTAATATCTTGAATCTCAATTTTAATACTTTTGTTCTGCCAATTGGTGCAGTAGAACTCGTAAAGTACGATATTGTTGTATGGGCTCTACTACACTTTAAAATAATATAGCTAATTTTTATTTTTATGTTTAATTTGATTGGCTATAAAAATAATAATAATTCTGACTAACTTAACACGGCCGTAGAGTATTAAAATCTTTCTGTTCAACTAAATTTTAACCGAAACTGGTTTTGCGATAACGTCATACGATTACGTGACGTCACGACTACTAGGCGTGTTTTTATTACGTCACGCGGCTCGACCCTAAAGTGTACAAAAATTTTTGGTTCAAAGTCAGGTTCAAAAATCAATTATCTTAACAATTGAATAACATCATGATAATTAAAGCTTGACTTCAAGCTCTTAATTCGTACGTTGTGTATAATAAAATGATTATCTTGACACGTTCGTATTTTTAACTTAACTTAAATGACGCTTCACACAGTGCGTTTGTTGCGTGTTTTTCAATAAGTTCTAAAACTCTAGACACGATTAGAGATTATATCGTTCAACCATTAAGTTTTTTTAGTAAATTGTTTAGTTAATAACCACAGCACAGTTTTTGTTTTGATTAATAAAAACCCAATATTTTTTTCGGTACAAAAATGTATGAAATATTTTTAAAGTTGTTCTAAACGTATTTCTTGGATATTTTTTTGGTTTGTTTGGTATGATTTTATTTTATTATTTCAACGTAAATGTGTTGACAAAAAAACAAATGTGGCATGCATTGGCATTTCTTGACTAAGAAAAAAATTATATAAAAACTATAACTACTATATATTTAAATTTCGAAAAAAAATTAAACTAATTAAACCTCGTCAAGAAGTTTAAAAACACTCTAGAATCTAGAGCAAAATATTAGTAGCTGTCAATAGGCTTTCCAATTTGATATTTTTTTCGTTTTAACTCCTGTACAATGTTATATAATATTTATCATATGTAAATTCTCCCATTTCATAAATTTGAGATTATGTGAAATCGTACGTATAAATAAGAAATGAAAATTTCTACGCAAAATAATATAGCTCGATACATTAGCAGCCTTTTCTCTCGATAATTTAGAAGAAAAAAATTCAGTCGAAAAATTTCATTGTTCCGAGCGAGTTGGCTCAGTCAGTCGACTACGAAAACAAAAAACGCGTTCGAACCTAGATCGCGGAATAAATATTTCTTCCGTCAGATGGCGTCGCGAGCGTTTTAAATACGTTGAAAACGCCATCTAAGGAAATAAATGAACCGGGTAAAAATCATCCGTTGCTTAACAGAACGATACAAATTCAGGAAGACGAAAATTATTGACTGGGATTCATCAGTGGTAATAATTAAAATTCCACCTGTCTATAATTGTGAAAATCAATTTGACGTTAAAGCGTGGATTAAAGTTAATTAATCCACGACCAAAATAAAAAGGGGGTGGATTCCCCGGATATACATTTCATCTTTAAAAGGCTTAGTGAAGGCACACCTATCGAAGGAAATTTAACAAAACGCAATTTTCTCTTTCGTCATTTTTCTTTTAAAAGACGCGATTCCCAGCCGGCCAGCCTGCCGTTGAGGATCGTCGCAATAGTTTTGGTTTCAAGCCCCATAAAAGGGTGTCGGGGGATGCTAAGTAATTCAATTTAAAGGAGAAACGAATACTTTCGGACAAAAATTTCACGTATTTCTTATACACCACGCGAGTCATATTTATCGCGTTGCTTTTTTTGTTAATTGTAAAATTGAAATGAAGTTTTTAGTTTAGTCTCTCAATGACGATAAATGACACTCGAAAGAAACGAATTAATTTCCCTTAACGACGCGATCGCTCCTAGATGGGGTTAGGGTGGAACGTAAGGAGGAGGTTGCCTGTAAGTAGGGGTGGCTTTGGGCCGGGAATTTTTGTTATCCCTGCTCGAGGTAAAAGGCGGGGGTGGTTGATAGGGAGGCGAGAAATGAGGGTCGGGGTGGTGCAAGTCGGCGTTCGTGTCTCTGAGGTTGGCCACTTCTTTGCGGTCGGTTTGCGGCGTGGAGTCGCGACTGCTGGCCGAAATGGAGCGAGGGTATTCCATGGGCGCCAGCGGGGGCTTCTCGTCGCGCAGGATGATCGGCGGTTTGGCCGGGTCGTTCTTCTCGTCCAGCTCGTCGGCGAAGATGATGGGGATGCCCTTGGTCACGAAGGCGCCGTTCTCGTTCATGGTCATCTTGCCCTTCCGGCGCTTGCGGTACAAGAAGCAGGCGACCATCGCGGCGATGATCAACATGATGGCGATCACCACGGCCGGGATGATGGTCGTGATGTAAATGTCATCGTCACTGGTCGTGGTCGGCTCGGACTCGTCGGTCGGCGCGTGCACGACGGGCGGTAACGGGACCTCGGTGCCCGAGGTGGGGCCCAGCTCGGTCATGCAAGAGCCCATGGGCATCGTGTCGACTTTGATGACGCGAAACTCCGATCCCATCGCTTCGATCAACTTGGACGATATCGTTTCGTTGTCGTTCATCAAGTAGCTCACCAAGTTCTCTATCTTTTCCCGGGGACAGGGGTGGTGGGGCAGCGTGTTGTTCGTCCACGAATACACCACCGAGCCTTTGCTGATGGAGTTCACGGTGATGTAACGCGGGTCGGGGTCCCCGTACAGCTTGGACAGCTTCCAGGGAACCAAGACCTTCTGGCTGGTGTTGCGGTTGAACTCGTTGAAGTTGGCCTCGATGTGCATGCTGAATTCAATGCTGGATTTCCTTTGGACGCGAGGATGGACCGCGATCATGAAGACGTCGTTGGCCGTGTGCCCGTCCGAGTCTTGGGCGATCATGTTGAACTCTCCGCCTTTGTCTCCTTCGAACGGAAGTCCGTACAATTCTTGGGATTTCTGGTCCAACTGCACCCAAGACGATTTGGGCACCATCGCGCTGTCGATAGTCAGGAAGATGAGTTTGAGGTTGCGAGTACTTCCGTCTTCCGTGTCGAAGAAGGTGTCCTCGGGGATTTTGAATCGCAGGATTTCGCCGATGGTGGCGTTGACTTGTTCGATGGCGTTCCTCATTTGGGGTACGCCGTCCGTCTTGGTCGGAGGGGTGCTAGACACGGGCGGTTGGCACACGCCCAAGTAGGTGACGTAAGCCTCGGCCACTTTAATCTCTTTCCCCAACATCTTGGTCAGATGATGGGTCGGTTGTCCTGATTCGTCCTTGATCAGCTTGCTGGCCAACCGTTCGATTTGATCTCTGGGACAAGGGTGTCGAGGTAAAGAGTCGTTGGTCCAACTGATCTTTAACGGGTCAAGGGTGACGTCCTTGACGGTAATTAAGCTCGTGTTACGGTCACTGAACAATTTCGCCAATTTCTTGACCACTTCTATCTCCCATTCGATAGCGACCGGGAATTTCCATTTGGGACTGACCAGCGACAGACTGAAGGTGTGGTGCACGGCGCGGTGGCCGGGATGCTGCCTCACGTGGACGTCTAGTTCGTCTTGAACGGCATCGCCGTTACTGTCCAAGGCTTCCAAAATGAAGCGATATTTGCCAATGTTCTCGTCCAAGGGCAAGGCGTACAGCACCTGTTTCTCCGGATCGAATTGAATCCAAGACGATTGCCCGATGGCGGTACGGTCTTGCGTCATGAAGATCAACTTCAACGAGCGGGTATCGCCGTCCTCCAAGTCACCGAACGTGTTGCTGGGGATTTCGAAGGACCACACTTTACCGGCCACGATGGACAGTTTCTTCATCCTGTTCTGGATGAACGGTTTCGAGTTGGGCACGTTCGGGATGACGGTCGGACCGCCCGAATGCGGCCGACTGGGTTTGATTTCCGTGTACGGAGTGACGGCTGGCGTCATGGAAGGCGGCATTAGCGTCGGCGTGTGCTCCTCCTGGGAAACTCTGGTCGGGACAATATCCAAGGTCGTTAGAGTACCGTCGTAAGTACTGGGTCGATCCGGGGTGAGAATGGGCGTCCCGAGACTGGGCGCGTAAGGAGTGGCCAAACGCGGTAGCACGGGCGACGCGGTGATCCTGACGGACTCTCCGCGATGTTTGTGATGTCCGCGTTCCCCGGGCGCTATTTCTTTGCCACCGTGGTGGTGTCTGTGGTGGTGCGAGCTGCTGCTGAACACCGGGGAGTGCATGGTAGGAACTATTCGCGACTCGGGAGCGTTCGTTTCGTCCGTGTATTCGTCGACGCGTTCCGTCGTGTGGGGCCATCTGGTGGGCACGAACCCGGGCACGGGCGTGGCGGCGAAGGCGGCGTGGTGAGCTTGCCGCTTCTCCCTGCGCACGACGGACTGTTGTTGGCGGTTGGTGACGTGCCACCCCACCACCGGGTGGTTGAGCTCGTCGCCTAGGCTGCCGTCCTTGGACATCTTCTCGACTTCCGCGATGCGCTCCGATTGGTCGGGGTTGACGATCCCGGAGCAGCCGACTTGCCATTGGAGGACGGCGCCCGGGTTCTTCGAGGTTCGGGCGTTCCCTGGACCAGCCATGATCGCCGCAGCGTCGAACGCCCTGGAATTGGCCGACAACGGCTTCAGTTTCAACGATTCCACCGGGATCCGCATGACGCTGGCCGCCTTCTCCAGCAGACTGACGCGGGTCTCCGGCTCCAGGCTCTCCAAGTCGGCGTCGAAGATGACGCTCGCCACCGTCAGCACTTCTCCCGCGACGCACTTCGGCGAAGGGCCGCCGTTTGGCGAGTTAGCGTCGGGGGCGTCGTCAACTACGTCGATGGAGAACACATCTTTGGCGACGTTTTTACCTGCGGAATGGACGAGTTACAAAGACGCTTGACCAACTATATCGGCTTAAAGGGAGTATAACCCCCAGGGTTGGCAAGAACCGGTCAGACTAGGTTAAACCGGTTTTAACCACCGAAAAAAATCCATGGTTAAAACTAGTGTTGTTAATTTTCCGGAAAAATAAAATGCGAAAACATTTCCAGAAAATTACAACACTAGTTAAAACCACTTATTTTTTAAATAAAAAAATATTAAAACTTAACCTTCACTTTTTGTCGTAAGTAATGAGCTATTAGACGATCTTAAAATTCATTTTGCGCGTGAAAATGCGCCATCATGTTAGGGTATAAAAGCAGGTAAATACGTCGGCTATACCTCTCAATGTAAAGGTACTGTCACGCCCAAAAACGTTATTTTGAAATCGGGCAATTTGAGCATTTTCGATGTAATGAGGGCTATATATAAGCAACTTAAGCATTGTTTTAATGGTTAAAACGGTTTAAACCACCGGTTACAACTGGGTTTAACCATACTGGATTTTTAAATTAAAAAAAGACGATTTTTGCCAACCATGATAACCCCTCTTGTTTGGGTGCGCTCAGACTACACCGAGTAGCTTCCACAAGCCTTCCTAGCGACGGGCGTCAAGGAGTTAGTTTGATCGGGTTAACCCCTAAATTCCGAAAAAGATTATACACCCTAACTAAACTGACTCTCTAGGAAGGCTTGTGGAAGTTACTCGGTATAGTCTAAGCGCACCCTACCAAACAAGAGGGGTTATATTAAACACTAAAGGATGTTCCACGAGCGAAAAACGCAAAAATACTGTAACCTTGCCACCTAGCGGCGCGAGCCCGCAAACCGGAAATTGTTTTCTATCCAGGGGCAAACAAACGGGCGTGCAATTCCATGCTTGATTATCTTAATATTTACATTCCTTTTAATATGTATTCGGCTTTATTTTAGGATTTGAAGCTTGGCAGATTCAGCCTTTTCACTATTTACTATTTGCAATTTTAAACGAAATTGAAGATTAATAAAAGAAGCGTGTTTTGATCCATGTGGTTATAATTTTCAACTAAAAGAGCAGACGAAAAGCAAGAAATTCCAAAAACCCGCGAAATTATTTAAAAAAATACGAGATGGCGCTACAAAATCATATCCAGTGCCCCTGGGGGAGTTGAGCGCGGGGGGGAGAATTCACGTTACGACCGAGCCAACGCGAACTCGGCATTGAAATCTTAGCTCGTGGAACATCCTTTAGTGTTTAATCCATGGCCCACACAAGGAGAACGCAACCCGTCAAAAGTCGTACATTTTTCATCGGTTAGACGCATTATAACCCGCTGCCGTCGGAAGGGGAACATTCGGAAATTGTCTTCCCCCTTTCCGTAAAACGTTCAGCTTAAAGGTTCGTTTAATGAAATTTGTACACAACACTGCGTTAGCGTGTTTAAAGGCTAGCTGCGTTCTCCTTGTGTTTGTTTGCTCCTAGGTTAGGTCTAACAGAGATGTTTTACGTCGATGCATCGTGGCATTTTTACAGGGTTGGCAAAAAACCGTATTTTTTTAATTTACAAATCCAGTATGGTTAAATCCGGTTGTAACCGGTGGTGTAAATCGGTTAAATCCATTAATAAAAAAATGCTCAAATTGCTTAAATCTAGCCCTCATTTCCTAGAAAATACTCAAATTGCCCGATTTCAAAATTACGTTTTTGCGCGTGAGAGTACCTTTACATTGTGAGGTATAGCAGATTTATTTTCCGGCTTTTATACCCTAACATGGCGGCGTATTTTCACGCGCAAACTGAAATTTAAGATCCCCTAATTGGTTATATCTAGCTCTCATTACTTACGACAAAAAGTGAAGGTTAAGTTTTAGTTTTTTCAATATTTCCGATTCATTTCTCAATATTTTCTTTAATAAACCAAAAGTGGTTTTAACCATGATTTTTTTTCGGTGGTTAAAACCGGTTTAAACAAGGGTGGATTGAAGAAGAATGGTGGCGTACCTGGATGAGACGGCGCTCCTTGGGCTTTGACGCTGATGTAATACTGTCCGATGTCCTTCTCGAGAGGAATACCCTGAAAGCTCCGCGTTTTTTGGTCGAACCTTAACCAAGAAGGCAACTTCGGCTCCCCCGCTTCGCTCACCTGCAAATAATAATAAAAATCATTGTTATTCTTGTTCGTCTCATTTCTGGGAATCCCCGGCCGCATCTACATCACGGTTATTAGAAATTATCTTCCACTCTCCAGCCAGCGCGGCTCCTACTACCATCCATTCCGAGAATCCCGGTTTCACCCGGCAACGAAACAAGCTGGTCTAGACCCATTATATTTTTGAAATCGCGATAGACGCTAACTTACATTACAACGGTTTTTCGATTCGAAAAGGTTTTTGAAGTGGGGGGGTAGGAGAAGGGGGGAAATACTGTGTTGATTTTAATGGTTTTGGTATCAGCTAGGCTAATACCCAAGGCACCATCTTAGGCCCAAGTCATCGAGCGACTTTTAAAGCCATCAATTTAGATGCCCGAGTTACAATGCGTAGGAGGGTGGTGGCAAGACCTTCATGCCACGCGAGCCAACAGCTCCCTACGCTAACTATTACCGTTAACCTCGACAAGTTTTAATGGAAAGGGAGACCGAAGAACTCAGAGGTAAACCCCTTATACCAGTCGGGAAAGAACTTGCAAACTCAACGCAGAAGGAGTTATATAAAATCTAAATTTATTTTAATATAATAGGCAAATCTAAGCCACAGTGAAGTCAGATCAATAAGCAGACGACGTTATTATTAATTCATTTTTCCCAAAATGGCTGGCTGTGGCCTTTTTAGCAGATAAATTCTGGCTAGCAGACGACGAAATCCGATTTACTCTCTGGACACCTCCTTTCCGGAACAAGCCAATAGTTTATGGGCCGGAGTAATTATCATCCCAGGAACCGGCGAATAAAACGTTTGAGAGTAAATAGAGTACACTAAGTCCGAGAACAGACAAAAAGATACCACTATGTCACGTGAATTAATGTCATGGCAACGAACACAAGCCACACCAACGAGCAAGCTACGAATGGACTGCATTGCAAAGAGTGCTAAAATACGCGAATAAGTAGAATCTTGGACGAATAATGACTGGACTCGAAACCTAAGCCAAATCCCCGGTTCCACAATTTGCATCGCCCGTCAGCGCTCCTACCGAGAGATTCGCGAAATATTTCTATCCAAATACAAAACACGTGCGTAAAAATGTCAGATGACCCGCATCCCGTCGTCTGCTCTGCAGTTTTTAATAGAAGTGAGACTTTTGGGATTTTAATAGGCTTTAGATTATTCAGTAAGAATTGTATTGGAATAAAAATGAAAGGGTAATGATTTAATTAATTTAATGTTTTTGTAAATACTTGTGTGAAGGTTTTAAATAGATTATAAATTTAAAAATGCCTAGTCAAAATGGAAATAAAAGTGTAAGCTTTGACGACAGTGACGAGCTAAGAACGCTAGGCCTAACGTCGTCCGCTAATATTGGGCACGTGTTTAGTATTTGGATAGAAATCTTTCCAATGCTTGACACTACGGCGCTACAAGCGGCGCTGCCGTAAAAGCACCAAGTTCGCCATTTGGTTTCGGGTCCATTAATTATTTGTCTAAGGTAGATTAGTTCATAATGAAAAGGGATAAAATGCTAAACCGTAAACAAATTTGAAGAAATTTAAACTTACAAATAGCTCGTACCAATAGGTCTTCGAGCGAATGTCTCTCTTCCAAACCATTCCCATTCCATTGGACATAGTTTTCTCTTTACCATACCATAACATCCATTCCCATTCCATTGGACATAGTTTTCTCTTTGCCGTACCATAACATCCATTCCCATTCCATTGGACATAGTTTTCTCTTTGCCGTACCATAACATCCATTACCATTCCATTGGACACAGTTTTCTCTTTGCCGTACCATAACATCCATTCCCATTCCATTGGACATAGTTTTCTCTTTGCCGTACCATAACATCCATTCCCATTCCATTGGACATAGTTTTCTCTTTGCCGTACCATAACATCCATTCCCATTCCATTGGACATAGTTTTCTCTTTACCGTACCATAACATCCATTCCCATTCCATTGGACATAGTTTTCTCTTTACCGTACCATAACATCCATTCCCATTCCATTGGACATAGTTTTCTCTTTACCGTACCATAACATCCATTACCATTCCATTGGACATAGTTTTCTCTTTGCCGTACCATAACATCCATTCCCATTCCATTGGACATAGTTTTCTCTTTACCGTACCATAACATCCATTCCCATTCCATTGGACATAGTTTTCTCTTTACCGTACCATAACATCCATTCCCATTCCATTGGACATAGTTTTCTCTTTACCGTACCATAACATCCATTCCCATTCCATTGGACATAGTTTTCTCTTTACCGTACCATAACATCCATTCCCATTCCATTGGACATAGTTTTCTCTTTGCCGTACCATAACATCCATTCCCATTCCATTGGACATAGTTTTCTCTTTACCGTACCATAACATCCATTACCATTCCATTGGACATAGTTTTCTCTTTGCCGTACCATAACATCCATTCCCATTCCATTGGACATAGTTTTCTCTTTACCGTACCATAACATCCATTCCCATTCCATTGGACATAGTTTTCTCTTTACCGTACCATAACATCCATTCCCATTCCATTGGACATAGTTTTCTCTTTACCGTACCATAACATCCATTACCATTCCATTGGACATAGTTTTCTTTGCCGTACCATAACATCCATTCCCATTCCATTGGACATAGTTTTCTCTTTACCGTACCATAACATCCATTCCCATTCCATTGGACATAGTTTTCTCTTTACCGTACCATAACATCCATTCCCATTCCATTGGACATAGTTTTCTCTTTACCGTACCATAACATCCATTACCATTCCATTGGACATAGTTTTCTCTTTGCCGTACCATAACATCCATTCCCGTTCAAATGTTTGCCTTCCAACCATTCCCATTCCATTTGGCGGGAATGGAAAAATGTATGTCCATTCAAAAATTTAGTTGCACGATTCCTAGTATATTGAACAAAAGTAAAATCAATTTCCGCCCATTCCAGAACTTAATATTACCCGAGGGGTAAGACAGTCTCAGATAATCTGTACACCGCATAGAGATAGAAAATAAGTAGAGGCCCAGACAGGGGAAAAAAAGAGCTGCTTTCTGTTATGGAAATTTCATCCCCCTCTCCCCCCCCCCCGTGGCATGCGTTATAGGGAAGAAGCACGTAGCGCCACCACACCGTTCTGGAGGAACTAGAAATCGTCGCCTGAAAGCAAAATCCACGTAACTATATACGCAAGTCTTAAGAAGTTACGTGGATTTTGCAATGACGTCGTAGAGCCCAGCTGGTTGCCACAAAAGGAGTTTAGTTTCATAGATGGCCGTTTGTGGCGCCACGTATTTCTTCCCTATAACGCATAGCTCGTGGAGGGGGATAGCAGCGCGGAACAAACCCTCAGATTTGATTGGGCCTCTACTTATTTTCTATCTCTATGGTACACCGAGTTCGTGCATTTAGCACTGTTAAAGGTACATATTTTCAAGAGTTCGCGAGTTCCATTTAGTACCATCAAAGGTACGGCAGTTCGCAGAGTGTCTTACCCTTTACCCGCGGTTACCGTGGTAAAATGGTAAAAAAATCGTTTACTTATTGAGAAAAAAACCACCGTAAAAAGGTTTTCGATATTTTTACCAGAAGACGTTTCTAGCGTTTATTGAAACGATCTTTTGTAGGAAGAAAAATATTTTCGGCTTTTCAGAGACTTATAAATAAAGGGGAGTGTTTCAGATGGGCCAAAATACTTTTGGAACTTGCCAAAAAGCGAATATCTTTTCCAATAAAATATACCCTTCGCGTATCCTACATAAAACATATCAGAATTCCAACGGAAGTTCAACAACCCAGAAGAAGATATTATCGACTATAAAAAAAACTAAACGCAGACGGTTTAACCGAATAAAATGCAATAACACGCGACAATAAATAAAAAAATGCAATGGTACGTTTTACGTCTCACTAACGCCATCTAACATCGGAAATGATAAATATTTCCGTATTTAATTTGCATTTACCCATTTTTTTGTGGGTAAAATACTTTTGATCGTTTATTTATTGAAATCGCTTTATTTTAAAAAAAAGTCGTCGATTATACTTAAATGTATTTCTGAAAATGTCAATTCAAAACGTACTATATTAAATTTAGTTTGGAAATATAAATTAAATTTAAAATAATAATAAATTTTAGTTTGCATTAAAATTATTTACCAATTTGTAAAAAAAAGGAATAAAACGTTAATAAAAATCAATTAAAAAAATAAAATGGTTTAAATAAATCATAAAAATCAACAGCCCTAAAAGGAATGGATTTAATTGAAAAAACAATCGGAAATGAGTTATTATGAACTTCACGCGTTGGCCACTATGTGACTCTATATAGGTAAACTGAAAAGGCTAATTTATAAAGATGGTCCTTTTGAAAAGACTAGCGATAAATCAACGGGAATTATATGGAAACATTTTACGAAATATATCTATAAAACTTTTGTAATTTAAAAGTTCTGTACAGCTTGACTGTTAATGACATACACTTAAATTTCTGAATAAACTTCGTTACAGTATTTTCAACAGAAATTAGAACAAAACAAGAGTTAAACCTTGGCTATAATTACACTCACATTTCTCGTTAGTGGCGTGTACTGCACCAAAATTACACGAGAAAATATGGACTACATTTAAGACCATTGTTTCATTTAAATCGGTAAGCGTGAAAAAATGTAAGATTAACTCCACACTACCATTTTTAAAAGAAGACAATGACTTCTATTCAATAAGAGGATCAAACAATTAAGACTTCGAAATGCATATCATTAAACGATTAATTTTTTCAGGATGCGCTTTTGTGTTTCGCGATACTTCTGTAAATAATTAAAATTAACTTAGTATTAAATTAATCGGATTTTACTAATTTTAAAAAATAGTTCTTACTAGAACCACAATACCTAATTCAGATTAAAACTAAATATACCTAACGTTATTATTTTATTAATTAATATTAATTAAAATATAACTTGTATAAGTATATAAAATATTAAAATCTCAATTTTTCCGTGCAATCCTTTTAATTATGTTATGCAAATTAATCGAAAAAATATTATGCGAATCCATTAACTGATGTTATTTCTAAAACGTTTTCGTTTCTCGACAAGAGATGGAAGCACCAGCAACACTTCACGTCTTTTAGAAGCGAACCAATATTGACCGAAGTTACTTGGAAACAGAGGAAAAGCTATGGTAGATTATAGCTTAACGTTTAGTCTTTTACTCCGCGTTTATCACAACTATCAAGTTACCCTCGGGAACGTTATCTCTCCAGCGTCAATACAAAATAGGGTGTCTAATATAATACGAAGAAGCTGTCTGTCCGCATCTAACCCAACTGTACTATATACATTTTAAATTGACACGAGTATCCCAATATTTAACGGATACCGATAATACCATATCACGAATTTACCGATATTTCAAATATATCACCGATTTACCGATATTTCAAATATATCACCGATTTACCGATATTTCAAATATATCACCGATTTACCGATATTTCAAATATATCACCGATTTACCGATATTTCAAATATATCACCGATTTACCGATATTTTAAATATATCACAAATTATGATATTTCAAACTGTCTTACGATTTCAGATATTTCGAACTATATAACGATTTTTTAGATATTTCCCAGTATTCTATATAACGATTTTTTTAGATATTTCCCAGTATTCTATATAACGATTTTCCAGATATTTCAAACTATATAACGAATTTTTAGATATTTCACAGTATTCTATATAACGATTTTCCAGATATTTCCCAGTATTCTATATAACGATTTTCCAGATATTTCCCAGTATTCTATATAACGATTTTCCGGATATTTCCCAGTATTCTATATAACGATTTTTTTTAGATATTTCCCAGTATTCTATACAACGATTTTTAGATATTTCCCAGTATTCTATATAACGATTTTTTAGATATTTCCCCGTATTCTATATAACGATTTTTTTAGATATTTCCCAGTATTCTATATAACGATTTTCCAGATATTTCAAACTATATAACGATTTTTTAGATATTTCCCGGTATTCTATATAACGATTTTCCATATATTTAAAAGTAGACTATATAACAATTTTTTAGATATTTCAAAGTAGACTATATAACGATTTTCCAGATATTTCCAACGCCTGGTTAATCTAGAAATCGCTCAGTAATTTAACACGCCTAAAACTAAATACCACTGAATAGGACACCGTCTAGGCGTTCAATCTTACGCGTATTATTGTATAGGCTTAACCTCTCGGAAGCGTGGCAATCCCCAAAACATAAAGAGCATTCGAGAGGTTAAGCAGAGCGCCGTAGATATTTCAACGGCAATTTCTGATTGCTTCGACAGCACGGTCCAGTTAGCTTTACGACCTGTCTCAGACACAATTCCAAAGCTTAGACGTTCATTTCGTCCGCGGCTTAACTTCGTTATTATATCGATTGACCTTGAAACAGCGGATTTCCTATAATGCTCTCAGCTCGCTCTTTCATCACATTCCCGCCTTCAATTACTGCAGGTTCGCAGAACGCTCTGGGAGCACTCTGAGAGCGCTTCGGGGACATTAAAAGAATTCGCCTTGTGAAAAGAGTTGTTGGTTTGTGCACGATTTATCGCGGTACGTTAGTGGTACAAATGCACATGATACGTCGATCGATTGGTAATATCATTCCCTCGCCGGAATTGTTAACATTTGCGGGATCGGGGCCCCGGAAGTGGGGCATTTGCCCATTTTAGTAATTGTTGGCGATTTTGTACATATTTTTTTTAAATTAAAACCGACTTGGTTGAAAATTATATTTTTAGTTAGTACTGATCATTTCTGTACTACGTTTAAAAATTTGAATGATGAGAAAATAGAGTCAAATAAAAACTAATTTCCGTCCCCGTCTTTGGGCGTGATAAATTGCACTTGGAAATTGTTGGTATAGCTATTTATGGGTGAAAACTCTGAACAACTCCTACGTTGAGTTTGCAAGTTCTCTCCCCACTGGTTTAAGGGGTTTTCCCCCGAGTTCTTCGGTTTCCCCTTCCATAAAAACTTGTTGAGGTTAACGGTAATAGTTAGTGTAGGGAGCTGTTGGCTCGATCGCTTGGCATGCAGGGCTTACCACCACCCTCCTACGCATTGTAACCCGGCCACCTGAATTTAAGGCTTCAAAAGTCGCTTGACGACTTAGGCCTAAGGTGGTGCCTTGGGTATTAGCCTAGCTGATTATTATATGTATAAAAATGGTTTCATAAAAACAAAAACCTTTTTTTTCGGCCTATTAGCGCGCAAAATTTCAAATCAGAGGTCAAAATGTAACTTCATAAGAAAAACGCCTCCAACATGGGGAGTATAGAAGTCTGATAACTTCGGTTCATTTACTTCTAGTTTATGTACAAGATGATTAGAAACATGTTCAATTCAAATTTAATATTTGAAATATATTTATAACATCGGAGGGATTGTGTGTACTCAAATGTCCGTGACATCTTGTTAGTTTTTTTGAAATGTTAAAAAAATCTATTTTGATATAAATTTAAATATTTAGATTTTAAAGCCAGTGTTGGCTCGAGGTGAAGTAGCTCTTTTTTCAACAGATGTCGCTAGCGTCGAAATCAAAACAAGAAGCTTAAGCTACATTTTGACCCAAAAGGCGGGACATTAAAGTACCCATCGCGTTGATTGGCTCGTTTGTAAATTTGACAATAACTTAATTATTCTAATTTCGAACAATATATTTTATATGGGATATATAATTTAGGTTAAAGTCCACTAAGTAGAGTATAAGTTGTCTTAAATAATATAATACTCTATAATGGTTCTCTGACGACGTTATTGTTTCGCTATTTTGAATTTTAGCTTCCGCTGCCATTAATAGATGGCACCAGACTCGGCAATAAAGTCGAATTTTTAAAAAAATCGGATAGATTCATCGCCATCTCTAATAACAGGGGTCATTTCATAATGCAGGTGGCAATGATAGAGCCGACAGTTGCTTTAATATTTTGTTAAGTATTTTATGCCAAATTTATTGACAAATTGCACAGGTTCGTAAGGTAAACTAAGGTAAACTAGAATATTAAATAATCTAAATTAAATTAAATTAGTACTGCTATAATCAGACTTGGAAATAGTGATATTTTTTAAGGGGGCCCCGCGGGTCCCCGACCCCCCTTAAGTTTATTTTTATTGAGAGCCACTGGCCCAAGCGGGGGGGGGGATTGGGGGGAAAATTTAAAATTAGGTAGGGAAAATAGGAAAATAAAAATTGGTTACGTTACTTACATAACATTTTTAACTTTAAAACAAGCAAGTATATTATAATATCATACACAATAATTTGTAACTTTAGATCCCGCTCTCGTATAGGGTAGGAAAACACATTGAATTGGGAATAATACTGCTAGAATTACAATTACCATTTCGGTTGCCATGGTTACCCGGGACCTGTTCTGAGAAGACTGTACGATATTCATCTTTATAATTGGGCGGTAGCGCCATCTATATTTTGTAAAGTTATATGATTCGCGCAAAAATTCAATTGCAATATAGTTGCCACCACTAGAGACAGATGCCGCCACGGTTGAACGATATAGTTTAAAAAGTCTCCATATTGAACGAAATTGGTCCCGCGCTAGCCAGATTTATTTGTACCTCTATTTATTCCCAACTCAATGGGAAAACAGAGTTTCAAAAACGGCGTACAAATCATGTTCCAGAAATTTCCGTAAAATGTTTAATACATATTTTTTAATTAAATTGAGAGTCCCGGTGGCCCGCAACCCCCATTCGAATGATTTATTTTAAGAGCCCACTGATTTTTATTAAGAGCCATTGGCCCCAAGACTCCCGCTAATTCCAAGTCTGGCTATAATAACCAGTTTTGAAAAAATAATACAATGAATCAATGATTTTTAAACATAAGTAACATAATCATATTAATAAGTATGCTACTTCTTATTCACCGCATTCTAATTTTGCAAGTGACCGCATGAATGACGTAGTTAAGGACATTATGCAAAAATGTGAAGGAGTTGTAGGGGGTGAGTTGAGAAGTATGCCTGTTTTTCCCCCATTTCCCTACGATGAGTGAAAAGAGCGCCAGAGAGCTTCAAAGTGTGGCCTACTAGCTCCTGGAAGTAGGCTGCAATACGCGCAAAACCAAGCAACAGGGAAACGCAAACATTAAAGTTTGGGTTCGTGTGATAGGTAAAAAAGGTCTTGGTAAACCAATCGAGGTAACCAGCGTAAGAAAGTGAACTTAAACAGTATTTAAAGTCCCTGCTGCTTGGTTTGGCGCTTGTTGCAGCCTACTTCCAGGGGCTAGTAGGCCACACTTTGAAGCTCTCTGGCGCTCTTTTCACTCATCGTAGGAAAATGGGAAAAACAAGCATACTTCTCAACTCACCGTCTACAAATTTCTGCATTACCTTCTGAAACACTCTGTATAATTAACCGAAATCGTTCAATGTCATACTTACGTTTATTATGTTACTTACGATGATAAGCTTGTGTACAATCTATTTAGCGGGTTTCAACCTAGTGCCAGAACTTCCTTATCGTTTGAGTCCAGGCCAACATTTCAGCGGCTTACTCGAGCAAAGTGAAGAGTTCACACGAAAGTACACATTTGCCAATCAGGAGAGGGTAATTTTAAAATCAATGACCTGGCGCACGTGTCGAAATGCGAAGACACCTCGCGAGAGTACAGGTCTGCCGCGATACCGCCGCCTGGTGGGAGTAGCCTACAACACACACCGTACCGTTGTCAATAGGCATTGGTTAATTGTTGCATGACCTTCCAAGGAAAACTAATATTTTAGAAAGTGAAAGAACACTGAGATAAGATCTTATTTAAATTAATTTTCACTTTCCTCGTGTTCAATTTCTGGAGTTTTAACCATACCATTCTCATCCCAACAAAATCCTTTCCCTTATCATTTCCGCTCTAATATTTGGCTTCCGACCATTCCCATTGGCACAGTTTTCCCGTTCCCATTGGCACAGTTTGCCCGTTCCCATTGGCACCATTTTCCCATTCCCATTGGCACCATTTTCCCATTCCCATTGGCACCATTTTCCCATTCCCATTGGCACCATTTTCCCATTCCCATTGAAAACAAATCCATTTTGATGCAATCCAGACATTCCAATTCCATTTGATATACATTAAGTTCTCATTTCCGTATCGCGACCGTACTCAACATTACACCTTTTCCACCCATTCCCTAAATAACTTAATAATCAATAGGCCTTTCTGTAAATAAACGTGGCCTTCTTGTTTACTGTTTTATCTAACTTCTACAATGCTTCCCAATCTCTCCCACTAAAGAGAGCTAATGAATTCGTCCATAGGTTTGACTGCACAATTTCAAGAACAAGTTGGGTAGTCGTAGCGAATTTATGAAAAGGCCTATTCATTAAGCCTTTCAATAAAGTAATTACGCTTGCCGAACTTGTTTTAATGTGTCGCTTTCGTCACGAGATACGTAAGAGTTTAGTTCAGTTTTGAAGGTTAGATCTTTATAAAAAAGGGCGACTCGTTGAATTTTAATTCGTGTCTTGTTCAACTTGTTAAAATGTTCCACGCGCTCTTTAATATTTTAGCGTAAAAGGCTCGCGCATTGTTTTTTTTTTATTTCAGGGAGCACGCGGGAAATTGCTCGAGCCCATTCACGCTAAAATATCAAGACGCGCGTGGAACTTTTAAACAAGTTGAATAAGACAGAATTTATGCTAGCGTCTATTGAACGTCATTTCCACGTCACGAGTGACGCGCCCGATACATCTTAACAAGAAGGCCAATGTTACTTTATAGAAAGGTCTATTCAATTGTTTTTTTTTAATATCGGGGTAAATGGAGGTTGCAGTGGGTATTAAACGGTTTAGAGTGACCATTCAAGTCAAATATAAAGTTTGCGCAACATTTAGTGGACGTACAACTTTTTTATCCCGTAATTTGGCTAAAAACCTCATTTAAAGTTTTAGCGTATGACATTAAAAGTCGCTCGATGACTTGAGCCTAAGGCGGGGCCTTGGGTATTAGCCTAGCTAATTATATTTATTGGGTTAAAGAGGTCAAGACATAATCCAAAATACAATATTGATTCAAATCGAACTTAATTTCAGGGTTCGTTACTAAAATTTCATTTTCATTCAAATCGAACTTAATTTCAGGGTTTGTTACTAAAATTTCATTTTCATTCAAATCGAACTTATTTTGAGAGTTCGTTACTAAAAATTTCAATTGCGAAAAAATACAAATATTCTGTACGTAAAGGGTATATAACCTCAACGCATACTTTATGCAAGAATTCACTAACTAGCTTCTATTTTATGTTAATTGGATTGGAAAAAAAAATATTTATTTTAAAAATCGTTAAAATGGGCAAAATTGGTGTGGTGACCGGGAAGGAATGAAATTTCCTATCGATTTATGTAACATTTCCCCCATTCACTCTCAATGGTTGAAGCGTTACGCATAATACGGCGGCGACGGCGGCGGCTACAGCATATGCGATTTTAAAACGCGCAATTACCCTCGAGGTTTATGTGTTAAAATACAAATCGGTAAGATTGCAGCTGTTTGTAGCCATCGGATGAAAAATGAAAGGGAGTATACAGTCGGACGTTCGACGGTAGATCAAGGAATTCCACGTTTTTGCCGCTAGGAGCGCTGTTGGTTGACTTTTAAAGGGAAAGTGCTTTACTGTGCTTAGTGGCAAATTCTGCTAAACTTTGGAGAAAACTCCTATTGGAGTGCAGACTTTTCGGAGTGCGAAATGGGGATTTGAAATTAAAGTCACTCCCCCCATAATTAATACCTTACCAACGTTAAGTTTACTATACAAACCTTTCCCTGCTTTTTTACGAATTATAAATTTTCCCGGGCTTTATACCAACACCTAAATTTCCCGGGCTTTTTATCAACACCTAAATTTCCCGGGCTTTATACCAACACCTAAATTTCCCGGGCTTTTTATCAACACCTAAATTTCCCGGTCATTTGACAATCACCTAAATTTCCCTGTCATTTGACAAAACACCTAAATTTCCCTGTCATTTGACAAACACCTAAATTTCCCTGTCATTTGACAATCACCTAAATTTCCCTGTCATTTGACAAACACCTAAATTTCCCTGTAATTTGACAAACACCTAAATTTCCCGAACTTTTTACCAACACCTAAATTTCCCGAACTTGATAACGACACCAAAATTTCCCGAACTTGATAACGACACCAAAATTTCCCGAACTTGATAACGACACCAAAATTTCCCGAACTTTATAACGACACCAAAATTTCCCGAACTTTATAACGACACCAAAATTTCCCGAACTTTTTACCAACACCTAAATTTCCCGAACTTTTTACCAACACCTAAATTTCCCGAACTTTTTACCAACAACTTATTTTTCCAGCCATTTCAAAAAAACCTAAATTATCCTGAATAACATAAATTCTTCGAATTCCCTGACCAAATAAGCCCATTACGAAATTCCCCGAATATTTCCTTGACTATCTAGTAAACTCGAAATGAACTTACAACGAAGCTGCGAATTTTCCCAGTGAAGGCATCCTTGGAAATGGTAAAATTGAAGATTTGTCCGACGAGGGCCGTACTGTCCGAGATGCCCCAGAACCTCTTGACCGGCACCGAGCCGTCATTGGCACTTGAAAACCCGCTGGACATTCTGCCGCTCCTGCCGCCGTAAGTATCCGATTCGTCGGTCGAGTCCCCGATCACACTCATTGTCACGCACGCGAAACACAGCAGACGCAAAATCATTTTTGGCACAAAGCTGGAGGAGGCCCCCCCGCGACCGCACCCTCCTGCGGGGGGCGTGGCCGGCGATGACGTAATCCAGTGGAAAAACATGACGCGCAACCACGATTTCAAAAATAACAACAACCACGTGGCTGAAAAAAAGGGGCGCAAAAGGCACACACTGTTTTCGCCGGATTTGTTTTTTCTAAAATTAAATTCCAAAACGTCACGAACGACGTCACGAATTGGGCGTCGCTTCGTTACGCCATCTAGTTGCCACCTTCATTTTGCAATTTCCCTCATTTTTGGGAACGTAACTCTGAAACAGAGAGAATATTTACTTTTATATATTTAACGTTTTTATTAGCGTAAAAATCGTAATGACATAAGCTTATAAATACTTTCCACATAAGTGTGACAGTTCTCCATTTTCTCTTAATTTTATTGAGCGAAATTTGTAACCATTAAAATATTAGGCCTAAAAAGTGCTTTTTGAGAATTCTACGTCACTTTACACATTATACAGTTAAATACAGGGTGACCACAGAAAACATAAAAAATGTTACAGGAAAATAGGAAAATACATCGCACTTATTACGTGAGAAATGGCTTTCTACAGGAATCCATACCTCTACTGGGAATGCTTATCGCGGCAGATTTTCGTCTCGATGTGGCTGACGGTTTTTTTTGACGTCCCTATGTTAACTTAACAACAACTATGTGAGAGGGGAACGCGCGCAGAGGGGATTTTTTTATCTCGTAGGCGGGGTCAAAGCCGTCAGAGTGATCTTACCATACGCGATACGCCAGGATAAGCTTTCCAAGTAGAGCTATGGATTCCTGTTTTTACCATGAATCTATTTAACCCAAAAATATTCAATTGGAATACCCTAGGTCACATCCAGCGGCGCGTGGCCAATTTATGCTCGGCTGTTATTTATAAGCAGTCGAAGCGTTAGTTCCTAAAATCATGACGAGTTGTGGTTAGGTTTCCTTTTTGCAGTATTTATCATTAATCTATTTATTAATCTATTTAATTAAATTAATCTATCTATTAATTTAATATTATTATTATAATAGTTATTATTATAATAAAATTATAACAGATGACTTATTATTTAATAATAATAATATTAATAATAATAATTCAAATTCAAACTTTTTTTATTCTGTATAAAAACATGTTAGTACAACACTTTTAAAATTTATAGAGTTAGTTAGTTTGTTATATTAATATGTATTGTTACATTGAAAAAAAATACAAAAACAAAAAAACCATATATATAAAAAAAACAATGATATAAAAGTGAAATTGCGCAAAAAGTGTTGCATTTGCTTGTCAGAGATTTTACTTAACAATAAGTGTTTAAAAGTTTAAAAACAAGTTAAGTTTTAACGTTAATTTCTTTTAGCCGGCCCATTATGTTAGATTTAAAGGAGTGGAGGTTTTGATTATACAGGTCTAAGGGGAAGTTTTGATTATCATTACACAATTTGTTAATACATTGTTGATTTTTTTTATTTATTTGATTTTAATTAGTATCATAATTTTACCTAAAACAAATGTTTTAATTTTTAAAGACTAATATGTATAATGAATTTATTAAAATTAAGCTAATAATCATATAGAAGGTTTTATTTTTTAAAACCTATTTTGGTACTTTACAAAAACATATCTGCGGAATCCCCACCCACACGTAGAATAACATGCAACATTAGGGGGGAAGTACGATAAAGATTATATTTAAACCTAAATTATAGTAATTGGCGAGGTTTTTTCTTTTTCAAAAATTTCTTTATGAAAATTGATTTAAATCAATGATTTTTTAAAAAAAAAATCTCATTGATTTAAATCGCGATTGAAATCGTGATTAAAATTAAGTTGATTTAAATCAGCCAACCCTGAATTCTGCTCTTGTGAACTATCTTACTCTAGAATTACATATCTGAATTCGTTCCTATTGGCTTAAAAGTAAATCAATCGTGTGGCGCTAATGATAGAGTTGAATATTCATGGCTTAAATTGATTCATCTTTCTACGGATTTATTTCAAATTTAAATATGTTGTTAAGCCTGGTCAAAGGACCAAAATTGTCCATTGCTTATTTCAAATTTAAATATGTTGTTAAGCCTGGTCAAAGGACCAAAATTGTCCATTGCCAATTTTTCCTAGCTATTATAGTTTGTCCAGTATTAGTGGTCAAAGATGGACAAAACGAAGTAATTCTTTTTGTTAAAAAAAGTAACGGTATATTGGTTCGCGTTGTAGTTTCGTGCGTTCAGGTTGACTGTCATATTATTAATTTTGCCGTATTTTAAATTCAAATGTAATTTTTTTTAATTCAAATGTACAATTCTTTTAATTCAAATGTACAATTCTTTTAATTCAAATGTACAATTCTTTTAATTCAAATGTACAATTCTTTTAATTCAAATGTACAATTCTTTTAATTCAAATGTACAATTCTTTTAATTCAAATGTACAATTCTTTTAATTCAAATGTACAATTCTTTTAATTCAAATGTACAATTCTTTTAATTCAAATGTACAATTCTTTTAATTCAAATGTACATTTTTTAAATTCAAATGTACATTTTTTAAATTCAAATGTACATTTTTTAAATTCAAATGAAAAATTCTTTTAATTCAAATGAAAAATTCTTTTAATTCAAATGTTATTTTTTTAATTCAAATGTAAAATTCTTTTAATTCAAATGTATTTTTTTTTCATTCAAATGTAAAATTCTTTTAATTCAAATGTAATTTTTTTTAATTCAAATGTAAAAATTTCATTCAAATGTAGTTTTTTTAATTCAAATGTAAAAAAATGAATTCAAATGTAAAAAAATTAATTCAAATGCAAAATTGTTTTACATTTGAATTAAAAAAATTTACATTTGAATTAATTTTTTTTACATTTGAATTAAAAAAATTTACATTTGAATTAAAAAAAATTACATTTGAATTAAAAAAATTTACATTTGAATTAAAAAATTTACATTTGAATTAAAATTTTTTTTACATTTGTAAAATATTTAATTCAAATGTAAAATATTTAATTCAAATGTAAAATATTTAATTCGAATGTAAAATATTTAATTCGAATGTAAAATATTTAATTCGAATGTAAAATATTTAATTCAAATGTAAAATATTTAATTCAAATGTAAAATATTTAATTCAAATGTAAAATATTTAATTCAAATGTAAAATATTTAATTCAAATGTAAAATATTTAATTCAAATGTAAAATATTTAATTCAAATGTAAAATATTTAATTCAAATGTAAAATTTTCCCAAATAGCCGACCATTTCTAATTAATTTTCATCAAAATTATTTGGAAAATTCAAATTCCATTCAGTTTCTGGAAGACAAACTGGTTACAATAATCATTTGTAAATTTAATTTATTTAATTCTGTGAATTTAATTCTTTTAAATTCCAATTAGCTTTTTCAGTTTGCATAGAGCCACTGAAAAGTTCATGAACTAATAAATTTTCGTCTGCTAAAATCAGAGAGAGTCGGCTTAGCAGCTTATGAGCTTCTAGTGTTGCCCGCTAAGTGGCTCTTGTACAATGAAAATGCTAATAAATTCGGTCAAAAAAATTAATATTGAAAAACAAATCATTAAGTTTCTTTAACACCAACTGTTTCGAATAATTATTCGTAAAAAAAAACGTTAAATTGTAATTTATTTTATCAAAAAGTTATCTGAAAATTTTAATTTCTGGAAAACAAACTGGTTACAAAGATTACTTGTTAATTGAGCTGATAAAGCGACCACTAATAAAATAAAAAGCTACCAAATACCGGTTATTCAACTATAGGGACATACAGGAAAATAAAGTTTTTATTTGTGAAACATAGGTAATTTCCCAAAATCCGGCTTAATTTTTTCAGTTTCCGTTACAAGAAAACAAATACCCTTCATAGTGGTAAAAGCCCTTGATCTCAGAAAGCAAGTACTAAAATTAGCAATTGTCTAACGTAAGAATCTATTATACGCGAATATTTTAGCGTCTCATTGTCCTATTCTCAATATCCTATTTTCCTCCTACGCTAGCAGAAAGTTTACCGAGTCTTCTTTCGACCGGTTTTCGTTGTTTTATTTTTATACATATTGTAATAATTGTTTCCGTACACCCACGAAATTTCTCTCCTCATTCAATTTTAATAGCTAACGTTTTCTAAATTAATTATGTAAACCAATTAAAAAGGTCCTGCGGTTTTTTTTTCAAGTTCAACTACGGTTATAATTATTCGGTGACTAACCACTTACGTATTTCAGTTTACTCCCTACTTTCTAATACCAAATAATCTCCCGTGTTCAGTAACTACCAAGTATTATCGTGTAATAATTATGCAGTATATATTGTCGTACATCACCAACTATTATCTTACATTACCAGCTATTCTAGAACCAACTATTATTTTACATTACCAGCTATTCTAGAACCAACTATTATCCTACATTACCAGCTATTCTAGAACCAACTATTCTCTTACATTACCAGATATTCTAGTACCAACTATTCTCGTACCTTACCAACGTTAAGTTACTATTATCGTACCTTACCAACGTTAAGTTACTATTATCGTACCTTACCAACGTTAAGTTACTATTATCGTACCTTACCAACGTTAAGTTACTATTCTCGTACCTTACCAACGTTAAGTTACTATTCTCGTACCTTACCAACGTTAAGTTACTATTCTCGTACCTTACAAACGTTAAGTTACTATTCTCGTACCTTACCAACGTTAAGTTACTATTCTCGTAAATTACCAGATATTCTAGTACCAACTATTCTCGTACCTTACCAACGTTAAGTTACTATTCTCGTACCTTACCAACGTTAAGTTACTATTATCGTACCTTACCAACGTTAAGTTACTATTATCGTACCTTACCAACGTTAAGTTACTATTCTCGTACCTTACCAACGTTAAGTTACTATTCTCGTACCTTACCAACGTTAAGTTACTATTCTCGTACCTTACCAACGTTAAGTTACTATTCTCGTACCTTACCAACGTTAAGTTACTATTCTCGTACCTTACCAACGTTAAGTTACTATTCTCGTACCTTACCAACGTTAAGTTACTATTCTCGTACCTTACCAACGTTAAGTTACTATTCTCGTACCTTACCAACGTTAAGTTACTATTCTCGTACCTTACAAACGTTAAGTTACTATTCTCGTACCTTACCAACGTTAAGTTACTATTCTCGTAAATTACCAGATATTCTAGTACCAACTATTCTCGTACCTTACCAACGTTAAGTTACTATTCTCGTACCTTACCAACGTTAAGTTACTATTCTCGTACCTTACCAACGTTAAGTTACTATTCTCGTACCTTACCAACGTTAAGTTACTATTCTCGTACCTTACCAACGTTAAGTTACTATTCTCGTACCTTACCAACGTTAAGTTACTATTCTCGTACCTTACCAACGTTAAGTTACTATTCTCGTACCTTACCAACGTTAAGTTACTATTCTCGTACCTTACCAACGTTAAGTTACTATTCTCGTACCTTACCAACGTTAAGTTACTATTCTCGTACCTTACCAACGTTAAGTTACTATTCTCGTACCTTACCAACGTTAAGTTACTATTCTCGTACCTTACCAACGTTAAGTTACTATTCTCGTACCTTACCAACGTTAAGTTACTATTCTCGTACCTTACCAACGTTAAGTTACTATTCTCGTACCTTACCAACGTTAAGTTACTATTCTCGTACCTTACCAACGTTAAGTTACTATTCTCGTACCTTACCAACGTTAAGTTACTATTCTCGTACCTTACCAACGTTAAGTTACTATTCTCGTACCTTACCAACGTTAAGTTACTATTCTCGTACCTTACCAACGTTAAGTTACTACTCACGACTCGCGTACATTACCAACTTTAAGATACTACTCACGACTCGCGTACATTACAAACGTTAAGTTACTACTCACGACTCGCGTACATTACAAACGTTAAGTTACTTATCTCGTACCTTACCGACGTTGTTACTAATCTCGTACCTTACCGACGTTAAGTTACTATTCTTCAATATTACCGACGTTAAGTTACTATTCTTCAATATTACCAGCGTTAAGTTACTATTCTTCAATATTACCAGCGTTAAGTTACTATTCTTCAATATTACCAACGTTAAGTTACTATTCTTCAATATTACCAACGTTAAGTTACTACTCACGACTCACATACATTACCAACGTTAAGTTACTACTCACGACTCGCGTACATTACAAACGTTAAGTTACTTATCTCGTACCTTACCGACGTTGTTACTAATCTCGTACCTTAGCGACGTTAAGTTACTATTCTTCAATATTACCGACGTTAAGTTACTATTCTTCAATATTACCAGCGTTAAGTTACTATTCTTCAATATTACCAGCGTTAAGTTACTATTCTTCAATATTACCAACGTTAAGTTACTATTCTTCAATATTACCAACGTTAAGTTACTATTCTTCAATATTACCAACGTTAAGTTACTACTCACGACTCACATACATTACCAACGTTAAGTTACTACTCACGACTCACGTACATTACCAACGTTAAGTTACTACTCACGACTCACGTACATTACCAACGTTAAGTTACTACTCACGACTCACGTACATTACCAACGTTAAGTTACTATTCTTCAATATTACCAACGTTAAGTTACTATTCTTCAATATTACCAACGTTAAGTTACTACTCACGACTCACATACATTACCAACGTTAAGTTACTACTCACGACTCACGTACATTACCAACGTTAAGTTACTACTCACGACTCACGTACATTACCAACGTTAAGTTACTACTCACGACTCACGTACATTACCAACGTTAAGTTACTACTCACGACTCACGTACATTACCAACGTTAAGTTACTACTCACGACTCACGTACATTACCAACGTTAAGTTACTACTCACGACTCGCATACATTACCAACGTTAAGTTGCTGATCATGACTCGCATACATTACCAACGTTAAGTTGCTGATCACGACTCGCGTACATTACCAACGTTAAGTTACTACTCAAGACTCGCGTACATTACCAACGTTAAGTTACTACTCACGACACGCGTACATTACAAACGTTAAGTTACTAATCTCGTACCTTACCGACGTTAAGTTATTATTCTTCAATATTACCGACGTTAAGTTACTATTCTTCAATATTACCAACGTTAAGTTACTCTTCTTCAATATTACCAACGTTAAGTTACTCTTCTTCAATATTACCAACGTTAAGTTACTCTTCTTCAATATTACCAACGTTAAGTTACTCTTCTTCAATATTACCAACGTTAAGTTACTCTTCTTCAATATTACCAACGTTAAGTTACTCTTCTTCAATATTACCAACGTTAAGTTACTCTTCTTCAATATTACCAACGTTAAGTTACTCTTCTTCAATATTACCAACGTTAAATTACCATTCTCATATATTAAAACTATTTTCACGAATACTCGTGAAATCCTAGCAATTACCGTGAACAAACACTGTATTGAGGTATAATATGTACTCCGGTGTACACATAAATATGGCCAATAGAATTGTTTAAGAGATATTTCGTTACATTCATAATAAATTTTGCCGAGCACAAAACAATAACGTTTATCACATAAAAGAAAAACTTGATAAGGGCAGGAAGTGGCAGTAAACATACCCTGATCTAACCACAAACTCGTCCATAATTATCGCAACAACGTGGCCAAAGTCCCCCGAAGAAAACAGACCACCCAGAACAGGCCTTACATTCATTGTAATTTAGTCCCCTACTGGCATTTTTTTCGCGTTCAATAGAATAGAAAACGCGTCCGTGGATACTCTTCTGGCGCGGGCATACGTACGGAAGAGCGTCCACGAATTGTATTTCTTCGTCTGGCAGGGGGGCCCTATGCCTACCGCGAAATAAAACACTCAACAACTAACCTCCCCAAAAACAGACTGGGGAAAGAATTAGTCTCAATGCCGGCCGTAATTTCCTTAATTCGTCCCTCTTATTCTAATAATAGACCCTTTCTGTTTATCCCTGGTCTTTCAAAATTAGGCTTCGAAATACGTCGAAATAATTAGGACCAAGGCCTAGGATAATGTCAGGCAGGCAGCAGAGGCGGCGCGCCGTCGACCGGGAAGGCTAATCGAGCTCGGAGAGAGAAAAGATCGGCAATAATGGAAGCCTCGGCTAGCATCCCAGGGAACGCGTACGGTTTACCAACGACGATTACCCCGTTTTAAAAATCATAGGGAAAATTGGGAAATTATCGAAAGCTATGGACGGCGATCGCCCTTAAAAGATTCAAAACTACAGAGTTATTAATCATCGAAAAAAACAACTACTTACGATGACCCACAAATAATGCCGTCGGGGAACCACGGAACTCGGCGATTCCGAGACGCTTTTCACACTGACGGCCGAAACGAGACTCGGGCGAGTTTCGCCTACCGCCGCTAGGGGTGTTCGGGAGCTTCTTCTAGAGATTCGAGCTCATTTCTAGGGAGAAGCCGTACAACCGAAACAAGGAGTCGCGTACAGACGCGAAATCGAGGACGACCGTCTTTTCTTTGTTTATTTATCAGGTACTAACTAAATAAAATATTATTAATAAAAATATTAGACGTATTAATTACTTAATATGATTATTTAAAATTAAATTTTCCCGAAAAACTCAACCAACAAGCTTTGAATGAGGCTTACAACACTGCCTGATCGGGAGCCGAAAGCTGCTGCCCACTTTTTTTTGCCACACCCTAGCGGTGGAGGGGAAATTCACTCAGCTGTAGCCGGCAACGCTGCAGCGGCTACCGTCTTCAAGTTTCGCTGACGGCGGAAGTGAATGTAGGCAGACAAAATAAAGGTTTATTTGTTTATGCTGAGGGATAAGGGCGTCAGGATAGTGTTACAATTATGTTGACTCTCTAAGGGTGTCTACTTGTTCTTTGTCTGCCGTTTAAAGCCTACCACGCAACACCCGATAAGAAACGAGCTGGTAGCCGTGTTTTACCAGAACAAAAAAAGATGATGCCAATGAAACACCGGAAGTGTGTAACGATATGCTCTTTGTAGAAACTCATTTCTAGACAAATATTACATTTGGGAAGGAAAATCGTCCGTTGAAAACCGGAAAATGTCGTCATCTACCATATCTCTGCTTTTTTTCGAGCGAACGGCAGTCAAGACATTTTCCATAAAGAAATAAAAAAAAATTGTTTGTATCTCCTAATATGGCTATTTCCAGTTTCTTTTTTAAGATTACCAGAAAAAAACCTCAAAAACTCGATAAAAATTTAAATCTACTGTTAGAATTTTATTCTTAATTCTTTTGCATTTTTGAAAAATAAAATAAAACAATTTAGAAAACCCACGAAGTAAATTTGACGGCTTTTAGGAAATACTATACGATTTTTTTAATACTATCGTAAATTTTTAAATACAATGAGGATTTGTGAAAAATACTAACGGATACCGATTTTTTTAAATTCTATCGGAATTTTATAAATATTATCGGAATTTAAGAAATATTATCGGAATTTAAGAAATATTATCGGAATTTTTGAAAAGTAATGACTTTTTAAAATTCTATCGGAATTTTTGAAAAGTACTAACGGATTTTTAGAAATACTATCGCAATTTTTGAAAAATACTAATGGATACGGAATTATTTTAAATACTATCGCAATTTTTGAAAAATACTAATGGATACGGAATTATTTTAAATACTATCGCAATTTTGGAAAAATACTAATGGATACGGAATTATTTTAAATACTATCGGAATTTTTGAAAAATACTAATGGATACGGAATTATTTTAAATACTATCGCAATTTTTGAAAAATACTATTGGATACGGAATTATTTTAAATACTATCGCAATTTTTTAAAAATACTATTGGATACGGAATTATTTTAAATACTATCGCAATTTTTGAAATATCGGAATTTTTGAAAAGTACTAACGGTTTTTTTAAAATGCTATCGGAATTTTTAAAAAATTCTAACTGTTTATTTGAAATACTATCGGAGTTTTTGAAAAAAACTAACGAATTTTTAGAAATACTATCGCAATTTTTTAAAAATACTAACGGATTTTTAGAAATACGATCGGAATTTATAAATACTATCGGAGTTTTTGAAATACTATTGGAATTTTTGATAATCTATAGGAATTTTTTTTAAATACTAACGGATTTTTAGAAGTACTATCGGAATTTATGAAATACCATCGTTTTTTTTAATAACGTATTTTTAAAACATTACAAAGAGATTTGTGAAAATTCCACGAAACTGCAAGAAACATTCGAAAAAGAAAAACGAAAAATGCATTGCATTTGCAAATCCTGTACATTTCTAGTCATTTCTTGTACCAGTTTAATAATTAGAAATATTCTTCGTCCCCAGTTTCATACTAGTTGTTAAAAAAATACTTCCAAGCTTTACTGATAATATCTTAGAACTAAATTTTCTTTGGGAATTTCGTCTGCTACGTCGTCAGCTATGAAAATTAACAGGTCAAGTACTCCTAAGAAAAAGTTCCGAATTTGATTTACCAAGAATACCAACAGACAATTCATTTGATTTTCATATTCCTAAATACAGGGTGTTTCAGAAGGTTATGCAAAAATTTGAAGGAGTTGTAGGGGGTGAGTTGAGAAGTATGCCGGTTTTCCCCATTTTCCTACGATGAGTTAAAAGAGCGCCAGAGAGCTTCAAAGTGTGGCCCACTATTTTAATCAATGATTTTTTTCAAAAAAAATCGTTGATTTAAATCAATTTTTATATAGTATTTTTGAAAAAGAACAACCTGGCCAATTGCTATAATTTAGGTTTAAATATAATCTTTATCGTACTTCCCCCCAAATGTTGCATTGGATTCGACCTGTGGGTGGAGATTCTGCGGAATTTTTTTGTAAAGTACAAAAATAGGTTTTAAAAAATAAAAACTTCTATATGATTATTAGCTTAAATTTAATAAATTCATTATACACTTTGAAGCTCTCTGGCGCTCTTTCAACTCATCGTGGGGAAAAAACAGGCATACTTCTGTGTGGCCCACTATCCCCTGGAAGTAGGCTACAACAAGCGCAAAACCAAGCAGCAGGGACGTTAAATACTGTTTAGGTTTACTTTTTTACGCTGGTTACCTCGATTGGTTTACCAAGACCTTTTTTACCTATCACACGAACCCAAACCGTAATGTTCGCGTTTCCCTGCTGCTTTGTTTAGCGCTTGTTGCAGCGTACTTCCAGGGGCTAATAGACCACACTTTGAAGCTCTCTGGCGCTCTTTAACTCATTGTAGGAAAATGGGGGGAAAACAGGCATACTTCTCAACTCACCCACTACAACTCCTTCACATTTTTGCATAACCTTTTGAAACACCCTGTAAAACTTACAATTTAGTCCGATCACCATTAGGAATAAGAAAACGCGTCTAGTGGTGACGAGGTCACCTGGCGCCATCTGTTAACGGGGATGTGTCAATTTTATCATATACATTTCATCCGCAGCGATCATATGCAAGATTTGAGTCATATCATTAGAAATTGGGTCGAGTACACACTATGAGCGTGAACCGACTGTTTTCAAGGTCCTTTTCCTTCAATAACGATTTCTTTGATACGATCGACTACAGCGATCTAGAATTTTTCAAGCAGCCATTCATTACATTTACGAACCGTACGTACTAGTTTGTAAGGTCATAAATAAACAATGAAACTTAAGTGTGTCCGCTTAATTGGAAATAGCACTATTATATACTAACGCGAAATTAGCTAAGTGATATTGGAGTGACTGAGTTTGAAATTTGCATTTCCTGCTCACAAAAAGGAATAGAACAGTTTATTCAACTTCCGGATTCTGAATTGGCAAATATTTATTCTTATTTTTCAGTTTTGAAAAACTAGTTATATGACTTACTTAATTTTTTCGTATTACGTTACTTACGGTATTAGATGTATGGAAGCGCTAATTTTTGTCATGGTAGTAATAGCAGTTATTAATTTTCTTGCGGAATACTCATGAAATAAATCCTAATTAAACAATTTAGCAACTTAAACTTTATTAATGAAACGATATCTCCCCTATATGGAATATAGAAAATGGTAACATGGTCACTCAGAATATAACTACTGCGCCCCCCGACCTAACTTGATGTTGTTCTCCTAAATTTATTTACAGTGAAAAATCGTGACGTCAATATACCACTTGTATAATGTTAATAAATAGACTAGTTCGACGAAAAATTGTTACACTTGACCTAGTAAGGCTCGAAACGTTGTGTCCAACTTTTATTGTTTTTAAGTTGTAAATAAAGTAATGTATTGTTATATTGATTTTATTAAGTCCTTATTAAATACAGTTATTTTATCTCATGAGTATTCCGTAAGAAAATTAATAACTGGTATTAGATGTATTCTAGATTTTGCGTGATTTTTGCTTATCATAGAAATCGGTTAAAAAGTCTCTAATAAGCTTGTAACTTGTCATAATTATAGGCATTTGGATATTAGCTATTAGTATACTAAATCTTCTATGACTACTGCATAGTTAGTAGGTTTTATCTGTCGCGTTATATCATAGAAATCGGTTAAAACCTAGTTAGTCGGCTAGATTTTAAAATGACTAGTCATATTCGTTCTTCTAATGTTAGTTACCGTATAAAATCTCAACTAAATTTTCATGACTCTTGCTAATAATAGAAATCGGTTAAAAACTAGTTAATTCGCGGGTTTTAATACGACTTGTCATACTTATTCTTATTTTGTTGCTTATGGTAATGGTATAGAAATGTGTTAAAAGCTAGTTTAGAGTTCTTAAATTACGGTAATTTACCGTGTTGCGGAAAATTACCGTAATTTTTTTTAAATGTTTTTTTTACAACTAAAACAGGGAATAAAATATTTCTGAATAACTAGGTCTACTTTCTTTTTTTTACCGATTTTTACCAAATAAAACTTTAATTACTTATTTAAATGATATGAAATTATAGAAAGAATACTATATTCTTTCGCTAGACTACTTCGAAGTAACGCCAAACCAACGCAGATTCTCGGAATAACCAAGACGACAGATGAATAATGAATGTGATTTTTCTTAAACAGGGCTAGACATAAGTATTCTTCCTATTAAACGTATCAAACTATTCTAACACGGCCTTCGACTCCTGGGAAATTCGCAACCAAAACGAATCTAGGTGGCGCAGCGGTGCCTAGCTCTTCGAGTTAGTGCGTTACGCCTATGACCTAGTGTTTGCTGGAGTTAAATTACATTATTAAACGATGCAAAAATACACTAAAACGCGAATAACGTTAGGTTTTGAGTTTTGTAATCTTGTGCGACGTATTTTAGGTACATTTTAGCCCGAAAGATCAAAGAAAATTGAGAAAGTGAAACACGAGTACGATGGTAAATTACCCGGGAATTACCATTTTCGTAATTTACCTGAGAAAATTGTAAAATACTGTTACCAGGGTAATTTACCGCGTAAATTACCAGGGTAAATTTCCGATTCGTATCTCTAAGCTAGTTGGTCATAAAAAGGTTTGTCATACTTATTCTACACTACCTTCTGTTACTTATGATATAAAACGTGTACTAAATGTCCTATGATAATCACAGTTATCGGTAAAAACTAGTTAGTTAATTGTCATACTTATTTTTCTGATGTTACTTTTGGTATTAGATGTATACTAAATTTCCCATGCTTATCACAGCAATCGATAAAAACTAGTCTTACTTAATTGTCTTACTTAATATAATGATATTACTTATGTTATTAGACGTATACTAAATTTCCTTAAATTCTCATACTTATTATTCTGATGTTACTAATGTTATTAGACGGATACTAAATTCCCCATGTTAATAACAGAAATCGGTTAAAATTATTAGTTAATTGTCATACTTATTATTCTGATGTTATTATGGTATTAGATGTATACTAAATTTCCCATGCTCATCACAGAAACCGATTAAAAACTAGTTAGTTAATTGTAAACTTATTTTTCTGATGTTACTTATGTTATTAGACGTATACTAAATTCCACATGCTTATCACAGAAATCGGTTAAAAACTAGTTAGTTCGAGAGTTAGTTCATGGGTTTTAATATGATTCGTCCAACTTACTCCATTTAAGTAGCTCTTAAGTTACTTCTGGTATCAGAAATATACCCTTACTAATCATAAAAATAAAAAATAATTTTTTCCGCTAATGGCAAACAAAACCGCAGTCTCCGTTTTGATGAACACCCCCAAAACCCGGTAAAGAAATCAGCGGTAACTATTTTTTCGGGAGTGAAATGACAAAGGCGACCTTCCTATTAGGCGACGGACTATAATATAAATCTATTGCACGCCCTTTCGAACTGCCCCCTCCCGCTGTCGTTTTGATTTCTTGTCGGCGACGTCACCTGACAGTGCGCCGGAAGCCGCCATAGCCGGCCTTTTCATTTACGCCCGTCGATAGGGATCGCCGCGATAAGAGTGTCAGGACCGAAGCCGAGCTCGATTATGTGGCGGCGCTTTCGGGCAACATTTTCATCTGTCTACGCATTTTTTTATAACTCTATATTTCTCCAAACAAAATCCAGATGGCGTGGGAGAGTTATTTTTATTGCGTCATCCTCGCCTCGAGCTTCTTAAGAAATGAAGGAACTAATGTTACGTGACCCAAAATATATATATTTTTTTGGTTTATTAAGCCAATGCCCAAATCTAGATCACGTAGGGTTTGGTTTTCAAAAATAATTTCGAATGTTTTATTGCGAGAGATATTTACGAGATAAAATGTTTGGGATAACCATCGAAATAGTTCCTTGTAACGATAATTATCGAAACAGTTCCTTCTAGCCATAGATATCGAAACAGTTACTTGTTACTATAACTATCGAAACAGCGCCTTGTAACGATAGTTATAGAAATAGTTACTTCTAGCTTTAATTGTAGCGAAAGTTCTCAATACTGTGTCTTTTAACGGTAAACATCGAAATAGTCAAATAATTGTATAGTGAGAGTTATCTAAACAATCCAATAAATGTAGTAAGAATTATCGATACAATCCCTTAAATGTAGTAAGAATTATCAATACAATCCCTTAAATGTAGTAAGAATTATCGATACAATCCCTTAAATGTAGTAAGAATTATCAATACAATCCCTTAAATGTAGTAAGAATTATCAATACAATCCCTTAAATGTAGTAAGAATTATCGATACAATCCCTTAAATGTAGTAAAAATTATCGATACAATCTCTTAAATGTAGTAAGAATTATCGATACAATCCCTTAAATGTAGTAAGAATTATCAATACAATCCCTTAAATGTAGTAAGAATTATCGAAACAGTCCCTTAAATTTAGTAAGAATTATCGAAACAGTCCCTCAGTGCCGTCTTTCCCATTGGGCAAATAGGGCACTGCCCTAGGGCCCCAAGATTCTGGAGGGCCCCATTTTCAACTTTTGTAAGGTGAAAAAGATGAATCTTACAAATATTGTTTTCCACATTTTTTAAATATTAGTATTGTCTATTTACATTTTACAAATTTTTAAACTATCTAAAACATGTCTTTTCGTGATATAGACGGTGTAGACCGTCGCATTTTTTTATTTGAACCAATATTTGAAGATTAGGGCGACGATGGACTTTGCATTGGAGGTTCAAAGCCTAGTTTTTCTTCTGCCTGCCCCCCTTTAAATTAGGCCAACATGTTCAGCGGTTGGCCTACCACCGGGGTATTTGTGCTCCAATAAGTTAATTTAAAGGGGGACAGGCAGAAAAAAACCTAGGCCTTTAAGAAATTGTCTGGAATTATTAGGGGCCCCGCGTATCGCTTTGCCCAGGGGCCCCCAATCACGTAAAGACGGCCCTGCAGTCCCTTAAATGTAGTGCGGATAATCGAAACAATTCCTTAAATGTAGTACGGATAATCGAAACAATCCCTTAAATGTAGTACGGATAATCGAAACAATCCCTTAAATGTAGTACGGATAATCGAAACAATCCCTTAAATGTAGTACGGATAATCGAAACAATCCCTTAAATGTAGTACGGATAATCGAAACAATCCCTTAAATGTAGTACGGATAATCGAAACAATCCCTTAAATGTAGTACGGATAATCGAAACAATCCCTTAAATGTAGTAAGGATTATCGAAACAATCCCTTAAATGTAGTAAGAATTATCGAAACAATCCCTTAAATGTAGTACGGATAATCGAAACAATCCCTTAAATGTAGTAAGAATTATCAACGTTCTTATACTTCTATACGTTCTTGGTACAGGTGAAAAGTTCCCTATAATTCAGCAAGCACTATATAAACAGTAACTTGCAGGTCCTAGCTCTCGGAAATATTACTTCTTGGCAATTTCCTTGTAGATGTTTAATTGAAGCGTCTATTTCAAATATAACGCTTCGGGAAAAACGTTGAAATTAAAATCGTAGAAAAAAGTCAACCAACCAAACTTCAGCAGTCACATTAGCGTACTTCGAAGGACGCGAATTAGAATAAAACGTTTCAACTGGACCAGAAGTCGCTCTGGAATCCGCAGGATATGAATCTGGAATTATAATCGCGTCAAAGGACCATACTCTCCAGTCGAAAACATCAACCTTGCCAACGATCATTAAGTTTTCCCAAAAAATCCTTAATTAAAAGTCATATCTCATGAAGAATAAAAAGAAAAAAACAGACGACTATATTTCATTTCATAAGCGGTTGTCATAAACGAACCGGGCCGGCCTATCTGCGGAGTTTTATCAATTTAGGCGTAGCTTTTAGGCCTTTGCCGAACCCTTTTTACCCTCCAAATGATGGAAGAGGCGCGATTATGAACGTTCTTAGAATTATTCGCGCCGTCGAAGTACCGACAAAAAACCCCGGATGTTGTTGTCGGAAAGGGGGCGCTGCCAGTGCACGAAAAAAAAGTATGCGCGAAATAGGCCTACCACGCAAAAAACACGCTGTCAAAGGCAAAGTTTAGTCTGGCGCAATCAGTCTAGAAAAGCAAAGTAATATTTTAAAATTAATCGTTAATTTTAATTTAATATTAACTTCATTCTTCATTCTAAGTTAATATTAATTTAGTTCTTAATTGAAGGTTAATATTAATTTAATTCTTAATTGAAGGTTAATATTAATTTAATTCTTAATTGAAGGTTAATATTAATTTAATTCTTAATTGAAGGTTAATATTAATTTAATTCTTAAATGAAGGTTAATATTAATTTAATTCTTAATTGAAGGTTAATATTAATTTAATTCTTAATTGAAGGTTAATAATAATTTAATTCTTAATTGAAGGTTAATAATAATTTAATTCTTAATTGTTAATTTTAAGTTAATATTAATTTAATTCTTAATTGTTAATTTTAAGTTAATATTAATTTAATTATTATTGAAGGTTAGTACTAATTTAATTATTATTGAAGGTTAATATTAATTTAATTATTATTGAAGGTTAATATTAATTTAATTATTATTGAAGGTTAATATTAATTTAATTCTTAATTCTTAGTTAATATTAATTTAATTCTTAATTCTAAGTGAATTTGAGTTAATAATAATTTAATTCTTAATCCCAAGTTAATTTGAGTTTAATAATAACTTATATTTACTCAAAGTTAATAATAATTGAATTCTTATTATTAATTTAATTTAATATTAATTTATTTTGACTCAAAGTTAACAATAATTTAATTATTGTTATTAATTTAATATTAATTTATTTTGACTCAAAGTTAATAATAATTTAAATCTTGTAATTAATTTTATTATTAATTCTAAGATTTGAATTAGAATTAGAATTCAATAATAATTTAATTCAAAAATGTCACTAGATAATTATCCTAGTCCAGACAGCGACAATGCGAAGCGGAAAGCCTTCAATTATTATTCAAGGTTGGTTCTGCCTCATTCTATAATAAATAATTAAAGTTAACAATACCATCATTGTGTGTATGAACTTAAAACATTTATTAAAATACAATTAAAAATAGTTTCGGGGAGACAATCGGCCCATTATTGTTTTACAAAATAATTGATTTCGAATTTAAAAGGGATCAGAATCATTATTTCATTGTCAATACTGGCAACCGAAACGAAATTTATAAAAAGTGTCTTTTTATCAGAGTATAATTCCGGCTCCATCTATAATGAGCCGCACTAAAAAAAGGGAAGGGTGAAAGCTGGCGAGAAAAAATAAGAAGAGTGCAGGAAATATTCCTTTGAAGAAGGGCGCAGTCCTGGCGCTAGGGGTCGTTGTGAGTTTTCAGGGTCAAAATTACTTTCTCGAAAGTACACTAAAAAACTTTCTCCGTAAACCGATTCTCTAGAAAGTTTTCCGTTGTTGGTTCCTCGCAAAAATATTCCATTCTGGGACGTTATGTCTAATTTATGGCCAAAGTCATATTTGGGTAAAAATATCGTAACTCTGATTTTAACGCAAACTGATTCTTAGGTAGATGAAACTAGTGGTGTAAAAAAAAGTTTTCATTCCATGATTAGTCTAATATTGTTTGCCAATTAATATTATTATTATTATTATTATTATTATTAATTTAAATAAAGCGGCATTTTCGCCTCATTTTTTCGAATCTAAAAGTATAAGTAAACCTCTAGACTAGCTTTAAACTGATTAACAATGTACTATTAATGTTTTGTAGTATGTTTACGGTTATTAGACATTTTATATCAATAAAAAGATTAAAAAATTAAAAACCCTTAAAAAGTAATTTATGTTTCAATTTTTTATTTTCCCGATTAGTGGAAAAGTTTCTGGAAATTTTTCCGGAAAATTAACAACACTATAAAACTATAATTCTATAATAAATAGTTACTGATAGCTTGTGTGGATATATCCAAAGATATAAGCGCCTCTTGGGAGAAAAATTTTAGACTTAAAATACCAATTGTTCATTCGATAAAAATAAGCGGCCGTTTTAAGTTTTGGTACGGCTTCAAGCACGCGCTCACCATGACGACGAGAAAAAGAGGGCGTGTTAGGCCTAAAGACGTTACCAAATGACAAACTACAAATAACTATAAAATTTTATCATCCTAACTGGAATTTCAACAAGGACCACATTTTTAAAGGGGGAACATTTCCTTGAAATTTATATTAAAACACCATAAATAATTTTAAAAAATAGTCAAAACTCAATGAAAAGACTGTAAGAAATTAGCATTTAAGGTTAATTGAGCGATTTCAAAATTACGTTATTTGCGCGTGACAGTACCTTTACATTGTGAGGTATAACAGGCAAATTTACCTGCTTTTATACCCTATCTTGGTGGCGTATTTTCACGCGCAAAATGAATTTTAAAATCCAGCAATTTGCATATCTTTAAATAAAAAATTAGTCAACAGACTAATAGAGTCACAACATTTTCAGTTTATCTTTAAAAATGTCTAGTTAAATTAGTTAAAATGGCCAGCTCTGGAGTGGCTCCGCATACTGAAAACATTTCAGAAAATACTATTTTAGAGATACAAAATTTTGGCGCTGGAGTACGCGAACGGTTCGTTCTTCGTAAAGAATCAGCCGTTTCCTCTTGGAAGATTCTCGAAGTCTTAAACAACTTCCCAATAAAGCATACAGCAGTTGACCTCTTTCTGTGATTTCTAATGTTTCCCGACTTTAGCGTATTACATTTCGACTATTAAAGATTTAAAGTAGGACCAAACACACAACGTCGCGAAGAGAAACAATTACCGGAAATAGGACCCAAAATTACAAAACGCCTATATTAAAAAGTTGGTAAAATTTGAATTTATATGAAAGATCAATAAGAAACTGCTAGTTGCGCGAAAAGCAGATGATTATAGGCCGAAAACACGAAACTACGCGAGACAGGAAATTCGTCTCCATATAAATTTCAATTTCGTAGAATAGGGCGACATTTTTACCCACCTTTTAATATAGGAGTATAGACAAATTTTAACACCCACGAAAATTTACAAACGTTTCTCATAATTGTTGCGCAAAGCACCTACACAAAAGTAGGAATTTTAGATATTTTTATTAAGAAACCGAGTAGCTATTTACATATTTTAGAAATGTTTGAAATATAGGTATTTTTGTTAATTTAGCTATTTACATATTTTAGAAATATTTCAAATATAGGTATTTTTGATAATTTAGCTATTTACATATTTTAGAAATGTTTCAACATGTTTTGGAAATATTTCAAATATTGATTTTTTTTTATAATTTAGCTAAATTCACATATTTTAGGAATGTTACAAATATAGATATTTAATTTAGATTTAAGATAATTAGATTTAAGATATTTAGCTATAAGATATTTAGATTTAAAATATTTAGATTTAAGATATTTAGATTTAGGATATTTAGATTTAAGATATTTATATTTGGATATTTAGATATATTAGACATTTAAATATGATATGTTAGACATTTTAATTTTATATATTTTATATTTAGGTATATTATGCATTTCAAATTTAGATATTTAGATATATTAGACATTTAAATTTTTGATATTTATATTATTTAGTTATATAGACATGTATATTTTAGATATTTATATATATTAGACAATTATATTTTAGATATTTAGATATATTAGACATTTATATTTTAGATATTTAGATATATTAGACATTTATATTTTAGATATTTAGATATATTAGACATTTATATTTTAGATATTTTGGTATATTATATATTTAAATTTTAAATATTTAGATATATTAGACATTTATATTTTAGATATTTAGATATATTAGACATTTATATTTTAGATATTTAGATATATTAGACATTTATATTTTAGATATTTAGATATATTAGACATTTATATTTTAGATATTTGGATATTTAGATATATTAGACATTTATATTTTAGATATTTGGATATTTAGGTATATTATACATTTAACTTTTAAATATTAGAAATTTAGATTTTGTATATGAGATATTTTGATTTTAAATATTAGATATTTTGATTTAAATATTAGATATTTTGATTTAAATATTAGATATTTTGATTTTAAATATTAGATATTTTGATTTTAATTATTATATATTTTGATTTTAAATATTAGATATTTTGATTTTAAATATTAGATATTTTGATTTTAAATATTATATATTTTGATTTTAAATATTATATATTTCGATTTTAAATATTAGATATTTTGATTTTAAATATTAGATATTTAAATTTTAGATATATTAAATATTTATATTTTAGATACTTTTCTGAAGAAACCGTTAATCTTACACGAGTAGGCCAAATACGTTTGAGCAGTCACAGAGAGCAGAGCTCCAGACGGGTGATATTTTCCGTCCAGAGCCAGACGGTTATTAATCTATCTAGAACGTGGTCCCCCGGTGGGCCGAATTATGAGAGGGAGGCTAAAGAGAAATGAAATGCCCACGAGGCCACCGTGAAAGACCGATTGGGGCGACGTGGGAGTATTGTCCTGTCCTCGATGCGGACTGACAATGCAAAGGGAGAGAATTCATCAATGAGTCATTCTCCAAATTATCGGCGAGCGACCGTCTACGAAAACCTACTCTTTCATCAAATAAAAATACAAAAGCAGATAGACCAAATCACCAGCTTAAAGGGAGCAGTGTTGCCAATATTTTATAAACGAAATTCCCTTAGTAATTTCCCCACTAATTCCCACAGCCCTATTTAACACCTAATCCGAATGAAAACTCCCATGATTCTAGAAAACGTGCTATAAGTTTTGTGATTTTGGAAAATTGCCTAAAATTTTTCAAATAGGCCTAGGCCTTTATATGATATAAGCTACGCTTGCTGAGCTTGTTTTTACGTAGCTCATTCGTCACGAAACACGTAGAAGTTCAGATCAGTTTATGATTGAATGAAGTGACGTAGAATTGACGTCAGAGTCAGACCAGAGATATAGCCATGGTTGACACTTTCATTCCCCCACGAACCAAAATCCTGCGTTAGACCCAAAAATATAAGCGCCCCAAGTGAGAAAAATGAGCAATTTGTTTAAATTAATTGATTACCCACCTGTCATACGCCTTGGCGTATTAGGCCTGCAGACTTATTAGTCTGAAATTCAAAAAATGTTTTGTAATTCAAGAAATGGTGTTCAGTAAATAATTAAGACGTCGATAACTGAAAAACTTGCATGGAAGATGATGTTAATAGTTCAACAATGGATCTAAGGATGGCGCCACATTCGGGGCTGCACCGTGGTAGTCGCCATTGACAGGCTTGGTTCGGCTTATACGAAATAAATTTCTTTTAACCCTTTTCTGCGCAAAAGATTCCAAGATAAACGATTTGTTTCGGGAATACAACGCCATAAACTAAGCGAATCAAGGCACCATATTTTCCGTTTGCCAAATTGAAAAATAATATTTACACTTCATCCTCCCAAATTCTCAGTTACTCATCTTCGCCATAGCTCGTTTCCTACTGCAAGGTTTCGGCTCGTTATAATCCGGTGCCAAAATTTGGCGCAAATATGCAGCGTTATTTATATCTAGTAGACGGATTCCACCTTTCGGGGGCAATTTTAAGAGTTGACTCAAATCGTAAATTTTACGAAGTATAGGCGGCGGGCTAAGCCTTAGTCATCCCCGATGCCGAGCTCAATTTAGAGAGAGAAAGACCTGAGGGGGAGAAAGAGCTCGATTTAGCAAATTAGAAACTTCCGGTGCGCCCCCTAGGGGGTCATAAACGAACTTTCTATTATTTTTCTCGCGCTGACGTCAGAGTTATGGCGGGAAATATCGCCCCCGCGCGCGTGCTGCTGTTGGATCCCCCCGTGGGAGGCGACGATTGGCTGTAAACATGTCTATACCTTAGCGCCATCTCTTGGCATATTTTTCGTTAACTTGATTAATTTCTGTTTACTAGTTGTCGCGGGCGCTCGGCGGTCGAAGGTGAAACTCGGGATAACGGGCGGCAGATGGCGACACCGGGCTATTTCGTCTAATGAGAAGCTGGCTTTCATTTATTACGCGAAGCCTACCGTCTAACAAATTGAATTTAACTCGGGGACTTGTGTGTGTTTATCTAGTAAGACGGAGCGAGTTGATTTCGCCGACGGCGACCCAATTAATTTACATTACGAACCACCAGCGACACCTACGTGAGCCGGGGATAACTAGAAAGTAAAAATTGGAGCTCGCTTTATTTGTCCCCCAAAAACAAAACGTGTTGGGGCGCGTTTTTACGCGAATATCTCGAAGCATGCGGGGTTAGATTTGGAGAAGATTCGGAGGCCCAAATCTTTTACGTGGGTTGGCTCGTGGAGAAAAACTACGGAGTCGTATTGTAAAGACAAAAATAGGGATCTCTTATATCCAAATTGTAAAAGTCGCTTGATGACTTAGGCTGATTATTATTATTTATTTTATTTACGTCACCGTGATGCTACAAAAATGAGGTCGTCACCGTGTGGTTCGGGAAAGTGGTATGATTATGTCGAAGGGGCCCGCGAGTAAGTTTGCCCCGGGCCCCAGGAGAACCTCTGCACGGCGCTGAGCACGGCTTATTTACACAGGCTAGAGCTCGGTGTACTTTCGTACGTACTACAGGAGGGGGACCGTTACGTTCTGCTGGCCTTTATCCAGATTGTAATTATAGCTTCCCAAGCGCCACCTTGATTGTGAAAAAAGTACTAATTATTATTATTTTAAATTTAAATATAATTTAATTGTAACTAAAACCAAAATTGCTCTTTTAAAATACTATTTTCGTATTTAAAAAATTATATTATAACTTTAAATATTTAAAATTAGAATACAGGTGGCGCGCCTTAGAAGTAGAGGCCCTCTACTTCTAAGGCGCGAAAAATGTGTTTACTAAACATGAGAAATGACTAAATTAAGCCACATGCATCCGCCAAATTTTTCAAAGACTTGTTTATTTAATAAACAATATGAAAATGTAACATAATAATTTCAATTATCTACAGAAACTAAAATAAACTTGCACTAATTCACGAGTCACGACTCCGTATTCCAAAAAAAAACAAAAAAACTATCTAAAAAATAGTTTCAACAATTCATCGATAGATGGCGCGTCGAACGTCATGATTCCCCTGGGCCACGGGCTGGCAGTTCTAAAAGGTCCTCTACATATCGCTTTTGAATTCTAACCTGCGTAAATAAGCCGTGCCACAAGTATCCCTCATGACGCTCTCGTTGATGTCATCACGCTGCTTCAAGAGGGGTGGAAACTCATAATTTTCACCCCCATTCTCCCGTAAGCATCACGGTGTCTTACAATTCGACTCCTTACATTTTCTCCAAAGAAGGAGCGTTAAAATTAAATAAGCCAGTTTGAATCACGTAAACGATATATTTTCGAGTGACGCGAGAGTAGGGACCATTTCAATATTTTCGGCACGTGCTTTTTTTATCATAAGTCCAGAATTTTTTGTTTTATAAGTATAACACTTTCTAAAATCGATCAAACATGGTTTGCTTCGGTGCAATTTTCGGTTATCGTTAATGATGTCCGATGAAATGATTTGCGGATGATTAGAATTGCAAAAATGACGAACATGAATGCTCAAAAATATTTCACATTGGGTACCTAAATCAATATTATTCTGCACAATTCAAAATGTAACAAGATCGAAAATGAGTTTCCGTGGTATGAATAGTGAAGTAGTTTAGGCTATACCAAATGTTTTCCAATCGGACGCAGACATTGTATGATATTTATCTCTGGCTGATTCCCCCTCGTTGCCTTGCCCAAACTTTCATTATTGCTGCCGCTGCTTTCCCCTAGAAATACTTTCCAAGATATACCAATAATCGTTGTGGGGTGGCGGAGTGGTTAGCACTTTCGCCTCGCAGCAAGAGGAGCAGTTTGGCACTGGGTGAAAACTCGGAACCACTCTTTCCGCGTAAAGTTTGTAAGTTCTCTCAGCACTGGTTAAAGGGGTTTTCCCTCGAGCTCTTCGGTTTCCCCTTCCATAAAAATTTGTGGAGGTTAGTGTAAGGAGCTATTGTCTATTAGATCTCTAATTTGTAACTACATATCTTTAACACCAGATATATATTTGTATACCTCTAGTGTTAAAGAGATAGGTACAAATTGACTTTTGGAATTAGAAACTAATATACTTTTCTTATTAATTAAATGATGTAGGAGACCGTTGTTGAACACTTCTAGCATATGTAACATAAGCAAGAGGAGCCGGGTTCGATCCCACCTTGTGGCACTGGGTGAAAACCACTCCTTCCGCGTTGAGTTTGCAAGTGCTCTCCCCGCTGCGGTATAAGGGGTTTTCCCCCGAGCTCTTCGGTTTGCCCTTTTATAGTGAGTGTTGGCTCACGTGGCATTAAGGGCTTGCCACCACCCTCCTACGCATTGTAACCCGGCCACCTGAATTAATGACTTTATAAGTCGCTTGATGACTTAGGCCTAAGGTGGTGCCTTGGGTTACAGTTTGTCCTAATAATCATGATTTAAATTTTAATCATTATTTAATCATTTTAAATCTCTAATCATGATTTAATTATTAGCCTAGCTGATTATTTTATGGGCTTTCGTTGAAATTATCCAATCTCTTTTCATTTAATGATTTAGTACTTAAAAATAACGATAAAAAAATTGATATATTGACAAATCTAATTTTGAATTTTAAAATTGTTCAAAGTCATGGTTTTTGCTAAATTAATTAAAATGAATTTAGAAGACAAGATACTTCATGACTAAAATGTGATTGTTTTAATAAATATGTATTTTTATTAATTAATTTGACAAATCTAATGTTTAAAATACCAGGAAGCCAGTGGTGGTTTAAAATGTGTCTACGATGAGTTGAGTTCACTCTGAACTCTATTACACATACAACTTATAAATACATACATACGGACATGTAAATAACTAAATTATAATGAATAGCTTACGTTCCATTATTCCGCAAAATCGACTTTTCCTTGACCGGTGGCAACCCTGTATTCAAACAAATATTTACTGGAATTTTCGGCCGATAGTCGATCTAAAACGTGAAGCACGCTTCGACTGTTATAGTTCTCATAGCTCAATTACCCGTACAGAAGGATTCAAACCCATAATAAATTCGTCTTAAGCCAGGCGCTCACTACTCCTCGTAACGTCTCCGTCCTACCTTTCACAAGCCTTTGCTTCGTAACGGAGACAATGCCTTGTGGAAGGCAGGACGGATACGAAACGGAGAGCCAATGGGCGCCTAGCCTTATGGTCACTACGACAACACCCGTTAACGATTGCCTTTTGGCCATTAGCCATTAAACTCCCAATCGAACGAGAATCCAAAAAGAAACGGTAGACGTAACCTAATAGCAGGGTTATTACACTTTTAGGAGGTTCGATTACGACTATTATTAATAGAAACGCGATATTTTATGTTGATTTGCAAACACTGCCCCCTATTTCGGGTAAATAAAACCTCGTGACCAAATAAGTAAATAGTACGAAAATAACTGAATAAATTTACTACTCCATACTTTTCCCCCACTTGGATGGAAGATTTGTTAACCGCGCCCTCTATGGCAGATACATAGAAACTTTTTAAAAATTAACTACGAAAATAATTGAAAAATTTACTACTCCATACTTCCTTCCCCCACCTGGAAGGAAGATTTGTTAACAGCGCCCTCTATATCAGATAAATAGAAACTCGTTAAAAATTAACTACGAAAATAATTGAATAAATTTACTTTTATAATAATAATCAATATTTTCGGTAATTAATTATTTCAAATCATGACTACTTTTAACCTAGATGGCGCTCCAGTAAATAAAACGTTTAATGAGAGAGAATTGGGCGATAGTCATAGGAAAGCTTCCGTGCTCAAACCCTCCAAAAGTCGAATAACCCTGCTATAATTTTAACTGCGGAGCGCAGCCTGGCAGTCAATAAATGATTACGGAGAGCATGAAGATAAGAATCGAAGACAGTTAATATGTCGGGTGGAGGTCGTACCGTCGAAATTCCGATTTACTCATTTAAATTTCAAATAGTTTTTAAACGCCGAAATATCGACGTAAGGGATCGCGAACGCCATTGGCCGGACGTTTCCCTATAGCTCAAGGAAAATTTCCGACGATAAAAAAGCGCTTGACAAAAAAGGAAAAACAAGACCTCGTAAAGCGAGCTTCCCTGACGAGCTTCCGCGTACTCGGGAGTAGCGGCACCAGCAAACGGGATGGGCAAGCTCAATGGATGCCGCTGTTACTGCGTCTTCCTAACCAATTATAACGTTCTTAACGCGCCATCTAACGAGAAAACCACGAGGATTTCGTATTTTAAAGCTTTATCATTGCCACCTGTAATATGAAAAGGCCATTAATCTATCCGATTCTTCGGGGGGAAAAAACAACTTTACTGGAGAGCGTGGTGCCATCTATTAATGGAAAAGGAAGCTGAAATTCAAAATAGACGACTGATAACGTCGTGAGAGAACCATTTATAATTATAATTATAATTAGACAACTTACGCTCTATTTAGTAGACTTTAACCATAATTACATATCCCACATAAAATGAATAATTAAAAATTACTATAATTTAATTTATCGTAAAATTTACAGACGAGCCAATCAGTAGTAGTTTGCCCATGAGCCAATCAACACGAAGGATACTTTTATGCCCTCCTTTTGGGTCAAAATGTACCTCTACTATCTTTTTTTTATTACGACGCTAGCGACATCTGTGGAAAAAATAACTACTTCACCTCGAGCCGACACTTGCTTTAAACGTTTTCGATCGTTTTTCGTGTTAAGTAATGTATCCCAAAACAATTAGTTAATCATGTTTACTATACATACAGTAATATTATTGGACATTATTTAGAATTTTATTCCCATTATTTTGGAAAATACGAGCAATTTAACTTCCCCGCCTGGTCGTTTTGAAAGCGATTCTAAGCGAACCGACTTGGATAAGTTGCTTCCCGAACCAACACGAAGTGATTTCTCATGCTGGTTTTGAAAACTAGTTCTCTAAAAGACTAAAACGAAGCGATTTTAGGGGTAAGTGTGAACCTGGCTTAGGTGCTTTCCTTTCACCTGTTCTCGGACTAAAAGTGTACTCTTTTTACCCTAAAACGTTTTATTTGCCTGTTCCGGGGTTGAGAATTACACAACCCCATAAACTATTCAGGGCAGGAAATAATAAATTAAAGTTATCGGACATTTGTCCAGTGACCCCCCCTCATTTCAAAAATGTTATCGGACATTGTCCAATGACACCCCCCCCCCTTAAAAAAAAAGAGTAAAAACACTTGAAAAACAAGTTCAATATTTATTTAAAATGAGATCTATGCAAAGTTAGTTTTGATAAATATAGGAACTAATTAATGCAGGCAAGTCTTCTTCCTTTTTCTTTGTACCACTGTGTAATAGATTTTTTGACTGAAACTCTTGTATGGAAGGACCATGCAAAATAATAGTCATACATTGACTTAAATGTTCATTAGTTATACTAGCGCATTTATTGGTTCTTATATTATTCATAATACTGAAGCCTCTTTCTGCTTCTGCACTTGAGGCTCCAACACAGCTTCCCTGGTCCCCGGATCTCCGGGCCACCACTGTCTGCCAGTGCCGCTAGGCGGCCATCCCTCTCTCTTTAGCACGGCCACAGCACAGACTCACATTTACAGAATAGACTATCAAGCATCAACTTCAGTAGGCCTAACTCGGTACTTGCTCATATTTTTTGTAAAATAATTGTTAATATTTTTATTTTGTAGAAAAAAACATTCCCAGTTTATTGAAAAATTTATCGGACAATGTCTAGTGTCCTGTGCTTATTTCATGCCCTGATTAGGGCTACTCTTTTTACTCCTTCTGTAAAGGAGTAAATCGGTTTTTGTCGTCTGCTAGCCAGAATTTATCTGCTAAAAAGGCCACAGGCAGCCATTTTGGGAAAACGTTTTTATTCCGATTCGCCACCACAGAATCGGAGTAAAATGACGTCATAGATTTACTCCTCTTACTCTAACCACCTAATATCGTCAGAATAAAATGAGATACTTTTCGAGTAGGCCACGTAATTTCTTCCCAAGTAGAAATAATTACATTCCTGCCATAACTAGGATTTACTTGAATCCACGATACAATTATTTTGTCCAAACGAGTATGTATGTAGTTATAAGGCTGTACGTGCTATGATGATACTACACTTTCATCTTAGCCAAACCGCGAAGATGCTTAAATTTAAAAAAGATTATTTTCTAGCGTTGTTATTTTTCCGGAAAAATAAAAAATTGAAACATAAATTACTTTTTAAGGGTTGATCAGTTTAAACTAGTCTAGAGGTTTAGTTTTACTTTTATGTTCGAAAAAATGAGGCGAAAATTCAACTTTATTTAAATTAGCAAACAATATTAGACTAATCATGGAATGAAAACTTTTTTTTATTTTTTTTCGGAAAAATGCGGAAAATTTTCCAGAAGAAAAGGCCTCAGTCATTTTCCGGAAAATTTTCCAACTTACAACACAATTATTTAAAAAACCCAATATTTTAGCGGTGCCTATCTGTTCATAAATGTGATATTTGAAGTGTTTCAAAACTTATGATACGTAATTACGCCAATAACTACACGACCAAGAAAGTTATGTCAAATGAAGTATTGAAGTCCAGGGTTCCGAAGTCGTATTTAACAGTTGGTAAATAATAGTAAATAATCTTATGGTATAAAATTGGAAAAGCTGTAAATAATGGTTTAACATATTTCCGTGAAATATTTACAGTATTTAAAACTTAAGCCTTCCTTTATGGCGATAAAACCTAGTTCGTCGGCCTTGGCTAGTCCCATCAAGTTTAAGCAGACTATTGCTATCACGCAACGATCTTTTGAACCGCCGGAGGGAACATTTCAACTAATATCTCTACAACAGCGGTTTCGCTTCTACGAAACGGAAAGTGACAGGTCTCTTAGTAAGACTTTGAGATTTAGAACAGACTTGTACGCTAATTAAAATAAAGTTTAAGATCTTCTAAAGTTGATTTATTAAGATTTTTTAGTATTTTTCTTGATTTCACAAGAAAAACGAAAAATGCATTACATTTGCAAATCCTGTATATTTCTAGTCCATGGAACAGTTTATTAAACATTTTGTTTAATAATTAGAAATATTCTTAGTAGAATATTTCATACTAGTTTCCGAGGGTTAGTTGTTAAAACAATATTTCCAAGCTTTACTGATATCTTAAAACTAAATTTTCTTTGGGAATATCGTTTGCTACGTCGTCAGCTATGACAATTAACAAGTCTAGTACTCCTAAGAAAAAGTTCCGAATTTGATTTACCAAGAATACCAACAGAAAATTCATTTGATTTTCATATTCCAAAATACAGGGTGTTTCAAAAGGTTAGGTACAAATTTGAAGGAGTTGAGAAGTATGCCTGTTCTATCCCCATTTTCCTACGATGAGTGAAAAGAGCGCCAGAGAGCTTCAAAGTGTGGCCTACTAGCCCCTGGAAGTAGGCTGCAACAAGCGCAAAACCAAACAACAGGGAAATGCGAACATTAAGGTTTGGTTTCGTTTGATAGGTAGGTAACAAAAAAATGTGTAAACAAATCGAGGTAACCAGCGTAAAAAAATAAACTTAAACAGTATGTAAAGTCCCTGCTGCTTGGTTTTGCTCTCTTTGCAGCCTACTTCCCGGGGCTAGTAGGCCACACTTTGAAGCTCTCTGGCGCTCTTTTAACTCATCGTAGGAAAATGGGAAAAAACAGGCATACTTCTCAACTCACCCACTACAACTCCTTCAAATTTTTCCATAACCTAAAACAATATTTACCACTATTTACAATTTTTTGCCAACCAGTGGTATGCACAGTATTCTAAAAACTAAATAAAATGTATTTTTGGAAGACCCTGAGGCTGACAGCCAAACGCAAACAGAGATGTCAAATCTTCGCTCACATATTTCGAGACATCCAAGATCAACTGGAACACTGGCGATTGTATTACTTTCGCTTATCCAAAGTACAGATCAAGGTAAAGATTGGCGACGGAAAACTAACCTAATTTGTCATCCCATTCCGCGCACTGACAAGAGCCCTTGACCGAGCTCCAAATTATAATATATTTCATGGAGCGCGCTGAAGCCGCCAGTTTATCCCGAAAGGGGGCGTCGCGAAGGGAGCCCAGAGTTTTATATAAACAAGTGCTTTGCAAAATGCCGTTATGAATAATGCAGAGGATGAAAATTTGCGTTTTTGGAGGAAATCCGCGTCCAATCGATGACAAGGCCTATTTAAAGGCCATCACTCCGCCGAAGAACGGCTTCCCTCGACAGCGCCTGTCAAGCCTCTCATTGAAACGTTTCCTCACTGACAACGCGTCGCGCATACGCCGCTTTCGGTGGGAGGTCGAAGACATGGGCACTTGACTCGAGGAGAGCGAGTTCACGGTCGTCCGAGAGCGTCGCGCAGTTCGCAGCCGAGACTGGTCGAGTGGCGCTGGAAATAAGGGATTGCTTTTGTATTAAGTGGTCTGGGTTTGTAATCCACTCGCGAATTGCCAGAGAGAGATGACTGTTGGATTTTTATCGCTTTTGTCTGTTTCTTAAAGAACTTTAATGCGTTTTCCAAATAACACTGCCGTTTCGAAGTAATTGTACTCAATGTTTACAGTATTTAAGAATCGCAATCTAAAGAGTTCATCTCGACGAAAAACACTTTTTGTCAATTTCTATTCGGATTCGAGATTATGAACAATTTGAACACGCAGTTGTCGATGTTTTTGACTTTCTAGACAAATTCATTATTAATCAAAGTTCTCATATTCGACTTACATAATTTCGAACTTATTAAATCTAAGGAAAAATTTGATATACCCAGTTCGAAAATGTTTGAGACATTTGTGTCCCTACCGTTGGATTGTGTTTAAAATTTAAAGGTCACTAATAAAATGTTCATAGCGTAATAGTAGCTCTGACTTAACTGGGAGTAACTCAAAATTAACTATTTTTCCAGCTTTGATTCCCGATTCATATCTGGTGTCAAACTGGGTTACTCAAAGGGAGTGTAAAGTGGTTTATAAAGGGGATAATAATTTTATTTAAAATCCCCTTTCACACTCACAAGGAGACATCCCGAAGTGTAACCCACCGATTTTGTTCAAACTCGGGGGATTGGTAGACCTTCATGTATCATAAAAAATACTAAAGGGAATTGTTTCAATGGGCAACCGTTTTGCCATGGCAACGAAAAAAGTTTTTGACAACAAAAAATTGAAATTTTCCCATTGAAAATAACATGGGATTCTGACCGATTCCTAAGGGCCCCCCTGTGAAAAATTTTAACAAATTTCAAAAATTCGAAAATGCCAAAAATAGAAAAAATAGATAAAAATTGACAAAACAAAACATCAAAACTGATCAACTTTTGTTATTTTCAATGGGAAAATTTAATATTTTGTGTTGTCAAAAACATTTTTCGTTGACATGGCAAAACAGTTTCCCATTGAATAAATTCCCTTTAGGATTTTTCATGATACACGAAGGTCTACCAATCCCCCGAGTTTGAACATAATCGGTGGGTTACACTTCGGGATGTCTCGTTGTCAGTCAAATTTGGATTAGAGGGCGTTAGATATTTTTCACACTAATAAACAATTAACAGCGTTCCTAGCGACAAAAACACAAATTTCCTTGATTCACTTTAAATTGTCTGCTGATACCCGCTAAGACCAGTGTTTAATGTAACTAGCGCCAGCTTTTGAAGAACATGGTGCCAGAAATGTAAAATATCGAGACATTTTGAACTTTCTCACATAATGTTTTTCAGAATGGTCAACAATTACCCATAGCTTCTGTCTAACCCAGTGGAAGAAAAGTGTAATTAGGTGACTCACCATAAATTAGTGTTGTAAGACAGAAAATTTTCCGGAAAATGACCGAGGTCTTTTTTCCGGAAAATTTCCGTATTTTTCCGAAAAATAAAAAAAAATTTCATTCCATGATTAGTCTAATATTGTTTGCCGATTTAAAAAAACGGCATTTTCGCCTCATTTTTTCGAATCTGAAAGTAAAACTAAACCTCTAAACTAGTTTAAACTAATTAACAATGTAACACTTTATATGTTTTGTAGTATGTTTACTGTTATTAGACATTTGATATCGATTTAAAGTTAAAAACATTATAAACCCTTAAAAAGTAATTTATGTTCCAATTTTTTATTTTTCATATTTGCGGAATTCTGTAAATTTTCTGAAAATATTTCCGCATTTTATTTTTCCAGAAAATTAACAACACTACCATAAATAATTAACTTTCTACTAACTACATTACAATTATCGCCATAAAGACGTTAAGCCCTTATTTAGCCCTATTTGAAAATACCGAGCCACGCCCAACAGATTCGAGCGCCATCTATATTACAAAAACAACAGTAGATTTAACATAACGGCAGATAATCATTATATTTTTCGCTTCATGTCGCAGTCCGTTTTTCGGGCTGTAGTACATAAAAGGGAGACGTACTCCTTGCAAAACCATTAAGTCCGTAGACCTGTCAAGTACGTCTGACGCAGACACGTCGCGGACGAGATAAACTCTTTCTCCTCGATCTTCCAGAGGGACAAGGCGACTTGGCAGCCCGCTCGACCTAGCTCTAGAGCGTATTTAATCCTGCCAACTTACCCTGTCGTCGGGTAAACAAATTCTTCCGTCTACAGCGAGCCAGAAATCCCCAAAATTTATGCGTACCTTCCCATCTCCTTAATCTTACACAGAACTGAGCGAGATTTCCGCGCGCAACGACACCTACGGGATCCCAAAGTAAACTATGTCGGCCATTTTAAACTCGTCCCGGCCAAAGTGATGCATGGCCCATTCGCGAGGCTCTTCACGGCCTAAGCACGTACTTCCATATTTTGTAGCCCAAAAATACAAAGGGAGAAATTTCGGTTTAAACCAGGTTTAAAATGTAAGATTGGCGCCAAATCTCCGCCCAAATGCATTATGCATGAGTGTTGGAATGATTCCGGGAGATGAACAAAAACGTGTATTATTTACATTGGAATTTAATCAATTAATTCAAACGCATAACGATTGAATATCATAATTAAATTATAAAAACTATGAAAGAAATACAGGGTGTTTTAAAGGGTTATGCAAAATTTTATGGAGTTGTAGGGGGAGAGTTGAGAAGTATGCCTGTTTTCCCCCATTTTCCTACAGTGAGTTAAAAGAGCGCCAGTGGACTTCAAGGTGTGGTCTACTTCGGCTGCCCCATGGCAAAACCTTATAACCAACAAATTTTTGAAAAATTAGATTTTTACGCATCAGTATTACTAAGGCATGTACAAAAGTACTGTAAACGTTTCAGGTAAAAGGCATAAATATTTAACTATTTATGACTTAAAAAACGGGTTTTGGATTTTATAATTTTCGCATTAAAAACCACGTTAAAATCTTATAACTTAAGTTTTGAAAAAGTCAAATATCTCAAAATGACGATCGTGTTGGTTAAAAGGTTTTGCCATGGGACAGCCGACTAGCCCCTGGAAGTAGGCTGCAACAGGCGCAAAACCAAGCAGCAGGGACTTTAAATACTGTTTAAGTTTACATTTTCACGCTGGTTACCTCGATTTGTTTACAAAGTCCTTTTTTACCTATCACACGAACCCACACCTTAATGTTCGCTTTTCCCTGCTGCTTAGTTTGGCGCTTGTTGCAGCCTACTACAATTATATTCAGAGACTTAACATCAGAATAATAATACTAATGTCTGAGTCGTCGTTAAATTAAGTTTCACAAATTAATTAAAAAAGTAAATATTTAAAAACGTAACTTAAAGATTTATTTATTGAAGCTGGAAGTCACTGTTTAATGGTAAACTTAAAAGCAATTTTATAATCACGCGACTATTTTTAAAGGTTTCTACCGCTCTAATGTTTCCCGAAAGAAATTTTAGACAGTATACCTTGCAATTTATGCTCTCTTCAAGTACCAGGGCCCAAAAGGGTGGTCGAAGAGGTAGGGACAAAGGTCAACTACCATGGGCCTATAAAAGAGTTCGTTCAACGTCCTACCCGAAAAACGACCATAAGTGGCGCGATCTATCGGTTAAAATCGCTAAAAAGATAAACACCGGATAGGCGTCACAAATTAGATCAAAACACAAGACTTAATTCATTTTTTTTCATTGGCTCAAATGTTACCGATAGATGTCCTCCAATACCGGGTTCATTCACCTAGTCAACCACTCGGACAATCATAGGCTTAGGCGAGTCATGAAATCATTTATTGCCCGATGCTCGAAAATAAGGGTCGTATTCCTTTGTTCATTGCCCACGTTATTATTAAGGCCCTTGCCCGCTTCTAGACTAGAGGATACGTTTTAAGGACGCGAAAGATGACTCTCAGATCTGGACCTAATAAGAGTTATTCAAAAAGTTATGCTTAACGTTTTCCATCGAGACAAAACAACAATTTATATTAAATTCATTTAATTCAATGAAATTTTTCTTAAATTCTGGGAACAACAATTTGCACTTTGCTCCTAGGTTTGAGGGTCTCGACTACTGAAAATTAAAACATTTCTCTTCCCTAGACGAGCAGCTAAATCGCCGAACCTTATCCATGATGGCTGACCAATAATATTGGTGCTTTCAGGTACGTGATGGCTGGCAAATCAAAGTAGTGAGACAAACTTATCTGTGTTATTTATCTGTCTGGATTTTTGGCTGATACCAGCAATTTGACAGAGTAAGTTATTAAAATTATATTGTAGTGATTTCTTAAATTTGGCATCCCCCCCTTGGATGCGCCAATGAGTCGTCACGTGGCAATATTATTGGTCAGCCATCAGGGATTTAGCCGCTCGTTTCCCACGGCAACGGGTCCCAGATACGAGAGAGCCTAGTGGCCAGAATTGTCAAACTAAAAATGCCAGAAATAAGTTACAGAAATTTCTCCCACACCGGCCCTTACAATAACGTAGACAACACTTCGTCATTAGGCCTTGGCCCTACCCAAAAGGCCACGCTTTCCGGCCCAATCTCCTTTTTGGGGCTGTCTCGAGTACTAAGCGGCGAACATCGCGACAAGGAAACATCGCGGAAACTCAAGTAGCGTATTCTTTTGTATAAGAAACAAGGTAATAAGAAAGGGAAACCTCTTTTTGCTCCAAATAAGGAACTCCGTCCCATCTTCTTCGGCTCCAACGAAAACCCTTAAAAGCATTTCATTGTTTCGGAGTAAACGTTTATTACAAATGGGACAAAGGAAAAAGAGGGAAGGGAATGGGGGGGGAGGGTTGAGCCGACTGAACCCCCTCCTACCCTCGCATCTCCCACAGGCTGAACCCCTTCCTGCCCTCGCATCCCCCGCAGACTTAACCCACTCCTGCCCTCGCACTCCCCGCAGACTGAACCCCCGTCCTGCCCTCGCACCCCCCACGCTTCCGTCCCCCTGAGGCCTTGTTCTTGGTATCACGCCACGTTTTATCCCCGGGAAACGAGGCGCTGCGGGGTGTCTCGCGCGGCGGGAAAATCCTGGAATCATGGTTGCCAGGTTATCGGTGCCCCGTAAGATATTGGACGAATAATTACTGGACTCGAAACCTAAGCAGAATCCCCGGTTGCACAATTTGCTTCCGCCGTCAGCGCTCCTACCGAGAGAATCGCGAAATATTTCTATCCAAATACAAAACACGTGCGTGAAAACCTGCATTCCGTCGTCTGCTCTGCCGTGAGGCTTTTGGAATTTTAATAGGCTTTAGATGATTTAATTAATTTAAATAGGAAGTTCCCTTTAACGTTTTTGCATATATAGTTTGTGTGAAGGTTTAAATAGATTATAAATTTAAAAATGCCTAGTCAAAATGGAAATAAAAGTGTAAGCTTTGACGACAGTGACGAGCAGCCTTGGAAATAACGGTGGTCAGGTGGTCAAAAACCAGTTTATTAATTGCTCAGACCAGTTTATTTATTCAAAATTTGGGGGGGGGGGGTCACTGACCACCGTGTCCAGTTTATTAATTCCAAATAATACCAAAAAAATAGAAGGTGACCAGTTTAATAATTCAAGGTTACTATCAATTTTGATTCACCGAACTTTTACGTACTACCACCGCGGCCGCACGTCGAGGCTTTATGCAGAGTTCCTTACCAACATAATCTAACTTCTAAACATGTACTATAGGTTTTTTAGGCTTATAAAATGATATTAGAACATTTTATAATTATGAGACCAGTTTAATAATTCATAATCTAGGGGGCAACTGGTCATAAGGACCAGTTTAATAATTAATAATCTAAGGGGTCACTGGTCATAAGGACCAGTTTAATAATTAATAATCTAAGGGGTCACTGGTCATAAGGACCAGTTTAATAATTAATAATCTAAGGGTTCACTGGTCATAAGGACCAGTTTAATAATTAATATTCTAAGGGGTCACTGGCATTGGCGGACTGGTTCTAATACTATTGACTGCCAATCACCAAGGGCGCCATTTGGTTTCGGGTCCACTAATTATTCGTCCAAGGTAAGATGCCCAATAATAATATCTTTCTATTAACATAGCCTTGTCTTGAGAATTTTGTGGTGGCATGGGCTCAATGTAATTTGGTGCTCTTTAGTTGAATTATTTGTGATGGAGTGTTACATGTAATATTTTAATTATATTAACGAAATTAAAAATCGTATAATAGGTAGGAATGCATCGATATGGATACAGTCGACATATTAGCTATTCGTGGCTGGTAATATCAGACGATATAGCGGCCGACATTGACAAAGTTATCTATCCCAGCACGGACTAAAATTTACTGTCCGTGATCCCAGTGTAAAAGACGGTTCAGTACACTGTCATGAAATTGTATTCTAATTTTGCATGCAAAAGTGTTTGCAGGAGCATATCCGAATATGTTTCTTTGCATTTTACGTGATACATATTTTCTATCACAAATCGAATATCGTAGTTTTGTTTACACTCGTAACCCCCTGTCTAAACAAAAAGGTATGATCCAGCTTCTCAAGTCTGGCGTACGTGATGCGGTAAATAAAATAAAATATTATCATTAGTTAGTTAATCGAGAATATTCTTATATTTAAATGTTTTTCTGACAATATTTTTTTGATACCAGTATAGGTATATTAGAAAATAGGCCGATATATCGGTGAATCCCTAATAATAGGCAGGTTAAGCCACCCCATGAAAACGGGTACGGCGAACGCACTTGTGCAATCAAGAATTTATTTATTTATATTTAGGCAGAATGGCTATGCTGTAACAATCGTCGGGCACCATGGAGAATAATTATTAACGTCACTCAAAAAACCTCGTACCTTAGATTCGAAATCACTGCCTGGCGCGTAGTCTATAGCGTTTACCCACTTCCTATCGGAACTCCGAACAAATTAGCTCCATAGTTACCATGGTAACCAACTATAGAAAGGACCACGAACAACTCTGAAGACGCGCGGAATCGAAAGTATTAATAATGGCAACTTTCCCAATTACCAAATTTAAAAAAAATATACCTACTTCTAAATACATTTGTTTTTTTGTAAAATTCTCTCGAAAATTCTGCAACAATGATTTTTCATAATCTGAATTATTTTTATAAAATTGATAAATAATGAATAAAATTACATGATAAATAAAAAACTACGAAATAATTAATAAATATAAATAGAATTATAAATTTAATTTATACGCAATATGCAAATATAAAAAAAAACCTATTTATAAAAAAATTATATAATTATAATAATTAAAATTAGTAATACTTGTGAAAAATGTCTCAAGAGATGGCGCCCTAGACCAAAAATCAAGATGGAGTTCGAAACAGGGCTGGACGTCGGTATAACCTTAGACAAATAATTAATGGACCCGAAACCAAATGGCGAACTTGGTGCTTTTACGGCAGCGCCGCTTGTAGCGCCGTAGTGTCAAGCATTGGAAAGATTTCTATCCAAATACTAAACACGTGCCCAATATTAGCGGACGACGTTAGGCCTAGCGTTCTTAGCTCGTCACTGTCGTCAAAGCTTACACTTTTATTTCCATTTTGAGTAGGCATTTTCAAATTTATAATCTATTTAAAACCTTCACACAAGTATTTACAAAAACATTAAATTAATTAAATCATTACCCTTTCATTTTTATTCCAATACAATTCTTACTGAATAATCTAAAGCCTATTAAAATCCCAAAAGTCTCACTTCTATTAAAAACTGCAGAGCAGACGACGGAATGCGGGTCATCTGACATTTTTACGCACGTGCTTTGTATTTAGATATAAATATTTCGCGATTATCTCGGTAGGAGCGCTGACGGGCGATGCAAATTGTGGAACCGGGGATTTGGCTTAGGTTTCGAGTCCAGTAATTATTCGTCAAAGGTATAATTGTTACACGCTGTTACAGCGTGTCAGCGAACCGAACCTATAAGCTACAGTCGAACGTTCTTCCTTGCGTAAATCGGTTCTTGTTAATAAACATCAACTGAATGTGTGAGGAAAAATGCAGACAACGTTTGAACAGAGACAATTCGGAATTTTAAACACAATTAATTTTAAACTCGGGAGGTAGGCGGTGATACTATTGATACTAATTTAAACAACGTAAGCCAGGAATGTATTTATTTGTATTGTCGGTAGAATGATTTAGCTGAGACGATTCGCGGGCATCATGGTCGAGTCACAGACCACCTACCCTAATAAGGACTTGCATAAACCTAAAAAAAAAGATGTCTCATTAGTGATGCCGCTTTTTTTTACAGCAAACAGAAAATTGTGTCTAATTATTTTTAATAAAATATTTTCATCTCACTATGCAATAGTGGTCGTTTCTTTAATTTTTTCTATAAACAGAAAACAGCGCGTAAAAATTCTTTATTTTACGAAATTAAAATAAAAAGTCGTGCGCCAGCCAGTTTCTACAATACATTTTCTATCATTGCGCATGCTCGTTTTTGTGCCTTGAAAACTGTCTCTACTTGCCATGAGATGACGCGCTCTAATAAATGCCGCATCACATTCGAGACAAAAAAAAAATTGAAATTACTGCCAGCTAGGAGCAAGAAACACAAGGAGAACGCAGCTGGCCTTTAAACACGCTAACGAAGGGTTGTGTACGAATTTCATTGGACGAGCGTCACGAGCCTGCTAAAGCGTCTAACCAATGAAAAATGTACACAAGAAAATCCACGACTTTCGACGGGTTGCGTTCTCCTTGTGTACGGTGTTGTATGGTAAGATCATTCTGACGGCTTTGGCCCCGCCTACGAGAACAAATCCCCTCTGCGCGCGCTCCCCTCTCACGTTGTTGTTTGTTAAGTTCACATAGTGACGTCAAAAAAAAACCGTCAGCCACATCGAGACGAAAATCTGCCGCGATAAGCATTTCAAGGAGAGGTATGGATTCCTGCTACCAGCGATACATGTCCCTCTTGAGGTAGGTGGTCTGTGGTCGAGAGGGGGAAAGAAAAGCATCCCTGAAACGTCATCAGAGTGTATCTTGTAAATGCGACGAACGGCCACCGAATGACGTATTTTAAATGGACTTCAACGGCCAACAGCTCTCCCTTGAAAGTCCCTTTAACGCTACTGTCTGGCTGGATTCTAGGAGAAACAAACACAGCACTGCCCACACAAGGAGAACGCAACACGTCAAAAGTCGTGCATTTTCTTTTGTACAGTTTTCATTGGTTAGACGCTTTAGCGCCTGCGGCCGTCGGAAGGGAAAAATTCGGAAATTGTCTTCCCCCCACCCGTAAAACGTTCAGCGTAAAGGATCGTCCAATGAAATTTGTACACAACACTGCGTTAGTTTGTTCAAAGGCTAGCTGCGTTCTCCTTGTGTTGGTTGCTCCTAGCTGGAATGAATAAATAATTCCCCTCAAGTTTACTTACGAAAGGGTAACTAAAAGGTTTATCCAAAGTGTCAACGTAGCTTGCCAAAACCGCGCATTTGGGCGGGGCGACCCATCGTCCGGCAGACACGCGGCGGTAGAAAAAAAGTTTAGGTTTCTGCTGATGATGACGAGCAAAGTCCCGGCGGGAAAACGCAACGAGGGCAGGTAATGGGCGCTGTCTCGCCCAGGCAAGGCAATAGCGGATGCTGCCTGGAAAACGGCAGCGGCATTCCCCAGGGGTGGCGGGCCGAGGCTTAGCGTGAGACCCGGAACAAAGGAGAGAGTAGGCGGCGGTTTCAACTGTTTTCTACGTTTGAGGCTGGAATTGGCGGGCGCCGTTATAATAGTTTTAATGAGTAGGAGGAGGAACCTTAACTTTTCGGAGGGCGAGGGGAGGCGGATGATTAATTTAGAAGTTTGTTATATTTAATTATGCTTTATAGTTTTCTCCGAGTGTTGTTTAGGTAAGTAGTTTTAATCGATCTCCCGGGATGCGTCGGTAGGGGGCGTTTTATCATTTACGCTCCAAGCAAACCGAAGGATGCCGCGTTAAAATTCGAGTATTCTCAGCTAGCTAGAGCAGCTTTTTTAAAGCCTTTTAAGTACTTTCCGTTTCGAAATTCGCGTAAAGTTCGTTAAAAGGAAATTTATTAGCAAAGCTTTAGTTGTTATTACAGACGCATTAGGAAAGGGGCCGGTGCGTTGGACGGGCTGATTTCTCGTAATAAAAAAATAATCGAGGCTCTTCGCTTTATTTCTAGAAGGATCCTTTAAATAGGCTTAAAATTATGTCTACATAGATGGAACACTTCAGCCACTGGCGAGGGGCTTATCAGTTAGAGTTTGCCTGTACAAAAATTACGTGGAGTACGCCGAGGGTACACGATGAGCCCGCTGAGATTACACGAAGAGTACATCAATTAAGCTGAGTACTACGAGATTTCACAAATCACGTACTCTTTACGGGAAGCGTATACACCCATTACACGAAGAGTACATAGATTACACGAAGAGTACACCTATTAAATCCATTACGTGAAGAGTGCATCGATTGCGCTGAACAACACGAGATTTCACAAATTACGCCGACATTATGTACTCGTTACGGGAAGGGTGTACACCGATTACGCGAAGATAACACCCATTACACGAAGAATACACCCATTAAGCGAAGAGTACACCCATTACGCGAAGAGTACACCGATTACGCGAAGATAACACCCATTATGCGAAGAGTACACCGATTATGCGAAGGAATCAGTCTCTCGTTTATTTATTTCCAAGTCGGATTATATACCTCATGGGGCTTAAGCTTAATTAGGGGCCCCATGACCTTCGTTTAGCCTCAGTCTCGGGGTCTCTGGCTTTTGGAAAATTCCATCCCCCCTAGGTTTAGGCCTTCTAAGCTCATTGATTAATCCGCCTCTGATCTCTTTGTCAGCAGAGTGAATACCAGGTTACAAAGATGCCGATAAATACCAGTGAAAACATGTTTTTAATCTGAATTTTCAGAAACGAAACGATTCAATTTCATGGTTTGTTTGATTAAATAATTTTTAATTATTTAACAGTTGCGGTAATTGAACCGTGGAAATAAGTAAAATTATCCGCATTTATGCTCAGATAATATCAGTTCAGTCACGAATTCATACCTCTATTTGGAAGACACTTTCCGAATTTTCCCCTTTCGACGGCAGCAGGCGCTAAAGCGTCTAACCAATGAAAAATGTACGCAAGAAAACGCACGACTTTTGATGTTCTCCTTGTGTGTGCAGTGCTGTGTTTGTTGCTCCTAAATTTTCATAAGGAGCGCTATTTCGATAACTCGGTTCATTTACTTCTGCTATTACTATCGCTTTACCTGAGTTTAAAAAATATCGTATCTCGGTCAACATTAAAGCTATAGTTACGGTTTTTTTAAACTAAGGCTATATGTCCATTCTCTGTAAGCACAAACTATATATTTGACTTTGACGGGCATTTCATTGAAACAGCTGTAACGTCGTTTTGCCTCCACGTTGTAAATCCGACACAACGCGTTCCATTTCTTTTTCGGAGTGGCAAAATCGCGAAAGGAATCCGACATAAGTCAACAACAAAAATACCAGAAATCGTTTAGCACGTGTCTGTCAGACTCCCTCGAAACGTCAACATTAAGAATACCAAAAATGTTCCCATCGAGGTGCAAAAAAGAGACTTACGGCGGCGGGCGTAAAAAATAAAATATTATTCTAGTCTGACATTAACACTAAGTTATGGCCAGGGCCAAAGAGTTAGGCGTCCCAATATATCACCATTTTTCGGAGGCAAAAAACGTGCTCCGGCATAAAGAATTAGAAGCGAACAATATTTTAACCCTCGCGCGTGCCAAGGCCCGCTCGCGAGCTTTCCCGCCAAAAAGCATTAGCGGCAGTCACGTGATCGTTGAACGAGAAGACCGAGGCTTAGGGGGGCCTTAATCGCGCAACACAGTGTTGCCAATGTGTGGGATAAATGGGATTTTTCGCAATTTTTTTAGGCTGTGTGGGATAAAGGGATTTTTAAGCGAAAATTATTGATTTTGTGGGATTTTCGACCTTAACATTTATTTTTAATTAATTTTTGAAAAACCATTATTTCCGTAAATCTAGCTTATCTTTTTGGGAATCCAATAGGCGCTTCCATAAATCATCCTCCCAGGAAATCGCCAAGAAGTAATATTTCCGAGAGCCAGGACCCGCAAGGTGCGGTTTATATAGAGTAGTATCAGTTCTACATCACGCAACGTCACCCATGCTTTTTCCTATAGAGAAAAAAACGCGCCAAAAATGGCGGCCATGGCCAAAGCTACGAGGTGATACTACTCTATAGTGCTTGTGATAATAATGGAAACTTTTCACATGTAAACAGAACGTCGTATTTTGCCAAGCCTTAATATGTCAAAAACACAAAACAGTGGTAAATGGCAAGGTTCCTATAAGTACAAACGCACTATAAATGGTAACCTAACCGTTCCAGTGCCTCATGCATCTCTTCAGTTCCGCTTTTATTAAACGTTTTTTAAATAAATGTAAATTATTTTTACATTTGAAATACATAATGTAAGTTCAATTTGACCAGTTGGCATATAAGACCCTTTCAAAGGGGTGACGACATTAGCGGTCGATTGTTAAATACGCGTGGTACTTGACGGTGCAAAACTATTTTTTTCGGTTTTCAGATGTCTTTCTATGGCGAATTGGTTTCCGAGTTGAAATTTGGTTTTAAATTTTACATAAAACCTTGTTTGGAATAGTGTTAGAAGTAGATTTTTTTTGTTTGTAAGAAATTAGTATTTATTCATTTTCCACCAAAAGTTTAAATTGGCGCCATCTAGGATAAATAAAAACACTGAAATCAAACCTCTAATGGCTTTACTCTAAATGTTTGTTTTATCTGTAAGTAATTTGTAAATCGGTCTCCAATTTTCCAAAAAACATTTTAATTCTTTTGGTATATTTTTGATCATTACGTTTATAAATTTATATTATAATTATTTAAATTTTAACCAATTAAAAGTTCATGAGTTTTATTACGCCCCCCCTCTTTGGAGATTTTCCAATGGCGCCGAACAAGATTCCCATGTCTTTCGAAGTGGTAAATCATGTTAACTAAGATTTATTGGAATATTCCTGAATGCCGTAAGTTTAAAACCCGTCGGCTAAAAATTACAAATTTCATCTACCATTATATGAAATGTCGCAGGATTTGCAACGAAAACGCTCGAAGGGAGGATGAGGTTTTAGAGAACCAATGAAATTAGAGGTCAATTTTATTTGTTTTAGGGGGTGGAGCTTACAGTAAGAGCGGAAAGTGGGTTCAAAGAATCGCTCAAAATCGTCTCAACATAGACTTAGAGCATAGCGCCGATTTAATTTCGGCCGGCGGCGGCGTTTGGCAACACTAAAAAATCCAGGACTGACGCTAGGATTTTCGGGCCCCAGGTAATTTTTACTCCAATATTTGGTTTTTTTTGGAAATAGTCAGATAGTTTTAGTTAGGCACCCGTTCCGGCGGCCCCTTTCGGAGGCCCGGGGTACTTTTGCCCCGCTTACCCCCCCACCTAACGCCGGCCCTAAAAAAATTCCAAATGTTTTTGAAAAACAAATTTTACGCAGGAAAACAAACAATTTCAGCGGCGTTATCAAAATTTATAGGCGGCGCGCAAAAAAGTAAATGAAACGGCGGCGACGGCGGCGTTGGATCGGCGGCGCTAGGCTCTAGGTATACTTTCCGAGAAATCCGAAATCCAGCCTGAATTTCTTAAAAATCCGGAGTTTCAAAATCTCGAAATCCGGTAAGAAATCCAGCAATCCTGAAATCCAACGAGAAATCCCGAAATCTGGGACAAAAGTCAAGAAATCCGAAATCGAACAAGAAATCTTGAAATCCAGCGTGAAATCGGGTAAACAATTTTGGTTAATGTTCGACTCCTCGCTTAAAAACTACGGCAGTTATCGCTTTTGTGAAATAATTTTATTCGCCATTTTCAAAGATGGCGTCGTACTACAACTAAACATAGGTCTCATCTGCAAAACAGTTTATGCTATATTGCGAAAGAAATAATAAATATAGTACATAACGGTAAATAATACATTTCCATTAATTATTTAATAAATTAAATTAAGAATTATGTGACCGACTGTTATGGTTATGTAAATGAAGTTTTTAAGCTTTTAATTTGAGAATTTTCTATTTATATATTTTCACAAAAATTCAAACACTAGCCATGATTTATGTAAAGATTAATTTTGAATTCAAGAAAATTTTTATATAAAAACATGCACTAAAAAAATAATATTTTTCGAGGATTTTAAATAATTTTATAATCGCCTTGTCAGATTGCAAATCTTTGGGTGTTTAAAAATCTGCCTCTGTTAATCTTCTGTTTGTCAAACGTGTATCAGTCTAGGTTATTTATTACTGTCATATGGTAGTCTTTAATGGATTCTTGTTCGCGGGATATTACGTAAAATACGTCACTTGGAACTCCGTTACGATAAACGCGTCATCAACTTTATAGATAGGAAATGGAAGTAATGTTAGTGGCAAGAATTTTAAAAACGCGATCACGAGATTTCGTTTCCATGGTAACCGTTTCAATAGCGCAAGTAATATAAGAATTTTACGTTAACGCTCCATTAATTGTATGTTTCGCGCGAAATACGGTCTTATTGGAATATTTTCTATGGAAATGTTATACTGAATCATATACTTATTAGCTGGAATTTATACAAGTGTACACTTGGAATGTCTTCAAGGTCATTCAAAAACTATTTCGAGAACCGTTGGGTTTACGGATTTGGTTCCAATTAGAAAGTTGTTGACCGCCATATTATTAGTTCCAATAACTTAGATTTGGCCAAATTTGGCCAATCAGAAGCCGAAAAATTGACGGTTAATGAATTCAGTGTTTGACACTAAACTAATCTGATTAGTTCTAATGTGACTAAATCAAACCAATACTGAATAGTTTACAACGGCTCAATTATGCCACCGTCGACTACGATACATCCTTGAGCTCGTTTAACGACGGAGTTCAAATATTCTAAAGCTTGTTGTCATGACAACCAATCTTACAGAAATCAGGTTCAATTCATTAACCGTCAATTTTTCGGCTTCTGATTGGTCAAATTTGGTCAAATCAAAGTTATTGGAACTAATAATATGGCGAGCAACAACTTTCTAATTGAAACCAAATCCGTAAACCCGACGGTTCTCGAAATAGTTTTTGAATGACCTTGAAGACATGGTTCAAGGTCATTCAGTTTTACGCTAGTAAATGTCGACGAATGTTCCATAGAAATTTAAAAAATTTCAAAAACAAAAAACGATTTTTATTTATTTTTATCATTTTTCCGTTTTTTAGTGGACACACTGTGTGTAGTTTCCTGTTAAGAATGATTACGTTACATACGCTAATACGCAAATTAAATTCGATGAAAAAGTGTTATTTTTCGAACAACTTTGATTTTAAAATACTTTAAATCATAAATGAAGAATATTTACAACGGTCGTGATAGACCATAGTCCGAACTAGGCATCGAGAATAGCCGACAGAAGACGGACGGAGCAGAAAAAAGCGCGTTTCTTTCCCAAGAAAAACGGAGATTTATATCGAGCAACGTCAGAGAATAACAAGGGGGTCACGGTATGTCCCAAATAATAGTTTCACACGGGCTTACCCGAAGAGTGTAGGAACATTTGGCAATAGTCGATAGCGTTAATTGTTTTGGGTATTAGCTAGGGATGCATCGATATGGGTACAGCCGATATTAAATCATTGTAAAAGACGGTTCAGTGCACTGTCATACCATTTTATTCTAATTTTTCATTAAAAATGTTTGCAAGAGCATATCCGAATATGTTTATTTTCATTTTACTGTCTAAAAAAAGTGCGATCTAGCTTCTGAAGTCTTGGGTACGTGGCTCGGTCAACCAAATAAAATATTATCAATAGTTAGTTCATCGAGAATTTTCTTATTTTTAAATGTTTTTCTTAAAATATTTTTCTAATACCGGTGTCCGATATTGGCCGATGCCGATATTAGAAAATAGACCGATATATCTGTGCATCCCTAGACTTAGCCAACTTGTTAAAATGTTCCCGGAAATTCGTCATAGCACTGCCAATTTCTATAACGCGCTTCCGCGATCGGGGTTGGCCGTGGTCAAAACATAGGGGCTGCTTCACTAACAAATGTAAGCCTAGGTTAAAAACATGTTCTAGTCTTTCATTTTTTACAATTATTGTCAGAGACTTAACTATCACAATAATAATACTGAAGTCTGTGTCGTTGTTAAGGGGGAAGACTACAGCAGCCATTGTCTACTTTCGCGCTAGTTCAAGCTGAGCTCTTTTAATTTTGTATTTTAACTTATAAAATTAATGTTTAAGTGTAGAACAGCCTATTGTTTAGTGCTTAAAATAATTTTGACAATTTTAAATTTAAAAGTAATTAAGTTATGACGTTTTAATTCGGACCCCCGGAGCTAAACAGGTTGGGCAAGCGCCCAAACTACCCTTTAGTTAGGACCTTATATCTCGTTAAATATTGATATTAGAATTATCAAAATTATTTCAAGCGCTAGAGGAAGGTTCAGCCTAATAAGAAAAGTATAATTCAATTATGTAATTGTTAAAACAGAAACGTTCAGCTTGAACGAAAAAGAGGCTTTTACTGTATTCTTCCCCCTTAAATGAAGTTTCACAAATTAATCTGTTTTTTCAACTAAAAAAGTATAAATATTTAAAACCATAACTTACCACAAAATTATAAGTATTACTTTCTTTAAAAGTTAAACTTGTCCGCGGAAAATGACCGAGGCCTTTTTTCCGGAAAATGTTCCGTATTTTTCCGAAAAAAATAAAAAAAAGTATTTTATTCCATGATTAGTCTAATATTGTTTGTAAATTTAAATAAAGCGGCATTTTCGCCTCATTTTTTTCGAATCTGAAAGTAAAACTAAACCTCTAGACTAGCTTTAAGCCCCATTTTCATGCTCGCTGGTAGCGGATAAAAATCGTCAAAATTCGCTTCCGCCACTCGCAGGCGTGAAAATAAAGCTAAAATATCTGTTTGAAACAGATCGACGCGGAAAGTGAAAAAGTGTATAGCTGAAGCGGATTTTGACGACTTTTACCCGCTACCAGCGAGCATGAAAATGGGGCTTTAAACTGATTAACACTATTAATGTTTTGTAGTACGTTTACTTTTATTTGACATTTTATATCGATAAAAACATTAAAAGCCCTTAAAAAGTAATTTATGTAATTTTTTATTTTTCCGATTTGCGGAAAATTTTCCGAATTTTATTTTCCCGGAAAATGAACAACTTTACTTAAATCCCTTATAGAAAAATTTTATTTTTGCGCCCCCCTAGATCCTAACGCGAAAGTGGCTGCCCCTGCCTAGTTACGGTCCTGCCTGCCGCGATAAGATTTCTCTACTACCGCTTTGGAACCAGGCTCTACTTCTTCCACGCAACCAATCCCTCTGGCGGTAGTGAGTTTCCTACCACCACGCGCCGTTACTGGGATTTTAAATACTGTGTCTGCGAACGGCGGCGTCGGCGGCGGGGACAGTAGCGGTTAGGGGAGTCTTACACCAGATTTAGCTGGTCTGGTGTAAATCTAAAAAGAAATCAGATTTGAAGCAAAAAGGATTTTCGTCGGCGTGGCCCGGATCCCATCAGCGGACTATCAAAGCGATGGGATATAAGAGGGGCCCTAAGGCGGGGCCCCCTCGCCAATCTCATCACCGCGAACAAAAACTCTCTTCCGCCTTACGGAGAATTCCGGGAAAAATGCATTAAATTCGTGTACTTGTAGGTAGGCAGGTCAGCCTCCGGACGGGAGCCTACTTGATGTATTGATTCCGAGAGAATTCGGTGGCTCTCTTAAGAAGAACTCTGCCCGGTAGCGAGCGCCCCCTCTTGCCTATGGATGATTGATATTATCAATGTGATTGGGGTTACGGCGAAGGGCCAGGGTGTCCAAATATTCCGCGAAAATTTAAAGAAGTTCCGATTCCAGAAGCTAGATTGCCCATTTTTTCCCTTCTAAGAATCTGGCTTTATATTGAAACTTCTGAACTAAGCAATAGGGTAGGAATCCATACCGCTACTTGGAATGCTTATCGCGGGAGATTTCCGTCTCGATGTGGCTGACGGTTTCAATAACATTATCGCCATCTATTGGTTTAAAAATTTAGCACTTCAAAACTATTGAAGTTGGCTGTACTTGTGGTATTTTAAAATACCTTTACATTATTGAAAATGGTGAATTCTCAAAAAGCACGTATTAAGCCTCCATACCTCTACTTGGAATGCTTATGTGGCTGACGGTTTTTTTGACGTCACTATGTGAACTTAACAAACAACAACGTGAGAGGGGAGCGCACGCAGAGGGGATTTTATCTCTCGTAGGCGGGGCCGAAGCCGTCACAGTGATCTTACCATACGCGATACGCCAGGATAAGCATTTCAAGTAGAGATATGGATTCCTGAATAGGTCGATTTCGAATGTCAGTGGGCGATAATGCTCTTTTCCCGAAGGCTGTTTTGTTAAGGTGAGCAAGCACATATCTACCATTGGACTAGGTAGGGCTAAGCACTAGGGCACCATCTGGCTAATATTTTTTTAATAATTTAACTGTAAAGTACTGAATAAAGGGCGTTTGATATTATATGCCCAGGGGCGCCTGAAAGAGTGGAAGGCCCTATGGAAGCGCATGAATATTAATCCTAACGGGCCAAATTGTTTTCGAGGCGTGAATAAATATAGTCGGAAGAGCGATGGTGTTGCTTTTACATTTATTAGAGAACAAACTGACTTGTTTATTTTGTTGAATTTATATACAGCAGTGCCCAAATTTCCAATTTAAAAAATCCACATTTTGAAGGTTGTATATAAAATCTTGATGTGGTTAAAGGGAATATAACCTCAGGTGTATGATATATATAATTTAGATTTAAGTCCACTAACGACGTAAGTAGAGTATAAGTTGTCTAATTATAGTACTCAACAATATGGTTCTCTGACGACGTTATTGTTTCGCTAATTTGAATTTCAGCTTCCTTTGCCATTGATAGATGGCACCACGCTCTCTAGTAAAGTCGTTATTTCAATGAATCAAATAGATTCATTGCCATCTCTAATAACAACGGAATTACCATAATTCAGGTGGCAATGATAGAGCCGACAGTTGCTTTAAAGGGAATATAACCTCAGGTATTTGGTGTGGAACACCAACGTTGACAGCTTGGACCGCTCTTGCCTTTGGCTTTAGAAATGTTGTACAGGGAAATTTGAAAAATTGAAGGGGTCTTCCAAAAGATTGCTTTGCAGGTTATATTCCCTTTAAGGGTAATAGTAAGTGTAGGGAGCTGTTGGCTGGCGTGGCACGAAGGGTTTGCCACCACTCTCCTACGCAATATAACCCAGCCACCCGAGTTAAAAGGAAATAAAAGTCGCTAGATGACTTGGGCCTAGTGTGGTGCGAAGGGTATTAGCCTAGCTGATTATTATTATTATTACATTCGAGACCAGAATTTTGAAGGTCGAGATGGCCATTTACTAAAGATCAACTATTTTGGGCACCCCTGTTATATTGGCCAACATCCTTTATCCACCGAAAACTGGCCCGGGCCCCGATAAAATATTAATTTCGGGCCAAGGGAGGTCGTGACTACTGAAGATAGACATAATTTTTGGAAAGAACCTTGTTTATTAAAACCCGAGGCCCTAGGCTGCACGGGCCCTGATAATTTGTACCGGCTTCCCCCTCTCTTAAACGTAACTTTCGCCAGTTCAAAGCTGGTGTCAGAAATGAGAAATTAGGTGATCTTTATACTCCCTTTAATGTAACTGTTGCGCAATCTTGGGTAAAACAAGAGGAATAAAAAATATTCATCCAGTGGCTCCATCTATAGAAACAGCGCGCTTAAAAAAGGGGGGTAATCATCTTAAATACACAGCGGCGATTTCCCAAATCATCCGGTAGAGAGAAATAAAGCAACGGGAAACGTTCGAAACTTTATAGCTGAATAAAGACAGATAGACTCTCGAAAAAATAAGCTAGCTAGGCCCTCCATAAATCACTTTTTACAGCAACTGTATTTGGACTATAGTCATAAGGAACATAGCATTATATAAGTATGACACTTCTTGTACTCCCGTTGATATTTTATTATTATCATAAACCTATCATAAGCAAAGATTCTAGGCTAAATTTTTGACGATCACATACCCGTTATTAAGAAGTAGGTATTCAAAATCTGCACCTCCTAGTGGCTACGTCCTCTACTAGGCATTTCTTAAATAAATTTCGCTAAATGCATTATGAATGCGCGCAAGCCATGCGCTAACCATTTTCAACTTTAAAACTTAAAATTAACACTTATCTTTGCAAAATTAATTCATCAGCACCTAAAACTGGCTATTAGAAATAAGAGATGTCATAAGTTAATGATACCTCTAAGTAGACAAATGGCTATGCTGCCTATGGCGGATATGCTTGTCCAAATTGACCTATGTCTCTCCGTACTGCGTATCAAAGTAGCCTTAACATAGACTTCGATCTGCCGAAGCTGACGTTTCTTTAATCCCGTTTGGTGCAAGGCTAGCTTGAACTTCCCCAAAAGAGATAAATTTCGGTATTCCCTTAGAAAATTCGTTCCCCCCGCAGAGGACAAAGAACGTTTTTTTGCTACACTCTTTTCAGAAACGTTTACTGGGCGCCGCCATTATCGTACAGACAACCATCGAGCAAGCCCTCTACCACAGAAATTCCTTCCCCCCAAAACCGGTTTTTTCATCACCCTCCCCGTAGACTGTAAGGTAATGGCGGTCGATTGGGTAGGCGGTTTTAAGAGTCTATAGTTTCATTCTCGACCGCACAGCGGCGCTGGGTCCGAGATATTTTTCAAAACTTTCATTTTCGCGGGAATCGGAGAGACAAGATTTGACATCACATTTTCTGGACAAAGATTCCACCTTGAAAGGGCTTATTTGTCTACTTAGAGGTATCATTAACTTATGGAGATGTGTAATTATTTTTCAAATTTGAGATTTAGACGCGTTTTTTGTGGCATTTATCAACCTGAGCGTGGCGGCTCTACCAAGTAAGATAATATTTCAGATGTAGAAATTTTGAGAAAGAAGATGTCGCTACTTCCCTATCGTCGTACGTTAATTTTCTTCTCGTATGGACAATGCCGTAAACACGGGGCCCCTATAGTAGACCTTTACTTATGGGGACCTTATGATAGGCTTATGTTATTATCTTTTTGTTTCTGAAAGTGGTTATTTTCGAATTTGAGACCTCATAATTATTATTTGAAGGGAAATCAATAAGGCAATCACACCACGAAATCTTTAAAAGAATACGGTTCAGGGTCCTACTTACTTTATTATCTTACTTATAGTAAAGTTATAGCATAGGTGGCGCTGGCAGCGATTTTCGTATCTCTCCGAATGAAAACAAAAGAAATTCCGCCAAGGCCCGAACGCGCTCTCAAAATTGAAATTTAAGAACGTGAGATTAGGGCTTAGGCTTACCGAATCTTTTGCAAATAGAAAAAGAATTCCAATTTTCAAGAGGGGAACGCAAAAAGCTAAGCCAGGCAAGATTGCGGTGAACCGATAACCGAGCCCCTTGTTTTTTTCTCGTATTTTTTTCCCACGCCGTTATTTTTAACCGTTTTACCGGAACGCGCGCGGTTCAACGCGGGGGCAAAACGCTAAGCCTATTTCCGAGTATGGTGCCTTCGCGGGAACTGTTAAGTTACAACGGTTTATTTCGTAGTCGATCTACACTAGATAGTTAAATGATAAATAAGAAAACGTCTGGTTTTTATTGTTTGTTAAAAAGTATAAGTAAAAGGCTCGTTTTCACTAAGGCCTAAACGATGCGACGCAAAAAATTTCCATTAGGCCTAATACAATTTTTTTGCGTCGGCGGTCGTTGTTGCGTCGGTTGCGGCCAAACGAAAACGAGCTTTAATGATATATCGTGGCGGACGCCTTTAGCTTTATCGGCATCGGACTAAGTTCAAAAGAGGACCGATAGGCGGCGCTTTTGTTTTTTCTTTAAGAAAAAAGAGAGCAAAGAAGCTATCGCGCTAATCTCGTGAACTTGAAATTAAAACCTCTCTGAAATGAAGTCTTATCCCAAGATTAAAGAAATTAAAAGAAAAAATTGACGTTGCTGAATTTCTCAGTGACTTCGCCTGCTTAGAACTACACAAATTTAATTTTTATTATTAGAATAGGCCTTTTTATAAAGTAACATTGGCCTTCTGGTTTTTTATTGCAGCTGCGTCCCGGGTGACGTATTGATGACGTTTTACTACGAAAAGCCCTTGACATAAGGGAATTTCGACGAGGCACCCTGTTTTTAAGCATAAACTGAACTGAACTTTTACGTATTTCGTGACGAAAGAGCTACATAAAAACCAAATCAGCAAGGCCTATTATTATTAAAATTTTAAATAATTTTGAAAAAATAACATCAAGTAAAGGAAATATTTGATTATTGAATATTTTAAAATTTATTAAAATGAATTAAAAAATTAAACGGCACTTGTACATTTAAATACTGAGGAAATAAGATTTAAACCACTTAGTGTACAATAAAAGTTTTTTAAAAGTTCTAATAAAAACTTTTATTGTACACTAAGTGGTTTAAATCTTATTTCCTCAGTAATATTTGATTACTTAATAAAATTTTGATAATATTTTAACTACTCTAATTCATTCAAGAATTGAAAAAAATTAAAAACTAACAATTCCTTTTTCCCCCAAACGGTGGTTTTGGGAAGCTTATAAAGGGGCAATGCTGAAGCAGACGCAATTTTCCTTCAAAGTTATTTATTTTTCCTCGAAAATGTATGGCAGCCCTGTTTTATTGTCGTTAAAAACAGTGTTTTCCATAAAATTTTCGGTAGAAATATTTTTAATTAAAATGAAAACTGCCAGGAAACCCTGTGAAAATACCTTTGTCCCTTTATAAACTTCCAAAAATCACCACTTGGGGGAAATAGGAATAACGTTCATTGCACATGCCCAGTGCTGTCGAGTCGAATACTCTCCCGTTGACGGAGATTAAAGGGCAATAGTTGATTTTATAAAATGTCTTTACGCTTGCCCAACTTGTTGAAATGTTGCCCTGGAATAGTTCAGCTAATGCCTAAGAATGAGTTCATAAACTCTTTAGTGGGAGAGAAAACGGATCCACAGCTGAAGCGGGGAGGCAACATTTCAACAAGATGGCCAAGGTTATTTTATAAAAAGAACTATTACCATCTACGGCTGGGAATTATTTTTTGCTAGTAGGAACAATTAACCGACTGTTTTCAAGGTCCTTTCCTTATTAAATAACGATTTCTTTGATACGATCGACTACAGCGATCTAGAATTTTTCAAGCAACCATTCCTTACATTTACGAACCGTACGTACTAGTTTGTAAGATCATAAATAAACAACTAAACGTAAGTGTGTCAGCTTAATTGGAAATAGCACTATTATATACTAACGCGAAATTAGCTAAGTGATATTGGAGTGATGAGTTTGAAATTTGCACTTCCTGCTCACAAAAAGGAATAGCACAGTTTATTCAACTTCCGGATTCTGAATTAGCAAATATTTATTTTTATTTTTCAGTTTTGAAAAAACTAGTTAGCTAATGGCTTTTCATATGACTTAGTTATTTTTTTGTATTACGTTACTTACGGTGTTAGATGTATTCTAGATTTGGCGTGATTTTTGCTTATCATAGAAATCGGTTAAAAAGTTAGCTTATAACTTGTCATGCCAGGAATCCATACCTCTACTTGGAATGCTTATCCGGGCGTATCGCGTATGGTAAGATCACTCTGACGGCTTTGGCCCCGCCTACGAGATAAAAAATCCCCTTTGCACGCGCTCCCCTCTCACGTTGTTGTTTGTTAAGTTGACTAGATGTGCATCTAGTCAAAAATCTGCCGCGATAAGCATTCCAAGTAGAGGTATGGATTCCTGCAGCAGATTAAAGTAATCCTAGGGACCAATAAGTTTATGTATGGAATTATTAAAGTGGTTCTTGGGACCATAAGTAAAAACCGATGTATCCAATTATTAAAGTTATCTTTGGGACCAGTAACAAAAGATGGGTTTTAGAACCTACGTATTAAGTAGGGTCGATGAAGTAGATATTAATATAAGACAAATTAGCTACATATTCAGGTAAAATTTCAGAAAAAAAGTGCCTGTGGTCTACGAACACGACAATCCAGAACCTACTACTGACAAGGAGAGTACCCGAAGTGTTTATTGCCGATTTTATTCAAAGCCGGGCGTTATATATGAGAAATGAACTTTCCCAAAAGGAGACGTTGCACTACACATTCGATTTGCCATGGCAACCGAAAATGTTTTTGACCATGCACTTAAAACAAAAATATTTTTTTTTCCTTATTTTAACCAAAGGTTGTTACAATGTTACCTAAAAAATGTTCTTATTTACCCAAACTTGATGAAATTTACCTAAATATGGTCCCAATTACAAATTTCGTGATTTCAAAATTTCTCTAAAAATTTCGTAGAGAAAATCCCATGCTCTTTTAAAGGATATTTTTGATTTTAAGTAGTCAAAAACATTTTGGGTTACCATGGCAAATCGAATGGGTAGTGCAACGTCTCCTTTTGAGAAATTTCATATCTCATATAGGTCTACATTACGCCCGACTTTGAACAAAATCGGCAATAAACACCTCGGGTACTCTCCTTGCGAGTGTCACTAGCATAAAATTCGACTTGTGACGCCGTGAATCGGAGATCTTACACTTGAAACTGGAGGCGTTGTTTTACAAGTCGAGCGTAAAACGAGGAGGTTGGCAGTCATCCCTTACCCCCGCACGAAGAGCTGGCTACCCCACATTACGAGAGTCGGAGAGTGTCTCCCGCGCGTATGGATACGGTGCATGAGCCCCGTCTACCAGGAGGCAAAGCCCTTCTAATTTTAACCCGGCGCGTCGTAGACTGTTTTGACGGCCGTAGAAAAACAAATCGCGTGTCACATTTCTGGCATGATGAACTCCGAACAAGTTCTTGACCGCTGAGACACCCCGTCTGCCGCAGCTACCCAGGAATGTCCGAGACCGGAGAGAGAGATAGGGTTTCGAGGCGAGGATAGTTCCTAGCACGTACCCGGAAGTTTAGGCCACGCGTTAGAGACGAACGGATGGACTGACTACTGCTACGTCCATTAGAAAACTGTCCGTACTTGTTGGGATGGATACCACATGCCTGCAGTCATGTACGGATATTTATGAAATAATCCAGTTAGGCCATGACGCGGTTCAAATTCAAATTCCCTGATCATTTTAAAAGGTTTCCCCCCTGACTTTTCCCTGGACATTTTAAAAGATTTCCCCCCTGACTTTTCCCTGGCCATTTTGAAAGGTTTCCCCCTGACTTTTCCCTGACCATTTTAAAAGGTTCCCCCCACCCTGATTTTTCTCTGGCCATTTTAAAAGGTTTCCCCCTGACTTTTCCCTGGCCATTTTGAAAGGTTTCCCCCTGACTTTTCCCTGGCCATTTTGAAAGGTTTCCCCCCTGACTTTACCCTGGCCATTTTGAAAGGTTCCCCCCTTGACTTTTCCCTGGCCATTTTGAAAGGTTTCCCCCCTGACTTTTCCCTGGCCATTTTGAAAGGTTTCCCCCCTGACTTTTCCCTGACCATTTTAAAAGGTTCCCCCCCTGACTTTTCCCTGACCATTTTAAAAGGTTTCCCCCTGACTTTTCCCTGGACAAAAGATTTCCCCCTTATTTTCCCTGGACATTTTAAAAGATTTCCACCTAACTTTTCCCTGACCATTTTAAAGATTTCCCTATGACTTTTCCCTGTCCATTTATAAGATTTTCCCCTGATTTTTCCCTGACCATTTTTAAAGATTTCCCCATGACTTCTCCCTGGACATTTTAAAATATTTCCCCCTGATTTTTCCCTCACCATTTTACAATATTTCCATATGACTTTTCCCTGGCCATTTAAAAAGATTCCCCCCCTGACCCCCCTGACTTTTTCCTGCCCATTTTAAGAGATTTTTCATTGTTTATTTAAGTCAGCACAATTTGTAACTTTATATTTTATTTTTATCTGGAGTTATTAATGAACTTATATTTTAGTGACTCTATAGGTTATGTTTAGCTAAAAAAGTATTATTGCAACGTTGTTATTATACAAAGCGAGTTACAAAGGTTACTCGGTGTAATCAGTGTAAAGGTTTACAGCTTTGACTGTACTAAAATGATTACGTTACTGAGAAACACATTACCAAAGACTACACTCAGCCTCGTCATAATCCATTGATAACATTAAAAATATTAAATTCGTAATTTTGAGCATCATTATACATTTCACGAAGGAAATATATCACAAATTTCCTCTCATGGTTAATATTCTCACAAAAAAACCCGCTGTTTATGACATAAAATAAATATTTAATCTCGGTTCAACAGTCCCAACCGAATTCTATCTCAATTGCACTATATCATTCAACACAGCTTCGATACATTGATATCCCTTTCAAGGATCGTATCGACTTAAAGTTACAGAAACGCAGTTACAACCGGAGAAGGGTCAAGGTCGAAGGATCAGCCATTACGATAAATAAATATAATTTTTCTTAGCAAAATTAGCCCATATTGGGAATTTTGTTGGTTATAAAAATGTTCCGTTTAAGACCATGTTGGGAATTTTATAATTACAAAAAATGTTCCGTTTAAGACCATGTTGGGAATTTTATAATTACAAAAAATGTTCCGTTTAAGACCATGTTGGGAATTTTATAATTACAAAAAATGTTCCGTTTAAGACCATGTTGGGAATTTTATAATTACAAAAAATGTTCCGTTTAAGACCATGTTGGGAATTTTATAATTACAAAAAATGTTCCGTTTAAGACCATGTTGGGAATTTTATAATTATAAAAATGTTCCGTTTAAGACCATGTTGGGAATTTTATAATTATAAAAATGTTCCGTTTAAGGCCATGTCGGGAATTTTGTTGGTTATAAAAATGTTCCGTTTTAGGCCATGTTGGGAATTTGGTTGGTTATAAAAATGTTCCGTTTAGGGCCATTTAAAAAAAAATAATAAATTATCGGCAGTGAATTCATTCCGAAGAAGATTGACTGAATTTGTTAAATATGAAAAATGTATTGTTTTTACTAATTGTAACGGGTTTTGTAGGATTGGTCGGATTTAAGTGACTTGACCGCTTGGTTGATGTACATAATTATAAGAAATGTCGGAGCCCTCAGTCAGGACCATAAACTTCGTGTAGGATGGTAAATCGTTCATAAAACTTAATAATCCCGGTCTATAAACATAACTTACGATCCAACAAAAATTAATATCCCTTATAATTAATAGAGGAGCGCGGTGTGGGAAAAACGGAAAACTTGGCATAATACCATATTGCCGCTTACGGTCGATATAAACCGAAAATCAGGCAGCATCACGCCATACTCCAGCATGGAGAAAAGCTCAGGAGCTTCAACGTAATGCTAGGTGTAGTTTCATCTTTTTTCAAGCGTCACCATGGTGCGAGACGGACGGTGCGGGCTGACATAAAGACCCCTAAACAGGGGGTGAAAACATAGGTTTTTTTAGCCCGTCACCATGATGCCCCAGGAGTACGACGTTTGAAACCTTAGCTTTTTTCAATCTCAAAGTTATTTCAAAAATCGGAAACTGATTTCGAGATTTCAGAGCACGATTTTCGTATTGATTTCTGGATTTCCATGATGATTTAGAGATTTTGGAACTGATTTTTGACAATATTTCTTCTAGAGTCTACGAGATTTGAACGAAAGTCGGAACCCTCGATGATACCAGCAACAAACACAACAAGGAGAACGCTACCCGTCAAAAGTTGTGCATTTTCTTGCGTACAGTTTTCATTGGTCAGACGCTTTAGCGCCTGCTGCCGTCGGAAGGGGAAAATTCGGAAATTGTTTTCCCCCCCACCCGTAAAACGTTCAGCGTTAAGGCTCGTCCAATGAAATTTGTACACAACTCTGCGTTAGCATGTTTGAAGGCTAGCTGCATTCTCCTCGCGTTTGTTGCTCCTAGACGCGAGTCGCTAAGGGGAGGTGACCAAATTGTATCTCAAAAAGGGGGTAAACACTGAGCAAGTCACGAGGATGACAGCCGGGGAGTGTGGGTTGGCAAAAACGTCTGGTATTTGGTGTCTTGTCACCATAATGCTACCCCTAAAGTGGGGGCTGACATAAAGTTTTCCAAAAAAAGGGGTAAAAACCAAGGTTTTTTTGCGCGTGAGGACGCCAACCGAGTCATTAGTGACGTTGACGCTCGATTTGTCGTCACCAGGGGCGGGAAAAGGCCAAGTGCAATATTCCACAAGCATTCGGTTTCGCTTTTAAATTTTCTTACCAATACGATTCCTTATATTTTCCTCCACGATATTCCATAACGTACGGAGGCCGAGGAGCGCAGACTAAAATTAAATAAAAAATAACGAGAGGGAACTTAGAGGCACATGCATCATAAGGAATCCCAACTATTTTTAACAGCAGACGGAGCCAGGGTACAATCAACCCGGCGGGATTGAAGCTTAGATAAACACTTTTTTCTCCATGGCATTTTGTTGTCATAAACTCTTTGCGAATAAGCTTTATTTTGTTTTTATACAACGAAAACTTTGTTTATAAGCCATGAAAACGTTAGTTCTGATCCTTTCGAGCCATAAATTCTCCTTCATTCTACGAATAAGTGTAAATAAGCTTTGGCCTAATAGGGCTGATGTTTGGGCCGTTACAAATTTCACTTGCTTGCTCGTAAAACTTTAACCTCAGAATTTTTTGCCTCGTGGAATTTTTTTCCCCTTGTGAATGTAATTATTTCGATTTAATATTGTTTATAATTGAATAATTTTATGATTTTTTCTATTGAAATTCCATATTTCCCCAAATTTATTTTCTTTAAAATTGAAAAAATTTATATTTTTCCTTGTAATTATGTTTAATTTGATTTCATATTGTTTATATTAAAAAAAAATTCAAGTTCAATTTCCTATATTTCCGAGTTCATGTGTTTCAAATTTATGCTTAAAATCATATTTATTTCTGAATATGATTATTTTAATTTTAATTTCTAATATCCCCTGTATAATAATGATTCCATTTTGATTAAAATGTAATAAGGTCTTCAAAATATGGTTAATTTCATTCAGTTTTGGTTTGCCAACGCCATCAACTCGTTTGATTATAATATTCATTCTAGTTTAAGTGACTTCAACACCCTACAACGCTATAGTATAGTTTATTTTTATTGTCGGCAACATCTACCAACGCCATCTACAAGTGTGATTAGATTACCAATTTTATATTTGGTATCAACAGCGTCTTCATGTGTAATTATAGTATTAATTTACCCACGCCATCTACATGTGTAATTATAGTATAAATATCTTAATCATTTTATGTTCGGTGTCGACATCTACCAACACGTCGACATCCGTGTAATTTTAATTTTAATTTTATTTTCTGTATCGAGAGCATCTACCAACGCCACCTACATGTGCAATTATAGTACTAATTTTATTTTGTTACCGAGATCATCTACCAACGCCACCTACATGTGCAATTATAGTACTAATTTTATTTTGATATAGAGATCATCTACCAACGCCATCTGCGTGTAGATATAATGTTCATTTTGTTTTTTTATATCGAGAGCATCTACCAAGGCTAATTACATAGTATTTATTATATTTTTTGTATCAAGAGCATCTACCAACGCCATCTACGTGTAGATATAATGTTCATTTTATTTTTGGTATCGAAAGCACCTACACGTTTGATCATAGTTTTCATTTTCGTAGAAATTTTATAGGTGGGGCAAAGTTTGGCGACACATATTGCAGGCACTTACAACGTGGAAAACGATCAGAGTCGGAACCACGCCTAACTTAAGGAAACCATATACGACAAAATTTCGAAATTGAAATTAATAAAATGGATTCTAGCGTATACTTGTTTTATCATCCTTTTAGAAAATCCGATATCGTTATCTTACTATAAAAAGAACCTTTCAGACTCAGGTCAATTTGCGCTATCACGTTTTGGGTGTAGATGTAATATCCTAGTATGTTAGTGTTCGAGAAAAATAAATTGTTTAGATGTATAGATTCTTGCGTTTACTATCTGCAGGGTTTTAATTTTTTTTTATACTTTTGAAATTAAAATCAATCGATTGTATTTTTTTAAACGTTTATTTCAATATTGATTTTGTTGATTTAATTTTAAATTTATTTTTTCAATATTAGTTTGGTTGATTTATATCATTTTTATTTTTAATATATTATTTTTGAATTAAAATAAATCAATTTGTAGATTTAATTAGTTTTTTGATCAATCGATTTTGTTGATTTAATTAGTTTTTTTTATCAATCGATTTTATTGATTTAACTCGTTTATATTTTTTAAATTAACATCATTCGATTTTGTTGATGATTAGCTATTATTTTTGATTAAAATCAAGTGGTTTTGTTGATTTAATAAGCTTTTATTTTTTAATTAAAATCAATTGATTTTGTTGATATAATTAGTTTTTATTTTGAATTAAAATCAATTGATTTTATTGATTTAATTAGCTTTTATTTTTGAATTAAAAATAATTGATTTTGTGGATTTAATTAGCTTTTATTTTGAATTAAAATCAATTGATTTTGTTTATTTATTTCGTTTTTATTTTTTAAATTAATTTTTCAACACAGATCCTATCGGTAATTCAACTAAAACTTAAGATAATTCACCTAAATTTGAATTTAAATAAATTTAATTATACTTGTTATTTAGTAGTGCATAATTTGGAGTAATGAAAGAAACTATTTAAATGGTTTTAATCAATGATGCAAAGTAGTGACAGGTTTCCCCTCAAATTTCCAGGTGCAAGAGCACCTAACATGTTTTTGGTGTGTAGTGTTAATGTATTTTGCCGTGAAAAAGATGACACTTGCCTGTATTACCGATTTAGTACTACCAAATGCTGAGATCCATTTTAGGATAAAAATAACCTATAAGCAGAAGTAAATAGTATCGTTCCTACTTCCTAGATAAGTATTCATCTAGGCAGGTTTTACAGAGCGAGTTATTTTCCCGCCACAAGCACCGATGTGTACACTCCGACTAAGGATTAAAATGTTAAAATTAAATTGTGTATATTTACTTATTTATCAACCGTATTTTCCCAATATTTATATAAAGTTGGAATATGATGCATTTAATATTTTAATATTTATTTTTAATATTTTAATATTTATTTTTAATATTTTAACATTTATTTTTAATATTTTAACATTTATTTTTAATATTTTAACATTTATTTTTAATATTTTAACATTTATTTTTAATATTTTAACATTTATTTTTAATATTTTAACATTTATTTTTAATATTTTAACATTAATTTTTAATATTTTAACATTTATTTTTAATATTTTAACATTTATTTTTAATATTTTAACATTTATTTTTAATATTTTAATATTTATTTTTAATATTTTAACATTTATTTTTAATATTTTAACATTTATTTTTAATATTTTAACATTTATTTTTAATATTTTAACATTTATTTTTAATATTTTAACATTTATTTTTAATATTTTAATATTTATTTTTAATATTTTAACATTTATTTTTAATATTTTAACATTTATTTTTAATATTTTAACATTTATTTTTAATATTATAACATTTATTTTTAATATTTTAACATTTATTTTTAATATTTTAACATTTATTTTTAATATTTTAACATTTATTTTTAATATTTTAACATTTATTTTTAATATTTTAACATTTATTTTTAATATTTTAACATTTATTTTTAATATTTTAACATTTATTTTTAATATTTTAACATTTATTTTTAATATTTTAACATTTATTTTTAATATTTTAACATTTATTTTTAATATTTTAACATTTATTTTTAATATTTTAACATTTATTTTTAATATTTTAACATTTATTTTTAATATTTTAATATTTATTTTTAATATTTTAACATTTATTTTTAATATTTTAACATTTATTTTTAATATTTTAACATTTATTTTTAATATTATAACATTTATTTTTAATATTTTAACATTTATTTTTAATATTTTAACATTTATTTTTAATATTTTAACATTTATTTTTAATATTTTAACATTTATTTTTAATATTTTAACATTTATTTTTAATATTTTAACATTTATTTTTAATATTTTAACATTTATTTTTAATATTTTAACATTTATTTTTAATATTTTAACATTTATTTTTAATATTTTAATATTTATTTTTAATATTTTAACATTTATTTTTAATATTTTAACATTTATTTTTAATATTTTAACATTTATTTTTAATATTTTAACATTTATTTTTAATATTTTAACATTTATTTTTAATATTTTAATATTTATTTTTAATATTTTAACATTTATTTTTAATATTTTAACATTTATTTTTAATATTTTAATATTTATTTTTAATATTTTAATATTTTTTCTAGAGATAATTTTGAATGAGCAGACAGCTCTCACACATTTAATTTAAACCTCTGTCGCCGAGACACTTGTGATCTAAATTTCAACTACAGGCAAGAATCCTATCGGGAAACAGCACTTACGTATCTTTACAGAAATAACATACTTTGGCGAATAAAATTAGTTCCAAAGCTTCAATTTTTTTGAATCGTAAATGTGACTGTTCAAGAGATTTTTATCCCTTTTTTTGTTATCACAGCTGTTATTTGGAAGAAACGTTTTATGCTTTAAAATGTTCCAAATGTCTTAAAGCAACTGTCGGCTCTTTGCCATCTGTATTATGAAAAGGCCCCTGTTATTAGAGAAAAATTCGACTTTACTGGAGAGTGTGGTGCCATCTATTAATGGCAGCGGAAGCTGAAATTCAAAATAGATAAACTATAACGTCGTCAGACAACCATTGTTGAGTATTATATTAAGACAACTTATACTCTCAGTGGCGGACTGGGTCTAATATTTTGGGCTGCCAAAAGTCAAAGGGCCCCAGCTTTAACAACTATAACGCTATCATGTTTGAGGGGCCCACTTCATGAACGGTCCGTGGGGCCCACCTGCCATCGGGCAGGTTCACTCTTTGGCCAGTCCGCCACTGTATACTCTACTTAGTGAACTTTAACCTCAATTATATATCCCATATAAAATATATTGTTGGAAATTACAATAATTTAAGTTATTGTAAATTTACAAACGAGCCAATCAACGCGAATGGTACTTTTATGTCCCGCCTTTTGGGTCAAAATGTAGCTTAAGCATCTTGTTTCGATTTCAACGCTAGCGACATCTGTTGAATAAAGAACCGACACTTGCTTTAAACATACACAGAGCGCAAGAACAAATGATACAGATTTGAAACCCGACTATGTTGAAGATGGCGCCACACAGCACTAGGGGGCTTTACCACTCTCTATTTAATAACGGCGCGCGACACACGTTCGGTGTCTCGAGTTAATATATACTTTATATCACCCAATAGTTGATTTTATAAAATGTCTTTACGCTTGCCCAATTTGTTGAAATGTTGCTGGAATAGTTCAGCCAATGCCTAAGAATGAGTTCATAAACTCTTTAGTGGGAGAGAAAACGGATCCACAGCTGAAGAGGGGAGGCAACATTTCAACAATATGGCCAAGGTTATTTTATAAAAAGAACTATTGCAAAGTACCGCGTAAATATAGAGTGGTGTCGTCTGAAACCCTGCGACGTCACCATTGTAATTTGCCTATTGATAAAAAAAGGTAACTGTCATGGCGTCCACTATTAACACTACAGCTGTGACGTTACAAGTTTTCAAAATCGTATCAGACGACATGGAGGAATAGTATGCATGTTGTCAGAATTTATAGCCCGCTGTACCGGTAAAATCAAGAAACCACACCAGCGGAGGCCGATCATCAGAATGCCCTACGCCAGCGTCCACAAGCCCGGACAGGTGACAAAACCAGCATGGGTAGCAGAACCCCACTACTGATGGTCGCACCCTCGACGCAAGCCGCTCAACCCAGCAGAAGGTGCAACAATGGGACGATCAGCCCGCCACTTCGCACACAGCAGTGGGATAGAGAACGGATGCTCTAGCAACTCCGGCCGACACCCCACCTACAAAGGCAGGGAGCCAAGCCCTTTGGAGAGAGCGCCTAAAGAATAGTATGCAGACGACAACACTCTATAGTCTTAGTCGATAGCTACGACGCAAAATTTTCGTTTTGAAAACGAAAACAGTTGAGAGAGTTGGCCGTTTTCGGTCTATCGAAATCTGGCAGCCTTGCCTGCCTTCCGGCCTGTATCTCCATACCGAAAATGGCCGACGATTACGCCGTCGAAAATATTTTACTAAACTGATCGGCAGCGTTTTTGACCGTTATTTTGAATTATCGACTAAGACTATTGTAAAATAACGTGGCGTCATTACCTCTACGCCGCTATCTCCCTATAGGCGGATAGACACTTTTCTCGTAAGAGATATTCTATAAACTTCTGTCCATAGTGCTTTTCCTTGGCATGCATTGTCGGTAAAAAAGTCTATTGGAATGTCGTCGCGCCGTTAAATCGAGAGTGAAACTTGCAGCGAGCGGTATTTGGGTTAATTATATTTGTATTTGATTAGAATCTCCGGATTTAATTTCCTGCGGGTGACTTCGAAGTCTTTCAAGTCACGTTTGAAAAAACAAACAAATTGGTGACTTCCTGGGATTGGTTACGTTGTAAAAATTAGCCGAGCTTAATTAAACAGTAAATTAGTCATTATATTTATTTTAAATCCAGTGCAAGGGCGAGATACGTTTCTCAGACTGCTTATGGCCTAAGGGTTGTAAGAATACACAGCGGTAATACCACTATTTGCATTCTGATTTCCCTGATTTTTCAAAATGCTTTTTCAAAAAGGTTTTACTCTGGTATCATCATAGCGGCTCTTGTAGAGAAAGTTCGTCCGCCATTTACTCCCAAGTAATCATAGATGGCGATACTGAGTTACTCACTTACTCAGAAGCAGACGAACATTCTTACAGTACCACCGCTTTATTTCCCACACTCGTTGCGAGGATGGTTTTGAAATCTCTACGTAATTATTATTAATTACTAATTAATAATAATAATTACAAACTAACGGTGGTAACTAATTAATATTCGTTACAACAGTTAGTAGTAAAATTAAACATAGTGCATTTTGAAAAACCATTTTGTATTTTTATTTTGAGCTGCAAAAACCATTTTACATTTTAAATTTAGAAAAACAAATTTTCGAAATGAATTTTGTACTTTGCATTTTACATTTTCCAATTTGAAAAAAAAAGCATTTTTAACAACCTTATGTTAGTTATATGAGAGAAGTAATAAAATTAATAATTTAATAAGAAACGTTTATTGATGTAAACTTTTACTCCGATTCTGCAGTGGCGAAAATGACTGCCTGAGCCCATTTTTCCAAATAAATTCTGGATAAACAGAGGTTTTATCAGTTTACGCCGGCTTTTGAGAAGGAGCTGAAAGTTTTTTAATTCTGTGCTCTCGTTCAAGTGATTAATCAGGGGTGAGTGACATGTCAAGGTCATGCCAACTTGGACGAATAATTACTGGACTCGAAACCTAAGCAAAATCCCCGGTTCCACAATTTGCATCGTCCGTCAGCGCTCCTTCCGAGATAATCGAGAAATATTTATATCAAAATAAAAAACACGTGCGTAAATATGTCAGATGACCCGCACTCCGTCGTCTGCTATGCGTTTTTTAATAGAAGTCAGGCTTTTGGCATTTTAATAGGCTTTAGATTATTTAATTAATTTAAATAGGAAGTTCGCTTTACCGTTTTTGCATATTTAGTTTGTGTTAAAGTTTAAATAGATTATAAATTTAAAAATGCCTAGTTAAAATGGAAATAAAAGTGTAAGCTTTGACGGCAGTGACGAGCTAAGAACGTGTTTAGTATTTGGATAGAAATATTTCCAATACTTGACACTACGACGCTGAAAGCGGCGCTGCCGTAAAAGCACCAAGCGCGCCATTTGGTTTCGGGTCCAGTAATTATTCGTCCAAGATGCCAATACTTGGGGATAGGGATGGGACACCCGTGGCGGAAGTATGACAACCACCCGTCGTCGCTGCCTCCTAGACGCTTGGGATTACAGGACTACGCCACAGGAGTTGAAAGTGCAGCTCCAAATCTCCTGTTATAGGCTTCAAGCATCATAGCAGACGAAAATTGAAAATTACACTACAGCCATCGGTAGATAAGCTTGGAAAATTAATGGCAACACGTTTGTGATAAGGCAGAAGAGAGAGCGGGGGCCTCAAAATAGTTCTAAAAATACGCAAAATAATTTAAATTAAGCGTTAACTCATTATTGTTAACTTCTTACTTCTTGAAAATCGTATTTATTTTAAAGTTAAATCATCATATTTTTTCCTATTTTGAAAAAAAATTTAAACGGGCCCCAAAATCTTTCTAAGTGGCCCAAACAAATAAAACTATAGGGCCCCGGGTACTAAATCGCGGGCCCGGGTTTGAATCCTTCTCCCAAATATATCCCCATGAACGTAAATCTATTTCCAGTAATAACGGTTTTCAAATATGGTTTATCATGGGCCCGGGGCTAATTAGAACTAATATTAGATGTAAAAATATTTAAATTCAAAATAAAACTATAAAAAATCTTTCAGATCCAATGTTTTAGAACTATTTCTCCATTTTCAGAGCAATTCTTAAACGTGCTTATTTATTATTTAATATTTTAGCTGACATAACTCCAAAAAGATACTCCGCCCGAACAGGGACTCGAACCCTGGACCGTTAGGTTAAAAGCCTAACGCTCTACCGACTGAGCTATCCGGGCTTACAGTTTGTTCCCTTAGGATAGCTTAAGGCGCGATAGCGTCGCCCTCCAGTGTCCGTAAAGGAAACTATGCAAAATAAATAACCGTTATCTGCCGTTCTTTCCAAGATTCTGAATGTTGGAAAATACGGATAAAAAGGTTTTGCCTTTGAGTGTCTTCACGCGTAGCCTACATGATTATAAAGACCAGTGCACGGTTTCCGACAACTGGGGTACATTTTAACGACTTAACGACTGGTTTTTTGCTTCTGATTAATGAGAGATGGTTATCAGATAATGTAACAGTTCGCAACGCCATATTATTTTAGTTATTTAGTTCCCACCAAAAGGTCAGAGACCCATCACGTCAAGTTTGCTGGTCAAGTTAGACTGGGGATGGTCTTCAAGAAATCCGGGAGAGGTCTTGACTTTCGAAACGGGGTAGTAACGAACCTAGTGGAAACAGCGTTGCCCGATTTATCTGTCCGAATTATTGTACAAGGATAAAGAATTATAGTACAACAATATAAAATACGGTACCATTATAAAATAGTATTAATTACTTTAAATATAAAGTGTTTGTTGCAAAACATGCAGATAACTGTTCTCGTTTGTCGTTTCTTTATGGGGAGTGGATACCAATTATGGTATCAACCATAGAAATCGGAATAACTATCTTGAACGATTTTGGAAATTTTGCCGCGCGCGCCGATTAGAAATTTCGATTTCTATGGTATCAACAATCGAGTGATCTGGCAACACTTGAACGTGGGCTTAATATTGAGTCGCTTGAAAGCAAACATTACGTAACTTTAACTATACTTTTAATTAGTATAAAGTTACGTGGTTTTTGCTTCCAGGCGACGAATTTATAGCCGCGACGGTTTCGAAATATCAAATTTTAACATTTTGGTGTCGAATGTATTTATAGTATGGCTAATAAACCATCCTGGTTTAAGCCGGATTTAACCACCAAACAAAATCCATGGTTAAATTAACTTTTTTTTATTAAAAAAAAATTAGAAATTTATTAGAAATATTGAAAAAACTAACCTTCACTTTTTGTCGCAAGTAATGAGAGCTAGATATAAGCAATTAGGGGATCTTCAAATTCATTTTGCGCGTGAAAATAATACGCTGCCATGTTAGGGTATAAAAGCAGGTAAATAAGTCTGCTATACCTCACAATGTAAAGGTACTGTCACGCGCAAAAACGTCATTTTGAAATCGGGCAATTTGATACATTTTTATTAATGGATTTAACCGGCTTAAGCCACCGGTTACATCCGTTTTTAATCATACTGGATTTTTAGATTTTTAAAAAAGGCTCCGAAATCTTTCGAAACCGTTTCAAAACATTTCCAAAGGGTGTAGCGTTAACGCGGCTTATGAATAGTTAATAAGAAATGCTTGTTGTTTTAGTAGTAGAAATAATGTAAATATAAAAATAGCACCATTATAGTACAATAGGTTGGTACTGTATATAGTACGCTCTCAAAATAATAATACCATTTATAACATGATGCAAAATTATGGTATTTGTACCTTAATTATAGTACGTAGACAAAGGCAACGCTGAGTGGTAACCTTGCCGTTGTTTAGGAGAGTTCCTAGCGAGGGGTCGGACATTTACCAAAATCCCGTACACTTTGTCTAAAATCGCAAAATCTTTTAACTCTATCTATGGTAAATTAACATTGAAATCCCAAAATCACTTCAAAAAGTAATGATAAAATCGCCAAAATCTCTACGAAATCCCGAAATCCCGTACACAATAATGGCAAGTGTCCGACCCCTCGGATCCTAGTGGCCGAAATTGGCAAACTAAAATGATAAAAATAAATTGAAGAAATTTCCCGCCCAAGGGACTTTCATAATAAAGTTTGACAACGGTTCGAGGTACCATTTTACCGTTCGTAATATTTTCACCATGAATGAATAACGAAAAACTCGTTTTAAATCGGAGAAATGAACGAGTCGTTACGGTTATAATTAAGGGGGGTTTATTGGCAGCTTAATTAGGTGGGAATATTTCACGCTAGGAAAGAATTTTAAGGCCCCGCATTCAAGGCGTCTTAAGCCGTTAGTACCGAGAAAGGAAAAAATAATTTCCAAGGTCAACACTCGGGCTGCAGCAGCCGTTCGTAATTACAGCAGAAATTCCACACCAATTAGCCCGCCAAAAGACGAAATAAATTTTTTTAAGCCTAATGTTGATAAGAAAAATATTATGGGCCAAGCAAAAGTACAAAGAACCCAGCGTTGCCATACGTACTATAATTATAGTAGAAATAAATATTATAAATGGTACTATTATTACTATTATTTTGAGTACCACAATGTACCATATTACTATAACGGTACTATTTTATATTTACATTATTTCTACTACTAAAATAATAAGAATTTCGTCGCCTGAAAGCAAAAACCACGTAACTTTATACTAATTAAAAGTATAGTTAAAGTTACATGGTTTTTGCTTTCAGGTGACAAAATATTAAGCCCACGTTCAAGTGTTGCCAGATCACTCGATAGTCCATACCAAAGAAATCGGAATTTCTAATCGGCGCGCGGCAAAATTTCCAAAATCGATCTAGAAACGGCACACGAGAACAGTTATCTGCATGTTTTGCAACAAACACTTTAAATTTAAAGTAATTAATACTATTTTATATTGATACCATAATTTTTATAACCTTTGTACAACAATTTGGTCAGAAAAATCTGGCAACGCTGAAAAATTACTATACATTGACGAATCTAAATGGATATTGCAGAACGTCTGGAAACTAATTATAATTAAGATATATATTTTAGAAAAAATCAGACTTCTATGATCTAGACATCATTGAAATTATATTCAGTTCGTTTTCTATGCAATTCAAAAAATATTTTAAAACATTCTGACAGACATAAACGGCAGCACCTATAAACATGCCCAAACATCCAAGTCGATTTTATGAATAAAAATATAATATATTCCAACGAAGAAATCCATTTGAATCAGGTGATTTGAGTTCCTAGTAACACCCATGAATTATTACATTTTATCTTCGTAGGTAAATTATTATCCGAATTTTCGATAACAATAATTCTAACATAATATTTGCCTCTAATAAAATATTATACTCAGTATGCAATATAAATTTTAAAACTCGCATTGTATTTATTAATTCCCGGTATTAAAACTAAGCCCGTTACCCGGTTTTAATTGGAAGTGATCGTTGTCATGGTAACGATAATCCACGCCTTCCTATAATATTATAGACCAGTCGAAAAACATTGGCTTCTAAATTCTCGGAAACGATAATGGCATTGGAAGGAAAACAAGGAAATAAAATATCGTTAAGCTTTCGTGGAAACGGGGGGGATAGTAACGCCACCTGGATTCGTGTTTGAGAACTAGACTATTGCGTGCGATTTCTAAGTCTCGCTAAGCCTAAATGTTTACTGGAGATAATCTACGGCAATGTGACATAAACACCACTTTATCGGATAGTGAAAAATGTATTTTGGTACATGTTAGTAAATAATAAATATAATTTCGCCTTAATTTTCGAAAATTTTGTTGAAATCTAGAATATTCTTCGAAACAAAATGTAGAAAAATATCGAATAGCAACGTATTACAATAACGGTCTGATCAATGCCCATTTAAATTTAATTTCGAATATAATTAATTTATTAATTGCTATTATCATAAGTATCCTAGTAGATCATTATTTAAATGAAAAATGTACCTTTAATGAACGCGAATTTCCCGCCAAAACCGAATCACTGCTCAAAATATACCGCGTATATTAATGCGCCTAACGATTTACAATGACCAAATTACACTCCAAAACGTATATTGCGTCATTAATTCATTATGGTACCAAATTTATTTTAATTAACTCAAATAATTTTCACTTTAAAATTATTATTAAAAATTACACTAAAAGAAATGTAACAATTAAAATGATAAATTAAACTTTTTTCAAATTATCTAAAAAAATATTTTTTCAGATTAAAATTACAATTATTAATAATTACACTAAAATAAATTTTTCATAAAAGAGCGATATATTAAAATTTTTTTTAAATTATTTATATGTTTCAGAATCAAATTAGTATTATTATTAAAATTTCACCCAAATAAATCTTACAAATAAAATATTTAATACATTTTAGTACAAAAAAATACTCCGCCCGAACAGGGACTCGAACCCTGGACCGTTAGGTTAAAAGCCTAACGCTCTACCGACTGAGCTATCCGGGCATGTCTGCTTCGGGCGAAAGAGGCGTACATAGACCTAAGCCCGCGATAGAAGCCTCTCCGGTCTCGGAGGGAAATTCACTCCCCCATCTTTGTCTTCCCCCACTCCTCTCTATTTCTCGCAAGGAGAATGTAGCAGCGGAGTGGAAATCGAATTATCCTTGCAGAGAGAGTGAACGCCTTCCGCCGGGCGTGGGCTGGGAGGAAAAACACGCTTTCTTCATTGCGCGCGCGAATAAATAAATGATGGTACATTTAATGAGACTGAAAACTGCGTATCTCTGTTTTTAGTGTTTTGAACAATCGCTAACCTAATTTTGGACGTGATGTTTCCCATACTTTCTTAAAGGGCTACTAACACAATATTTCAAAATAGCAAGCTGATACTTTCTAAATTATCTTCAAGTTAACGGAAATTAATTCATTGATAATTAAATTAGTGTTGTAAGTCGGAAAATGAACGAAGCTTTTTTTCCGGGAAAATTTTCAGTATTTTTCCGAAAAAAAGTTTTCCTTCCATGATTAGTCTAATCAAGAATTAATCTATTTATATCATATATATATATATATATATATATATAAATAGATTAATTCTTGATTAGACTAATCATGGAATATATATATATATATATATATATATATATATATATATATATATATATATATATATATATAGATCAATTCTTGGTCTAATATATTGTTTGGAAATTTAAAGGAAAAGTCCAGGTTGGATAAAACTTGGGCCTATTTGAAAGATCATGTTTAAATAAACTCAAAAATAACAGTCGTAAAATTTTATCTCTTTTTAATGACGAGAAATTAATTTTTAAACGAGCGAAATTTACCCGCCAAGCGAGCGGACATTTTGTTTCGCGGTCACGTTTTAGGACATTAATCACGTGCTGTTCGCGCTATAACAGCGCTCTGTTCCCTGCGCACGCTTGCTCCGCGTGCAATCTGCGGAGGGAAGGCGAAAGAAAATGGCAGCTCGCTTGGCGGTAAATTTCGCTCGTTTAAAAACTAATTTCTCGTCATTAAAAAAAGATACAATTTTACGACTGATATTTTTGAGTTTATTTAAACATGATCTTTCAAATAGGCCCAAGTTTTACCCAACCTGGACTTTTCCTTTAAATAAAGCGGAATTTTCTCCTCATTTTTTCGAATCTAAAAGTAAAACTAAATCTCTAGACTAGTTTAAACTGATTAACAATGTAACACTATTAATGTTTTGTAGTATGTTTACTGATATTAGACATTTTATATCGATAAAAAGTTAAAAACATTTAAAACCCTTAAAAAGTAATTTATTATTTTAATTTTCCGATTTGCGGAAAACTTTCCGCAATTAGGAAAATTTTCTGGAAATTTTTCCTCATTTTATTTTTTCGGAAAATTAACAATTCTAAATTAAATAATGATTATTAATTGAAAAAGAAAATAAAAAAAATTTTAAACACGTTAAATGTTTTTTAATTTTAATTTTTTTTAAAGCTTTTGATGTCTAAATGACTATAATGAACCAATGCCACAAATATAAAATATACCAGGAAACTCTAAAGGTATACACTAAGGTTCCATTGGGACGGTGATAAGAAAGCACGTCGAGAAAAAGGCGGGGCTTAACTACGTCAAGTGTAAGACGTAACACGACATTTCAAATTCATTGGCTCGAGGTTTGACGCGAAAAGAATGCGTCGTCATGGTAACAAATAGGCGATCTTCCCGCGCAAAAAAAGGCTTATAAAACAATGGATTTAAAAACCTCAATTTGTTATCGTACTTAATATTTTAAAGTAATTATGATGTTCTTCGCGAAAGAAGTGTAGTGATACCTAATTTCAGGTATTTGTATGGTTCTAAAAGAGATAATCAGGTAGGCTAATAATATAATTATTAGGGTAGCGAGGCGCGAGAGTTTTTCTCGTGAGTTTTCCCGCTTTAAGACACGCCCGTTTCTACGAGCTTCATCACGGCCGTAAAAATCTACCTTAGACATTCCAAGTGCATATCTATATAGTTTCCTGAATATACTTATTTAAAATATTTTAAAAAACATTCATTGGTGGAAATTTGTGACGTCATATATTACGAGCTAATGGAGCAATCGGTAACCATTTTTTTTATAAAACGAATATTTTGGAATTCCGTAACCTCTAAATTATTTTTTTTAAATTACATTTTTATAGATTTACGTGCCTACAGTCATCCTTAAATATGTATATATGTTAAATGAAACCATTGTATGATTTGAAATAAAGATACTTCAAGGTTTATTATTATTAAATTTATAATATTCGTATATTTTGAAAAATATTTTATTAACGTAGGATATTTTAGCTATATTAAAAAAAATCGACCTTCTGACTGGCTTGTTATAATACACCAAATATCTTAGTGTACCATTTATACTACCAACTTAAATACAATCACCATAGCAGTGTTGCCAGTTATGGTTTGTACAAAGTCGATATTCGATCAATATAATATCGCTTTGAAAATATAAAATTCAAATTTCTAAGAAACGTAATTTAAAATACATTAAAATAATTTTTTTCCGATTTTAATTTAAATGTAAATAAATATAATTTTAAACATGAAAATTTAAATTTAAATCGAACCGTAAGTTATTAAACGAAAAAGCCGCCGAACAACTAGGGATATATTTAAATCACTAATAACTATAACGTAATCCGTAACCAGTAACATTGAGAGCCGTTGCTACGTCAATATGACGAGGCACCTACCATTGGTCCCTCTTTGACGTCACCACGCGGTTGTACGTTCGTAATAGTTAGTGTAGGAAGCCGTTGGCTCGCGTGGCATGAAGGGCTTTCCACCACTCCCTACACATTGTAACCTGACCACCTGGGATAAAGGCCTTAAAAGTCGCTAGATGACTTGGGCCTAAGGTGGAGCCTTGGTTTTAAGCCTAGCTGATTTCTATTATATCTCCTGCCTATATTGCCATCCGTTATACGACTCCTTTAGATTTACTCCACAGTCGCGCTATAGAATTTCTCGATTCGATTTCTGGGGACATGAATACGCGTATTAGGCGATTGCTTGCATTTATAATTGAAGCGAAAAGAGTGCCTCGTCACGCGTTTTCCTCAAACGAAGGACACAACCTTAAGCCAATAATGGGCTTTTGAGCCCTAATGAATGGATTGGATCTCAAAGCGCTCTGACAGATTCAATAAACATCGGAGAACAAACAGCGTTTTATTGTCGACACAAGCAGACGATTTTCTTCGCTTCTAGCCCTAATTCCGCACCAGCATTAATGGAATCACCCAAACCCGGAGACCATTTTCTTACTTCTTATGGATCAACTGGGATTATAGCCTCGTACAGGGTGGTGCTATTTCTCTGGGACCGTTTGTTCAACGAATAAAAAATAATATTATAATACTTCAATGTAATATTCAAATTAGAAATTTTTTAGAACGATATTAACGATATTAAAATAAAATAAAAACAACCACTTTTGCGTAGTAAATTTTTTTTCAAACATTTTATTTAAAATGTTTAAAAAAAAATTTTACTTTGCAAAAGTGGTTGTTTTTATTTTATTTTAATATCTTAATGCATAGGGTTAGTCAAACCTCACCGATATTAACAATAATGTAATTATTTAAATTACTATATATCCCTGACCATGTTTACAATTTTGAACTATTTTATTTTTATCAGAAGTTAAAGGGGAATTGTCACCAAAACCAAAATTAACGAGGTTTTTTTTCAGGATGATAGAAAATATATTAATGATTATGTCCCTGAAATTTTATCGTTATTGGAAAAGTATTTAAAAAGTTCCGCTACTTTTTCCTCAACTTACATCAAACGGCTCCAAAAATTTCAGAAATCGCGGTTGAACCTACGTGCAGCGCCAAAAGAATGAAGCGGCAAAAATTTTAGAAAGTGCGGCGTGTAAGGCATTTTAAAAACACGATAAACTACAATCTAGGAGTATAACTTGGTTGAAAAGCCAAGGAGAATGTCGTAGCAGACGACACTTCCAACCGAAAAACGGTAATACCGGTGAAAATAATATTCCGTTCACGAGATGGCGCTGCAGGTAGGTTCAACCAAGCGGTTCTGAGATTCTCGAGTCGGGGGGAAAACACGAAATTTGGTTGCTAATAATAAATCAAATACTGGAAATATTAACATGAAATTTTTTGTATAACCATTTTCGGACGTCCTCTATCCATTTAAATGGTTTTTAATCAATTTTAGGGTGGTGATAATTCCGCTTTAAAGAAAATTTACTACAGCTTATATTTTACTATAAAACGGGGTTCACACTAGCCTGTGAAAATCGTTTTCGACCGTGTTGGAATGGTCAACTTGAATTTTTTTTTGAGCCACTTCGATAGAGTGATCGTTGAAAAATGGAATTATACTTTTCAAAATTAATTTTGATTTCTCAAAACGATCGAACACGGTTCTCAAAGTCTCTAGTGTGAACGCGACTGATATGTGATTCTTCGTGTTACGTTTTAACTAAAAACATTGTTGCAACGTTTACAAAAATTGTTTATTGAGACAGGGGCGTAGGAACGTTCTAGAAGTTGGAGGGGGCAAAGTGAAACCAAAAGGGGTCTGGAGAATGGTTTTGAATTTTTAATGGACTGTAGCTTCTCCGAATGCATTGGTTCATTTTTCTACTATATACATTGGCGGGAAAAGACTGAAATTTAAACACATTTGAGGTTCTATAAGCTAAACGCTTTTAAAATGATAATTTGAGCCTTGCGAAGATTTCGACTGACCAAAAAGTTGGAGGGGGCAATAACATTAGTTGCCCCTCCCAGTAAAATTCTAGGGAGGGGCATTGCCCCCCTTGCCCCCCCTGGTTCCTACGCCCCTGTATTGAGATCAGGAACATAAGATTTCTGACTTTTTACAGTTCAAGATTTTTAAGGACTTTTTGAATATTATGGTGGATAACCTATTTTCACATTTATCCCACCAGGTTTAATATAAGCTAAGGTAAGCGGCGCTAATTACGTTAAAAACAAGTCGTAACGACACTACGAGTGTTAGCAGAACGATTTTTCAATTTTCTTTATCCTCCCTTTAAACTACGTGAAGTTTCAAAGTTTAATTTTAACCTTTAATAGTTACTGAAAAAGTGAAAATATGTAAATAATATTTCTAAATTCATAAAGCAAGTGTAGGCTCGACGTGAAGTAGCTCTTTTTTCAATAGATGTCGCTAGCGTCGAAATCAAAACATAAAAGTACCCCTCGCGTTGATTGGCTCGTTTGTAAATTTGACAATAAATTAAATTATAGTAATTGTTTACAATATATTATATATGTGATATATAAATTAGGTTAAAGTCCATTATGTAGAGAATAAGTTGTCTAATTATAATTCTCTACAATGATTCTCTGACCATCGACAAATGTCGATGCTCTGACCAAAGAGTATAAAAACTACGTAACCTAGAGATATAATGACGGTCGAAAGCAGTAAAGGAAGTTGTAGCAACCGGGGGGGAAGGCACTCAGTGAATTTGCACTTCAAATTTCGGTACCGCAGCGCCACTACGGCAGTATTTAGTACAATAAATAATAAAACCGTAGAAAAATGGCAGTTACGGTGTTGCGGAGGTGCTAAATTTGGCATTTTGGATATTTAATTGTCTAATATCTGTCAATTCAAAAAAGTGACAGTAATTGGTTACTGTTTCGTGATTTTTATAGTTAGAATTTATGGATTCGTTGTTTCGGTGTTTATTTTCAAAAAGTGAAGAATAAGGCATTTGTTCTCTAACGTTGCCAAGTCCTAAAGGTAACCAATTCCTTAAGGAATTTTCAAGAATGTTGAACTAAATCAAAATGATTGCCACTTAAAACTGCCGTAGTGGCGCTGCGGTACCGAAATTTGAATTGCAAATTCACTGAGTGACTTCCCCCCCCGGTTGCTACAACTTCCTTTACTGCTTTCGACCGTCATTATATCTCTAGGTTACGTAGTTTTTATACTCTTTGCTCTGACCATCGACAAATTGCTCTGACGACGTTGTTGTTTCGCTATTTTGAATTTTAGCCTCCTTCACCGTTAATAGATTTTCGAAGAATCGGATAGAGTCATTGCCATCTCTAATAACAACGGCCTTACCATAATGCAGGTGGCAATGATAGAGCCGACAGTTGCTTTAAAAACGAGCTGACCTAACAAATTGAAATACCCTGTATTTTCCATTAGTCGAAAACTAAAGGATCCAAATGAAAAAGAAATGCTTCCACGGCTCACTTAATCTACTTTTAAGACACGGTAGAGGTAGAAGCAAATTGGCCTTTCAATCCTACGGAATATCAAGAAGCTATTTAGGTTACCGAGAACGTACTACTCTATATTCCTGCTCGGAATGATCTCCTACCTAAGTTCGTCTCTCAAACGGAAACTCTCCATTTTTGGAATTGCATAGCGACATCTATAATTGGTGGTAAGATCTAAATTACCAATTTAGTTCGAGCAACTTTATTAAAAGCCGAATTTTTAGGTTTAATTATTTTAAAGGGCCACCAAACGTTTGATTTTTTACCAGTTTTTCAGCGTGAGCTGCGGAAATAGGGTGTATGATATTGATTGGTCTGACCGACTATGACGTAGTACGGAAGAGGAGGAGCTAGTTGCTTTTTACCCAGATTTTTCAAATGCCCTTTAAAGGGCCACATCGGCGTTTGAATTTGACCTGTTACACACGCTAGTTTTCAGAATAGAATTGGTCGTGCTAAATTTGGGCCTTATTTTTCAAGCGCCCGTAAGGCCCTTTAATTAATTAAAAATATCAAATAATTCGGTAGATTATTAATTATTATAAAAAATTACTTAAATCGAGTACCAAAAGATGGCAAAACTGTTTCAATATAAATAATAATAATAATCAACTAGGCTAATACACTAGGCACCACCTTAGGCCTAATTCACCAAGTGATTAGTTCCGGTGGCCGGTTTACAATGCGTAGGAGGGTGGTGGCAAGCCCTTCAAGTCACAACAACTCCCTACACTAACTATTACCTTTAAGTAAGTTTTTATGAAAGGGGAAACCGAAGAGCTAGTTGGAAAACCCCTTAAACCAGTGTGGAGAGAACTTGCAAACTCTACGCAGAAGGAGTTGTTCTCAAGCTGGGATCGAACCCGGTTCCTTTTGCTAGGAGGCGAAAGTGCTAACCATTCCGCCACCCCAAGTTAAATCTGGTTCTATGTTGATTTGCTTCTTAAATCAGGTCGACTGGTACGTTCTCGATAGCCTAAGTAAATTCTTGGATAAATTGAACACTAAGGACACCCGATCTTTATAGACCAAAACGTTTTTTTTCTCGAGACCAATAACATCGAAAATCCCAAAACGCAAAAACAAATCATTTAACCTAAGCCTTTGCTAGGCCTCGGTCGCAACCAGACGCGGAAAAGTAACGTTAAAGTGACGTCACCTTTTATCAATTTCCGGGGGTACTTGAAACGCGGCTGGTGGCGCGGGAACCCGAGATAAATTTCTTGGCACCGACCACGGAATTCTAAAATAGCAGAGGTTAAGCAGAGCGCTCTAGAAGTTTGAGAGTCACGTGATCATGCTCCACGGTTTTCTTTTCGCGTTTATACTTCAGAGTTAGAACCTTTTACAACTTAAAGACGACGCCATATTTATGTCGAGCTAATGTGACTCGTAGTATAATATTTATGTTATAATAAAAATACTGAATATTTAAATTTTACCGCTCAACAGATCGAGTCATAATTATGGCAGGTTGTTTATTGTCTAGCAACGAGCGTTTTAGCAATTTTAAATACTGGTTTAAAGCCACTGTCGGCTCTATCAATGCCACCTGTATTATGAAAAGGCCCCTGTTATTAGAGATGGCCATGAATCTATCCGATTCTTCGAAAAAACGCTATTTAGTGGAGTGGGTATTAACGGGGAACGGAAGCTAAAATTCAAAATAGCGAAACAATAACGTCGTCAGAGAGCCATTATACAGTATTATATTTAGACCACTTTTACCTAAATTATATATCTCATATAAAATCTATTGTTCGAAATTACTATAATTTATGTTATTGTCAAATTTACAAACGAGCCAATCAACGCGAAAGATACTTTGGGTCAAAATAAAGCTTCAGCATCTTGTTTAGATTTCGACGCTATCGACATCTGTTGAAAAAAGAGCTACTTCACCTAGAGCCGACACTTTATCATTGAGTTGGCAATAAATAGAGGTACAACTAAATCTGGCTAGCGCGGGACCAATTTCGTTCAATAAGGAGACTTTATCAACTTTATCGTTCTACCGTGGCGGCATCTGTCTCTAGTGGTGGCAATATATTGCAATTGAATTTTTTCGCGAATCTGATGCGAAATTGAAATGTGTGATTTCTCGTAACAAACAAACCTTTGAAGTTGTTTAAAAATAATTTTATTCTGTCAACACGATCCTTTTTAACTCAAGTTACGGTGAGTTAGCTAATAATTATTTATTTTTAGCCATATAACTTTACAAAATATAGTTGGCGCTACCGTCTAATTATAAAGATGAATTTCGTACAGTCTTATCAGAACAGGTCCCGCGTAACCATGGCAACCGAAATCGTATTTGTAATTCTAGCAGTATTATTCCCAATTCTATGCACTTTATTTAAATTATAGATTATATGTGAAATCGGAGACACATTTAAGGTAAAGAAGGGTACACGAAAACCAATGTTTGTGTTTAGACAATACTCACAGCCGTACATAAGAAACGTTTTAGTATTGGTTAAACACGTTTTTATTTTCTTCTTGTACCTTGCTTGGTTTAGCGCTTATTGCAGCCTACTGCCAGGGCCTAGTGGGCCACACTTTGAAGCTCTCTGGCGCTCTTTTAACTCATCGTAGGAAAATGGGGAAAAACAGGCATACTTCTCAACTCACCCCCTACAGCTCCTTTAAAAAATTTCATAACCTTTTGAAACACCCTGTATACATGTTTTCTTTAGCAGTCAAATTGAAAGCACATTTAACTGATAGCTCGCTTAACGGACTTCAAATAATTTAATTTCACGAAGGCCTAGATACTCCTGACGTTGTCGTTCAAACATCTAGAGCGTCGTGCTTAACCTCTACCGCCGCAAAGTGGGCTTTCTCTTTTAAGCGGCCATCCCAACATTTTGGTTTGTTTTCGGGCGAAGTGTTAAAAACATTCGAGGATAAAATTTATGACTCCATTTTTTGTCGTCCTCAATAAGCACGTGCTGCTGCTGCGAGAAATGAAGATTGAATGGTTTCCGCTGATTTGCTTTAAGAGGGCAATTTAGCTTTTATGTTGTTTCGCGTTGTTTTCTTTAAAATAACTAAAGCCGTGTTCGCACTATAGCTTGAAACCAGTCGTCACGGCATTCAAACAAACACTAACTGGGTGAAGTAGCTCTTTATTCAACAGATGTCGCTAGCGTCGAAATCAAAACAAGATGCTTAAGCTACATTTTGACCCGAAAGGCGGGACATAAAAGTACCCCTGGCCTTGATTGGCTCGTTTGCAAATTTGATGATCTCACTTAAGTTATAGTAATTTTTAACAATATTTTTATGGGATATATAATTTATTTTACAGTCCACTAAGTAGAGTATAAGTTGTCTAATTATAATACTCAACAATGGTTCTATGACCAAAGAGTATAAAAACTATGTAACCTAGAGATATAATGACGGTCGAAAGCAGTAAAGGAAGTTGTAGCAACCGGGAGGGAAGGCACTCAGTGAATTTGCACTTCAAATTTCGGTACCGCAGCGCCACTACGGCAGTTTTTAGTACAATAAATAATAATACCGGAGAAAAATGGCAGTTACGGTGTTGCGGAGGTGCTAAATTTGGCATTTTGGATATTTAATTGTCTAATAGCTGTCAATTCAAAAAAGTGACAGTAATTGGTTACTGTTTCGTGATTTTTTTAGTTAGAATTTGTGGATTCGTTGTTTCGGTGTTTATTTTCAAAAAGTGAAGAATAAGGCGTTTGTTCTCTACCGTTGCCAAGTCCTTAAGGAATTTTCAAGGATGTTGAACTAAATCAAAATGATTGCCACTTAAAACTGCCGTAGTGGCGCTGCGGTACCGAAATTTGAAGTGCAAATTCACTGAGTGCCTTCCCCCCCGGTTGCTACAACTTACTTTACTGCTTTCGACCGTCATTATATCTCTAGGTTACGTAGTTTTTATACTCTTTGCTATGACGACGTTATTGTTTCGCTATTTTGAATTTCAGCTTCCTTTGCCATTAATAGATGGCACCACGCTCTCCAGTAAAGTCGTTTTTTCAAAGAATCAAATAGATTCATTGCCATCTCTAATTACAACGGCCTTATCATAATGCAGGTGGTAATGATGGAGCCGACAGTTGCTTTAGAAGGAATATAACCTCAGGTATTTAGTGTGGAACACCAACTTTTGCAGCTCTGGCCGCTCTTGTCTTTGGCGTTTGTCATGTTTCGCGCCACTGTACAGGGAAATTTTAAAAATTGAAGGGCTCTTCCATAAGATTGCTTAGTGAGATGTCAGTTTTAGGGATCCAATGAAATTCCGGCTGATTTGATTCTTCGATCTTGGGGGGTATTTTGAGGAGACGACCCGCGGTGTAACGCACCGATTTTGTTCAAACTCGGGGGTGTGGTGGACTTTCATGTAACTTGAAAAACCTTAAAGGCCATTTATACAATGCATGGGCAACCGTTTTTCCATGTATAAAATTTAAATTTTTGAAAATGCTTAATATAAAATATAAATAAAAAAATTACGAAAAATTTCGAAATTGATTAACATTTTTACAGGGGGTACCCTTAAAATTTGTCAGATTCCCATGTTATTTTCAATGGGAAAATTTCCATTTTGTGTTGTCAAAAACATTTTTGATTGCTATGGCAAAACGGTTGCCTATGGAGACATATCCCTTTAGGGTTTTTCAAGCAACACGAAGATCTACCAAACCCCCGAGTCATTCAGACACGATTGAAGTGTACGCCGGTGACGTTTTTCTAGGGCAAAACTAGATCATGTCGCCTCAACATAGTAAATTATTAAATTAAATTAAAACGATTAAGGTAAATAACGGTATGGTATAAAATGAGACAAGTGGTAAATAATGGTAGATAATATATTTTTACGAATTATTTACAGTATTTAAAACTTAAACCTACATTTATGGAGATAAAACAGACTCATAGAGTAGATCTTATATAGTTGATATATTCCTTTTTCACCACTATTGACCACTATTTACCATATTTTACAAAAAAGTGGTATTTTTGGAACACGCCCCTACCGGCAAGTTTTACAACTAAGCAGGACCGTCGAAATTGATAGCAGTATCACAACGCCTCCTACATATTAAAATATCGAATTATACAATTTATCTGTCATTGGAAACCGATAAACAGCGTTACAGCAGATGGTCGGGTTCAACAACTGGAGGAGCCACCTCCGAACTGACTGACAGACATCCTATTTACAATTGTAAGCGGGATGTTTATTTAATCGCGTTATCGAGCGGAAGACATTCAAGACAAGAAATAGAGCGAAAAATCTCCCGTTTAAAAGAGGTGGCGCCATCTCTGAAATTCTAGTGGTAGTTTAGAAAAAAACTCTTTCTTGGTTTATGGCGATTGGCGGCGAATTGAACTTGCTTATACTTACTAACAAGAAGTATGGTTCTACGTGAAACACCACGGATTATACGGTTGAGTTTGGGTTTTTGCAATATTCTAATGATCTTCAACTAATTATAATATTGAAATATTATTATTCTACCGACATGCTACCGCGTAATACCAGAAGTAAATAATATACATGAATGGTACAGTGGAATATAAATGCGCTATCATTCGAGAAAAAGTTAATTTGCATAAGTAACATAATAATTAAAAGTAAGAAACGTCGGTAAACGGAATTTATTGGCAATACCGATTACGTAATCGAAGGTTTCGGAACCGGAAACTCGTAACTGCCTACGTATCTCTTTGAGATAACTGCTACTGCGTTAGTTTAATGGCAAACCGAAACACGTTTCAATCTCAAATTTAAGTATTTTCAGAAACATTAGTATAGTTTATATTTATAAATTTTACATTTAATTTCAATTCAATAATTCATCATTATTTTATCAAATTAAGCGTTATTTTTACTTTTGAAAGCGTTTAAAGTGACAAACTTTTGGAACCATATTATACACTTATGGTAGAGCGTATTAGCAGATTATGCTAATAGCTTAGAGTATGAATGAAATATAAGCTCTAAAATGTTAATATTGTAATTTTATTATAAATTTCTAACACAGCAATTATTACGCCTACCTTTTGGCTATCTTGGTAAAAGGTGCTATCTCCGAAGGGCAAACGGCCAAAGCGACACCTAGACTCGATTCGGATGTAAATAGGGAGTATCATACTTATGTTACTTCTGCGGTTACGACGAGTGAATTCGATGGATAATGTGTCATGCAGTGGAAGACAACCTAACCTACTTTTTATCTAAAAATGGAGCGAATTTTTAGAGAAGCCAAACACGTCTGCCCTACTCCCAGGGGGACGAATTCGGTAAATCGTAGGCGGCGCTAGTTAACGACACTTTGTTTTCATTGTTTGTTCTAAATAGCAACGAGCACTAGGTGGACAATCTTCGAAATTAAAATTTTATCCGATCCGGGTCAGTCCGTTTTCAAAAGGGGTCGACACGTGCCGCGTCATAACCCGGAACTGTCTTTGTTAAATTCATTTTGTCGCATTTGGAACCCACCAAAAAGATGCAAATGAAAAAAATCGTCTGTTTTAAATTCAAAATAATATTCTAATATCAAAAATTATAATAATATTTATGACGCATTTTTAATATGTAAAATTAATGAACGTCAGCAAGTTCGTACCTAGAGCCACATAGCGGTCAACGCGAGAAGCTCATAAACTGCTGGATTTTCGTCTGCAAAGCCACGGCCAACTTTGACACTCGCGCAATGGCGGTCAACCCATTCGCTGAAATTCCATGAACAAGGATTTTCCCGCTGTAAACCATGCTATAAACTATCGGCGTTCAGCGCCACGCTTGTTTTATATTGGCTTCAATGCAAAAACTATTCTAAAAATAATTTTCCGCTAGAGGCGCTCAGAGCCGAGAGGTATTTTTGTTCGTAGGTTAACGTAGAAACTTCAACGAATGGATTGGCCGCTATGGTGCGAGTGTCAAAGCTGGCCGTGACTAAGAAAACACTATTTTGCAGACTTGGAAATAGTGATATTTTTTACGGGAGCCCCCGACCCCCTTAAGTTTATTTTTATTGAGAGAAAAAAAACCCAGGCGGGGGGGGGGGGGGATTGGGCTAAAAATTTTAAATTAGGTAGGGAAAATAGGAAAATAAAAATTGGTTACGTTACTTACATAACATTTATTAACTTTAAAACAAGCAAGTATATCATAATATCACACATAATCATTTGTCACGCTAGATCCGAGGGGCTGATCACTCCGCGTAATCGGTGTACAGAGCCGTACCTTTGACCACGTGCTTTGATTGTACTAATGGGATTACGCGAAATCTTTGAAGTACCTGCCTTTGGCAGTGCTAATCTACGCGTAATCCGGCGTAATCGGTGTAAAACTTTCTAAGAGTGGTTAGCCCCCCGGCTAGATCCCGCTCTCGTATAGGGTAGGAAAACAGAGTTTCAAAAACGTCGTACAAATCATGTTTCAGAAATTTCCTTAAAATGTTTAATAAATATTTTTTAATTAAATTGAGAGCCCTGGTGGCCCGCAACCCCCGTTCGAATGATTTATTTTAAGAGTCCACTGGTTTTTATTAAGAGCCATTGGCCCCAAGACTCCCGCTAATTCCAAGTCTGCTAGTATTTTGTGTTATAAGAGCAAATTGTAAAATTGTAAGGTAAAGTGGGATACGCGAAGACCTAAAATTAGCCTTAGACTTTACAATTTCGTTTCGCTAAAATTAGCCTTTAACAGACAAAATAGTGTTTGCTTAGCAGACGAAAATTCAGCAGTTTATGAGCTTTTCGCGTTGGCCGCTCCATGGCTCTATGTACACTGAAAGGGCTAATTATTATCCAAATCAGGGCAGAAAAATGTATCATAACTTGGCAACACAGGAAAACCATAAAATAATCTAGTACCTAAGAATATGTGACTGCAGAGATTCTAAACTCATCTTAGCATACTTCGAAGCGAAAGTTCGTCTGATTTAGTAATTATATGACACTCAAACTATCGAACGAGATCTGTTTTCGTTTAGTGATTAAAAAGCGGACGAACCTTTGCAATGTAGTCTTGAAGAAAATCTACCAACGCGAGTCCATTGTATCCGATTATATTACAAATGATCAAAAACGTAAAATAAAAGAGTTTTCTTACTTTGACCAATGAAAAAGATCACTTTCTTGAATCGAATGGTCAATTCAGTTTCTTACATAAGCGCACAAAAATCCAAAAAAAAATAGAACAAAAATGGATACCGTAAATAAAAAAGGTTATGGAAGACACGATTCGAGTGTAATTGTTGAGGGAGTTTGAAAAACAGATCGCGCACACCCACCGTTTGTAAGCTATTAAAAATATACCGTGTTTCCGTCAACTCTCAATACAATATTATACACAGCTTCCCCGAGGAGAAAAATATACGGCACTCCCCGACGTGAATAAGATTTAAAAGTTCTGGTTTTACGGGATTGCTCCGGAGAAAACATTACGTTACGAACCGCTTTACGTGACTGCCACTTTCGTCCGTCCTTGAACTAATTTAGACAGAAACAGTTTCCCCACAAAAATCAAATTCAATCAATTTTATCAAGGCTTGTGGTTTATTAAAATTAATATATTCGCTTTAAAATCGTGATCCCTATTTTCATAGATTTTGTAATTTTCGGATTAATAACCCTTTTTCGGGATCATAATTTCTGTAAATGTGGGCAATTTTTTATTACTCTAGCATCATTGACGCCACCCAAGAAAAATAATATCTGACAACACTGCCACCTTAGCAGAGGATCTCAAATAAAGCTGAAATACGAGTAGCCAAAAACCATATTAGTTTCTAGACGCCTTACCAAAAAAAAAACGGGTAGGTATATTATATAGTCTTTCCTATATTACTAAAAACTATAATGAATTGAAGTTAAATTGTAAATCAAAACTATTAAAACACAATTATAGACAGTTCATTAAAATTTTATACACTTAATCTATCTAAAATATAACTTACGTTTTTCAGCTGGAAAAAATTAATATTATCACTGCCTTTAACTTGGTTGGAATTCAGTCTTTTTACAGAAGTTATTTTGATATTGAAGATGCAAGTGCCATTGAGGTGAAATAAGCAGAAAATTAATTTCAATAGATTCGTCCAAACAGAAAATTGCCTGGTCGTGTACCCGGTTTTAACGAATTATCAAAAGTTATGCTACATAGTCTAAAATACCTTCGTAATGTATGTGGCCAAGAAAGGCTAATGATCATTCATTGACGGATGATATATTAGAAAGAACACATAAAAAAATATTAATAAATATTTAGAGGTGTACATTTATTTTTAAGATTATGAATTTTTGGATAAGAAATAACGTTCCACGCCCCACAGGATGGTGCAAGGTCCATCGAGAAAAATACTATGGGTGTACAACGACCAGATGTTCTTCAGAACCGACGCAAAAATAATCTGTGGTGCAAGAGATCACGTGACGTTGTATTGTAATGAGGACTCACAGTTAGTGAGATATTTAAAAATAGATGAAACCACCCACTGCTACCGAGCCGCTACGGCTAATAATTGGAACAATGGAATGTAAATAGTATGTTTTAGCAACCCATAAAAAACGTATTAACGCGAACAACACATTCACAGACTTTCCTGGGGCCTGAACGATATTTTAATTAAACATTTTGGCAGATTAATAATTATTTTCCTAATAGGACACATGACGATCAAATTATTGTTTGGACAGTACTAAATCTAAGGCACTTGGCTGACATGACAACATAAATGGCTCGTTTAATAAAAGTGCTACATCAGTGAAGCTGAATAGACTACTTGTGTCGTTTTCATCGTCGTGTATCCTACTAAACAAAAATGAAACAAAAGCGCAGCCAATATTCTGATTCTACAAAGTGAAACAATCTATAAGCCTTTTTGTTCGATTTTCTTTTCATGACCCTCTTACGAAAATCGCGACTTTTTCAAGTCCCTTTGGATTTTACCTTTGCATTGTATCATAAGTACATAAGATATCCATTAGTATGTCTCTTTGATAAATATTTTACTGAGATATTCGTTGAGTGACGTCATCCCAGGAAGAAATTCGTTCTTATAGAAATGTCAAAGGATAGAGCACAAAACAGTTAGTGTCTGTGGTCCAAGTCATCTAGCTCTAGGTAAACCTTTTGTATTTGAAGAATTGGAAAGTATCATACTTATAGAAAATAATGTAAAAAGTAATACATTTGTATACTAAACAATTGTTAGTTCAGGTTCACAGTACGTTAAGACTGCGTAGTAGTTAACCCTAACCAAAACAACAGTCATTTCCAATTTACTAATTGACTCTCAGAAAAAAAAACTAATAAGATCCTAGTTTATAATAAGGAGTCTGACCATAATGGAGACTTGGCAACATGACGTAAATAATATACGTCACCGATGCTTTCAAAAAAAGGCATATCAGCATGGCGGCCATAGCCAAAGGTACGGCGTGATGTCGTGCTGCCAAGTTCTTATTCCGCGCAAGCACGGCCAATTTTGACACTCGCACAATAGCGGCCAACCCATTCGTTGAAGTTTCTATGTTAACCTACGAACAAAAATATCTCTCGGCGTTGAGCGCCCCTAGCGGAAAATTAATTTTAGAATAGTTTTTGCATTGAAGCAAATATAAAAACGAGCGTGGCGCTGAACGCCAATAGTTTATAGCATGGTTTATAGCGAGAAAATCCTTGTTCATGGCATTTCGGCGAATGGGTTGGCCGCTATTGCGCGAGTGTCAAAGTTGGCCGTGGCGCAAGTAACTAAATATCCAAATCAAAACACACAATTTTGTTTTAAGAATAATTTTTCGACGCTTACGATTTAGGTAACTAGCGACATCTTGTTCGCCGCCGCTCGTGGCGCGCGTGGGAGAGCTGATTGAAAACACCTGGACCTCACAGTGACGTCACGAGTCTTTTAAAAACGATCTCGCTGGGCCTCCCTCGATCGCCCAAAGTGGAATTGGAGAGTGTGTGAAGAAGAGGCCCCCTCTGCCGGCAGAAGGGGAAAACATTTTATCGGTTCATTAGCCGAACCCACGCTTCTAGCTCCGCTTAATACTCCGCGACGATAGGAAATATATAAAAACTTTCTCTCTCTGCGATCTTCCGTTGGCTGTTTAAATGGCAGCTTTTATCCTCTTCCTCTTTTCACACTTATTAACTTTTTGATGAAACGCTTTCTTGATTCGACACGACGTGCCGCTGAATCGAGCGCCAAACAAAGAACCACAAATAATCGTGTCCAATGCTTCTTCATGTTTATCGTTCGCAGTGAACTAAATTTCCCGTTTTGTTTTTATTACAATGTTGGATATCTTCATACAAAAAATATACAGCTGGCCCCATGAAGGTCAACTCGTTTTTTTAGACTATAGTACTAAAGGTACTCCTTAGAGATTTTCTTCCCCGGCTAATTGTGGGCGCCGCCATTTTATACAAACCATCAACGGCAATACTGATAGGCCTGTTTATAAGTTGGCAGTATAAATTTTACAGTATCAGACTTCATGCAGACCTGGAAAACCGGGAAATATCAGGAAAGTCGGGGAAACTTATTTTTTAGTAAAATTTAGGGACGTTTATGAGTACAAACTAACATCAAGAAATTGTGTCATTATTACTTACCTTATATATTATATTATGGAACCAATTTAGATTAAATATGTGACCTTATCATGAAATTGGTAACCTTTCCATGAAAAGAATGGCTAAGCTAACAATGATATGGAGAGTGTCTACGACATAATAAGATAAAGCCTTGGTATTTATTGAGGTTACCTTAAAGGCCTAGGTTTTTTTCTGCCTGTCCCCCTTTAAATTAACTTAGTTGGTCTAATTTAAAGGGGGACAGGCAGAAAAAAACCTAGGCCTTTAAGACATTGGGTGCTCTTGCACCTGGAAAAATCAGGCAAATATCAGTTAAAAACCTGGTGGCGGATGTAATAAGAATATTTTGTTGGAAATCGCCAAGAAGTAATATTTCCGAAAGCCAGGACCCGCAAGTTATTTATATGGTGCTTTTTGATATAATAAAAACTTTTCACCCGTAAACAGAACGTCGTGTTTCTGCTAAGCCTTAATATGTCAAAAAAAGCTACCTGGTTATAAGGAAAAACTTTTTGCATACCGTACAGGTGAAAAGTTTTCATTATTTCAACAAGTAGCAAATAAACAGTAATTTGCGGGAAATATTACTTCTTGGCGATTTCCTTGGAAGATGTTATATTGAAGCCGCGTTCCCACTTTGCCGTGATATCGATTCAAAACGTTTCGAAGGAGTTGTTTGAAATAGGCTAAATCGTTTTAAACCGATTCAAACCGTTTTCTATTGCGTAGGTGTGAACGTAGCTTTACACTCTTTAGGAAACCAAGTCAATGTGTATAGATAACCTAAGGCACCACCTTAGACGTTGATTATTGCAAAAATGTGGCAGGCGCTATTTTAAACAAACTAATACCGGCTTCAATGCTATAATGGTTGTTTATTAGTGGGCAGTATATAATAATAATAATCAGCTGGGCTAATACCCAAGGCACCACCTTAGGCTTAAGTCATCGAGCGACTTTTAAAGCTATTAGTTCCGGTGGCCGGTTTACAATGCTTAGGGGGGTGGTGGCAAGCCCTTCATGCCACGCGGCCAACAGCTCCCTACACTCACTATTAACGTTAACCTCAACAAGTTTTTATGGAAGGGGAACTCGGGGGAAACCCCTTTAACCAGCGGGGAGAGAACTTGCAAACTCAACGCAGAAGGAGTTGTTCCGAGTTTTCACCCAGTGCCACAAGCTGTGATGGAACCCAGCTCCTCTTGCTGCGAGGCGAAAGTGCTAACCACTCCGCCACCCCACCTTAAGGCGTCTAGTTACAGTGATGAAAATACCATTTCTTCCTTGGAAATTTCTAAAACGCCAACTAGAAGTCCAATTTCTATAATATAACTTACGTAGACTACGGTAATGAAAGTATTTTTCAAATACTATAAATGGAATTTTAATACAATCAATAACATATCATTATTTCAATGTGTACAACGCTTTGTTTAAAAATGAACCAATAAATGAGTAGGATTTCGCAAATCTGGAACCCTTCATAATCAAAACTCGGGGAACGCACGTTATGGCGCCTAACATCATCTACAGAAATCGTATTACAAGTTACAGACTATCTCCGATCTAAATATAATGTGTAGCTGCGTCAAAAGCAATCAACATCCCAACATTAGTTTCTGCGGTCATGTGTACCATAATAAATCCCAACGCCGCCGCCACCGACGGTTTACAATATTTTTTAACAGGGCTACCAGATTTTCCGTCGATATCAGTCTCTAAGGGGTTGCAGTGTGCAATAACTGGTGGCTTTACCGGGGAGTCGAGGTCCGGCTCTTGTAACCCATGAGGGCGGTGGCGCACTGGGAGATGTTAGCTTCGATCAAATGGTTCTATCTCCACCTCCGACTTCGGTCAGGTTTGGGCTGGAAACTGAGCTTTGGCTCAGGCTAACGGACAGGGTCCGTGCAAACTGGCCGTCTCGGAGGATTGGGTAGCCTGCTGTGGGGCGGCGGGTCACCGTATGAGGGCACGGCGGTCCTGTGGGGCCTATTGTTATTATGCCAGCAAAATAATCTTATTACATCCGCCACCAGGTTTTTAACTGATATTTGCCTGATTTTTCCAGGTGCAAGAGCACCCAATGTCTTAAGGTAACCTCAATAAATACCAAGGCTTTATCTTATTATGTCGTAAACACTCGCCATATCATTGCTAGCTTAGCCATTCTTTTCATGGAAAGGTCACCAATTTCACGTTAAGGTTACCAATTTTCCGATAAGGTCACCAATTTCATGATAAGGTCACATATTTAATCTTAAGGATTTAAATTAGGGTTGAAAATAACCTCCCATTTTTTTAATAACCCAAATTACCGGTTTTTTTGGGTTTAAACCAGGTTTTTATGTTTTAATTACGGTTTTTTTAAACACTACTTTATTTTACTTTTAATCTGTTTTTAGCTTTTGTTTAACCGTGCATACATATTACCAAAAGTGTGTCAGAACGGTTTAGTAGTTAATGAGAGTTTGTCGCAAAGTAAGAAAGGGAAACGAAGGTGGGGTCGGTAAATGCGTCATCAAAATCAAGGTACTACAGCGCCGCCGAGTGAGGCGTTTTAGAACGTATGTCTACGGACGAGTAAATCCAAGAGAGAAAATCGCGCCAGACTATAGACTAAATGTTGCTAGTACTATTCCAACTAGTAGGTTATGTAGTCTATAGTGTGGCTAGATCTAACTAGAAATTTTAATAGGCGCGAAAGTACAGCACACTTTTGGGTCTTATGCTACTTTTGATATTACCAATCAACTAAAAATTAATATGAATATTATTAAAAGTCTCACGTGACCAGAGCAAAGTTTTAGTTTTGGTTTCGTTTTTTAACAAGTCTCAACAGAACGAAGATTCAGTTTTAGTTTCATTTTTGATTTTGAATAAATGCAGGGTGACCACGAAAATACCTAGAAAATTTTATAGAAAAATAGGTAATTTTCAAACAAATTAAAGGAAAATATAGGAAAAACCATAGGTAAAGATTCTCATTGAAAAACAGTAACTAAAATAAAATTAAATATAAAATGCAGAAGGGTACACGACGACGTAATGTATTCGGGCTATACTACACGCGAAAACCTAAGGAATTTATAGGAAGGTATTGAGAATATAGGAAATGTGATCACCTTGTAAATGATTTATAAATGTAATCATTTCGGTAAGAAAATTTACAAACATTTAGGAATAATTTTTAAAAAATCACTTGGTTTAAACCATGGATATCCAGCCAACCCTATTTTTAATTCTATTCAGAGCACAGTTATTCAGAAAAAAAAAATACAATATCAAATGAAAACCTTTTATTAGCTAGTACTAAAAAATATCATAATTTCTGTCATTGACAACAGGTCGGTAGTTTCTGACAACGAAAAAAAAATTGATAATTTACTACGAAAACCGAAATACAATGCTACTGTATCTTAAATCGATGTAACAAAATAGATGGCAAAATATTTGCAATATGTTAAATGCTTGAATAATTTTAACATAATAATAACTAGCCTATATACTAATAGAAGTAATATATAAATTTATTTCTTATTATAATTGCTTGAAAATCAAGACGTTTGTTTGCAAATGCCTAACTACCTCTAAAAGAGTTGTACATATCATTGCTTTTTCCACGACATCTTTTGTCATAATGACGTATCATCTTCAGTACTTGCTCTTAAAATCGCGATAACAGATCCCTGATGTTGGTGAAAACTCCTCCTGAGGTAAACGCTCAATTTTTTGTACTGATATCTCTTCGGATTTTCTATTCGATGAAATATCTTCGGATTTGCTATTCAATGAAATATCTTCGGATTTGCTATTCAATGAAATATCTTCGGATTTCTTATTCAATGAAATATCTTCGGATTTGTTATTCAATGAAATATCTTCGGATTTGTTATTCAATGAAATATCTTCGGATTTGTTATTCAATGAAATATCTTCGGATTTGTTATTCAATGAAATATCTTCGGATTTGTTATTCAATGAAATATCTTCGGATTTACTATACAATGAAATATTATCGGATTTGCTATACAATGAAATATCTTCGGATTTGTTATTCAATGAAATATCTTCGGATTTGTTATTCAATGAAATATCTTCGGATTTGCTATACAATGAAATATCTTCGGATTTGTTATTCAATGAAATATCTTCGTATTTGGTATTCGAGGAATCTTCAGCTGTTGAATTCGATGAAACTTCAGTTGATGAATTCGATGAAACTTCAGTTGATGAATTCGATGAAACTTCAGTTGATGAATTCGATGAAACTTCAGTTGATGAATTCGATGAAACTTCAGTTGATGAATTCGATGAAACTTCAGCTGTTGAATTCATTGAAACTTCAGCTGTTGAATTCATTGAAACTTCAGCTGTTGAATTCGATGAAACTTCATCTGTTGAATTCGATGAAACTTCAGCTGTTGAATTCGATGAAACTTCAGTTGATGAATTCGATGAAACTTCCGTTGATGAATTCGATGAAACATCTTCGTCGGTCGTATTGGATGAATCATCTTCACTTATAAAATCTTTTAATCGTAAACCAATATCTTCAGTGATCGAACTTTTAGTGGATAAGTAATCTTCACATATTGTGACATTTTGCGGTGGTGAGACGTTGCCACTTAATGACTCTATTTCGGTTGTCGAGTTATCACATGACAATTCATTTTTTATTACAGTTGTGTTTGCATTTACGTCTTGGAACGAATTATGAGTGTCGACTACGCCACTTTCATATGAGGGCACTGAACTGGGAGCTAGTTTGAAAGTATTTGTGTCCTCTTCACCTGAGAATATTTTACAATTTTCCTCACAATATTTACTCGTGCTCTCTTGTAAGTTATCAAGACTGTCGAATTCGTTGTGAGTAGTTTCAATATTCGGGACGATTACGGTAGTTTCAATATCCGGGACGACTATGGTAGTTTCCTTATCCGGGACGACTACGGTAGTTTCCTTATCCGGGACGACTACGGTAGTTTCCTTATCCGGGACGATTACTGTAGTTTCCGTATCCGGGACGATTACTGTAGTTTCCGTATCTGGGACGATTACGGAAGTTTCCGTATCCGGGACGACTACGGTAGTTTCCTTATCCGGGACGACTACGGTAGTTTCCTTACCCGGGACGATTACGGTAGTTTCCGTATCCGGGACGATTACTGTAGTTTCCGTATCCGGGACGATTACTGTAGTTTCCGTATCCAGGACGATTATGGTAGTTTCCGTATCCGGGACGGCTACGGTAATTTGAGTAATTTCTTCATTGGCATTTTTGGCATTTAAGTACCCATTATTCGTCATATTTGGCACATGTTCATTACTTTCCTCAGCTGGTACGAAGTTTACAGTAGAATTTTCATACGCAACGGATTGACCTTGATCACCTTCTGAATTATGAGCGTTATTAAATTCAAAGTCTTTACCGTCGGTCACATTTTCAAGATTATTAGCCGAACCGGCTGCATTCTCTTCCGGTTTAAGATCTTCGGATATTTTTTCAGTGCTGCTATCTGGTAAAGTTTCGAGGGCGTGGCATATGGCCGCGTATTCGCCATACACCGTTTCGTAATCCGCTGACGTTGTAGCACGTGCGCCAACGTCTTCAATGGATTTTTCATTTGAGTCTGTTGCGGCATTTTCTTCTTGTCCTTCCGCTGAAATAGTTGGAAGAGCCCGTGTCGTACTATCAACTGCAGATTCGCTGCTGTTTTGCTTAAAAAATACGCAGACGACTAAGGATGGACCGCTAGAGTTACTTGAGTCGGATACTTCAGAAGTGGTACTGTCAGGTAATTCTTCCGAAGAGACGTTACTGACTGTTCTTTGGGTGCTACCACGTGCGGCATCTAAGGTGGGCTGGTTTACAGCCGGTTCTTCAATACGGACATTACTGACTGTTCTTTGGGTACTACCACGTGCTGCATCTAAAGTGGGCCGGTTTACAGTCTGTTCTTCAATACGGACATTACTGACTGTTCTTTGGGTACTACCACGTGCTGCATCTAAAGTGGGCCGGTTTACAGCCGGTTCTTCAATACGGACATTACTGACTGTTCTTTGGGTACTACCACGTGCTGCATCTAAAGTGGGCCAGTTTACACCCGGTTCTTCAATACGGACATTACTGACTGTTCTTTGGGTACTACCACGTGCGGCATTTGAAGTGGGACGGTTTACAGCCGGTTCTTCAATACGGACTTTACTGACTGTTCTATGGGTACTACCACGTGCTGCATCTAAAGTGGGCTGGTTAACAGGCAGTTCTTCTAAACGAACGCCACTGACCCGTTTTTCCTCCACACTCTTTTGCTGATCAGAGCCGCTGACTTCTTGTGGTTTTTTCGCAATTTTTGGACGTGAGAATGCTTTGAGCTTGGGGCATCTCAGCTTGGGCAAGCTCACATGTTTCTTCGAGCTTCTATCAAACGAAAATGAGCGAAAGGCGATTGACCGTTTAGAAGCTAACGATCGATATAGCTTGTGAATTGCAATGTGTTTCTTTAAATGAGTCTTCCTCTTGAATGTTAGTTTGCAGAGGCAGCATGCTAATCTTTGGCGTCTCGATGCCATTTTGGGACCCTTTTTGGAATTATTTTCTGGTCTCTTCGAGCCTTGATTCGTGCCACTCTCGTTTTGGTTACGTATGTGCCCAAGTTGATGCCGTTTCAAATACGAAGCTTGTTTATACTTTTTATCGCAAACTTCGCACTGAAAAGGCTTATCGTAGCGATGAACTTTCGCGTGAGCTTTCAAGTAGGATTGGCGTTTAAATGTCCTGTCGCATTTTCCGCATTGAAACGGCCTGGCGTCATCATGAACTATCATGTGAGCTTTCAAATAGCCTGGTCGTTTGAAGGTTCGGTCGCAAATTTGGCACTGGAATGGCCGCTCTTCGCTATGAACCGCCTTGTGAGATTTGACGGTAGATTGTCGTTTGAACTTTCGGTCGCAATCTTGGCACCGAAAAGGCTTGTCGTCACTATGCACTACCGCGTGACTTTTGACGGAATATGGGCGCTTAAACTTTTTATCGCAAACTTGGCACTGAAAAGGTCTAGTAACTTTATGAACTACCGAGTGATTTTTCAAACTGCTTCGATATTTAAAAGCTTTATCGCAATGATCGCACTGAAACGGCCGATCGTCTTCGTGCACCGATTGGTGAGACTTTAAATGACAAGCGTATTTGAATGTCTTTTCGCACAAATCGCACTTGTAGGGCAGTTCCCCGTGGACACCCCTGACGTGAGTCATAAGCTCTCGTTTTTTCTGGCAAGCGAACACGTGGTCTTTGCAAAATTGGCAATTGTAAGGCAGCTGCGTGGTGTGTGTCAAGGCGTGTTGTTTCAAACCTCGGTCGGTCGGGAAAGTATTGAAACATTCTTCGCACCATAACTGTTTCAAATGTCTCCCATGGCGTTTCGGCTTGATGCCCAAATGGATTTCTTTGTGATGTTTGTCGACAAACTCTTTGGAGACGAAATAGGCGTCGATGCAGATTGGACATTGGTGCTCCTGGACCTTTATCTTTTCCAGGCACACTTTGGAGCCCCGGCAATGGGCGCACAAGTATTCGATGACCCTAAACTTCGAGACTGCGACTCTGACGTCTTTCAAGCCAAAGGAATGTCTTCTTTTACGGATTCTCATTGTACTGGCTCTCTTTTATAGTCTGAAATTGCAAAGAAATTCCAAATAAGGAGGTACTGAAATGAAACGTAATCGTGACAGTGCGTTGCTACTTGTTCTTTCACGCTAGTAGAACCAAAACAGTTAACTTTGACAGCTAGAACAAATAAATGTCCATCATACAACCTCGAAATAAGAAATTTTCTGCATCGACTCCTCATATTTTTTTGGTTTGCAGGGCTCCCACCAAAATCCGGGGAAAAAAGGGAAATAGGGGGTTTTTCTGGCTAGAAATACGGTGAAATAGGAACGAAAATATGAAAAATAGGAACCATTTTAAAGGGAATATAACCTAAGGTATTTGCTGTGGAACACCAAAGTTTGCATCTCTGTCCGCTCTTGCCTTTGGCTTTAAAAATGTTTGGCGCCACTGTGCAGGGTAATTTGAAAATTGAAGGGTTCTTCCATAAATATTGCTTTGCAGGTTATATTCCCTTTAATAAAAAAACATTATTTAAGGGTAGGAAATTTTTAAAACTTACTTAGTTTTAATTTTTTAAAATGGTTTATCACAAAAATGATGAATCGATTAAAAACTGGTTAAATATTATAAGTCGTTGTTACTTTGCACCAAATTTTCTACAAATAGGGTTATTTAGGGACCAAATCCCGATTTTATGGTGGTTTAGGTACCTCGAAAAAATTAAGGGCCTTTAGGTATTTTAGGGACCTGGTGGGAGCCCTGGGTTTGTCTTAGAGCGGAGTTACCTCCGTGGGTGTAATTTACAAACCAATTTTAGCCATTACTTTTGGAGTACCAACATAAATTTAACTAATGTTGTAACCTAGTGTTTGCGTCCTTGCTACTGCCGTCTAGGAGCAACAAACACAATGAGAACGTAACTAGCCTTTAAACACGCTAACGCAATATTGCGTACAAATTTCATTGGACGAACCTTTATGCTTAACGTTTTACGGAAAGGGGGAAGACAATTTCAGAATTTTCTCCTTCTGACGGCAGCAGGTGATAATGCGTCTAACCAATGAAAATTGTACACAAGAAAATACACGACTTTTGACGGGTTGCTTTCTCCTAGTGTGTGGTGCTGTGTTTGTTGCTCCTAGCTGCCGTAAATAGACTCTTCAATAAACGCATACTCTTCTTTATCTGGCCCCTATCGCAAACTTGCTGTCAGAATATTGAATAAGACAAACCAAGTTATAAGTCTGGTCGCTGTACCCCAAACTATATATTTGACTTAGACTGAGATTTTCAGAGATTTTATTGATGTGACTTTTGGGGTTTAAATATTCTATTAAATTTCTATATTTGTTCGGGTTATGGATCTGAAAGGGGATTTGGTGTTAAGTTTTGCTTGAGAACAAGGCCTATTGAAAACTAAAACTTCGCCGAAATAATAGACATATATTGAATTGTCATTTGTTTTATAAGAGCTTCTCGCATTGGCCGCTACGTTGCTCTATGTAAACTAATAAGGCTAGTTCTAGAAAGACCTCGGTAATAGTTAGTGTAGGGAGCTGTTGGTTCGCGTGACATGAAGGGCTTGCTACCACCCTCCTACGAATTGTAACCCGGCCACCTGAATTAATGGTATTAGCCTAGCTTATTATTATTACTATTACTATTATAGTTATAGAAGGTTTTAACAGAATATAATTTAAGGGCCCCAAAAGCTCTCCTAATAAGGACCTTCAAATCTAATATTTTCTTATACCTTTTTCTGCTGTCTGCTTATAGCAAAACTCCGGGTAGCAATTTATTTGACTCTTTAAATTTTTGAGTAAAGCAGAGTACGTGACGAAAATATACGCTGCTTGGACTAGGCTTACTATTTCACCTTAGTAATTGCAACGCTAATCTTCTATACTATATTCCTAAGTGTCTTCTGTCTTGCGTCTGTTTCTCTATAGACGTCCGAGCCGTTAAACCTAGGACCGCCAAATTTCTCACAGCTATTCTTATGGCTCAAAGGCAGCGAGTCGCGCTATTTTCATCGATTTCTAATTAAGTTAAGTAATTAAATCATGTATTTTTGCCCCTGGAAAGGTGCCGTGAAACCAGCAAAAAATATTTTTCTGCCTCAGTCAATTTAGTGGTACGCTAGGGGGGGGGGGGGAAGGGTTTAGTATATGACTCAGTCTTCACGGGATTTCGTATTATTTTACGACCTACTATTTCGTCGAACTCACAATCTTATGGGACATAAACGAATTATGGTCATAATAGGTGGGTTTTTTTCGACTGTCCGAGGACAAAAAGTGTACACTTCTTACCCTAAAACGTTTTATTCGTCTGTTCTCGGGGTAAGATTTACCCGGTCCCGAATTTTGTTCGCTTGTTCCAGAGCTCTAAGGTTACATTTTTTATTCCTCCTCGAAAGTAGGTCTAGAGGGAGTAATCTAGCTTGGTCGTCTGCTTATATAGAAAATTCGTCTATTTAAAATTCGTTTCACTCCAACTCGTTTTTCTCGTCAAGACAGAATTGGCTACACTTTTTAACCTGCTCAAAAAACCCAGAACAGGCGAAAAAAAAAACCACCTATTCACAATTGATTTCGCGCGTGAAAATGGTACTACATGTTAGGGTATATAAAGCAGATAATTACGACCGAAACATGTAGAGGTAATTTCACGCTCAAAACGTTCATTTGGATGGATATTATATTATAAAAACTTAATATTTCAACCTATGTTTTTAAAATAAAATAACCACGCGATGTCGGCGATTTCGACACACGTGGGAAATTATGAAAATTTCGTCACCTTCTGTAAAAAAATGCCTTTGAAAAATATTTTCATAGCATACTTATGATAACATTTAACAGTTCAAAAGCGAATAAAAGAGGTTTATTTCAATACCTTAAAAGGTTCATCTCAAATATAATTCTCAAATTTAGGATTACTGGAACAAAATGGAAAATGAAGACAGTAATGGTCACCTCACGTAAGGTTACTAATCTGCAACTCACGCACTTTCAGGTAGTTGTTACATTTTCCATATTTCAGAATTTAATAATGCAGCAGGGGTCGAGACGAAAAAAAGACAGAGGTTTAGATTACACTAACGAGTCAGACTAAAATTAATGGATTAAGCAAGAATTTTATTTAAGTATTTAACTAATAAATGCGAGGTAATATGAAGGAAATAAGGATGAATTTTAGTTAATTAAAATTTAAATAAATTTGAAGCCTATAGAGCCATGCTTTTTTTCAAAAGAGTGAAGAAAACTTGCACAGAATGGCTACTATAGTGACATCTACATAAATGAACTAAGAAACCTGTAAAGGGATTCCCATTCTTTAAATCAATATAAAGACACTGTAGCCTTGTTCCGACATGAACCGGAACAGGGGTGCCCAAATGGGCGGTCTTTAGTAAATTTCAGTTTTGACCTCGAAAAGGGCGATTTCGACCTTTCAAATGACTGGTTCACTAGCTAGAATTTCAAATAAACAATACACAGTACCAAATTAAGTAGAAGTGAAAAGTATTTATTAAAAAAAGTGGAAAAATTTTACATAAATAACAATAAAAAACGTTTGCAAGTCTTTTGCAAAATGAGACAGTTTACAAAGCTTTTGTAGTTTAGAATTAAATTAATACAAATTCTGTAAGTTAAAAATGAATACATAAAATAAAAAAACGTTAAATAAAGTTGCCAGATATTAATGAATCAGCGTATAAAGTAAAGTATAATAATAATAAAAATTGAAAAAATTAATAAGTTTGTTCGATAATGCTTATGGCCAATTTCAAACCATGTTTGACAATGAACATGTACGGTTGATCCTCAGCTTTCTAATTTTTATTTTTAAGAGTGAATTCTTGACCATTGTCGAATTCTTGGACAACTTAACCTCCGTTATGGTGAATCTCAACTTCACCGACACGCTCATCTAACATGGTTTCAGACATATTAACGTTATCAACCGTGTCATTTATCACGACATTTGGAACGTGGTAATCTATCACAGTACTGACATTTGGAACGTGGTAATCTATCACAGTACTGACATTATCGTATATCCAGGCAATTTCAACGTTGCCATTTACCTCATGATCTAAGTTCTCATTCATACCAATATTATCGTTTTCATTTATCACATGTTCAACGTTCTCATTTATCGCATGATCATAGTTCTCATTCATCCCAATATTATCGTTCTCATTTATCACATGTTCCACGTTCTCATTTATCACATGATCTAAGTTCTCATTCATACCAATATTATCGTTTTCATTTATCACATGTTCAACGTTCTCATTTATCGCATGATCATAGTTCTCATTCATCCCAATATTATCGTTCTCATTTATCACATGATCAAAGTTCTCATTCATCCCAATATTATCGTTCTCATTTATCACATGTTCCACGTTCTCATTTATCGCATGATCAAAGTTCTCATTCATCCCAATATTAACGTTCTCATTTATCACATGTTCAACGTTCTCATTTATCAAATGATCAAAGTTCTCATTCATCCCAATATTATTGTTCTCATTTATCACATGTTCCACGTTCTCATTTATCGCATGATCAAAGTTATCATTCATCCCAATATTATCGTTCTCATTTATCTCATGTTCAACGTTCTCATTTATCACAATCATTGTTCTTATTTAAGATAACCTTATCTTCTTACAACACCTCACAAACCAAATCTTCAGCGAACATTCGTTTTACCCTATTTCCAGTTATGACTTTACCATCATTGTAAAATTTCATAAACTGTATTATATACCTTAGCACAAACATCATTAAGAGAGTCTATTTTCCCAATAGGAACGAGTTGGTACAGAATACCATCCAAATCCATAAAATGGTCGTTCTCCTCTACTTGAGGGTCTTTGGTTTCTGCCGCAACTGAATGGGTTGCTATATTTTCTTCTAAATCTATGGGCTGCATCAGAAAGTTTTCGATAGCTATCATCTCGCTGTTGTAATTCGCATCAGAAGACACGGATACCTGTTGTCCCACAGCCTGAGAATCATACTCCGCGCTCGATTCTTCTTCGGGGTTCTTAAGTTCGCCAGAACAATTTTTCTCAAGCTGACTTTGCTCGTTCGAGCTGCAATGCTTGCAACTGAATGACACGCCGTCAATGCTGAAGGAATAATTGCACGTCTTGCAAGTTACGTACATTTTTTTGTTCACATCGCAGATTTTCTCGTGGTAACGTACTTTGTCTTTTTGCTTGAAACCGAATCCGCATTTGCGACATCGAAAAGTTTCTTCTTTAGCGATTTCCATGGACGAAATCTTCCTGACCTTGGCCGGTTGGAATCTACCGTGTTTTGTAACGTGTATTTTCAAGTCCTCGAGTTGGTTGAAGGTATAGTAACAAAGTCGGCATTTGAATATTCGAGCCTTTTGGCAACGGGAGACGCAAGAGTTCGAATTTTTGGAACAGTGATGGTGGCGTTGCAAGATATGGTTTTTCAAATCCTGAATGCGTTTGAACTCTTTTCGGCAAACCTGGCACGGAAAAGGTCGCTCATCATTTTTATTTTCTAGATCTGGTTTGTTAAACAGTACATTCGTGTCTCTAGGGTGGTAATTCTCAACGTTTATATGGCTTCCTTGACCACACCTACTATTGTCGCCCGAAAAGCCGTCTATATCAATATCGTCCAGCCAGTCGTTCGTGGAATGTTGTTGCATTCCAAATTCGTTCCTGGAACGCCGGATCTCAAGTTCGCACACGGATTGTTGGTGCTCAAACTCAACAATGCCTTCTCGATCTTCTAACTCTTGGCTACTTCCGCGTTTTTTAGAGGAAGTGGTTTTCTTTTGCCTATTACATACGCCATTAATTGTACTTCTCGAATCTCGTTTGAATAAGCTTCTTTTACTGTCTCGAAGAGGTGCAGTTCGGTTTCTACCACCTGATGTTTTTGGACCTGATAATTCAAGTCCTCTTGGTACCGTTCTACTTGTATGACGTTGACAGGCAATCCTTTTTCTGGCTTGTTTGGCCGCACTTCGCCCTAGCTGCTTTTCACGTCTTTCAGTACTTATAGCTCTGGATGTACATTCTTGTTCGCTGTTATTTAATACGCCTTCCTGCATAAGGTCATCAGGCACGACTTCTTGCATAAGGCCATCAGGCACGACTTCTTGCATAAGGCCATCAGGCACGACTTCTTGCATAAGGCCACCAGGCACGACTTCTTGTATAAGGCCATCAGGCACGACTTCTTGTATAAGGCCATCAGGCACGACTTCTTGTATAAGGCCATCAGGCACGACTTCTTGTATAAGGCCATCAGGCACGACTTCTTGTATAAGGCCATCAGGCACGACTTCTTGTATAAGGCCATCAGGCACGACTTCTTGTATAAGGCCATCAGACACGACTTCTTGTATAAGGCCATCAGGCACGACTTCTTGTATAAGGCCATCAGGCACGACTTCTTGTATAAGGCCATCAGGCACGACTTCTTGTATAAGGCCATCAGGCACGACTTCTTGCATAAGGCCATCAGAGACGACTTCTTCTATAAGGTCATCGGACACGCCTTCTTGCTTAAGGTCATCGGACACGCCTTCTTGCTTAAGGTCATCGGGCACGCCTTCTAGCACAAGGTCATCGGACACGACTTCTTGTATTTGGTCATCGAACACGCCTTCTGGTATATGGTCATTGGACACGCCTTCTTGCAGAACGTCATTATGCACGCCTTCTAGCACTAGGTCATCGGACACGACTTCTTGTATATGGTCATTGGATACGCCTCCTTTAATAGGGCTAACAGGGACGCCTTGTTGTATATGGTCATTGGACACGCCTTGTTGTACATGGTCATTGGGCACGCCTTCTTGTACATGGTTATCAGACACGGATACCTTTTGTTCATTATTACGGGACACCCCTCTCTTATAACAGTATGTGTCTTTTAGACTTTTATTATCGACTGTTCGTCGTTTTTCACAATCAGAAATGGTTTTCGGCCTATGATCTTTGGACCAGATGACAGACAGCACTTCCTGGCTGCGGTAAAAGGAATCGTTATCGTAGAGATTGAGGCCAAACATACACTCTTCAGTGTGGCTAGAGAAAGCACTTCTGACGCAATTTTGCCCACTCCGATAGGATGCGAAGTCACACCAATGATCTGTAGACAATGACCCTTCTGGAGTTTTATGGGACGTATCCAGTCCTTTTGGACAGTTAGTTACTTCTTGACTATAATTATTAGTAAATGTTTCTAGTCCTGAATCTACATGCGTGGCTTTTACATTCTCAGTAGTCGAAGCTAGTTTAACTTCGTTCAACGTAAATCCTCCTAGCTCCTCGTGTCTGGCATCTAAATTGGCGTCTGAGTCACAAGTCGAACTGGCACCTAAACAATCCGATGGGACATCAGTTGGTCCTTCGTACAAAGTACAGTAGGACGGGTCACCTTCACTGGGTAAATAAGTTCCATCGTCATCGGAAGGGTAAGACTCGTTGTCATCTTCGCTGTTAAGACCAGAACTATTCTGCTTCGCGTTTTCATGATCCTCGCTAGCGTTGAGTTCAATCAAGCTGTCACAAAACAAGGAAAACGCGTTTTGGAACGAGCGATTATTAACGCGACGGGGTTCTTCATTATTTGTCAAGGATTCCGATTGAAATTGATTGACTTGTAACATAAATTCATCGTTGACACTGGTATCATCCGACATGTTCAATTGATTCATTCTGCCAAAGAAACTTCTATTCGTGTCGATAGTACCCAGAAAACATTGAATGCGATTGGGTGAGATGTAGGTTTTCTGACTTTCGGAAAAATCCATTATACGTTTGCTACAATTGTTTTCAAGGAAGCTTAGTTTGGTGTTAATAGCCCCCAAGAAACTATGAATGGTATCATCCGGATTGAGATTACTAGTTGTATAATTTAATATGGTCGAATCAGCCACAAGATTTTCAAGATTCACGATAACTTCTTTATTAATAGATTCTTGAGCGGTTGGAGTGGCGATAGGTTCTTGGGCGGTTGGACTGGCGATAGGTTCTTGGGTGGTTGGACTGGCGATAGGTTCTTGGGTGGTTGTTACAACTTTAAAAAGATCTAGATTAATTATATTACTAAATAGTTCCCCGTTTGCAGATCTTATGAAAGGTAAATATTCAAACACCCTTTCATGACTAGATTGGTCAGCCAAAATTTCGTAAGAAGAGTGGAAACAGTTCTCAGTATTAGTTGAGCTGCTCGAAATGTTCACAGGAGAATCAAAAGCGTAAATGTTTCGTAGGAAGCTTTTATGGTCATAGTTATCTTGACTAAAAGGAACCAATGACTGATCGTCCTGATTGAAGTTACTAGTTGTATAATTTAATATGGTCGAATCAGCCACAAGATTTTCAAGATTCACGATAACTTCTTTATTAATAGATTCTTGATCGGTTGGAGTGGCGATAGGTTCTTGGGTGGATGGACTAACGATAGGTTCTTGGGCGGTTGAACTGGCGATAGGCTCTGGGGTGGTTGGACCGGCGATAGGCTCTGGGGTGGTTGGACCGGCGATCGGTTCTTGGGTGGTTGGGCTGGCGATAGGTTCTTGAGTGGTTGTTACAAGATCTTGATTAATTATATTAATTAATATTTCCCAGTTTGCAGATCTTATGAAAGGGGCAAATTTAAAAACTTATTCATGACTAGATTGGTCAACCAAAATTTCGTTAGAAGAGTGGAAACAGTTCTCAGTATTAGTTGAGCTGCTCGAAATGTTAACAGGAGAATCAAAAGCGTAAATGTTTCGTAGGAAGCTTTTATGATCGTAGTTATCTTGACTAAAAGGAACCACCGACTGATCCTTCTCCGAAACAGCCTGGTTTTTAGCGACCGACTCGGACGCACGAAGTAATCGAGAACTTTCATTTAAGTAATCCGAATCAAAGTTTATGCATCGTTTATTACGTTGATCGGTTGGTGCAGTTGGCTTTTGAACTGTAATACATTTCTTGGTATGTCCTAGCAGTTGGTTCTTATTTGCAAATAAATATCCGCACGATTGACACAAATGGTTTCCCTTTACATTCCTCAAAAAGTGAGTGAAACGATGGCGACGCTGAAGCTTTTTGCGAATCGCCATATGCCGTTTGAGAAGCGAGACTCGTTTGAAGTTCAGTTTGCAATGTTGGCCCGATAAATATTTCCTTCGCTCGCGAGGTAAATGGCGCCGATTTATTTTGCCTTTTCTCAGGTTACGTCCAATAGCTGTCTCCTTTCGCTTATGAATTTGAAATTTCGTAAAATTTTCGAAGCAATATAGACACCGACGGCACCGCAATTTTTCATTTGGTGTTTTTCTTTTAAAATTGAGCGTAGCGCGATGGAAACTTTGGTGATTAGAATGAGTTTTTATGTGCCTTTTTAGAGATTCAATTGTGTCAAAAACGCGGTTGCAAAGTTGGCACGAAAAATAAACTTTCTTAGTCGCGTGTCTGATTTGATAATGTTCCTTACTGTCATACACGTCTTCGCAAATTTTACACCAATATAAGTCTTCACGTAGCGAGGAATTGTTCGTTCTCGTTGGTTTGCAGACGTTTTCGTCACGAGTGTTTGCCAACTTCCAAGACCAGTTGTTCCGATTCGTTTCACCGCGAAAGTTGACTTCTCGATGACTAGAAACGTTCCTGCAACGTCGATGTTGCGTATTTTTCGATGGTTGCGAATGACAATCGGTGTTGAAGTCGGCGTCACCAAGTCCAGACGGTCCTTCCTCTTTCTTCTTGCTCTTATGGCCAATTAACTCCTCTTGGTTAGGCTCCGAGTGAAATCTCTTTCGATTTATAGGTGAGACGTTGGAAGGAGGGCCCATTTTCTTATTAAACAGAGCGGAATGTACCGCAATGATTCCTGTTCGGGTTGAGGAAATGAATACAAATATACAAAGTTAACGTTAGTACTGGCGTTTATTACCCATTAAAGCGAAAAGCGATGACGTCACAGGAAGTTGGTGAGAGAGACAGACGAAACACGTAGAGCCACAAACCTGCGAGAGACATACTTCACATTTTAAGAAGTAATCTTACTGAGAGTAATCTCGGAATAATCATTATAATTCCCGTAATCTTATAGCGCGTAATCTCGGCTTAATCGGCTTAATCGTACTGAGTAATCTTACAGTGTATTCTCAGCGAATTCTGGTAATTCCCGTTATCTTACTGAGAGTAATCTCGGCGTAATCCGCGTGATAGGTGAACAGGCAAACTATTTTCATTGAAATTGTCAATTTAAAGGAAGAATAGAAATGCATTACCGTTTCTTCTCTTAAATACAACAAGCTAAAAGTATATTGTGCAAAACCATTTTAATAAGTTTCTAAAATAAACTAATTATTAAAAGTTGTAGCCTCGATATGGTTTTCGTGTGTTTTATTAAAATGGGTTCAAAATTGAGCAAAAAACTTTTTGGAAAACTTCAATAAATTAAAGCAAGTGGCGGCTATAGGTGAAGTAGCTCTTTTTTTCAACAGATGTGGCTAGTGTCGAAATCAAAACAAGATGATTAAGCGACATTTTGACCCAGAAGGTGGGAGATAAAAGTACCCCTCGTGTTGATTGGCTCGTTTATAAATTTTACAATAACTTAAATTATAGTAATTTTTTAAAATATATTTTATATGGGATATATAATTTAGAATAAAACCACTAAGTTGTCTAATTATTGTACTCAAAAATGGTTCTCTGACGACGTTGTTATTACGTTATATTGAATTTTAACTTTCTTTGCCATTAAAATATAGATGGCACCACGCTCTCCAGTAAAGTCGTATATTTCGAAGAATCCGATAGATTCATTGCCATCTCTAATAACAAGGGCATTATTATCATGATGGAGCCGACAGTAGCTTTAAAAGATTTTGTTTCGTTGAATTTTGAATAAAATGCTTTCTTTGAAATTGAATAATAAATTTCTTCGCCGTTTAACAAAGATCAAAGTGTAGCATCATCTCTCCAAAAGTTGTGTGGTAGATTCAACTAAATCTTTAAGGGGTTTTCCCCGAGATCTTCGGTTTCCCCTTCCATAAAAACTTGTTGAGTTTTGCGGTAATAGTGAGTGTAGGGTGCTGTTGGCTCGTACGCGTGGCATGCAGGGCTTGCCACCACCCTCCTACGCATTGCAACCCGGCCACCTGAATTAATGGCTTCAAAAGTCGCTTGATGACTTAGGCCTAAGGTGGTGCCTTGGGTATTAGCCTAGCTGATTATTATTATTATAAATCCTAGTTTTAATTAAATATAACTATTGTTGGTGTAACAAAGCCTCGAACATAGCATTTCCCAATTAGGATTTATACATTTTACAAGAAATACAGGATAAATATTAAATAATTTATACAAATACAATATTTTATAGGGCATCTTCAGAATTTCTAAAAAATTACTATTAAAAGATAAGTAATACCATAAGTCTTCGGAAGTTAGTCTAAATCAGCGACTCAAAAAAGGTGTTCCGCGGAAGGGCCACAGGGATTCTAAGAATTCGCCGCGCGGCCATCTTTGCTTGTGTCAAGAGTCTTTTAAGATAAGTAAAAAAAAATAGTTAGGGTTCCGTCAGAATTAGGTGGATAATTTAGGGTTCCATAGGAACCACTGGTCTAAATAGTTACAGTAACCATATGGAAAAATGTCGTAAAATTGAGGTCAGACCCAAAAAAAATGTGCAATTTAAAAACTCATCATTGAATAAAATATTGTTGATGCTCGTGTCTAAGTAATTTTCATGAATTCGCTAATCCTAGGAGCAACAAACAGCACTGCCCACACAAGGTCGTGAATTTCCTTGCGTACAATTTTTATTGGCTAGACGCTTTAGCGCCTGCTGCCGTCGGAAGGTGAAAATTCGGAAATTGTCTTCCCCCCGCCCGTAAAACATTCGCCGTAAAGGTTCGTCCAATGAAATTTGTACACAACACTGCCTTAGCGTGTTTAAAGGCTAGCTGCGTTCTCCTTGCGTTTCGTTGCTCCTAGGCACCAAATGCTGTTTCAGTAAAACTTTAACAATGACGCACTTGTGATAAATATATTTCAAAATTTGCGGTTCTTTTTCATATATTATTCCTTAATGGTTGATACAAAAACGTACGTAGAAAAAGTGTAAAAATTCCAGAAAACGCAAAAATAAAGAAACATTAAATTTGTAACGATGCGACCATTGCTATGAACGGCAAGAGGCCCCAGAAACAGTGGAATGCCTTTTTCTCCCCCCAAACCATTAATGTTCGTAAGCTGGCCTGAAAAGCGAGCGCGAAGAATCTGTCTTCTCAAAATGACAAATGATTTTAAACACCAATTATTGCGAAGCCGCGAAGTGCCGGGGCCCCCAACATTCTACGTTGAAGACGAGTTCCAAAAGAAATGCTCCGATATCTACCAAAACAGAGAGTGCCAAAGACGTGAATCAACCCCAAACCGTGCCCACACAGTCGGCTCGCGGCGACTGTAAAGGTCAGCAGAAAGGGTCACTTACGTGCTTAGACGTATTAAATATCAATTGGATTTTAATGGAGGTGGTGCCATCTAGCGGAAATTATAAGAAGCCACGATTTAAAGGGCGTATAAAGTCAAATCCGCCCTCGGATATTGTATTAAGAGTTTTGCGAAGCTTCCGAGTAGTTATAGGACTTTCGCCTCGCAGCAAGAGGAGCCAAGTGCGATCCCAGCTTGTGACACTGGCTGAAAACTCAGAATAACTACTGCGTTTAGTTGGCAAGTTCATTCCTCCATGGTTAAAGGGTTTTTTCTCGAGTTCTTCGGTTTCCCCTTTCCATAAAGACTGGTTTAGATCAATGCAAAAGTAAATGAACCGAAGTTATCAGACTGCTATACTCCCCATGTTGGAGGCGTTTTCCTTATGAAGTTACATTTTGACCTCGAATTTGAAATTTTGCACGCTCCTTGGCCGAAAAAAGTTTTTGTTTTCATAAAACCATTATTATACATAGAAATAGCTATACCCACAAATCCCAATAGGCGAAACTATTAAGTCCAGGGGGACTGAAAAGATGATAGTCACGTGACTTGGTGGAGAACTGTAGCGCCATCTATCTTAAGAAATACGAACTAATATTCATTTTATTTTGCTAATAGCGGTTTAAATTGTGATCGATTCATCTAAATTATCTATTTATTATTATTACTTAAAACATTTTGTAATAGAAAAGTGTAAGTTAATTAGCTGTCTGCAGTATTTGGAAGGAATGTTTTTTCTTTACCGTCGCACGGCCAACTATGAACACGAGATACGGAATCGAAATTGGCTGTGAAACAAGTTGGTTAAGAACAAATTTACTTTATAGTTTCGCCTATTATAATTTATAGAGTCAAAATCATTGAGTTGGGAATATTAATCTAGAGATCCAATGAAATCTGCTCCCCGCGAAACAAGTTTTTGAAAAATACGAATGTGCCATCTGCTCTAAAATGACGAGCAAACGTTATCATATGACCCGTGGCGCCATCCATTATTTTGAACAAAAAAATCTTTTTGCTTGAAAACGCGTCTTATTTGAACGAACCATTGAGAGATAGACGGCGCCACCGGTAGAATGATAACGTTTTCTCGTCATTTGGGACGCCGATGGGAGCAGACGACAGTATTCTTATTTTTAAAAACTGGTTTCGCGAAATACTGAAATCCGACGTTTTGATTGGACCTCTAGATTAATATTCCCAACTCAATGGTCAAAATACGGGGATGGAAATTAGATTTTATTCGACTCGATTTTCTTATCATGTTTATAAGGAAACCCCCCCCCCCCCCCCAATTCTGAGAGCTATTTCGATAACTTACGTTCATTTGCTTCTGATTTAAGTTATTGACAAATTTACAAACGCAAGGGGTACTTTTATGATTGTTAGTTTCTTCTCCGCCTCGAAGGCATATGTGTCGAAGTACCGCGTTATTTCAAATTAAAACGGTCTAACTTAACCATTGTCCATTCACTTGTAATACTTTGACCGTTGGTGGCTTTCCATTGTACTTTTATGTCCCACATTTTGGGTCAAAATGTAGCTTAAGTATCTTGTTTTGATTTCGATGCTAGCGACATCTGTTGAAAAAAGATGTTCTTCACATCGAGTCGACACTTGCTTTCAAGCAACTGTCGGCTCTATCATTGCCACTTGTAATATTATAAGGCCACTGTTATTAGAGATGGCAATGAATATAGAGGATTCTTCGAAAGAACGACTTTACTGGAGAGCGTGATGCCATCTATAAATGGCAGAGGAAACTAAAATTCAAAATAGTGAAATGATAACGTAGCCAGTGAACAACTGTAGAGTATTATAATTAGACCACTTATATTCTACTTACAATTATTAGTGGACTATTCTTATACTCTACTTAGTGGACTTTAACCTAAACTATATATACCATATAAAATAAATTTTTTAAATTACTAAAATCTAAGTTATTGTCAAATTTAAAAACGAGCCCATCAACGTCCCTCCTTTTGGCTCAAAATGTAGCTTAAGCATCTTGTTTTGATGTCGACGCTAGCGACATCTGTTGAAATAAGAGCTACTTCATGTCGAGCCGACACTTGCTTTAAACATCAATTTTTTAATATGCGCTTAACTATTTTTACACCGATTCCCCGTATAGTTGTAACGAGTTGCGAACTTACTTGTAAACCATGCAGGTTCGGAAAGCAGCGGGAACAGGTTGCAGCGGGAACATTTTTCAACCGGTAACCATAAAACAATCGAGTGCTAGATTTCTTTGATAAACCAGGATACACGACGAAAGAGCAAAAGTGATTGGACGATACTATGGTAACATAGGAATGTATTCTATTCAAGCGTTTCGACCAGTTTCGGATAATTTGAAAATAGCCAATATCCAATCTAACGCTTACTTTAAAGCTGTACTGTATATTTACAAGACAAAGGTGGGAGATCAGCCAATTTAATAAAAACTGTTTCAATGCTAGTCTAGTCAAAGGAGTTCACACGATGGCCTATTACTGTTTTTGCTAAAATAAGCATTAAACAAGTATCTTGTTTATATCAAAAGCTAGCCTCTTTTTGACCCCTCTGAAACGCCCTTTAAGGAATATCTGGCTACACCACTGTAGTTAGTTTTAGGACTGAAATTTTTTTCCGATATTCGAGCTGGCTCGTGTTTCTGGTTTGAAGACTTCCTTTTTGTACATGAAATCCAATACCACTACAGTTACAAATATGATTTTCTTAAGATTCCGAAACCATTTTCATTTAAAACAAAGAGAGTACCCGAGGTGTTTATTGTCGATTTTGTTCAAAGTCGGGCGTAATGTAGACCTATATGAGATATGAAATTTCCCATTAGGAGGCGTTGCACTGCCCATTCGATTTGCCATGGCAACCGAAAATGTGTTTGACCACATTAAAACAAAAATAAGATTTTTGCCCTTATTTTACCCAAAAATTGTTACAATTTTACCTCACAAATGTTTAAATTTTCCGAAACTTGATGAAATTTTCCTATATGCGGTAAAAATTACCCATTTAAACCGAGAAAGTCTCATGCTTTTTTTGGTTTTAAGTGGTCAAAAACATTTTCGGTGGCCATGGCAAAGCGAATGGGTAGTGCCACGTATCCTAATGGGAAATTTCATACCTCATATAGGTCTACATTACGCCCGACTTTGAACAAAATCGGCAATAAACAGCTCGGGTACTCTCCTTGTTAGTAGTTGGGCATTGCACCGTTCATGCGGCATTTCGATAATTGACAATTCAACCTGAACATAATGTATAAAAAACCACGAAGCAGTAGTTCAAGGAGATTAGGGTAGTTTCGTCTATAAAACTTACCATGTCTGTCGTGGATTCCACGTCACCAAGTTTAGGTCCTCCAATGCAAAGAACCACTGGTATTATTGTCACTATTTTGCCAAAATGCAAGATGTTTTCTACCTAACACTTGTATTTGCGATATAAGATTATTAAATTTTTGTTAAAACTTTCCATTGATATTTAAATATATCTGAACATGATAAATCGTAGACTCACTTCGAAACTTCGTTATTCAAACTAATTAATAGCAGACGAAATAAAGGGCACCCAGCCAGCTTTGCAAAGACTCAAAGTTGCCAGGTATAAGTGACTTTCCGGCAACCTTGATTTTTTTCCAGCACCAAAACCCCACAAATGGAAATAGCACAAAATATCACACTATTATTTCTAAAAAGGAACCTATTTTATAGTCGAATATTGAAGAATATGGAGTAGAAACATTTAAAGAAGTCCAAATAATTTTATTATTACTAGTATTCGCGACCGAAAACTATCGCCACGCCTCCTTTGGTTCGCCATTGAAACCTGGATAGGTAGAGGCTAAAGCAGATGCAATTAGATTTTCCTCATCGTCATTCGTAAACTTGACTTTTATAAAAAATTATACTTGCATTTTATTATAACTTTTGCATCGTTTGCTTATATTTTGATAAGTTTATTTAATAAGTGCTACCACGGAGAAGCTAGCGCCGTTACGCCATCTAGACTCGTTTCGATCATAATTAACAATAATAAATATTTGTTAACGTAATATTTATTTGATAATTTAAAATATTTACTGTTTCTTTCTAACCAGAAATAAAAAATATAAAGTAATTGATTGCATGGTTAATAATCATTATAATCTAAGGAGATAATAAGTTTATTTAGTCACTGGAAAGCTGTCGAACTTCTAGGTTACTAAAGATCTTTGGAAATATGTGAGAAGGCACACTAGCAGCGCTGTTAGACGTACCATAATTATGGTACAAATCAATAATTTTAGGTAGAAATTTGGGTTGTACCATAAATTTAGCTATGCACTATATTTTTTTTATATAGTATCATATTCTCAAAAAATTTCGATTTCAATAACTTTCTGGTGTTCTGAACACCGTGTTCAGCCCCGCTTTCTCGTAATGGCTGCGGTAGCACTGCGCCAGGCAGGTTTGCAACTTAGTCTTCTCTTTCAACCTACGACAGTCTCAGACTTGGTCGTAGAATAAAACACTGATCTGGCAGCCAGCACAGAGGAGCGCTAGTTCAAGCCAATTATATGAACCTTGCGTTCAAGCTTCCGTAGTTTCGCGTGGTCTGTCACTGTTGCCGGCAGTTATTTATAAAAGTTATTTACTTTGGTCGAATGACAGGTCAAGTATTTCAAGAACATGTAAATCTTTGAGGAAAACACTTAAAACGACTACAGCATTACTTTTAGATTTGAAATTCCCGCCAAACTAGCTAAAAACGTCATAAATAGGAGGTGCAATAATTTTGCGAATAATTCAATAATTTTTTATCGTCGATACCATAATTTCCGTTTTAAAATCTGACAGCGCTGCACACTATTTACCCTACCGGAAAAGACTAAACAAATCCGAAGTCGTAGGGGTAGCATAGTATATGGAGACGACAATCTACAAGTATTAGCGATTGCACCGCGTCTAGGTGGCGCCGTGGGGCCACCCTCCTCCGAGGTTCTGCAATTGACCAATTATATAAAAATGTCTAAATCTGGGTGTCGTTACCGTGGAGGGAACGCAAAATAGTGTAAAATTATAATAAAAAACAATATCAACTTTTATAAATCCACCTTCATGAGCCTCAGTTCATTTTCGATAAGCAACAGAGAGGGCATGTCACTGGAGCTTCTTGGCCCGAAAAGTTTGTTCAAAATGAAGCCTATAATATAAATAACTTTCCGTTTCTTCAGGTACAAAATCATGTATGAACGAAATTCCAGTTTCGTAGATGTGCTGAATAACTAAATGACAACCCATAGTGATTTCCGGGGCCTTTCACTGAAATTAAAGGTTTTCATGCTATATTTATGAACACAGTGATAAGGCTGCTTTACAATGCCTACTTCAATTGCGATGCCACTCAAATATTTCACCAAGCTCTTAAAATTTATTGCTTTTAAAATCTTTTTGTAACTTTGGTAAAGTTTGTCTTCTGTCGGGTTGGTGAGTAGACTTTTCATTTAAATTTTTAATGAGATGAAAACCACCCCATTTATTTCTAGACCCATCACCAATTCCTTTAACTTTTCATTCCTTCCTTCTTCCGAAAAGTTAGTAACTACTTTAATGGTAGCTTCTTTGGCCTCTACAAATGTTTTTTTCAAACATACTATCATATTGCACTTCTAGAACAAAAAGAAATAATGTCACAAACAAAAATAGAATATTGTATCTGTTGCTTTAAACAATTTTATCAGGTTGAAGGCTTCAATAAATAAGGTGGTGGCAAGCCCTTTGTGCCTACACTAACTACTACTGATACTATTGACAAGAAGAATTACTAACCGTCCACTATTCTGGTCCTTGAATTTTCTTTCACTTGTATAGATGAAGAATTGCCCTTCGGCTACACTTTTTTCGGCTTCTTGAGTTTATCAAAAGTAGCATAAGACCCAAAAGTGTGTCAGAACGGTATAGTCGCCAAGTAAAACAGGGAAACGAAGGGGGGTTGGAAAATACATCAAAATCGAGGTACTCCAGCGCCGCCGAGTGAGGCGTTTTAGAACGTATGTCTTCGGGCGAGAAAATCGCACCAGACTATAGACTTTAGAAATATAACGTTGCTAGTACTATTCCAACTAGTAGGTTATGTAGTCTATAGTGTGTCTCACTATAAATTTTAATAGGCACGGAGGTACAGCTGACACACTTTTGGGTCTTATTCTACTTTTGACTTTATTAATAGGAACATTCCTAGTTAAGCACAGAAAAAAAAAATTGTCACAATGGCTTGATATATTGCAATTAACTTACAGATCTGCATTATTCAATGCTTTTATCACATTTTCGCTCTCTGATTCTGTGTCGCTCATCATAAGGGCACATTGGGTCCACAATGCATGATCGGAGTCAACTGCAGAACTGTAGTAGTTTAAATAATATGCTTGAATATTTAATATTTAATATTCTTAATTACCTGAAGAATCAGATGGTAACTCCTCATATATATTAATATCTTTAGGGCTTAGTGGACAACTAGTACTAGCTTATATTCCCCATTAAATATTAAATCATACGTATGACTATAGAATGTACGACATTTTCCCAATTTTTTTGGGGCTTTTTGAAATAATGGAAACTTTTGTGAAGCCTGGAAATTGTCGACTTATGTATAAACCATGTACGAGATATTTGATGCTGTTTTATTTTTTTAATTTTGAAACGTTCAGGGCCAATAAGTCGCAAGATGACTTCGGCCCTTAAATTATGTAATATAACACAAAATATTTTATTACTCAATAAATTGAAATTGAAAAATTGAAAAATTGAAATTGAAATTGAAAAATTGAAATTAATAATAATATATATATTTACCAAAGATTACAAGGCATGGTAAGCAACTAATAAATACCTCTAGAAGAGAGAATAGAAAAGATTTGACTGGTTAGGTCGGAGTCCGTAACCAATAGAGTTAGTCCAGTGTCCCGACGTCCCTTATATAGCGGGCCCCTCGGATGACGCTACCGGTCTCCAACTTAATTAGCTGGAGAAGAAAGCCCGCCAAGAAATATTTGCGGACTCACTGTGGTGCAATAGTAAGCGTCACCGATAACTTTACCCCGCTCTTAACCCTTCGGGTCAGAGGTCGCCACTTTCGGAGAATTCCGAAGGTGGACAACGCGAGCGAGGATGAGTCATCCCTACCTTCCCCAGCAGCGATGGCCCAAAACAACGAGATAACTCTCGGAAGCACGGACTGTAAATTTACAGTCCGTGTCTGAAGTAAAGGGAAAGGTTGTTAGGGACAAAGCCTACATTTGCGGATACAAATGCGAGCTTTACACTTTTCACCTGTAAATAGAACGTCGTGTTTCTACTACGCCTTAATATCAGAGAGTGTAAAGATTATGAGAGGCGTCTTTTCCTATTCCCGTAACGTTAAAATTTCGTACAAGATTTTGAGAGCGCGCGCCCATAGGAGAGGTTACGATACTATCCGACACACGATGTCGCTACTGGAATTTTTTTTAATTTTGTAAACATCCGGTGATGATCCGGAAAGTATTTTTCATCAGTCATGACTGTTAAACCATGGTTATTTAATCCATGGTTAAACATAGTTGAATTATGCTAATTTTAATTTAAAATTAATAAAATTCAATTCCATGAAAAATAAAGAAACGTAAGTACAAGAAAGCGGACTATTTATAATATTTTGATACTAAAAGAATTAATTTGTTTGATTAACCAAGGAAATTCATTGGAAATTTTATGAAATGGCCGAGGCTTAACCAGAACAGAGCGGTATAAATTTAAATAATACGAGGAAACATTGAAGTTGGTAAAATGAGATTAATGTTGTATTTTTAACAGTTTCCTATCTATCTTTTCTGGGTTTTCATGTATTCATGGTTGATATCTTGTTTTTTAAGGGAACTATGTATGCAGAATTCTATGAAAAAAGATATCATGTTTTGGTATGCAGTTGCACATGGAGAATCTTCATTAGCTTTAAAATATTTCTTGTCAATTCTTTGAATGATGAATCTCACCAAACGTCCTTTAATATTTGTCATGTGCGATAAAAGCTTAAAACTGGTGTCAAATACTTCATTTGTCTCCATTACAAATTTGAAGAAACTATCAGTTGGTACGATGAGGCTGCTGAAAGAAGAATTCTTTGCTGTTTTGAAAGCTTTAAAGTAAAAGAGCAGATTTGTAGGGTCAACAATTGGATTGTCTTTTTTGAGTTGACTTATGCAAGAAGAGCATTGAAGGTTTGAGTAGCAGCGGTGAATTAGATATCCTGAAATGTAACTAAGAACATTTTGTTTTAGCAGGTTTGGATTTTCAATAGAATTACAAAATTCTAAGTCTTCATCGGAACATTGCCCCTGGCTTTGCGAGACTACAAGATTTTCAAAATTGGAGAAATCTTCATCCGGTCCTGGAGCTGCAGTTTTAAAAGTGTCAATGTTTAAAATCATCAATGCAATTAGAATCCGGTGGTTTCAAGAGATTATTCACAGAGGTAGCCCGGTATGCAGCTCGAAATTGTTGTGGATTCGGATGATCACGGTTGCCTCCTTTCTGTCTTATAGATCCAAGAAAATTATCTACAAAAGCTTGGCTAATCCTGTCCGTTAATAAAAACTTAAAACCAAAATTATCCTTTAGATCTTCCCAGAGGAGTAGCAAGGCTTGAATTGAAATTACCATTTTCTGAAATTTCCAATGGTGAAGAGTCCTTAAAACTGAAAATTGTTGGCACAGCGGATGGTGTGAGCCTATTTTTAGTTCTAATATTCATGAAACTGGCATCAATGAAATGATTCGCGCAAATTCTATGGTTAATGTGTAAATATTCCGTAGTTTTATTTGTAAGCCCATCATTATTTACATTTTTCAGCCACAAAATAGAACTAAAATTTATATTAAGTTAATATGCCAATAAGCCTATCTAATGAAAATGCGAATTTACCAGTCTTTTTCCTTTGGAAACTTAAAAAAATATAAACAAGGATTTCTTGTTTTCGATATTTTACAATTTAAAACGGAACAATATACCCCAGAAATACTAAATTATTTAAAAACCTTGTAAAACTAGCATTAAAAATCTGGAAAGTTTTTGCGTCTCTTTTAAACCTAACATCGAAACGCACGCGCTGTGAGAACGGCGCCACTAGTGGCGCCATCGCTCTTACGGTAGTAGTGGACATTATTGGGAAAAAAAGTTAGTACGCTTTTTTGAAAGAGAGACGCCTCTCATAATCTTTACACTCTCTGTTAATATGTTCAAAAAAGCTACCTAGGGTTAAAAGGAAACACTTGTTGCATACCGTACAGGTGAAAGGTTTTTATTATTTCAACAAGCAGTAAATAAACAGTAACTTGCAGGTCCTGGCTCTCAGATGTTGTGTATGCCAAAAATAGGCCTAACGTACAAAGAGAGCTTTATTCAATTTTAAATATACAAACAACTATGGTAGGCCTATATTCGGGTAATGGGCTCCAGATGTTCGATCCGAAGGCGCGGGTCGCCGAGTGAAAGTTTATGGGCTTCGGTTCAGCCCTGGACCCCAGGGGTCGAAGTTTATGGGGCGACCACAGCGAGAAGATAGCGAAGTTTCTCTCTCTTCTCTCTCTAACCCCGTTTAACCACCCTCGTTTTATGACTGAGAGTGCCAAGTGAGAACCATTACCAGTTTTATTTTTGTTTATTTTAAGCGTAGTTTTATTGTTGTGTCCCCATCTGTGATGTTTGTGTGCGGCGTGGACAGTAGATCATTGGACATCCAAGAGCGCACCATGGAGCCAACAGAGACCAAATAGTGCCATTATAAATACAGTTGGTATAAAGGACTTGTAAGCTTGGACTGAGATGCGGACCAGGGCTACTAGAAAAAGGACCAAAATTGGCGCAAAAGAGGAAGGAAGTCGTGGTGCAACGTGGACGAATTTGAGCGTTCTGAAAAAACATCAAACTTTTTGCGTCTAGTTAGGCTTAACTTGAACTTCGCGCTTGATATCAATTTCAGTAACCAATAGGTGGCGCGAAGCTCTTGTGATAATAATATTTTTTGCGACCGGCAGGTGGCGAATTTTCGGCCGTTTCCCCCGCGTCTGCTTTTTCTTACTGGCGTGTAAATAAAGGCTTGCCAACCCAAGCGACGGGTGTCTATCCTATTTATTATGTCTATGATTAAATCAACTGTCGGCTCTAGCATTGCCACCTGTATTATGAAAAGGCCCCTGTTATTAGAGATGACCATGAATCTATCCGAATCTTCGACAAAAATTAATTTCGTGGAGAGCGAAGAGCCATCTATTAATAGGAACGGAAGCTAAAATTCAAAATAGCGAAACAATATCGTCGTCAGAGAGCCATTATAGAGTATTATCTTTAGACAACTTTTACTCTACTTACGTTAGTGAACTTAAACCTAAATTATATATCCCATATAAAATATATTGTTAACAATTACTATAATTGAAGTTATTGACAAATTTACAAACGAGCCTATCAACGCGAAGCATACTTTTATGTCCCGCCTTTTGTTTTGATTTCGACGCTAGCGACATCTGTTGAAAAAAGAGCTACTTCACCTAGAGCCGACACTTGCTTTAAAACATTCTAGCGAAAGGCAGAAGCTGAATAAAAAAGTTTAACTAAAACCAAGTCTAAAACCAAACCAGGAGAAAATTGATCTTGTGGTTAAAAAAGTGAATTTTGTGTAAATCGTATTTGAGTGGTAAGTCAAGAATTTATCAAATTAACGAATAAAATTTTTACTAGGTTTCGGTTAAAAAGCCGATATTTTTAGCCAAAGGCCCAAATTTATTTATTTTCTTATTTTGCTATTTGCAAGTAAAACGTCGCGTGATTTAAATTATTTTTTATTTTTTTGTTGATAATTATGCAAATAGTCCCGTGATTTCAATTATTACAAAAATACAAACTATTTGGTTATTTGAAAACCCGTGAAAACCAAATACGTTGAATTATTTGAAAAAATATTCGACCAAATTATTTGACGTTTTAAATATACGATTTGGTATTTTACGTGCCTCGAAAAAAAAATTGATATTCGATTCGATCCTCAAAAAATGGTATTTAGACACAACTAATAACTAGCCGCCTAACCGTCTCTCCTTGCTTCCCAAACCAGCGCAGCCGAACCGAGTTTAATACAGGTATCTGCGCTACTCGTTTTGATCAGACGACGATTCAATTAGGTATTTAACTAGTTTTAGTTGTCGTAGGTCCGTGGCTTTCAAAGCAGCCTTCAAAATTCTAAGAATTCTTCCGTTGATAGTGAGAATTCTAACTTCTCAAAATTTTGACGGTCCTTCTCACAGGAGATGACGTCATCTCTTCTCACAGAAGGTGACGTCATCTCTTCTCACAGGAGGTGACGTCATCTCTTCTCGCGAGTTCTCTTGAGAAGAGTGAGAATGCCTCCCTCTTGAGAAGAGTGAGATTGCCTCCCTCTTGAAAAGAGTGAGAATGCCTCCCTCTTGAGAAGAGTGAGAATGCCTCCCTCTTGAGAAGAGTGAGAATGCCTCCCTCTTGAGAAGAGTGAGATTGCCTCCCTCTTGAAAAGAGTGAGAATGCCTCCCTCTTGAAAAGAGTGAGAATGCCTCCCTCTTGAGAAGAGTGAGAATGCCTCCCTCTTGAGAAGAGTGAGAATGCCTCCCACTTGAGAAGAGTGAGAATGCCTCCCTCTTGAGAAGAGTGAGAATGCCTCCCACTTGAGAAGAGTGAGAATGCCTCCCTCTTGAAAAAAGTGAGAATGCCTCCCTCTTGAGAAGAGTGATAATGCCTCCCTCTTGAGAAGAGTGAGAATGCCTCCCTCTTGAGAAGAGTGAGATTGCCTCCCTCTTGAAAAGAGTGAGAATGCCTCCCTCTTGAGAAGAGTAAGAATGTCTCCCTCTTGAGAAGAGTGAGAATGCCTCCCTCTTGTAAAAAGTGAGAATGCCTCCCTCTTGTAAAAAGTGAGAATGCCTCCCTCTTGAGAAGAGTGATAATGCCTCCCTCTTGAGAAGAGTGATAATGCCTCCCTCTTGAGAAGAGTGACAATGCCTCCCTCTTGAGAAGAGTGAGATTGCCTCCCTCTTGAAAAGAGTGAGAATGCCTCCCACTTGAGAAGAGTGAGAATGCCTCCCTCTTGAGAAGAGTGAGAATGCCTCCCACTTGAGAAGAGTGAGAATGCCGCCCTCTTGAGAAGAGTGAGAATGCCTCCCTCTTGAGAAGAGTGAGAATGCCTCCCACTTGAGAAGAGTGAGAATGCCTCCATCTTGAGAAGAGTGAGAATGCCTCCATCTTGAGAAGAGTAAGAATGTCTCCCTCTTGAGAAGAGTGAGAATGCCTCCCTCTTGAAAAAAGTGAGAATGCCTCCCTCTTGAGAAGAGTGATAATGCCTCCCTCTTGAGAAGAGTGAGAATGCCTCCCACGTGAGAAGAGTGAGAATGCCGCCCTCTTGAGAAGAGTGAGAATGCCTCCCTCTTGAGAAGAGTGAGAATGCCTCCCACTTGAGAAGAGTGAGAATGCCTCCATCTTGAGAAGAGTGAGAATGCCTCCATCTTGAGAAGAGTAAGAATGTCTCCCTCTTGAGAAGAGTGAGAATGCCTCCCTCTTGAAAAAGGTGAGAATGCCTCCCTCTTGAGAAGAGTGATAATGCCTCCCTCTTGAGAAGAGTGAGAATGCCTCCCTCTTGAGAAGAGTGAGATTGCCTCCCTCTTGAAAAGAGTGAGAATGCTTCCCTCTTGAGAAGAGTAAGAATGTCTCCCTCTTGAGAAGAGTGAGAATGCCTCCCTCTTGTAAAAAGTGAGAATGCCTCCCTCTTGTAAAAAGTGAGAATGCCTCCCTCTTGAGAAGAGTGATAATGCCTCCCTCTTGAGAAGAGTGATAATGCCTCCCTCTTGAGAAGAGTGAGAATGCCTCCCTCTTGAGAAGAGTGAGATTGCCTCCCTCTTGAAAAGAGTGAGAATGTCTCCCTCTTGAGAAGAGTGAGAATGCCTCCTTCTTGAAAAAAGTGAGAATGCCTCCCTCTTGAGAAGAGTGATAATGCCTCCCTCTTGAGAAGAGTGATAATGCCTCCCTCTTGAGAAGAGTGAGAATGCCTCCCTCTTGAGAAGAGTGAGAACGCCTCCCACTTGAGAAGAGTGAGAATGCCTCCCTCTTGAGAAGAGTGAGAATGCCTCCCACTTGAGAAGAGTGAGAATGCCGCCCTCTTGAGAAGAGTGAGAATGCCTCCCTCTTGAGAAGAGTGAGAATGCCTCCCTCTTGAGAAGAGTGAGAATGCCTCCCACTTGAGAAGAGTGAGAATGCATCCATCTTGAGAAGAGTGAGAATGCCTCCATCTTGAGAAGAGTAAGAATGTCTCCCTCTTGAGAAGAGTGAGAATGCCTCCCTCTTGAAAAAAGTGAGAATGCCTCCCTCTTGAGAAGAGTGAGAATGCCTCCCTCTTGAGAAGAGTGAGATTGCCTCCCTCTTGAAAAGAGTGAGAATGCCTCCCTCTTGAGAAGAGTAAGAATGTCTCCCTCTTGAGAAGAGTGAGAATGCCTCCCTCTTGTAAAAAGTGAGAATGCCTCCCTCTTGTAAAAAGTGAGAATGCCTCCCTCTTGAGAAGAGTGATAATGCCTCCCTCTTGAGAAGAGTGATAATGCCTCCCTCTTGAGAAGAGTGACAATGCCTCCCTCTTGAGAAGAGTGAGATTGCCTCCCTCTTGAAAAGAGTGAGAATGCCTCCCTCTTGAGAAGAGTAAGAATGTCTCCCTCTTGAGAAGAGTGAGATTGCCTCCCTCTTGAAAAGAGTGAGAATGCCTCCCTCTTGAGAAGAGTGAGAATGCCTCCCTCTTGAGAAGAGTGAGAATGCCTCCCTCTTGAGAAGAGTGAGATTGCCTCCCTCTTGAAAAGAGTGAGAATGCCTCCCTCTTGAGAAGAGTGAGAATGCCTTCCTCTTGAGAAGAGTGAGAATGCCTCCCTCTTGAGAAGAGTGAGAATGCCTCCCACTTGAGAAGAGTGAGAATGCCTCCCTCTTGAGAAGAGTGAGAATGCCTCCCACTTGAGAAGAGTAAGAATGTCTCCCTCTTGAGAAGAGTGAGAATGCCTCCCTCTTGAAAAAAGTGAGAATGCCTCCCTCTTGAGAAGAGTGATAATGCCTCCCTCTTGAGAAGAGTGAGATTGCCTCCCTCTTGAAAAGAGTGAGAATGCCTCCCTCTTGAGAAGAGTAAGAATGTCTCCCTCTTGAGAAGAGTGAGAATGCCTCCCTCTTGAGAAGAGTAAGAATGTCTCCCTCTTGAGAAGAGTGAGAATGCCTCCCTCTTGAAAAAAGTGAGAATGCCTCCCTCTTGAGAAGAGTGATAATGCCTCCCTCTTGAGAAGAGTGAGAATGCCTCCCTCTTGAGAAGAGTGAGATTGCCTCCCTCTTGAAAAGAGTGAGAATGCCTCCCTCTTGAGAAGAGTAAGAATGTCTCCCTCTTGAGAAGAGTGAGAATGCCTCCCTCTTGTAAAAAGTGAGAATGCCTCCCTCTTGAGAAGAGTGAGAATGCCTCCCTCTTGAGAAGAGTGAGATTGCCTCCCTCTTGAAAAGAGTGAGAATGTCTCCCTCTTGAGAAGAGTGAGAATGCCTCCCTCTTGAAAAAAGTGAGAATGCCTCCCTCTTGAGAAGAGTGATAATGCCTCCCTCTTGAGAAGAGTGATAATGCCTCCCTCTCGAGAAGAGTGATAATGCCTCCCTCTTGAGAAGAGTGAGATTGCCTCCCTCTTGAAAAGAGTGAGAATGCCTCCCTCTTGAGAAGAGTGAGAATGCCTCCCTCTTGAGAAGAGTGAGAATGCCTCCCTCTTGAGAAGAGTGAGAATTCCTCCCACTTGAGAAGAGTGAGAATGCCTCCCTCTTGAGAAGAGTGAGAATGCCTCCCTCTTGAGAAGAGTGAGAATGCCTCCCACTTGAGAAGAGTGAGAATGCCTCCATCTTGAGAAGAGTGAGAATGCCTCCATCTTGAGAAGAGTGAGAATGCCTCCATCTTGAGAAGAGTAAGAATGTCTCCCTCTTGAGAAGAGTGAGAATGCCTCCCTCTTGAGAAGAGTGAGAATGCCTCCCTCTTGAGAAGAGTGAGAATGCCTCCCTCTTGAGAAGAGTGAGAATGCCTCCCTCTTGAGAAGAGTGAGAATGCCTCCCTCTTGAGAAGAGTGAGAATGCCTCCCTCTTGAGAAGAGTGATAATGCCTCCGAGCATTCTCACTTGGTCAAATAAAAATGGTAGCTAATATTCTAGTCAGTTTACCTGATGATGAAGAAAATAAACAGCATGATATTTTAGTGGACGAAAATTAATTTCAGGGAAAACCGAACGTTAAGTTAATATCCGATTAAAAATTTCCTTTTAAATTATAAATAAAATGTTTTCTTCCTTCATATATTGTCGTGAAATCTGGGATTGTGATTAATCCAAGGTGAAATCGTGTAAAATAATATTATCAAAGGCTTAGATTACAACGTCCGTAAGCCGCCATCTTTAGAAGAATCTTTTTAGCGAGCTCTCACGGGGAGAACAATTATCACGAAGAACTCTTGGCGTGTTACGGTAGCTACAATTTAGGCTTGGTCATATTTAGAGATTTCATTCAAGCCAATAAATTTTAATTTGAAACTGTTTTCTTTATTTGTAAATATTTTGATTTATTTAATATATATTATTTCTTCTTTGTGTTTTTTTTAAATATTCAAATCAAATACTCTAAGAACAATGAGCTGTTGTGAATTATGAAAAACCGAAGTTTCGGTTGCTTTTATTTTATTATTTGCATGACGTCATTTTAAGCTGGTATTTGTGGTATAATCTAAAAAAGGAATAATAATTTTAAAAAAATTGGATAGAGTGGGGAATTAAACCCGGAGCCACCAATAAATCTTACTTACTCTAGCTATTAATAATATCATATGTAAAATAATCACTCATAAGTATGCCATAAAAGCATTTTCTTTAATGAAACTTGTTTCGCGGGGTATGAACGTACAACTCCGTAACGAAAAACGCGTCAGCTATTCTCATGGAAAACTGAAGTTAGTGCATCAGATTTAACTTTAAGAATCTATATTTTAGCACGTGACTCTCGATCACGAGATTTCGTTTCCATGGCCACCTTTCACTGGCGCCAGGATTAAAAGATACAAGGTCTTACTGAAAAATTTTCTATGGTAATTTAATACAGAGGCGTATTTAAGAGTGATTATGTTACGTATGATAATATCACTTAAATATTAATTTAAACAAACAGACCATACTAGGTTTTGTCAAACTATGGGACAGAGGAGAAAATTGTTATGGACAATTTTGGTTCTTAGCACTTTCGCCTCGCAGCAAGAGGAGCCGGGTTCGATCCCAGCTTGTGGCACTGGGTGAAAACTCGGAACAACTCCTTCCGCGTTGAGTTTGCAAGTTCTCTCCCCACTGGTTTAAGGGGTTTTCGCCCGAGATCTTCGGTTTCCCCTTCCATAAAAACTTGTTGAGGTTAACGGTAATAGTGAGTGTAGGGAGCTGTTTACTCGCGTGGCGTTATGGACTTACCACCACCCTCCTACGCATTGTAACCCGGCCACCTGAATTAATGGCTTTAAAAGTCACATGATGACTTAGGGTATTACCATAGCTGATTATTATTACTAAAAACTTGCAGATATACAGAGTTAAAAACATTAAAGCAACGAAATTTTCTTAATTATCGATTATTCTAAATGAGTAAAAACTGTAAATAGTGATAATAAATAAGTATTTGATTGGAACTTAAGTGTTGTTTACAGTCTGCTAGACTAGTTTAAATTAAATTAAACATTTGCCGGCGAATCCCGGGATTTGTTGTAACCCGGCCCCCTGAATTAAAGGCAATAAAAGTCCCTAGATAACTTGGGCCTTGGGTGGTGCCTTGGGTATTAGCCTAGTTGATTATATTATTAGTATAATTATCATAATTACGAACCTGTTACGTATCGAAGCAAGATGACTTCAAGAACTATTATCAAAGCGGCAGAAAATTTATTAGAGAAGAACAGTACTTGAGGCATTGGTAAATGACGTCACAGCGTCGACTGACGATATAGAAGGATGATAAAATTGGCGAATAAGTAGATAAGTCCATAATGAAAAGGGTTATCCCTAAACCCTAAATAAATTTGAAGAAATTTAAAAACTTACTAATAGCTCGTACCAATAGGTCTTCGAGCAAACAAAAAACGCGAAACTCGTTTTGAAATTTTTAATATTTAGGTTTAGTTTCTCTATTCGGTGTTATAGTCGCGAGCCAGATTTCCCGCACGGTACTGACGAGTTCCAAATAGGACGAAACTGGTCTACCGTTGGATTTTCTGGCTATTTTATTTAATTTAATTATTCACTCGAAGATCTATTTGGTCCGAGTTTCGCGTTTTTTGTTTGCTCGAAGACCTATCGGTACGAGCTATTAGTAAGTTTTTAAATTTCTTAAAATTTATTTAGGGTTTAGCTTTATTATCCCTTTTCATTATGGACTTATCTACTTATTCGCCAATTTTATCATTCTTTACAATGCAGTCCATAGGTGGTTCCTTTTAACTTAACATGACGATATAGAAGAGAAGTTGGAAATGTTATCGATAAAAGAGAGCGAGCGCCACGAAGTGTACCGGAAATATGAAGACCTTAGAGATGAGCGGGAAATCGAGTTGGGGATTTGACGTGCCTTTCGAGACAGCATTAACCTTTGGAAACATAAGGCGAAAAGAGGGAATGCAAATAGAAACATTGAATAGAGCGATAAGTGAATATCGTTTCGGATTCCGCGAGTGTTGTGTCTACAAACAGCGCGCCTGCGACCATCGTAAGTCTTCCGTTAGTCGTAGTTCCATAGTGGGAAGGATTCTGGAGTCGGTTTCAATCGTCGAGTGGGCAAGTGCAAAGGTAGATGAATATCACTTATCGACTTCTTATTTAGTTGGCGATGCTAAAGACGCGTTTTCAAATTTATCTGTCTCAGAATTAGTACTAGAACAGATTTTATTAGTCATAAACACAGGTTATAAATATAGCAATTGTGACTATTCACAAGTCTAATGACAAAAGGCTTGTAGCGACCAATTTAAAATTCCATAGTTTCGTTATTTACAGTTCCTTTAAACACCTTGTCTTAAATATATATTTCTTTCCCACGTTTTCAAAATTCGACCTTGTCTCTTTCTAAGAAATTTATTAGTTAGTATAGCTTTGGGCTACTCTGGCGGCGATGCTGGACGTCACCACCAGGGGGCCCGGGTGAAGCTCTTTATAGCTCTATCGTTATAATTGAAGTGACCGCGCAACGGACGGTCATTGGGAAGGGGTCGTCATAGGTGACCTTGTGGCCAAAGTTATCCTGGGTTTTCCCTTTCCCTTTATTATTCTCTCTCTCCGTTCTCTCACTGTTGGGATTAGCTAGTCCCCAACTGCTTTGTATTATGCCGTCGCGAGTCCCCTTTAACCCTAAATCTTCCCTATGAGTTTGTTGCCAGTCCGAATTGAGGGTTGCCAATTACCTGGCGACAGGATGGCGCCAGGTTTGATATTACTTTTAAGCAGTGATTTATTGAAGACGCTCCGGCTGACCCTTTGAGGAATCCCGCTTGTGGGAACTGAAAGATGGAAACGAACATCATGTTGCCATCGTGATAATTGGTTGGGTCCGGCAGGTTGACTGGTCTCGAGCCTGTTGATTGGGGTGGAAGTTCGCGCCACCGAAAACCACGTGACGAGGCCATGAACAAAACCGGGGTGTTGGCGCACTTTTGGCAAGACTTGACAAGTGGCGGTCGGTCAGACGTATTCCGGGAGTCGCCGACGTGAAATAAGATAACTCGCGCCTAAATGACCTCCGAGTGCTAAACTGGCGAATCTACGGTGTGCGGATTGAAACGCGACCGTATGGTCCGCGGGTGAGTGCGGGCTTAAACGCCGACGGTATGGACCTTGAACCGGACCCTTAAAATAAGTACCCAAATTTACTGAACTTTATTTGTAATCATCTATTTTGTAACATAAGCGTCAAATTTCAATGTCTTAAATCGATTAACCTAATTCTTTTTATTCGTAATCATTAAACTTTATTTTGTTAATTATATTTATGGCAACTCTCAATCATTTAATTTCAAGCATTACCCCTAAACACCCTACTCAACCTCGCTAACCCCACCAGTAAAGTTACGCGAGAGGGAGGACCCCCCTACAGGCTTAGGAAATAGTTTATGTAGAAAATTGTTAGTGTCTTCCGTCAGATCTTAGATTGGCGTATAGTTTGCCTCGCAATTTAGATACAGATTGGAATGTTGATGAGGTTCTAGCCTTTATGAAAAATACTTTAGAAAGTAGAGAGAGCGCAATTGCTAAATACCCATTACGCAAAACGAAGCGACAGTTCGTCTCTTTAGCATGATAAACAAGACAGTCGAGATATCTGTAGGTATTCAGAAAATAGACAATCCAATAAAATGGCTACAGCAACAGCGTTAGCAACCCACGTATCGGAAACTTAAGTAGATAAAACATTGTATATTTTGGAAAATTACGGCGCATACTTCAGCAATTTGTTACACCAAGGGCGCGTCAAAATTCTAAGAATTCTTCCGTTGATAGTGAGAATTCTCACTTCTCAAAAAGGGAGGATTTTAAAAATAAAAATGGCAGCTAATATACTAATCAGTTTACTTGATGCTGAATAAAATAAACATTATGATATTTTTGTGGACGAAAATGAATTTCAGAGAAAACCGAATGTTAAGTTAATTTTCATATGAAATATTTCTTTTTAAATTATCAATAAAAGGTTTTTTCCTTCATATATTGTCGTGAAATCGTGTAAAAATAATATTTATGGTTAAAGGCTTAGTTTGCAACGTTCGTGGCATTCTCGTAAGCCGCCATCTTTAGAAGAATCTTTTTGCGTTTGACGCTTTTTAGCGAGTTCTCACGAAGAACTCTTCTCAAGAGAAGAATTCTTTCTAAGAATTTTGACGCGCCCCAGGGCTACGTTCAGTAACTAGTCATCGGAGCCAGCGCTGAGCCGATAAAAGTTGTTGAACGACTTTTCGAACTTCCGGTTGTGACGTTACGATTGTCAGCGCTTACGAATCGAAGGGTACGTTCAGCAGAGCTCAGCGCTGACACCGATGAGTAAGCGCTGACATCGATTTTTCACTGTACGCTTTTTTGCGTTTCCAGTTTGACGTCACGATGGCTCATCGATGAGCCATCAAGTCATCGGCTCGAAGAGTCGGTTTTTTAGTTAGTGTGACGTAAAACGCGTAGCCAATCTAAGAAAATGGCGACTTCTTCTGAAGAGCAGTTAATTGAAGTAGCGCTCCTTGACAATGATAAAAATTGTTATATGATTGCCGTGAGACCCGGAGATCACGCAAGGATATTAAGAGGTATTCTATTGTTTGATATATTAATTATAACACTTGTCTTTTTAATGTAATCCATCGTATATCTTTAAGCCTTGGCGTTTGTTATTGTTTACTGTCATAGGGCATGCTTTCACGTGGTTAATTTTATCATGGATGTAGAAAGGAACTACGTTATAATTAATTTTGTTTTATTTTTTAGACGAAAGTTTTGCAAGATTTTGCTTAGAACAAGCAAAAACAATTGGTATACAAACCCAAACTTTTCAAAATGAACTTTTGAAAAGATTAGATAAAAAAAATGAAGTTTTGTCTAAAATGGTTGATTCGTTAATGAAAATGTAGAAATGATAACTATCTTTATTAAGTAATTTTTAACAAAGCTCAAATAACTTCAAGAAATAATAAAATTTATTTCGCAAATGCATAACCAAATTTTACATAGGTGTTAAGACAGCTTTAAATGTCTTGCAATTGTCTGGGAAGCCTTATATTTCTTGCAATATCATTTCTTTTCATCTTTGCAGCTTCTGAATTAGTATTATCAGCCTCTTCCATTATTTCAGCTGTTACATGTTCAAAATTTTCATCTATATAATCACCCACATCATCATCTCCATCGTGCCTCAAAATAAAATTATGCAAAATGCATGCAGTCATAATCACTTCTGAAATTTCAGCTACTAAAGACATGTCTAAGTATTTTAGTCTGCGGAAACGGCCCTTTAACAACGCAAATGCCCTTTCTATCATCTGGCGAGCTGAACTATGGCAAGTATTGTACGCTCTTTCCTGAATTGTACGATGTCCATTTTCTTTGAAAGGAGTCATTACGAATTTGTCTAGCGGGTACGCGCTGTCACCCAGAATGTGCCCATTATCATCACTCCTTAAGCCATTTTTGAGGAACTGGTAAATCGCACTCAAACGCCACATTCTCGCATCGTGGACAGAACCAGGCCATCCACAGCAACAATCAATGAATATTAATGTTTCATTACAAATGCCTATGAAAAATAAATATTTATAATATTTTTAACAAAAGTTCACATCCAAATTAAATTACCTTGTAATAATATCGATGTTCTCTTCTTACGATTATAGTACGCATTTTTATCTTCATTTGGCTCCTTTATGTCGATGTGACAGCCATCAACTGCACCAACTGTCATAGGGAAACCATATTTTGTTTCACAGACTGTCATTGTTTGGTTCATTTTTTCTGTAGTAGGCCATGTAATGTATTGTTGTGTTAATTTTGACACTATTCGAACGAATTCAATGAACACATAATGTGCGTTTCCCTTTGATAGATCGAAACGATCTCCAATGCTCCTGAATGACTCAGGTGTTGACAGAAGCCACAACGAACCTAACACCCGTTTCTCTATTGGTATGGCAACGCACATTTTTTCATTAGCAACAGCTCCTCCATAAATATTGATTAATTCCTAATGCACAAATTGAAATTAGTTTTGTTTACTTTTATTCATCAACAGCGGTCCTGCTCATTCGAAAATGAGATTTAAAATCTTTTTCTGTATAATATGGTACTACACTTTCCACATAGTCTGTTATTCTTACAGGTCTAGACCGAGGCTTAGAATTAGTGAATGTTGTTGCAATTAATGCGGCGCAATTTTTAGTTTTTTTAGAATAGTTAGGAGTGTAACAAATATTAACACCACCATTTTCAATTATTTCATCGGTAACAAGTTCATTTACGATCAAATACAGAAGTTTTCGTTTTTTTCGATTTTCTTGCCCGGAAAAATTATTTGCCGCCATTTTAAAAAGAATCGATTACTAAACAATACCCGTTCAACAAATTTCTACGTCATTATGACGACAGAGCTCAGCGGTTACAGTTTTAAAGAAACAGCGCTTTTTAGTCGATGAGCTCTACTGAACGTACCCGAAGTCATCGGCTCAGAAGCCCGATGAATTCCGTAAAATGCGCTGTTTTTCTTAATATAGGGCTTCTGCTATAAATTCTGCCACGATTTTGTAAATTATCACGATTTTGGTGGATGGTGTCTTCGGAGCAAAATGATGTTGTTACGGCGAAATTAACCGACAGCGATGGAAAGAGTTACTCAGAGTTTGATTATTAATGGGCTGTGTTCAGTAACTCTCAACGAAGTAACTGAAAAATTATTTTCGTTGAGAACGTTGCTAACGTGACGTAAGATCTTGTTGAACGCTTTCTACGCTTTTTGTAAGTTTGGTAAAATATCGTCTGTCGCGGCGTCTGCAGCTAGCCTTACTCCGTGCTGTGTCGTCACGTGACCTTTGAGCAACAGAATAACCTGCTCTTACAGCCGATGACTTCGTTGCTCAACGGACGGGCAACGTGACGTCAAAACCGGAAGTAACAAAGCGCTGAACGTTGAGCTCAGCCCTGAGCTTTTTAGAGTTACTAGGGGTACGTTCAGTAGCAGTCAACGGAAAAAAAACCCGATGGATTTATATTATCCACCGATGAGCTTTTTCGTCATAATGACGTCGTAAGTTGCTGAACGCTTTTATTCAGTCATCGGTGTTTTTTAAAATGGCGTAGCTTTTATAGAAGTTTTACGTCAGTAATGACGTCAGTCATCGGAAAAACCGGCTCTTCCAGCCGATGACTATCGTGACGTCAAAACCGGAAACGTGAAAAAGCGTACAGTAGCAAACCGATGTCACCGATTAGTAATCGGTGAGTCCGATGAGCGCTGCTGAACGTAGACTAGGAAAACCAATTTATAAATTAGCTTTCTTATTAAATAGTAAGTTAAAGTTAAGCCTTTGTTTATTTCTTCCATTTCTCCCGCCATTTTAAAATGAAAACAAATCGTGGTTCACTGAGGCCGTTCAACAACTTCTGACGTCACGATTGTAAGCGCTGAAATTTCGAAAACCATCGGTAGTTTAGCGCTTGTTTTAAAAATGAGTTACTGAACGTACTGTCGCACGAAGATAAGAAAAACCAAATTAAAGAAGAGTCGTTATGTTTTAGACGCACTCTCGCAACTTGGATTAATAATATGTTACTGGATATTGCACTACAGCCTTCGCTAAGGCATTTAAGGGCGTCTCTCAATAGTCGCCTGTTAAAGCGCGGACGGGATAGCATTTCCAGGGGAAACGGTGTGACAAACTCTTTGGCGCAGGCGCGGGATTTCGAAAATAACGGTTTGAAATTTCGTTGGCGTAAATAATAAAAGGTTATTTCCTGAGTGTAGAACAAAAAGAGGTTTCTTACCAGAGGAATAATAGAATTGGAAGCATTTCTTTTGGAGCTGGGACTGTTATCTATCTTCGCGTTTGGGATTCCCAATACCTCATAAGTGTCCTAACAATTAATTATAGTTAACACGTGGCAGCCTCTCTGCCTATACCGTAAAGCACGTTGTAAAGCCTGTATCACCAAAACAATGTTTCGGCGCTAGATGGCGCTGAGTGTTAACGGCGAATTTTGAGAGACGCCTAAAAATTGTAGTGCAATATCCAGTAACATATTATTAATCCAAGCTCGCAAGCTCAAAATTGGAGTTAGCGTCGAGTTCGGGACCACTTATTTTCTTTTAATTTTTCCCATTAGATAGTAGCGGCAATGAGAGTAGCGGAGGTTTCTCTAACTACGCTGTACAGCCAAAGGTAGCGGAGAGAGGATTTCCAGCCCCCTGGAGTGACTGATTTCTAACTCTTTGCGGCATATAGTTCATTCCTTCCCACATATACTTTTACTCTAAGGTTCGACTTTCACAATAAAGATTGAAGTGAGATTGGAATAGCTCGTAGCACGCGTCGCGATAGACTCCAACCAAAAGTAAATAGGGGGAGAAAGTCTGGTACTTGGGTCCAACCGCACAACGTCTTATTTGAGGGGTAAAATTTTTGGGCTTCGGAAATTACTTCCCCCTCGCCTCTTTACAGGGACACAAAGGTATCGGTTGTACTCCGCCACGATGAAAAATAGTTCTCTATAAAATACGTGAATATTAAACTTTTGCTTTCGATAATTTAGTTCCTAAATAAAGTAGATATATGATAGAAACTAAAATGTGACCTTTTAAAAATAATAACACGACTTTTGAAAAGAATTAAACTGTAACTAGAAAAACGCTCACTTAAATCGTGGAGAGCCTGGTGCCATCTAAGAGCAGTGATCGGGACTAATTGGTATATCTACGATTTTAAGGCCTAACAATTTGCAACTTTAACTGAAATAATAGATAAATCTACGAGCTTTTTTGTTTATTTTACAATTGATATAGTAATTATTAATTAAAATCAACCGTTATCGAAGGAAATAATGGTCAGCATTTGACATAGATACTATTTGAATTCGCGAGGCAGTGACATGGTTGCCAGGGAATAAAATTCAAAATTTTAATCTTGAGCTTGGACCGGAATACCACAAATGCACTACTTCGCGCGTAATGTGCTATACTTATTGGTTAGAAATATCACGTGATCACTAGCTCTTTAAAAAGGGTGTCAAGCATGGTGGAAGGTAAAATCTGAAGGCAGTGATAGACTTTCTCCCTACCTATGTGAGAAAATTCAGCTGGCGAGAGTGCGTTTTAAGGCATTGTGGGGTGGCAGAGTGGTTAGCACTTTCGCCTCGCAGCAAGAGGAGCCGAATTCGATCCCAGCTTGTGGCAAAAGGGCAGCGGCGTCCCTAGGGCGGTGCGAACGGTGCGACCGCACCGGGCGCCGTCATAGGTGGGGGCCCCGAAACGGGATCAGGACGACGGGACCAATAACTTTTGACCGCAAGACCGGAACGCCTGACCTCGCAATGAGATCTCGCACCACCAGAAAAACTTGCTGGGGCCGCTACTGCAAAAGGGTGATTACTCGGAACCACTCCTTCCGCGTTGAGTTTGCAAGTTGTCTCGCGACTGGTTAAAGGGGTTTCCCCCGAGTTCTTCGGTTTCCGCTATCCATAAAAACTAGTAGAGGTTAACGGTAATAGTTAGTGTAGGCAGCTGTTGGCTCGCGTGGAATGAAGGGCTTGCCACCACCCTTCTACGCATTGTAACCCGGCCACCTGTTTAAAGGCATTAGAAGTCGCTGTATGATTTGGGCCTAGGATGTGGCGTTGGGTATTTATTATTATTATTATTGATTATTATTAAAGTCCCTAGACGACTTGAACCTAAGGTGGTGCCTTTGGTATTAGCCTAGCTAAAAGAAAAATTTAGGTCATTTCTTTTATTAAAAAAAACTCATTATTTTCTGATTATTTACCAAACTAATCAGGCAAACATTAATCAAGATAAGAAAAATCAAACTAGTTCAAAAAACGTATAGTCGAAATTCAAGAAATGACTGTTAAGCCTATTCCTAGTTTGCTACGACTGTATCTACAAAGTCAAGTAAAAAAAGCATTGTTACAAACGACTAGTGCTATAGCTAGAAACCCAATAGATGCTTCAATAAAACATCTTCAAGGAAATGGCCAAGAAGTAATATATCCGAGAGCCAGGACCTGCATGTTACCGTTTATATAATGCTTGTTGAAATAATGGAAACTTTTCACCTGTGCTCCCTTTTAGCCAGGTAGCTTTTTTGACATATTATGGCTTAGCAAAAACACGACGTTCTGTTTACAGGTGAAAAGTTTTCATTATTTCAACAAGCATTATATAAACAGTCCTTACAGGTCCCGGCTTCTTGGAAATATTACTTCTTGGCGATTTCCTTGAAGGATGTTTTATTTAAGCGCAATTTCAAGTCCGTTGCCTTTTAGATGGAGGCAGCGAAGCCACCTTTATTAAGGAAGATATTTCTCGAGCCTTAAATTTACAAATAATAGAAGAGTTGAATATATCGATTAGTATAGAAGTATCGATTATTAATTTGGTAATCAAAACCCTTAAAACAAAGAAGAAGAAGAAAAGTAAAACTTTGTTTACAAAATTCGAGGGAACCAAGTATAAAGATATATATTGAAGCCATAGAAGCAAAGCGTTGACTTTATCAGACTATGACGAAATAAACGATATTATGGTCCTAAGAGGTTTCGAATAGATCTTAAAAGAAATTGATTTGAAAAAATTCAACGGTTATATTGTGTAAATTGGCGCGTGCTTGCTCGGAAGGGATAATCATATTGGCTAAGACAAATGCGGATAAATATTGCTAAGCCCACGTGATTCTATTTTATTATCAGAATAAATAATTACACGTGCGACGAAAAAATGGGCGATATCATCGAGATTCACGCGTTTTTAATTTAAAAACTCTTCCTTTTGACGGTTTTTATTTTGGAGCGAATAATTTCTTTTAGCGTCTATTGATCAAAGTTGCGAATGTAAACAAAAGTTGCACGATCATAGCCCTATAATTTGGTGGCGTTTTCTACTGGGAAATATAGGGAGTTTACAGTATGACGTGCCACTACGTCACCCGTGCTTTTTCATATTGATAAAAAATTTCCCCCCACAATGGCGGCCATGCTCAAAGCTACGGAGTGATATTTCCCTATTCAGAGTTTGAGCTCGTCATTAGTCGCTATCGAGACACGTCTATGATGGACGTAAACACTCGAAGTCAGGGCCGGACTTAGAGATCCTGGGCCCATAGGCAGATAAGGAGTCTGGGCCCCCTTTTCACTCGCTGCATTTACTCTTATTCCTGGAACTAGGCTGTGCCTGAATTTCCCTGATTCAGCGTAGAAGTCTGAGCTCTACGGTTATATTACTAAATAAAAGCTCTTAACAATCGTCGACTAAATACGCGATAATTATGCAACATTGCGATTTAAGGCTCTGTCCGTAAACTGCCGGGCAGAAATTTTGGTAATTTTAAAACAAAATCTTCTACCTAGGAATTTCAGTTTCTCCAATATAAATTACGATTGATATTATAGATTTATGCCTTCGAGTACAGTAATTACGGTCACTGGAGGGCCACTTCCAAGGATATGCCCCTAGGCCACGGCCTAGGTTGGCCTAGGCGGAAATACGGCACTGCTCAAAGTGTCGGGATAAATGCAGTTAGCTGTTCAATAACATCACTTACAAGTTAGAGTTGGTGAATAAAAAGTATCTGAATTTCTTCATTGTTTTGGGGAAACTGAAGCGATTGTATCGATAGTAGACCCGAACAATTGATATGAAGTCCGTGTACCATAAACTGCTGATAAAGAAAAACTTCCTTATAATATGACCGTAGTCTAATACACAGATTTAAAATTAATCCAAGTTTATATAGCGACTACACTGAGAGAAAAAAGTTCTGTAAACTTTACAGAAGTTTTCTGGCAACCCATGTTGCCTGAAACGTCTGTAAAGTTTACAGGAAAAAAGTCTGTCTGTGTGTCAGATTCTTACTGTAAAATTTACATATGTCTACAACAGACCCAGTTCTGTATATACTACAGTGGTCTCAAATATGTAATTTTTACAGTTTCGTTCCGCATGAACAATCTGTAATTTTAACAAGCACTTATGCAGATTTCACAGGTTTGTTCTGTTTTGGAAACCTGTAATTTTAACAAGCACTTATGCAGATTTCACAGGTTTGTTCTGTTTTGGAAATCTGTACTTTTAACAAGCACTTATGCAGATTTCACAGGTTTGTTCTATTTTGGAAACCTGTACTTTTAACAAGCACTTATGCAGATTTCACAGGTTTGTTCTGTTTTGGAAACCTGTACTTTTTACACATATATTTTGTACACTTTACAGTTTCGACCTGCATGAACAACCTGCAATATTTACAGATATCAGCTTTCTTTGGCATGAAACACCTGTAGTTTTTACAAACAATAATGTAAATTCTACAGGTTTGTTCTGTTTTGGAAACCTGTAATGTTTTAAATCAAATTTTTAAATTTTTAATGCTAATCTAAATTTTAAGTGTTTTGTAGAAAGTGTTTAAAGCAAGTTCAGTGGTTTGTTATCCATATATTTTTTATTATTATTTTTCCATCAAACATTTATTGTATCAGATACCATCAAACTGGAACATTTTGTTAGTTAATAATAATATTTTTACATTAACTTCATTTTCTTCATTTTGAGGATTAATCCTGGCTATGCACCTAACAAAATCATAATTAGAAAATGTTTTTATTGTTAGAGACTAAATAATATTTACCGTTGAACAAATTGCATAAAAACTGCAGCTCTTGCCGGATACTTTATATTCAAAATATAGTATAGTCCAAAAAAAGAGAAAAATCCTGTTAACAAATCCGTTGATTTGATATGATCATTGATAATTGTTTAATCGACAGAAACTAAATATTGTGAAGAGTGTCCCAAAGTTTATCCTTTAATAAATAAAAATATGATATATATATATAATATAAATTGTTACGAGGCACGGGTGGGGGGGGGGGGGGGGGTAAGTTCTTCTCGATACCACTAAGGTTGGTTCCACCCTTGAAATAATAAAAACTTTTCATTTGTAAAATAATGATGTTACAAATATCTCATATAATATACAAATAAAGTAGCTCAAAAATTGGAAATATTACATCACCATCTTCTCTGGAATGGTCCATTATATGCATTACAATCGTGGCTACCACAGCTTGGGTTTTGTCCTTGTGGTGGCCTTCTTTAAAGGTGGTGATAATAGCTGAAAACTATTCGTGAGTTCTGAACCGTTCAACCAGTCCCCATGCGCACTATTCGGCAAAAAAAATTCTAGAACTACCCAAATGCAAACTATTCGCAGACACGAACCTCTTGTTGAACCGTTCGGGACCGTTCTAAATGGTACCTGTACTAGTCGGAACTCAAGGTTGAAATCTCTAAAATTCGTCTGCACATCGGGCTGCGTACGTCAAATCGTACGAATCACAACTATTCGTACAAAAGTTCTGAACTATCCAGAACTTTTGCGTGACGTTACAGCTCAGTCCTAGGCCGTTCTCTTAACGGTTCAGAACTCACGAGTAGTTTTCAGCTATTGTTACGAACTGTTTTTTTTTTTACTTCTTGAAAAGTAAGTTAGTATGTGGCTGCTATTTTCGGTAAAAAATCTTTTAAAATTTGATAAAATATCAATGCCTAAGAGATTTTTCAAGTGGACATCAATTCCGAAACCCTCAAAGAGGAATGGCCAATTTATTTTTAGCTGTTCTACAGTCATTGCTACTTCGTTAATATCCGCTCTCTGTAGAACAAAGCTTTTACTGAGCATTTCATGGATTATTTTAGTATCCGGATCACTTGACAAAGCCATCAACTTCATTTTATCCTTAAGTTTGAGACATATTTCTTCATCTGTGCTACTTAGAGCAGGTGCGAAAGAATAATTTTCCGGAAACATTTCTCGAGGCTTCTTTCTGTTTGACTCTTCGGTACTTGACGTTCTTTTTACTGGTGGCATTTTGCTTAGAGATTTACGAGACAGGTGGTCAAGTCTGTTGAGTACTTGCTTTTCAAAACTTCCATACCCTGAGCCGGCTCTCTCATTACATATCTTATCATCAATGGCATTTGGGAATTTCTTTACAAACATCTTTGTGATCACTCTCATGTTGGCCCTACTAGGCCGCGGGCATTTTTTAAGAATGTCCTTGAATAATACACGAATCAATTCATGCTTAATTGATTCATTAATTTTTTTCCTTCTTCCAAACTCTGCTGGATGTTAATGGGGAATATACTGGCCGTTATAACATAACTTTCCAGCCACTTGTTACATCTAGGATCCTGATTATTGTCACATTCCGTGGAAGTACCTGTACATCCAGCAGTAGTGCTTAACGCCGATATCGATTTATCTTCTGGTTGACAAACATCCTGAACTGCTACTAATTAAATATATTAATTTTAGATTTGACACCAACATTAACATTTGAAATTAATGTTCATAATTAACTCCACATTAATTAACATCAGCTAAACTAATACCCGAGTCACCATTACAGGTCTAAGGCACCTTGCAACTTATAAGACCTTTTAATCTATAGCCGGGGTACATAGCATAGGCAGGGCCGTACCCAAGGGGAGGATAAGGGGGAGTTTCTCCTTAAGGTTTTGGAAAGTTGGTAGTCCCCTCTTCCCTGGGATTTTTTTTTGACAAAGCCGTGTTAGTACCCTTCTTGAAATGTTCCCAGCCCCGAATTTACAGTTGCCAAAATCACGCCTTACCCCCAATCCGACTTCATGCCACACGAGCTGGCCATAAGTTCCCTACACTCACTATTATAGTTTATCTCATGCCCTAGGACAATATAACCACATATAATGTACATAGAATTAAATAACTTGTTACCCTTTTTGAGAGAATTTCCGACTTGAAGCAATTTTTTTCTATGAATGGGCTTTAATTCATCAATAGATTTCAAAAGATCTTCAGTTAAAAACTGTATGTCATCTATAGAATCTACGCCAAGATCCATAAGTTGCAGAACTACCCGTTGTATTTTATCTTTAGGGAAGGATTTAAAAACCTCCGAAACATATTTGTTTAAAGCAGTACAAGTGTCATTTTCACTGTCATCTTCTTCTGTACCTTGCGGAATTAATTCTCGATAGATAGAGTCTATTTCCTAAAATATAAATTTAAGATTAACCACATTTATTACAAAATACAATCAATTAAGGTTAACCATTGGGTATTATTTTAATTGTATGCTTTCCCAGACGGTTTAATTCTAAATGTTATTACAAATTTAAAAGGTGGGTATCGTTATAATAAATGTTTCATTTATTGCGTTATACCATATAACATCCACAAACTAAAAATAATTCACATTACCGATAAAACACATCGTGTTTAAGTGTAATGAAAAGTTTTCCAGAAATTTGGTAAGAATATAATGGATAGTAATCAACCATTGCAGTGTTGCTGACTATTTCATTATTACACAAATTGAAAAGCTCATAAACATGCAAATTGGGCCAATAATTAGTTTTAAACAGAGCGACTAAATGGAATAATTCAGTATTATCCTTAACAATATTAGTTAACATCTGACCTAAAATCATATAATCATCGAACGTTTTATAAATAAGAAAGGTTCCTTTCTCATAGATCGTTCCCTTAAATTGTAACTTTGAAGAACATACGCTGTTATTGTTATTAAAACCCAGATTTTTAGCTCTAATTTGATCTAGTTGTTCAAAATTGTTCAAGTCAAAATTACTAGACTGCTTACACTCTAAACGTAAAGGAAACGGTGAGCCTGCGGAATAGTATGTTTGCTGCAACTGATGTTTGTGTGCAAGAGTTTTTGTTATATTAATGACATTTTTTGTGTTGTTTCCCATTTGATTATAAACCCTACGTTTACTCTCAAAGCGCAATGTCCATAACCGTATTAACGGTCCAAATTGCAGTATTAACTCTGGGTAATGATTTATTAGGTAGGGATGTTTAGCTTTGAGATTGTAGTCTGGAAATGCCTTTAGAAGGTTTTTTTTGTACTCGGGTAGTAAAAACAGTAATGCTTCTACACCAACTTTTGAAATTTTTGGAGAAGTCACAATTTCTACAATGTTCTTTAACATTAGATACAATTCCCACACTGGGTCACAAAACTCTTGTATTTTATCTTTCACAATAAGGGAAAAAACCGAATAAGGCACCATATTTGTGAGGCATCACCAGTAATTTTGTTATTGGATTGATTAACTTCACATGGCTTGTTTCCAAGGTCTGTTCCATGAAACGAAAATTCTGACACTAGCCAATTAAAATTATTCCACGATAGCCATTTTTTTTGTTTTAACACAATATGACAAAAACATATAAATGTCATAGGCAACGACCCCTTCAAACAAATCATGAGCCAGACAAGGTGCCATCCCAGGAGAACAAACGTGAAAATGCCTCAACTCATTAAATGGGGAATTTCCTTTCACTCCGTTAAATGATTTCAAATCTGGATTATCTTTCAGTTTTGCTACTGCTTCATTGTAATTTTCTACAGTCCTACGTTCAAATATGAAATCCGTATTTAAATGTTCACCTTTCGCTAAGCAAAACCGACACATATAACCTTTGGAAAAACTACACTGGAACTCTCCAATTTCATGGTGACTGAGATTATCACCAAGAAGGCAAATCAAATGAACCTTCAAGTTTGTACCGTCACTTAAAGTAATTCCGTTATTTTCAAGTGTCTTCAATTCATTGATTAGCATTTGTAAACAATTACTTAGACCTTAATTTTTAAGGTGTTTGTTTTTGCATAATGATATCAGTTGAATGTGATTAACTGTCGATCTGTATTCAGGAGGTATGTTCACAAGGGAATAATACATACCAAATATTTTATGCTTCGATTTGGCTGATCCTAACGGATTAACCGTTTCAAAGGCATCCTGAAAAATAAGGAGTTGAAGGGATCGGTTTCCATCATTTAGAAAGTCTTGACAAAATACTTTTCCATCTGATATATCAGCCAGAACTTGATTTTCTCCAAATCTGTACGTAGCTTTGGGATACATCAGGATATTGAAAACTTCTTTGTTTGAAAGAAGGGCTGTTAAAGACTCTTTAATGGGTACGTATTGTAAAAAACATTTTTGTAGTTTGTCATAACCAAGAAAAACAGATACAGGTGCAACAAAATTAAAATATTCTTTATAATACTCATGGCGTCGATGAATGGATTTCAGGTCATCATTTGCTTTTTCAGCAAAATTATACTTGGCATCCTTTCCTAAAACATCTTTTATGACACTGTCTTCTACGCCAGCTTTTTTCATGTCTTCAGTAAGTTTGGTAGTAATGATTTTCATTTCGAGGGATTGAATACTTGCCATCTCTTCGGCGACTAATTGAATGGTAGTGTTAGGGACGTATTTAACAGCTTGCAACTTTAAAAAAAACAACGCTAAATTTCTTTTGTATAAATCCGCCATATCAGAAGACTCTTTGTCAGACGACTCTTTGTCGGACCTCTTTTCAAACCTCATTCGTCAGGTGATTTGCTATGTTCCATTTGAGACACAGGTACCATCGAAAGATAGTCTCCCATTTCTAATTCAAATTGCTCGTGTTCGGTTTTTCTTGTCTGGTGTTTTCTTGATATATGGCTTTTAAACGTCCCTAAAACTTTGTACTTTATTTCCGAAGTCTTGCAAAATGAGCAGGATACCACAACATCGTTTTGGATATGAATTTTTAGATGAGATACGAGTTGAGTTTCATTACTGAAAGTTTCAGCACAGTCTTGAACATTGCACAACAAAGCTCGACCTTCGTTTATAGAGTTAAACTGTTTGGTTAAGAGGAATTCTTTATGAGAACGATGAGCGTGGCTTTTGAAAGAATTATAGTTGGTGAATTATTTTCCGCAATAAATTATGGTGCATTGGTATTGAAAATTGGGATCAAGTTTGTGGTAGGCCAAATGGTTAACATAGTCTTTGTACATAGTTTTTTGAAAACAACTAGAGACTGGACATTTGAACATAGTTTCATTCCCCTGTAAAATAATTAATTCTTATAATTCTGTTACGGAACCATTTTGAAATTTCAACATATAAAATCAATTTGGTGAATTAATTTAAGGAAATAGGTCTTTCTACACTTACATTAGGGTCCTTGGTGACCCTGTCAGACACTCAACCTCTCTTTGAACAATTTAATATTAGAGTCCTAGCAAATATTTTGACCCAATTATCCATTGACTACCCCTAATAGCAAGTCTGCTTGCTGTTGAAGTAGTTTAAGCACTTAGAAGGTTTAATTATTTTCACTTAACAGCCAAGCCCCATTTCACATTTTATATATTTTAAAAATAAATTATGAAAAACACTTACTTTAGCATCCCTCATGATTTTACAATAAGAAGAACCTGAAACAAAAACTTTAGCACAAAAATTCAAATTATTATCATTATTTATTTTCAAATAGTAAATTTTTATAATATTTAAGAGAGCTAAAGTGTAATGGACGTTATTTGGAAGGAAGCTATCGAACCAGCAGACTACAATTTAATAGGGTTACCGGACAGGCTTTGTTGTTTTACATAAAACCATGTATAGCCATAGAAATCAGAAAGTAACTAGAACAGCAATGGTATACTACTGGCGGATCAGTCAGTAACGAAGTCTTTAACAATGGCCGCGTTCACACTAGAGACTTTGGAAACGCTTTGAAACGGTTTCAAAAAGTCAAATTGTAAAATTTTGGTATCAGCTGGATTAACAAGCAAACGATAAATTCTCTTGACATAAAATTTTAAAAAATTTAGCTTTTGAAACCTTTCCAAACCTTTTCCAAAGTCTCTAGTGTGAACGCGGCTAATATTATAAGGTTTAGTTTTGAAAACAATAGTAAAAATAGAAGCATGAGACAGTCGCGAAATATAGTCATGCTAATATGCTTAGTAATAATATTAAAAATAAAATTACTATTTTTAAAAATCGAGGCTTAAAATTAACTTTTAAGCCTTGGCTTTTAAAATACGTTTTGATATATCAATTATGTTTAATATCTCAAAATATACATTCAGTTGTTAATATAGTTAACCGAATCAAGCCGTTAGAAGGAGTTATGTGGAAACAAACAAAACTTACCATTCCAAAAATAGTTTTCGCTACAGAATTGAAAAACGCTCCAACAGTACACTCGCTCAAGGTTAAAAATTGCAATGCACGCAGTGTTGCCAATGTTGGCAATTGTAAATTCCCTCTTCCGTTTCTAAACGTTCCCGCCTTATTATAAAACATTCCCCCTTAATCCTTTTGTTTTTAGCCAAATCTCTTTACATTTTTTTTTTTAATTTTCTTCGAATATTTTGATAACTATGATTTTCCGCTCGTCTTGTATGATTTAGGCGGAATCAAATAACCATATTCAGAATCTTTAGAGATTATTATACGGCTAAACTAGTATTTTAAAAAGACCATTTAACCGCTAACTAGCTTCACAAAAAACAATCGTAAATTATTCTTAAAAGTCAAAAATACCGCCAAATCGAAGTATTTCGACAACAATTCCCTGTTCCCCTTTTATCTAAATTATAGGCGATAATTCCGCCAACCGGAAAAGTTCCCGCTCATTGGCCACATTGAAGGCACGTTTCCCATAGAAATCTCATAGGTAACTAGAATGCTGCCGCCTACGGCCGAGCTTGACGCCAGTTCGCCTTGAACCTTCAGCCAATGAGAGGCCGTAGAGTGGTTCCGCCAAGGAGGATAATAATCCTCCTTGGATCCGCTACTATAGCGGGAGATAGATAACGTCATTCTCTCTGGTGACATTAAAGTCTTGGCAGAACCACTCTTTGAGCTCTGATTGGCTGAGATCTGGCTATCGTCTGCCACGGCGTTTGGCCCATTTGCCAGTTACACGGCAGCATTCTAGTTACCTATGAGATTTCTATGACGTTTCCAGTGTGTGTTGCCAGGTCCCAAAAAATCAAATTATCGAGGAAATTATCGATTAGCTCTAAGCAATTTGCAACGCAATGATAATTTGCTTAGCTGACACTGTTGATGTATAAAAAGTGAGACAATTTTTTTTATTTACTAGGAGTGGCTGACGCAATATTTGTTCTCTCTCCCATTGTTTAGGGCAGCGCCGCTGCGGGAGTGGTTATAGCCCGATAACTTTGAAAATGATAGTATATCTTAGTGGAATTATTAATTATGTAAGTTTTAAATTAAATCAAATAATTAATTATATAATTAATTATTAATTAACTTCCTTTCGAGGAGACCCCTGTAGCACATGAAGCCATTTTATGGTCGGGGTACAGTCGAAAAGTCGCTTTATAGTCGACGACCAAATGCCGGCCTAAAAACGTCCGAACGTTTTTCGACACTAAAACCGTAAATCCTTTTTTGGAACTATTTATGGTCGGTATGCCGACCATTATCTGACTTAAAATAGACCTTACATTTAATTATTACCCCTGTAGCACAAAGAGTCGATTTAAGGTCGGGCTTTGGTCGAAAAGTCGCCTTTCGGTCCTGGTTCTAATACGGACTCTAAAAGTCCTAAACGTTTTTGATAATTCCTCGTGAGTACGTTTTCGGTCGCTTTTAAAGTTGGTATAGCGACCTCGCATTTTGAACCACTAGCCGACTCTAAGAGTCTTATCATTGGAACTATTTAGAGTCCAAACGCCAACCTTGAATTGTAATAGCTGCATTTATTTGCCAATTAATCGCTCAAAACTGTGAAACTTTGGCGATTTAATAAAACAAATTGAAATATTTTTAAAATAACTTCGTTTCTGTATATTTTTTTCTCGAAAAAGATTATATATTCAATCTGAGAATGTTTCCTTATTAAAAATCTCTCATTCAAGTAGGTTCCATTCGTATAGCTAAATATGTTGGGCTAAGATATTGTCAATGAAGATTTATTCGTTACTTTTACTAAAACTCTGTACTCTAGATTCAAGAGCTTTCCGATTGATGGAAATAAACTAATTATTTCACTCCCGTTCATGGGACTTCACCAACTACATACATGTATAAAGCTATTTATAAAGCTATATTTACGGTTTTATTTGGTCATTTTCAGTCACTTAAAATATCGAAAAGTAGTTTCGACGTAATTATACAGCACATTCTAAGTCGGGATAACGTCGTTTCGGAGTCGGTTCTTAGGTCTACCTTTTGCCGACGTCGGCCCGACTCTAATTTGCTACAGGGGATATTTACAGTCGGTTTTTTGGTTAGAGGGTCAGCAATTCGGACGTGTGTAAAGTCGGGCCAACGTTGTTTCTAAGTCGGTTTTGTAGCCAGTTTCAGTTGGTTTACAGTCGTATGGGACGAAACCTTTAGGGTCGGCCGACCGTCGGCCGACTCATTTACCCCTAGGACATTTGGACCTTCAAAAGTCTATCTCGCCGACGGTCGGCCGACTTTGCCATTTAAGTACAAAAGCCTACGTCGGCCCGACTCTGATTTGCTACAGGGGGAAAAGCTTGTTGAAGACTGACTTAGCTTTTGCTATATGTAATAGAAAAGTCTGTCTCTTTGGATGCGTGGGGTCAGCGGCACCGGTCCTGGGAGGGGGGCAGAGGGGGCTCGGGCCCCTCTGGAATTATTGAGGCTGACGGACAAATCTTTTGTCGCATATTTGTGGAATTTGAGTTTGCTTTTTAAATTAACTACGGAGTTCGTTTTTGGTTGGCCGCGAAGCTCGCCCCCCCCCCCCTCCCTTAAAAAAAAGAGATCGGTGCCGCTGTGTGGGGAGCTGTGTTTGATGCCCCGAGTTGGCAGGTACTTTCGATCAACAGTACAAAATCGTACACGACGCTCGTACGTTTTCTATATCTATTCGTGGCGTTGATAATTAGTTAAAGTAATCAACCAAGTCTTCAAGGTCATTCGAAAACTAACTTGGGAACCGTAAGAGTTTCAAAGTTAGTTCCCATTTGAAACAGGGGCGTATAAACGTTCTAGAAGTTGGAGGGGGCAAAGATAAACGAAAAGGGGTCTGGAGAAAGGTTTTTAATTTTTAATGGAGTGTAGCTTCTCCGAATGCATGTGTACTGTTTACTACTATGTAAATTGGCGGGAAAAGACTGAAATTTTAACACATTTGAGGTTCTATAAACTGTATATGCTTTTAAAATGATATTTTGAGCCTTTTAAAGATTTCAACTGACCAAAGGTTGGAGGGGGCAATAACATTAGTTGCCCCTCTCAGCAAAATTCTAGGGAGGGGCATTGCCCCCCCTGCCCCTCCCGGTTCCTACGCCCCTGATTAGAAAAGTGTTCCCAGTCGCATTTTATGGCCAACTAACTTCGACACGATCTGATTTGCGAAATAGGAAGTTGCGAAATGTTAGGCCAAAAACGAGACGATCGTTAAGTTGATAACGTGTCGAAGACGAGGTTCTGGAGCTGATAACTCTAAAATTACTCGTGTTAGAGATCTGAAATTTGCTAGAAATCCTCGTCGAGAATGAGGGTCTGTAGTTCAACAATTTCAATGACTTTGTACCATGTCTTCAAAGTCATTCGAAAAGTTTCTTAAGAACCGTAAAAGTTACGAAGTTCAATTAGAAAAGTGTTCCCCGTCACAATTTATGGCTAATTAGCTTTCATGGGATCTAATTTGCGTGATAAAAAGTCGAAAACACGTTTCTAATTGGAAACAACTTCGTAACTCTACGGTTCATTAATATAGTTGAGATAGCGGTTCTTAAGTTAATTTTCGAACTACCTAGGAGACATGGTTCTAGGTCATTGAAATTTTTCAACATGTAATTTTTTCAATTTTATTTCACTCCGCCTACCGTTATCATCCGATTACTTTTATCAGTTATGACAAATCCCAAAACAATCGCTAAAAGCGAAAGTCTGTATAATGTATAATTACTGTAAACATTCTGTGAATATTACAGAATAACACCGTGTCATGCATGTTTTTTGGGAAGTGTAAAAACCACAGTTCGCCCCAAAATCATTTTTGTGATATTTGCAGTATAAAATAGTGAATCACAATTTACAGAACTATTCTTGTACATTTTACAGAAAATAGTTAAAAGTATAGTCCCACTGGTATAATTACAGATGTACACTGTGTATAGTTAAAATAATTTTTCTGTGTTTCTTTCATACAGAAAAACACTGTAAATTTATTTTACATTTCACTACTGTAAGACCTTTCTGTAGAAAGTACAGCTATTTCTTTCAGTGTACAAGAAAAGAGCAACTGGAGTTGGGTATAGTCATTGCCGTAACTAGCTTTTCGTGGGCCCTGTGCAAAGTTCAATTTTTGGAACCCTTATTTTTTGGGTAAATTTTTAAGACAATCACGAAACGAATTGTGCAGGGAAAATAATTAAGATCTGAAATTTTGTGGTACAAGTTGGTGGGCGTGATGTTCGACGGTGAGAATAATTGTGGATTTATGCACACACATTTTCAATTGTAATTTTTAACCGAGCTCCAGGTCATTTAGCGTCTACAAATTCAAATTATAGATGGTAATATTTCTACTTACTAATTTCATTGCCCTTTTTGAATATTTACGGAATTTAGTAAATATTTGACGTTATTGGCCGAGCGAGCGAGGTGTTAGATTTAAATAATATTCATAATTGATTTTCAAGGTCCACATCGATGTTTACAAAAATTTGGGTAAAAATTCAGTAATTCCTCTTGAGTATTTTCGCGCTTTTTCAGAACTATTTCCAAAGAGAAACCCGAAGAGCAGATCCCATCCTTGATTGTTAGGACACCCTCACATGACTAAATCATGATTCAATATGAGGTTTAAATCAAATCTTTAGCTTTGGCTGTACAAAAATAAAAATTATTAATACGTTATTAAATTTTAAATCATAATATTAGGACACCCTGCAACAGAGTGAGCTGCATTTCGGGAAACCTCAAAAATTCAAACGACAGCGTTCCACTTTAATAGCCGCCGTCAGTTCCGTTCATTTAGTTTGCTTAAAATTAATTGAAATATTTAGCATAGGAAAAATCTAAGATGACCATCAGCCGCGTAGAAATTGAATTTCAAAGATTTAGTTATGACTGTGGTGAGGTTCTAGGGGAAATTTAATTTATATCACTAGATCAAATAATTTTATTCTCGGAAATCGGGTCCTAGTAGCGTACCTACAGATTTTGGGCACTCTTAATACACCTGAAATGATAAGGACCCCCTAACTTCAAGGGCCTGCTGTACTGTCGCTACAACACTGCCTAGGCCCTGTCGTAACCAATCAATTGGATACCCGGTTACCGGTAGTTAACAAAACAACAAGATTTACGACGATCAAGCGAAGTTTAATTGAATCGAAGGAAATAATCATAGTGCAGAGCTGAATTTGCTGTGTTACCTGAACATTGTGAGTCGTAAATTACATGATATGTAATTGATCGTTTAAAAGGGAAATTAACCTCAAGTATTTAATGTGGAACACCAACATTTCCAACATTGCCCGCTTCCGTGGGTTTAGGTGAATTCTTGCTAAAATTGTAAGGGGTTTTCCATAAATAACGCGTTGAGGTTATATTCCCTTTCAAATATTTGACCATGTTTGAACTTTCAATTTGGTCTTAAAACATTTAGCTTAATTTCTTGCTACTATAGGGCTCTAAGTGGTCCAGTTGATTTACAGTGACGGCTTAGTTTGTAATTTGAAAGGCCGCCAAAAAAATTCAACTAAAAAATTCAAATAGCATTTTAAAACTTTAAAATTCCCTTAAAAAATTCAAATAGCATTTTAAAACTTTTAAATTCCCTTAAAATGTTTCTAATGGACAAAGAAATTGAAATGTAGACGGTGACATGCCATATTAAGCTTTAAGAATAATAAAAATGAGGGGGCATACTTATTTCCAAATAATCTCGGCGGCACCACAGCTTCGGAAAAAAATATTTTGACATATTTGTTTTTAACCTCGGTTATGGGCCTCCCTTGTCTTCTGGGCCCTATGCAGCCACACCTGTCGCACCTGCCTAGTTATAGCACTTGATATAGTGGAAAAAATACGTCTCACACCAACCAGTCATAAGAAATAGTAGATGAACTACCAAACTGAAAATGGGTTTCGACGCTTCAGAGCACCCTAAAGACCTATCCAGTGGCGTAGCTAGCATTGGTGACACCCGGGGTGGATATCATGGTGTGCTACTTACTAGTCTCTAGTTTGTGTAAGTTTTTATTTTTTCACGGCCGCCCCCCTAGCTACTCCACTGGGCTTAACATCTCAAAATAACCTAATCTCTAGTGACCCGAACCTTAATCCAGAACTAATATTAAGATACCAATTGCATTACCAAGGCCTTTCTACAAGGGTCTCTAACAGTAGACGATAGGGATTCTGTACATTTTCTAAGGGTCGATGAGGAAGAAAGCAGAATTGTAGAGAATAAGTATTCCCTTTGGAATTGCAGCAAGTCCGTTTCTGTTGGCTGCGACAGTTAAAGTCTATTTGGCATAAAATTCCTGGTAGTTTTTCATCGGAACTACAAGGAATAGACGAAATACGAAAATTAATCTTGAATATCCATCGTGAAGAGACAATTGGGACACAAAATCTAATAGATTTGAAGAACCATAGTTCAATATCTAAATTACTACATGGATGTTCAGATGCGTCGACAAGTTTCAGAAAAGAAATGTTAATGAAGGGCCGCCAATTATCGCTAAAGAACTAGAGCATGGTTGCCACACGTCAGGAAATCAGGGAAAAGTCAGGGAATTTATAAATGGGCCTAAAAAGTCAGGGAAAAGTTAGGAAATTTTGAGATTTTATAAAAAGTCAAGGAATTCAGATTAATATTGACACTTTTATAGGGTAATTTTACTCTAGATCTATGGCAAATTCTGCTATTATTATTTAGATCCTTGATAGGTTTTTTAACTTTTGTACGGAAATATAAGTTGATTAATATATTAACTTCTGATAAATATAAAAGTAAAAAACTGTTTAATTTTCTCCTTAAAAAGTCAGGGAAAACAACTTAAAATGGTCAGGGAATTAGAATCTGATAATATTGTGGCAACCCTGTTGAGACAAGATTTATCAAAAGAAATAATGACATTATATGAAAATGAACCAGGAGCCGGGAGTAGTAGGTCACTCCTGTAATCCCAAGCGCCCGGGAGGCAGAGTTAGTGGATGGCCGTGTGAGGACGACCACCAATCCCCCAACGGGTGGTTGGAATACTTCCGCCACGGGTGTCCCCACCCTGTCCCCACGTATCCCCCGTTACACATATCTCACCCTGATTAATTAGGTGGACGAGCGGACTGAATTTGTCCCACACGTTACAATCCCGAATAAAGAAAAACCACTTACGAACTAGAAATTTATTTCAATCCGACTAGCGTAAATAATGTACTCTCAAATATATGAAAGACCCCCTATTATTATTCTTAAAGCTCAACGCTTTGCTGAACTCTTAGTATGGCGAAGTCACCTACAATCTTTTCATGGCAGCGAACAAGAAACCCTAATGCAATTAAGGGAAATGTATTAAATCACTACAGCCAGACAACTGACACAGGGCGTACTAAGACAATGTACAATTTGTAAGAGATAAAGTTTTCTCGTCATTTTAGGGCAGACGGCTGTCACCACGGTTCGTAAAAAAGAGAACTATAAAGTTGCCTCGATCGCATGGTTTTTTAACAAAATATTACGGGTTTAGCGTTGCTATGTAAAATCGTGACGTCACCCAGATGAGATCGTATTGAAAATCAACGGAGGCTCATCTGGGTGACGTCATCAATTTTAACTCTTACAGATATTTTTTCAAACATCTTGATCGAGACCCCCTTGGGCACCCACGGCACATTCGTATTTATCGAAATATCGATATCCGAAGTCCGGGGAGCAGATTTGAGTGGATCTCTAGATTAATATTCTTAACCTACTGCTTTGAAATTCATAGGCCGTTGAAGCCTTTTATTTTTTTATTATAAGCTTTATTTTAGATAATATTGTGGAATAGTTGAAATAATTATTTTAACCCTAATTTTTGGCCACCTGCGGCCTGCGGTGATTCCCACGCGGGCCACCTCTTCTTGTTCGCGATCGCTATGCTGCCCCTAAAAGGTCGGGGCCCAGGGAAACCTGTCTGGCAAACCCTGTGTACGCTACGCCACTGCTTCAAATATCAGCTTCAACCCTCAAAAACGTCTAGGACCAAATTTAAATGAAAAACAATATTTTTAATAACTTGAAATCTTTAGTTACATAATATAAAACATAATTCGCCGTGTGGCGTATGGTTACTTGTAATTAAATTTACGAATGCTTCAAATGTTAATCTTCTTTGAAATCATCGCTATGAAAATCGTGTTCATGACTGTCTTGGCAAGTTCCGGTTCCAAATTCTTCCAGGGTTTCGGCATATCTTCGGAGTAATTGTCAACGATAAAATTGACAGTCGTTTCTTGCAATTCTTCAGACTGGAATGTGGCGGACATCTTCAAAATGTCGGCTACGTTGTCGTTGGTAATACAATCCTTGATGTGAAAAGCGCAGATTTTCTTAAGATTTTCTAAGAGACACATGTCGGCGGCCTTGATCAAGGACATACAAGTCTCTTTAACGTTGGGCGGCGTTTGTCCGGTGTAGATGTAGTGCAAAAAATCTTGGACGGTGTCCGCTTCAAAGACGTCCATCCAGTTGATCACGCCTTCTTTCTTTTCCTTCATATCCGCCTGGAACATTAGTCGAAAGTAGCTGGACTGCGCAGCTAACGCGAACTTGTGGCACGAGAAATCACGGTCTTTGACTTTGATGACCAAGTCCGTCAGGATTCCCTCGTCCAACATTGTTCTGTGACATTCGAAAAAATTTCGTGGTTCGTCTTTCAGCCCTGGGGTCACTGTAATAACCGTAGTAACCCATTTTTTCTTAAGGGCAGTAGCGTCTATGACGAGAGAAAATGCATTATAATTTGGTGGATTCGTACACGTCTGGTGTGTCGAAATGTTCTTTTTAGCACCAAATTCCCTTATCTTGACTTCTATAGAACACTTTGTGTAACAATAATTTTCGTGCTTTGATTTTCCAGATAGACATACTTCAGAAGATTTTTTATAAGTATAGCTGACTTCCCATAAGTGGGTTGATTTATCTTGAAACGTTGAATTTGATACCACCGGAACAAACGTGTAACTATCGTTAAGCGCTTCTACATAGTGATCAAATTTGGTTGTACACCTCAACATTGTGTACTTCTTTTCACTCATTTCGCGACCATTTATATCACACTCAAAATATGAATTATCTTGAATTCAACTACCTTAATCTAAAATTTGACGTTCACTGTAAAAATCAATGTCTGATAGCGATCGCGTCATGTCAGTTACAATTGGTAGTGTCAGTGAAAATATTTTCCTGCCACCGCAAACTAGAAAAAATAAAATGAGTTAAAGATAATAAGAGTCACAGCCACGGCCAACTTTGATCACGCGCTGTTCGCGCTACAGCGGCCAACACATTCCGCGAGCAAGGATTTTCCCCCTATAAACTGTACTATAACGTGTAGGAGTTCAACGCCACGTTCGGTTTTTATATTGGCTTCAATGTAAAAACTATTCTAAAAATAATAATTCGCTAGGGGCGCTCACGTCATACACTTCTTTTGCTCATAGGTTAACACAGTAACGTCAACGAATGAGATGGCCGCTGAACCGCGAGAGATCAAAGTTGGCCGTGACACAGCCAACATAGATTAGCTCGATAATTCGCATAGAGTTAGCGAGTGGAATTCAGTTGGCCGTGGTGGAGCTAACTCTGCCTTTTAATTATGATAGGTGATTTTAGAAATAGGACACTAGTGTCGTATACACCCGTTAGGTGTTCTTTTTAATATATTTAGCGATAACGTCTCTTTAACGAAATTTTTTAATTTTAACAATGGTTCTAGCCACCTTTCAATAAATGGGTTCACTTGGCTCTACTTCTCTTTGCTCCATGTCTAAGCCTTGGTTTCCACTACGCACGGGCATGCCAACTTGGATTAATTATTTGTTAACAAATAATTAATCCAAGGTGCCAACGTTTTTACGAGAGCGGGGAAAAACAATAAGCACATACCTTGTTAAATAGGCTGCGTCCGAAAAAATGACAAGATATAGAAAACCAAACACAAAGGTGTCGCATGTTTAGTCGGCTTGTCAGATTGGCAAATAAGTATCCTGAATGATCTTCAACCCTGGAAATCGAGCCCGCCATCCTCGTGGATGGCACGCCCTGTCCACTAACGCACGTAACAGCGCATCACTCAATTTTCGAACGTACAAACGTTTAGACGCGGGTAATAAAAATGCATTATGATGCGCGATAGTGGAAACCAAGCTTTACGCTTAAATTCGCAATAGAAAGTTAATGCTAGAGTCCGACGCCCATGAAAAATGGCCAGTGGCAGCGTAACCTATTTTTAGATCGCTGCGGACGGCTATACTTGAGTATAGGTCCCCACTACAGTAGTACTTATGAAATAGGATTCAGTTAATTGGATTTACTTCAGTGAATATACAAATTTATAAATTAAGTGTAGTAGATTAGATGTTTGTTTAGACTGTACTATGGTACGATGTTTGTAGGTACAATTTCATTAGTTACGATGTTTGTAGGTACAATTTCATTAGTTACGATGTTAGTAGGTTTGATTTCTACCAGTGGCGTAGACAAGGGGGGGTTTCCGTGTCCAAACCCCCCCTTGGGTCTACCTTTGAATGTACTAAATTTCCACCCCCTTCTCGACCCCCCTCTTAACTTTCACATACTTCGACCCCCCCCTGGTCGAATTTCTGGCTACGCCACTGATTTCTACATACACCCACCGTGGTTGTAGAGAATGGGGTTTTGCGCCCCCAGCACGAGATAGAAACGAACGCGCGGCGCCAATTATATAGGTTCTTTTTACTTCACATTTAGGTATATCCTGCTTGGAGGCGCTATTTCACAGTTAGGTAAATACCGTTTGGCGACGCTATTTAACAATTAGATATATACCGCTTGGTGGCGTTACTTCACAGTTAGCTATATCCAACGTTGTGGCACTAATTAACAGTTGGGTATGTTATAGTGTATTACCGTCCAAATAATTGAACTTATCTCCATGAGTTCTACTCAATTTCTACTACAGTTGGGGACCTATATTAAAGTGGCCACATAATTTTTGTTTCCATTTCTACTACTTAATATTGTAATACAAAATACATTGTCGTCGCGTACCCGGTTTTATCCAATTTGAATATTTTGCGAATTTAATAAAAATTAGTCGGGCAGATGTAGAGGTTGCCGGGATCACTCCGACTAGTGGTGCAGTCCGAGGGGTAAGACACTCTGCGAACTCGGTGTACACTGCCGTACCTTTGACAGTGCTAAATGGAACTCGCGAACTCTTGAAAATATGTACCTTTAACAGTGCTAAATGCACGAACTCGGTGTACAGATTATCTGAGACTGTCTTACCCCTCGGTGCAGTCCTGTAATTCCAAAATATGTATCGTCCGATATTACCGCCGATATAATCTGCCACGAATAGCATTAGCCAGAATTAGATTAGCCGATATATCGGCTGTATACCCATATCGGTGCATCCCTAGACGCAATCCTTAACCCCCTTCTAGCTTAGGCTTGTAATGCCTTTAAATCAGGTGGCCGGGTTACTATTCTTACTAGCCAGCTTTTACGATTAAACTACAAGGTTTTATGGAAAGGGGCAACCGAAGAACTCGAGGGAAAACCCCTTTAACCAATGGGGGAGGGAACTTGCAAACTCAACGCGGCAGGAATAGTTCAGAGTTTCCACCCAGTGCATTTTTCTCTACGAACCTTGACCCAGTGCAACAAGCTGCGACTCCGAGGCGAAAGTACTAACCACTCTAGCACTCCAAGGTGAGAAATTCTTAAACTGCGAGAATTTCGTCTGAAACCCAGACGCTTCGCGATTTACTGCCTTCTTAGCAGACGAAACCCCCGTAGTGTATGAACTTCTCACCTTGGCCGCTACGTGACCCGTGAACACGAGAAGCACGTGCAATAGAAAAAAAATCAAGCGCGCGTACAAAACAAATGCGATGGCAGATTTGAACCTCGAGTGTTGTGTAGCGCGTCTCTTTATCTAAAAATATTCCAAGAATCTCATTCTTGCAAGAATTGGATTCTAAAAACAGCCTTAAAGCAACTGTCGGCTCTAGCATTGCCACTTTTATTATGATAAGGCCATTGTTATTAGAGATGGCAGTGATTATAGCGGATTCTTCGAAAAAACGACTTTACTGGAGAGCGTGGTGCCATCTATCAATGGCGGAGGAAGCGAAAATCCCAAATTGTGAAATGATACCGTAGCCAGTGAACCATTGTAGAGTATTATAATTAGACCACTTATACTCTACTTAGTGGACCTTAACCTAAACTATATATCCCATATTAAATATATTGGTTAAAATTACTAAAATTTAAGTTATTGTCAAATTTAAAAACGAGCCAATCAACGTGAGGGGTTTTTTATGTCCCTCCTTTTGGGTTAAAATGAAGCTTAAGCATCTTGTTTTTATGCCGACGCTAGAGACATCTGAAAAAAGAGCTACTTCACGTCGAGCCGACACTTGTTTTAAGGTTCTAATTAGGTTTTTCAGTTAACATAGAATTGTTTTTTTTTACAGTGGCAAAAGCTTTTAAATATGAATCAGAGAAATCAAGTGCCATGTTTGCTTCAGCTGTCCTTAAACCGAATCTCAGTTTCGCTCTGGAACACGGAGAGAAACAGGAGGGTCGTTGTCGTCAGTAAACGCTGCCATCCATTAGCTCCGCTACCATACGATCTTGTACACCAGATAGAGAAATTCGCAATACCCGTGGAATTGAAACGACACTTGCAACTGGCCACTCTTCGTACTGGCTTAGAAATTGACAATTGGATAAGATACAACGACAACATTTTCGACAAATTCTTAACTTATTTCTATCACAAAATCAGCTGGACCGCCTTTGGAACCGTTGATTCGTTGAAAACTGCTCGCCATTTGGGGTCGTCTTCGTTATTCAACACCAATTTTCGATACCAAATCGTGTGTTTGTATAGCCAAGAGGATCTGGTCGAAACCATTTGGACGCAAATGTCTGATTCACATCAACGACTCCATCTGCAATCGGTCACGCGCCCAACATGCGAACAACTTACTTTAGTAACATTCTGGACTTTGTACAAATTCGGGGATGTATCGCAAATTCAATGCGATGGTGGCCACGAGGAGTACGGTCCTAATGCCAGTCCTTTCGTCTGCGCTTTTAAAAGCAGTCTGCGTATTCGAAACAAAACCTCGATGGCTTTTTTCTGCCTTAAACTAAGCTACCATGAGTGGCGCGTTGCCATGTTCGAGCTTTTTACGGCGGGAGAAGATTGGATCATGAAAGCGTTCTTGAGAACCGCTAGTATCCGTCAACGAAAGGATATGTTTAATTTTAGATTGGCGTACCCTACTTGCGTCATATGGATCAACCTGGGTAATTGGAAAATGTTGGAATTGTTCGTCGTTGGATTCATTGTGGACAAAGAAGATTTTGATACATTTATTTCGTTCCTAAAGGAGGAAGACCTTAGTGACGCTTTTTGGCACAACGCCCAAAATGTGGAACGTTGGTTAGTCATGATCAAACCCGAATTAATCTCTAAAGTGGCAACTACTCTTAAAATGTTAGAAAATATGAAGTAACAATTTTCTAATGCAACTTCTTTAAACTTATCAAGTATATTGATTTAAAACTATAAACGTTTTAGTTTTGAAATATATATATTTTTGAAAAATATGAAAAAGTTTTTTCTTAACAAGAAATTATCATGTGTATAAATCTTTCCTACCCATAAGATAGCCATATTGTGTGTAGGATAAATTCATGTGTACAATAAATCCATGATCACAGATTTAGTAATTTTTTGTAAGAAAGCTTAGGAGACGAACAAATCGAGTTATCGGTCTAGGCAGAAAAACCAGGTTGTTAAAGGAAACACCTTTTAAATGTAAAACGTTTTTATAACAGTCAATTATTATGTTCTGGCAGTGGCGGACTGGGTGTAATATTTTGGGCTGCCAGAAGACAAAGGGCCCCAGCTTTAACAACTATAACTCTATTATGAACGGTCCGTGGGGCCCACCTGCCATCGGGCAGGTTCACTCTATGGCCAGTCCGCCACTGTGTTCTGGTTTAATAATCTCCAGTTACAAATCGGTGGCAGAAACGTTAAATTTTGGGGATCCGTTATAAATATGGGGCTTTATCCTCTTTTTACTGGGAATATTACATTCGAGTTCTTTACCCCCCACAAACAACAGCAACGCTGAAGCAGGAACACTTGGGGCAGGGCGACAGAAATACTTACTTAACATGAATCAGAAATCCATACCTCTACTTGGAATGCTTATCGTGGCTGATTTTCGTCTCGATGTGGCTGACGGTTTTTTCCGCGGTGTGTATTCATTTACGGTACGGGGGTATATAAATCTTTAGTGCGTGACTGATTTTTTGACGTCACTATGTTAACTTAACAAACAAACAACAACGTGAGAGGGGAGCGCGCGCAGAGGGGATTTTTTATCTCGTAGGCGTGGTCAAAGCCGTCAAACTGATCTTACCATACGCGATACGGCAGCATTCCAAGTAGAGGTATGTATTCTTGCATGAATGTATACATTTCAGCCATGCATATCGAACTATATCATTACCCTTTCTACCATCTAGGGCTAAGATGGGCGGTACCCTTCTGCGCTTTACGTAATCACTAGGTGGTTTCTTTACGCTTGATCCGGGATTTCGCAGTAGGGTAAAGAGTAACGCTATGACGTCATTTTACTCCGATTCTATGGTGGATGCCTGTGGCCTTTTAGCAGATAAATTCTGGCTAGTACACCTGCTTTTCAGAAGGAGTAAATAGAGTAGGCCTAATAGTTCTTTTTATAAAATAACCTTAGCTATCTTGTTGAAATGTTGCCTCCCCGCTTCAGCTGTGGATCTGTTTTCTCTCCCACTAAAGAGTTTATGAACTCATTCTTAGGCATTGGCTGAACTATTCCAGGGCAACATTTCAACAAGCTGGGCAAGCGTAAAGACATTTTGTAAAATCAACTATTCTCCGGAACAAGCGAATAGTTTATGGGGCTCCCGGGCGGAGTAATTCTTATCCCCGGAACAGACGAATAAAACGATTTAGGTCAAAAAGAGTACACTTTTACTTCGAGAACAGGCGAAAAGAAGGAGCTTTCTTTTTGAGCATGAGGGGGATTGGGATTAGAGCTAAAAATCTACCGAACATAGATAAATAAATACACTTTTGGTAGAATCAACAAATTAGTAAATGTTGTATATCAGAATCTGACCACCAGATGTAGCTAGGAAGGTAATAGCATCCTAGTGGGACGGTGTGTAATAAAGTACACAATTATCAGCTACACTGATAATTGTTAGTTACTAAATAAACAAAGTATTTAATTAACCAGTGTATCATTGATTCTAGAGATAACTAAAATACAACAGTAAATAGACTAAATACTAATTGTCTTTTTATGATAAATAATCTTGGAGTTTTTCAAACTTCAAGTAATTTGATCTAGTTTGTGAGTTACCTAACATTTTTCGTAAAATATAAATTTTGTGAGAGAGTGTTCACTTCAAAATAAATTTACATTTATTAAAAATTTATTAATTTTTCTGTAACAAAAATAAAACTGTCCATCAAGTAACATTTTTTCAATTATCTGAAAACCGGCCAGCACAATTGTTTCCAAGATTCTTCCCAAGTGACTGAGCGAAAGCCATTCAAATTTTGGCGGAAGAAATCCAATTGCAACACCCCTTTGGCGTCATCTTTCGGAAAGTGACGAAATAGTTCCACTAAATGATTTGCTAGTTGTTTTGAATTGCTGAATGTTAGACCATTTATTTCTGGCTTTACAAGCTCGTACAAACTAGAAATTTTTTTTAATCTCAATATCACTTTATCAATTAGGAATCTCATTAACATACCAGCTAAAAGTTAAGGCACAAACAGGCAGCCCGCAACCAAACATGTCAACGACTTTCATGGGCAAATCGAGACCACTTGTTGATTTATGCAAACATATTCCCAAATCAGCGCTAGCTATAAATTAATTAATAATATTAAATAATTTGTTAAAAATCTGGGATCAGACATTGTTTTTTTTGTGCGTGATTTTCAATACAAAAAAATATTACTGATTTTAAGATTATAAAAAATTTTGGTGCATAATTTTCATACAGATTTTTTATTTTAAAAACAGTTTTCAAGATATTAGAATGGATTTTGAGATTCCTACTCTAACGAGAAATTGCAAAATAGCAAAAACCGACGATAAATCAAAAAAACCCAAAATTCTAAGTGAAATCGAGAAATTGCAAAATGGAGAAAAACAGTTTTGAGATTTCCACTCCAAATTTAGATATAGTGCTTGCTAGTAAATTTATAGACCATTTCAGTATTTTTACACTTTCAAGTGTAAAGGATTTACTTGAATGTCCGATCCCTAACTCAAAAACATTAAAGGGGTAATTACGGTACCTAATAATAGTGGATAATCTTCGGCTTGTAACCATACTGTTAATATCAAAACTTTTGTTAAGGTTCGAGCTTTCATTTCTTTTTCGTAATAAGCTCGCATTGGACCCTTGCCGCTAACAACGCATATTAGCTCTGGAAGGCTATAATCTTCACAAGCTGAAGCCTCATATGCTATAATATATTCAGGAGGTTAGAGCATTTATTATATTTCTTAAATATATAGCGACATACAGTCAAGAGCTGCCAAGAGAATTGAGAAATCTTCGTCAGCTGTCCAACTGGTACTACTGACTACCAAAGCTGGCCTCTGTGATTTTAGGAACACTTGACCTTTCACTATTTGAGTGAATTTCGTTTCATCAGTTGCATCACTGTAAGTGGACAATACATTATTTGGTTTATTTTGTATTTTTCAAGGAAAAATAGGGTGAATAATACCTGAATTTAATTTCAGAGCAATAATCTGAAAATTTCACTAGAAATTCATGCTTCTCTTCTAAACTTATTGGAGTAAATATTTCCGAAGGGCAATCGTATAAAACTGTTGCGCTAGTTGAGGAGATTCCATAAATTAAATACGCTGTATTAATTATGACTTAGCCATACTTGATGCCCCAAGTTGCAGCTAGGTCTTCCTTCATAGCTCTTGTAACGCAAAAATGTTTATTACCATAGGCACCAAAATAGCCTTCAATCCTGACTCAAAAGAATGCAAAATATTCTAAAACCGTCTTTTAAAGAGGAAGTAAACCTACTAGCGTACCATCGACTCAGCTTGACCAATGGATGTGGTTGTCCTAAAGTTAAGCCCATGACAGTATAGCCATAATTGTGCCAATCAATTACTAAGGTACATTTCCGTAACCAACAAATGAAAACAGCAACAGGGAGAGTTGTTACTGATGGAGGATTCTAGAAATCAAAAAGTTAAACAATTATCTATTGTAAATATTATGCAATAATATAATATCTACCTGAACTAAGATAGCTGATGGTTTAGTAACAAAGAGTAATGTTTTGAAAAGTACAAACATTTGGAACAAAACTTTTAGTGCATAAGCCAGAAGTCTTGGTACATCTTAAGTTATATTTCATTAGAAAAATGCATTCGTTATATACTGTAGTTAGCTTACATTTAGAAAAATTTGGGGGTTCCGGCATAACATTTTCATCTACATGAATCAATGGATCCGAGTGAATTTTCTTATGCGGACGAGAACCTAACCAGTTATAATGCAGTAAGTTAGGGTTGATTTATTATATACTATATTGATTGCCTTACCTGAATACGCTACTACGTCGACTTCGATACCATGAGCAGATAATGCCATTGCATGATATTGCATACGCGGACTTCGCCCAAAATCACCCAAAACAACCACACAAACTCGCTTAATTACCTTAGAAGTCATTGGGCCTGGGATAATAAGACTGAATAATGATATAAACTTGAATAGCGTAGCAAAGGCGTAAATACCAATAGATAATACAGAAGAAGATATTTGACTTAAAATTTACAACTCTTCCGTGTTAAATATTTAATTTTTAATCGTTTTAAATGAAGTACCCATAACGCGAGCCGAATCATGAGTTGGGAATATTAATCTAGAGGTCCAATCAAAACGTCGGATTTCAGTATTTCGCGAAACAATTTTTTAAAAAATAAGAATACTGCCGTCTGCTCCCAAATGACGAGAAATCTTTATCATTCTACCCGTGGCGCCGTCTATCTCTCAACGGATCGTTTAAATAAGACGTGTTTTCCGGCAATTGTTTTTGCAAAAATAATGGATGGCGCCACGGGTCATATAATAACGTTTTATCGTCATTTTAGAGGAGACGGCACAAGCGTAAATTTCAAAAACTTGTTTCGCGGGGAGCAAATTTGATTGGATCTCTAGATTAATATTCCCAACTCAATGAGCCGAATTCGTGAACGTCAGCTTTTCCACGGCCAACTTAAATCCCCTGCTACTCGCACAGTGGTGGATCTAAGTTGGCCGTGGCTTTCTCAAACAGAAAATAGTAGCCAGGGGGGCCTGAAAATCAAATTATCGTACCAAAATCTGGGGGCCTATTCTGTAAATATTCGAAATCTAGTTTTCGATCGAAAATTGGATTTCGAATATTTACAGAATAGGCCCAATGAAAATTATCGATTTCCGAAAAATATTATCGTACGCTTGAAAGTTGGTGGTAAATTGAATCGAAAATACACACTTCAATATAACATCTTCAAGGAAATCGCCAGGAAGTAATATTTCCAAGAGCCAGGAACTTTAAGGGACTGTTTATACAGTGCTTGATTAAATAATGGAAACTTTTCACCTGTATCTTATGCTAAGTGTTTAATTTTAACAAGGTACCTATTTTTGACGTATTAAGGCTTAGAAAAAACACGACGTTCTGTTTACAGGTGGAAAGTTTCCATTATTTTTATAAGCACTATTTTCTTGAAGATGTTTTATTTAATCGCCTATTGTATTTATGATAAATCAAAAATGGTTATTATTTAATACATAGAAATCTTATACTCCTACCTAGAATGCTCCCGTCTACGGGAGAACCTGACGCCAAGTCATTTTGTAGCAACGACTAATGATTATATAGTCTTTGCTTAAGCTTCAGCCAATCAGCGGCCATTCATTGACTACGGCAAGCCGCTAGCGCCATAACAGGGCGGTTACAAATAGTAGAAGCTCAGACGATTTTTACAGGATCCATCCGATCAAAGCTCGCAGAATTCCCATAGGTTTTTGCTGGAGTTTTTCACATGAACCACTTCAACGTTTTTGGATTTTTATTTAATAAGTGTTAAGATTTTTTGCACTTTTAGTTTTGTTTTCATATTTAATTATTATAAGGAATATTTAAATGCCATTGTTAGGAAGATAAATAATATTTCGTTTAGGTTCGCTTTGAAAATATTTAAGCCTAGGCCTGACATAGGCCTAACTTTTAAAATAGCAGGCAATGTCAATGGCAGTTTTGGGAGAAGCAGTGACTGAAGATCCTTAGTATTAACCTTTGTATTTAAAGATTATTTCACATTTAAAGTAAGTAATATTATATTTATTATTATGTTTGTAGAAACTTTGATAAACAAAAACCTTATTATATCCCAGAAAAAAATACATTACACTAACGAATGACACTTATGACGAATTGAGGACAGTCATTTCATTAAACAGCAACAATCATACTGATAATTGTCTTATTTTTCAAAACTTTACCTTCTATTTAATAATATGCTTTTTGTCTTAGAACCTTAGCCAAGATAAATGTCTCACACTCTGCTTAAATTCAACATTCCACTGTTAAACAACATAAGAGATAGTACTCAACCAAGACCGATATTTACAATGTTAAATAGTGTTTTAAAAAAAAACGGATATTGCAGTAATTATAGTCCTGAGTTGTTGTTCCACTAGGCTCACTGAACTTCCTGAAGTCACTTTTACCAAATCATCAATTTGAAAGCCCGCCGTTTTTAACATTTCAAAATGCCCCAATTAGGTTTAAGCGGTACGTAGTCTAGATTATCTTTGGTTTAAGGAAACCCAAACTTTTACCTGTACAACGACACATTACCGTCCACCGAAAATCGTTTTCTACATGTGGAAATGAAACATCGAGGAGCCATAACAACAAACAACGCAATAGTTACCCAAAACATTTGCATATAAGAGAAAAATCTTTACGAGTAAAGAAACAGTCTACCATGTTTAAAAACTACATTAAACTCGATCACGGCCCCCTGCACGCTCTCATGTGAGCGCGTGCAGGGTGCCGTGACTCGATGGACGTGGGCCAATCAAATGCGAGTTCTTAAGGTGACGTAATATAAAATCAAATTATTATTCTTAGTAACTCAAACTAGATGGCAACGAGTCGTTGCCGTAGTCACTCTTTGAATCGTGATTGGCTGATAATGACGAAACCTCCGAAAATGTAATTGGCCCATTTTGTATTTATACGGAATCATTCTACGTTATAAGATTTCTATGATTTAATAATCCAAAAAATCATTTCTAAAACAAATATAATGTTTCAGTTTTAATGGCTACATTCAAAAATTATCGTACATAATCGTACGCTCGTAACAAATTATCGAAAATAGCATACTATGTAGTACTGCAGCGTATCTGTATTCACCTTGGTAGTACTGTACTCCTTTGAAATTATCGTACCCCCGAAATATTGGCTCGAAATTATCGATGTGTACGATAATCTGGCAACTCAGATAGTAGCCGCGAAACGTCGTCTTTCCTCGCGACGCTTGACACTCTCGCCAAGGATGCGACCATCTATATTATAAGGAGTCTATATTATAAGGAGCGCTTGGTACGTTGGTCGTACGTCCGAGCTTTCAGGAATGTTTGCTTAGTCTGTCATGAACATAGAAATCTCATAGGTAACTAGAATGCTGCTGTGTAACTGGAAAATGGGCCAAACGCTGTGGCAGACGATAGCCAGTTCTCAGCCAATCAGAGCTCAAAAAGTGGTTCTGCCAAGAATTTAATGTCACCAGAGAGAATGACGTCACCTCCCTCTATAGTAGCGGATCCAAGGAGGATTATTATCCTCCTTGGCGGAACCACTCTACGGCCTCTCATTGGCTGAAGGTTCAAGGCGAACTGGCGTCAAGCTCGGCCGTAGGCGCCAGCATTCTAGTTACCTATGAGATTTCTATGGTCATGAAGCCAAAGGCGGGGCGGCGAAGAAAAAGCCAGCGCGGGACGGAGAGAGAAGCTGCTGCTTTTCGCTTTGTTAGTGGCTCAGCTATAGCCTTTTTGTGTTTTCGCTTAGTCAGTAAAGGTACCAAAGGCGGGGCGGGACAGAGAGGAACCGGGTCTGCCTTTCCCTTTGTCACTGGTAGACGTTCGACTAGCCTATAGGCAGAGATAGCGAGGCGCTAGCAACGGCTCTCCTCCCCCCGCCTCCCACACTGATGTAATTATAGTCGACCTTGAACCACCGACGTTCGGGCTTTGGATTGGTCACTAAGGCGGCCGAGTGGTTAAATCTGCGCATATGGGTAGTGGCTCCTCTTTTTCCACGCTATTCTGTGGTCGAGAACACCTATTAGCTCGGTTTCTCGGAGTCTTTATACTCAGTCAGGGCAGCAGTAGGTAAGATTGTCAAAGCAGGGTGGAGGAATGCGGGAAGATTTTATACACTCCCGGCCATTCCACCGTTCTGCGAGACAAGGCGGTCTCTCAGTCTCTTCAAATTTTTAGGGACGAGCGTATTTGTTTCTGTTCGTCATGAGGGGGTAGCAAATTCGCCATTGGGTACAGGGAGTTTACAGGGGTACAAGGGGGTTTGCGACGAAAGAGAAAGGCGAGTTTTTTGTTATTTTTTGCGGGGATAAAGGGTAACCCGGTAATTCTGGCATGGCGAAAAGGGGAGGGGTGCCTTCCGGGGGGGGGGGGGGTTGGAAGAGATAGAATTTAGCTGAGTTTTTGAGTTATTTTTGCGAGGGAAAAAGGGTACCCCGATAATTCTGGCATGGGGAGAAGGGGCTGGGGGGCCTTACAGGGGTGGAGTGCCTCGAAACACACAACTAGCTGAGGGCCCACCCGTAGGGTGGGCTTCTCGGCTAGTTATCTATACTGACGGTTTTCTCGCTTCGCCGCTTTGGACTCTGGAATCGCCGGCGCCGCTTTCGCGATTCCATCTCTAGGGGTTGGGGCCCGTTCCTATGTCGATTCCGGTCATACCATCAACAGGATCAAGCTACTCCCCATACAACTAGCTCTTTCCTACGCGTCTGCTCATCTTCACAGCTCAGTGGTCGTCTGCTTGGATTCTATGAGTGCCCTTACCATGCTCCATAAGCGCTCTACTGACCCGGTTTCTCACCCGGTGGTCACGATCTCTGCGACATGTACCCTTACTCGGTGACTCTCCTGTGGTGCCCGGCTCATGTAGGAGTTTAGGGCAACGAAACGGCGGATGGACTCTTATTTAGCTGGTGCTTTAACCACAACTTCCAAACAACAACCGTCCGTCCAGTTTAACCAATTTTTACCTGTGACTATGCTATTAAAATTTGAGACTTAGTTTCATGATCTGATCAAAATTAAGGATTAATTTTTAGTTTATTGAAAGTTAGTTTATTTAAAAACCGCCAATAACGGCACGCGCCGTTTTATTAAACCACGATTTCAGAAATATAACCCCCCCTCCTTTTCCATCCCTCTCACAGCCCATGGGTTTGGCAAGATTGTAATTTCGTTAACTATTCAATCAAAGACAAGTGGTCTAAAAATTTCGGACAGTTTTTCATAGAAGATTCCTTCAACCATGGTATATTTCGACAGAATTTATTCCACCAATCAATTTTAATACAAATTTGCTTTTTAACTTTCTATGGACAAACCTAACATTTTAGGCCTAAGCTAATATGAGGCCGGCCTAGAGAAGGATAAATTAAAAATAAGGCTTGATAACCCCGCGTCTACATCAAGCCTTAATTTTACCCTTTATTTATTTTTAAAGTTTTTAAGTTATTTTATTCAAAATTCTAAGTATGAAACCTGCCATTACGATACCTTTATGTGTCGTTATAAGCATCATTCAACTATGTCTCGGGGCATATTTTATTTTGTTAATCGCCATTCAGCCGAGTCTCGCAATGGGATTGGTGTATTTCACGACGATCGTCATAGCCCTCATTGCTGCTGGTATTTATCAACTAATATTGCCTCCATCGAATCCTACGATAATCAGAGAAGTGATTTATGGAAATCAAAATAAGCTACCGATATTTGCGCATAGAGGAGCTGGACTTGATGCTCCTGAAAACACCTTAGCTGCGATAAGAGAAGTAAAACTTCATGAAATAATGAAATTTACAGGTTTCACAATAAATCAATTTTCATAATAGGCTAAGAAAAATGGAGCTGATGGTGTCGAATTTGATGTTGCGTTTACACGTGATAACATAGCAGTATTATTTCATGATGATGACATTGATCGAACTACTGATGGTTCAGGTAGATTGGACGAATTAACCTTTGATCAGATTCGCAGCTTAGATGCCTCCGCTAATCACATTTTCCAGTAATTGTTAATACTTTTAATATAACTCGAAATAATTCACTAATGATAGTGTACTACAAACCCTCTAAACAGCGAAAAATTTAAAGGAGAAAAAATTCCTACATTTGAGGAAGCGTTAGAGGAATGTTTAAAGTTGAACATTCGTATTATAATAGATCTCAAAGATTACGATTTTAAGGTATAACATTGAACTTCTCAAAAAAAATAATAATAATAATATGATTATGTATAATCAACTAATCTTTAGGCGGTAGCTTTGGTGTTGGAAATGTTTAAGAAATACCCTGAACTTTACAAAACTACTCTAGTGGCATCTTTCTATCCCACTGTTATTTACCAGGTAATTAACTTTTTATTTCTAAGCTTTATTAACTATTTAAAGTATTTATATTTACGTTTAAATAAATCGACTAAACTATAATTTTATAAAAGTATTTCCATAATTTTATAATTATATTCTGTAAGTGTGTCAGTTAGTCAAAATCATTACTGATATGTCAATTCGCATAGAATTGACTTCACATCCAAAAATGAATTATCACCTGGTGCTCTCATTATGACAGCCCTCTAATTACTTAGTCTACCTGAATTGAGTGGGGATTTGGTGTACCAACCCAATTTGATGTCTAAGCCGACACCATAAGTTTTTTCTCATTAAAAAAAAATCTAAATTGGGTGGTCATTCATATTCCTAGCTAAAAATGGCTCTTTGGAAAATAATTTACTTCCAAAAGATAACTGACACACTTACATGAAGGGTAATTAATTATACACATATGGAACTAACTTTGACCAAAGATAGTATAAACATCGTACCCTAGATTCTAATTTCTAAATCACTGCCTTGCGCGTAGTTAATATCGTTCTTTACCCAATTCCTGCCTGAACTCCGAAAACATTAGCTCCGTAGTTACCATGATAACCAACAAGTGGGTAATCGATTCATTACAAAACTGTCAATCTGAAAGCTCTCTAAATTCGAATCAAAGGTATGGAGTTCTATATTACCTTTGCTTTGACCATGGGCAAATCTGCAACTTTACTTTTGGTGCAGGTTTATTTACCTAAAATTGGAAATTTATAGAAACTTACATATGATGCAACTGAATATAAAAAGTTGGTAGTCACCAAATACCAGGTTTTCTATGAGTTTAAACTTCGGGGAAATGATGCTTAAATATTGAAACTGAAGATGACCCACTTACAAATATTTTCTATAAACATTGGACATTTGAGCAAGCTATGTTATGATTTTAAAGGGAATAGAACATCTAGAATTGTTGTCACATATAATACCATTGCATGATTCAGGCGCGGTTCTAGAAAATTATTCTGAGGTGGGCCCATACTTCTGGAAATAATAGGGGGTAGGGGAGGAAATAGAATGGAAGTTAATGTAAATCATAAATCTTTGGGTGGGCATGGGCCCATTGGGCCACTCCCTAGAACTGCGCCTTGCATGATGATGCTAGTGCAATTCGTAATGCCCTAAAGGACGGCCAATTACCAACCTAACACTGTTCTTAGAGAACGAGAGTAACACAAGGAGAACGCAGCTAGCCTTTAAACACACTAACGCAGAGTTATGTGCAAATTTCATTGGACGAGCCTTTATGCTGAGCGTTTTATGGGAAGGGGGAAGACAATTTCAAAATTTTCCCCTTCCAACGGCATCAGGTGCTAAAGCATCTAACCAATGAAAACTGTATACACGAAAATGCACGACTTTTGATGGGTTGCATTCTCCTTGTGTAGGGTGCTGTGTTTGTAGCTCGTTAGAGACAAGGAAATAGGAAAAATTTCTGCCTCCAAGAGGCTGGCAAAGATGCCAATGCAAACTTCGGTGTGTTTGGTAACCATCAGTGAACCTTAGAATTAGCCTTTCAGTTTACATTTATCCACGTAGCGGCCAGCACCACAAACTAAACCTGCTGAATTTTTGTCTGCTAAGCTGATAGTTTTTGTTTAGCAGACAAAAATCCAACAATTTATGTACTTCAAACGTTGACTGCTACATGGCATGTGTTGAAAATCAAACTATAGTAGCAAACCCACATATATAAGTCTGAAAATTGGTGGTAAATTAATTTTTGTTATATTGGAGTTAAACTTGGTTGAAGTTAAATTTTTGAAAAATAAACTTCATTAATAACCCGTAATATTAAAAATATTAAAATGAGGCTTTTAACATAATTAGTGCTTCTGTTAAACCTAGTGGCAGAAATGTCAAATTAATTGATACACCATAATAAATATGAAAACTTTATGCTCCCGTTAATGTTTACAATTTTAACCTTTTACGATAAATTCGTAAATAATCTGGCCCTCAAACTGAATTATCTGAAATAGAACCCATGGGTGTTATTCCACGGCATAAAGATAAGGAGAGCCAACTTCACAGTCTTTTTATCTTTGTAATATATTTTAGTGATTTCATAATTTCCAAATATTAGGTGAGCAGATGAAAAAATATGTAGGCGCTATCATAGACTAATTAGTCCATGGCGCTATCAACACACTCATTTAAAAAAAAAAGCATCAAGGTATGGGTTGGGTTGGCCATGGACTAATTAATTAGTCCATGGCCAACCCAACCCATACCTTGATGCTTTCATTATCTCTCCTCCATGGTATAAGTAACATAATAACAATAAGTATGTGATTTTCTGAGCTAGCTAGGTTTAGTTCTCAGTACAGAGCCCCCTAGTGTCGAAATATGATACTACCAAGAACTATAACAGGCTACCCAGTTAGAGTGCTAGTCCAAGTCGGAGCTTGACAAGAATGTCAGCTCAGTTAGTAAATTAGCATTAAAACAATAGGAAATGTCATACTTAATTATAATGTTACTTATGACCATAATTATTCCTATCTCTCTGATGTTGCGATTTTTAGAAGCACATGAAGGTACAATCAGAGATCCTGTCAGTTATAGAGATGCGAAACTCCCTATACCCTAAGCAAACCAGTTTTTTTCAAATTTTGCCGATCACAGCGACGCCTGTACGTGGGGAGTAATTGCAGAGATCCTAGGATTGTTACCGTTGTTAACAATTTTTGCGTCTCTCGGCTTGAAACGGGCGCTTCCTTCCGGCCGAAGGCCGGCGCTGATGCTTGCATTTTTTTGTCAGGTTTTCGACGGAGTTTCGCATCTCTATAACTGCCAGGATCTCTGGTACAATGTCAAAGCAGACGCTATTTGGACAGGTTTGCCAAGCATTTAAGTTCTAGTTTATTTATTTCACCTCAAAAATATATGGCTAACCCATTTTCCGAATGATAACAAAAAAATATGCATTTTAGTACTACGGTCTTTGGGCGAATAAGTACTATAAACAGTGTCATCTGGACCTTCAAAATTGCATTCTTTTAAATTGTAAATTTTTGGCACCTATGTATTAGTCTTAAGCTTTCATTTGAATTGAACCCTTACGCCGATTGAACCTCCTGCAGCTTAGACAAGCTGATCTGAACATTGCGACAGCTCTAACATGGAGACCAAGATTTTTCTCTTACCATGACATTATCAATGGCCGTCCAAAATACACTTCTCCCTGGAAGATGGCAGCAGCGATAATTACTGACAACATTTACGAATGGGCCTTGCACGGATGGCTATGGCACATCTCTGGAGTGTCCACCGTTCTAATACACAAGGATGTTCTCTCACAGTAAGAACACCATTTTTGATTATAGGACCAAATTGTCGTTTTAAAATATTAATCTGAAAATTCAGTAGCTCCTGGCCTTTCTGTCGTTTTAAAAGCCCTGTTTCCGAAACTACCGCTGGAAACTGATAAAATTCAAACGCCGGTTTGACCATTAAATTAAAGTAATTTATTCTAACTTCATCTATTAGAAAAACAATATGACATAAGTCTATAATATTAGTCCAGAAGTATGACACTTCCAATTTTTCACTAGGCCAAATTTTTGCTAAGTGCTATTGCGAACTTTATCGTTTTATGTAGCCTTTCACACTTACGTGACTCTTTCTTTGATGTCATCACGCCACAAATTTATCTCAGTATAATATTCCCCAGAGACATGTAATTATTATGGAACAATATTATTTATCGTGGTAAAATACTCATCTATGACACCTAATTATGGAACAATATTATTTCTCTTAGTAAAATATTCCTCAGACACGTAATTATGGACCAGTAATTTATTTTCTTCAGTAAAATATTCCCCAGAGACATGTAATTATGGAATATTTTTCCCCATTGTAAAATATTCCTCAAAGACACTTAATTATGGACTAATATTATTTTTCTCAGTAAAATATTCCTCAAAAACACATAATTATGAACCCAAATTATTTCCCCCAGTGATATATTTCTCAACAACACATAATTATGGGACACTTATGAATGCAGTGAACCTCGTTCTTAAAATAAGAAACATACTTGATGTAGGGGTGTAACCGTCGTAACATCACCCATGCTTTTTCCTATTGAGAAACAATACTCTCAATATGGCAGCTCTGGCCAATATTGTAAATTTTTTGCGATTGAAACCCATGTGGATGACGTTTTTCATTGCCGAACCCTCTGAAAATAGTCATTCGCTGTAACTAGTGCCTTATGTCCAACCCTGATTGCTATCACTATAGAAAGAATCTAGATTTTTTTGAGCGTGACCTTTGTATATCTTGACAGTGAATATGTCCGCAAATGGCGCAAGAATAAGATGAATATCATAGCGTGGACGGTCAACCATCAAGTGGAGAAGGACTTCATCAACAAGGAATTGCAAATCCCCATCATCACAGACACGTTGCGATAAGTGGATGGAATCCAGAAACGCGGGTACATAGAGCTAGCCTTAATTTTTTTTAAATTTTATACCGAATGTTTAAATATTTTCTTGAATATGTGCACTTCAATTTTTATAAATTGTTGTACTAGTTGGAACCGAAACGTTCTCAATGCAGCTCATAAACGAAATTAATTTGACATAATTTTTGGATAGTTTACTTATGTGCAATTGAAATCAAATTAGTTTGTCAAAATAATTTTAAACTTGGTTTTTTTATTTGGTTTTAGGGGGTTTATCACAAATTCAGAAAGCAGATTTTATTTAAGTCATGAAGAAAGTAGATTTTATTTAAGTTATGAAGAAAGTAGTTAATTAATTAATCATATTACTGAAGTGGTGTATTGTTTTCGTAATCCAAATTTTTTTCTGGCTATTAGCGGCCAACTTTACATCGGTTCCGTATTGGGAGTAGACCACGTACAAATTTAACGCCAAAATAGCTGGATATGCAATTGCTTCATCTTTGATAGTGGTTTTGACAGTTAATTGACTGGATGAACTTCAAAATGCTTTAGTCTTCAATCGTGTGTTCGTTTTTTAACTTTTAAAATTAGATCTTGGAAAAACGTTAAAAGGAGTAGAAACTAAATTAAAATCTGCTAACATGCGCTTACTTGTTAGTCAAAGTAACTAGCTCCAATCATTCAAATTCAAGTTTATTAGGAAAATATTTTTAGTATATTTTACAGGGGTGTTAGAGCTAAGTCATCCCTAGCTTATGTTAAACCTGGTGGCATAAATGTTTATACTTCCTTTGAGAATAAGCAAATGTCTATTTTTATTTTAACATTAAGATTTTACATAAAAATGTTAATCAAATTAATTAAGAACGTTTATATTGCAGATAAATAAAACGTTAGCATTAACCAATATTATCGGTAAATAGATATAGAAATAGTTAAAGCTAATTGTCCGAAAATTAAGAGCTTTGAAATAATATTTAATCTTTATCATGGTGAGGAGTCGTAATACCGCGCCCGTGACGTCTGTCAGAATCCCTTGCGTAACTGTTCCAATTTCACCCAACATAGTGGATAATAGGCAACAAACCTACAGAAATAAAATAAATATTTGTAATCGAGGGACCATGTAGGAGAAGATCCTTTCACAGGGGTAACGCCATTAGAAATCGGTTTTTAAATACTCGAAGCCTTATTAGATGGCGCCAACAGAATGAAAAGCAAATATTTTAAATCTGTCGAATTTTCTCCCGAGTGGAAACGTAGCTTAAAAGTTTGTTTTTGTTGTATTATATCGTTATTTATTTATTTTCCTCCAAAAACGTTTAAATTGGCGCCATCTATGATAATTAAACTATAAAATTGAATTTCTAAATTTGTTTCCCCTAAGTAATTTGGGAATCGGTATATATCTGTTCCTTGCCCTTTTTGACAAAGTGAATGTAGAAGCAGCGTTTCCAGACGTACCATAATTATCGTGCACATCGATAATTTCGAGCTCATTTTTGGGGCGTACGATATTTTCAATGGCGTACAATATATTTCGATAATTCAGCTTTCGCGTACGATAATGTGCTATAATTTTTAAATTGTTTGAAAAAATGAAAATTTTAAACGTGAGTTTTCAATCCGTCGAATTTCCACACTAAAATTCAAATTTACCGCCAGTTTTCAGGCGTACGATAATTTATTGGCTCTGGTACGATAATTTGAGTTTCATTAACTGGCAACGCTGAGTAGAAGACTAGGCATTGAAGTTCGCCTTATCAATCACTTCAAAACACTAAAACGCCAAACTATGAAAAATCGATAGGAAAACACTATTACCCTAAAAATATTAATCATATGTAATCCTAATATGACAAATTTAAAAAAGTTAAAGGAAATCAAATCATAGCAACTGTAAATAACTTAACTTCTTCATTAGCCAAATCGACCAAACAATGGGACAATGTTACCCGGCGGTCTAAATATATGAATGAACGTAAAACAATTATTATCCACCTATATTTTTAATTTTGGGTCCAAATTGAAAAAAAAAAACCAAACTAAAATAGGCAACAACAATTTTAATATTTACAGGTATGTTTTATATATGTTCTTGAAATTTTATAAATCTTTGTTTTACTAAGTGTTGTCTCGGGTTGTTAGCTTCATCGAAACATTTGGCCACCAAATTTAGTTTCTAAAGGTAGTTTTTTTAATACACCTTTTTTTGAAGTGATTCGTTTTGGACCCGCTTAAAATATCGATATCCTTTAAGAAAAGTGACCATGCAAAAGACTTTTCTAACCTTTTGTTAAAATTAAATAAATTTACCTTCACCTTTTTGTGATCTCACCTACAAATGTATATACAAAACTCAGTCAGCACAAAGAATAAAAATTCTAAATCCAAAAATAATCTTTTCCTATTTCTAACCCATTTTACAAATCTAAAATATGCCATGTAAGCAGGCTTGGAAATAAGGTTTATTTCTAAACTGGTCTATTTGGCCAGTGACTTCCAACTCTTGAATTATTTAAGTGGTCACGTAGACCCGTTGGTTAATAATACGGTAGATAAATTTAAATTAATAAACTGGACATTGGACCAGTGAACCCCTCGCTTTTGAATAAAAAAACTGGTCCGAGCAATTAATAAGCTGGTCCTTGACCCAATGACCACCGCTTATTTCCAAGCCTCCATGTAAGTATGTATTGGAACGGCATCTACCACAATTTTTCGTAAGCTAGATACTTTTTAGGTTTTGTAGAAACGGAGGGAAGCAATTACATTCAAAGCATTTCTCTCTTCTGATAGCAGATGGCGCCTCACTGACTGTGAGGGAAGTTTATAGATTCTGTTTTTATATTATTTATTACAATTTTAATACTGTAATAATCAGGGTGGGACATAAGGATATTTTTTTTTGTAGTCAGCCTGACTAGTGAGCCTCCTATCTTAATTTAATTTAGTAGTCACTGACTAGGGGGGGTATAAAAAACAAGAAAGACAGCCAACATTTTGCTTGTTTATTTTTATGTTTTTGTTTGTTCGTTTAAACTTGCCTTGGTCAAGGGAGGAATGTAGTGTCCTCTATACATATATATATATATATATATACATATATTATCTTTGGTATTCCGTGTTTTAAACTTAGTAAAGATTCAAAATACGCAAGCTATTAGAATAGTGAAAGATCACGAGCGCAGGCTTGGAGAATTAAAAAGGGCAGTCATTAATTGAGCGGAGTGAGCGTAGCTCTCTTAGCAGCGAAAGTCTTGTCCGTCCGTCCGTCCGTTAGTAAGTTTCAAAGGAGGGGGGGGGGGCGCAAGAGAAAGAGGAATGGTATGAGCCATGGGTTGCGAGAGAGAGACGGTTATATGGAGCTCGGAGCGTCGACGTAAGGAAACGTCGACGTTTATTTTTCTCATGTAACCGCACGAGCGTCGACGTTCGGAGAGATACGTTGACTTAACGAAAACTACCTCGAACCGTCGATTTAACGCCTTACGTCGACGTTCGGCGCTGCATGTAACCTCTTTACGACGACGTTTCCTTGGCCAGTAATGACTTTTCCTACCGCATATCCGACTGTTCCGAAATAAATTCGTTTTAATTTGAGTTTTTTTATATTATTTACTATTTATATTTATTTTTATATTTATATAATATTATATAAATATTATTTTATATACTTAATTTTATTTCCTATTAATTTATAAATAATTTAAAATATTTCGAAACAATTTACTAACTACAAATTGCAATTTATAAGTTATGAAACTTTTTAAATTATACTGAAAATATAATGAACATAATTTATAATTAACATATATAATAAATTAATCAACGCAAGATGTCATTTTATATATTATTATTTTATGAAATACTTGATATATTTATATTTAAAAATGTATTATTTTATAATTGAATAGCAATAGAAACTTACCTAAAATTATATACTAATAAAACGCAAGTAAAGCATATTTTTAAGGAGCCCCAAAATACCCTGTTTTAGAGGGTAGTATTTTTTGAAACGTCGACGTTCCCTTACGTCGACGTTCAGAGCCCCATGTAACCGTAGCGAGAGGGTAGGGGGGCGCGAGACGGGGATAGGAGCGAGTTGTACAGAAACGTTTTGTAGAGAAGTGGAGGGGGATGGTAGGGGCGCTAGAGGGGGTGTCAGAGGCGTTAGCAGAAGAGAGACAGAGCGAGAGCTGGTGGAAATTTTGTCCGTTCGCGCTCCGAGGGGATGCTAGTGAAAAGGGGTAGATAGGTAAAGACTACATAAAACCATTTCGAATCGAACTACACGGGTGCATTTTATTTCAACGGAATAAATCTCGTTAAGCGTAACGCAAGAAAACATTAAAGCTACCCACAATAGAGTGGTACCGCGAACGCCGTAGCTACGCAGCTTAGCAAGAAGAAGCTGATGGGGAACCGTGTCGAACGCCTTCCGGAATTCGAGGAAGACAACATCCACTCGGTAGGCGCTCTCGAGCCCGGTAGACCACGCTTCGACGCAAGAGAGGAGTTGAGTTTCGGTGCTGAATCCGCACCGGAAACCGTGTTGGGCTTGGGTGATAGCGTCGTGAGTTTCGAGGTGATTGGTGACTGAGGACTGTTGCGATATCTGGCGGTATTCCTCAGGGTCCTCGGGTGGCCCACCCTTCGGGACCGGCGTTACGTTAGCTCGCTTCCATTCCTGAGGAAGCTCGGCGGTAGCAAGAGAGCAAGAGATCAAATCAGCGACATTCGCCGCTAAAGCGGTGGCGCACCGCTTCAGTATGGCTGGGTGGAGACCATCTGGCCCAGGAGCCTTGTACTGGTTAAACGCACTCTCGCCGGCTGAATTTTCTCACATAGGTAGCTTTTAGTTCTTTGATGAAAAAGAGATTGCGATGGAGTCTATCGCGACGCGTGCTACGAGCTATTCCAATCTCACTTCAATCTTCATTGTGAAAGTCGAACCTTAGCGTAAAAGTATATGTGGGAAGGAATGAACTATATGCCCCAAAGAGTTAGAAATCAGTCACTTCAGGGGGCTGAAAATCCTCTCTCCGCTACCTTTGGCTGTACGGCATAGTTAGAGAAACCTCCGCTACTCTCATTGCCGCTACGATCTAATAGAAAAAATTGAAAGAAAATAAGTAGTCCCAAACTCGACGCTAGCACAAAATTTGAGCTTGTGAGAGTGCGTTTAAGATGTTGTAGTAGCTTCAATACTCCGCTCGTAGATATTGTAACGTCCGCCATAGGGGGACAGACTGTGGGTAGGAGGGGAAAGGCAGAAAGAACTGGTTCAGTGTAAGCGCGGCTGAAGGTTTCAGCAAGGATTTGTGCCTTTTCAGCCGGGACGGAGATGACACGCTGCCCTACGCCGAGGTCAGGGACTTAAGAGTGTTTAGTATTACTACCGATAGCGCGGTAGAAAGATCTCTTATTGTCTTCGAAGTTGTTAGCGGCGGTATCAAGGTGCCGGGTTCGGCCCGTGCGTAGAGCGAATTTGGCCATGGCACGTTAGTGTCTGAATTCTGCGGAGTGGGCAGGGTTTAGGTGTCTCCTACTGCGGCGGTAGCGGCGTCGAGTTTGACGTATGAGTCGTTTCACTGCAGGAGTGACCGAAGGGAGGTTAAATATGGTGGTGATAGTCTGAGGGCCGAGGCCGAAAGAGCAGATTTCAGTATTTCCCAGTTGGCGGATAGAGTGTTTCCGTCGAGACTCAGTAATTGCATGTCGAGGGCTATTGCCTCAGTATCCGCTTTCCCGATGGCAAGACAAGTGCGGGGGGCAATTCGTGGCTGAGCGGGGAGATTCGCGATAGTAATGTACAAAAAGTCATGGTCACAGAGCCCAGGACGGTGAAACACGTCTCTGACCACCCTTGCGGGAGAAGAGAGTGCCAGGTCAAGGATACTACTACACGTTAAAGTAGTACGAGTGGGGCTTAGCACGTGCTGCGTGTAATTGCAGGAAAGGAACGTATTGAGAAATTTGGAGTCCAGAAATATGGGATTTTGTAGCAGAAGCGAGTGGAATCGATCGATGAATTGAGGTTGGTCTCAGTGAGCGCGACAATAGCCGGTCGGAGGGCTGCTAAGGAACCCTGGAAATCTGAAATTTTGTTCCCTAGCTATTGCATATTGGAGTAGAGTAGGGTCGTGGCCTCCCGTAGAGGTCAAGCCGTAGCAACACTTCGTCTGGACGGGCGAGGCTTCTGCACAGTCTAATCTCGATGCCCGCTTCCCAGCTGGACGGGTCGAGGGCAAGGTCGACACACTGGGTTTGAATGGTCGCGTGGAAAGCGGTAAAACCGGCTGAGAGGCTGTTAGTAGGGGCCTTCTGAACTTTGACGGGGACAACGCCGAGGGTTTCTAGGTGCTTCTGGACTATGTCCTCGGTAGCTGCTTCATGGACGTGTGATATTTGGATAGTGCGCATGTCCTCGGCAGCAAAGCCACGGGTCGCTGCGTCAGTGCTTACGCCCCTGGCGCCGGAGAATGGAAAAGGTTTGCTACTTAAGCTTATGAAATAGTAAAATCGTTCTAAGATGAATTTGTGTTTTAGAACAAGGCTTTACACTTTATAAAGCAGAAATTAATTTTTGATCACTCCACATTGGATCAAATAATCGCTTGGGAAAATTTTGATCCCATTCTGATGCCGTGTACATTTGAATAAAGTAATAAAATTACGGCAGATGATCTGAAATAGTGTAGGCTTAAGGACAAATTTCTGGTTGCCAATTACTAGGAATAGCGTTTAATACCTTGCCAGAATAGGTCATAAAAATGCACAGCAGGTTGAGCTAATTACAAAACTACAACCATAAGTGTATAACATTATTTCATAAGTGTGACACTTCCTATTCTTCACAAGTACTGAGAGCTATTCACAAGACCGACTGCATTACGGGCTTCATCACCGTTTTGCCTAGGTTTTGCGTCCGCTTACTATAACGCGTCACGCGTAGCCTTTGAGAGCGCCTCGCTAGGGGGAGATTTTCTTCTTGTGATGACGTCACTCCGTTACTAGCTCTCAGCATGGGCCTAATAATGATAAATACATTCTTGGTATTATATAGACCTTTAATTAATATAAATTTGGGAAAATATTGGAAAAGTTATATAAATTCATAAAAATTTGGGAAAATTGATAAATATATGTGAATATGGATAAAGTTGGATAAATTGAATTTGTATTGAATTTCCGAAATCAGCAGAAAGAGTACTCTGATTGAGATATAACTGAGGCCAAAAGAATGTGCCGCGGAACTCGATAACGATAGCACGAATTATATTAACCGTAATTCGACCCCAATTCTATTTATATCACACACCAAACCTTATATCCCAAAATTAGATATTTCATATTTACCCAATTTACTTCATCCAAATTTACTCTATTTCCTAAAATTATTTTTGTTTATCCAATTTTACAATTTTACCAAAATTTGTCTTAATTTAAACGAATCTAAAACGATTTTATCCAATATTTATCCAATTTTATCCAAGTTACAAGATTGTATCCAATTTACACAAATTTACCTATTTTACAGGTATGACTAAATTACACGAATTTTTCGAATTTTTAAAAAATTCCACAATTTATACAATGTTAGCCAAATTCACATAAAATTATAAACTTTTCACAAAACTCTATAAACAAATTTTACCAAAATTCGCATAAAATTATTAATTTTTCACAAAACTTTATCTCTCCCAAAAATTTACCAAAATTTAAATTATTTAGCCTATATTTTCTTGAATTCGACCCAAATTTAGACATTTAATATAAATTTATGAAATTTTAAATATTTCAAGTAAATTGTCCCTATCCGGAATGTAGGCAATTCACATTCATTTGGGCAATCTCTTAAAATTTCGCGAAATTTCCCGAATTTAATTTAATTTACCCAAATTTACCCATTTTACATAAACTACCTAATTTAATTATAAACACCCAAATGCAACCACATTTTCTTTACAAAAAAATAATCTTTGAAAATTTGAAATATTTCATAGGGGGACGATCCTTAGAATCGTCGATTTTCCCGATGTTAATTTACTTAGAGAAATGATTTATTTTATTTGTCAAAAACCTCTGCGGTTGCTATGGCAAAACTAAACCCCATAGCAACTTTCCTCTTTAGGGTTTTTTTAAGCTACATGAAGGTCTACTTAACTCCCGAGCCGCTACTATCTAATAGAAAAAATTGAAAGAAAATAAGTAGTCCCGAACTCGGCGCTAACACCAATTTTAAGCTTGCGAGAGTGCGTTTAAAGATGTAAAATGTAAAAAGGTAGATTTTCCCGATGAAATAGTGTTAGAAAATTCACTTTTTGGCAGAATAGGTTTTATCGTAAGATTGATATATACTTCTAGTGATACTTAAAACCATACATTTTAATTATGTTTCACATGAGTGTGCTAATTTCCCATCTCCGGCATGTTAAATGTTGAAAAAAAACGCGTACTTCAAGTTTTCTTCGGACCAAGCCAATTTGGACCTAAGAACGCGTGGGCATCTCAAAGTCAGACTTCAAACGAGAAAATATTAGTACAAAAAAAATATAAATGATAAAATAAAATACAATAGACGCTTAAATAAAATCTGTTCAGTGATTTGCCTAAAAGTAGTAATATAGAAAGGCTCGTTCAATTTCGCACGCGCCTCCTGATGGAAAAAATGCGCTTTCAATTTTCTCGTTAGCACCGCTATCTAGAAACAGTATCAATTTATCCCTTTGAATTACCCATTCTACAAGAAATTAATCGTATGATTTCGTATCACGTTAAGACAGCAGCGCCATCTTAATTTAAAAAATTTGTCCCGAAAAAATAATTTTGAATTATAGCCATCATAACAAAAGCAAGTGTTGTAGTAAGAAAAACTATCATTTCTAGGGATATCGACACATTTCTCGAGCAGGTTGAAAAAAGGTCAAATCACAAATAAAAACTAACGAACTCCAATTACCCGCAGTTCTCACGCTTCAACGACCAATTCCAATATTGATCGAGAAGGTCGGTCAAGCCATAAAAACCCTTTTTTTCCACCCCATAAACTTTCCCATGAAAATGGTCTCACGGCACAAAGGAAAGCCCCTCCGAAATAAGCCATTCGTCAACTGGAACACTTTGACTCGACTCACTATTTTAAAAATCAGGTCGAAACTGGTCGGGCCAACTCCGACCAAATCTTTAATTGCTTTCACGTTGGCTCGAAGCAAAAACCAAGTAACGTTTCTGAGTGAGCATTTTGAGAAATATAATGTGAAGTATATGAGATAGCGCGGGATAGTTAAGGCACTTGAGGGATAAAACATTTTTACCTACGAGAATATTTATGATAACAGGATATGGTTTTCGCCAATGGTATCAGAATTCATCATAGGATAGTATTAATTCTTTGGCCTCTGGAAATAGAATTCATCAGGGATTTCGAATATTAATTTTTCCACTGGCATTAGAATTAATAGAATCTAATGAAATCTTTAGCTATTTATTTGTATTACCATAAGTCTAATATATAGTTCCGTATTTTACTGAGAGCTGCTAAAGAAGTGACGTCATCACCAGAAGAAAATATCCCTCTAGCGAGACTCTGTCAAAGGCTACGTGTGACGCGTTAGCAAGCTGACGCAAAACTGCTAAGAAGCCCGTCTTGTGAATATCTCTCAGTAAAACTTTTGCATGCATGTGAAGAATAGGAAGTGTCACACTTATGTAAAATTATTGTACACTTATGATATCACAATTCACCACGGAATTTAATTAACTCTTTCACCATTGGTATCAGAATACACCATGATATTTAAATAGTTATTTTGCCTCTGGTATCATAATCCACCATAGAATTTAAATAAACTCTCTTTTTTCACTGGTATCCTAATTCATCATAAAATTAAAGTAAATCTTTAAAGCAAAACTCACGTAATTCACGTTACGAGTTTTTGGCTTTCAGGCGACGTTTGTTGTAGAGTTTGCAATCGCGCACTTTCCAAACTGCCCACCCAATAGACAACTGATAACAAGAAGCTTTTTGAAAATGCAAAAGGGGCTACCTAATCCTTTTCCATAACGAGAGTGGGGGCCGTGGGATTGGTTTCGGAAGGCGGTACTTTCTCCTTTGGAGCTCTCTGGGACAGGTCACTTCTCAATGATAAATTATAGGCCCTTTTTATCCCCAAGGAAATAGTTCAAATGTTTGAAAAGCGACGCGCGACTAGCTGAGGGACAATAGGACCAAAGTGAGCACCGCTACTTTGCTAGAGTGGTAGAAGGTTAAGGGGTAAAAGGGGGTACTACCCCCTTTTTTAGAGAGGGGGTTACGGTGGTATCTTCGGCGAGAAGCTCTGGTTGGGTTTGGAAAAGGACCCGTATAAATACTAAAGTGTAGAATCGAGGAGTCCATTCTACCCTTTATTTGACCCGCGAGTCAGACGTAGAAAGTTCTATCTCTCCGCGAACATTGTATATTTCGCTCTCTGGATAAGTGTGGATCGAAGGTATGTTTTTTTCATTTACACTTTTTATCGGAAACCAATACAATGTCAATATAGAATAAATATTAGATGAAATGTACAACAAATATTAGGTATTAAAGAGGATATAAAATTAATATTAGGTAAGATATTGAACAAATGTTATGTCAAATATAAATATTAGGTAAAAAATAGAACAAACATTAGGTCCAAAATTGAAAAAATATTATGTTAAAAATAGAACAAACATTATGTCCAAAATAGAATAAATATTATGTCAAAAATAGAACAAACATTAGGTCAAAAATAGAACAAACATTAGGTCAAAAATAGAACAAACATTAGGTCAAAAATAGAACAAACATTAGGTCTAAAATAAAATAAATATTAGGTCAAAAATAGAACAAAAATTATGTCAAAAATAGAACAAAAATTAGGTCAAAAATAGAACAAACATTAGGTCAAAAATAAAATAAATATTAGGTCAACAATAGAACAAACATTAGGTCAAAAATAGAACAAACATTAGGTCAAAAATAAATATTAGGTCAAAAATAGAACAAAAGTTAGGTCAAAAATAAAATAAATATTAGGTCAAAAATAGAACAAACATTATGTCAAAAATAGAACAAACATTAGGTCAAAAATAGAACAAACAGGTCAAATATAAAATAAACATTAGGTAAAAAATAGAACAAACGTTAGGTCAAAAATATAACAAACATTAAGTCAAAAATAAAATTAATATTAGGTCAAAAATAGAACAAACAGGTCAAAAATAGAACAAACATTGGGTCAAAAATAGAATAAATAGGTCAAAAATTGAATAAATATTAGGTCAAAAATTTTACAAACATTAGGTCAAAAATAGAATAAATATTAGGTCAAAAATAGAACAAACATTAGGTCAAAAATAGAACAAACATTAGGTCAAAAATATAATAAATATTAGGTCAAATATGGAACAAATATTAAGCAAGATATATAAATAATATTTGTTGAAATGTAGAATCAATATTTAGTAAGAAATATAGAACTAATTTTACGTAAAATAGATATATGTTACTATGTATATATGCTTGTATACCACATCACGGTTGAGCATTTACCGCCGGCAAGATGTAGAAATTATAGAAATATTTACTTTTTTCGTAAACGACATTTTCCTGATGTAATATAGTTTTAATAAGTCACTAAACGCCAAAAAGTACATGCCTCAGTAATAGCATGAACAGTGTAGAAAGATGAGTACTCATATTTAAAATTACTTTATCCTCTTCTGATATTACGTAAGTTTATATTTAATAAAAATGATGATATGATATAATTCAGATTTTTTAATAAATTTTTATTTTCGTATTTGAAATTGTATTAAATTAATTTTGTTGCTTTAATATCAGCATGAATGTATTCAATTCAAGCCTAAATATCGAGACCATCTTGGGCTGGGCTAAGGTGGGCGTTTTACTTAATCAGTTAAGCCAAACAGGAGACAGGCGTTGACTCGATCCACCACAAAACGTTTTCGGAATTGCCCGTTTTAATTGACCATGAAAATTACTTGTTTTTCTTAGAAAAATCATTGCCGCCTTATCCATAAGGTAGACTAGGCAAAGTGCCTAGGGACTACGAAAATTTTAGTAGACATTAGGGCCTATTATTCCATATAATAGGGCCTACGAAGGTCCGAAAAGACGGTAAATGAGCGGTTTTTGTCTAAGGCCTACGGAAAGGTTAAAACGGCCCCGAGAAAAATACTTCAATTACTACAAAAACACTTAATAATAGAGTTAGTTGATGTTAATATTTTTTGCCGAGAACAGAGATTCCATTTTCTCGTGCGCGAATTTAGACCCCCGCAAAAATTGAGTGACAGCGTGGACAGCTTGACCGACGGCACTGACTGTTTTTGAATAAAATATATACAATGATCATCAAAAAAGAGGTAAGCTACAATACACGGAATTGTGCAGGTGGTCACTCAAGCTGTTAGAGCTGTCACTTAAGTTGTCAGAGATGTCAATCAGTTGTCACTCGTCAAAAAATTATGTCCAGGATAAGAGGGGTGGAAATTCGCTCTGGTCTCGGTCTTTAAGACATGGCAATAACCAAGTTCCAAAAACGTTTGCCCATCAAACAATTTTTGAGTGATGGAGATCACAAAGAGTCGGTTGCAAAAGTACGTTTGTCTAGGTTTTGCCAATATAACTTCTATGGTCGAATCCTCGCCAAGCACACTTTTGCAACAGGCCCTAAACCCATCCCATCTTAGCGACTGAGGCTCGACAGCCTAATGCAGTTCGATATTCGTGGTTGAAATGAATACTTTCAAGATAACAGGTGACTTTCTCATCATTTAATTTAATTATCTTTATTTCCTAGTGTTAAATTGTATCAGCATGGACAATCTGGTAGTGTTCGTAAGTTGCGTCTGGATGTTTTTGCCCGGGGTCATTGGCCGGGATATCCGCGACAACAACTACCGTCTGTCCGGCGAAGACGTGGATTACGAGGAATTGTTCGGTTCGGTCAAGTTGCGACCTCTTCGACCCCAAATGTCGCCGCGCATTTCGCCCATTCAGATGGTCGGGTTGGCGCCGAGGTACTTGAGAAAGCCCGGCAAAAAACACATGAAATTGGAGTATTTGCAGGTAAGGGCTTTTCATATACTTATAATTACGCTTTCATTTCGAAGGGTCCGAAATACTCCAGAGAAATGTTTTTTAGAAATCTTGAAATTAGTGTTGTTAATTTTCCGGAAAAATGAAATACGGAAAATTTTCCGAAGTGCGCAAAATTTTCCGCAAATCGGAAAAATAAAAAATTTAAACATAAATTAAGGGTTTTTAATATTTTTAACTTTTTATCGATATAAAATGTCTAATATCAGTAAACATACTACAAAACATTAATAGTGTTACATTGTTAATCAGTTCAAACTAGTCTAGAGGTTTAGTTTGACTTTTAGATTCGAAGAAACGAGGCGAAAATGCCGCTTTATTTAAATTTGCAAACCATGTATTAGACTAATCTAAAATCCAGAAATCAACAGGAAAATCGTGCTCTGAAATGTTAAAATCAGTTTCCAATTTCCGAAATAACGTTGAGATTCAGAATCCCGTACGTGAAATTTACAAATGTCCGACCCCTCGGTTCACTTATACCATTTTTTTTCTGTATATACAGGGTGTTTCAAAAGGTTATGCAAAAATGTGAAGGAGTTGTAGTGGGTGAGTTGAGCAGTATGCCTGTTTTTCACCCATTTTCCTACGATGAGTTAAAAGAGCCCCAGAGAGCTTCAAAGTGTGGCCTACTAGCCCCTGGAAGTAGGCTGCCACAAGCGCAAAACCAACCAGCAGGGAAACACGAACATTAAGGTTTGGGCTCGCGTGATAGATAAAAAAGAACATTGTAAACAAATCGAGGTAACCAGCGTAAAAAAGCAAACTTAAACAGTATTTAAAGTCCCTTCCAGGAGCTAGTAGGCCACACTTTGAAGCTCTCTGGCGCTCTTTTAACTCATCGTAGGAAAAGGAGGGGGAAACAGGCATACTTTTCAACCAAGGTTGGTAAAATACTGCGTATTTTGTGTGGAACACCAACGTTTGCAGCTCTGGCCGCTCTTGTCTTTGGCTTTAAAAATGTATGGCGCCACTGTTCAGGGAAATTTGACAAATTGAAGGGGTCTTCCATAAATATTGCTTTGTGGGTTATATTCCCTTTCAAATTTGAAACATCCTGTACAATAGAGAGGATAAGCCATAAAAGTGAAATACAAGCCACGGTCTCAGTTGAACCAAATTTAAGTCGGTTTGAATGCCATTTTTGACCGATGAAATTGAGAAAAACTAGCCATCAAAACTATTTTCAAGTGATAGTAGTAGAAATTATTTTATTTACAAACCCATATTTTTCACTATGAAATAGTTTTTCAAAAATACGATAATAGCGTATATTGGCTCGCACAATCTTTTTCTTCCGAAACGTATTTTGAAAAATCAATTTTAGAACATATAGTATTATACAACATTATGAGAGTAGTTTCCATAATTATTTTTATTTTTCAAAATAAATTTTGTTATAAAACATAGTGTGCATCCAAATTGGCTTTTACATATATAGTTTAAAATCCCTACGAAGTGTCATTTTTATATTTAACATATTTCCTTATAATTAATAAGCGAAATTGCTTAACAGACTTATAATTTTTAAACCATATAATTTGCATATATTTGTAGTAAAATTTATCTGTAATTTAAGTTTAATTTTCATTCAAGCTAAAAATAATCCGCAAATAAGTTTACACTCATTCTTTTTTGAGAAACTATTATTTATCTAATTTTTTGTGTGCTTGCGCAACTAATATATCTCTCATTGTGTTCTTGCGCAACTGATATTTCTCTCATTGTGTTCTTGCACAACTGATATTTCTCTCATTGGGTGCTTTCCCAACTGATATTTATCTCATTTTGTTCTTGCCTAGTGTTCGGCAGTCGATTAATTTTTATCCATGAATGAAATATGCCCGGCTATATTTAAATAATAATATTTTAAATAATCAACAGTTGAATACAAATTGTAAAATGTTTAAATAATCGAAAGTGAATAAGCCTATTATTTAAATAAAACAAACAATTATTTAAATAAATGCCACTTTCATTCAAATAAATGCTTGGTTGCGTAAAAACATAATTAAATAAGTTAAAATTATATTCTTTTTCCCAACGTTTTTAAAATAAATCGCAATATTTGTGGATAATGAATAAACAATTCCGAACACTATTCTTGCCCAACTGATATTTATCTCATTGTGTGCTTGCCCAACTGATATTTCTCTCATTGTGTGCTTGCCCAACTGATATTTCTCTCATTGTGTGCTTGCCCAACTGATATTTCTCTCATTGTGTTTTTCCGCAGCTAAAATTTTATCATTGCTTTTTTTTAGAATCTTCTGGGTGCCGACTTCAAAGCGGGTCGCATGTCCATCGAAGCTCCGAAAAACAGGACGGCTGTGGTGGTCACCACCCTGCAGAACGAAAGCTGGGTGGGACACCGTCTCAACCAACAATTCCTCCGCCTCAACTTGACCAATGAACTCGGTGACCAGTACATCTCAGCGTCGCGGTTGGACCAGGCGACGGTGGACGCCGTGACGCGTTACCTCTTCCGGAAGGCCTTCTGCCCCGTCAAGTTCACTTGGGAGGACGTCGGACCGCTGTTCTGGCCTCGCTTCTTGCGACTCGGCGAGTGCGTCGACCGGGATTCCCAGTGTTCATGGCCACCCGGCATGCATTGCGTCCCCGCCGCTAGCACCACCATCCGGCTGCTTCGTTGGCACTGCAAACGCAAAGGGCGTCCCAGTCGCGGACGCAGAGTCACCCGGGAACCGACCAGGAGGTCCAGGCAGGCCAAGGACAAGATTAAGTTAAAGTGCGAGTGGTTGAAAGTCCCCTATCCCATCACCACCGAGTGCTATTGCACCTGTTAATGGCTTGTTTGGGATTCTGAGGCGACTGACTCTCGTTGTTGCATTTATTCATTTGTTTTGTAAATATATTTTATATTGTTCTGTAAATAACGTCATTAAAGTATTATGTTTTTCAACGAAAGTGTGTACTTTTCCTACTGAAGACTAGTTATCACTGGGGCAACGCGTCAACAAAATTGTATTTATTTACAGTTAGGTATAATCATAAGTAACGATAAGTATGACACTTCCTATGGCTTTAATGCTAATTTTCTAACCGAACCTTTTTACGGCACTGATACTCTCTTCAAGCTGTGACTTGGATGACTACTTTTTGTTAAAAAATTAAGCCTAATATCGGAGAGCACGTTCTGGAGTCGCGAGGGGCTTTGGCTTTGTTTTGAAGCCCGCGTGCGAATCACGCGTGATAAAAAAAAACATGAGCTCGTGGCACCGAGAAAAACTTTTTTAATTTTTATCATTTTAGCCTAATATTCCGCCTATACAGATATTTCGGCTTAGCGGAAGTCTCGCGTATTTTAGACACTAGAGGGCTCTGTGCTGACAAAACAACTTTATTACGCAATATCTATGAATATCAGTTTGGTTGTAAATCTCGTTAATTGTCGTACTTATTGTTATTATGTTACTTATGGTATAATGAATAAGTGTAGACTTTCTTAGTGTGGCTCCATCAGGCATCGAACAGAACACACTTACCCCTAAAGACAAAACCGCCCGGTAGCTTATTGTTTTAAAGGGAATAGATTCTGGGGTATTTGGTGTGGAACGCCAACATTTACAATATTGGCCGCTCCAATTTATGGCGCTAGTTCGTGAATTATCGCTCAAATTGTACTTAATGAGTGCGTTGAGGTTATATTCTAGGGCTGTGCGAGTACTCGAACATCATCGAGTAATTGGAGAATATTCGTCGATTACCGAGTACCAAAAAATTGCATATTCGGGTATCAGATTACTCGAATAAGCTACACTCTTAAAAAAAAGGGTGTATTTTCAAACCTTTAAGAGTTTTTTCTTGTCCCATATTTAGCACCTTAACAGGTTTATAAAGGATGTTATTCTACACCTTAAAAAGCAGTTTTCCTGCTAGGGTGTTTATTTACACTGTTTGGGGTGCTTACGTCCTCCGTTTTGGTTCCTTTGTTAACAGTTTGTGGTATAAAACTATTCCCTTCAGGGTTATTATCTACTCCCTCTAGGGTACAAGACCACTCCTTTAAGGGTACCAAACGACTCCCTTCAGGGTGTTACACTACCCCCTTCAGGGTTCTGCAATACTCCCTTCAAGGTTCTATAATACTCCCTTTAAAGTTTTTAACTACTCCCTTTAAGGTTCTAAACTACTGCCGTAAGGGTGCTACAATACTCCCTTTAAAGTGTTAAAATACTCCTTTTAGGGTACTAAACTACTGCCTTAAGGGAGCTACACCCTTACGAGGTGTTAAATCACTCAATTTACGGGGTAATATAACACCCTTTATACACCTTTTCAAGTTTTTAATTTGGGACAATAAAAATCCCTTTAGAGCGTTTAAATTAACATTAAAGAGTGTTTTTTTTTACAGATATTACACCCTTAATATACCATTAAAACACCCTTTTTTTTAAAGAGTGTAGCTCTCTAAACTCGTCGAGTATTTGTTTTTTCTATCCTCGTTGCTTCATAGTTCAAAGAGGGGTTTTTGCAACTTTTTGTGGGGTAATAAATGGTTCCTGTATTGTTGTGGAAACTGTGGTTCATTTAAATTAAAGGAACATTTTTCAGCATTGATAGTTACTTTATACTTGTTTTAAATTTAATTTCATAATTACTCGAATGAAACCAGCTCCTAATCAAGTACTCGGATCACCCGACTCGTGAAAAATATTAATCGAGGTTTTTTTTAGTTACTCGACTCGTAGAAGAGAAGTACTCGATTACTCGACTCGACTTCAATATTATTCGACTCGAATACTCGATGAAAAACATATGATACTCGATAACCGACTCGATTGCTTAAACCCCCCTCTCGATCATGGCACACGGAAAAATTTGCTTGATGCCGTCTCAACATAGTTATCAGGGGCGTAGGAACTGGGGGGGGGGGAAATGCCCCTCTCTGGAGTTTTTCTGGGAGGGGCAACAAATGTTATTGCCACCTCCAACGTTTTGGTCACTTCAAATCTTATCTTAAAAAGGCTCAAATTCTCATTTTAAAAACATATGAAGTTTATAGAACCTCAAATGTCTTTTCCCGCCAATTTACATAGTAGTAAAAAGTACACATGCATTCGGAGAAGCTATATACACTCCATTAAAAATTCAAAACCATTCTACAGACCCCTTTTCTTTTATCTTTGCACCACTCCAACTTCTAGAACGTTCCTACGCCCTTGATAGTTATTCTCCCTAAATATAAATCCATTCATGACGCTCACCAGCCCTAAAGGCCCACAGAACCGTTTGAAAATTTCTTGCCAAAACAAGCGATTTGGTAGCCTGACCTAACCCTTAAAATTCCAGCAAATCGGTGATTCTTGAAATTGAGTTTAAAGTTCCATATTGATGATTTTTCACCTTATTTCTCATTTCCGCCACCAGGTGTAACGGAAGTTAGAGATTATTGGCGCTACTTACTTTAAAAGCAAGTCGTAGCGGGTAAGGAACAATAACATCTAGTATTTTGGTCACTCCCCACAACGCTTTCAATATTGTTCGTCCGTTCCAATGACCATTGACATTTTCACCGCTAAAATTCTGACCTTTCGTAAAGAAAGCGTTGTAGGTTATATTCCCTTTAAGTGGACAAATCCGAATAATTATTTTTAAAGTGTTTTCATTTTGGGTTTCTCGTAATTTGACACAATATATTTAAAGCAAAAGAAATAAAATAGAAATTTATTAATTTTCCTACACTGCCGGTTCGGATTTGACTTAGGTAAATAGTGTTACACTAGAGGTATGTATATATAGTATCTAATTTACACATACAGGATGTTTCAAAAGGTTATGCAAACATTTTAAAGAGTTGAAGGGGTTGATTTGAGAAGTATGCCGGTTTTTGTCCCATTTTCCTACGATTAGTTAAAAGAGCGCCAGAGAGCTTCAAAGTGTGGCCTACTAGCCCCTGGAAGTAGGCTGCAACAAGCGCGAAACCAAGCAGCAGGGAAATACGAACATTAAGGTTTGAGTTCGTGTGATAGGTAAAAAGGAGTTTTAGATTAGGTAAAACAAATCGAGGTAACCAGCGTAAAAATGTAAACTTAAACAGTATTTAAAGTCCCTGCTGCTTGGTTTTGCGCTTGTTGCAGCCTACTTCCAGGGGCTAGTAGACCACACTTTGAAGTTCTCTGGCGCTCTTGTAAGTCATCGATGGAAAATGGGGGAAAAACAGGCAAACTTCTCAACTCACGCCCTTAAACTCCTTAAAATGTTTGCATAACCTTCTGAAACACCCTGTATATCTGTTAATGTTGAAACATGAAACATATATCCCTACTTTTTGAAATATGTTAAGAAATAAAGAAAATGTTCTTTTAATAAAACTACTATACTCAGACCAAAGAAAGAAGAGTGATGAATATTTCCACCGAATGGTGTCGCCACTATCGAAATATATCTATCGGTTTTGTCACTTCATTAGTTTGTTTGTTCTGCTAACAAAAACCACTTGTATACGTCTAGATATTTTATGAGTTACACGTATTATTTTATTAGTCGTACAGAATTAAGTGAACATTGTCACCACCTGCGTCCCATCAGAATTACGAAATACCCATCACATATTTCAGGTAATATTGTTAGCTGTGTTACAGTGCTTCCACTTGTAGGGAATTTCTCCCTTTGTAGGGAATTTTCAACTTTAAAAATTAGAAAAGGGATTTTTATAAGGGAAAAAGGGAATTTCCAATTTTTCTGGAAAACAATGTAAGTTACCACTATTATGAGTAGAATACAGTTCATGAAAAATAAATATAGTCAAGACTTTTCTCCAACTTTAATGCTTTTTTGACTAGTAAGGGAATCAGCTGCATAGTTCCTATAGTTACTAAACACGTTGTGATTAATTACCCTACACCTGAATATCATGTCCGTCACATTGATATATATAGAAGAAATTTCAGGAATACTTTTTGGACTCTTGTGGCTAAATTAGACGCTTTGAAATATTCGTCTGTAATTCTGTAACTTGTTCTTTTCGGTTTCATTTTCGTTTTTCGGAATTCGGATGTAAACTTACAAATTATTATCTTTAACATTTATAGTTTTAAAAGTCTTGTTTTTGTATAACATTAAAAATAACTCAAAGAGACACGACTAAATTTTTTTTCCTTTTATGAAAATAAATTTAAAATTATTTTGGCAAGCTTTCGGGCCGTAGCCCTCTTTCAAGCCACGTGGTCTATAATAATAAAATAAATTTATCTGAAAATATTCCTTGACTTAAATATTAGGTGAAAATATTATATTTAACTCATAATATGTAAGAAATCAATAGGGAAATTTTGAGGGAATTTCTATCATTAAAAAGGGAAAAAAGGGAATTTTTTTGTTTACCTAATATAGAAAAAGGGAATTTCAAATTTCCCAGAGTGGGAGCACTGTGGGTTAGATAGTATGGATACAACCATTTTAAGGTTACTATAGCAAGGCGTAACCAAAATCCTAAATGTTTTAAACAGGTGCTATATTCGTGAACCTCTGAAAACTGCCCACAATCGGTGAACAGTCTAAACCTTTGGCGCTTAGACTGTGCTAAATTGATAACATAACTAATTACAGATTTATCATTATCGAAGACTAAGCCCTACGATTTAAGTTGGTTTACAATGAATATATTTGTAAATATATTTGAAAAAACTCATTTAATCAATTTTAGTTATTGCGTGGTAAAGTTGTATAAGGACAGTCACTGACATTGTGAGTATAGCTGTTTGGACAAAATTAACAAATGATTATCTCAGATGTACTCCATTTCACATGACTGTAGTTGGTGTACAGATTTTATTATTTAATTTCCTTTTTATTGTACAATTTTTCTCGTACTGCCAATGTTTTCGGAACCAATTAACTTTATTCTGACTTATCTTCGGTTAATTTAAGCGAGTGTTTTGCGAATTTCGCCTTTTCCAATTATTTGAAAGATTGACTTTGAACGCGTGTGTTTTTTTTGCTTCCAAGAGCAGACTTAAGTTCATTAGAATAAATGAGCTTATTTTTAGTCTGACAGTAACTAATTAAAAGCATTTCTAAGAATATACAAGACCTTGGTAAGTCGGCAACTCGACGACAAATTAATTGGGTTGATGACGACGTCTGCGAGTTACAAATTTGTTAAAATTGTTCTTGGAAAAATAAAGCCTTGTTTTCGCGGGAAAAAATCTTGGAAATGGCGGTCATATCGTAATTCTTATTTTAGAGTCTGTCAATAACTCACTTTGAAAACGTTGGGACAACGTACAATAAAAAGGAAATTAAATAATAAAATCTGTGCACCAACTAGTCATCTAAGAAAAACATGTTTGTTCACAGTCGAGATATAACTTTAATCCATTTTTTTCGAAAAATACAACTTTTTTCAAATATTGCTGGTATCTCTGGTAAATAATGATAAATATGGTGAGTAACGAGAGTCGGCCCGGGCCCTGCAGTGAATCAATATTTCCGGACCCAATCAGTTTCGGATTAATCATTAAGCCTAGGGGCCCAGATCTTGCCAAAATAAAGGTTGGGGGCCAAGACGAGGGTAAAGTGAGCCAGGCGAAAGGGGCAGAGGGGGTAGGTAATGAGCTTCTGGGCACCATAAGAGCATTATCACTGGAAATTACCCTACTGTTTCGGAGATAAATTGGGAGAAGGGTATACCAAAATTGCACGAGCCCCGATAATTTATGACATTGAAATAACCCGTAATAGTGACTGAGTTAGGAGCTAGATTAAATCATATAAATTAAAATTCGTTACCATAGTTAAAATCTAATAATTAAATAAAGTCTCGCAATCACGACTGGTACTTTAAATGTTTTTAAAATACCATGAAGTACCAGTCGTGATTCAAAGACTTTATTTAATTATTAACTAATTGTTAATTTCATAGACGCCTTTGTATCATCGCCTGTTGAAAAATGAATAATACATTTCAATAATAAGTCTGTAATTACATTAGTGTATTTTTCCTAGAGTGAGGTGGTCATTAAGAGCCATTCCTTGGAAACAATCTCCCATCTTCACAGATTTCGTAGTATTGAAAGTGATACTATACACACACTGACGTCCCTCGTCGCTAATGAAGTTAAACTTGAACCGGAAATTGAATTTTGGTCCATTTTGTTTTCCGCTAATTGGTTGTTCATTAGGCGAAGACAGATTTCTCGTTAGACCCCCCACTCGTTAAAAAACAATTAAGACGTCCGTGATCGGAAGACACAGAATAGGAAGACATCATGAAACTCGTCGAGAATGACAATGAAAAAGAGACATGATTTGTGTTCCGCAGATTATTGACGCCACTGAAAAGGTTAAAACGCAACTAAAGGAATTCCAAATATGCCCATCATCTAAAAAAAGGCGTTCCACGTAGAAGACTATTTTTCACGAAACCCTTTTTTTACTCGAATTATCAAGAACGGATCGAAGCGACTGAGAACAAACCAATAGTTACGTTTCCATGATGTACTCTTTTTTGGAATTTTGTGGGCGGAGCTTAATTGAGCAATATGTCAAAATCGCCTTCTGTGAGTCAATACTACTACGGTATTTACAAGCCGGATTAAGAATGAAATGGCAAATTTAAATAATTTAAAAGTATTTAAAAATAGCGACTTCTTACGTATATTGTAACAATTAGATATAAATGAAAGCCACTTTAATTACGAAATAAAAGAGGATTAATTTTAAAATAATAATAAGGTTATAATTATTTTAAATTAAAATTAACCTTCTTTTGTTACGTAAATAAAATGGATTTTATTTATTTTTATTGTTAATTTTAAAATATTCATATTTAATTTTATTATATTTCTAATAATAATATAATTCAAATTATTTAAATATTTAGTATGTAATAAATATATACATATAATAAAATATGCTATAATATTTAATATATAACACATATTTACTAATAATGATTTAATTTAACAATAAAATTATTACCTGTAAATTTTTAAAAGACATTTGTAACCAATAGTGCGTTTGAGCGCGCTTATGGGAACCTTGATTTGTAACTACCTCAACAGAAGGCGCCACGAAATCTTTGGTAGGCGGCAGGGCCGTGCTTAGGGGGAGGCGAGCAGGGCGGTCGCCCAGGGCCGCTAAAATTTTACCATAGGGATGTATATACCGGAGGGCCGCTACACTCAGTTTCGCCCATGCATTTCGCCCGGGGTCGCGAGACCTCTAAGCACGGCCCTGGTAGGCGGGGCCTGAGATATAAGTAGTAGATCACGCCACCCCACCCCAATACCACGTTTGAAGTTTTCAGTTTCTTGGAAATTTTATGACTTATTGGATTTAAAGTGGAATAATCATTGGAAATTATAAGAAAAAAATAGGTAAACGCAGAAGCCTAAAAATATTTTACTCTATCGTAAAAACTAATTTTTCCAAACTTTTGGAAACTCAATTATTTGGATACAAATTAAAAAATATAGATGCTTAGTTATTAAGACAAAAATTGTTTTGAATATGAATTTTAAACAAAAATGATAACGTTTTAAATATATTCATTTGTAAATGAAATTTGTAAAAATAAACGAAAATTGTTTTTAAGAATAATCAATTTTACAAATTATTTTTAAGAATAATCAATTTTACAAATTATTTTTAAGAATAATCAATTTTACAAATTATTTTTAAGAATAATCAATTTTACAAATTATTTTTAAGAATAATCAATTTTGCAAATTATTTTTAAGAATAATCAATTTTGCAAATTATTTTTAAGAATAATCAATTTTACAAATTATTTTTAAGAATAATCAATTTTACAAATTATTTTTAAGAATAATCAATTTTGCAAATTATTTTTAAGAATAATCAATTTTGCAAATTATTTTTAAGAATAATCAATTTTGCAAATTATTTTTAAGAATAATCAATTTTGCAAATTATTTTTAAGAATAATCAATTTTGCAAATTATTTTTAAGAATAATCAATTTTGCAAATTATTTTTAAGAATAATCAATTTTGCAAATTATTTTTAAGAATAATCAATTTTGCAAATTATTTTTATGAATAATCAATTTTACAAATTATTTTTAAGAACAATCAATTTTCCAAATTATTTTTAAGAATAATCAATTTTACAAATTATTTTTAAGAATAATCAATTTTACAAATTATTTTTAAGAATAATCAATTTTACAAATTATTTTTAAGAATAATCAATTTTGCAAATTATTTTTAAGAATAATCAATTTTGCAAATTATTTTTAAGAATAATCAATTTTGCAAATTATTTTTAAGAATAATCAATTTTGCAAATTATTTTTAAGAATAATCAATTTTACAAATTATTTTTAAGAATAATCAATTTTGCAAATTATTTTTCAGAATAATCAATTTTACAAATTATTTTTTAGAATAATCAATTTTACAAATTATTTTTAAGAATAATCAATTTTACAAATTATTTTTAAGAATAATCAATTTTGCAAATTACTTTTAAGAATAATCAATTTTACAAATTATTTTTAAGAATAATCAATTTTACAAATTATTTTTCAGAATAATCAATTTTACAAATTATTTTTTAGAATAATCAATTTTACAAATTATTTTTAAGAATAATCAATTTTACAAATTATTTTTAAGAATAATCAATTTTGCAAATTATTTTTAAGAATAATCAACTTTACAAATTATTTTTAAGAATAATCAATTTTGCAAATTATTTTTAAGAATAATCAATTTTGCAAATTATTTTTAAGAATAATCAATTTTGCAAATTATTTTTAAGAATAATCAATTTTGCAAATTATTTTTAAGAATAATCAATTTTACAAATTATTTTTAAGAATAATCAATTTTACAAATTATTTTTAAGAATAATCAATTTTACAAATTATTTTTAAGAATAATCAATTTTACAAATTATTTTTAAGAATAATCAATTTTGCAAATTATTTTTAAGAATAATCAATTTTACAAATTATTTTTAAGAAGACCAATTAATAACAGGGCGAACTATTCTCGTTGTCCAACTGTTGGACTCGGCGGTCTTATGGCAAGACCTATTAAACGCCCATTTTGAAAATTTCGAGTTAGTAGAAGATTCAAAACAGAAATGCGAATTGTACACCTACTTGCAAAAAATATTCGTCGATAAGATATGCTTATTAGTACCAATTACATTACAAAAATAAAAAACTTAATTACTTTGAGTTTATAAAAATAGCGTTTACCTGGTTTTGTCATGGAACAGCCGATCTATGGTCGAACTATTGACGTCCTCCTTCAATTCCTCAAATTAAAAATATCAGAAGTTTATCGGCCTATATTTCTTATATCGGAATCGGCCAATATGGGCTTAAGCGAAGGCGATATTGGTATTATTATATAAAAATATTTTCAGAACAACATTTAAAAATAAGAAAATTCTCGATGAACTAACTAATTTAATTTGATTGGCCGCGCCACGTTCGCCAGACTTGAGAAGCTGGATCATACCTTTTGGTTTAGTTAGGGGGTTACGAGTGTAAACAAATAAAAAACTACGATATTCGATTTGTGACAGAAAATATGTATCACGTATAATGAAAAGAAACATATTCGGATATGCTTTTGCTGCAAACTTTTTTCATGAAAAATTAGAATAAAATGATATGACAGTGTACTGAACCGTCTTTTACAATGATTTTATCATATACACTACTGTTATGACAGATAACTTTGTTAATATCGACCGATATTACCGCCGATATATCAGCCACGGATTGCCGATATATTGGCCGGCCCAAAGCGGTGTGTGGTTCCCTATCTTCAATTTTTAAATTTTTAATGAAAGGTATTTTAGAACAAGTTATTGGTAAACTTCAGACTAAGTCATTAGGTCTCATACATGTACGTGGTCTTTGCCTCGTTGTCATGGTGAACGAGTATTATTCTTGCTAGTGGAGTTCAAAGTTTATTGTACAGAAATTTCAAAGTTTGTACACTTATTGAAATAAAATAAAATAAATATAACCACTTTCGCATAGTAAAAATCTTTAAAACACTTTATTTAAAAATGTTGGTCACTACTAGTTTCACTACCGTTCGGTAGCATCATCAGGTGTGAGGTGAAATAAGCGAAAACTCGGTTACAATTTCCACAATGTGGCTAAAAAATTATTTGGACCTTCGTCACGATTGAAGATTAAACTGGTTTTTTTTATGGTCAAAAATTTCTAGAGATTCTCTGAGATTAAGTTTTACATAGTTATCAATTTTACATATTATTTTACTTTCTTTAAATAGTATAGAGTGGCAAGGGTTATTTTTATATGTTCAGCTAATGCAGATGAATGGATTTTATTATTTTTTACATCATTTTAATGTTCGTTTAATCGGAATTTAAAATTACGCTTTGTTTGGCTTTGTGTACCAATAAAATTAAAAACAATTAAGTGAAGAATTGAATGGAAATGATAAAAATACATTTTTAAGAGAACTGCATTTAAAAGTTAGATAAACAATCATATTTAAAACAACTGCATTTAAAAGTTAGGTAAACAATCGTATTTAAAAGAACTACATTTAAAAGTTAGATAAACAATCAAATTTAAAAATGAACTTTAAAATTTTAGAATAATTGCATTTAAAAGTTAGATAAACAATCAAATTTAAAAATGAACTTTAAAATTTTAGAATAATTGCATTTAAAAGTTAGATGAACAATCAAATTTAAAAATGAACTTTAAAATTTTAGAATAATTGCATTTAAAAGTTAGATAAACAATCAAATTTAAAAATGAACTTTAAAATTTTAGAATAATTGCATTTAAATTTCAGTTTAATTGAATTTAAATTCCAGAATAATTGCATTTAAATTGAAGAATAATTGTAATTACATTCCAGAATAATTGTATTTTAAATTCCAGAATAATTGCATTTTAAATTCCAGAATAATTGCATTTAAATTGAAGAATAATTGTAATTAAATTCCAGAATAACCGCATTTAAATTCCAGAGTAATTGCATTTTAAATTCCAGAATAATTGAATTTTAAATTCCAGAATAATTGCATTTTAAATTCCAGAATAATTGCATTTTAAATTCCAGAATAATTGCATTTTAAATTCCAGAATAATTGCATTTAAGTTGAAGAATAATTGTAGTTAAATTCCAGAATAATTTAATTTAAATTTAAGAATAATTGCATTTCAATTTCAATGTGAGAAACCTAGAGCAATTTAATTGGACTTTCTAAACGCGCTTTTTAAAGCCACCGATGTCCGACATTACTTAATGACGTCAATTCTACGTCACTCCACACGTAGCTACCAATAACAATTTCGACTAACTGACTCACTTAAGGAATGTAATTATACACTTATGATAATATATAAGTGGACCAAACGACCTTTGGCGTGCTCGGGCTATTTGATTTGAAAAGACACGCCATTCCATTCCCTGAATGATGATACACGAACCAACGTGTCAAAAACTGGGTCTCGTAAATTTATCCGAGCTGCATAGTCGGTATTGTACCACGCTGGTTTTTTTAAATGGTGACCGCCAACCTCGATTCGCCGTTGGCTTCTCACACCGCTCGCGTGAAGGCGGAGAGGAGCGCCCCCTGCTAACGGTGTGTGTTAAAATACTTTCTATTTTTCCGAACGCAGCGTGAGTCTGGCGCCACTCGCGGCAGACGCATTCCCCGCATTTCGCCATTGTACTCCTTCCCATTGTCGAATCTCCGCCGTTTCTCAAACGATATATCGGGTTAATTTCACCACACAGAGATGGCGCTCCCACACCATTGTTGAAATATTAGGTTCTCACTGCCTGTTTTCCGGAGCTTCCACTTTTCAATGTCCCCCGCTTCCCCCACCCTCTACTCTCGCATCAAACGCATTCTCGGTTTAAAATTAATGGAAGCCTATCTTGTTGACGGTGTCGACCCTACTGAAATTCCTTCGGATAATGTGGGAAATATTTAAAAAAATCTATTCGAAAAATATGATGACCAAAACGTCTTTAAATCTCTAGTGCACTTGAGGACTGACTGGGCTTTCGTCTAGTTCAAGGGATAGAGAAAATGCGCAGGGTCTTTCATTGTGTTGTAAGTCGGAAAATTTTACGGAAAATGACCGATGCCTTTTTTCCGAAAATTTTCCGTATTTTTCCGAAATAAAGAAAAAGGTTTACATTCCATAATTAGTGTAATATTGTTTGCAAATTTAAATAAAGCGGCATTTTCGCCTCATTTTTTCGAATCTGAAAGTAAAACTAAACCTCTAGACTAGTTTAAACTGATTAACAATGTAACACTATTAATGTTTCGTAGTATGTTTACTGATATTAGACATTTTATATCGATAAAAAGTTAAAAACATTAAAAACCCTTAACAAATAATTTATTTAACTCTTTTTTTGGGAGCTTTCGGACCGCAATCCTTCCTCAGCCAAGCGTCGAGTAATACTTTTAAATAACTCCATGCAGTAGCAGTTCTTTTGAAAATATTTTTAACAATTTTCAAAAAGTTTACCATGGAACAGAAATTAAATATTTATAAGTAATTTATCATAAACGGAAAAATTTAACCATGGTTAATTTAAACTAGTAAATAGTAAGTAATATACTATAGAGACAGATACTTCATGGTTTAAAATAAACTTTTATTAAAAAAGAATATTGGGGAAACTTTTCGAGCTCACTCGCTCCTTTTCATTTCATTGGTTCATTAAAACTGACGGCATCCGACACTATTAATTGAAGAGCAGGCCTTTCATGGTTTCTATACGTTGGGCTTAATTAGCTTTTTAGCGGTTTGAAATAAAACGTCCATTTAGTTTAAATATTTAATAACGACTACCTCTACATAATTTCTCAACACGCGCTCGTGGTATCCCGCGTGATTTTTTAAGAGCGTACGTAATTCAAACGTATATTATGTAAAATATAAGGGACATTACAAGGCCCGTTAATTTTACTGTTAATAATTAAAATAAGGAAATATACAGGTTTTATGAATCGGAAAATTAAATATAGATCGTAAAAAATCGTGTCAAGAAAATATTTCAATTTGAAATGAGATTTCCAATCTGACTAAAAATGTTTTTATTCTTAGGAAGAAAAACCATGTTTAAGCAATATCATGGTCTGTTTTACACGAATGGGGGGAAGAAAAACATCACCGGTGTGCTCTTCATCGTGTTGAAGGACAAACAGTTTAGGGAACTGGGCTGATTTGATTCTTTTCGGGAGTAGGAGCTTACTGTTGGAGTGTGATGATGTTTGGGAGTTAGCCATTATCCCTAAAACATGATATACTACTTAAACTTTACAATCCAGACTATAAAGAAAGCGTCGGCTCGGATTGAAGTAACTCTTTTTTTCAACAGATGTCGCTAGTGTCGAAACAAAACCAGATGCTTAATCTATGACCCAAAAAGCGCGACATAAAAGTACCCCGCGTGTTGATTGGCTCGTTTGTAAATTTGACAATAGCTTAAATTATAGTCATTGTTTACAATATATTTGATATGGGATATATAATTTAGGTTAAACGCACTCTCGCCAGCTGAATTTTCTCACATAGCTTATAGTGGTTTTATGAAAAAGAGATGGCGCTGTAGTCTATTGCGACGCGTGCTACGAGCTATTCCAAAGTTCCAATCTCACTTCAATCTTTTTAAGTCGAACCTTAGAGTAAAAGTATATGTGGGAAGGAATGAACTATATTCCCCAAAGAGTTAAAAATCAGTCACTCCGGGGGGCTGAAAATCCTCTCTCCGCTACCTTTGGCTGTACAGCGTAGTTAGAGAAACCTCCGCTACTCTCATTGCCGCTACGATCTAATAGAATAAAATTGAAAGAAAATAAGTAGTCCCGAACTCGACGCTAACACCAATTTTAAGCTTGCGAGAGTGCGTTTAAAGTCCTCTAACGTCGTAAGTAGAATATAAGTGGTCTAATTTTAGTACTCAACAATGGTTCTCTGACGATGTTATTGTTTCGACATTTTGAATTTCAGCTTATTTGCCATTAATAGATGGCACCACGCTCTCCAGTGAAGTCGTTTTTCGAAGAATCGGATAGATTCATTGCCATCTCTAATAACAATGGCCGTAACATAATGCAGGTGGAGTTGATAGAGCCGAAAGTTGCTTTAATACCTCAACATTACTACCCCAATTTTAAAAACTAAGACATCATGAGGCAGCTTATGAGGCTACAGTATAAGTAGAAATCAATACGAGAATCAATACTTAAGTAGTTTTGTGCTGACAGATTTTATACTGCTTAATTAATAGTAGTTAATAATTAATTAGAAATATATACTGATTTACTAAACATATTGTTCCAATGAAACATTTTTGGAAGGTGCGTGTTAGGAGCGAATGACATTAGCACTATTCTTCTCTCTTACTCATTCGGGACTTATAATTTTTCCTCCCCTTTTTGCATGACGTCATAGATGCCTTCCTTGCCTTAACCAACCAAAACCAAAGTTCCTTTAGTCGCTCATAGCTGACACTAAAAACCGTTTTGAAAAAACATGTCAACGCCCTTAGAAAACTCCTTGAAGAAAATATTCATAACTAAACGTCTTAATTTTAACGTTTTAATTTTAACGTTTTAATTTTAACGTTTTAATTTTAACGTTTTAATTTTAACGTTTTAATTTTAACGTTTTAATTTTAACGTTTTAATTTTAACGTTTTAATTTTAACGTTTTAATTTTAACGTTTTAATTTTAAAGCTTTAATTTTAACGTTTTAATTTTAACGTTTTAATTTTAACGTTTTAATTTTAACGTTTTAATTTTAACGTTTTAATTTTAACGTTTTAATTTTAACGTTTTAATTTTAACGTTTTAATTTTAACCTTTTAATTTCAACGTTTTAATTTTAATGGGGGCGGAAAAGCAGTGGAGAGGGGATGGAATGGAGTAATTTCGTCTTCATCGGCCTTATGAAGTTTGCTCACGCAGAGCACACACTGGCACAGATCGTGCCGGCGCCTGCGGACATATCGCCCCACAAGAGTGCCACAACTCAGTAACTTGGTTTTTGGAGGTAATTATTGAGTAACGGGTGTAAGAAATGATGGCCAATTTGGGAAACGATCTACACAAGATTTCTCGAGATTTACAATATCTCCAATGCATTTCTGTATTTCCCGTTATTTCCTGAGATTTTTTCCGATTTTCTCATAACTTTTCTCAAATATTGCCAAATATTCCGCAAATATTGCAACAGATTTTTAAAAATATTGGAACTATTTCCCACATTTTACGACTTTCTCAAATATTATCAATATTTTGGGTAAGCTTAAATTAAATATTTCTCAATTATTCTGATATTTCTCAATAGTTCTAATATCGTTATCGTTATTTCCACTCCTCCAGAGATACACCAATACGCATATAAGAAGGGAGAAGACCCTTTTACAGGGGTACCGCCATTGTGTGTACATTTTTAATAATCTACTTGTTACTATATGGCGTCATCAGTTTACAATCCGAAATAACAAAAATGATAAAACCTGCAAAAGTCTAATTTAAATTGTGGTTATTTAAAAGCTGAAATTTTGAATAACTATATTTTATAAAATATTTTATGTAAACTTTCAGCTTGAAATAGCACTTAAATTATATAATAAATATAATAATTTAATTTTCTTTTCCAAATTTTACGCTGGTGTCATCTAGTGTAGAAATACGAAATTAAAATTTTATACTCGATGGCGGTTTCTAAAGGTTGGTTACCCTGTATGTAATATGCGAATTGGTTTACTTCTGCCGATTTGTCACGTACAAAACCTTTAAACGCACTCTCGCCAGCTGAATTTTGTCGCATAGGTACCTTTTAGTTGTTTTATGAAAAAGAGATGGCGCTGGAGTCTATCGCGACGCGTGCTACGAGCTATTCCAATCTCACTTCAATCTTTATTGCGAAAGTCGAACCTTAGAGTAAAAGTATATGTGGGAAGGAATGAACTATATTCCCCAAAGAGTTAGAAATCAGTCACTCGAGGGGGCTGGAAATCCTCTCTCCGCTACCTTTGGCTGTACAGCGTAGTTAGAGCAACCTCCGCTACTCTCATTGCCGCTACTATCTAATATAATAAAATTGAAAGAAAATAAGTAGTCCCGAACTCGACGCTAACACCAATTTTGAGCTTGCGAGAGTGCGTTTAAGTTCTCCAAGACTAGCCGTACTTTCGATGGCAGCGTTATAATCTTTGTCCTACGTCACTCCTAGTTAATAATAATAATTACCTGTTATATTTTTTGATAACACTTTAATTGCATCATAATCAGATCAAACCGTTATGGTTCATAATAGTTTTATCATAAAATATAATTTTAGTTAAGTAAAATTATCTTAATATTCGGTGAAATTATGTTAATGTTCGATTAAATCATTTTAATGTTAGGTGAAATTATGTTAATGTTCGGTTAAATTATCTTAATGTTCGGTGAAATTATCAAATTTTATAGTAAATTATCTCTATGTTAACTTACATTATATTTTTATCAAGTTAAAGTAGGTTAATGTTAGTCTAAGTTAAAGTTATATTTAATAAGATTACTTTATGAATACCTAGGCGTAAAGAATTTAGCTTATCTCACGTTAAATTTAGGTAAATGTTAGACTAAGTTAAAGTTAGATTAAATTAAATTACTTTACGAATGCTAAAGTCTTTTCCGTGAAAAAAACTACTTTTGACCACTGCTACGTTTCGGTAGACATACCCAACCTCAAAGTTCCCAAAACGCCGATGATGGAGATAGGATATTTCCGCGTGCAGGTAGTGAGTCTAGAACCAGGTTCACACTTACCCCTAAAATCGCTTCGTTTTAGATAACTAGTCTTCAAGCGTCTAACCAATGAAAACTGTACACAAGAAAATGCACGACTTTTGACGGGTTGCGATCTCATTGTGTGGGCAGTGCTGTGTTTGTTGCTCCTAGTTGAAATGACATTAAACGCACTCTCACAAGCTCAAATTTTGTGTTAGCGTCGAGTTCGGGACTACTTATTTTCTTTCAATATTTTCTATTAGATAGTAGCGGCAATGAGAGTAGCGGAGGTTTCTCTAACTATGCTGTACAGCCAAAGGTAGCGGAGAGAGGATTTTCAGCCCCCTGGAGTGACTGATTTCTAACTCTTTGGGGCATATAGTTCATTCCTTCCCACATATACTTTTACGCTAAGGTTCGACTTTCCCAATAAATTAAGATTGAAGTGAGATTGAAATAGCTCGTAGCACGCGTCGCGATAGACTCCAGCGCCATCTCTTTTTCATAAAACAAATAAAAGCTACCTATGGGAGAAAATTCAGCTGGCGAGAGTGCGTTTAAGCCTGGCGATTTCGCACGTGTGAACCAAGAATTATCGTCGGCGGTCAAAACTGGCATTCCAACTGACCTAAGCTCTAGTGTGGCCGTGGCTTTCGAGACGGGGGCTGGGAAGGATATTATGGCGAGGGGCGTGGCAACGGTAGATATTTTGCCACAGATGTTACATCAAAATGAAACATCTTCCCGCCTCATTTGAGAGAGTCTTTGGCGGGATCGGTGGGGAGCGGACGAATACCAATGAAGCTCTTGGCGCCAACCAGACAGCGTCCTCACCTCCCAAAGAAGCTTAGAACCGTCTCTCGTCATTAATCCACAAATCAATATACGAGCGAGACGTGGGAAATCTTTCGTCTAGAAATGGGACATCTTCGGTAATTCGCTTCCCTTTGATATCACTTGATGATCAGGGCTGGACATAAGGCACTAGTCACTACTAAAATAAATGCTCTGAATGCTAAAATTAATCGAAATCTGGGGCTCACTAGTCAATTTTACTAGTGAAACATTTATATAAATAATGGCGAATATCATAAATTCATCATTAATTATTCCCATTTTATTTAAAAAAAATTACAACACGCTTGTAGATCTTGTAGAAAATCAAGAGTTCAGAGAATCCACTGCACCTCATACAAGTTCTGATTCAGAATCTCGATCTCAAATTAAGGCGTCATTTGATGATATGATCAAAGAAATTATTTTAAACTAGTCAAAGACTCTTTAAGTCGTGAAACATTTGTGATCGGCCAAGTGTTAATAAATTCCTATTTTAATTCTGACGGGTAAAGCAAAATGTTGGCTTTCCTTCTGGTTTTTATACCCCTCTTTTTACCCCCACTAGTCAGTGACTACTAATATATATTAATTATAGGAGGCTCACTAATCAGGCTGATTACTAAAAAAATGTCCAAACCTGATGATGATATGTCCAAAATTTGTAGTGAACTCTATTGGCGTGGCGATTTCAGTTAAACAAAATGCCACCACAAAAAAAAACGTGTTTTTAATTGATAATTTCTTCTAAATAACTTTAATTGTTTCGGGGAGTTTAGGAAACTTGGTTTGTGATGTTTTAAACTTATAAATCGTTTATATAAATATTCTAAACTTTGATGAATTAATCATTCATTTAAAGTTAAAGGTCTATGTATTAGATATGTATTTATTACTATAAATACTATAAACACGTACCATCGAAGGGTATGGAGCATAAAACAAACAGTGCCTCAAAAATTAACACGTTCCGTTCCGACAAGGAGACGGTAAATCAAGTATTTCATGAACTTATCGGGTTGGCCGCTACGTGCCTCTACGTGAACTGAAAATTCTAATTAAAACTCAAATTCTCTAAAAAGTTGAAATTGGCGAAATTCATAAATTGATATACTTTTCTTTGGTGTAATAAAATATTATGCGTTGATTATTATAGTTACCCCTAAAAAATTTGAATTTGAACCAAAAAATTATGTAATACAAATAAATGTTTTCGAAATTTAATAAGCAGCTTCTACATCGATTGGTTATAGGATCAAAGTGTAGTATTTTTGAAATCAGGTGGGCAAATTAAAAATGTATTAATCTTTCAATATTAAATGCTAGTGCACTTTCACTTCGCAGAAAGAAGAGCCGGGTTCGATTCCAGTTTGTAGCACTGGCTGAAAACTCAGAATTACGTTGAGTTTGCATGCTCTTTCTCAACTGGTTACAGGGGTTTTCGCGACCAATTTATCAGTTTTCCATTTCCATAACAACTGGTTAAAGTTCAACGGTAATAGTGGGTGTAGGGAGCTGTTGTATCGCGTGGCACGAAACGCTTGCTACCACCCACCTACGCATTGTAACCCGGCCACCTAAATTAAAAGTCGCTCGATGACTTGGGCCTAAGGTTGTGCTTTGGGTATTAGCTATAGATGATTATTTTTATAAGTTTCCGCAGAAATAACTCGCTGCTGAATCGTTTATAGTGAAAGACGCGCAAGCAGCGTAATCTCGTTTCTTCATCAATCGAATCCTCGTTTGATGCACGCGCGGCGCGCCAAGCAGAAACGATGGCCCGAGGGGCGCGGTAAGAGTCAAAGAGTCTTCTTCGCCGCTAATCGTTGACCAGATGATGGATCCAAGGTTAACCTTAGGTAGAAGCAGATCCGGCTTACAAATGAGCGCCATACATAAGTCCCGACACGCTCCGGGTAATCACTGGGTTCGTAGACAGACACCCCCTCGCGACCAGGGACGAAACCACACGGATCAACTGACATAAGTTCAGCCACACTCCCGTCCATTCTACTCCTTCAAATTACCGAAGGCTATAACGTAGAAATTTCCAAATTAATGTACTCAGATATTACTCCCTAAAGGACTACTTTTACACCGTTTCCGTTGAAACTATAGCGACAGTCACGCGACAGCTAAAACCCACTAACTAAAACCGATTTATATTCGTGACCGAAAATTATCACTACGCCCCCTATGGTTGGCCATTGAAACCTAGATAGTTAGCGGCTTAAGCAGAATCTATTAGTTTTCCCTCATCGTTATTCGAAAATTTGACTTCATAAATATTGATACTTGCATTTTAATATAATATTTGCATCGTTTAAGTTTATTTAAGAAACAACGTTCAATTGACTATTTAATTTGTCTGTTCATGGACCAAGTATCTTAGGGGACTCACTATCCAGGCTTTAAAAATCACGCGTTAATACTGGCAATAGGAAAATTACAGGTAATTTTAGTTCAATGTGGACAAACTTGGCGTCGCTGAAGTCGATTTCTGGCGTAGTTTCTTTAGAGGTCGGCGTTTGGATAAGAATTAATCACTTTATCTTTTTTTATCCACAACCGACGATTATCCGGAAAAAAAATTATTTTTTGCATGTTAAATCTCTTTCTATCCGTGGATAATATCTATAAATAAACAGTTAACCGCAATTTTTATGGTTAATCCATTTCATTTCCAAACTTAAAAAGTTAATTAATGAACTAAGCCAAACCAAATTTCTCTTACGCACTGTCGCCTAAGCCCTAAACCCCGACTAAGATTCTCGTAGTGATAGTTGAACAGAATTATTGAGGCGCTTTAAAGCGGTTGATGTACCTCAGTAAGCCTTGCGATTTAGGCAACGCCTACTGTGTCAAAATATTGGGAACAGTGAGTCCTCTTGATCCATGGTCTGTAACAGACAATAGACCATAGACTCTACCTCGGAGAAGCTAGCGCCATCTACACTCGTTTCGGTCGCGAATTCATCGTGGAATCAATATAGCAAAATACCAGTTTTGAACCGAAGCTTGCTCGTGGTTTCGAGAAGCTCAAAAACCACTCGTTCGCAGATTTCGTTATATACCAGGACACACGAATAAGAAAGAAAGTGATTAAACGATACTATAACAATGGTAAATATAACATTGGACTGCAGTTTACGCTCACTATTTCGTCGTCGTGTACCCTGCTGTTTAAAAAACACTATAAGGCCATCTTGAGAGTAAACTAGTATAAAATTGTTTTTTTTTTGAGCTGGGTCTGAACCATATATATATTAAAGGGCAACGCAAGTGGTCATGCAGGGGGGAACTATGTTTTCTTCAACAAGCCGTAAGTAGGTTTTCCAAGAATGATTTTATACAGCGCGAAAGCCTTATTCTCCTTGGTGTAACCACGTGGCATAATTTCGCTCTCATTCGCGAATTTTTCGATTTTCTTCGCTGAGTTAGCTCGCAATCAACGAACCCAGGAATTTAGGCCTAGCTTAATTTATTTATTATGGAGAAAAGAACTGGGTTAGTTTCCGAGAGTTGGACTTTGATATTTTCGATTTAACAATGTTTTGGAATAAAATTATTTGTGAATTGAATATTTTTAGTAATGGAAGTTGAAACATTAGGCCTTGGACGCGGTAAATCTCTGCCGCTAGATTCACATTGGATTAAGAAAATTCAACACCACACACACTCCTATATCCAGTCTCCCTTAACAATTTCCCTATCATTATACCCCGACAGAATATTTATCTTTTTTTATTACATTTATTTTGTAGAAGTTTAGGATCCGATTTGTCGGTAAGCACGGAGACTTCACTTTCCTCGGCCATTTTCGCGACTAAAGAATGCATGGATTTTGTATTTTGCGTTAAAACCGCGAGAGGCGCATTTATACAAAATAAATTCGGCAAATATGGTTCTGCTTTTTTTACAGAGGGAAAGGCTATGGCAGATAGCGCATGCGCAGTCGTTCTTTTTATCCATAAGATAATTTACCCCCTGCATGGTCACTTACGTTGCCCTTTAAATAGCATAGATACCTTACGCCGCATACGGAGAGACAGCTACCCGAAGACCCATATTTTCCGGATGCTATACGTAATAATTCCATCTATCGGTGACAAAAATTGGTATTTGTAAAATATTTTCTGGATGCACTACGTAATAGTGCCATCTATCGATGTTCAAAATTAATCTTTTTAAAAAGATCGCGGTTGGCTAAGCCTAATAATGTTGATAGCCTGGATAGCCCTAGCGTAAAGTGGAGTTGAAGTTGCTTTCGGTGGAAAGATGGCGCTATAACGTAGCGCATCCAGAAAATACGCGTTGTCTGCTAGCTGTCACTTCCGTATCAGTCCTTCGTAGAATTTTGGTATCTATACTATTACATTTATCTTTCGTCCAAACTGTAAAGTAGATTTTGGGACCTTAAACGCACTCTCGCCAGCTGAATTTTCTCACATAGGTAGTTTTTAGTTCTTTGATGAAAAAGAGATGGCGATGGAGTCTATCGCGACGCGTGCTACGAGCTATTCCAATCTCACTTCAATCTTTATTGCGAAAGTCGAACCTTAGAGTAAAAGTATCTGTGGGAAGGAATGAACTATATGCCCCAAAGAGTTAGAAATCAGTCACTCCACGGACTGTAAATTTTAGAGGACCGGTATTCTCGAGGTATTTTACGCCCCGTTCACCGATCAGGCTGACGGGAGTCGCTCAAGGTCATAAAAAAAACTAAAGCGCGTGTCATTCGGTCGGCCAGATTTCCAGATAACATGCGGGGGGGGGGGGGGGGTCTATCTCTATGCGTGGTACAAATGACCTTGTCGGACTCTCTCTCTCTAGTTCGAAGTGATTGATGCTCGGGGAAACCAAAATTCTACAGGGGAAGGCTACGCTTTACTCGTCCTCTAAAATTTACAGTCCATGGTCACTCCAGGGGGCTGAAAATCCTCTCTCCGCTACCTTTGGCTGTACGGCGTAGTTAGAGAAACCTCCGCTACTCTCATTGCCGCTACGATCTAATAGAAAAACTTGAAAGAAAATAAGTAGTCCCAAACTCGACGCTAACACCAATTTTGAGCTTGCGAGAGTGCTTTTAATATTTTATTAAATCAGCTAAACACTTTTCCAAACTTTAAATCTAAACGGCCAATTTAAATAAAAAACACCTCAATAATTCTACAAAATCTTAATTTCTTAAAAACCACTAAAAGAGAGATTTTCGCCTTCAATGTGTTAGCATACGTAACATAATCAGTCATAAGTATGCCTTTGCATAAAATTTTCATAGGACAAAATTTAGTCCATTAGCCGAAATTCCGTGAGCAAGGATTTTCCCGCTATAACGAGAGTGGCGCTGAACTCATACAGATATCTTTTGCTCGTAAGTTAACATAGAAACTTCAACGGATGGTTTAGCCGCTATACCGCGAGATCAAAGTTGGCCGTAATAAAGTTGATCTACGCGTTTATCGTCACGGAGTTGAAAGTGACGTAATTTACGTCATATCTCGTAAACAAGGTTTAATTACAAAAAAATGCTTTCATCGCACGCTTAGCAGTGATTACGTTATGTGTGCTGTTAGTAGGAAACTCCTACTATACAGTATATTGCTACTAAAAATTTCAATAGGTGCTACAATAGCTCTACTATTATTCCGGCCTGACTGGGAGGAAAAATTAATTACACCTGGAAATTCCAGAAATTCCTAAACACGCGTGCAACACCGAACGCGCGCCTGCGTGATATAAAACCGAAAAATGTCGACCTTACCGATATATCGCGGGCCATTAAACTAATTGAAAGAACGAGAATGAAATATGACCCAGGGTCAAAGGTCACGTTAGCGGGCGAGGCCGAACGCGGCCAACGATATGACGACCTCGACACCTCGAATTCCGCTAGATGGCGCGGCGGAGGGCCATAAAGCCATCGTCTCACGGTCCTGTCGAAACGAGCCTAAGCGGTCGTGTCATGAATCTGTAAGAAGGAGCCGCGGAAATCCACACCTATTCAATAGAGCTCGGCGATAATCCCAAAATGTCTGAGAAATGAAAAGAGCGTGAAAAATAGGTCCCCTCCGCCAAACAGGCGCCTTCGCCGCGCCGGATCTTCGTCTTTTACGGGTGCTCCGTCGCGGGTCCCCCTGCACTCGCGGCTCAACTTCTTTCGACGCACCCCCGGGGCTCCGCTAGATGGCTCCACCGAAGGCGGGAAGTCTCTCTCGCTATTATTAAAACGGGGACCCTTCTCTGCTTCGTGATCCCATCCTTTGTTACAAAGAGATTGTCCCAACTATCGGATCAACTACAATCGCCCACAGTATTTGATAATATATATATAATATAGGATATATGTAAAAAATAATATGGAACTGAACTGAATGCTTTAGAACAGTAAAAACCCAACAAGCTAATACACAGGTAAACCTTCGTGTAGTTAATATTGTTTTTAATAATTATATATAAATTATAAATTATTTAATAAAAAACATAAAATACATAATATACAAAACATAAAATACATAATATACAAAATATAAAATACATAATATACAAAACAAAGTACATAATATAAAACATAAAATACATAATATAAAAACATAAAATACATAACATAAAAACACAAAATACATAATATAAAAACATAAAGTACATAATATAAAACATAAATTACATAATATACAAAACATAAAATACATAACATAAAAACACAAAATACATAATATACAAAACATAAAATACATAACATAAAAACACAAAATACATAATATACAAAACATAAAATACATAACATAAAAACACAAAATACATAATACACAAAACATAAAGTACATAATATAAAACATAAAATACATAATATACAAAACATAAAGTACATCATATAAAACATAAAATACATAATATAAAAACATAAAATACATAATATACAAAACATAAAGTACATAATATAAAACATAAAATACATAATATAGAAAAACATAAAATACATAATATAAAAACATAAAATACATAATATAAAAACATAAACTACATAATATAAAAAAACCATAAAATACATTAATGCTCGGGTGGCATTAAAGGCTGGCCACCACGCATTGTAACCCAGGCGCCTGTTTAAGGTATTAAAAGTCGTTAGATGAATTGGGCCAGAGATGGTGCCTAGGGTATTAGCCTAGCTGATTATTATTTAGTAAAATATCCTGTGAAGATACACTTATCCTACGATTAGAATAATAGCTCAGAAAACTGGAAATTATTTTAATTTAAGTTAATCTTCCTGAAATTATATTTAACGTACTACGCATTAGAGTCAATTAAAATAAATATAATTAAGTTTCCTGTTTAACTTTTTGTAATTTGAAGCTAGTTTGGAAACAGCCCAGTGAACTGAACTGAGATAAACCAAAATCAAAGTGTATTGTTTCCGTACATTAAAAACAATTTGGGTCAAGACGGGTGGGTGAGTAAAGGATAAGACCACTTATGACGTACGGGAAGTGAGTCTTCATAAGATAGGCGGAATCAGCCGATTGAACCCACTGACATTTTAGAAGTATTGAATGTTTAGAGCTTTTTATAGTATTTTCAATTATTATTGACAAAATTACAAGTTTTCCAGAATTTCTAAAAAAACTAATTCATTACTTCATTTGAATAGTATTTTTTTAAATGAGTCCATTTGAAAGGTAATTTATAGCTAACGACCCTATACACCTATTTTCGTTTATTAAGAAAAACCGACAAAACTTGATTGAATCAAACATCTTTTGGTGACGAAATATTCAAAGATGACTATAAAATGTTGACGGGGTATCGGATTAAAAGGATTCGAATATTCACTAAATAATTAAAATTTGTACATTGATTTAATAATTAGGATTCGTATATTAAATTAAATAATTAAAATTCGTACATTGATTTAATAATTAGGATTAGTATATTAATTAAATAAATAAAATTCATGTAATAATTTAAAAATTAGGATTCGTATAATAATTAAATTATTAATATTCATGAAATTAATTTAATAATTCGGATTCGTATAATAATTAAATAATTAATATTCATGTATTAATTTAATAATTAGGATTCATAAAAATTAATTAGAATTGTTTAATTGATAAAGGTTAGAATTAAGTTATACATTTATCAGAGTTCTTACATTATTTAAAAAAGACTTCTACTAATTAACTATTAATTAATAAATAAGCAATAATATCTAAATTAATAAATGTCTTTGATTTTACAGTTATAAATATCGAGAAATTCACAAAACCTGTTCATAGTTGTTTGAATTCTACTTGCCGGTTTAGGATCATTACTAGGGACTTTAAACATTACCGACTTTCTAGTGTTGTAGTAGGGCACAAAAATATTGATATTAGACGTTACATCTACAGCGGGTATATAGTTATTTAGAACTTTATACAAAAATATTAAGTAATTAAGTAATTAAGTTATAAGGATTCGATTAATAAGTAACTAAGTAATTAAATTATAAGGATTCGATTAATAAGTAACTAAGTAATGAAATTATAAGGATTCGATTAATAAGTTAATAAGTAATTAATAAAGATTAGAATAATAAGTTATTATTAATAAGTATTCGTGTATTAAATAATTAAAAATTATTCGTGTATGAAATATTTAAAAAGTATTCGTATATTAAATAATTAAAAAGTATTCGTGTAAGAAATAATTAAAAAGTATTCGTATATTAAATAATTAAAAAGTATTCGTGTATTAAATAATAAAAAAGTATTCGTGTATGAAATAATTAAAAAGTATTCGTGTAGTAAATAATTAAACAGTATTCAGGAATTAAAAAGTATTCTTATATTAAATAATTAAAAAGTATTCGTGTATTAAATAATTAAAAAGTATTCGTGTATTAAATAATTAAAAAGTATTCGTGTATTAAATAATTAAAAAGTATTCGTATATTAAATAATTAAAAAGTATTCGTGTATGAAATAATTAAAAAGTATTCGTATATTAAATAATTAAAAAGTATTCGTGTAAGAAATAATTAAAAAGTATTCGTATATTAAATAATTAAAAAGTATTCGTGTAAGAAATAATTAAAAAGTATTCGTATATTAAATAATTAAAAAGTATTCGTGTAAATAAGTAATTAATAAAGATTAGAATAATAAGTTATTAATTAATAAAGTATAAAAAAGTATTCGTGTATTAAATAATTAAACAGTATTCGTGAATTAAAAAGTATTCTTATATTAAATAATTAAAAAGTATTCGTGTATTAAATAATTAAAAGTATTCGTGTATTAAATAATTAAAAAGTATTCGTGTATTAAATAATTAAAAAGGATTCGTGTATTAAATAATTAAAAAGTATTCGTGTATTAAATAATTAAAAAGTATTCGTGTATTAAATAATTAAAAAGTATTCGTGTATTAAATAATTAAAAAGTATTCGTGTATTAAATAATTAAAAAGTATTCGTGTAATAAATAATTAAAAGTATTCGTGTATTAAATAATTAAAAAGTATTCGTGTATTAAATAATTAAAAAGTATTCGTGTATTAAATAATAAAAAAGTATTCGTGTATTAAATAATTAAAAAGTATTCGTGTAGTAAATAATTAAACAGTATTCGTGAATTAAAAAGTATTCTTATATTAAATAATTAAAAAGTATTCGTGTATTAAATAATTAAAAAGTATTCGTGTATTAAATAATTAAAAGTATTCGTGTATTAAATAATTAAAAAGTATTCGTGTATTAAATAATTAAAAAGTATTCGTGTATTAAATAATTAAAAAGTATTCGTGTATTAAATAATTAAAAAGGATTCGTGTATTAAATAATTAAAAAGTATTCGTGTATTAAATAATTAAAAAGTATTCGTGTATTAAATAATAAAAAAGTATTCGTGTATTAAATAATTAAAAAGTATTCGTGTAGTAAATAATTAAACAGTATTCGTGAATTAAAAAGTATTCTTATATTAAATAATTAAAAAGTATTCGTGTATTAAATAATTAAAAGTATTCGTGTATTAAATAATTAAAAAGTATTCGTGTAGTAAATAATTAAACAGTATTCGTGAATTAAAAAGTATTCTTATATTAAATAATTAAAAAGTATTCGTGTATTAAATAATTAAAAAGTATTCGTGTATTAAATAATTAAAAGTATTCGTGTATTAAATAATTAAAAAGTATTCGTGTATTAAATAATTAAAAAGTATTCGTGTATTAAATAATTAAAAAGTATTCGTGTATTAAATAATTAAAAAGGATTCGTGTATTAAATAATTAAAAAGTATTCGTGTATTAAATAATTAAAAAGTATTCGTGTATTAAATAATTAAAAAGTATTCGTGTATTAAATAATTAAAAAGTATTCGTGTAATAAATAATTAAAAAGTATTCGTGTATTAAATAATTGTGAAGAATTGTTGAGTGGTACGTGAAACGTCCTTAAGTCGGTGTAATGAATGACACCGACCAAAGGGTGGTCACGTACAGCGGCTCTCTTTGAGTTGGCGTGGCGCGATGTATGGACTGCCAAGCGAAAGCATAGGCGTCAATTTCTGAAAGAGAGAGTGCGCACGTCGTCCTAATCATTGTTATTCTTGTTCGTCTTATTTCTGGGAATCCCCGGCCGCATCTACATCACGGTTATTAGAAATTATCTTCGACTCTCCAGCCTGCGCGGCTCCTACTACCATCCATTCCGAGAATCCCGGTTTCACCCGGCAACGAAACAAGCTGGTCTAGACCCATTATATTTTTGAAATCGTGATAGACGCTAACTTACATTACAACGGTTTTTCGATTCGAAAAGGTTTTTGAAGTGGGGGGTTTCATTGCGTAGGATGGTGGTGGCAAGCCCTTCATGCCACGCGAGCCAACAGCTCCCCACACTTACTATTACCGTTAACCTCTAGAAGTTTTAAGGGACAAGCTCTCGATGAAAAGTATAATTTTTTGACATACGTCCCTTTTGCTATTAGCCTAACTGATTATTATTTATTATTAATTTATTACCTTTGTTGATTGTTATCAATAAATAATTTGTATTTTAATTATAAATCATACAAGGGGTGTCAAAATTAGTTATGTTTAGTTTGACTTTCAAACTGTTTATATTTCAAACATTCTAAAATATTATGGTATAAAAGAGTTGCTATGTACTTATAAATAGTAATCTCAACCTTCAAAATGGTAGTCTATAAAACTGAAAAATTGGTGAACCAACAAGGTTGTAGATTAAGCTAGTGTTAATAGTTATCTTTTATTCCGTAAATATTGAATTTCGAAAAGGTCAGTTTTGAAAGATGGCGCCACGATCCTACACGGTCAAAAATGGTCGATGCCTATCAAGGTTCGTATATTAATGGGTGCTTATGTAGTGACAATTAATTAATAACGCTTTTTGTTCTTAGATTTTCTCTGGCTAATTGAGCTGAGATCTACCAGATATTTTTCTCAACATTTCGAGATAAACCTGATCTTAAATCACAATTTAAAGTAAAACGCAAGATATAAAATTAAATGTTTGAAAAGTGTTTTCGATATCTGGAAATCATCCTTAGATTTTATAATTTTTTGCCATTAAAACTAAATAGAGGGATGTCACTGATTCTAAGTTTAATAAAAGCGCAAAACCATTTGATAATAACTTTGAATATTTCTTATTTCAGAGTAAAAAAAAGTTAATTTGATTAATCGCATTGAACAGATTTCAGTCTCATAGCAATTTCTGTAGTATTTAGCCCGGGATTTTGGTCCCTTTAAAAATAGATTTTTATCTATAAAAATTCTGTATAATTTGTAAACATTCGATAAGAATTCGACTCACGCCCAACAAAAACTTAATATAATACGATTAATTAAATTAATTAAATCACTAAATTAATCTTTATTAAAGTGGCACGAACAAAATGAACAGCTAAATAGAACTTAATTTGAAAAAAAAAACCATTGTTACGGATGATACTAGATGGCGCTATCCAGAAGTAAGAAAAGTGAAAGTAAACATTGTTTCGATCGATGCTATACAGTATAAAGGAGCAAGAAAAGTAAAGAAAGTTATTACGACAGATACCAGATGACGCTTCACAGAAGCAAGAAAGGAGTTAATACGTTCTTATTACCGATACCAGGTGGCGCTTTACAGAAGTAAGAAAAGTAAAATTAGACGTTGTTACGACCGATAATAGATGACGTTTTTCAGAAGCAAAGAAAATTAAGGAAAGTTCTTACGACCGATAATAGATGGCGCTTTACAGAAGCAAGAAAGGAGAAAGAATACGTTCTTACTACCGATACTAGATGGCGCTTTACAGAAGCCAGAAAATTAAGGAAAGTTCTTACGACAAATACTAGATGGCGCTTTACAGAAGCAAGAAAGGAGAAAGAATACGTTCTTACTACCGATACTAGATGGCGCTTTACAGAAGCCGGAAAATTAAGGAAAGTTCTTACGACAAATACTAGATGGCGCTTTACAGAAGCAAGAAAGGAGAAAGAATACGTTCTTACTACCGATACTAGATGGCGCTTTACAGAAGCCAGAAAATTAAGGAAAGTTCTTACGACCAATACTAGATGGCGCTTTACAGAAGCAAGAAAGGAGAAAGAATACGTTCTTACTACCGATACTAGATGGCGCTTTACAGAAGCCAGAAAATTAAGGAAAGTTCTTACGACCAATACTAGATGGCGCTTTACAGAAGCAAGAAAGGAGAAAGAATACGTTCTTACTACCGATACTAGATGGCGCTTTACAGAAGCCAGAAAATTAAGGAAAGTTCTTACGACCAATACTAGATGGCGCTTTACAGAAGCAAGAAAGGAGAAAGAATACGTTCTTACTACCGATACTAGATGGCGCTTTACAGAAGCCAGAAAATTAAGGAAAGTTCTTACGACCAATACTAGATGGCGCTTTACAGAAGCAAGAAAGGAGAAAGAATACGTTCTTACTACCGATACTAGATGGCGCTTTACAGAAGCCAGAAAATTAAGGAAAGTTCTTACGACCAATACTAGATGGCGCTTTACAGAAGCAAGAAAGGAGAAAGAATACGTTCTTACTACCGATACTAGATGGCGCTTTACAGAAGCCAGAAAATTAAGGAAAGTTCTTACGACCAATACTAGATGGCGCTTTACAGAAGCAAGAAAATTAAGGAAAGTTCTTACGACCAATACTAGATGGCGCTTTACAGAAGCAAGAAAGGAGAAAGAATACGTTCTTACTACCGATACTAGATGGCGCTTTACAGAAGCCAGAAAATTAAGGAAAGTTCTTACGACCAATACTAGATGGCGCTTTACAGAAGCCAGAAAATTAAGGAAAGTTCTTACGACCAATACTAGATGGCGCTTTACAGAAGCAAGAAAGGAGAAAGAATACGTTCTTACTACCGATACTAGATGGCGCTTTACAGAAGCCAGAAAATTAAGGAAAGTTCTTACGACCAATACTAGATGGCGCTTTACAGAAGCAAGAAAATTAAGGAAAGTTCTTACGACCAATACTAGATGGCGCTTTACAGAAGCAAGAAAGGAGAAAGAATACGTTCTTACTACCGATACTAGATGGCGCTTTACAGAAGCCGGAAAATTAAGGAAAGTTCTTACGACAAATACTAGATGGCGCTTTACAGAAGCAAGAAAGGAGAAAGAATACGTTCTTACTACCGATACTAGATGGCGCTTTACAGAAGCCAGAAAATTAAGGAAAGTTCTTACGACCAATACTAGATGGCGCTTTACAGAAGCAAGAAAGGAGAAAGAATACGTTCTTACTACCGATACTAGATGGCGCTTTACAGAAGCCAGAAAATTAAGGAAAGTTCTTACGACCAATACTAGATGGCGCTTTACAGAAGCAAGAAAGGAGAAAGAATACGTTCTTACTACCGATACTAGATGGCGCTTTACAGAAGCCGGAAAATTAAGGAAAGTTCTTACGACAAATACTAGATGGCGCTTTACAGAAGCAAGAAAGGAGAAAGAATACGTTCTTACTACCGATACTAGATGGCGCTTTACAGAAGCCGGAAAATTAAGGAAAGTTCTTACGACAAATACTAGATGGCGCTTTACAGAAGCAAGAAAGGAGAAAGAATACGTTCTTACTACCGATACTAGATGGCGCTTTACAGAAGCCGGAAAATTAAGGAAAGTTCTTACGACCAATACTAGATGGCGCTTTACAGAAGCAAGAAAGGAGAAAGAATACGTTCTTACTACCGATACTAGATGGCGCTTTACAGAAGCCGGAAAATTAAGGAAAGTTCTTACGACAAATACTAGATGGCGCTTTACAGAAGCAAGAAAGGAGAAAGAATACGTTCTTACTACCGATACTAGATGGCGCTTTACAGAAGCCGGAAAATTAAGGAAAGTTCTTACGACAAATACTAGATGGCGCTTTACAGAAGCAAGAAAGGAGAAAGAATACGTTCTTACTACCGATACTAGATGGCGCTTTACAGAAGCCGGAAAATTAAGGAAAGTTCTTACGACCAATACTAGATGGCGCTTTACAGAAGCAAGAAAGGAGAAAGAATACGTTCTTACTACCGATACTAGATGGCGCTTTACAGAAGCCGGAAAATTAAGGAAAGTTCTTACGACAAATACTAGATGGCGCTTTACAGAAGCAAGAAAGGAGAAAGAATACGTTCTTACTACCGATACTAGATGGCGCTTTACAGAAGCCGGAAAATTAAGGAAAGTTCTTACGACCAATACTAGATGGCGCTTTACAGAAGCAAGAAAGGAGAAAGAATACGTTCTTACTACCGATACTAGATGGCGCTTTACAGAAGCCGGAAAATTAAGGAAAGTTCTTACGACAAATACTAGATGGCGCTTTACAGAAGCAAGAAAGGAGAAAGAATACGTTCTTACTACCGATACTAGATGGCGCTTTACAGAAGCCGGAAAATTAAGGAAAGTTCTTACGACAAATACTAGATGGCGCTTTACAGAAGCAAGAAAGGAGAAAGAATACGTTCTTACTACCGATACTAGATGGCGCTTTACAGAAGCCAGAAAATTAAGGAAAGTTCTTACGACCAATACTAGATGGCGCTTTACAGAAGCAAGAAAGGAGAAAGAATACGTTCTTACTACCGATACTAGATGGCGCTTTACAGAAGCCAGAAAATTAAGGAAAGTTCTTACGACCAATACTAGATGGCGCTTTACAGAAGCAAGAAAGGAGAAAGAATACGTTCTTACTACCGATACTAGATGGCGCTTTACAGAAGCCAGAAAATTAAGGAAAGTTCTTACGACAAATACTAGATGGCGCTTTACAGAAGCAAGAAAGGAGAAAGAATACGTTCTTACTACCGATACTAGATGGCGCTTTACAGAAGCCAGAAAATTAAGGAAAGTTCTTACGACCAATACTAGATGGCGCTTTACAGAAGCCAGAAAATTAAGGAAAGTTCTTACGACCAATACTAGATGGCGCTTTACAGAAGCAAGAAAATTAAGGAAAGTTCTTACGACCAATACTAGATGGCGCTTTACAGAAGCAAGAAAGGAGAAAGAATACGTTCTTACTACCGATACTAGATGGCGCTTTACAGAAGCCAGAAAATTAAGGAAAGTTCTTACGACCAATACTAGATGGCGCTTTACAGAAGCCAGAAAATTAAGGAAAGTTCTTACGACCAATACTAGATGGCGCTTTACAGAAGCAAGAAAGGAGAAAGAATACGTTCTTACTACCGATACTAGATGGCGCTTTACAGAAGCCAGAAAATTAAGGAAAGTTCTTACGACCAATACTAGATGGCGCTTTACAGAAGCCAGAAAATTAAGGAAAGTTCTTACGACCAATACTAGATGGCGCTTTACAGAAGCAAGAAAATTAAGGAAAGTTCTTACGACCAATACTAGATGGCGCTTTACAGAAGCAAGAAAGGAGAAAGAATACGTTCTTACTACCGATACTAGATGGCGCTTTACAGAAGCCAGAAAATTAAGGAAAGTTCTTACGACCAATACTAGATGGCGCTTTACAGAAGCCAGAAAATTAAGGAAAGTTCTTACGACCAATACTAGATGGCGCTTTACAGAAGCAAGAAAATTAAGGAAAGTTCTTACGACCAATACTAGATGGCGCTTTACAGAAGCAAGAAAGGAGAAAGAATACGTTCTTACTACCGATACTAGATGGCGCTTTACAGAAGCCAGAAAATTAAGGAAAGTTCTTACGACCAATACTAGATGGCGCTTTACAGAAGCAAGAAAGGAGAAAGAATACGTTCTTACTACCGATACTAGATGGCGCTTTACAGAAGCCAGAAAATTAAGGAAAGTTCTTACGACCAATACTAGATGGCGCTTTACAGAAGCCAGAAAATTAAGGAAAGTTCTTACGACCAATACTAGATGGCGCTTTACAGAAGCAAGAAAGGAGAAAGAATACGTTCTTACTACCGATACTAGATGGCGCTTTACAGAAGCCAGAAAATTAAGGAAAGTTCTTACGACCAATACTAGATGGCGCTTTACAGAAGCAAGAAAATTAAGGAAAGTTCTTACGACCAATACTAGATGGCGCTTTACAGAAGCAAGAAAGGAGAAAGAATACGTTCTTACTACCGATACTAGATGGCGCTTTACAGAAGCCGGAAAATTAAGGAAAGTTCTTACGACAAATACTAGATGGCGCTTTACAGAAGCAAGAAAGGAGAAAGAATACGTTCTTACTACCGATACTAGATGGCGCTTTACAGAAGCCAGAAAATTAAGGAAAGTTCTTACGACCAATACTAGATGGCGCTTTACAGAAGCAAGAAAGGAGAAAGAATACGTTCTTACTACCGATACTAGATGGCGCTTTACAGAAGCCAGAAAATTAAGGAAAGTTCTTACGACCAATACTAGATGGCGCTTTACAGAAGCAAGAAAGGAGAAAGAATACGTTCTTACTACCGATACTAGATGGCGCTTTACAGAAGCCGGAAAATTAAGGAAAGTTCTTACGACAAATACTAGATGGCGCTTTACAGAAGCAAGAAAGGAGAAAGAATACGTTCTTACTACCGATACTAGATGGCGCTTTACAGAAGCCGGAAAATTAAGGAAAGTTCTTACGACAAATACTAGATGGCGCTTTACAGAAGCAAGAAAGGAGAAAGAATACGTTCTTACTACCGATACTAGATGGCGCTTTACAGAAGCCGGAAAATTAAGGAAAGTTCTTACGACCAATACTAGATGGCGCTTTACAGAAGCAAGAAAGGAGAAAGAATACGTTCTTACTACCGATACTAGATGGCGCTTTACAGAAGCCGGAAAATTAAGGAAAGTTCTTACGACAAATACTAGATGGCGCTTTACAGAAGCAAGAAAGGAGAAAGAATACGTTCTTACTACCGATACTAGATGGCGCTTTACAGAAGCCGGAAAATTAAGGAAAGTTCTTACGACAAATACTAGATGGCGCTTTACAGAAGCAAGAAAGGAGAAAGAATACGTTCTTACTACCGATACTAGATGGCGCTTTACAGAAGCCGGAAAATTAAGGAAAGTTCTTACGACCAATACTAGATGGCGCTTTACAGAAGCAAGAAAGGAGAAAGAATACGTTCTTACTACCGATACTAGATGGCGCTTTACAGAAGCCGGAAAATTAAGGAAAGTTCTTACGACAAATACTAGATGGCGCTTTACAGAAGCAAGAAAGGAGAAAGAATACGTTCTTACTACCGATACTAGATGGCGCTTTACAGAAGCCGGAAAATTAAGGAAAGTTCTTACGACCAATACTAGATGGCGCTTTACAGAAGCAAGAAAGGAGAAAGAATACGTTCTTACTACCGATACTAGATGGCGCTTTACAGAAGCCGGAAAATTAAGGAAAGTTCTTACGACAAATACTAGATGGCGCTTTACAGAAGCAAGAAAGGAGAAAGAATACGTTCTTACTACCGATACTAGATGGCGCTTTACAGAAGCCGGAAAATTAAGGAAAGTTCTTACGACAAATACTAGATGGCGCTTTACAGAAGCAAGAAAGGAGAAAGAATACGTTCTTACTACCGATACTAGATGGCGCTTTACAGAAGCCAGAAAATTAAGGAAAGTTCTTACGACCAATACTAGATGGCGCTTTACAGAAGCAAGAAAGGAGAAAGAATACGTTCTTACTACCGATACTAGATGGCGCTTTACAGAAGCCAGAAAATTAAGGAAAGTTCTTACGACCAATACTAGATGGCGCTTTACAGAAGCAAGAAAGGAGAAAGAATACGTTCTTACTACCGATACTAGATGGCGCTTTACAGAAGCCAGAAAATTAAGGAAAGTTCTTACGACAAATACTAGATGGCGCTTTACAGAAGCAAGAAAGGAGAAAGAATACGTTCTTACTACCGATACTAGATGGCGCTTTACAGAAGCCAGAAAATTAAGGAAAGTTCTTACGACCAATACTAGATGGCGCTTTACAGAAGCCAGAAAATTAAGGAAAGTTCTTACGACCAATACTAGATGGCGCTTTACAGAAGCAAGAAAATTAAGGAAAGTTCTTACGACCAATACTAGATGGCGCTTTACAGAAGCAAGAAAGGAGAAAGAATACGTTCTTACTACCGATACTAGATGGCGCTTTACAGAAGCCAGAAAATTAAGGAAAGTTCTTACGACCAATACTAGATGGCGCTTTACAGAAGCCAGAAAATTAAGGAAAGTTCTTACGACCAATACTAGATGGCGCTTTACAGAAGCAAGAAAGGAGAAAGAATACGTTCTTACTACCGATACTAGATGGCGCTTTACAGAAGCCAGAAAATTAAGGAAAGTTCTTACGACCAATACTAGATGGCGCTTTACAGAAGCCAGAAAATTAAGGAAAGTTCTTACGACCAATACTAGATGGCGCTTTACAGAAGCAAGAAAATTAAGGAAAGTTCTTACGACCAATACTAGATGGCGCTTTACAGAAGCAAGAAAGGAGAAAGAATACGTTCTTACTACCGATACTAGATGGCGCTTTACAGAAGCCAGAAAATTAAGGAAAGTTCTTACGACCAATACTAGATGGCGCTTTACAGAAGCCAGAAAATTAAGGAAAGTTCTTACGACCAATACTAGATGGCGCTTTACAGAAGCAAGAAAATTAAGGAAAGTTCTTACGACCAATACTAGATGGCGCTTTACAGAAGCAAGAAAGGAGAAAGAATACGTTCTTACTACCGATACTAGATGGCGCTTTACAGAAGCCAGAAAATTAAGGAAAGTTCTTACGACCAATACTAGATGGCGCTTTACAGAAGCAAGAAAGGAGAAAGAATACGTTCTTACTACCGATACTAGATGGCGCTTTACAGAAGCCAGAAAATTAAGGAAAGTTCTTACGACAAATACTAGATGGCGCTTTACAGAAGCAAGAAAGGAGAAAGAATACGTTCTTACTACCGATACTAGATGGCGCTTTACAGAAGCCAGAAAATTAAGGAAAGTTCTTACGACCAATACTAGATGGCGCTTTACAGAAGCCAGAAAATTAAGGAAAGTTCTTACGACCAATACTAGATGGCGCTTTACAGAAGCAAGAAAATTAAGGAAAGTTCTTACGACCAATACTAGATGGCGCTTTACAGAAGCAAGAAAGGAGAAAGAATACGTTCTTACTACCGATACTAGATGGCGCTTTACAGAAGCCAGAAAATTAAGGAAAGTTCTTACGACCAATACTAGATGGCGCTTTACAGAAGCCAGAAAATTAAGGAAAGTTCTTACGACCAATACTAGATGGCGCTTTACAGAAGCAAGAAAGGAGAAAGAATACGTTCTTACTACCGATACTAGATGGCGCTTTACAGAAGCCAGAAAATTAAGGAAAGTTCTTACGACCAATACTAGATGGCGCTTTACAGAAGCCAGAAAATTAAGGAAAGTTCTTACGACCAATACTAGATGGCGCTTTACAGAAGCAAGAAAATTAAGGAAAGTTCTTACGACCAATACTAGATGGCGCTTTACAGAAGCAAGAAAGGAGAAAGAATACGTTCTTACTACCGATACTAGATGGCGCTTTACAGAAGCCAGAAAATTAAGGAAAGTTCTTACGACCAATACTAGATGGCGCTTTACAGAAGCCAGAAAATTAAGGAAAGTTCTTACGACCAATACTAGATGGCGCTTTACAGAAGCAAGAAAGGAGAAAGAATACGTTCTTACTACCGATACTAGATGGCGCTTTACAGAAGCCAGAAAATTAAGGAAAGTTCTTACGACCAATACTAGATGGCGCTTTACAGAAGCCAGAAAATTAAGGAAAGTTCTTACGACCAATACTAGATGGCGCTTTACAGAAGCAAGAAAATTAAGGAAAGTTCTTACGACCAATACTAGATGGCGCTTTACAGAAGCAAGAAAGGAGAAAGAATACGTTCTTACTACCGATACTAGATGGCGCTTTACAGAAGCCAGAAAATTAAGGAAAGTTCTTACGACCAATACTAGATGGCGCTTTACAGAAGCCAGAAAATTAAGGAAAGTTCTTACGACCAATACTAGATGGCGCTTTACAGAAGCAAGAAAGGAGAAAGAATACGTTCTTACTACCGATACTAGATGGCGCTTTACAGAAGCCAGAAAATTAAGGAAAGTTCTTACGACCAATACTAGATGGCGCTTTACAGAAGCAAGAAAATTAAGGAAAGTTCTTACGACCAATACTAGATGGCGCTTTACAGAAGCAAGAAAGGAGAAAGAATACGTTCTTACTACCGATACTAGATGGCGCTTTACAGAAGCCGGAAAATTAAGGAAAGTTCTTACGACAAATACTAGATGGCGCTTTACAGAAGCAAGAAAGGAGAAAGAATACGTTCTTACTACCGATACTAGATGGCGCTTTACAGAAGCCAGAAAATTAAGGAAAGTTCTTACGACCAATACTAGATGGCGCTTTACAGAAGCAAGAAAGGAGAAAGAATACGTTCTTACTACCGATACTAGATGGCGCTTTACAGAAGCCAGAAAATTAAGGAAAGTTCTTACGACCAATACTAGATGGCGCTTTACAGAAGCAAGAAAGGAGAAAGAATACGTTCTTACTACCGATACTAGATGGCGCTTTACAGAAGCCAGAAAATTAAGGAAAGTTCTTACGACAAATACTAGATGGCGCTTTACAGAAGCAAGAAAGGAGAAAGAATACGTTCTTACTACCGATACTAGATGGCGCTTTACAGAAGCCAGAAAATTAAGGAAAGTTCTTACGACCAATACTAGATGGCGCTTTACAGAAGCCAGAAAATTAAGGAAAGTTCTTACGACCAATACTAGATGGCGCTTTACAGAAGCAAGAAAATTAAGGAAAGTTCTTACGACAAATACTAGATGGCGCTTTACAGAAGCCAGAAAGGTGAAGGAAAATATTTAGATAGCGCTACGCAAAAGCAATAAACTTAAAGTTATAAGCAATATCACTCTTAAAATCCCAACTCAAACTGGAACCGTAACACCAACGGCCGAGGACTTCTTTAAATTATTTTTCTTGAAAATTATTATTAATAAATTAATTATTTGGAAAGAAAACTTGATTTTTTCTGCGTACATTAAAGTGTGAAATTTTTATGTCGAGCTCAATTGTAGGGTCGTTGTTAAACAAACTAATATATTTAAAGGAATATACCGACTTGATCGATTGCTTGCAGGAAGAAAAACAACAATTATTTCATTTTCTAAGGAAAACGTTTACTCAAAGCGTGTTGAAACTTTCACGATGGATGCAGATAGTAGTACTAGTATTTTCGCGAAATGACTTAATGTCTGGGACGTTGCGCAAATAGACGACAACCAAGAAATGTGTTTAATTCCACCGGAAGGAATGTTATAGCTCGGGCGTCAATGCAATTAAATTAATAACACGCTATCGCAATTACTATCTTCAGCCTCCCATGCCCCGTCATTACAGAATGCCGACGACTGCAACAAACTAATTGATTTCATAAGTTTCCACGTATTACGATAATCATAGTGACATCGTCGAGGTTCATTCGTAAGGAACGAGCTATTTACTTATACTAGTGTATTCCGTGGAATGGAAGCGCAGTGTAGCATAAGCGTATTATTAATATTTACATAAGTGTGACAGTTTTGCCACTTCTAGAATGTCCACGCAATTTTATTGAACTTTAACCCGAGGGGCAGGTCACTTCCATTTTGGGTACGTCTTAATCATAGTAAAATGATTAAATCAGGGTAATCAAGATTAAAAAATCTAATCAAGATTAGAAAATCTAATCACGATTTAATCAACCTAATCACGATTTAAACGATATTTAATCATTCTAATCAGATTTCATCATTTTAATCAGATTTCATCATTTTAATCAGATTTCATCATTTTAATCAGATTTCATCATTTTAATCAGATTTCATCATTTTAATCAGATTTCATCATTTTAATCAGATTTCATCATTTTAATCAGATTTCATCATTTTAATCACATTTAATAACTTTAATTAGATTTAATCATTTTAATCACGATTTAATCAACATAATCGGTCGAATCGAGATTTTATAATTAAAATCATCCGCAAATCGAATGGGTAGTGCAACGTCTTCTTTTGGGAAATTTCATATCTCATATAGGTCTACATTACGCCAGACTTTGAACCAAATCGGCAATAAACAACTCGGGTACTCTACTTGTAAGAGCAGCTTGTCGCCAAGTGCATTGCAGTCCATAGGTGGTTCCTTTTAACGTTACATTTCGTATATACTATTCTCCACCACCCTCCCCCTTTTCGGCTTTCCGTTGCTATGCAACTCGTTTTGAAATTTTTAATGTTTAGGCTTAGTTTCTCTTTTCGATGTAACAGTCGCCTGCCAGCCTTCCCGAACGTTACTGACGAGTCCCAAATAGGACGAAACCGGTCTTCCATTGTAAATTCTGGCTATTTAATTTAATTTAATTTAGTTTTCACTCGAAGATCTATTGGGTCCGAGTTTCGCGTCATTTTGTTTGCTCGAAGACCTATCGGTACGAACTATTAGTAAGTTTTTAAATTTCTTCAAATTTGTTTAGGGTTTAGCTTTTTTATCCCTTTTCATAATGGACTAATCTACTTATTCACTAATTTTATCATCCTTTGCATTGCAGTACAAAGGGGGTTCCTTTCAACATTACATTAGGTAAAGATAACGCCATCATAATTTAAAATTTTCGCCACTTCATAGTCAACAAGAGTGGTGTTTTAGAACCTATCTTCAAACGGAGTAAATATTTCAAAAGGCGCAATGGTAGGGCTGACGTCACATTTGGTAATAGTAAGTGTAGGGAGTTGCTGGTTCGCGTGGCATGAAGGGCTTGCCACCACCTTCATACTCAGTGAACGCGTGCGGCGACCATACCAAGGTCGTAGGACCCTTTATCATTTTTGAAAATGACTCAACACTTCAGAATTTTGTTTAACTGCCACATCATAGACTTAATGATATAGTGATACAATGCGCTTCATTGGCAGTAGCGTATACGTTCAATAACGCTCATGAAAAATATCGCTGAGTAATCATCATTTGGTTACTGTACGACTTTTTGCGTTTCCGGTTTGGAAGTCATGATGCCCATCGGAAAAACCTGCCAGAAAGGATGGTTTTTTTTGTCTCACGCCTTGTTAGTAGATTTCGCCGCCATGTTTTAAAACACCGGTAACTGAAATAGAAACCCTTTAATATTTAAAATAGCCCGTTCAATGAAATCCGGGCGAAATCCGGGCAAAATCGGCCAAACATTTCACAAAGACTATTTGACCAAGTTTGTGGGACTAACAAAATTTCTCTATTCTTTAGTTTCTTAATTTTAGCATATTTTCGGTCTTTGTGTGGGCCTGACTTATTATATTTTTGGAGGTATTTCTAAACGTTTTTTTGAAACCGACCACAGGTTTGCGAAAAAAAAAATATTATCTCCGTTGAAATTGTGGCCTAATTTTCACAATCTTCATAATTAAATGGGGCTAAGCACTCGTAGATGATTTTTTAGAACGGTCGATTAACTCACATTTAAAATTAAATTTGTATTTCTGTAAAGTAACTTGGTCTTCTTGTTTTAAATCACTGGGTCTTACTATACTAACCAGTAACTAACAAAGCACCGTGACGTAAGAGCAACATGTTACAATTCTACTTGTTTTTTTTTATTTTAGAAATATCTATTGTGTAATTCCGACTCCCTTTAAGACCTTGTTGGTTTATGGATAGACTGTGGTTCACCGTATCGATGTGAAGCTACTTTAGTGAATGAATTCGGTTCGCTTTTCCTTGAAAGGGAATTTTGGCCGTTTCCGGGGGGCCTTATGGCTCGCGCGATTCCGAGACAGTCCCACGCTTCTTTTTAAGTTCGGCGCCGTACGCCATCTGGCATGACGCAGCACTTATAAATGGAAAACCGACAGTGGTGTTTTTATCTTTAACCTGATATCACTAGAGTAAAAATTAGCCAAGATCAGGTACTTTTATTATACTGCCCGGTTAAGTTATCTTTACAAATAAAGCCTTAAGGTACAAATACCGTCTTACTTAAAGGGAGTATGATCAACAAATTTATAATTTCTACCACTAGGTTTAACAGAAGGGTTTAGTTTCTTTAAAAAAAGTCGTATTTTTCGATTTAGTTCATACCCCCTCTAAGTATTACATTACACGTGTGCATTCTACCAGTGGTACACAGAGGTACTACTAGTATTTTTACTACTACTGGTCATTTAGGGGGTCCCCTCCTTGAAACTGAAAAAGCGAAACCACACGCGTTGTCAAAAGTATCATAGTTTTGAGTTAGGAATAAAAAATATTGTGATATATTTCTTTTAATTTTAACAAAATATTTTTATAATTTCAAGTATGGAAGATAGCAAATATTTCTGAAACCATAAGACTATCAAGGCTCCCCTTAGTTTGAATTGCGCATAAGAGCCCATGTATTCAGCACTAGACTGGCGTGGAAGAAATTAAAATTAGGATCTACGCTACATGGCGGAGAATAAGGGCAAATACTCCCAATCCCATTCACCTCTACCACCTCTCGCCATCTACGAAGCATGCGTTGGAGGATTTGTGCATAAGTTTAAGTTTTTCACCACCAGGTGGATTCATGTAGCCAGTTTTGCCAGTCATTAGCCTAACGTGAAAATCCCATTCATTTCAAACTTAGAGGTCTTGATTGTCTTATGGCCTGGTATTAGGTGGAAAAAACTCAAGTCAAAATGATGTTTGTACTTTAAAGTAAGTAACTCTAAACCTTTTTTAAAGTTCGTAAATTAATAATATTTTTTTTTTATAAATTCCGCATTTGGTGATAGAAGATTAAGAACCGACAGATAAGGGAAAATTAGGGAAAATCATCTGGATTTAACCGTTTACCTAATTAAAATAACATTAGCCCAATTGCTAGCGCCGGACTATATTTGGCCTTTGGCTAACTCGTTTGCTCATCGGGTCTCTGTCGTTTCTTTATCTTTCTCCATATTTTGGCGGATAATCTGTAAACCGGTGGGGGCGCCACTGTCCCCGCGGGCTCTAATAGATTCTAATAGAGTGTCGTTAAAAACCACAGAAAAGATAAATACGAAGATAAAAACGAAGAAAAACGGAATTGTGTCTTAATAGGGCTGTTTTCCACATTGTTCTCATTCGACGAAGATTGTTGCGACAGTCAAAGAAACTAGACGTCCTTTACCAGAAGGAAAACGCAGATTCCGTTGGGTGCAAATCTCGGATGTGTAAAGCCCCATTTTCATGCTCGCTGGTAGCGGGTAAAAATAGTCAAAATTCGCTTCCGCCACTCGCAAGCGTGAAAATAAAGCTAAAATATCTGTTTGAAACAGATCGACGCGGAAAGTGAAAAAGTGTATAGCTGAAGCGGATTTTGACGATTTTTACCCGCTACCAGCGAGCATGAAAATGGGGCTTAACGGTTCAATTTGCTCAAAACATATTTTGATAAATTACCCGAGAAGATACATGTTTCAAACAAATAACAATAGTAGGATAGGAAAATGATACTTATATCGTAAGATATCTATTATATTCTTCTGGTTATACGAGCTGAGGCGGATTTTATTCTGCGGATAAAACCAAGGTTTATTTAAATTTTTATTTTTCTATACGCGAAAAAAACCCCATTTTGTTACATTTATTTAAATGCTATTTTTAGATGTTAATTGTTTTTAGCTCTACGTGTGAAACATTAAAATATTTTTTACCTATTCAATTGATTATTTTATTTGCTTTTAAAGGGCCTGAAAAAAAATATTTTATTCGAAATATTTTAAAATTTAAAGTAAGTGATCTTCGACATGCGTATAATAACGATTGCTTCTAGGTTAAAAAGAACATGGCAACCATGTTTTTTTTAAATTATTACCAAAGACTAACGGTTATACATAATTTTGTTAAATTAACACGTTGATCTTTAGTTGTTAAGTATAAAGTGTTGTGAGGTTTTTGACCGATAAATACGGGACCCGAATCTAGATTACTCGCTCGTTTTCTTCGCAGCAGAGCCTATCGCAGCGCCACGGTGCCCGATATTGGAAAGATTTCCACCTAAATATAACTGAACGCCGTTAGGCAAGGTGGCCGTTAGGTCTAATATCTCGTCATTTAAAGTTTCTACGCACGCGCTTTGTATTTGGGTGGAAACGTTTCGCGATTTTCTCGATAGGAGCGCTGGCAGTCCATTCGGTTTAAAGAATGGGTCATTTTCGTATTTTAATCGGTGATTCTATTGGGCTATTTAGAAATAATGAAACTGCGTGGAGGTGTTCAGTGTCGGTCGTGGCTCTAAATTCCCTTTCAACGCGTGATCGAGTAAGTGTGGGTGCCTCGTGTATTCGTAGCCGCGTTGGAAAGGCTGATATTAAATGGGCCCCTTTTTAGTACGGCAAGGGGCCCTTAGAAGGCGCTGTATGCCTTAGCGCGTAATAGGCGCCTCGCCCTCTATTGGGAAGAAGAGCGTCCGAATCACACCCAAGTATTAGTCTGACTTTAGTTCGGCTGTGGATGTAGGCGTTCTTTACTGCTTTCGTGGTTTTTTATTTTTGGGAACCGTTTCTCTTTACCTGACGTTATATTAACTTGTAAAAATATAAATTGAGGTTTCTTCACTTATTTATTTTGTTCACCATCTGTTGTAATCGCTCAGCTAATCCGGCGTTTATCAGAAGAATCAAAATATAATAAATTTCAGCAAATCTAATAACTTTTTACCAGTAGACAATTAAAATATTAATGAGTTACAATGTAAACGATCATTCACAAAAAAGATTAATTATAAAACCCATAAATTACGTTAAAAATAACCCCTCAATTAAATATTATTATTTATATTTATACTTATTTTTATTTTAATTGTTTTACGTTTAAAAAGCTAATACTTTAATAACAAGTATTACATTGTTAGTGTACCTTAAAGTTTCACTATAGAAATATGATAAGGGACGTATCTCCCCCCCCCCCCCCCATTGGATAATTTTTGAAAGGTCCCTGGGTTATATAGCAATTTTGGTACTGACAAATTAAAAGGTTATTTTAGGTTAGACCAATTTATATATTTGTCCGATCAGCCACTAAGATTCTGTGAACGTTATTCATACCTTAATTAGTGACAGTGGCGGACCGAGGGGTTGCGGCACCTAGGAGCAACAAACACAAGGAGAACGCAGCTAGCCTTTAGACACGCTAACGAAGGGTTGTGTACGAATTTCATTGGATGAGCGTCACGAGCCTTTACGATGAACGTTTTACGGGCGGGGGGGAAGACATTTTCCGAATTTTCCCCTTCCGACGGCAGCAGGCGCTAAAGCGTCTAGCCAATGAAAAACGTACGCAAGAAAATCCACGACTTTTGACGGGTTGCGTTCTCCTTGTGTGGGGTGTTGTGTTTGTTGCTCCTAGGTGGCACCTGGTTCAAAATATTTTTATGGGCCCCCGATTAATTAATTATTAATTAATGAAATAAATCAGGAATAAATATTCATTTATCCCCCTCTGTCAACGGAAAAGATAACTAATAAATAATTTTTGTGTAAAACCTAAAAGGTTTTTGCAGAATAGAACAGATTTCCACAGTTAACGGAACCGAGTGCTTTTAATCCGTTATTTAAGGGGAGTGTATATTTTAATTTAATTTCAAATTTTAATTTCTACTAATTTTCTACGTTTTGTAGTGGCATTAGACACAACAGATGGCGACTACGACCTAAATGAGAAAGGTAACGTAAGGAGAACCATAAATTGTTTATCCTTTGCAGTTGCCTCGATACATTATTTATTTTTAAAGTAAGGCTCCAGATGTGCACGCTTTTATCGTGCAAAGTTATAAAATATAAAGACCTCTAAAATGGCGAATAAAGAGCAGACGCATTTCTCGGAAGCCAGATTGCAGAAGAAGGGTGCATTCAAACAATGGACTATATTCGACAGATAATATGGCCTTAAGTGCTTTCGAAAATTATCGCTTTTATTTATGCTTCAACGGAAAACGACTTTATACCTAGATCAAGATCGTATTTAGGCGTGTTGAGAACGTCAAGAGGAGCCTAATTCGCCAGGGTGTACTCACAAATCATAACGCACTTGGACTTATATTTAAAAATTTTACCATGAAGCATATAAACGCACTTTACCGATTTTGACCATGATGAATATTGACGCACTTTATTGATTTTGACCATGACTCATTTAGACGCACTTTATCGATTTTGACCATGACGCATTTAGACGCACTTTATCGATTTTGACCATGACGAATATTGACGCACTTTATCGATTTTGACCATGATGAATATTGACGCACTTTATCGATTTTTCACCATGACGCATTTAGACGCACTTTATCGATTTTGACCATGACGCATTTAGACGCACGGCACCAAATTGTTTTTTGTGCCAACTGGGCTCATTAATATTTCAAACTATGCCCTAAACGCCTTTGACGCACCTTTCCAGTTTCGATCATGATTCACTTTGACGCATTTTGACAAATTGTTTCAAGACGCAACTGAGCTAATATTTCCAAGTTATGACCATGACGCATTAAGACGCCCTTTTCCTATTTTGATCTTGTCTAACTTGGATGAATTTTGCCATGACGTTCTTTGATTCATATTTCAAATTTTGTCCATGACGCATTTTGACGCACTATTTAAATTTCACCGAATCTGTACACCGTATACCGGCGTATATAATTGAGTACACCCTTTTGTCATGTTAAATCTGTAATCAATTACGTATTGCATTTAGTACGGTCAGAAGTAAATGAACCGAAGTTATCGAAATAGCGCTCAGAATCGGAGGGCGTTTTCCTTTGAAAATGATGAGAAAATCGAGTCAAATGAAAGCTAATTTCCATCCCCGTCTTTTGACGTGATAAATTGCACTTTTAAATTGTTGGTATAGCTATTTCTATGTATAAAAAATGGTTTCATAATAACAAAAACGTTTTTTTGTCGGCCTAGGAGAGCGTAAAATTTCAAATTCGAGGTCAAAATGTAACTTCATAAGGAAAACGCCTCCAACATGGGGAATATAGCAGTCTGATAACTTCAGTTGATTTACTTCTGGTGCGGTCAAAGTCACAGGTTTATTCAGCGATTATAGGGAGTGATCAGCCCCTCGTGAAATCATTTGTATTCCGATATTTATGTGTTTTTCTGGTAGCGCTTGCATCCTTAACTCAAGATAGTTGAAGACACGATTCAAAGTTCACGTGCTAAAAAATTAAAACAAGATTTTCAATATCGAATTCGATACGTAACGTAAACACTATAAAGTTTTTATTCTAAACAAAAGAAAAGCGGAGATAATAAAATAAACAGCTAAATTGTTACGGAATTTTTTAACCATCGCTAAACAGTAGCGTCTCGAATTCGCCGATGGTTTGGAACTATCCCTCCACCTAACCCCATCTTTATCTGTAAATAATAAAAATTGGGTTGAATGAATAATAAAAACAACGGAATAGTGTGTCTATTTTGTCTTTAAAGGGAGTATAAAGCTGGAGCGAGTCTTACTCTACGTTGAGACGATTTCCCCCTAGAGATCTTGTAAAGACGAGACCAAGTGGTGTCGTGAAAACGTATGACAACCACTGATAATTCAGATTCATGTGGCGCACCCAGGATTTGTTAATGGGGGGGGGGGGGGGTAATGAGCCCCAAAACATTTTTAGGTAGAGTTTGTAATGGTAAGCAAAAAAAGTTTCATGAAGGCTTCGGTCATGTTTATTTTCTTCTTTTTCCTCGGGAGGTGGGGGGGGGGGGGGGGGGTGGTTGCCACCTGGGTGCGCCACTGAGACTGGGTGACTATCATTCTGTAAACCGTATGGAAAATATAGACGCTTGCACGATTCGCGCGCACTACTAAACAACTCACGGCGTCAACAACTTACGCAATAGGCGATAGTGTAAATTGTTTTGGTTTAAAATGTTAACGGAAATTCGTCATAGCACTGCCAACTTCTATAACGCGCTTCCGCGATCGGGGTTGGCCGTGGTCAAAACATAAGGGCTGCTTCACTAAGTCTAGGTTAAAAACGTGTTCTAGTCTAAGTCTCTAATTTTTTTACAATTTTGTAGTCAGAGACTTATCATCACTATCACAATAATAATACTAATTTCAGAGTCGTCGTTAAATTCAGTTTCACAAATTAATCTTTTTTCTATTGAAACATAATAAACAAATTTTAAGTATGACTTTCTTTAAAAATTAAACTTTTAAAGATTTATTTAATGAAGCTGGAACTCGCTGCTCAACGGTAAAATTGTAACCAATTTTACAACCACGTGACTATTTTTTAAAGGTTTCTAACGTCTGATGGCGCTCAAATGTTTCCCGCAATAAATTTTACCCAATATACCTTGCAATTTATGCTATCGCCTATTGAAAGAAACAACTTTTCATACAACCATACGTTTCGGGGTGGCGTACGTTTTCCTACGCCTCTGATTTTACATTAAACTACAGCCCCACGATTAGAACCTTAAAAATATTCAAAACACTTTATACTCCCCTTAAAAGATTAAAAAAAAATAGAAAGAAAAATATCTTTGAGGTAGACTGCCGCCAGTGGCGCCATCTCTTATTGATCTGTCACGCGAAGAAAATCCTCGTTCCCCCTGGCGTCTTCACGAGGGTGCTTTTCAGGAAGGGACTATTAATAAGATACAAAGAGCGGGCCAATGAGGGAGAAAAGGCCGCGATTGTGGCGCCCCCAGACGCCGGGGAGTTCCACATGACGGTAAACCTTCCTGGCGGAGACTGTCTCCCCCGAGTTTCCTCCCTGGTACCTATTTCCTTATTTCCCGGCAGACATATCTCGCTGGGAGGACACACTAGAGAAACCCTGCTTTGTAACAATGCGCGGCGGCGTCTTCACGATGATGGATGGCCCGCAATGTCATCGAGACATGACCCGCCGTTGTTTACCACCAAATGTATTTACGCGCCTCATTTTAAGCCTGCCAGCTCAGACTGTCGATATCGTCATTACCATTATTACGAACTTAATAAATAAGCTTTGGAAAAGTGTAATTTGTCACTTTCCTAGGGCTGTGTGATTCGTGGTTTTAGGCAATCGAGTCGGATATCGATTATCAAATGTTTTTTCATCGAGTATTCGAGTCGAGTAAAAGGGAAGTCGAGTCGAGTAACCGAGTACTTGATTAAGGGGAAACTTTCTCTTATTCGAGTCGAGTAACTAAAAAAAACCTCGAGTAATATTTTTAACGAGTACTTGATTAGGAGCTGGTTTTATTCAAGTAATTATGAAATTAAATTAAAAAAGAGTATAAAGTAACTTTCAATGCTGAAAAATATTCCTTTAATTTAAATGAACCACAGTTTCCACAACTTTGTAGGTAACGTTTATTGTCCCCTAAAAAGTTGTAAAAACCCCTCTTTGAACTTTGAAGCAAAGAGGATAGAAAAAACAAATATTCGACGAGTTTAAAGAGCAGCTTTTTCGAGTTATCGGGTACTCAAATATGCAATTTTTGGTACTCGGTAATCGACGAGTATTCTCCAATTACTTATTCGAGGTCGAGTTCGAGTACGCGACCTCAAAAAAGGTCGAGTACTCGATGATGTTAGACTATTCGCATAGTCCTACACTTTCCGTAACATTTTGTAAACTATGTCCAAGAACTACTTAGCTTGAACTAAGCGAAATCACTATTAAATTCACAAAATCTTTATTAAAAACGCAATCAACACGAAATCGGGATTGAAATTACGAAATCGGAAATATTAACATGAAATCGGGATTGAAATTACGAAATCGGAAATATCACCAGTAGCCAAGATTTTGTTTCGGGGGGGGGGCACGCCATTGAAAAAAAAGTAAGAAAATAAAAATATTTGTACGTACGACCATACGTTTCGGAAGGGGGGGCATGTGCCCCCTGTGCCCCCCCTGGCTACGCTACTGAGTAAAATTACGAAATCGGAAATATCAACACGAAATCGGGAGTAAAATTACGAAATTGGAAATATCAACACAAAATCGGGAGTAAAATTACGAAATCGGAAATATCAACACGAAATCGGGATTTAAATTACGAAATCGGGAACCAAAACCGGAAATCGGGCTTAAAACAATGAAATCGGAAATAGCAACACCAAATCTGAAATAACATCCAGAAATTGGAATTACAAAGATGGAATCGGCTTAAAAGGAATTTTCGATTAAAATTTGGCAATTAAAATAATTAAGTTCAAATTACTTCGATAAAATAGGAATTAATTTTCTAAAATCTGTATTAAATTATTTTATCACGATTAAAATTATTTAAGTTTTAACAATTGGACACCATTAACAAGTTGATCCGTGTCTATCAACCAATTAATTGTTTTCTGTTTCGTCGAAATTAGACCGCATTCCTAGTGACAAAATACGCATTCCCGCAGATCCTGTTCCACCTAATAGTTCGCTAAACATCTACAAGAGTAAACACAAACCATCATTAAATGTCGATAAACAATGTAGCCACCACGATATCACCAACAGCGAAATAAAAAATAATATCCAAATAGCAAACAATCCCACGCGTAAAAATATAAACCTTAGAAAAAAAAATGAAAAAGTTTAAAACAACGCAAATGAAGCTAAGCAGACTTACCCGAAATCCTTCGGGGAAATTAAGCCCACCCCTTCCAAAAGGTGTACAATGAAAAAGGGGAAGAGGACGTGGTTCCCGAATGCGGAGGGGGCCGAACAGACATTGTGTGATCTAACGGAGAGGAGAGGGAGAGAAATTGGAAGAAATTGACGTTCCATTTTCTCTTGATCTCTGTTCACTTTCGGAGGTGATCCGACACGGAACGGAAAATATCCCCAAGAGAAATAGCTCTTCGTTTTTCACCCCAGAGTCGTTTCGTTTCGTTGGAATACCTCTCCGTCGAAGCACGCGCTCGGTTCCATTGGTGTTCAAACTCTCTTTCGCGGGATAATAACTGCGGCGTTTACGCGAGAAAAAAATGACATTTCAGAGATTTCGAAGCCGAGAAGACGGTTAACGCGCCAGATTGATATCATCCAAGTTTTCATTGGTTTTCTTGGGATAAACTTCAGAGCAATATCTCCAAGTAAGTTACTATTTCGTTTTCCGTAAAAATTGTTACGATTAATTTTTAAATCTCAAAGTTAATTCGGAAATAATTTATTTAGTTCAATATTTTCACTTATAAATTTTAAGAGATTTTTGTTTCGTGTATTTTACGTTAAAAATTATCGTAAATTTTTCTACGCCAAAATTAAAGTAACTTTTAATTTACCATACGAACGGTCTAAATAGAGTTCTATAATATTAATGATTACGGTTCTATCATTACAATTACTTTCCCAGATTGCTATAATATAATTATTATTATTTTACTATCGGATCTCCATAACTCACCAAATCTTTAAATTAACCAAATTTTATAATTATCGTTGAACATTGTTAAATACCTATAACATTTTAAATTCAAATCGGAAATTTCAATCTTCTATTTTTGCGTTTAAGATTTATTCCAAAGTCATTAAGTAATTTTCACTAGGTTTTGGAAATTCGTCTAAATTTTCCTACTCTGCAAAATATCTTTAAAAAGCTCAGTTTGCTCAGCAATAAGCGTCGAATAAAATCAATAAAAATTTAATGAAATATCAACCCAAATTTTGTTTTTGATACTAGTTGCGACAAAGTTATTTAAATTAGAAGATTAATTCTGATACCAGTGGCCACAAAGTTATTTAAATTATACGATGAATTCTGATACCAGTTGCGACAAAGTTATTTAAATTATACGATGAATTCTAATACCAGTGGTGACAAAACTATTTAAATTATACGATGAATTCTGATACCAGTGGCCACAAAGTTATTTAAATTATACGATGAATTCTGATACCAGTGGCGACAAAAGTTATTTAAATTATATGATGAATTCTGATACCATGCAGTGGCGACAAAGTTATTTCAATTATATAATGAATTCTGATACCAGTGGCCACAAAGTTATTTAAATTATACGATTAATTCTAATACCAGTGGTGACAAAACTATTTAAATTATATGATGAATTCTGATACCAGTGGCCACAAAGTTATTTAAATTACACGATGAATTCTAATACCAGTGGTGACAAAACTATTTAAATTATATGATGAATTCTGATACCAGTGGCCACAAAGTTATTTAAATTCTATGATTGAAATGGCAGTCTTTTATCATAAATATTTGCAAAGATATCAACGTTATTATCTGAGGTACTTTCAAATATTTAAATTATGTTTAGCCCACCAAAATGTTACGTTTATTTCGTTTTCAGGCGATGAATTGAAGAATCATTTACTAACGAATCTTGAATATTTCAGAATCAGTCGTGAATAGGAACGTGAAATGGCTTTCAGTTGGAAAACGACCAGCGTTCTGGTCGGGATCCTGATCTTGGCCGGCGGGCCCCGCACCGAGACGGCCTCCCTGCACTCGTCGCCGCCCGTCAACAAATTCCGGAACAGCCATCACCATCACCGGCAAAGCCACCATTACCAGACGGGCGGCTTCAGTTCGCGGCCCGTCGCTTCTCAGGACATGCCCGTCATCGATCTGATCGAGCCCCCCGACAAGATCTACGACCCCAAATCGGAAGATCTCAATTACAAATTCCTTCGAGACAAACTGGGCGGGCATTTCGACTCGGACTTCATGAGCGTCCAGCGACCCTTGGACAGTCTCTTAAACCCAAACGGGACTTTGGAATTGTCGTTCAAGAGGACGAAACGCGGGCAAATCGTGCCGGTCGGCAAGATGCCCAACGACCTCAGGCGATTGAGGACGCGGGACGTGCCCATCTTGGACGGCGGCCGCCTCAAGTCCAACAACGGAAAGAAGTTGCGGAAAAAGTTCAAGCAGATGCTGTGGTCTTTCACCTACTGTCCAGTGGTGTACCGCTGGAAGGACTTGGGCATCCGGTTCTGGCCCAGATGGATACGCGAAGGGTCTTGTTACACCGGCGGCGGTTCTTGTTCGGTGCCACCCGGCATGAGTTGCAAGCCAAAGAGGTCCACCGGAAAGACGGTGTTGAGATGGCATTGCCAGGACTGGGACAAGAAGAAGCTCTGCAAGTGGCTGGCGGTGCGCTATCCCGTCATCACCGAATGTACTTGTCATTGTTAGTCCGCGGATTCGGAACACTCCACTCCGAATTCCGATCCTTATAACAGATATTCAACGTACCAAAGTGTTCAAAGACTCGCTGGCGATTACGGAATGGTGGCCGTTATTGTAACTAGTAAGTAAAGCAATTTCACAAAAAGCAGCGCCATACAGCGGCGTGTTCAGAAACGAATTAAGATCCTTGGGCCAATAGAAAAATGGAAAACCAAATCGATTTTTAAACATCTCATGAATCGATTTCATATATAATCTTTATAATTATTTGTTAGTGACGAATAATGTCAGTGGCGTAGCCAGAAATCCGTCAGGGGGGGGGGGCTAAGTAAGTGAATTTTAAGAGGGGGTCGAGAAGGGGTGAAAATGTAGTACAGTCAAAGGTAGGCTCAAAGGGGGGGGGGGGTGGTCCCGGAAGCCCTTCCTTTTCTACGCCACTGAATAATGTTATATTGCCAGAATTATTTCAGGTACTTAAGAATCTTAGCATACTTTTGTAGTTTTCTTTCGAGATTTCGTGGCACCCTATCGTAAAGATGATCGCTATTTATGTCTGGGTTTTGGGATTAAAAAGCAGACGAACTTATGCTTCGCAACATGCCAGGCTGGTACCGGAGGCTAAAGCTCTACGCGCGTATTATTCGATACCTGAAAGCATTCTTGGTTACAGTAAAATAAATAACTCAGCGACAGGCGTCATACTTAAGCCTAATTATGTTACTTATGATAGAACTATAACAGAAATTTTTATCTGAATATGAGGAAATAGCGCGTATTATGAAAATAATTCCACCCATTTTTATTTAAAAATTACAAAATGTTTCCATAGAAGTTCGAAGAATATTTTATATAATTTCTATAGACTTTAGAAAATTGTTCTAAAGAGATTGAAAATTGTTCTAAAGAGATTGAAAATTCTCCATAAAAGTCGAGCCGTTTTCTATAGAAATAAGTGAACAAACATTGGACATTCTGTAAGATTCCATTGAAAGGCAATATAATGTTCTCTAAAGGTTTGTCTAGAAATGACATTTTAGTTACAGCCAAACGCCTTGGATTTAACATTTGCACCCCCACATTATTTCTTGACCTATGGATAAAACATTCTTCTGATGCTTAAAATAGTGTTTGAGATTTTTAGTTGATTAGTTTAAAGATATTATTGTCGTGACTAAAGGTTAGCTTCTTAAGGTAAAAAGTGTCATTGTTTTAGTCATAATGTATTTCTCCCGCCACAAATCAGCGGCAGTTTGAGAAGGTACATGTTGCAAGCGTATTTATTTACTTATTAAATATTTATTTTTAATATTTATTTACTTACTATATATATTTCTTTTTAATATTTATTTACTTACTATATATATTTATTTTTAATATTTATTTACTTACTATATATATTTATTTTTAATATTTATTTACTTACTATATATATTTATTTTTAATATTTATTTACTTACTATATATATTTATTTTTAATATTTATTTACTTACTATATATATTTATTTTTAATATTTATTTACTTACTATATATATTTATTTTTAATATTTATTTACTTACTATATATATTTATTTTTAATATTTATTTACTTACTATATATATTTATTTTTAATATTTATTTACTTACTATATATATTTATTTTTAATATTTATTTACTTACTATATATATTTATTTTTAATATTTATTTACTTACTATATATATTTATTTTTAATATTTATTTACTTACTATATATATTTATTTTTAATATTTATTTACTTACTATATATATTTATTTTTAATATTTATTTACTTACTATATATATTTATTTTTAATATTTATTTACTTACTATATATATTTATTTTTAATATTTATTTACTTACTATATATATTTATTTTTAATATTTATTTACTTACTATATATATTTATTTTTAATATTTATTTACTTACTATATATATTTATTTTTAATATTTAATATCTACTACATATTTATTTACTTACTATATATATATTTATATAAATTTTTATTATTTATTTATTTACTATATTTATTTCTAATATTTATTTATTTACTATATGTTTATTTTTTAATATTTATTTGTTTACTATATATTTATTTTTCATATTTATTTATTTACTATAGTGAGTTGCAGGCTAAGAAAGACAAAATATATAGTACAATCGGCGCAAGGATGCCTCAGATCGTTTCCGGTCATTCCACCGCGCGAAATTTTAATTTGGCCATTTTACGGTCAAATTCGAATTTTGCTCTTTTTGTCGTCTTTTAGCGCCATCTAGAGACCGAAATTGGAATCTTTATTTTTTAATTTCATAATTGTGGTGGCGAGCAAATTTAAAAGATAAGGCATTCCTATCATTCTTAAATATAAAATAGTATGTATAATTATTTATTTTTGTAAATTTATTTCTACGTCTTACCAGTGAAATCGGCAGTTTCTTTTAAAATAGTTACCACGCTTTCTTGGGGGTAACGTTGTCTTAATGAGCTATAGACGTTTAAAATTATATTTTTCTCTTTACTTGTTAACAATAAACCTTTATCATGCTTTTTATAGTAACCTCTTGGGCTATTTAAAATATTTAAAGCTTCAATTATCGAACTTTCTTTAGCTGCATTCAGTAATTAAACTCATGACAACATGAAATTAAAAAATAGATTCCAATTTCGGTTCCTAGATGGCGCGAAAAAACGATGAAACTCACGAAATTTGAAATTGACTGTAAAGTGGTCAAATTTAAATTACGCGCGGTCGACTGGCTGGAAATGGTCTGAGGTATCCTTGCGCCGACTGTACTATATATTTTGTCTTTCTTAGCCTGCAACTCACTATATATATTTATTTTTAATATTTAGTTACTATATATTTATTTTTCATATTTATTTATTTACTATATATTTATTTTTAATATTTATTATTTATTTGCTGTTAAACTGTGTTATTTGGTGACCCAAATGTCCCGTGGGTCAATTCTTATCCCCTTTGTTTTTGTTATTCTTCTTTAAAAACAGAACAAGAGGAATGCGCGTCGAGACTGAGTCGGCGAGCGGATTTCTTCCAATTTTTCAAACAAAGTGTTCTTGCCTATTTATGAATTATTGATGTCACGTATTCTTTTCGAAGGTTAAATATACTCCAATTTCAATGAAATGTCGTCTCCCAGAAACTTTCTTAAACCGACACAGACGCCACGCTCATATTAAAATTCGTCCGAGACAAGATAGATTTTGTTTTGCCAGATATTTTAAGACTACACTTAAACCCAGCTAAGAATTATATGAAAAAATCCTCCAAACTTACACTCTTTTTTGACGAGGTTTTCAAACCGAGTTTTTAAGTAAATTTTTTAAACGGAGCTGACTAACAGTATTAATTATTTCACTAATTTTATGATACAGGGTGTAAAGTTTTAGGAATTTTATTCCGAAGCGAATTTTACAGATATTTTATTGATCTTATTAATACTGAAACCAATTTGTTTGTCAGTACCCTTTTCAAAACAAGCTCGTACAAAACTATGTATCTATGATTCACACTATTATTAGAAGTATTTAAAATACATCTACCGGGAAAAGTATCTATCTCCTTACGCTTCTAATGTTATTAACCCGAGCAGGTTCCAGCTTATTTTGAAAAAGGCATTTAGGAAGAATAAAATTGTGCTTGGCAAAACTCTAGAGTACCGTTCAGACTATACAATTTTATCGGTGTTCATATCTTTCCACCAAAAATGGGTTTATATTAAATTTTGGTTGGTTGCGGTAGTACGGCAATTGTTCAGAAGAGCTCTAAGGATTTGGTTTCCTCCAATGGGATTACCTGTATTTTTAATTACCAATGGTCTCGTTTGTTCTTTATATCTGCTATTTCAATAATAGCAATGTTGTACGTTGAGTTTGCAAGTTCTCTAACTACTGGTTTAAGGGGTTTTCCGTCAAGCTCTTCGGTTTCCCCTTCCATAAAACTTTTAGAGGTTAACGATAATAGTGAGTGTAGGGAGGTGTTGGCTCGCGTGGTGTGAAAGGCTTGCCACCACCCTCCTACGCATTGTAACCCGGCCACCTGAATTAATGGCTTTGAAAGTCGTTTGATGACTTAGGCCTAAGGTGGTGCCTAGCTGATTATTATTATTATTAGGGCTGTTATTAGATAGTAAGCAGATGACGTGTCAGAAGTTTCAAAATTCCCGAGTTAGTGACGTTACGGAGAACCTTAATTTCATTTTTTGAATTTCAAATCTCAAATAAATTGTACACCCAAAAATCAGTTACCTACCCGAAATAATTTGCAATTTGTTCACACTGCCTAATTAATTCACTGCCAATTAGTTGACCAATGTGGTGGTCAAACTATTTGCTTTTAAAAGCTGTATAGCCTGAACTTCCCTTAAAGGCCTAGGTTTTTTTCTGCCTGTCCCCCTTTAAATTAACTTAGTGGAGTACAAATACTCTGGTGGTAGGCCAACCGCCTAATGTTGGCCTAATTTAAAGGGGGGACAGGTATAAGAAAACCTAGGCCTTTAATCGTGGAGCGATATACACATCCATGATTTGGCGCTCGTAAAAATAATAAACCTTGGATTTGATAATTTAAATAATGACAATCCTATCCTTACTAAAACAATTCGCACACCAAGGGAGGGCAATTCTCAGATCAAAATCCATCGATACCCGGATTTTCGGTTAACCTGACCTGTCTTAATAAGTCAAGCGGCTTCTAGGATGTGTAATATGGATGGAATTACAGAAAGCTGGCAGCTTGATATGATCATAAAAAAGAAATTTTCGATACCGTAATAGTCACCGAAGATTTGTCAAAATCCGATTCCAATTTCGCACCAGGAATGTGCCGCTAAAAAGCCTTTGAATGCGGGAAGACAACGGTTGAAAGATCAAGGGTATCGCTTTCATCTGGGGCTGGTCGGAATATTAAATTGGCAGCCGCGACACAGATGTCCGCTTTGTATCTTAGGAGATTAAAGGGGACATACACTCTCGAGGAATTTGGGGGGCTTGCGTTCCCCCTTGATGAACGTTGCTGCCAGAACTTCGACAATAGCTTTGGCAGTACAATGAAAAAACGGGTTTCAGTCCAGTTGCAGTCGCGGTACCACAAACTCTATATTTGACTTTGATGGAGAATTTTAGAGCTCGGGGAAAAGGATAAATTAACCCCCAAAATTGCAATTAATCCTAAAAAATTCGATTGACTGTTTATTTATTGATATTATTCGCGACTATTATACGATTTAATATGCAACCAAAAATTTTATTCGGATAATTTTTGGATATGGATATAAAAGAAATGAACGGAAATATTTTTATCCAAACACCGAACCTTAGAGAATTTATGGAAACATCTATTTTGCTTCATTCACGTCGGAACACATTTGTTTTAGGTGACCAATGACCGATTGGATTGACGCTTAAGGGGAGGAGCCTACTGGCAGAGAGTGAGATTTATTAGGAGATAATCATTTGAATAACTTCATCCTCCCGAATTAATAAATAAATAATTTCCTGGTTATAGTTAATTGAAATAACCCTAGCGTCATCTAGCGAAATAGTTGATTTTTATACAGTAAAAAGTGGTCTTGCGCAACTTTTTAAAATGTTGCTTCTTACGTCACAAGACACAGCTATATTAGTATATTCTTCGCGTTGCCAGATCAAATTATCGTATATAGGCCAAAACATTATCGATTTTCCTGGAAAATTATCGCACATTTCTTTTTGCCTCTAAATTTGAATTCATGGGTAACTGCGTTGAATTTAGATGATTTTTGAGAAAGCATTACACGAGTTTTATTTCAGCGAAATAAACAAAATGCTTATTATCATTATTAACTGAACTTAATATGTTTAAAAATGTATAAAAAAATTCGGTAACAGCTAGGAGTAATAAACTCACAAACAGGACTATGAAGAAAATGTATATCATTTATTTTCAAGTAGAAGTTAAATAAATGAATAATGAAATTTAAATCGTTCGTAGGTTTTTAAAAAATTATCAAAATTATCGTACCTTGAGGCAGAATTATCGAAATAATGGTACGATATCGTACGTCATGAAAATTATAGTACGCGATAAACATTTCGATGAAAATATCACACTGTGCGATAATTATCGTACGTCTGGGGACTGTAGCGCGCGCTCGTAGATTTGTAAATGTAAGAGACTGTGACTTAGATCAACATTTAAACAAGAAAGTCACGTTACTTTATGAAAAAGAACTATTCGAGGTGTAAAGGTAGCCTAACTGATTATTATAATTACTGACATTCATTTTAATTACATTTAGCGTTTATATTTTAAATTGTAAAAGTGTTTAGTTAATTAGCTTGTTTATGATGCTTTAAAGATTGCTTTCAAAAGTAAATAATATAATGTTTCTTACTTACGTATCCATCTCACTATTTTGAACTAATTGGTTATAACTAATTATAAATTAATTCCGTCGGGAAAAATATGATTTAAAAATAAGTAAATATCCCTACACGGAAATTATTTTACGTAAAACGTCGCAATGCCATTTTCAGACGAGGCTAAAATAAGGCCTTTTAATTCTTTTTTGAAAATCGAATTTCATTTTATGCTCTAAAATGTATCTGGCTTTATTAGTGTTTTTAAATAATGAAACTCTTTTAAATGTTCAAAAGCGCATGCTTCCTTGGTTTGGTAAGCGATTCTAGACAAAACTATATCGATCCTTCGAAGGTACTAACTAGTTACACACTTTTATCGTAATAAATACCCTATATGAGATTTTTCTGATTGAATCAATATTCTCGTTCTACCTGTATGGCATACATTATAGATCATAGATCATAAATCATAGAGTGGAAGGCTAACAGTGAATCTTTCGAACACTTTTCGTACGCAACGTCTTGTTTTCGAGGCGAGAAATAAACAAGTTGGCCTGAAGGTAATGTACAATATCTGGATAAAAAGTTTATACTCTAAGAAATGTAAAAACAACACCGTCGCTCTTCGGACTATATTAATTCAGGCCTCGAAAACGAGTTGGCCCGTTAGGTTTAATGTTTCACGCGCTTCCATAGAGCCTAATTCCATTCTATGTGAGTGGGTTACTCTATGGCCTACGTTAATCTACAATGACAATTAAATCTAATCCGATTTCCTTTTTTGCCTTTACAGGTAGATCATGCCAAAAAATCTGTGATCATCACATGTATTCGGAAAAGAATGTGTTCAGAAAGTGATGAAACTCAGACTATTCATTTTGCGTCACAATGAGGATAATACGGTGTTTGGCGGGCGAACGAACGAAATTTTGCGTCCATAATAAACTAATGTTAGAAAACAATCTTTCAAACTTCTCTATGTAATTCCAGTAAAAACCACTTCAAAGCGAAATTATCTACAACACTAAACGTCTAGATATGGAAAGTTAATCAAAATGCGACTTTCTGGTGGAACGTATTACTCACAACGCGACTTCTAGGTGAATCGGTACTCAAAGCGCGACTTCTAGGTGAAACGGTTCTCAAAACGTAACTTCTAGTTGGAACGTTTCTCTAAACACGACTTCTAGTTGGAACGTTTCTCTAAACACGACTTCTAGTTGGAACAGTACTAAAACGTGACTTCTAGTTGTAACAATACTAAAAACATGACTTCTAGTTGGAACAGAACTAAAAACGTGACTTCTAGTTGGAACAGTACTAAAAACGTGACTTCTAGTTGAAACGTTTCTCTAAACACGACATCTAGTTGTTGAAACGTTTCTCTAAACACGACTTCTAGTTGAAACGTTTCTCTAAACACGACTTCTAGTTGGAACAGTACTAAAACGTGACTTCTAGTTGAAACGTTTCTGTAAACACGACTTCTAGTTGGAACAGTACTAAAACGTGACTTCTAGTTGAAACGTTTCTCTAAACACGACTTCTAGTTGGAACGGTCCTCTAAACACGACTTCTAGTTGGAACGGTCCTCTAAACACGACTTCTAGTTGGAACGATACTAAAAATGCGACTTCTATTTGAAATGTTATTGAAGTTTGGAACCAGTGCTCGGTGAATGTTTTTGATAACAGTCTCCACATCTCTAAAGTTCTATTATTTCAAGACTTTCGAGACTTCGATCGCCTCTACAAATTTCTATAAAACACAACTTTTTCTAGACTCGATGGGAGGGTCTGAGGTTAAAAGTTAAGAGACTTTCGGTGACTGTATTTCTAAAAGTGAAACAATGTTTAGTTAATTAAGTTAACTGAACTCGTGTTTTATCATAACTTTCTAAATCCAAACGGAAATTTTTTTATGCGAGTCTCAATAGTGCATTGAAGTTAATATTTCCACAAAAAATGGAAGAAGATTTAATAGAAATTTTATGAATTCGACTTAATTAACGGGACTTTACTTTCATAGTAACTTTTAACGCGACTTCTCTTCTCTGAAAACGTTTAAAGCAACTTAGTTTCCATAGAAGGACAATTGTGGTTAACTTGCAAATAAACTTCATTTCGATGGAAAGTGACTTCTCCTCCAAAACAACGCTTAAAACAACACGCAAACGCATAACGCGACTACGCATTTATAAAGGGTGAATTGTCGTAAACGTGGAACTTAACTTTCATGGAATACGACTTCTCCTCCAGGACAACGCGACTTCAATTCCATGGAAGAACTATTTATGGTAAACTGAAAATTTAAATTTAATTTCCATGGAACGCGACTTCTCCCATCCATGACAACGAGACTCCAATTCTATGGAAGAACGATTTATGGTAAACTGGAAACTTAACTTCATTTACATGGTACGCGACTTCTCCTCCAGGACAACGCAACTTCAATTCCATGGAAGAACGATTTATGGTAAACTGGAAACTTAACTTAATTTCCATGGAACGCGACTTGTCTTCCCGGACAATGCGACTTCAATTCCACGGAAGAACGATTTATGGTAAACTGGAAACTTAACTTATTTTCCAAGTAACGCGACTTACCTTCCCGGACAACGCGACTCCAATTCTATGGAAGTATGGATTGTGGTAAAATGGAAACTAAACTTAAGTTCCAAGGAACGCGACTTCTTCTCTATGAAAACGCGTAAAGCGACTTCAATTCTATGGAACGCGCGACTTCGTTTATGGAACGTTTACATTATTATCACGGAAAATGTGTAGCACCGGTTTGATTAGACCTGACGCCTCTACAGTTAAACGATATTTTATAATATTTATATATTTCTCTAGTCTTTTCAAATAGAATGAAACTAAATAAAATAGTCCCAGTGATTTTGTAAAATATAAATTCTATGTAAAAAAATCAAAAGCCTTTTTTTATGTTGAAATATGTAAATATAGTGTATTGCGAGAAAAAAATTTACCCGAGATATATATTGGCGTAGAAGATGCCAAACATTCATTTTTTTTCTTTCGAGAAAAAAAACTGGTAATAATTTGTAAAAGGAATAAAAACTCATTAAAAAAGAGTAATTTGCCGTCGAAAGTATTTTTTGAGGTAGCGCGGAACTGGCGAAGACGTCAAATAAGTTCATTTGCGCTCGCGCCGAAGCACGAAGGAATGTTAAGTACGCCTTCCGCGCGGCAAAGATTTGTACCTTTCTGTTATAAACGATCTTTTTAAACCCTTTTTGCGCGCGCGTCTTGGGTGAACTATGTCATTACTACGTAATTGGCTCAGTTTTCTTTCTTTTTTTCGCGTTTGAAATATTTAGGCGCTAGGCGAGGTAACTTGTTTTAGGGACGGGGGTTATGACGCAGAACACTTTTCAAATATCTGGTTCCGAAATGTTTTCGTGAAAAAAAGGTTTACGACTCATCGTTTTTATTTACAAGAAAATAAAGTCTTCTTCTATTCTTGATTATGACAGGAATTACCGGTGAAGTAGGACAGACGACGGAAACAGGAAATGTTGCTATAATGTCGTCGCGAGTTCAGTTTTTCGACTGTTTTAGATAGAATTAACGGAATACGAAATAATCCATCCTTGTTTATGACTGGAGTTACCGGTGAAGTAGGACTGAGGACGGAAATGGAAAATGTTACAATAATGTAGTCGCGAGTTCAGTCTTTCGACAGTTTTGAGATAGAATTAACGGAATACGAAATATGCTATTCTTGTTTATGACAGGAATTACGGGTGTCATAGGACTGACGACGGAAATGAGAAATGTTGCTATAATGTCGTAGCGAATTCATCCTTTCGACAGCTTTAAGATCGAATTAAGGGAATACGAAATAACATATTCTTGTTTATGACAGGAATTACCGGTGAAGTAGGACTGACGACGCAAAATGAAAAATATTACAATAATGTCGTCGCGAGCTCCGTCTTTCGACAGTTTTGATATAGAATTAATCATAGAAATAGAAATGAGATTAGAACGGATTGGGGGGAAATGTACCAGGCCGCCATTAGAGTGGAATTGCACATATACGCGCCATCTAATAAAAATAATTTTAACTAAATATGATCACGTGGCATAACGTCTTATGCAACGTCATCTGGTTTGTTTGTGTTTTTCGATAGGTTTTCGACATTGTTGAGTTGTAAAAAAGACAAGATTTATTATTTCAACGACAATATAGAAGTTATTTAAACAATTATGAAATTCATTACGTTCACAGTTTTATAAATGTTTTAAATTTACTGACCTGGAAATAAAATAGGCTAATTGCTTTGCCTTTCATTCCCAGAGTTAACGGAATACGAAATATCCTATTCTTGTTTATGACAGGAATTACGGGTGCAATAGGACTGACGACGGAAATGACAAATGTTGCTATAATGTCGTAGCGAATTCATCCTTTCGACAGCTTTGAGATCGAATTAACGGAATACGAAATAACATATTCTTGTTTATGACCGGAATTACCGGTGCAGTAGGACAGACGACGGAAACGAAAATGTGGCAATAATGTCGTCGCGAGTTCAGTCTTTGTACAATCGGGCGATCGTATTAACGAATTATGTAAAATATTTAACATTGTGGTTTTTTCGAGAAACCTTTTAGTGGGATCAAAATAGTTCTAAAAAGGGAGATATTCAACTTGGAAGGTTACAATGGGTGATAATTTTCCGCTTATCATACCGAACGGTGTCTACAGAAGAGTAAAAATAGATTTCTTATCAGCAAGTATCCAATTTCCCTAGGCGAATAATAACATTGAAACATCTTTTTCCGAGGATTTCTCAAAATACGTTAAATATATAGTGCGAGGGAAATTAATTGTTATAATGATTTTATAAAACTATTTTATCAGAAAACAAATTACTTTTAAATAAGTAAATATCCTTACAGGTACTATTTTTCACAAAGTTAGGCGGAGTAATACGAGCGGTAAATTTTCCAGTGAATGCGGTATATTCATTTTTGCGTCCCAGTTGGATTTCTAATAGAATCTAGATTTGTCCGCTAATTTCGATAGTTGGTTTAGCTAAACAGTCTATGGACAACGTTGGCATTTGTTAGTTTCTGCATACTGTATGGCGTATCTTTCGAAACGTATTTTGAAAATGCAGAAGGCACATGCAAATGTTATTGTCTCAAAACAGGAATCCCTACATCTACTTGGAATGCTTATTGCGGCAGATTTTCGTCTCGATGTGGCTGCCGGTTTTTTTTGACGTCACTATGTCATGCGCGCAGAGGGGGCCAAAACCGTCAGAGTGAACTTACCATACGCCAAGTAGAGGTATGGATTCCTGCTCAAAATAAAAACGTTAGCAGTTCAATGAAATGTATCATATACTTCTGGTGAGTTTATAGTACTCGTTTTAAAATCAGATCTTAAGAATCTTGAGAAAGAGCACAGTTTTCAAATCAAACCACGAAGGCGTTGGTGTATAAAGTTAAAAATTAGCCCGTTAATATATCTACGGTGAGTGATAAATTTTCAAAGTTCAAATATTTTAAAATGAATTGCTGTAGAAATTTTTAAATTTCTTACTTTATTAATTGGGAGAATAAAATTATTTACTAATTTAGTAATTAATAATAAGTAAATAAAATAATTTAGTAAATCATGAGTTATAAATTTTGGCAATTTAATAAATAAAGAGTTAGGATTTTTATCCACTTAGTAAATCATGAGTTAGAAATTTTGGCAATTTAATAAATCAAGAGTTAGGATTTTTATCCACTTAGTAAATCATGAGTTAGAAATTTTGGCAATTTAGTAAATCATGAGTTAGGATTTTTTGAAATCTGGTAAATTATGAGTTAGGAATTTTGCAACTTAGTAAATTATGAGTTAGAAATTGTAAATTTAGTAAATCTTGAGTTAGAAATTTTGGCAATTTAGTAAATCACGAGTTAGAAATTTTGGTAATTTAGTAAATTGTGAGTTAGATATTTGAAAAAACTAAAAAAGAGTATGGAAAATATATCTATTTTTCGGTGTCAAATATCAAAGCCATTACAAATTATTGAAAATGATGAGAATACACAGGAAGTGTAAATCGGGGTCAAGGTCAAGGATGATCAAGGTGAGGCCATCTGTGCTGGTATTACTCGCGCACTGCAGACAGAACGAAATTTGCGATCGTAACAAGTAACTGTGTGAAAACCGTTCATTAAAATTTCTAAATTAAAATATGGTCAATGCAGGTAAGTGTGATCACCCCTATTATTTCCACAAATATTATTATAATAAAATATTTGATGAATTGATATTGAAATATACTTAATTATACACATTTTGTATATTTTCACTCTTCTCCTTGTGTTTAGTGATTTTATGCCCAAAAGAAAGGCTCTGTAACTTTTTCCTAACCGGAAAACTGGTTTCATATTTTGGTATTTTGCAGTCTGCTTATCGTTTTACCTGCTGGGAAAATTTTGGTATTTTTGCTAATAATTTGAGGTTTTCAAAATTTAATATGGAAAAACCATTTCTAAATTTGCAGTGTGGGGTAAAATAATTTATGATTTATAAGACAACTTTTTATAATTTTCTTGATGTAAACTTACTAAAGCTATATAAGCACCTTATTACTTTAGTTGAAAAATATATTATTTTAGAGCTACGAAAAAATACAGCTTTATTGGGACACCATATTTAACCTCTGTATGTAATTTCATTGCGATTGGTCAAAGATTTCACGTGATCACAATTACCCCATCCCCCTATCACACTTGGATCCTTCCTATTGCGCCGAATCCCATTCGACCGAATTCCCATTAGACCGAATTCCGCCGAGTTTTTGATGCAATTAGCCCAAAGGCGGGTTCTGTATATTCACAATTGAGCGACCGCAAAAAAAAATAGTTTTTCTTTTTACTTCTTTTTATTTTTTATGGAAGCGTTTTAATATATTTTTAAATCTGTTAGGTTAGGTGAGGCGAGGTTAGGTTAGGTTAGGTTAGGTTAGGTAAGGTAAGGTAAGGTAAGGTAAGGTAACACTGCATGCTGTTCTGACAGATGCTGAAACGGATAAAACGGAATCCTAAACCCGGAGAAGTGCAGGTTTTTCGGTCGAATGGGATTGGGTTCGATCGAATGGGATTCGGCGCAATGGAACAGATTCCCGCATTTGGGGGGTACGTCGGGGTAAGTGTAGTCAGTAACAGAGTTAAATTAAGTAATTAATATTTAAATAACTATTTATTTGACATTAAATTTGATTGCGTTGTTGTGTAGAATAAAGTGGCCATATTAATGGTACCAATTATTAAGAGGATGCTATTTTTAGTTTAGGAGTAATTTCAAGTAAACTCCCAAAAAAAATATTTTGATAACAGTTATCTGCAATGACCCTATTTGAGGAATAGGCGAAACCATAAAGTCCAGGGGGCTGAAAAGATGGTAGTCACGTGACTTTGTGGAGCGCCATCTATCCTAAGAAATACGAACTATTATTCATTTTATTCTACTAATGGTGGTTTAGATTTTGATCGATGATCTATTTATTTTTATTATTTAAAACACTTTGTAATAGGAAAGTGGAAGTAATAATAGTAGCACCTGGAAGGAATAATGGTTTTTCTTTAACGTCTCACGGCCAACTATGAACACGGCCAACCAAATCGAAGTTGGCTGTGAAAAGGTAGTCACGTGATTTTGTTTTCCCATTTTAACAAGTTGGTTAAGACCAAATTTACTTTTTATCGTAGTAGAAGTATTGAAATTAACTTAAGGAAACCAACGTTTTCGCAATCTGAGAAAGGCGGACAATTCTCTTATTCCAGACGAAACGATGCGAGAGCCGTACGCTAAATATTTCAAACCTTCTCTTTTGCGAAATGGTTGGCAATGACGATTTCTACGGTAATGACTTCATTCCAAATGATGAATCTTAATTAGTATTCATGAACGGAAATTGTTCGAACTGAAACGAGGCACAACCCAGATGGCTTATGAATGGATGACCAAATGGATGTGTCTACTTGTAAGGAACGTGGTACCGTAGTTCGGTTTTTAAAATCTTAGCAAGCCCTATTTCAACGGAATTAATGCATTCTTTAGGGAAGACACTGAACAATTTGAGCAAGAATTAACTTACATTGTACTAGCGCCAGAAATATCTAGGTTATATTCCTTTTGTGGGTCAAGTTTAGAGTAGGTTTGGTTAGGTTAGATTTAGGCTAGGTTTAGGTCTTAGAGTAACCCACTCATCATGGAAGGCCATCCGTGAAACTTGTGAACACTTTTCATACGCAACGTCTTGTTTTCGAGGCGTGAAATAAACAAGTTGGCCTAAAATTAATGTGAAATATCTTGATAAAAATGTCAGTTTGTACTCTAAAAAATGTAAAAACAACACCATCGCTCTTCGGACTATATTTATTCACGCCTCGAAAACAAGTTGGCCCGTTAGGATTTAGGTTTCACGCGCTTCCATATAGGGCCTTCCACTCCATGTGAGTGGGTTACTCTATGACCCTGGACTTAAATCTAGGAGAAAAATGAGTTAATACGTGAAGTTTCCCATAGTTTATATAAACTCGATTTTTGAACTACCCAGAATGACTTCCCAAATTAAAATTTTGGGTATTTCTGATTTTTTAGAACTTCTCAAATGCGGCAGTACTAACCTCGAAAACAAATTAGCCCGTTATGATTAATGTTTCACGCGCTTCTATAAGGCTTTCCACTCTATGTGAGTGGGCTACTCTATGGGTTAGTTAGACTCGGTATTTATATGACACGTTCACAGGAAATAACGGGGTGAAATTGAATCGAAATTTTTGAACGCTAGCGAGGTCCTCTAAGAAAGAATGATGGAATAAAACACATAATTATAAATATTTGAATTATGTTTTTAAAATTGCAAGTCCTGGATTTCACTTGTACTGCGGAAATATCTCAAATGGAATATATAATTAAGTATTGATTTATGAATTTTTCGGATTAAAAAATAATTGCAGAACCTAAATATCAAAAACAAAGGGATACTCGTGAAACGGTAGAAATTTACAGGCACAAAAGATCAAACCTTTTAAACCAAAATGATGGTCCGTTTCTTCCCTTTTTAGATAAAAAACTATAGAGAAATATTGTGTAGTTTAGTCCCTTTATTTTTTAACTGTTTACAATTTTGTTTTTATATATATATATTAATTTTTTAATTTTGTATATATATTTATTTGATTTTACTGTCGCTCTTCTTTTGCCTTGACAATGGCAGAGTGCTGTGCCGAAACTAGTCGGTTTTTAATAAACATCATACTTACGCAATAATGTCGTGGTTTTATTTTCAGTAAATTTTATCATAAGTATTAAGGTGTAACACCTAGTTACGTTAAGCACAAGTCGTATATAATGCTAGCAGACTGTTTTTCGATTTAAATTATAAAAAAAACCTGGCAAAACGGTTTTCATAAGCACTACTAGGTGGAAGGACGTTCCAGCAACTTTTAAGTAGAAAGTTACACATCTGGACAACGTCTGCCATCTAGGGGTGACATTAAGTAATAAAATACAGAATATGCGAAATAACAAAGGTATAGATTCTTTTACGCGCGTATTTCATGGGAGTCGCCATTACCGTGCTACACGCGAGAGAACGAGTTTTGGGGGAAAGAACTTTCCACGGTAGAGCTACGTGCAGTACGTCTATGGCAGCTACCTATGGAGCAAATCGTGGGAGGGTCCTTGATGGGGGAAAGACGCGCGTAAAAGAGTGTATAGTATATTATTTATATTAGACTTTTTATTTATATTTGGGGATAATGATTATGTTGAGATTTCTAGAATGGCACAAAATCCCCCTGATGATCCCTTTTTTGAGGTCGAGTACTATAAATAAGTAATTGGAGAATACTCGTCAATTACCGAGTACCAAAAATTGCAGATTCGGGTACCCGATTACTCGAATAAGCTGATCTCTAAACTCGTCGAGTATTTGTTTTTTCTATCCTCCTTGCTTCAAAGTTCAAAGAGGGTTTTTTACAACTTTTAACGGGGCAATAAACGGTACCTACAAAGTTGTGGAAACTGTGGTTCATTTAAATTAAAGGAATATTTTTCAGCATTGAAAGTTACTTAATACTCTTTTTTAATTTAATAATAACGTGAATAAAACCAGCGTTTAATCAAGTACTCGATCACCCGACTAGTTAAAAATATTATTCGAAGTTTTTTTTAGTTACTCGACTCGAATAATAGAAAGTTTCCCCTAATCAAGTTCTCGATTACTCGACTCAACTTCAATATTACTCGACTCGAATACTCGATGAAAAAAAATTGATACTCGATAACCGACTCGATTGCCTAAACCACTACTCGCACAGACCTATCTAAGTCTCTTACTTTTACAGGTCAACGAGCACGCGCTATAGTCGCCAGTGGAATATAGGTTGTTCTAGCGCGTGTGCAAATCTCTCATGTGAAGAAAATACTAATAAAGCTGTGTCTTATAATGTAAGAGCAACAAATTAACAAGTTGGGCCAGCCAACTTTTTATTTTATAAAATTAACTATTTTAACTTTAGCAACTTGGGCCCTGCAGTGGCCAGGGGTTTAAGGTTCGCAGAAGGTAACGCATTAACTAACGAAGCCTTTTTCGGGATCGTTAAAATCAATTTGTGGGTCCTAAATAAAATGAAAAGTATGCCATATCCAGCGCCACCTACCCGTGGCGCCATCATTGGGGCACTGATTACAGCAGCCTTTGTAGCTTCAGTAACTTGTTTCTCAGACCACTAGCTTCAAAATATTTGGAGATAGAATGTTTAAAGCACGAATTGTTGAAGGTTAACAAATGCGAGTCAATTTGTATAAAAGCGTGAGAGTTGGAAGAGTGCCTAGTGCCGTACGAATTCCGCGTCAATTTAGAAAAATGAGAAATAATGATTAACGAGCCCAACAGTTTCGAACAATTAAAATACAACAGGTTTTTTCGAGAAACTCTGGAGAATTCTTCGGAGTGATAGATCCAACGAAGACACCCGACATAGCACCCCATCCGTATTTTTTGCACGCCTAAAATTGAACGTTGAAATTGGTGAGATAATTTGGGGTTGAACGCCAGAAAAAGAGTGAAAAATTGAGAAATGAACTCTCGGCGAGACAGTGTCGCGCTTGTCATCTATTATTTGTCTCCGTCCGAATTCCGGGCGCGTCAAATGGAAGACTTTCTTTCGGGGAAACAATCACGAGAATCTGAAGGGATTTTAGTCCTAAAATATTATCATTTAGTCTTTAAAAGTGTCAGTATTATCATTAAGAATTATGGGCCGATTTAATTAGTTGTTTCTTAGTGTTGTTAATTTTCCGGAAAAATAGAATGCGGAAAATTTTCCGCAAATCGGAAAAATAAAAATTTTAAATATAAATTACTTTTTAAGGGTTTTTAAATTTTTTAACTTTTTATCGATATAAAATAACCGTAAACATACTACAAAATATTAATAATGTTACATTGTTAATCAGTTTAAAGCTAGTCTAGAGGTTTAGTTTTACTTTTAGATTTGAAAAATTGAGGCAAAAATTCCGCTTCATTTAAATTTGCAAACAATATTAGACTAATTATGGAATTAAAAGTTTTTTTTTTATTATTTTCGGAAAAATACGGAAAATTATCCGGAAAAAAAGGTCATTTTCCGCGAAAGATTTTCCGACTTACAACACTATTTTTTCTTATAAATACGGAAAATGAAGAATCTGTTAGTCCCTCCACAACCATATTCGTTCATAATCATATTTTTCGGTACACATTGTACGACGAATTATATTGACGATTTCGACAGCTTCCGTTCATAATTCGTATAAAATCAAAAAATGAAATTTTATTTGTGTGTGTTAAAAAAGAATTCATCGTTACAAATGGTTAAATGGGTTAAGTCAAGATTTAGACTTGTAAGCCCTTTTGCTTTGGTTCAATGATATAATGTCAATTTTTACAAACATGATAATTAAATATTGAAGAAAATTGTTTTCGCGGGTTTGCCGAATTTTAATTTTAACTGATTTTAATTTCTTCTGGGTGGTTCTTTTTTGAGGAGAGTGTTTTAACACCGAGTATATCGGACTGAAACAATATACGCGGCTTGTCGCGAAAAAACTACACGTTAAGTTCTGTTGAACCCATTGAGTTGGGAATATTAATCTAGAGGTCCAATCGAAACGTCGGATTTCAGTATTTCGCGAAACAAGTTTTTAAAAATAAGAATACTGTCGTCTGCTCCCATCGGCATCCCAAATTACGAGAAAACGTTATCATTCTACCCGTGGCGCCGTCTATCTCTCAATGATTCATTCAAATAAGACGCGTTTTCAAGCAAAAAGATTTTATTTCTTCAAAATAATGGATGGCGCCACGGGTCATATGATAACGTTTGCTCGTCATTTTAGAGCAGACGGCACATTCGTATTTTTCAAAAACTTGTTTCGCGGGGAGCAGATTTGATTGGATCTCTAGATTAATATTCCCAACTCAATGGTTGAACCAAAATTATTTTATTTAAACACTTTAGTTTTAAAGATACATTTGTCCTTTTGGGACCGACTATTGCCCGCTTTGGCAGGAGACTCTTTTAGTTTGAGCTTTGAATTAAATTGTGACGTTCAACTGAATTCGGACGCTCCCTGACAGAGGTATATATACGGAACTGAGGCTTATTGTTCGACCCCAGTGACGTAGGCACCGCCGGAAACGAGGCGGAAACGAGGCGGAAACGAGAAATTTCTAGTTTTCGGAAACTATTGCCGCTCGGGCGCCAATATCTCTGTCAAGGAGAGTCCTTTTGGACTTACAATGGGAATTTTAAGACGGTTTTATCTGGCCGTTATTTTACGGCTTACAAAATTTACAACAAAATATTAATTACACAAGATTATTTACAATTTATACAAAATACGCTTTTACACTAAATACAAAATACACTTCATTTCAATTAGTTTTAATACACTTCATTTCAATTAGTTTTAATACACTTCACTTCAATTAGTTTTAATACACTTCATTTCAATTAGTTTTAATACACTTCACTTCAATTAGTTTTAATACACTTCATTTCAATTAGTTTTAATACACTTCATTTCAATTAGTTTTAATACACTTAAAACTAATTAAATTATAGGAGCACGTTATTATTTTCTACAAATATAACCTAGTATATAGTAAAAAATATATATAATAACAACCAAAAGATATATACTTATACATTATTATTGCTTCTTGTGTTTTTATTTAAATTGCGATTTATTTAGTTTCATAGTTAAATAATAACTAATTAATTTTTATTTCGGAATATTGATAATAATAATTTTGATCAAGAAAATAGTTTTTTCAGAATATGGTTTTCATTGCTATTTAATTAACTTTAACCAGATTTAATGGATTTGATCAGTACATTTATATTATCACGATTATAAATACTTTATTAAGCCATTTCATTATGTTTCATCTATTTCAATCGATCTATTTTCACTTTCATTTTAATTCATTTTTTCTATCCCCAATCAATTCATTTATTATATCGCCAATCAATTCATTTATTCTATCATGATTTAAATAACTTTATTTCGATTTGATCTTTTTATTTTACCACGATTTAATTAACTTTATTGCCACTTAATCCAATTCACAACAATATAATTCATTTATTCTATCATAATTTTTTTAATTTTTAAGCTTCCCCAAGCAACTCGTAAGCGTTTCTTTAAAAACTGTATAGCAAAAAACAAACAAACCAGGAAACCAGGTTTTTAAAACACTATGTTTTCCTTGTCCAAACTACAAATAACCAATTCTGTAAAACAGTTTAAAATTTTAGTTTAAGTACGTTTGCAAAATTCAAATTTCATTTATAAAATCCGGTTTAGTTTTCTATTGCGGTAATTGTTTTAACTTTTCATTCACATCTAAATAATTTTTTATCATTTTTCATTGGTAAGTGTAATCTATCGTCAATTTAGCTTTGTTTATTAGAACCATATGTAACATAATTACTCATAAGTATGCCTCTGTATAACATTTCCATTGAAAAAAATTCAATGAGACTTTGATTCACACGGAACATACATTAAGCGGACCCAAAAATGCAAAAACTCGTATATTCCTTGCGCTATTGAAAAGGTTACCATGGAAATGAAATCATGTGATCGCGAGGCACGAGCTAAACTTGACAAGGGCAAAGCCTGAAACGCGCGAGGAATTCTCACTAACTTCCGTTTCCCATCAGTAATGTTGATGACGCGTATTTCGTCACGGAGTTGTAAGTGACGTAGTTTACGTCATATCCCGTGAACAAGGTTTCATTAAAGAAAATGCTTTTATGGCATACTTATGAGTGATTATGTTACATATGTTAGAACTTAGCAAATTTTAAATATTTCACGTTAAAAGGATGATACAACCAATTTGATTTATTAAATCTATCATTATTTAATTAACTTTATATTGATTTCATATTTTTATTCACGATTGAATTAATTTATGCTATCACGATTGAATTAATTTATGCTATGACGATTTAATTAATTTATGCTATCACGATTGAATTAATTTATTTTTATGCTATGACGATTTAATTAATTTATGCTATCACGATTTAATTAATTTATGCTATCATGATTGACTTAGTTAATTTATGCTATCATGATTGACTTAGTTAATTTATGCTATCATGATTGACTTAGTTAATTTATGCTATCATGATTAACTTAATTAATTTATGCTATCATGATTAACTTAATTAATTCATGCTATCATGATTTAATTAGTTTATGCTATCATGATTTCATTCATTTATTCTATCTTTACGTAATTCACTTTATCTCGATTTCATATTTTATTAACTTTATTGCCATTTAATCCATTTCATCATTGTATAACGACTAATTTATTCGATCACGATATTTTCCTTTACTCTTGCGCGATTTAATTCATTTATTTTATCAAGATTTAATTCATTTACTTTGTCTGGTTTTAACTAATTTATTCTTTCAAGATTTAACTCATTTATTCTATCAGGGTTCAACTAATTTATTCTATTAAGATTTAACTCATCTATTCTATCAAGATTCAACTCATTTATTCTATCAAGATTTAACTCATTTATTCTATCAAGATTTAACTCATTTATTCTATCAAAATTTAACTCATTTATTCTATCAAGATTTAACTCATTTATTCCGATTTGATTAATTTGATCACTATTTCAACTTTGGATTACGTCACGTTTTATTTAACTATAATTATTTATTTTATCCATTTCATAAAGATAAAAAAAATTAAAACGGATTTGATGCATTCAATCTGGATTTCATTTAAAAAACGAATCCCATTGAATATTTTGAGAACGATCCAATACCTACAGGTGGCAGGTTTAAGATTTTATCAGACTGATGGCGAGAGTGAGTGATTTAATAAGGAGTTAGTCGACCTGGTTCAAGGTGAATTTGTACGCAGTCAAATTTGTAGGAAGCGATAAATATTCGGAATCGGGCGCTTGTAAACATCGCGTGTTTTTGTTTCACACCAAACGAAAATCACCATAAAAGGTTCTTATATTATTTTTCCGCGAAATTATTCTCACAATGTATAATCTGCTCTCCGAGATTTATTCCTCCCCCGGCCGCCAGGCGGTGCTAATGAGCGTCTAAATGAAAGTTTTAAACGGGAGACAATCGTCATTAATCGAACCAGCAAAATCGGCACTTCGCCGCTAAAATAACGTAACTCAAAAATTTACGTTTTTTTAATTAGGTTTGAGAAATAAGCTTTTAATTAAATATATATTGCTTTTTTTACTGCGTAATCATATTTCTAAACGTAAACTTTAATTCTAATATACGGCAATATTTTTCTACGTTGACAGTATTGAAATAAAAGTTATTTTATTAGCAAAATCCACTAATACCTTTTTCAGACGATACTTATAAAACCAGGTTTTGTAGGGTTTAGTAAAACAAAGTATATTTTTCGTTTGTTTATCCGCATAAAAAAAGTTTAATTAACGGAATCAAAGCCCGATTTTAAAAGATTCGTATGAAAAGGGAATAACTATATTTAAATTTTTCCGCTATTAAAAAAATAAAATGTTCAAAGATTGAAAAATATGGTAGGCAAAATTGTAATTACCTTTTCTTAATTGATATTTTACAGTTTATTGTTTTATAACATAATTATACAAATAAATAATTTAATATAAAGTTTATAGGTGGTTTTCACGAGCCATATAAACACAAAAGCGTTATAAAGGGGAGGATGTTAGCTCCTTCCCCTCTAGTGTTGGTGACGTCACGAAAAACCCTAATGTATCTAACTATGCCAAATTTTAAATAACTTAAGAGCAAACGTTCATAAAACATTTGCTACGAAAACACTCTCTATTCTATTCTTTTAAATAAGCCCAGTTTTCGTAATCTGAGAATAAAAGTTCGTAAATTTAGGTACGATATGAAAATACTCAAGATTCCAAAATAAGGCAACTATTATTATAAAATTTCATCTTAATTTGGCTATCATATGAAAAAAACTCCCATTTCTCTAAAATAAGCCCATTTTTTAATGACCTCAGAATTAACGTTCATCAAAATTTGGCTACAATCTGAAAATACTCTTCTTCAAAATAAGCCTATTTTTAATCACTTAAGACTAAAAGTTCACTCTAAATTTGGCTATAATCTGAAAATACTTTTCTCTAAAATAAGCCAATTTTTAATCACTTAAGATTAAACTTGCGTTTAAAATTTTTCTATAATTTGTAAAAACTCTCTAAAGTCTCTATTCTTTAAAATAATTTAATAAACCAATTTTGTAAAAGAATAAGAATTAAAATTTATTAAAATTTTGCTACTATCGGAAATTATACAGATTTCTCTACTATAACGAAATCAGCCAATTTTGTAATAATCTAAGAATTAAAATTCATAGAAATTTTGCTTTAACCTTAAAATACTCATAATAAGACCTTTTTGTAAAAGCTTAAGAATTAAAATTAATAAAACATTTCCTATAATCTGAAAATGTTCAGTATTCTCATATATATCCTAATAAGCTAATTTTGTAATAGCCTAAGAATTAAAATTCTTAAACATTTTGATATAATCTGAAAATACTCAATATTCTCTAAAATATCTTAATAAGCCAAATTGTTTGTAATAACCTAGGAATTCAAATTCAGAAAATTTTGGCTACAATCCGAAAATAATAAGTTATTTCTTAGTTGCCTAAGAATTAAAATTCATAAACATTTTTATATAATCTGAAAATACTCAATATTCTCTAAAATATCTTAATAAGCCAATTTTTTTGTAATAACCAATGAATTCAAATTCAGAAAATTTTGGCTACAATCCGAAAATAATAAGTCATTTCTTAGTTGCCTAAGAATGAAAATTTATAAAAATTTAGCTATGTTCTGATTTAAGATGTTTTCGCGTCGAAGTGTCACAATGCAAACATCGTTAAATGTTTGGGTAAAACGCGAGCCGCTGCGGGATGGAGCTGGAAAGGTGGTTTTTGTTTCTTTTCCATGGAAAAAAATCTTCCGATTGAGTAAATGATGAAGCGCCACCTACGACAGATCCGCGGCGATAGTCGCTTCGCCGGAGTGGGCCTCGGCGTGGGCAGCATCGCGCATGCTCGTTAGTGGCCCACGCGCGACTCCTACCACCGTTTCCCCGAAACTACAATGCGAGAACGGCGACGCGCGACGGAGGACAATCGAATTAAACATTTCATCTCTCGAACGGAACACGAAAAACGAAACCATAATTAGAGATTGCGCGCTCAATCACTTTTTACACACAATCCCTAAAGGATTTGTGTGTACTAGGACCACGTACAGTGTAGCCGATGCCGCCGCCGTAGTCCATTATACGAAGTTTTTACGAACCTTGGCCGTAGTCCACATAACTCTCCAAGAATTAGGCTTAGAAGGGCCAAGGATATCTTCATCGAAAGGAAATATCATGCCCTCGGTAGCCCGTTATAAATTTTGGAAATAGGACCCCAAAACGTAGTAATTTTTCCATTTAAGTGGTATTTATCGATTTTATACTTTAAATCTACATACTTTTTAAAATAAGAGAAACTTGATTGAAAATTATATTTTTAGTTAGTACTGATCATTTCTGAACTACGTTTACGGTTTCATTAGAAATTTTAATTTTAAGCGAGATTTCTGACCAATTCGTGGGACCTCATAAACTAAAAATTAATTTAACTAAACATGTTTGCGTTTCGCTAGCTTATTACCAAAACCAGGCTACTAGGATAATTCATTTTCGATCGAATTCCTCTTGGGTTTATTAAGTTTATGTACAATATGATTGAAAATTTGTGGAAATTTAAATTTGATATTTTAAATATAGTTATAACGTCGTGGGGATTGTGTGTACTTAAATGTCCGTGACATCTGGTTTGAGATTGTAACAGACTTTGTTTCGGGCCGTTTTTAAACAAAACGCGACGGGCAACACTGTATCATAGTAGTGTTAAAGTAGGCGGTATATTTAATTGACGTCTAGTTAATTTACCATAGAGAGAGTTAAAAGATTTTGCAATTTTAGACAAAGTGTACGGGATTTTGGTAAATGTCCGACCCCTCGCTTTTAACTCTCTCTATGGTAAAATAACATTGAAATCCCAAAATCACTTCAAAAAGTAATGATAAAATTTCCAAAATCTCTACCAAATCCCGAAATCCCGTACAAAATATTGGCATGTGTCCGACCCCTCGTTGGGACTCGTTTGTGGTTATAAAAGTATTTTAATAAATGTGAAATAAAAATACCCAATTTTGGGCGCACATATTTTTACAAACTCGCGGTCAAGATATAACTTTCAGGAAAAAAATTAACGTGCGACAGATATGGGACTGACTCATTTATTGTCATTTACGGATGTCACATATTTCGCCAGGTAAGCTCGCGTTAAACTATTATTCGGGGCACGGCGTGGCCCACTTGTTAATAGAGATTTTCTTCAAACACTTTTCTAGGCCTTTAGGCGAACGTCCACCAATCTCTTGAACGTTGCAGACGTTCGCTGAAACCGTAGAGTAAACCACTCGCATAGAGTGGAAGGCCCTTTGGAAGCGCATGAAACATTAATCCTAACGCGCCAACTTGTTTTCGAGGATTGAATTAATAAATCTAGTCCGATGGTGTTGTTTTTACATTTCTTAGAGTATAAACTGACTTTTTTATCCAGATATTGTACATGACCTTTAGGCCAACTTGTTTATTTCACGCTTCGAAAACAAGACGTTGGGTACGAAAAGTGTTGTTCAAGTTTCGCTGATAGCCTTCCACTTTATGTGAGTGGATTACTCTATGGCTGAAACTCTCAAATCATTTTACTTCATAGAAAATATCTTCTAAGTTTATTAGCTGTAACGGCGAAATTGGTGGAATGTCTGTTAACTTCACTAACTTCCGTTTCCCATCTGTAAATTTGATGGCGCGTTTTTGTCACAGAGTTGGAAGTGACGTAATTTACGTCACAACAAATGAACAAGGTTTCATTAAAGAAAATGCTTTTATGGCATACTTACGAGTGATTATGTTACATACCAAGAACCATAATATGATGAGGTGCGAGTGCAGCGAGTCCAAGTCGGAGCTGTAAGAGTGTGTCAGTGTAAAAAATTACCACTAAAACTAAAGTGTTACTTATGTCACCATTTAGTATAAATAAAAGCATTAAAATCGGAAATCTAATGGCTTCACTCTAAATTACTATTTTCCTGTATACAATTTGGTGCATTGGTCTATGAAATGTCGGAATAAATTTCCCAGTCTTTGTGTTCACGCAAGCTACTATAGGTTGATCTACTATGGTTTAGTGGGAAAGATTACTCTACAGGAGTAATGCGACATAGTCACAATTTGGTCTCATAAATATTTGACTCGCTAGATGGCGTTAGTCACGCTCTTTAAAAACTATCTGGTAGCCTTGCATAAATGTTCCCGCTTTTTATCGTCTTCCGATATCCCAATTTTTTATCAAAAAGCTTTAATAACTAGTTCTTAATTCTATTATACGAAGATTTTATATAATAATTAAAATATCGAGATTTCAAGCGTAGGTTTCTTTATCATCAATTATATTTAAAAGACAGTACATAGTACTTTAAAAACTAAAGAAAGTTTGTAAGCCTAGGCTTTAAAATCCAATGGGGAGGTTTTGTGTTGTCTTACAGTGTAATGAAAGGGGTGCAGATCCAAATGTAAGTTAATAAATTAATGCGATTATGTTTATAAATAGTACAAATATTAATTGCTTATACACCTTGCAGGTGTCATATCATAGGGTTCCAGTACCATTAGAAAATAACTAATTACGGACACTATGGCTGAAAAGGATACGAAGACGAGACTACCTGTATCACCCAAAGAAGAATATTAATGTCTGCTCTAAACATTTTATAGATATCACGTGCCAATGGGCAAAGACATCTAAAAAAAGGTGCAATACCTTCTCAGTTTTCTTGGAACACAAATGGCGCTGTAAACAATACGATTAATAGTGAATTGGAAACTCAGGCTGGTAAAAATCTATCACATAATTAAATTAAGCAAGGACAATCTATGTGTAATAATAGCACTCATAATATTGAAGCAAGCATTAACCAAGAGCCATTATCTAAAGTAACGTGTGAACAAGACTGCGCTGCTAATGAAGAACGGCAGACTGTACCTTCAGATTTCTTTATCATCAACCAGGATTGGCTAAGTGATTGTAATATTACTAATGAACCACTCATAACCACAGAAATAGAACCTCGAGGTAAAACTTCAATCCCGCACAACAATGGTTGTGAGACTGATCTTGAAAAATACTTTGGTTCTAAATTGAAAGAAATGTAAGCAACAGTTGTTAGCCTTGAACAAGCTCTAGAACAATCTAATGAGAAAGTGAAAGTTCAAGCATACAAGTTGAAGAAAGCTGAACAGCTGTTACAAGAAGAGATAAAGAAGAGAGAACTGGCAGAGGAGAGACTAAAGAAGCTAAATCCAAGTATCGATAACATTAAGGACAACGATGGCGCCATTCAATTTTATACAGGTCTTCCAAATTACAAAAGGGTCATGGTTTTATACGAATTTCTAGATCCCGGTGATAATGGTGAAAATATTGTATATTGGAAAAGGGGAAAAGTTAATGGTGTAGATTCAACTCCTCTAAGAACACCTACGGTTGGTCGACCTCGTATTTTAAAACCGCTTGATCAATTCTTCATGGTCCTTATACGCCTAAGACTTGGGTTATTTGTTCAAGACCTGGCTGACCGATTTGGTGTCTCAAGAGTACCGTGAGTAACATTTGCAACACCTGGATCAATTATATGTACCTAAAGTTAGGGCAAATCAGCTTGTGGCCAGCTAGAGAACAAATAAACCAGACTATGCCGGAAGAATTCAAAGCTACATACCCTACTACTCGTGTTATTTTAGACGCTTCTGAAATGAAGTGTGAAACATCATCTTCATTAGTCTTACAATCCGAAACGTAGTCCAACTATAAATCAACTAACACTTACAAAGGTTTAATCGGCATCAGCCCAAATGGGTACGTTACATTTGTGTCTGCACTTTATACTGGTTCTATATCAGATAAAGAGATTACAAGAAGAAGCGGATTCCTACAATTAGATTTCAACAGTGACGACAGCGTAATGGCAGATAAAGGCTTTATAATTCAAGACATGCTGAGTGAAATTAATGTGAAATTAAACATACCACCATTTCTTAAAAACAAGGACCAATTTTCGAAAGATGAGTTGGAGGAAACGCAAAAGATAGCCGCTTTGAGAATTCATGCAGAGCGTAAAATTCAACGTATTAAGGGGTGGCATATTTATGACAGACCTATCCCAATTAGTTTAGCACCTGTAATAAATCAGCTATGGACGGTAACTTCAATATTAACAAATTTACCAAAACCAATAATTAAAAAGCAAAATAAAGCATGTTTAAATGAAAGTGACCAGCTCGACTTTTCTGATTTTGATGAACTGGATTGGCCTTTAGATGATATAATATAGTAAATATTTATCATTAATAATGATTCAAATTGTTTATTTCAACACGCCTTTAATAAAAATTTGTACCATTCTTGAAAGACTGAATTATCACTTTTTTACACACAATCCTTAGGGATTTGTGTGTATTACGATCACGTACTGTGTAGCCGCCGCCGCCGCCGCCGCTGCCGCCGCTGCCGCCGCTGCCGTACACACGATTGCTCGCGGTACGTTGGTGGTACAAAGGCGATTGATATCTCAATCGATAGGCACTATTATAGCCTCGACGGGATTTTCGTAATTTTGGGATCGGAGCCCGAGAAGTTGGGCAAATGCCCAATTTACTATTTTTTGTGGTTTCGCTTTGTGTGGTTGATATTTTATTTAAAATTAAGTCCGATAACGTTAAAAAAAATATTTTTGGTAAGGTTAGGATTCAGCGGATATACAACTTCAGTTATATCAGTAAATATTAAATTTAAGTATAGTTTCCTGGTTAATTTACGGGACCCCAATTTTCGCGGTTTTATATTTTCGCCTAAAAGTCTACATAACGTTCTTTAATTTAAGTCCGATTTTCATGAGAGTTATATTTTTGAATAGCTGGGGTTTCCCTTAACCCTAGATTTGCAATTACGTTGCTTAATTTTAATTCTAAGTGAGGTTTTTTCGACAGCGTATGCGGACCCCCGCAACTTCCGACATGGTAAATCCGCGTGTCTATAGAGTTCTAAACGCCAGTTTCCCTCTCGCATTTTTCAAGGCCGTTCGCGCCGAGCTTTCAACGTGTTCCCAGAAGTAACAATAAGTGTGACCCCCAACGTTTTACGCACGTTTAACGCCCTTTTTACGCACGTCGTACGACAGGAAGTAGGTAAGTAAGATTTGATCAAAAATCACCAGTTTTGTTACTTCTAGGCCTATTCCATTGTCCTATTCCATTGAAAGCCTGCCTGCAATAACAATAACGTATGAACAGGCGCGTAAAATAGAAGTGTGACCCTAAATATTTGTTATGCCCAGAAGCTAAGCATAAGTGTGCCACTAAATATTTTTTTGACCAGCTGCCGTACACACGATTGCTCGCGGTACGTTAGTGGTACAAAGGCGATTGATATCTCAATCGGTAGGCACTATTATAGCCTCGACGGGATTTTCGTAATTTTTGGGGTCGGAGCCCGAGAAGTGGGGCATTTGCCCCCTTTAGTGTTTTTGGTCGATTGTCATATTTGAATTTCGTGCCAATTGATACAGGTGTCATCTAACTCGTTCGCGTTTCGCTACCTTATTTCCAAAACCAGGTAACTCGAAAAACTTGGTATTTATAAAAATTAATTTAAATGAACGTGTTCGCGTTTCGCCACCTTATTTCCAGAACCAGGTAACTCGAAAAACTTGGACCTTATTTCCAAAACCAGGTAACTCCAAAAACTTGGTTTTTATAAAAATTAATTTAAATGAACGTGTTCGCGTTTCGCCACCTTATTTCCAAAACCAGGTAACTCGAAAAACTTGGACCTTATTTCCAAAACTAGGTAACTCCAAAAACTTGGTTTTTATAAAAATTAATTTAAATGAACGTGTTCGCGTTTCGCCACCTTATTTCCAAAACCAGTTAACTCGAAACGCTTGGTTTTTATACAAATTAATTTAAATAAACGTGTTCGCGTTTCGCCACCTAATTTCCAAAAACAGGTAACTCGAAACGCTTGGTTTTTATACAAATTAATTTAAATGAACGTGTTCGCGTTTCGCCACCTTATTTCCAAAACCAGTTAACTCGAAACGCTTGGTTTTTATACAAATTAATTTAAATGAACGTGTTCGCGTTTCGCCACCTTATTTCCAAAACCAGGTAACTCGGAAAACTTGGTTTTTATACAAATTAATTTAAATTAACGTGTTCGCGTTTCGCCACCTTATTTCCAAAACCAGGTAACTCGAAAAACTTGGTTTTTATAAAAATTAATTTAAATGAACGTGTTCGCGTTTCGCCACCTTATTTCCAAAACCAGGTAACTCGAAAAACTTGGTTTTTATAAAAATAAATTTAAATGAACGTGTTCGCGTTCCGCCACCTTATTTCCAAAACCAGGTAACTCGAATAATTCTTTTCCGATAACATTCCTCTTGGGTTTATTAAGTTAATACATCAGTGGGATTGTGTGTACTCAAATGTCCGTGACATCTTGTTTACTTTAAATATGGCATAGGAGTTTACCCATTTAAAGAAAATTGCCTAAAGTAAAATTTATCTAGTTTTACATCACTGTTGAAAGACTATCTTATCACATTTTTTCACCTAAAAAATTAGGGCGCAGGAGTTTGAACCATTTTTTTTTAACATGTGCGTAAAGTAAAATCTATCTAGTTTCTCTACCATATCGTTCCACATCATTAAATCGAACCGAACTCTACAAATAATTAGTCCTTTAGGCAAATATGATACGTAATCACACCAGTGAGGCCCATTTGACCTGTAATCTGGTAGAAGTGGTCATGCTTTTTGGTTAATTGCACTGACCCATTAATATTATCGAAATGATTTTTAGATTGTATAATAAAATCAGTAGGCGATTTATCACGCAGTGAATAGGCACTTTTAATTTCCAAGACTCCATATGGTGGATCTTCTTTTGGGTCGTATACCAACCCGTCGGGGGAAGTTCCAAGCCAACATTTATTAGGGGGAACCACAAATCCTGCGGAGTGGACTATTACATTGTGTCCCAAGCTACGCATTTGGCTTATGTAGTTCTTTCTCGCTACTGGTTCCATAGTTTTCCCATACTTTACACTGTTTAGGTGCCCAATGTCCCTTTTTACCACCACATTCGTAACTCCAGCTTCAGACCACGACTCGCCTTTTCTCTTGCATACTGTTCCAAAATTCGATGAACTCAACCTCGTATTTCTTGCATTTTCCCATTCTGTACACTCTGCCTGCGAAATGGTTTACTTTTCTAAATTTAACGCTCCTTCACAAGAAATCTGGTTTTTCTGAAAAATATTTTGTTCTATTTTTAGGTTTTTTATTGTAAGGACTAAATCTTACCAAATGTATTTCCGTTTCAGCAAAGGGTAATGGTAAGTAATAGCCACTACTACTACAATCCTCTTTTCCATGCAACATTGAAAATATTGTATTTTGATAAGTTTATCAATAACCACATTTTTGATAAAAGGAAATTTTTTGAAATTATATATAACTTCCATTCCGCACTCAACAAGTGGAAGTTGGTAGCTGAGCGGAGAATTTTTGGCTGCTTTTCCCATTTTTGTGTCTACCCACTCAGTAGAATTTGATTGAGGAATTAGGAGAGATAAATCATTGTCATCATTTTTACTATCCTGAAGAGCTGAAATTAACTTTTTGACAGCTGCATTAGCAGCATTGTTATCACGGATAACAGCTCTACCTTCATGCATTCGGCAGTTCATGGGTTTCGAGCTTCCCCCTTCTTTTGGTGACTGAAAGTTCACGTCCATAACAGCTAGGGGTCGGATTGATTTTCCTCTTGGATGACCCCATTCTTCTCTTCTTACTGGTACAAGACACTGGGTCATTAGTTTGAGGATCTGCCTCGTCTTTCATCCATTGAACTTGTCGTAAGAAAGCTATCAGATGGTTACACGTCCCCGATAACCCAGCGGCACATTCGCAGTAACCATCAATGATTGGGTTTGGTGTTTCCCGAAACCTTTAATGCAGCAACACATAAATAAGGAGTTTCAGTTTTTTTCTTGCTGCGGTAACATTTTCCTTTGATATACACTATATCATTTTCCCTACAATAAATGAGAGCAATCAAATTGGAAAATTAATATTTAAAATGCCACTGCAAGAATAAAGCAAACATACCTATCAGTATTTGAAAGTATGGAATTTTTATCCACGTAACCTTCTATTAGAAAAGTGTGGCTCCGTCTCAGCTGCCTCGAGGTGGTATTATGTTTATTGTAATAGTGCAATATATCGTTTTTTGATAATTTCGGAACAGTAGATATTGATTTTTTGTACCCAGTTATTGGGAAAATTAATCCCCTTTTTACCGCTGAATTTAAATTCATTTCGTTTAAAATATTCTAAACCTCTACAGATAATCTGACCCGAAGAAAAATCATGCTTTTAGGCTAAACAAAATTGGAAACTATAGCAGACGATAATTTTTAAGCGAAAAACGGTGGCGCCATCTCTAAGCATTTATACGCTTTAGTTGAAAATGTGACTATGGCTTTTGCCCCTGGTCGTACGCTGCCGTTTTAAAAAATAGTAGATCGACCTATAGCGTGTATAAACCATTAAAATCTGCTTCAGCTATTAGCCAGAGTTAAAACTGATTTAACAATATAGTGGCTTAAAATTTCGAATACAGCGGAGAATATCTGTTTGAAATAGGTCAAAAATGAAAATAAATTAAACCTTGTTTTCATGGTCGATTTTTAAAGGAAACTTCTTTGATTTAAAATGAAATGGTTATTTTTGTTTCTATTTTTGATTTTATGCTTCACGTGATGTCACGTGCTTAGTCAATAGCCAATAGCGTCGCGTTAAATGTGATCTGCTTCCAGTTATTTTACTACTTATACAAACCTTGGTCTGCTACATGTTCAATAAACCATAGAACATATAAAAGAGGAATAGCAGCTTGGCCAATTTATCATCTTAAACCTTTTCTATTGAAATATTTCTTAACCAGAATTTCCCTGCGAAATCCACAAGCTTCGGATACGTTTTTAAGCCTTGTTGAATAAAGAGTTGTTATTCCTATTCTTTATTTTCTACAGACGGTTTTCTTATTTAGTTCATTCTCCTTCATATAAAATCCACCAGCCCAAAATATTATTCATAATAATAGCAAAGTTAAAGATTATGCTCAAAAGTGAGGCAAACGAGTTATCGAAATCCGCGTGATATTTCTGCTCCAGCTAAAATTTCTGGCTAAGAAATAGTCCAAGAAATCTAAAGTTTACAGCGAAAGTAAATTGCAAAATTTTACAATTCGCGATCGAAAACTATCGTTACGCCCCCTTTGGTTCGCCATTGAAACCTGGATAAGTAGCGGCTAAGGCAGACGCTATTAGATTTTACTCATCGATATTCGTAAATTTGACTTTATACTTGCATTTTAATATAATTTTTGCATCGTTTGCTTATATTTTGATAATTTCATTTAAGAAAAAACGTTCTTATGACTTTCTAATTTGTTTGTAGCAAACGCTAGCTAGAGCCGTTACAAGCGAGCGTGAAAACGTTCTTATGACTCTTTAATTTGTCTGTCGCAAATGCTAGCTAGCGCCGTTACAAGCGAGCGTGAAAACGTTCTTATGACTTTTTAATTTGTTTGTAGCAAAAGCTAGCTAACGCCGTTACAAGCGAGCGTGAAAACGTACTTATGACTCTTTAATTTGTCTGTCGCAAATGCTAGCTAGCGCCGTTACAAGCGAGCGTGAAAACGTACTTATGACTCTTTAATTTGTCTGTCGCAAATGCTAGCTAGCGCCGTTACAAGCGAGCGTGAAAACGTTCTTATGACTCTTTAATTTGTCTGTCGCAAATGCTAGCTAGCGCCGTTACAAGCGAGCGTGAAAACGTTCTTATGACTCTTTAATTTGTCTGTCGCAAATGCTAGCTAGCGCCGTTACAAGCGAGCGTGAAAACGTTCTTATGACTTTCTAATTTGTTTGTAGCAAACGCTAGCTAGAGCCGTTACAAGCGAGCGTGAAAACGTTCTTATGACTCTTTAATTTGTCTGTCGCAAATGCTAGCTAGCGCCGTTACAAGCGAGCGTGAAAACGTTCTTATGACTTTTTAATTTGTTTGTAGCAAAAGCTAGCTAACGCCGTTACAAGCGAGCGTGAAAACGTACTTATGACTCTTTAATTTGTCTGTCGCAAATGCTAGCTAGCGCCGTTACAAGCGAGCGTGAAAACGTACTTATGACTCTTTAATTTGTCTGTCGCAAATGCTAGCTAGCGCCGTTACAAGCGAGCGTGAAAACGTTCTTATGACTCTTTAATTTGTCTGTCGCAAATGCTAGCTAGCGCCGTTACAAGCGAGCGTGAAAACGTTCTTATGACTTTTTAATTTGTTTGTAGCAAAAGCTAGCTAACGCCGTTACAAGCGAGCGTGAAAACGTACTTATGACTCTTTAATTTGTCTGTCGCAAATGCTAGCTAGCGCCGTTACAAGCGAGCGTGAAAACGTACTTATGACTCTTTAATTTGTCTGTCGCAAATGCTAGCTAGCGCCGTTACAAGCGAGCGTGAAAACGTTCTTATGACTCTTTAATTTGTCTGTCGCAAATGCTAGCTAGCGCCGTTACAAGCGAGCGTGAAAACGTTCTTATGACTCTTTAATTTGTCTGTCGCAAATGCTAGCTAGCGCCGTTACAAGCGAGCGTGAAAACGTTCTGATGACTTTCTAATTTGTTTGTAGCAAACGCTAGCTAGAGCCGTTACAAGCGAGCGTGAAAACGTTCTTATGACTCTTTAATTTGTCTGTCGCAAATGCTAGCTAGCGCCGTTACAAGCGAGCGTGAAAACGTTCTTATGACTTTTTAATTTGTTTGTAGCAAAAGCTAGCTAACGCCGTTACAAGCGAGCGTGAAAACGTACTTATGACTCTTTAATTTGTCTGTCGCAAATGCTAGCTAGCGCCGTTACAAGCGAGCGTGAAAACGTTCTTATGACTCTTTAATTTGTCTGTCGCAAATGCTAGCTAGCGCCGTTACAAGCGAGCGTGAAAACGTTCTTATGACTCTTTAATTTGTCTGTCGCAAATGCTAGCTAGCGCCGTTACAAGCGAGCGTGAAAACGTTCTTATGACTTTTTAATTTGTTTGTAGCAAAAGCTAGCTAACGCCGTTACAAGCGAGCGTGAAAACGTACTTATGACTCTTTAATTTGTCTGTCGCAAATGCTAGCTAGCGCCGTTACAAGCGAGCGTGAAAACGTACTTATGACTCTTTAATTTGTCTGTCGCAAATGCTAGCTAGCGCCGTTACAAGCGAGCGTGAAAACGTACTTATGACTCTTTAATTTGTCTGTCGCAAATGCTAGCTAACAACGTTACAAGCGAGCGTGAAAACGTTCTTACACTTTTAAATTTGTCTGTAGCAAATGCTAGCTAGCGCCGTTACAAGCGAGCGTGAAAACGTTCTCATGACTTTTTAATTTGTTTGTAGCAAAAGCTAGCTAACGCCGTTACAAGCGAGCGTGAAAACGTACTTATGACTCTTTAATTTGTCTGTCGCAAATGCTAGCTAGCGCCGTTACAAGCGAGCGTGAAAACGTACTTATGACTCTTTAATTTGTCTGTCGCAAATGCTAGCTAGCGCCGTTACAAGCGAGCGTGAAAACGTACTTATGACTCTTTAATTTGTCTGTCGCAAATGCTAGCTAACAACGTTACAAGCGAGCGTGAAAACGTTCTTACACTTTTAAATTTGTCTGTAGCAAACGCTAGCTAACGCCGTTAAAAGCGAGCGTGAAAACGTTCTTATGACTCTTTAATTTGTCCGTCGCAAATGCTAGCTAACGCCGTTACAAGCGAGCGTGAAAACGTTCTTATGACTCTTTAATTTGTCCGTCGCAAATGCTAGCTAACGCCGTTACAAGCGAGCGTGAAAACGTTCTTATGACTCTTTAATTTGTCCGTCGCAAATGCTAGCTAACGCCGTTACAAGCGAGCGTGAAAACGTTCTTATGACTCTTTAATTTGTCCGTCGCAAATGCTAGCTAACGCCGTTACAAGCGAGCGTGAAAACGTTCTTATGACTCTTTAATTTGTCCGTCGCAAATGCTAGCTAACGCCGTTACAAGCGAGCGTGAAAACGTTCTTATGACTCTTTAATTTGTCCGTCGCAAATGCTAGCTAACGCCGTTACAAGCGAGCGTGAAAACGTTCTTATGACTCTTTAATTTGTCCGTCGCAAATGCTAGCTAACGCCGTTACAAGCGAGCGTGAAAACGTTCTTATGACTCTTTAATTTGTCCGTCGCAAATGCTAGCTAACGCCGTTACAAGCGAGCGTGAAAACGTTCTTATGACTCTTTAATTTGTCCGTCGCAAATGCTAGCTAACGCCGTTACAAGCGAGCGTGAAAACGTTCTTATGACTCTTTAATTTGTCCGTCGCAAATGCTAGCTAACGCCGTTACAAGCGAGCGTGAAAACGTTCTTATGACTCTTTAATTTGTCCGTCGCAAATGCTAGCTAACGCCGTTACAAGCGAGCGTGAAAACGTTCTTACACTTTTAAATTTGTCTGTAGCAAACGCTAGCTAACGCCGTTACAAGCGAGCGTGAAAACGTTCTTATGACTCTTTAATTTGTCCGTCGCAAATGCTAGCTAACGCCGTTACAAGCGAGCGTGAAAACGTTCTTATGACTCTTTAATTTGTCCGTCGCAAATGCTAGCTAACAACGTTACAAGCGAGCGTGAAAACGTTCTTACACTTTTAAATTTGTCTGTAGCAAACGCTAGCTAACGCCGTTACAAGCGAGCGTGAAAACGTTCTTATGACTCTTTAATTTGTCCGTCGCAAATGCTAGCTAACGCCGTTACAAGCGAGCGTGAAAACGTTCTTACACTTTTAAATTTGTCTGTAGCAAATGCTAGCTAACGCCGTTACAAGCGAGCGTGAAAACGTTCTTATGACTCTTTAATTTGTCCGTCGCAAATGCTAGCTAACGCCGTTACAAGCGAGCGTGAAAACGTTCTTATGACTCTTTAATTTGTCCGTCGCAAATGCTAGCTAACGCCGTTACAAGCGAGCGTGAAAACGTTCTTATGACTCTTTAATTTGTCCGTCGCAAATGCTAGCTAACGCCGTTACAAGCGAGCGTGAAAACGTTCTTATGACTCTTTAATTTGTCCGTCGCAAATGCTAGCTAACGCCGTTACAAGCGAGCGTGAAAACGTTCTTATGACTCTTTAATTTGTCCGTCGCAAATGCTAGCTAACGCCGTTACAAGCGAGCGTGAAAACGTTCTTACACTTTTAAATTTGTCTGTAGCAAACGCTAGCTAACGCCGTTACAAGCGAGCGTGAAAACGTTCTTATGACTCTTTAATTTGTCCGTCGCAAATGCTAGCTAACGCCGTTACAAGCGAGCGTGAAAACGTTCTTATCACTCTTTAATTTGTCCGTCGCAAATGCTAGCTAACAACGTTACAAGCGAGCGTGAAAACGTTCTTACACTTTTAAATTTGTCTGTAGCAAACGCTAGCTAACGCCGTTACAAGCGAGCGTGAAAACGTTCTTATGACTCTTTAATTTGTCCGTCGCAAATGCTAGCTAACGCCGTTACAAGCGAGCGTGAAAACGTTCTTACACTTTTAAATTTGTCTGTAGCAAATGCTAGCTAACGCCGTTACAAGCGAGCGTGAAAACGTTCTTATGACTCTTTAATTTGTCCGTCGCAAATGCTAGCTAACGCCGTTACAAGCGAGCGTGAAAACGTTCTTATGACTCTTTAATTTGTCCGTCGCAAATGCTAGCTAACGCCGTTACAAGCGAGCGTGAAAACGTTCTTATGACTCTTTAATTTGTCCGTCGCAAATGCTAGCTAACGCCGTTACAAGCGAGCGTGAAAACGTTCTTATGACTCTTTAATTTGTTTGTAGCAAAAGCTAGCTAACGCCGTTACAAGCGAGCGTGAAAACGTACTTATGACTCTTTAATTTGTCTGTCGCAAATGCTAGCTAGCGCCGTTACAAGCGAGCGTGAAAACGTACTTATGACTCTTTAATTTGTCTGTCGCAAATGCTAGCTAGCGCCGTTACAAGCGAGCGTGAAAACGTTCTTATGACTCTTTAATTTGTCTGTCGCAAATGCTAGCTAGCGCCGTTACAAGCGAGCGTGAAAACGTTCTTATGACTCTTTAATTTGTCTGTCGCAAATGCTAGCTAGCGCCGTTACAAGCGAGCGTGAAAACGTTCTTATGACTTTCTAATTTGTTTGTAGCAAACGCTAGCTAGAGCCGTTACAAGCGAGCGTGAAAACGTTCTTATGACTCTTTAATTTGTCTGTCGCAAATGCTAGCTAGCGCCGTTACAAGCGAGCGTGAAAACGTTCTTATGACTTTTTAATTTGTTTGTAGCAAAAGCTAGCTAACGCCGTTACAAGCGAGCGTGAAAACGTACTTATGACTCTTTAATTTGTCTGTCGCAAATGCTAGCTAGCGCCGTTACAAGCGAGCGTGAAAACGTACTTATGACTCTTTAATTTGTCTGTCGCAAATGCTAGCTAGCGCCGTTACAAGCGAGCGTGAAAACGTTCTTATGACTCTTTAATTTGTCTGTCGCAAATGCTAGCTAGCGCCGTTACAAGCGAGCGTGAAAACGTTCTTATGACTTTTTAATTTGTTTGTAGCAAAAGCTAGCTAACGCCGTTACAAGCGAGCGTGAAAACGTACTTATGACTCTTTAATTTGTCTGTCGCAAATGCTAGCTAGCGCCGTTACAAGCGAGCGTGAAAACGTACTTATGACTCTTTAATTTGTCTGTCGCAAATGCTAGCTAGCGCCGTTACAAGCGAGCGTGAAAACGTACTTATGACTCTTTAATTTGTCTGTCGCAAATGCTAGCTAACAACGTTACAAGCGAGCGTGAAAACGTTCTTACACTTTTAAATTTGTCTGTAGCAAATGCTAGCTAGCGCCGTTACAAGCGAGCGTGAAAACGTTCTCATGACTTTTTAATTTGTTTGTAGCAAAAGCTAGCTAACGCCGTTACAAGCGAGCGTGAAAACGTACTTATGACTCTTTAATTTGTCTGTCGCAAATGCTAGCTAGCGCCGTTACAAGCGAGCGTGAAAACGTACTTATGACTCTTTAATTTGTCTGTCGCAAATGCTAGCTAGCGCCGTTACAAGCGAGCGTGAAAACGTACTTATGACTCTTTAATTTGTCTGTCGCAAATGCTAGCTAACAACGTTACAAGCGAGCGTGAAAACGTTCTTACACTTTTAAATTTGTCTGTAGCAAACGCTAGCTAACGCCGTTAAAAGCGAGCGTGAAAACGTTCTTATGACTCTTTAATTTGTCCGTCGCAAATGCTAGCTAACGCCGTTACAAGCGAGCGTGAAAACGTTCTTATGACTCTTTAATTTGTCCGTCGCAAATGCTAGCTAACGCCGTTACAAGCGAGCGTGAAAACGTTCTTATGACTCTTTAATTTGTCCGTCGCAAATGCTAGCTAACGCCGTTACAAGCGAGCGTGAAAACGTTCTTATGACTCTTTAATTTGTCCGTCGCAAATGCTAGCTAACGCCGTTACAAGCGAGCGTGAAAACGTTCTTATGACTCTTTAATTTGTCCGTCGCAAATGCTAGCTAACGCCGTTACAAGCGAGCGTGAAAACGTTCTTATGACTCTTTAATTTGTCCGTCGCAAATGCTAGCTAACGCCGTTACAAGCGAGCGTGAAAACGTTCTTATGACTCTTTAATTTGTCCGTCGCAAATGCTAGCTAACGCCGTTACAAGCGAGCGTGAAAACGTTCTTATGACTCTTTAATTTGTCCGTCGCAAATGCTAGCTAACGCCGTTACAAGCGAGCGTGAAAACGTTCTTATGACTCTTTAATTTGTCCGTCGCAAATGCTAGCTAACGCCGTTACAAGCGAGCGTGAAAACGTTCTTATGACTCTTTAATTTGTCCGTCGCAAATGCTAGCTAACGCCGTTACAAGCGAGCGTGAAAACGTTCTTATGACTCTTTAATTTGTCCGTCGCAAATGCTAGCTAACGCCGTTACAAGCGAGCGTGAAAACGTTCTTACACTTTTAAATTTGTCTGTAGCAAACGCTAGCTAACGCCGTTACAAGCGAGCGTGAAAACGTTCTTATGACTCTTTAATTTGTCCGTCGCAAATGCTAGCTAACGCCGTTACAAGCGAGCGTGAAAACGTTCTTATGACTCTTTAATTTGTCCGTCGCAAATGCTAGCTAACAACGTTACAAGCGAGCGTGAAAACGTTCTTACACTTTTAAATTTGTCTGTAGCAAACGCTAGCTAACGCCGTTACAAGCGAGCGTGAAAACGTTCTTATGACTCTTTAATTTGTCCGTCGCAAATGCTAGCTAACGCCGTTACAAGCGAGCGTGAAAACGTTCTTACACTTTTAAATTTGTCTGTAGCAAATGCTAGCTAACGCCGTTACAAGCGAGCGTGAAAACGTTCTTATGACTCTTTAATTTGTCCGTCGCAAATGCTAGCTAACGCCGTTACAAGCGAGCGTGAAAACGTTCTTATGACTCTTTAATTTGTCCGTCGCAAATGCTAGCTAACGCCGTTACAAGCGAGCGTGAAAACGTTCTTATGACTCTTTAATTTGTCCGTCGCAAATGCTAGCTAACGCCGTTACAAGCGAGCGTGAAAACGTTCTTATGACTCTTTAATTTGTCCGTCGCAAATGCTAGCTAACGCCGTTACAAGCGAGCGTGAAAACGTTCTTATGACTCTTTAATTTGTCCGTCGCAAATGCTAGCTAACGCCGTTACAAGCGAGCGTGAAAACGTTCTTAGGACTCTTTAATTTGTCCGTCGCAAACGCTAGCTAGCGCCGTTACAAGCGAGCGTGAAAACGTTCTCATGACTTTTTAATTTGTTTGTAGCAAATGCTAGCTAACAACGTTACAAGCGAGCGTGAAAACGTTCTTACACTTTTAAATTTGTCTGTAGCAAATGCTAGCTAGCGCCGTTACAAGCGAGCGTGAAAACGTTCTTATGACTCTTTAATTTGTCCGTCGCAAATGCTAGCTAACGCCGTTACAAGCGAGCGTGAAAACGTTCTTAGGACTCTTTAATTTGTCCGTCGCAAACGCTAGCTAGCGCCGTTACAAGCGAGCGTGAAAACGTTCTCATGACTTTTTAATTTGTTTGTAGCAAATGCTAGCTAACAACGTTACAAGCGAGCGTGAAAACGTTCTTACACTTTTAAATTTGTCTGTAGCAAATGCTAGCTAGCGCCGTTACAAGCGAGCGTGAAAACGTTCTCATGACTTTTTAATTTGTTTGTAGCAAATGCTAGCTAACAACGTTACAAGCGAGCGTGAAAACGTTCTTACACTTTTAAATTTGTCTGTAGCAAACGCTAGCTAAAGCCGTTAAAAGCGAGCGTGAAAACGTTCTTATGACTCTTTAATTTGTCCGTCGCAAATGCTAGCTAACGCCGTTACAAGCGAGCGTGAAAACGTTCTTATGACTCTTTAATTTGTCCGTCGCAAATGCTAGCTAACGCCGTTACAAGCGAGCGTGAAAACGTTCTTAGGACTCTTTAATTTGTCCGTCGCAAACGCTAGCTAGCGCCGTTACAAGCGAGCGTGAAAACGTTCTCATGACTTTTTAATTTGTTTGTAGCAAATGCTAGCTAACAACGTTACAAGCGAGCGTGAAAACGTTCTTACACTTTTAAATTTGTCTGTAGCAAATGCTAGCTAGCGCCGTTACAAGCGAGCGTGAAAACGTTCTCATGACTTTTTAATTTGTTTGTAGCAAATGCTAGCTAACAACGTTACAAGCGAGCGTGAAAACGTTCTTACACTTTTAAATTTGTCTGTAGCAAACGCTAGCTAACGCCGTTAAAAGCGAGCGTGAAAACGTTCTTATGACTCTTTAATTTGTCCGTCGCAAATGCTAGCTAACGCCGTTACAAGCGAGCGTGAAAACGTTCTTATGACTCTTTAATTTGTCCGTCGCAAATGCTAGCTAACGCCGTTACAAGCGAGCGTGAAAACGTTCTTATGACTCTTTAATTTGTCCGTCGCAAATGCTAGCTAACGCCGTTACAAGCGAGCGTGAAAACGTTCTTATGACTCTTTAATTTGTCCGTCGCAAATGCTAGCTAACGCCGTTACAAGCGAGCGTGAAAACGTTCTTATGACTCTTTAATTTGTCCGTCGCAAATGCTAGCTAACGCCGTTACAAGCGAGCGTGAAAACGTTCTTATGACTCTTTAATTTGTCCGTCGCAAATGCTAGCTAACGCCGTTACAAGCGAGCGTGAAAACGTTCTTATGACTCTTTAATTTGTCCGTCGCAAATGCTAGCTAACGCCGTTACAAGCGAGCGTGAAAACGTTCTTAGGACTCTTTAATTTGTCCGTCGCAAACGCTAGCTAGCGCCGTTACAAGCGAGCGTGAAAACGTTCTCATGACTTTTTAATTTGTTTGTAGCAAATGCTAGCTAACAACGTTACAAGCGAGCGTGAAAACGTTCTTACACTTTTAAATTTGTCTGTAGCAAATGCTAGCTAGCGCCGTTACAAGCGAGCGTGAAAACGTTCTCATGACTTTTTAATTTGTTTGTAGCAAATGCTAGCTAACAACGTTACAAGCGAGCGTGAAAACGTTCTTACACTTTTAAATTTGTCTGTAGCAAACGCTAGCTAACGCCGTTAAAAGCGAGCGTGAAAACGTTCTTATGACTCTTTAATTTGTCCGTCGCAAATGCTAGCTAACGCCGTTACAAGCGAGCGTGAAAACGTTCTTATGACTCTTTAATTTGTCCGTCGCAAATGCTAGCTAACGCCGTTACAAGCGAGCGTGAAAACGTTCTTATGACTCTTTAATTTGTCCGTCGCAAATGCTAGCTAACGCCGTTACAAGCGAGCGTGAAAACGTTCTTATGACTCTTTAATTTGTCCGTCGCAAATGCTAGCTAACGCCGTTACAAGCGAGCGTGAAAACGTTCTTATGACTCTTTAATTTGTCCGTCGCAAATGCTAGCTAACGCCGTTACAAGCGAGCGTGAAAACGTTCTAATGACTCTTTAATTTGTCCGTCGCAAATGCTAGCTAACGCCGTTACAAGCGAGCGTGAAAACGTTCTTATGACTCTTTAATTTGTCCGTCGCAAATGCTAGCTAACGCCGTTACAAGCGAGCGTGAAAACGTTCTTGTGACTCTTTAATTTGTCCGTCGCAAATGCTAGCTAACGCCGTTACAAGCGAGCGTGAAAACGTTCTTATGACTCTTTAATTTGTCCGTCGCAAATGCTAGCTAACGCCGTTACAAGCGAGCGTGAAAACGTTCTTATGACTCTTTAATTTGTCCGTCGCAAATGCTAGCTAACGCCGTTACAAGCGAGCGTGAAAACGTTCTTATGACTCTTTAATTTGTCCGTCGCAAATGCTAGCTAACGCCGTTACAAGCGAGCGTGAAAACGTTCTTAGGACTCTTTAATTTGTCCGTCGCAAACGCTAGCTAGCGCCGTTACAAGCGAGCGTGAAAACGTTCTTATGACTTTTTAATTTGTTTGTAGCAAATGCTAGCTAACAACGTTACAAGCGAGCGTGAAAACGTTCTTACACTTTTAAATTTGTCTGTAGCAAACGCTAGCTAACCCCGTTACAAGCGAGCGTGGAAACGTTCTTACACTTTTAAATTTGTCTGTAGCAAATGCTAGCTAACGCCGTTACAAGCGAGCGTGAAAACGTTCTTATGACTCTTTAATTTGTCCGTCGCAAATGCTAGCTAACGCCGTTACAAGCGAGCGTGAAAACGTTCTTATGATTCTTTAATTTGTCCGTCGCAAATGCTAGCTAACGCCGTTACAAGCGAGCGTGAAAACGTTCTTACACTTTTAAATTTGTCTGTAGCAAATGCTAGCTAACAACGTTACAAGCGAGCGTGAAAACGTTCTTACACTTTTAAATTTGTTTGTAGCAAATGCTAGCTAACAACGTTACAAGCGAGCGTGAAAACGTTCTTACACTTTTAAATTTGTTTGTAGCAAATGCTAGCTAACAACGTTACAAGCGAGCGTGAAAACGTTCTTACACTTTTAAATTTGTCTGTAGCAAATGCTAGCTAACGCCGTTACAAGCGAGCGTGAAAACGTTCTTATGACTCTTTAATTTGTCCGTCGCAAATGCTAGCTAACGCCGTTACAAGCGAGCGTGAAAACGTTCTTATGACTCTTTAATTTGTCCGTCGCAAATGCTAGCTAACGCCGTTACAAGCGAGCGTGAAAACGTTCTTATGATTCTTTAATTTGTCCGTCGCAAATGCTAGCTAACGCCGTTACAAGCGAGCGTGAAAACGTTCTTATGACTCTTTAATTTGTCCGTCGCAAATGCTAGCTAACGCCGTTACAAGCGAGCGTGAAAACGTTCTTATGACTCTTTAATTTGTCCGTCGCAAATGCTAGCTAACGCCGTTACAAGCGAGCGTGAAAACGTTCTTATGACTCTTTAATTTGTCCGTCGCAAATGCTAGCTAACGCCGTTACAAGCGAGCGTGAAAACGTTCTTATGACTCTTTAATTTGTCCGTCGCAAATGCTAGCTAACGCCGTTACAAGCGAGCGTGAAAACGTTCTTATGACTTTTTAATTTGTTTGTAGCAAATGCTAGCTAACAACGTTACAAGCGAGCGTGAAAACGTTCTTACACTTTTAAATTTGTCTGTAGCAAACGCTAGCTAACGCCGTTAAAAGCGAGCGTGAAAACGTTCTTACACTTTTAAATTTGTCTGTAGCAAATGCTAGCTAACGCCGTTACAAGCGAGCGTGAAAACGTTCTTATGACTCTTTAATTTGTCCGTCGCAAATGCTAGCTAACGCCGTTACAAGCGAGCGTGAAAACGTTCTTATGACTCTTTAATTTGTCCGTCGCAAATGCTAGCTAACGCCGTTACAAGCGAGCGTGAAAACGTTCTTATGACTCTTTAATTTGTCCGTCGCAAATGCTAGCTAACGCCGTTACAAGCGAGCGTGAAAACGTTCTTATGACTCTTTAATTTGTCCGTCGCAAATGCTAGCTAACGCCGTTACAAGCGAGCGTGAAAACGTTCTTATGACTCTTTAATTTGTCCGTCGCAAATGCTAGCTAACGCCGTTACAAGCGAGCGTGAAAACGTTCTCATGACTTTTTAATTTGTTTGTAGCAAATGCTAGCTAACAACGTTACAAGCGAGCGTGAAAACGTTCTTACACTTTTAAATTTGTCTGTAGCAAACGCTAGCTAACGCCGTTAAAAGCGAGCGTGAAAACGTTCTTATGACTCTTTAATTTGTCCGTCGCAAATGCTAGCTAACGCCGTTACAAGCGAGCGTGAAAACGTTCTTATGACTCTTTAATTTGTCCGTCGCAAATGCTAGCTAACGCCGTTACAAGCGAGCGTGAAAACGTTCTTAGGACTCTTTAATTTGTCCGTCGCAAACGCTAGCTAGCGCCGTTACAAGCGAGCGTGAAAACGTTCTCATGACTTTTTAATTTGTTTGTAGCAAATGCTAGCTAACAACGTTACAAGCGAGCGTGAAAACGTTCTTACACTTTTAAATTTGTCTGTAGCAAATGCTAGCTAGCGCCGTTACAAGCGAGCGTGAAAACGTTCTCATGACTTTTTAATTTGTTTGTAGCAAATGCTAGCTAACAACGTTACAAGCGAGCGTGAAAACGTTCTTACACTTTTAAATTTGTCTGTAGCAAACGCTAGCTAACGCCGTTAAAAGCGAGCGTGAAAACGTTCTTATGACTCTTTAATTTGTCCGTCGCAAATGCTAGCTAACGCCGTTACAAGCGAGCGTGAAAACGTTCTTATGACTCTTTAATTTGTCCGTCGCAAATGCTAGCTAACGCCGTTACAAGCGAGCGTGAAAACGTTCTTATGACTCTTTAATTTGTCCGTCGCAAATGCTAGCTAACGCCGTTACAAGCGAGCGTGAAAACGTTCTTATGACTCTTTAATTTGTCCGTCGCAAATGCTAGCTAACGCCGTTACAAGCGAGCGTGAAAACGTTCTTATGACTCTTTAATTTGTCCGTCGCAAATGCTAGCTAACGCCGTTACAAGCGAGCGTGAAAACGTTCTTATGACTCTTTAATTTGTCCGTCGCAAATGCTAGCTAACGCCGTTACAAGCGAGCGTGAAAACGTTCTTATGACTCTTTAATTTGTCCGTCGCAAATGCTAGCTAACGCCGTTACAAGCGAGCGTGAAAACGTTCTTAGGACTCTTTAATTTGTCCGTCGCAAACGCTAGCTAGCGCCGTTACAAGCGAGCGTGAAAACGTTCTCATGACTTTTTAATTTGTTTGTAGCAAATGCTAGCTAACAACGTTACAAGCGAGCGTGAAAACGTTCTTACACTTTTAAATTTGTCTGTAGCAAATGCTAGCTAGCGCCGTTACAAGCGAGCGTGAAAACGTTCTCATGACTTTTTAATTTGTTTGTAGCAAATGCTAGCTAACAACGTTACAAGCGAGCGTGAAAACGTTCTTACACTTTTAAATTTGTCTGTAGCAAACGCTAGCTAACGCCGTTAAAAGCGAGCGTGAAAACGTTCTTATGACTCTTTAATTTGTCCGTCGCAAATGCTAGCTAACGCCGTTACAAGCGAGCGTGAAAACGTTCTTATGACTCTTTAATTTGTCCGTCGCAAATGCTAGCTAACGCCGTTACAAGCGAGCGTGAAAACGTTCTTATGACTCTTTAATTTGTCCGTCGCAAATGCTAGCTAACGCCGTTACAAGCGAGCGTGAAAACGTTCTTATGACTCTTTAATTTGTCCGTCGCAAATGCTAGCTAACGCCGTTACAAGCGAGCGTGAAAACGTTCTTATGACTCTTTAATTTGTCCGTCGCAAATGCTAGCTAACGCCGTTACAAGCGAGCGTGAAAACGTTCTTATGACTCTTTAATTTGTCCGTCGCAAATGCTAGCTAACGCCGTTACAAGCGAGCGTGAAAACGTTCTTATGACTCTTTAATTTGTCCGTCGCAAATGCTAGCTAACGCCGTTACAAGCGAGCGTGAAAACGTTCTTGTGACTCTTTAATTTGTCCGTCGCAAATGCTAGCTAACGCCGTTACAAGCGAGCGTGAAAACGTTCTTATGACTCTTTAATTTGTCCGTCGCAAATGCTAGCTAACGCCGTTACAAGCGAGCGTGAAAACGTTCTTATGACTCTTTAATTTGTCCGTCGCAAATGCTAGCTAACGCCGTTACAAGCGAGCGTGAAAACGTTCTTATGACTCTTTAATTTGTCCGTCGCAAATGCTAGCTAACGCCGTTACAAGCGAGCGTGAAAACGTTCTTAGGACTCTTTAATTTGTCCGTCGCAAACGCTAGCTAGCGCCGTTACAAGCGAGCGTGAAAACGTTCTTATGACTTTTTAATTTGTTTGTAGCAAATGCTAGCTAACAACGTTACAAGCGAGCGTGAAAACGTTCTTACACTTTTAAATTTGTCTGTAGCAAACGCTAGCTAACGCCGTTACAAGCGAGCGTGGAAACGTTCTTACACTTTTAAATTTGTCTGTAGCAAATGCTAGCTAACGCCGTTACAAGCGAGCGTGAAAACGTTCTTATGACTCTTTAATTTGTCCGTCGCAAATGCTAGCTAACGCCGTTACAAGCGAGCGTGAAAACGTTCTTATGATTCTTTAATTTGTCCGTCGCAAATGCTAGCTAACGCCGTTACAAGCGAGCGTGAAAACGTTCTTATGACTCTTTAATTTGTCCGTCGCAAATGCTAGCTAACGCCGTTACAAGCGAGCGTGAAAACGTTCTTATGACTCTTTAATTTGTCGGTCGCAAATGCTAGCTAACGCCGTTACAAGCGAGCGTGAAAACGTTCTTATGACTCTTTAATTTGTCCGTCGCAAATGCTAGCTAACGCCGTTACAAGCGAGCGTGAAAACGTTCTTATGACTCTTTAATTTGTCCGTCGCAAATGCTAGCTAACGCCGTTACAAGCGAGCGTGAAAACGTTCTTATGACTCTTTAATTTGTCCGTCGCAAATGCTAGCTAACGCCGTTACAAGCGAGCGTGAAAACGTTCTTATGACTCTTTAATTTGTCCGTCGCAAATGCTAGCTAACGCCGTTACAAGCGAGCGTGAAAACGTTCTTATGACTCTTTAATTTGTCCGTCGCAAATGCTAGCTAACGCCGTTACAAGCGAGCGTGAAAACGTTCTTATGACTCTTTAATTTGTCCGTCGCAAATGCTAGCTAACGCCGTTACAAGCGAGCGTGAAAACGTTCTTATGACTCTTTAATTTGTCCGTCGCAAATGCTAGCTAACGCCGTTACAAGCGAGCGTGAAAACGTTCTTAGGACTCTTTAATTTGTCCGTCGCAAACGCTAGCTAGCGCCGTTACAAGCGAGCGTGGAAACGTTCTTACACTTTTAAATTTGTCTGTAGCAAATGCTAGCTAACAACGTTACAAGCGAGCGTGAAAACGTTCTTATGACTCTTTAATTTGTCCGTCGCAAATGCTAGCTAACGCCGTTACAAGCGAGCGTGAAAACGTTCTTTTGACTCTTTAATTTGTCCGTCGCAAATGCTAGCTAACGCCGTTACAAGCGAGCGTGAAAACGTTCTTATGACTCTTTAATTTGTCCGTCGCAAATGCTAGCTAACGCCGTTACAAGCGAGCGTGAAAACGTTCTTATGACTCTTTAATTTGTCCGTCGCAAATGCTAGCTAACGCCGTTACAAGCGAGCGTGAAAACGTTCTTTTGACTCTTTAATTTGTCCGTCGCAAATGCTAGCTAACGCCGTTACAAGCGAGCGTGAAAACGTTCTTATGACTCTTTAATTTGTCCGTCGCAAATGCTAGCTAACGCCGTTACAAGCGAGCGTGAAAACGTTCTTATGACTCTTTAATTTGTCCGTCGCAAATGCTAGCTAACGCCGTTACAAGCGAGCGTGAAAACGTTCTTATGACTCTTTAATTTGTCCGTCGCAAATGCTAGCTAACGCCGTTACAAGCGAGCGTGAAAACGTTCTTATGACTCTTTAATTTGTCCGTCGCAAATGCTAGCTAACGCCGTTACAAGCGAGCGTGAAAACGTTCTTAGGACTCTTTAATTTGTCCGTCGCAAACGCTAGCTAGCGCCGTTACAAGCGAGCGTGAAAACGTTCTTATGACTTTTTAATTTGTTTGTAGCAAATGCTAGCTAACAACGTTACAAGCGAGCGTGAAAACGTTCTTACACTTTTAAATTTGTCTGTAGCAAACGCTAGCTAACGCCGTTACAAGCGAGCGTGGAAACGTTCTTACACTTTTAAATTTGTCTGTAGCAAATGCTAGCTAACGCCGTTACAAGCGAGCGTGAAAACGTTCTTATGACTCTTTAATTTGTCCGTCGCAAATGCTAGCTAACGCCGTTACAAACGAGCGTGAAAACGTTCTTATGACTCTTTAATTTGTCCGTCGCAAATGCTAGCTAACGCCGTTACAAGCGAGCGTGAAAACGTTCTTATGACTCTTTAATTTGTCCGTCGCAAACGCTAGCTAGCGCCGTTACAAGCGAGCGTGAAAACGTTCTTATGACTTTTTAATTTGTTTGTAGCAAATGCTAGCTAACGCCGTTACAAGCGAGCGTGGAAACGTTCTTATGACTCTTTAATTTGTCCGTCGCAAATGCTAGCTAACGCCGTTACAAGCGAGCGTGAAAACGTTCTTATGACTCTTTAATTTGTCCGTCGCAAATGCTAGCTAACGCCGTTACAAGCGAGCGTGAAAACGTTCTTATGACTCTTTAATTTGTCCGTCGCAAATGCTAGCTAACAACGTTACAAGCGAGCGTGAAAACGTTCTTACACTTTTAAATTTGTCTGTAGCAAACGCTAGCTAACGCCGTTACAAGCGAGCGTGGAAACGTTCTTACACTTTTAAATTTGTCTGTAGCAAATGCTAGCTAACGCCGTTACAAGCGAGCGTGAAAACGTTCTTATGACTCTTTAATTTGTCCGTCGCAAATGCTAGCTAACGCCGTTACAAGCGAGCGTGAAAACGTTCTTATGACTCTTTAATTTGTCCGTCGCAAATGCTAGCTAACGCCGTTACAAGCGAGCGTGAAAACGTTCTTATGACTCTTTAATTTGTCCGTCGCAAATGCTAGCTAACGCCGTTACAAGCGAGCGTGAAAACGTTCTTATGACTCTTTAATTTGTCCGTCGCAAATGCTAGCTAACGCCGTTACAAGCGAGCGTGAAAACGTTCTTATGACTCTTTAATTTGTCCGTCGCAAATGCTAGCTAACGCCGTTACAAGCGAGCGTGAAAACGTTCTTATGACTCTTTAATTTGTCTTTCGCAAATGCTAGCTAACGCCGTTACAAGCGAGCGTGAAAACGTTCTTATGACTCTTTAATTTGTCCGTCGCAAATGCTAGCTAACGCCGTTACAAGCGAGCGTGAAAACGTTCTTATGACTCTTTAATTTGTCCGTCGCAAATGCTAGCTAACGCCGTTACAAGCGAGCGTGAAAACGTCCTTATGACTCTTTAATTTGTCCGTCGCAAATGCTAGCTAACGCCGTTACAAGCGAGCGTGAAAACGTTCTTATGACTCTTTAATTTGTCCGTCGCAAATGCTAGCTAACGCCGTTACAAGCGAGCGTGAAAACGTTCTTATGACTCTTTAATTTGTCCGTCGCAAATGCTAGCTAACGCCGTTACAAGCGAGCGTGAAAACGTTCTTATGACTCTTTAATTTGTCCGTCGCAAACGCTAGCTAGCGCCGTTACAAGCGAGCGTGAAAACGTTCTTATGACTTTTTAATTTGTTTGTAGCAAATGCAAGCTAACGCCGTTACAAGCGAGCGTGAAAACGTTCTTACACTTTTAAATTTGTCTGTAGCAAACGCTAGCTAACGCCGTTACAAGCGAGCGTGGAAACGTTCTTACACTTTTAAATTTGTCTGTAGCAAATGCTAGCTAACGCCGTTAGAAGCGAGCGTGAAAACGTTCTTATGACTCTTTAATTTGTCCGTCGCAAATGCTAGCTAACGCCGTTACAAGCGAGCGTGAAAACGTTCTTATGACTCTTTAATTTGTCCGTCGCAAATGCTAGCTAACGCCGTTAAAAGCGAGCGTGAAAACGTTCTTATGACTCTTTAATTTGTCCGTCGCAAATGCTAGCTAACGCCGTTACAAGCGAGCGTGAAAACGTTCTTATGACTCTTTAATTTGTCCGTCGCAAATGCTAGCTAACGCCGTTAAAAGCGAGCGTGAAAACGTTCTTATGACTCTTTAATTTGTCCGTCGCAAATGCTAGCTAACGCCGTTACAAGCGAGCGTGAAAACGTTCTTATGACTCTTTAATTTGTCCGTCGCAAATGCTAGCTAACGCCGTTACAAGCGAGCGTGAAAACGTTCTTATGACTCTTTAATTTGTCCGTCGCAAATGCTAGCTAACGCCGTTACAAGCGAGCGTGAAAACGTTCTTATGACTCTTTAATTTTTCCGTCGCAAATGCTAGCTAACGCCGTTACAAGCGAGCGTGAAAACGTTCTTATGACTCTTTAATTTGTCCGTCGCAAATGCTAGCTAACGCCGTTACAAGCGAGCGTGAAAACGTTCTTAGGACTCTTTAATTTGTCCGTCGCAAACGCTAGCTAGCGCCGTTACAAGCGAGCGTGGAAACGTTCTTACACTTTTAAATTTGTCTGTAGCAAATGCTAGCTAACAACGTTACAAGCGAGCGTGAAAACGTTCTTATGACTCTTTAATTTGTCCGTCGCAAATACTAGCTAACGCCGTTACAAGCGAGCGTGAAAACGTTCTTATGACTCTTTAATTTGTCCGTCGCAAATGCTAGCTAACGCCGTTACAAGCGAGCGTGAAAACGTTCTTATGACTCTTTAATTTGTCCGTCGCAAATGCTAGCTAACGCCGTTACAAGCGAGCGTGAAAACGTTCTTATGACTCTTTAATTTGTCCGTCGCAAACGCTAGCTAGCGCCGTTACAAGCGAGCGTGAAAACGTTCTTATGACTTTTTAATTTGTTTGTAGCAAATGCTAGCTAACAACGTTACAAGCGAGCGTGAAAACGTTCTTACACTTTTAAATTTGTCTGTAGCAAACGCTAGCTAACGCCGTTACAAGCGAGCGTGAAAACGTTCTTATGACTCTTTAATTTGTCCGTCGCAAATGCTAGCTAACGCCGTTACAAGCGAGCGTGAAAACGTTCTTACACTTTTAAATTTGTCTGTAGCAAATGCTAGCTAACGCCGTTACAAGCGAGCGTGAAAACGTTCTTATGACTCTTTAATTTGTCCGTCGCAAATGCTAGCTAACGCCGTTACAAGCGAGCGTGAAAACGTTCTTATGACTCTTTAATTTGTCCGTCGCAAATGCTAGCTAACGCCGTTACAAGCGAGCGTGAAAACGTTCTTATGACTCTTTAATTTGTCCGTCGCAAATGCTAGCTAACGCCGTTACAAGCGAGCGTGAAAACGTTCTTAGGACTCTTTAATTTGTCCGTCGCAAACGCTAGCTAGCGCCGTTACAAGCGAGCGTGAAAACGTTCTCATGACTTTTTAATTTGTTTGTAGCAAATGCTAGCTAACAACGTTACAAGCGAGCGTGAAAACGTTCTTACACTTTTAAATTTGTCTGTAGCAAATGCTAGCTAGCGCCGTTACAAGCGAGCGTGAAAACGTTCTCATGACTTTTTAATTTGTTTGTAGCAAATGCTAGCTAACAACGTTAAAAGCGAGCGTGAAAACGTTCTTACACTTTTAAATTTGTCTGTAGCATACGCTAGCTAACGCCGTTAAAAGCGAGCGTGAAAACGTTCTTATGACTCTTTAATTTGTCCGTCGCAAATGCTAGCTAACGCCGTTACAAGCGAGCGTGAAAACGTTCTTATGACTCTTTAATTTGTCCGTCGCAAATGCTAGCTAACGCCGTTACAAGCGAGCGTGAAAACGTTCTTATGACTCTTTAATTTGTCCGTCGCAAATGCTAGCTAACGCCGTTACAAGCGAGCGTGAAAACGTTCTTATGACTCTTTAATTTGTCCGTCGCAAATGCTAGCTAACGCCGTTACAAGCGAGCGTGAAAACGTTCTTATGACTCTTTAATTTGTCCGTCGCAAATGCTAGCTAACGCCGTTACAAGCGAGCGTGAAAACGATCTTATGACTCTTTAATTTGTCCGTCGCAAATGCTAGCTAACGCCGTTACAAGCGAGCGTGAAAACGTTCTTACACTTTTAAATTTGTCTGTAGCAAACGCTAGCTAACGCCGTTACAAGCGAGCGTGAAAACGTTCTTATGACTCTTTAATTTGTCCGTCGCAAATGCTAGCTAACGCCGTTACAAGCGAGCGTGAAAACGTTCTTATGACTCTTTAATTTGTCCGTCGCAAATGCTAGCTAACAACGTTACAAGCGAGCGTGAAAACGTTCTTACACTTTTAAATTTGTCTGTAGCAAACGCTAGCTAACGCCGTTACAAGCGAGCGTGAAAACGTTCTTATGACTCTTTAATTTGTCCGTCGCAAATGCTAGCTAACGCCGTTACAAGCGAGCGTGAAAACGTTCTTATGACTCTTTAATTTGTCCGTCGCAAATGCTAGCTAACGCCGTTACAAGCGAGCGTGAAAACGTTCTTATGACTCTTTAATTTGTCCGTCGCAAATGCTAGCTAACGCCGTTACAAGCGAGCGTGAAAACGTTCTTATGACTCTTTAATTTGTCCGTCGCAAATGCTAGCTAACGCCGTTACAAGCGAGCGTGAAAGCGTTCTTATGACTCTTTAATTTGTCCGTCGCAAATGCTAGCTAACGCCGTTACAAGCGAGCGTGAAAACGTTCTTATGACTCTTTAATTTGTCCGTCGCAAATGCTAGCTAACGCCGTTACAAGCGAGCGTGAAAACGTTCTTATACTTTTAAATTTGTCTGTAGCAAACGCTAGCTAACGCCGTTACAAGCGAGCGTGAAAACATTCTTATGACTCTTTAATTTGTCCGTCGCAAATGCTAGCTAACGCCGTTACAAGCGAGCGTGAAAACGTTCTTATGACTCTTTAATTTGTCCGTCGCAAATGCTAGCTAACAACGTTACAAGCGAGCGTGAAAACGTTCTTACACTTTTAAATTTGTCTGTAGCAAACGCTAGCTAACGCCGTTACAAGCGAGCGTGAAAACGTTCTTATGACTCTTTAATTTGTCCGTCGCAAATGCTAGCTAACGCCGTTACAAGCGAGCGTGAAAACGTTCTTACACTTTTAAATTTGTCTGTAGCAAATGCTAGCTAACGCCGTTACAAGCGAGCGTGAAAACGTTCTTATGACTCTTTAATTTGTCCGTCGCAAATGCTAGCTAACGCCGTTACAAGCGAGCGTGAAAACGTTCTTATGACTCTTTAATTTGTCCGTCGCAAATGCTAGCTAACGCCGTTACAAGCGAGCGTGAAAACGTTCTTATGACTCTTTAATTTGTCCGTCGCAAATGCTAGCTAACGCCGTTACAAGCGAGCGTGAAAACGTTCTTATGACTCTTTAATTTGTCCGTCGCAAATGCTAGCTAACGCCGTTACAAGCGAGCGTGAAAACGTTCTTATGACTCTTTAATTTGTCCGTCGCAAATGCTAGCTAACGCCGTTACAAGCGAACGTGAAAACGTTCTTATGACTCTTTAATTTGTCCGTCGCAAATGCTAGCTAACGCCGTTACAAGCGAGCGTGAAAACGTTCTTAGGACTCTTTAATTTGTCCGTCGCAAACGCTAGCTAGCGCCGTTACAAGCGAGCGTGAAAACGTTCTCATGACTTTTTAATTTGTTTGTAGCAAATGCTAGCTAACAACGTTACAAGCGAGCGTGAAAACGTTCTTATGACTCTTTAATTTGTCCGTCGCAAATGCTAGCTAACGCCGTTACAAGCGAGCGTGAAAACGTTCTTATGACTCTTTAATTTGTCCGTCGCAAATGCTAGCTAACGCCGTTACAAGCGAGCGTGAAAACGTTCTTATGACTCTTTAATTTGTCCGTCGCAAATGCTAGCTAACGCCGTTACAAGCGAGCGTGAAAACGTTCTTAGGACTCTTTAATTTGTCCGTCGCAAATGCTAGCTAACGCCGTTACAAGCGAGCGTGAAAACGTTCTTACACTTTTAAATTTGTCTGTAGCAAACGCTAGCTAACGCCGTTACAAGCGAGCGTGAAAACGTTCTTATGACTCTTTAATTTGTCCGTCGCAAATGCTAGCTAACGCCGTTACAAGCGAGCGTGAAAACGTTCTTACACTTTTAAATTTGTCTGTAGCAAACGCTAGCTAACGCCGTTACAAGCGAGCGTGAAAACGTTCTTATGACTCTTTAATTTGTCCGTCGCAAATGCTAGCTAACGCCGTTACAAGCGAGCGTGAAAACGTTCTTATGACTCTTTAATTTGTCCGTCGCAAATGCTAGCTAACAACGTTACAAGCGAGCGTGAAAACGTTCTTACACTTTTAAATTTGTCTGTAGCAAACGCTAGCTAACGCCGTTACAAGCGAGCGTGAAAACGTTCTCATGACTTTTTAATTTGTTTGTAGCAAATGCTAGCTAACAACGTTAAAAGCGAGCGTGAAAACGTTCTTACACTTTTAAATTTGTCTGTAGCATACGCTAGCTAACGCCGTTAAAAGCGAGCGTGAAAACGTTCTTATGACTCTTTAATTTGTCCGTCGCAAATGCTAGCTAACGCCGTTACAAGCGAGCGTGAAAACGTTCTTATGACTCTTTAATTTGTCCGTCGCAAATGCTAGCTAACGCCGTTACAAGCGAGCGTGAAAACGTTCTTATGACTCTTTAATTTGTCCGTCGCAAATGCTAGCTAACGCCGTTACAAGCGAGCGTGAAAACGTTCTTATGACTCTTTAATTTGTCCGTCGCAAATGCTAGCTAACGCCGTTACAAGCGAGCGTGAAAACGTTCTTATGACTCTTTAATTTGTCCGTCGCAAATGCTAGCTAACGCCGTTACAAGCGAGCGTGAAAACGTTCTTATGACTCTTTAATTTGTCCGTCGCAAATGCTAGCTAACGCCGTTACAAGCGAGCGTGAAAACGTTCTTACACTTTTAAATTTGTCTGTAGCAAACGCTAGCTAACGCCGTTACAAGCGAGCGTGAAAACGTTCTTATGACTCTTTAATTTGTCCGTCGCAAATGCTAGCTAACGCCGTTACAAGCGAGCGTGAAAACGTTCTTATGACTCTTTAATTTGTCCGTCGCAAATGCTAGCTAACAACGTTACAAGCGAGCGTGAAAACGTTCTTACACTTTTAAATTTGTCTGTAGCAAACGCTAGCTAACGCCGTTACAAGCGAGCGTGAAAACGTTCTTATGACTCTTTAATTTGTCCGTCGCAAATGCTAGCTAACGCCGTTACAAGCGAGCGTGAAAACGTTCTTATGACTCTTTAATTTGTCCGTCGCAAATGCTAGCTAACGCCGTTACAAGCGAGCGTGAAAACGTTCTTATGACTCTTTAATTTGTCCGTCGCAAATGCTAGCTAACGCCGTTACAAGCGAGCGTGAAAACGTTCTTATGACTCTTTAATTTGTCCGTCGCAAATGCTAGCTAACGCCGTTACAAGCGAGCGTGAAAACGTTCTTATGACTCTTTAATTTGTCCGTCGCAAATGCTAGCTAACGCCGTTACAAGCGAGCGTGAAAACGTTCTTATGACTCTTTAATTTGTCCGTCGCAAATGCTAGCTAACGCCGTTACAAGCGAGCGTGAAAACGTTCTTACACTTTTAAATTTGTCTGTAGCAAACGCTAGCTAACGCCGTTACAAGCGAGCGTGAAAACATTCTTATGACTCTTTAATTTGTCCGTCGCAAATGCTAGCTAACGCCGTTACAAGCGAGCGTGAAAACGTTCTTATGACTCTTTAATTTGTCCGTCGCAAATGCTAGCTAACAACGTTACAAGCGAGCGTGAAAACGTTCTTACACTTTTAAATTTGTCTGTAGCAAACGCTAGCTAACGCCGTTACAAGCGAGCGTGAAAACGTTCTTATGACTCTTTAATTTGTCCGTCGCAAATGCTAGCTAACGCCGTTACAAGCGAGCGTGAAAACGTTCTTACACTTTTAAATTTGTCTGTAGCAAATGCTAGCTAACGCCGTTACAAGCGAGCGTGAAAACGTTCTTATGACTCTTTAATTTGTCCGTCGCAAATGCTAGCTAACGCCGTTACAAGCGAGCGTGAAAACGTTCTTATGACTCTTTAATTTGTCCGTCGCAAATGCTAGCTAACGCCGTTACAAGCGAGCGTGAAAACGTTCTTATGACTCTTTAATTTGTCCGTCGCAAATGCTAGCTAACGCCGTTACAAGCGAGCGTGAAAACGTTCTTATGACTCTTTAATTTGTCCGTCGCAAATGCTAGCTAACGCCGTTACAAGCGAGCGTGAAAACGTTCTTATGACTCTTTAATTTGTCCGTCGCAAATGCTAGCTAACGCCGTTACAAGCGAACGTGAAAACGTTCTTATGACTCTTTAATTTGTCCGTCGCAAATGCTAGCTAACGCCGTTACAAGCGAGCGTGAAAACGTTCTTAGGACTCTTTAATTTGTCCGTCGCAAACGCTAGCTAGCGCCGTTACAAGCGAGCGTGAAAACGTTCTCATGACTTTTTAATTTGTTTGTAGCAAATGCTAGCTAACAACGTTACAAGCGAGCGTGAAAACGTTCTTATGACTCTTTAATTTGTCCGTCGCAAATGCTAGCTAACGCCGTTACAAGCGAGCGTGAAAACGTTCTTATGACTCTTTAATTTGTCCGTCGCAAATGCTAGCTAACGCCGTTACAAGCGAGCGTGAAAACGTTCTTATGACTCTTTAATTTGTCCGTCGCAAATGCTAGCTAACGCCGTTACAAGCGAGCGTGAAAACGTTCTTAGGACTCTTTAATTTGTCCGTCGCAAACGCTAGCTAGCGCCGTTACAAGCGAGCGTGGAAACGTTCTTACACTTTTAAATTTGTCTGTAGCAAATGCTAGCTAACAACGTTACAAGCGAGCGTGAAAACGTTCTTATGACTCTTTAATTTGTCCGTCGCAAATGCTAGCTAACGCCGTTACAAGCGAGCGTGAAAACGTTCTTATGACTCTTTAATTTGTCCGTCGCAAATGCTAGCTAACGCCGTTACAAGCGAGCGTGAAAACGTTCTTATGACTCTTTAATTTGTCCGTCGCAAACGCTAGCTAGCGCCGTTACAAGCGAGCGTGAAAACGTTCTTATGACTTTTTAATTTGTTTGTAGCAAATGCTAGCTAACAACGTTACAAGCGAGCGTGAAAACGTTCTTACACTTTTAAATTTGTCTGTAGCAAACGCTAGCTAACGCCGTTACAAGCGAGCGTGAAAACGTTCTTATGACTCTTTAATTTGCCCGTCGCAAATGCTAGCTAACGCCGTTACAAGCGAGCGTGAAAACGTTCTTACACTTTTAAATTTGTCTGTAGCAAATGCTAGCTAACGCCGTTACAAGCGAGCGTGAAAACGTTCTTATGACTCTTTAATTTGTCCGTCGCAAATGCTAGCTAACGCCGTTACAAGCGAGCGTGAAAACGTTCTTATGACTCTTTAATTTGTCCGTCGCAAATGCTAGCTAACGCCGTTACAAGCGAGCGTGAAAACGTTCTTATGACTCTTTAATTTGTCCGTCGCAAATGCTAGCTAACGCCGTTACAAGCGAGCGTGAAAACGTTCTTATGACTCTTTAATTTGTCCGTCGCAAATGCTAGCTAACGCCGTTACAAGCGAGCGTGAAAACGTTCTTATGACTCTTTAATTTGTCCGTCGCAAACGCTAGCTAGCGCCGTTACAAGCGAGCGTGAAAACGTTCTTATGACTTTTTAATTTGTTTGTAGCAAATGCTAGCTAACAACGTTACAAGCGAGCGTGAAAACGTTCTTACACTTTTAAATTTGTCTGTAGCAAACGCTAGCTAACGCCGTTACAAGCGAGCGTGAAAACGTTCTTATGACTCTTTAATTTGCCCGTCGCAAATGCTAGCTAACGCCGTTACAAGCGAGCGTGAAAACGTTCTTACACTTTTAAATTTGTCTGTAGCAAATGCTAGCTAACGCCGTTACAAGCGAGCGTGAAAACGTTCTTATGACTCTTTAATTTGTCCGTCGCAAATGCTAGCTAACGCCGTTACAAGCGAGCGTGAAAACGTTCTTATGACTCTTTAATTTGTCCGTCGCAAATGCTAGCTAACGCCGTTACAAGCGAGCGTGAAAACGTTCTTATGACTCTTTAATTTGTCCGTCGCAAATGCTAGCTAACGCCGTTACAAGCGAGCGTGAAAACGTTCTTAGGACTCTTTAATTTGTCCGTCGCAAACGCTAGCTAGCGCCGTTACAAGCGAGCGTGAAAACGTTCTCATGACTTTTTAATTTGTTTGTAGCAAATGCTAGCTAACAACGTTACAAGCGAGCGTGAAAACGTTCTTACACTTTTAAATTTGTCTGTAGCAAATGCTAGCTAGCGCCGTTACAAGCGAGCGTGAAAACGTTCTCATGACTTTTTAATTTGTTTGTAGCAAATGCTAGCTAACAACGTTACAAGCGAGCGTGAAAACGTTCTTACACTTTTAAATTTGTCTGTAGCAAACGCTAGCTAACGCCGTTAAAAGCGAGCGTGAAAACGTTCTTATGACTTTTTAATTTGTTTGTAGCAAAAGCTAGCTAGCGCCGTTACAAGCGAGCGTGAAAACGTTCTTATGACTTTTTAATTTGTTTGTAGCAAAAGCTAGCTAGCGCCGTTACAAGCGAGCGTGAAAACGTTCTTATGACTTTTTAATTTGTTTGTAGCAAAAGCTAGCTAGCGCCGTTACAAGCGAGCGTGAAAACGTTCTTATGACTTTTTAATTTGTTTGTAGCAAAAGCTAGCTAGCGCCGTTACAAGCGAGCGTGAAAACGTTCTTATGACTTTTTAATTTGTCTGTCGCAAATGCTAGCTAACGCCGTTACAAGCGAGCGTGAAAACGTTCTTATGACTTTTTAATTTGTTTGTAGCAAATGCTAGCTAACGCCGTTACAAGCGAGCGTGAAAACGTTCTTATGACTTTTTAATTTGTTTGTAGCAAAAGCTAGCTAACGCCGTTACAAGCGAGCGTGAAAACGTTCTTATGACTTTTTAATTTGTTTGTAGCAAAAGCTAGCTAGCGCCGTTACAAGCGAGCGTGAAAACGTTCTTATGACTTTTTAATTTGTTTGTAGCAAAAGCTAGCTAGCGCCGTTACAAGCGAGCGTGAAAACGTTCTTATGACTTTTTAATTTGTTTGTAGCAAAAGCTAGCTAGCGCCGTTACAAGCGAGCGTGAAAACGTTCTTATGACTTTTTAATTTGTCTGTCGCAAATGCTAGCTAACGCCGTTACAAGCGAGCGTGAAAACGTTCTTATGACTTTTTAATTTGTTTGTAGCAAATGCTAGCTAACGCCGTTACAAGCGAGCGTGAAAACGTTCTTATGACTTTTTAATTTGTTTGTAGCAAAAGCTAGCTAGCGCCGATACAAGCGAGCGTGAAAACGTTCTTATGACTTGAAATTTTTTTTGTAGCAAACGCTAGCTAGCGCCGTTACAGCGAACGTGAAAATGTGTTTTTAATACGCAAACCAATAAATCAATTGGGTGCATCCGGTCACACGCCGCTAAAATGCCATCAGGAGCTTCAATTGGGAAGGCGTGAATTTGTCGAGTGATAAGCTTCGTATCGAAACAACAAACTACGCCGAGTCGTCTCGCTGCGAAACTGTTCCCCTTTCGTCTCATTTGTGGCAATCATCGAAGGAGAGTACAGCGGAGTTGTATCTATCTGGGAGGCGTCGTTCCGGGTATTCGGAAATAGATGGGTCGCGGTCTTCCGGCGCCCGCGAGACCGTCGCCGTCGGGACAGCTGCCACCGATCCCTTCTCGCCTTCGCGCTCTCGTCTGCAGACTACAGTCCGAAGGAGATCTCGCTGTCGAAATATGGCAACTACAAAAGTTAGTTTGGGATAAATCGTAGGAAAATTACAAGGGTAAATGAATGGGAATCGTTTACAGCAGTCATATGTTCCGTTTAAGGCAGTTTACTAGGCCTAATTTTTTCGCGTAGACGCAAAAATCTCCGTTAGGCCCAATTTTTTCGCGTAGATGCAAAAATCTGCGTTAGGTCTAATTTTTTCGCGTAGACACAAAAATCTCCGTTAAGCCCCATTTTCATGGTCGCTGGTAGCGGGTAAAAATCATCAAAATTCGCTTCCGCCACTCGCAAGCGTGAAAATAAAGCTAAAATATCTGTTTGAAACAGATCGATGCGGAAAGTCAAAAAGTATGTAGCTGAAGCGGATTTTGACGATTTTTACCCGCTACCAGCGAGCATGAAAATGGGGCTTAAGACTTAAAAGTTGGTTTTTATTCAAGCTAAACGCCTTAACGCAAAACCACCCGTTATGCCTAATTTTTTGCATAGACGCAAACATTCACTATTAGGCTCAAAGGTTGGTATTTACTATGGTAAAAATGCCACGACTCGTTAATTATGACTAATTTTTTCGCGTAGACCCGAAAAATCTCCGTTAGGCCTAATGACTAATTTCACCTAACTCTAAATTTTACAAGTCTACAAAATGTATATGCAAGATCTAAGGCTAGGAGATTTTCGAGTGGTACTTATGGTTTACGTATATTTCAATAAACGAAGTTTTAATCCTAACATTACCAGAAGTTAAAAGGCCTAAGCTACCCCTGATGATAGATATTTTCCTCTTTTACATTTCATATGTTTTAATTCCGGCGAGCGTCGACCCAATAAATATCCGTTAGGCCTAGTATTTTTTGCGTCTACGCATCTACCCTTAAATCTCAATTTTATATTAACAATATTTTTGGCACTGAAGATATTGTTTAATTTAAATTTTAAACTTAAATTAATATATAAATGAAGGAGCTATGTAAAATAAAAGTATTTGCTTTTACCAAAGTATCTTAGCTGTTATCTGAATTTCAACCAAAATGGAGTTACCTTAGATTTGCACTGTGGGTTGTCGACGGAAGCCTTGGCGGAGCTAAGAAGGGGGTCTCCGAGCCGTCTGCCGACTCAATCAACAAGGGACACTAAAATTACAGGGGCTAAGAAATCTTCCTTTCTTGCATTTTTCCGCAACAGAGAGAATCGGAGCTACCAAAGATTTATTTTGCTTACCGTCTCTCTCTGTGTTTGGGTGGATCTCAACGGTGAGGAGACCCGAAAACCCTCAAATTCCGGAATAAAGAGGGCTTCGTCGATGACAGATATGATGCAAGCGTCGCTTAAAGGAAGTGCTCTTAAGTGGATGACTGCTTTCAACCACTGGCTCGCGAACCAGACGCGTCCCTCCAAGATGCTATCGAGATGTAGCTTTGAGCTTCAATTTTCCCCCCAAAAAATGAAGAAGTCTACGAACCTGTGTGTTCCAGCTAGGAGCAACAAAAACAGCACCCCACACAAGGAGAACGCAACCCGTCAAAAGTAGTGCATTTTCTTGCGTACAGTTTTCATTGGCTAGATGCTTCAGGGGGAAATTCGGAAATTGTCTTCCCCCTTTCAGTAAAACGTGCAGCATAAAGGCTAGGCCAATGAAATTTGTACACAACACTGCGTTAGCGTGTTTAAAGGCTAGCTGCGTTCTCCTGGTGTTTGTTGCTCTTTGGTTCCAGTAAGAAAATAAAACCAACCATCGATTTGAATAATATTTAAAAGATCTTTTGATGGTTTGAACATAAGTTTATAAAATAATTCTACTGGATAAGTATCCATCATAAACATGTACTTTCGAAAGCTCAAGGCAATTTTACAGCCAAAAGGGCTCAAAATTTAACCGCGCGTGTATTAGTCTTCATAACGATAAATTTGATCAAATCCATTACTTAGGAACTTATTTATTTCTTTTTTGACGGACTTTACACTCGAAATCTATTTAACCTAGAATTCTGAAACATTTCTTAGGTTTGTATATTACGAGTGGTTATAGTGTAACTCCTATACGTCATTTTACTCCAAATATGTTCTTGCGAATAGTTCGATAATACTTGTATCCTAATCTTGCACTAAATAAAACTATTCGTCTGGCACTTTTAAGTAGCCGACCGAAATTGAACTGCACGTCGAACATAAGTTTGTACTTCTGCGATTGTATTTAACACCGGTTATTCATTATGTTGTCAAAGTTGTACAGCAGGGTAGCAATATGGTATGTATTCTCACCAACGGACACCAACAATTTTTTATTTTATTTCAGGATAATAATTTAACACTTTTACTTAAACGTACTGCTACAGTGCCGATAGTTATTGCTATTCTATTTCTAGAGAAAATACGAAGCGATACTACACTTTTATCTTAGCCAAACGACTAGCTAATTATAAAATTTAAAAAATGTTATATTTCAATTAAATTATTTTGATGATGTGGAAAAATACTACACTTTGATCTTGTTAGACGAACGGTGAAGAAACATTGTTTTTTCAATTGAAAAAAAAATAGTTTTTTTGACGTCATCTATTTTGACAACAAAATTTTTTTAGGAGTACTTATCTACATATAAATGTTTTAATTTTTTTAAAAAGTATCTTACAGAATTAAGCCAAATCTATATCTCATGGATAGGTATATCAATTGATGTATCGCTAAAATTTCAACACAACAAAATCGAGTGTACTACTGTGATACCCGCTAGCTTCGTTCGGCCAACAATAGCCAACTGTGGGTGTTAGAGTGTTGAGTTAAAATCGTGTATTAAATTTGAGGGGATAGTCGTTATAAATCACCCGTAGAATTTCCTCTTAGACACGGTATAACTATTGTACGAGCTCCAACTTATTTACTCTCAGGTACAATGTAAAATTTACTTATGTACCATTCTAAGCGTGGAATTCGCCACACTATCGATTTGAAGGGAGAGAACTATAACAGAATATTTCGGCAGTGATGGGTACTTTCGTTAAAGAACCGCTCAGCTCGCGTGATATAAGCTCGCGGGTGAGCTTATAAGAGCAGAAGCTAGCGCACCTCTTTTTCAATTTTGAAAGACTAAATTGGCAAATTTCCTCGCTCATTTTTTGAGAGGTGATATTGGCGCTCCTCTCTTATCACTCACTTCACATTTGAGAGGCGATATGGGCTCTACTATCTTTTCGCTCACTTTTGAGAGGCGATATTGGCTCTACTATCTATTCGCTCACTTTTGAGAGGCGATATTGGCTCTACTATCTATTCGCTCATTTTTGAGAGGCGATATTGACGCACCTCTCTTTTCGCTCACTTTTGAGAGGCGACATTGACGCACCTCTCTTTTCGCTCACTTTTGAGAGGCGATATTGGCTCTGCTCTCTTTTCGCTCACTTTTGAGAGGCAATATTGGCTCTGCTCTATTTTCGCTAACTCTTGAGAGGTGAAATTGGCTCTGCTCTCTTTTCGCTCATATTTTAGAGGCACTTTAGAGGGGCGATATTGGTTCTGCTATTTTTAACTCATTTTTGAGAGGTGAAACTTTAACTCTTATCTTCTTGCTCAACTTTGAGAAGTGAAACTATAACTCTTATCTTCTTGCTCAACTTTGAGAAGTGAAATTTTAACTCTCATCTTCTTGCTCAACTTTGAGGAGTTAAACTTTAACTCTCATCTTTTTGCTCAACCCTCTTTTCGTTAAATTTGTAGAGGCTAAATTGGTGCTTCTCTCGTTTCACTCACGTTTGAGTTGTGACATTGGTTCATTTTTGAGAAGCGAATTTATCGCTCCTCTCTTTACACTTAAAGTTATGGAAACCGCTCAAAAGAGAGGAGAGTGCCCAGCACGGCTTCTTGGAGATGAAAAGGCCTAAGCACATACCAAAAACGCAATCCCAAATTCCGCATTCAGCACCCACGTACAAAGAAGAAGAGGAACAATGCGACTCCCCCTGGCGGACGGGACCGGAAACCGAGTAATCTTTATATTTCACACCTTTCTGCAAAATAGCGACACTAGCGCCGCAGACGGCCGCGGCCAACAATAAGGCGCCAGTCTGATACAATGCGGCCGAATAAAGAAGGATAATAGTTTGGCGCACGGTGAATGGAGCCAGAGACCCCTAGCGACGGGAATCGACGACTTCTATACAGCCTTTTCACAAATTCAACCGCGGGAGAGGATACATTTCCTTTTCATTGTCGGTATTTTATTTTCTTGAAATACGAAGTTCTTGCCTACCCTCTACATCGTCTCGACAGCGAACCTCAGTTGAAACTGCTTCTCGACTTATTGTCAACGCTCAACTGAATATCGCGATAAAATATTAAATAAAAGAATCCAGGAATTATTTAAAAAGGTTGACAAAACTAACACAATCGACATACTTTATGGCGAGGGTGCTTAAGTGTATTCAAGGTCATGATGACCATTTTCAAGGTTGAGATGACATTAATTAGCCCATGTTTTGTAATGAACTCAGGGGGGGCGGAGCGGTTCCATTTTAGAACCTAAATTATAAATTATTTTAAGATACACTAGTACAAGGCCTATTTTAAAGATTAATTTTGAACTACTCAAATGCGATTTTTTTTCTCCCTCCGCCCCCAGAAAAAAATAAAGCAAAGCCGAGGGAGGGGTAAAGTGTGGGGATCTCTGAAATGTCATGGCCTTGTCATTCGTTTTGCCATACCCTGGACTCGCTTAAATCTAGGAAAACAATGGAGTTTCCCCATGGTTTCCCAAAGTTTATATAAACTCAATTTTTTAACTAAATCTTTATTCGAGAAGTCATTTTGGGTAGTTCTGAATTTTAAAACTTCCCAAATGGAAGTGCATGAAACATTTATCCTAACGGGCCAACTTGTTTTCGAGGCGTGAATAAATATAGTCCGAAGAGCGATGGTGTTGTTTTAAATTTTAAATTGATTTTTTTCGGAAAATAAAAAGTAAACAAAGAAATTTACCGGTTAATATTTCGGAAAATGATTAAAAACATGTATTATTCGTAAAATTTGAGCTTTTTATCGAAAAAAACGTCGTTTTTCCGATTAATTTTACAAATTTGTCAAAAAATTAATCGGATAATACAGAAATATAATTACTTGATCAAAATGTTTTACGAATAATTTTGAGAGCTTTATCTATTGAATAAAAGTTAACCATCCCCGACCTCTACATTTCTTAGAGTATAAACTGACTTTTTTAACCAGATATTGTACATGAACACAAGAAGTGTTCACAAGTTTCGCTGATAGCCTTCCACTCTATGTGAGTGGGTTACTCAATGGGAAGAACTACACACTAAAATAGGCCCTGCACTAGTAATTTAGTAATGGTTTTTCTCATTTAAAATAACAATAATGAATTTATTTAGGTAGAATGACTATAATGGGACGTTTTTAGGTTTGCTCGAAAGGGAAGCTCCTTCCCGCTTAAAATCAATTTGGTTCCCTAAAACTGAAGTCTTGCGACTCGATTGAAGCTCACGCCGGTGACAATTTTCCTTCCCCCCTCTCGTGCTGAGGTCAAATTTGATCATGATGCGAGATAGCATAAGTGGATAATAAACATCAGTATCGTTGTTAAAGCAACTGTCAGCTCTATTATTGGCACCTGCATTATGGTAAGGTCCTTGTTATTAGAGATGGCCATGAATCTATCCTATTCTTCGAAAAAACGACTCTACTGAAGAGCGTGGTGTCATCTATTATGGCAAAGGAAGCTGATATTCAAAATATCGAAACAATAACGTCGTCAGAGAACCATCGTTAATAAATATTATTAGACAACTTATAATTTGTTTTGTAATATTTGTTTTTTACAGAAAAGCCTCCCTGATTACATAGTTTGCTCCCATCTACTCTAACAAAAAAAATTATGAATTATTATAATAATTCAACACATTAATGTTAGTAGACTTTAATCTAAATTATATAAATAGTTAATAATAATTATCAGCTAGGCTAATGCCCAAGGCACCACCTTAGGCCCAAGTCATCTAGCGATTTATTATGCTTTTTATGGGATTAATATATCCCATATAAAATATTGTAAACAATTACTATAAATTATGTTATTGACAAATTTACAAACGAGCCAATCAACGCTCGGGGTACTTTTATGTCGCGCCTTTTGGGTCCAAATGTAGCTTAAGTATCATGTTTTGATTTCGACACTGTTGAAAAAAGAGCTACTTCACTGGGTTGTTGAAAAAGTGCTGCATTAGGTAAAAATCCCTCTTCGGTGTAGGGAGCTGTTGGCTCGCGGGGCATGAAGGGCTTCCCACCACCCTCCTACACATATACCCGTCCACCTAAATTAATGGCTTTAAATATCGTTTGATGACTTAAACGCACTCTCGCCAGCTGAATTTCCTCACATAGGTAGCTTTTAGTTGTTTTATGAAAAAGAGATGGCGTTGGAGTCTATCGCGACGCGTGCTACGAGCTATTCCAATCTCACTTCAATCTTTATTGCGAAAGTCGAACCTTAGAGTAAAAGTATCTGTGGGAAGGAATGAACTATATGCCCCAAAGAGTTAGAAATCAGTCACTCCAGGGGGCTGAAAATCCTCTCTTCGCTACCTTTGGCTGTACAGCGTAGTTAGAGAAACCTCCGCTACTCTCATTGCCGCTACTATCTAATAGAAAAAAATGAAAGAAAATAAGTAGTCCCGAACTCGACGCTAACACAAATTTTGAGCTTGCGAGAGTGCGTTTAACCTAGAATTCTGAAACCTTCGTAGCCAAGTTAATTTACAGAGTGATTGAAATATTTTCCCTAGTGTACAGGATGATTGATAAAACGATGCAATTAATGGTTTTGTGGTAAAGTTAATCTTCGGTTGTTAAGGATTAGTGCCCTGATAATGTTATATGACAAGAGGATTGAGCTATTTTACAGGGTGAATAATATAGAGCTCATTTTCGTGAAATTTACACTTAAGATGTTTGGGCGCTTATTAATTTAATGTCAAGGCTAAAGGGTGATTTAAATATTGTTCATAATTAATAGACCGTGGTCCCCTTTTTTTTTAGTTTAAACTAGGAGTAGTAAACACACCCCTACCACAGGAGTGTCAGCTTCGCAGAAGATGACCGAGAGAAGGGCAGACTTATCTTATTGGTCTCCTTAAATTCAAATATTAGCCAATGAGGGCATTTGTTTATAAAATTTCTAGGCACGTGTTTGCACGGAGTTTATTTTTTCGAGGTTGCGTTTTCGTGGAGTTGTTGTAAAGTTATTTCTTATAAATTAGTTATTTTGTCAAGTTAAGTTTTGTATTTTTCAAAACAGAATGGCGTTATTTTTTGATGAGTCGAGTAGTGACTCAATAGATGCGTGCTTATCAACTGATAGATAATTAAAAAGACGGAATTTCTTTAGAAGAAGCCGAGGCTTAAAAGGAGGTATGTAGCCGATAGTGGTAATTTTGAAACTTTAAAAGCCCCAAAATTTCTTAACCGTTTATATTTTTTCAAGATGAATTTGAAATACCATTCAAAAGGGCCTTCTTATTTGCTGTGAGAAAATTAAGTAACTTGGAAAACTTAGCTAATGACAAACAACTCATCCTATGTACAAGACAACTAAGACAAAATTTTCCAAAGTTGAGCGATAAAATCTCACAAATAAGGTGACTGTTAACAGATAATTTGGAGGATTTAACTGGGAATGATTACTTTATAAAAGCTCTACAAAATTCCAGAAATGAAAAGATAATTGAGGAAGTTAAAACACCTTTTCTTTAATCAAGGTAATATCTACAATCGCGCTTCTCTTAAGTTTACAATTTTTACGCTTGTAAAGATTAATAATGTGATATCATAGTGATGTTATCTTCTACACTGTCGGACCACCCGAGTCGTATGGCTTCCTCAATGATATTTATACCATTTTGAATTAATACTGGTTCAGGATTACATGGTATTGGATCTGGATGCTGTTCAGTCGTCCATTACCACCAGTGAAATGATTGGAACACACGAACCAATGTTTCTTTACATTTGCAGGATCTGTTGTTTTTCCGCACAATTTCATCCGTAAAACACATTTAGCCAATACAGTTTTAGGTTTCGGGAATGGAATAAGCCAAACCCCTTCATGTGGGCCATGTAATTCCTTCGAGTGTCATTTGTACAACCGGGGTAAATACAGTGTTTGGTCGCGACCATTTTTATGGATTATAATATAAAACGGTAATTTAATTGTTAATGATTTGTTAAATGAAAATATATTAGTACAAAATAACTATAAAATAAATTAAACTAACCACAAAAACCTAAAATTAATTGGATGTAAACAAAAACGGAGACAAAAGAAACTTTCCCGAAAAACATTTTTGAGCGCAGAAGAATAAACAGACGAAAAAATCAACCAATTACAATCGGGGATCATTTCGATTTCGGCTTGACCAATAACAGAAGTCTGCCCTGTCTCCTGTAAAGGAGATGTTATATGCTGACACTCCTGTGGTAGGGGTGTGTTTACTACTCCTAGGTTTAAATTACTCTTTGTTGTTCATGCTTAGTGTGTAAGTTGTGTTAAACGACAGGTTAATTAAGATTGTGTTTCTAAAATACGGGGTGGTTAAGCAAAACGCTCATTTTTGATAAATTTCCTTCTGGGTTATTATAATACGCTTATTAAGTTAAAGTACGATATTTGTTCAAATCTAAATTTGATATTCAAAATATAATTAATGATTCCTGTAGATTGTGACGTATTGTTATAGATTCACATTTAGGCGCCAAACGAGGTCTATATTTACCAATTGAAATGGGACTTTTCTTACTGCCTACTTAAAGACATAATTAGTTTATAGACTAGGATCTGTTGGAAACACATTCAATTTAGTCACTTAATTAGTTTATAGAATAGGATCTGTTGGGAACACAATCAATTTAGTCACTTAATTAGTTTATAGACTAGGATCTGTTGGGAACACATTCAATTTAGTCACTTAATTAGTTTATAGACTAAGATCTGTTGGGAACACATTCAATTTAGTCACTTAATTAGTTTATAGTTAAGATCTGTTGGGAACACATTCAATTTAGTCACTTTATTAGTTTATAGACTAGGATCTGTTGGGAACACATTCAATTTAGTCAGTTAATTAGTTTATAGACTAGGATCTGTTGGGAACACAATCAATTTAGTTACTTAATTAATTTATAGTATAGGATCTGTTGGGAACACATTCAATTTAGTCACTTAATTAGTTTATAGACTAGGATCTGTTGGGAGTACATTCAATTTAGTAACTTAATTAGTTTATAGAATAGGATCTGTTGGGAACACATTCAATTTAGTCACATAATTAGTTTATAGACTAGGATCTGTTGGGAACACATTCAATTTAGTCACTTAATTAGTTTATAGAATAGGATCTGTTGGGAACACATTCAATTTAGTCCGTTAATTAGTTTATAGAATAGGATCTGTTGGGAACACATTCAATTTAGTTTATAGCATTTATTTTATGGAGGTATGTAAAAGGCATTCTTAGATTCTTATTTTGTTGAAAAAATTATATTATTCATCTTTCATTACCATTTCAACATTTCTAAATGTGGTAACAAATCTTAATTTTATTAATGTCTTGATTTGCAGCGGATATATGAATGAAGGTCGGGATGTATAGTTTATCACAACTATTCAACAAGTGCGTGGAATAAAGTTCGATATTTTGGGAGTTCTTACCCCATCTAGTGGTTGAATCTCTTAATATACATTCTTAGGTTGTGACATCCAGAACTTTGCTTTCTAACTTAATACGATTTAAATAGGTTTATTTCCTGATTTAGAAAATGTATATACATCCATAAATTATTTCAATTTTTCACACGGAAATTAACATTAAACTTGTGTCAACATACAGTAGTGCCCTCTTCAGTTGGGTGGGTGAACTACTGGTGAAGACATATTATCGTTTTTCGGTTGTTGCCTATAGTACTTTTCTATACGAACCTTGGGCTGCTAGCTAATCTTGTTTAAAATTTCAATACTGATTTAGCGCTTTATAAATGTAAACCTTGGAGCACTTGGCGCCATCTAATGGATTATTTTTTACGGTAATGGGACCTAACCAAATACCGATTCAACGGTAAATTTTAGTTATAACTATCCTAGTTATATTGTATAATTATTTTAAATCAATTCTTACAGACGTAAATTACGGTCAAAATTTGTCACAGAGTTTATTAGAAATCGAAACACGGTAGCAGCATGAGCATGCATTCTATGGGAGGGTGCCAAACATTTAAAATGAGCCAGCAGCCAATGGATCTTTTACCCTTATGACGCTATAAGTGTAGCATCAATGCCACCAGACCAAATTAACATAGTTAAATGAACCATTTTATAAACGGTTTTTACTTAATTTTAGTTAAAAACTTATAGATGAAGTATTTTAACTAGTAGAATCTATGTAGAATAGACTGTTTCGCATCAAAATATGGCTGCCATTTTCTACAAGCCATGACCGGTCTTTCCATAAATTATCCATGACTGGCCAGCTTGTTCTTGAGATAGTGCAGTCAAGCCTATGGACGAATTTATAAGCTCTCTTTAGAGGGAGAGCTGGGGAAGCTCTGTAGAAGTGGGGAAAAAAGTAAACAAGAAATTTACGTTCTTTATGGAAATGCCGATCTATGACCGGCAACAGTGCTATCATGGTTGCTGCTAAATAGGCGGTGTAAATGGTTCAGCAAGAAAAGAACCATTTCATTTAGAATTTGTTAACTGGCCAGCCAGAATAATAATATAATAATGAGATATTGTTTTTAACTCTACGTTATTTGGTTTTAGAAACGTTTCAACTGATACATGAACTGATATTTTAATAAATCAATTCCGTTAGGAGATTGGCGGCATTTGTATTTTTAATTTTAATGCATTCGTGACGAGAAACTTTTATTTTTAACTTTATTTGCAATAGTATCAATACTTTTAAATATCTTGTATATTTTGTCATACTTATCTTACTTCTAATAGACAATAATGAACTTTTGATAAATATTTTATGGCTTCACTTTTAAAATAAACAACTGATCATTTTATGAAAACCATTTGGTTGAGGGAAGAATAAGGCTGTGTAGCTGAAACGAAGCACTTTACGACCCATGTTCATTTAACATGTTGTTCTCATTGGGACCCATAGAACACGTCCCTGAATTTTTGAGGTACAAACCCGTAACACCTTCTATGTTAAATCACCCTTTGTTCAATATCAACTTTTTATGTGGAATAATTATTTGATTACGTTTGTGCAACGTTTAGCACTTTCTTAGGCAAATATTAGGGAACCATTGATACACCCGGTGCTTCCTCTAGATGGCGCGAGCAGCGCCTAAGTAGTCGGGCTTCAGCTGATAGGCCTTCTAGGGAAGTGAATAAGCTTTCTACCACAGCTGCCTGCTAGAGACCAACTGTTTACCCTTCTCATGAGTGAGGGAATTTAAATTAGGAAATACATTGAGACCCGGCTAATTTTGGTTACGCGCTATATAGGCCGTTGCAATCGCCTCAATTTTGAGTGATTGCCATTTTCCACTAAAGGGGAGCCTCTTAAATACGAATATTTTATCTTTGTTACGTTGGATTCAATTACAATCAGGTGTTAGACTTTAAAAGATGGATTTACAAATTTTTAGAGCGAAGCTTTAGAGGTTCCATTTTAAGTTAGATGGCACCTAGGAGCAACAAACTCAAGGAGAACGCAACTAGCCTTTAAACACGCTAACGCAGTGTTGTGTACAAATTTCTTTGGACGAACCTATACGCTGAACGTTTTACGGAAAGGGGGAAGACCATTTCCGAATTTTCCCCTTCCGACGGCAGCAGGCGCCATTGCGTCTAACCAATGAAAATTGTACACAAGAATATCCAAGACCTTTGACGGGTGGCGTTCTCCTTGCGTGGGGTGCTGAGTTTGTTGCTCCCAGATGGCACCAATTTAAATGTTTTGCCGAGAAGGCGAAAAATACTTATCGATTAATTTCGAAAAACTATTTCTTACCCTATTTATGCGGCTTTTACATGTAGAAACAATCAACGAAAGTTTAACAGTCGGAAAATTCCACATGAAGGGGATTTTTTTTTCAGTTGGCGCCATCTAGTAAGACATGGGGTATTTAATCATTGGCCTCTAATGACGCTATAGCTCTGATTGGCCAGTGTCGGGCAGACGTCAAGTAGCTCTGTTTTCAACAGATGTCGCTATCGTCGTAATCAAAACAAGATAGTTAAGCTACATTTTGACCCAAATGGCGGGTCCTTATAGATACACTTCGCGTTGATTGGCACACTTTACTGCCATCTAACGGATTAAAATCGCGACCAAATGCGGCAGAATAAAAGTTGAAAACTAAAATTCTAGGGGTATCATTAAAACTTTTAAAAAAAAAGATAGAAATGTTGCTTTTAAAAATCTTTATTACACAATTTTGCCATTATTAATAAAGAATGGTTTTTATTTTATATATACCGGAATTAAGTTCATCAGTGTTCCTATTTTGGTGGAATTTCTGTGCGTTTCCCTTCCGCGTAGTCATCTGTATTAGTCGCCAGTCTTAAAGTGTAGAAAAATCTCTTTTAGCTTCCGCAACTTCGAAGCCAAATTTGTATCACTCGACCAAATGTTTTCGTTTGCTGGGCTACCGAGGGGGGGGGGGCATTATCATTAAAACATTAATAATTAGATTTAACTATTTATAAGATCTTAATTGAAATGAAATCATGATTAATCTGACGAAATCATGATTAATCTGATGAAATCATGATTAATCTGATGAACTCATGATTAATCTGACGAAATCATGATTAATCTGATGAAATAATAATTATTAAGATACTTTAAAGCATAGTGACCAGCCACTTGGCGTCGACACAGAATTTAAATTTAGCGAAGGTGAAACCTTTTCTATTTAAATACAAACACACAAAAGGGAAACAATTAATAACTAGTTTTACAGAAAAGGTGTTAAACCAAACGGATTTTCTGGCACCACTTTATGTTTAAGTGGCAAGGACCATATTAAGAGTATTTTGCACGTCCAGGCTCTGTGTATTAATACTTCGTAGCGAATTGTCGGAATTATTGAATCGTCTATTTAACTTAGGGGTGAGCGAATAGCCCTTTTTGACGTATTTGTCAAATACCAAATTCTTCCGATTTTGAAAACCAAATTTTAGTCAAATCGAAGTTTCAAAATGACCAAATAATTCGACCAAATACCGCGTAGATTTGAAAATTTGAACCAAATAGAAATTATTCTACCACATATCAAATTGTAATGTGACGAATATTCTATCAACTAAGAAAACTTGTTTTCAAATTAATAATGGGTACTTGCTCGTAGCGCTGTAGACTGAAACGGCCGTCATGACATTAATTAACGTCACAGGTCGCGAGCCAAAACGCCATACGATCCTGCGAAAAAATCACGTGACCACCATGGGCGTCTTAAGGTCCAGCGTTACCAGGGAAACGAACGCAAGCGACACCCACGAGCAAGCAGAAAATATATCAGATAATCGAAAAAGATGTGCCACAAATATTTTATTTGTCACTATAAGTAAATTACACCTCCTCAGTGATGACTTTTCTGTATATATCACAGTTTCATCACAAATCTTCTCCTTCAAAATTTGGGCAAGACTGATCCTAGTTTTCTTACATAAGTTACATTATTAAATGAACTCTTCCACCACATGTCAATCCTTATATTTAAAGTTAGCTTGTCCTTTGATACTTCATTCTTAGTAAGAAACGTCTTGGAAAAGTCAGGCCAGCTTCTCATTGTTGACTTAAAGCGTGTTAGGAGGTGGTGACACCCCGCGAGAGAATGGTACGTGAAACAATTAAGCACCCCTTTCAAACATGGAAAATGTTGCTCAAAGCCGAAAATTTGATATGATTACCAAATAGTTTGGTAAATTTGATTCAAATTTGAAAAAAAATCAAATAGACAAATCTTATCAATAGAATAACCGGATTTTTCAAATAACTATTTGATATTCTAGAATATAAATAACGAAACTTTTATTCGTCGGTGCGAATAGTAAAACTGAAATATTTCCAAATAATTTGGTCGAATCGAATAGTGACAAAAATCTTGCACAGCCCTAATTTCACTTACTTTTCGAAGTCAACGACCGTATCTGGCATATGCTTGTTTTGAGTTTCGGGTAACAGCAGAAAAACCGCTCCGGTCAGCAGTGAAAGAACGCCGTACAATATAACCGGAATTGATGTACCATAGAACCTTCCCTGCAATGAGCCCAATTGTACATATGCAGTTTGCCAATTTCCAAATAATTGTACTTGAATAATTTACCAAGACGTCAGCGAAGGGACTGAGAATTGAGCCAATTCGGCCAGCGGTCATGGCCCCACTGACCCCAACTGCCCTCACATTTGTTGGGAACAATTCGTTACTGAACACGTACAGTAAAACGAATGCCAATGAGTTGGTCATCCTGCCGATCATATTGAACGTTAATTTTAACCAGAGAGTATCTGTAAATGAGATCTTTGTTAGAAATTTATATTTCAACCATCTAATCACAGTTCTCTTTTTCAATGTGAACTATTAATATTTTCATTTTTACCATGAACATTGTAATGTCTGGTGGTGATCAACTAAGTTAACTTCAAGAAAAACACTTTATTTACTAAATAATATGATTACAAAATTGTTCAATTTTAAGGTCTCCCTTATTTCAATTAAATATACCGTAGTTTCTCAGACCACATTATGCTGACTAAAATATGCGGACTAGATTTAAGGTATACAGTTAAAATACTAGAACATTACAAATATAGAGTTATATCTTTACCCTTTCAACTGCCTGGGGCTAGGGTGGGCGGTATCTGGCTGCGTGTTCCTTAATAATTTAAGGCAATCAGGAAATCAGCGTTTGTCTATCTACAAAACATTTCCGGGATTTCCCCAGTGCCGGATTTACTGAAGGTGGGGCCTTAGGCACTAAGTTGGTGGGGGCCTACGTAAGGAAAGCATAAAAAGAAAAATACTCGCGTGTCTCGAAGTTGAGCTTATGTCACGATAATAATGATTTTTCAAATAATAAAGCAACAAGCCTGATATATTTATCTTAAATCGAATCAGTGAAAAATCCATTGATTTCATCAGTGAATGAAATTTTAACTGCCAAACCAGTGAAACAGTAAAAGTCCACTGATTTTAAAGTACTTATTTTTTTTTGCCGTTGGAGGGGACCCATAGGCCTGTGCCTATGGGCCTAGTCCTTAATTCGGCACTGGATTGCCAATTTTATCCAGCGAAAATAATATTTGTAATTCTTAGAAAAATATCAGTATTACTACAATATCAGTTGATAATCATAAATACATGCTAATCCCGTAATATTTTTAACGAATTTCTTATAATCAAAAAGAGATATAGCAGTTTGATTATAAACAAATAAATGCGTGTGTGAACGCCCTTAGTTTGATTGATTTTACCTTAGCTGCTAGAGACAAATTTGGCAAACATGCCATTTTCAATTTGGAGATTGGCCTGTTCACACTTATCTAAGTAAACAGGCAACTAAGTTAAATCTTCACTCTAAAATAAGTAGTTCACACTTAAGTGAGAGCACACTTTTCCGTTAAATTTTGAGCAACATTGCACGCCAAAATGATATTCAAAATCGAACGCTTTGGTGGACAAATTTGAATGTTGGCTTAAGCGAAGTTCCTTATGAAAATGTTGGATCAAGTTTAAATAAGAAATCATTGTATCCAAAAATTGTGCAGATCCATATTTGACTTTTATGCATAAAGGTTTGAACCCTTATTTTTAAGTCGTGGAATAATATTTTTGAATCCGCCGAAATCCGAATCTTTTTTTTCCAAATCTCCATTAAACAAAATTAAGTTAAAATGATTTCCATCAGATAAATAGATACTATAAGATGTTTACAACTTGGTGACGATATATGCAAATATTAAAACTTTTATCGAAAATACGGAATGAGGTGACTCTCAACCTAGTAAATCAATACTCGTAATTTGTTTTCGAATTCCTAAGCTACAAGATAAATTCGAATTGAATTAAATGTAAAATTGTTTGGGGCGCTACTTCAGCAAATAAACTATTAAATATTTTTTCTTGAAGCTATATATAATTTGCAAGATAATTGAGGGGCTGGACAAGTTTCGAGTCTAACACCAAATGTGTTTATCAGATTGAAATCCTCGATTTGAAGTTCCCAACTGAACACTAAATTATTCCAAAGGGTTCAAATTACAGAACAATTGAAATCATTTTCTCAGAGTTTGTGTATATAAAGGAAAGGTTTTGACTGACCCCCGACTAGCAAGACAGCTAAGAAAATGATGCCGGTCACGACGAAACTGATCAATAGCCCTGTCCGTCTCGTGAAGTACTTGACCACCAAATTGTACAAGACCACGGCGGGAAGGTTCACCGAACCGGTCAGGAATAGATTAAGGTACAATGACCCACCCATCAGGGTTACGCTCAAATTGAAGCCGTGGTTGATGAACACGGTTGCTATGCTGTAAATGTAATTGACTGAGTTAAAACAAAAGATTTTTAAACGCTCGAAAATCGTACAAGGTGATGTAAAGTATAGCTGCTACTTTGCGCATGTGCCTGTTTCGTAACAAGTCGACGAATGAAGCCTGGTCGGATTTCGTGTCCTGTAATTGAAAGCTCAACATCTGAAACCTCGAACCTAAATATGGACATCGTACCTCATACCATTTCAATTTTCTGTTTGAGTTTGTTCATGACTTCGTCGATGTTCTTAATTTCTTTCCCGTTCATTTTGGTTTGTTCCAGGAGTTGTTTCTCGGCTCTGTCGTGCTGTTTGGTCGCAAGCAGCCACCTGGTCGATTCTGGTACAGCCCTGGAAATCAATTTTACCGATATTCGGTTTAGAATTACAACCAACCAATACGATATTTATTGGTACAAATACTAGTTACTAATAATAACCATATATTGGGCAGGTAATAGATAAATTAAGTCTACATCAGGATATATTTTACATTATAGGTTTGAAATATCGATATCAGTTAAGAGTAGAAATATTAGTTATGGTTTAAAATTGAATGAATAATGGTTGAAACATAAGTTTCGATTTAATTTTGATTGAAATTACTTTTATGGTTGAATATTGGTTGAAATATCAATACTGACTTAAATATCATTTCGGTGGAAAATTAGTTTAAATATCCGTTGGGTTTTAATTTCGATTGAAATATCATTTTTGATTTAATAATGGTTGAAATATCGGTATATATTGCAATATCACATTAGGTTAAATATTAGTTAAAATATCAAATTCGATTTAATTAATATTGGAAGCGGTGAATCGCAATTTAAAGAAGAGCGTCTCACCAATACAGCAGTAACAGAAAGGGTAGTTGGAAAGGCAAGGATGAGACCAGCATAATCGTTTTCCATTCGTGAATCAGCCAGCCAATCAAGGCGCCCGCCATGATGCCAATGCCCCACATGGCGGTGAAGCTGTACACGATGTAATCTCGGTACTCCGGACCAACTGACTCCAAAACTACGAGAAATAAGGCTCTCATCAAGCGAAACCAACTTTCTACCAAAGACCATACCAAATAAAATAGTGCCATCTCGTTCGACCACTTATTTAAAACGAAAATTATCCTAAATAACTTTAATAAGGTAATGATGAGTGTAAACCCTTTTAGCTAGTGACTTTTACTCGATTTATGCGTTTTTCCTCGGAGTTTAGGCGTCCGGAGCTTATACTTGGTTTAATGTCTATAAGCTAAAGATTTCGTTACCACCGTGAAATGCAAATCAGAGAAGGTTTTATCTCAGAGAAGCGACTAGACGTAGTTGTGGTGACTAACATTGTAAGTTCATTGGCTGCGGATTACGGTATCAGGTTTTTCTTAAGGTTTCTGAATGCAACTTTTGCTTATTGTGTTGTGGTTAGTTAAAATTCGGTTGAAAAGCAACGGAAAACCCCCTTTTCGGCTTTCCGTTGCTTTTCAACGCGTTTTGAAATTTTTAATGTTTAGGCTTAGCTTCTCTTTTAGATATAACAGTCGCCCGCCAGATTTCCCGCACGGTACTGATGAGTTCCAAATAGAACGAAACCGGTCTACCGTTGGAATTTCTGGCTATTTTATTTAGTTTTTATGTAGTGTATTACTCGAAGATCTATTTGATCCGAGATTTGCGTTTTTTTGTTTGCTCGAAGACCTATCGGTACGAGTTATTAGTAAGTTTTTTAATTTCTTCAAATTTATTTAGGATTTAGCTATATTATCCCTTTTAATTATGGACTAATCTACTTATTCGCGTATTTTACCATCCTTCTCACAGTCCATAGGTGGTTTCTTCTAACTTAACTTATCGTATATACTATTCTCCACCACACTCCCCCCTTTTCGGCTTTCCGTTGCTATATGCAACGCGTTTTGAAATTTTTAATGTTTAGGCTTAGTTTCTCCTTTAGATTTGACAGTCGCCAGCCAGATTTCCCGCACGGTACTGATGAGTTCCAAATAGACCGAAACTGGTCTACCGTTGGAATTTCTGGCTATTTTATTTATTTTTAATATATTTTACCACTCAGTTTCAAATATTATTTTAAGTTCATTCAAAATATTTGAATAATGATTAATATCACATTTTGAAGATGAATGGGTGGTGCAGGTGGTCAAACATTCATTTTCTGTCAAGGAACTTGAACCAAAATATTCTACCAGTTGAAGTCGAGGATTTTTAAAAAAGTCCTTCTTCCTTATCAAAGGCTAACCTGGCCATAACATTTTGAGATAATGATTCCTCACTTGTTGTTATTTTAGTTAAAATATTTTCAATATCACGCGCTACTTTGACATTTTTCTTAGGCATTGGTTCTACGAGCCGATAATTCCTCGACGACCCCGGACTCTTTTCGTCCTATGGGAAAGCGCGTTTCAATTTCAAATTTGTTTAGGGTTTAGCTTTATTATCCCTTTTAATTATGGACTAATCTACTTTTTCGCGTATTTTATCATCCTTCTCAGAGTCCATAGGTGGTTTCTTCTAACTTGGCTAATTAAAGGTTAGGATGACGTTAGAATACGTTAACTTTAAATTTATTTTAGGTTAAAGTTAGCTCAATGTTGGGTTATAGTAAATTGGCTACTATACTATAAGGCCATATGGTTTATCTGCAGTTTGAAAAATTACTTTAGTTTGCTGTATGAAAATCAGGAACCTTTGCTAAGTTTAGTCACACAAACAGTAATTTGATGAGATGTGACATACACGTTTTGAATGAGTCCGAGCCCGATTCCGATGAGGAACCTGAGGACGAGGAACATGGGAATGTTGACTGAGAAGGCGAGGATGTGGATACCAAGGTTATCACCGCTTGACCCGCCAGGATGAGTGGCTTACGGCCAAATCTATACATTAAGAAAAATAATTGAGCTGAGCTAGATTAATAGGAAGGCTGGATAATATTGAGAGGTTTACTTGCCGGCTAATTGTCCCGCCGGAATGTACGAGACAAAGTTGCCCAAAGAGAAGATCATGTAGCCAAAGGAGATCATCCATTCTCTGGAGCACACCAAATCCCACTATCACCCAGGCGAATAACAGACAAAGTTCAAATTTCAGACAGAGATGCAAATAAACTTTCTAGTGATGAACCCAAAAATGGCGAAACTGTTGGAATTTCTAACAGGAGTTTTGATTTTTGGTATTCTTTGGTTTCTTCTTTTTATAATAGAAGAGGTTAACGGTAAGAGTAAGTGTAGGGAGCTTTTTGCTCGCGTGGCATGAAGGTCTTACCACTACCCTCCTACGCAATTGAACTCGGCCAAATGGGATAATGGCATTGAAAGTCACTCGATGATTTGGGCCTCAGGTGTGGCGTTGGGTATTAGCCAAGCTTATTATTATTATAATAATACGATTGAAAACGTCCGATTTTGACGGACACCATTTAAAAAAAACGCCATCCAATAATTGTTGGAATAATGACACAAAAAATTTATTGGAATGTAGGACAAGGCAGTTAGTTATGTATTTTCACGATGCTGTTGGTGCGTTAAAGTTTTGAACCATAAAACTGGGTTTCCGAATCGATGACCTAGAGAAGCTATCCTATCCTTCAATAGACGGAAGTTAAACTCTCTTCGATTGGACGACAAGTGTATTTTTTACACGGTGATTTTACGCTTTATAGAATTCCCGTGGAAGCCAATAGATTTTGTTTGACGTAAAACAAAGCATGAATGGCAGTAAAACTGTTTGTCAATACGCTGTAAATTTGCATGGCTCATTTTACAGCAAGATATTAATATGTATCCTTATAAGTCTACGACGCTGTGCAAAAGTGTCCAAACGAAATCCGGATTTCCACATAAGCTCTAGTCAAGCTCTGTATTGTGACGCAAAACCAACAATTTATATTTTTAATGGTTATTCATTTTAATTTACAGAAATATATCATTGTTTATTTTAAATCGCTTTTTATAAAAGCTAATGTGACCGACGTAAAGACAGAATTTATCAAAATATAGCAATATTACAAATGAAATATTAACACAATCATTGAGATATCGCTATTTCAATGTATTGAATGGTTTGATTCAAAGTTTTAATGAGTGACGTTTTGCACTCTATTTTAAATTTGAAATTGAGCGAAGCATTCGCCTCTCCATGATCAAACGGAGAACGCACCCTATGGCTGTTGAAACAAAATCAACACCCACAAAACTGCTTCCTGATGCAGAATGGAGGATATAGTTACAGGTAATGGCGGCAATGGCTGCCAAAGACTGAGAGCAAAATATGATGAAATTTTGCTCGTAAACAACCTATAAATTCAGTGTAATAATCACAGTGAAATTAATTCCCTAGTGTGAACTTAGCTGAATACGTACCTCTTGCGTAATGGTGGTCCTGGAAGTGTTCTCGTACCCGAATCTGTCGCAGGTGACAGTATCATTCAAGCCCAAGAGTTTCCCAGTCACCGTCCGTTCCCCGGGGTAAGCTGGCCTGTCGCACTTTGCATCCAACCAATCGGCTCCATTGGAGTCGTAGTACATTCCTCCGGTATCGCAGTCGAATTTCACACTGATGTTGACGTACTGGTAATTGGTCATGACCAAACTCCAACACATTGGTCCGATGAGCAAAGCGAGGAAGATTCGCTTCTGGAACGTTCCAAATCTGCCCGTGACGTCCGCTAAATCCATGGCTCTCTCTCTCACTGGAGCCTCAGCGGACCTCCAGTAATGTTTGCAATTTACAGCTAAGCGAGGCCCGTACGCGACGACAAAGATACGTACATATTATCTGAGGATAAATTGTTAATGTTAACGCAGACGTCTTACGAGGGCACTGTACTTTATCACGGAACAAGACATCTGTAGAGGGACTGGAGGTTCTATAATTAGTAGTCACCGCTTTATGTTAAAAATATTAGTTATAATAGTTTGCTTTTTGAGTGCGAATAAAGAATCGTAATTTATTTGTTTCGGACGCTTCAGGACCAACTAGGGTTTTCATAGCAACTGTCATAGTGAGACTCAAAACTTGAGCGGCATAACTCACTTCCATACGAGAAAATGATGTTATATATTTAATTTTTGGGGCTAGCTTTAGCCCTGATACAAGCTCGGAGTCCTTTTTAAAAAACATCCTCTATGTTGAACCATAAGATCTGTTGTCCTTTCTTCTTAAGAAGTGTAGTGTTCTAGTAATTCCCACTGGATTCAAGACCTTTTCTGCAGGCTTTAATCAGGTGGGGAGGATCCGAGACAAAGTAGAGAAATTCTCATTTTGAGAACAAATTCTTGGTTTTGTAACCAATACTCGAAGAATCATTACCATTGTCGCTGCACATTTTAATAAGTTTTCGATTAATTCCTGCTTTGTCACACACGACTGTCAGTATCTTGAATCCACCGAGTTGCAAGTTTTCAATAGCTTCCCACATACTGCTAAATAATTAATTGGCTTTCATTTTATCACACAAGAAATCTAGGATACTTGAATCTACCGGTGAAACTTTAAATCATTAACTGCATGAGAAAAATACTTTTGAGGTTCTTCTAATTCGTGATATTTTATTGCGTCTCGCATTTCCTGTATAGTTTCTTTCTTAAGTCCTCTGTCAACTTGCAAATCCTTAGAACAATTGTACAATGTTCTCTGAGTTGGCAAAGGTACAAACTGTCTTAAAGATTTGTAAGCACTTGAGGATTGACTTTTCAGATATAAACACCAAGGATGTCACTCTTTAGGTCTCCGGCTTTTTGAATGAGCCGATCGTAACTGGTGTTGTATAATTAACGTTTGAAACCTGGTTGGGTTTTCAGCTATATTTCTTTCCATTTCTTTACTTTCTTCTATAGATAATTCAACACCATCTCGATAAAGTAGTTTACGAATCTTTTTTTCTAATGCCTTGTTTATTTTTCTATCGGCCAATTTATGATGTTTTTGTTGAAGATCCATGTTTCGAAGGGTTGTTGCATTGGGGTAAACAACACTACTCTTTTTCCGCTTAATTATCTTCTTCAAATTGTTTCGAAGAATGCTACATTTAACACAATAGGATTTTGATTTTGAAACAAAGTATTTGTAATGGTTTGAACACAGACTGTCTGATTTAGGTGAATAACTCGCATTAGGAAGGGTTGTATGATAATACGGTTGAAAGATAAATCCCTTTTCGCCTCCACAAACACCCCAAATAGTCTTAAACTGTAATACAAATTCTAGAAATACTTTTAGTTTGTTCAATTCAGTATTCCCATTTAGATAAACTGGATGATCCCTTGGTATTTCTTTACCAAATACCAACACGTTTTCTGAGAAATCCACACGTACTGTCGTAAAAAGTTTAATTTATTAGGTTAACACGAGACTGACTTCTTGATCAGCCAAAACTTTTGATTTAAGATCTTTCAAAGATTTGCAAACTTCGATGTCAACATTGACATAAACTTCTGGTTTGTTATTACGCTTGTCAGCTGAGCAGGTACATTCAAATTCATTTAGTGAAGGGGTATCTTAAATTTTTTGCACAACATTTGAAAATTCCTCAACACTTAGAGTTTCACCACTCTTTTTCGTATCTGTTTGGCTTGTAGCTCAACTGAAGGGTTTGCAGAGATGGTAATTGAATCTTGTAGGAGGAAAAATTCTAGATTCTATGAACACAAATTGTGATTTACATAAAGAATATTAAATACATATTATTTCTCACCACTAAACGAGTTAAGTTCATATTTTCAGTGGAATCTTTTGAAACATGCCTACTATAGCTGACATTACACGACTTATTAACTTGAAGATCAAAAAGGGCACCTTAATATACACTAATAGATAAGTATGAGGGTTTTCCTTAGACGGCCCATTGCCATCAACAAAATGAAGATTACAAACGTAGTGATATTTTTTTTAAATTTGAAGTTGATATGTTTTCACGATTAATGTTTGTAATCCATTTCTTACAGAGCTCCAAATTAACATAATTTTAACCTGGTTTTGGTACAGGATAAAATATGTCGTTATGGTACCTTGAATCGCTCTTAGATTCCAAATAACCGTATTTTCTAGCTCAAATTAATTTCATAAACCTTGGAGGTCCAACCGTTAAAGAATATAAACCTCGGCTCAAAAACCTCTTTCTGTAGCAGACGCGACGTGACCTACAATAATTATCACCGAAATTACTAACACCAGATGGCAGTTAAAGCTGAGGTCCGATCAAAAACCAGGCCAGTCTGGGTAATTCTAACAGCAATTGGCGGGAAAGGCTATTAACGCTATAGGATTTTCTTTTACTTCTTTTCTCCAAGGTGTAAGGTGATCAACGCGCATGTTTACATCCTGAGAACCGTACACTGAGAGAAAAAACCCTAGTTTTAACAGGATAAATTTACATGAACCGTCTGTATATCACTTGCACAGAATAATCCTGTGATAATTACTGTTATCCTTTAATTTAACAGAGATATTTACATGGAACGTGTGTGTACAACTAGTACAGAATAATAATTCGGTAAAATACTACTCACGTGATTATTTACTTTGGTTGATAGAGAGGCAAAAGGCTTGGCCCGATTTCTCTTGAACCAGAGAGGCTCACAATTAGATTAGTACCTATCTGGCAAACCTGAAAACCCAGTTGCGTCGGAAAACATGTAAAATTTTCTTCCAAAGTCTTCTGACTTTATTGTTATTTTTTAAACAAAATCATTTTTACTAGTGAAATAGCTGTGTATCAGTAATTACGTAAACATGTAAATTAAAATCGTGCTATATTTTGGAATATAGTCTCTTTACGTAGGCTACCTTAGCTATATACTAGAAATCAACCTTACGCGTGAAATTTAAAAAAATACTAACCAAAAGGAATGAACAAAAACCTAATTTTTAAAAACCCAAGAACAAGTTGTTCATTATTGGGTCTCTCTGATGGATTTGACCCGGTTAGCCCCAGATTTTAACGAATTGTCTATTCGGATAACCTTTTAATTAGATTATATTGAAAAATGTGAGATTGGCCCTGCATATTAGCTGTGGTTTTCCTAGCTACCATATCAAAAATTCAGTTTCATATTCGTAAATTTGACTAAACGTGTTAGTGTATTTTCTACAATAATGTTTGTTGAATTTATTATTTGCTACTTATCGAATTTACTGAGATGTAAAAAGTATTTTCTACCGACGGATGTGTAAAACCAACTTTAATATGCCAATAAAATTACGTATGAGGTTCACGTACTGTTATTCATGTTGATTTGACAGACTTCATTACTGCGTTATTTACAGCTATTTCATCATGTTAAATTAACATAAAATTACTTGTAATATTATAATACGGAATAAGCTGTTATATTTACAGAAACGTCTTGGCATCCCCTGCTTCCAACACTTTCATGTAATTTGAACAGGGCTTATTTCTCTCAGTGTAAAGTTCTGACAAGTCCAGGGATAGTAAGTCGTTGTAGAGACTGGCATAGTCTCCTCTCTGAAAGTTAAATTTGGCGTCGGTTTTTGAGACGGTGTTATCAATTTCACTGTGGTAGGTGATGCCTATGGGAAGGCTCTAGTGAAACCAGATTGTCCTGGGCTACCTTCCGAGGTTACGAGGTGATTGTTGGACAGAACGAGATCTATTATATTGCCTTTTGGTTTTGAACTTTATTTAGTTTGGAAAGATTGCATTCCGCCTGGCTGTGAACTTTGGAATTGCAGTTGATATTGGAAAGAAGGCCCAAGTCTACTCCAGGAACGTTAAATTTAATTATTAATATTAGGTCGTCCTCGATATTATGAATAACAATTATACCAATTATAATAAATAATATCAAGTTAAAAAATACTTCCGTTGCAAGTGGATTTTACATCTGACCGTCAGATGTAAGACAGGCCAAAGCGCTAAGCAACCACACAAGAGCATTGAACATATTAGAAGTCATGACATACTAGAATTGATACATGCTGAATCATTAAGCGGATTGAGATATTATTTATCCATAACTGATGATTATAGCGGGTAAACGAAGATATTTATTTTATCGAAGAAAAATGATGTTCTAGATTGAATTATTGAATATCGAGCTCTAGTAGAAAAACAAACCGGTAAATCCATCAAAGTCTTACGTACCGATAATGGTCTAGAGTCTTGCGCGAACTATATGTAGAACGTTATTCACTATTTTATTTAGGAATAAAATTATATAACGTAATTTATGATATAAAAAATCTGCACACCCATACAGCTGTTAAAAAACATGTAAAAGAAGCAATGTTTGCAAATTATTTTGGGTAATTGCGGAATATATTTAACCTAAGTCAACTTTTCGATTGTATTTTATTTATTGATTTTTTCAATGTTTAAGTGTTAAAAATGTATATATATATTTTTTTTCTATTTTGATGTTTTTTTTCTTAGTTGTCTGTCCTTTTGGATAAAATGTTTATAGTTAATGTTAATTTTAAATTTACATCTGTTATAAATTAACACAATTTTATTTTTTGTTGAGTACACTTGTTTGTAAGCGAGGGCTATAAGTCGCAAGAAGACTTGGCCCTCCACCAACTTTTTTGAACCCAATTTCCAATAAAAAAACTTTTGAAACCTTTAAAGACTAATACGTATTCACCACAGATGAATGGGGTCACCGGAAGGATCAACCGTACCCCGATAGATATGGTACGTGCCATATTAAAGGATATACGGTACCACACGAAATGACTCAAAGAGTATAGCCGGACGGTTGGAGTCTTGAAGTGACAACACAACAATCTGGAGCAACCGCAGGGGCTATAGATATATATTATCGCAATCCGGAAGGCAAACGCTTAAACGTTTACGCTCGAAGAATGAGATCCGGTCGTTTCTCAGAAAAAATTATTTAACACATGATATACAGTTGTTCGATTTTTCCAAAAATCATCGTGAGTTGTTGTTGGCTTGTACATCACCGTCGAAAAATGATGACCATTTAGAAGTATATTGCGCAAATGTAATTGTACCACAAATTTATAAAGAAGCTATGTTATCACAAAAAGGGATACATGGCAAGCAGCTATGGCGGAAGAGGTTCAAACATTAATAGAACGTGAAGTAACGGAAACGGTCGTAAAACTGGACAAGACTAAAATTGTTGGTGGTCGTTGGGTATACGCTGTGAAGAGAGATCATCAAAGAAATATACAACGTTATAGAGCTCGTCTAGTGGCCCAAGGCTATAACCAAGCTCTAGGTCGAGATTATGATGACTATTTCTCTCCATTTGTAAACTTTAGCTTAATACGGTTCTTCATAGAATCTACAAACTAACCCCTGAACCTAGTATGAATCTGGCCCAGCACTGCGTTCAACAGGGCTACAAAACGAACGACGGCCGAGCCAGCAGTGTAGTGAAAAAGTGGCAAGTTTTTTGGCTAGTTCTATAATCTTTCTCAATATATTTAATAATATTTAAATTTACATTTTCGGGGAATAAAATATTCCATTAACAGATGATATAACCCGAGTTTTACACAAAACCACGACTCAAAAAATCACACTCTCGGGTCGGGGATGAAAACCCGGTTTCAGGGTCCCTGTACGCAGGGCCGTCGCTTGGATTTTCGGGCCCCAGGTAATTTTTAATCCAAAATTTGTCTTTTTGGAAATAGTGAGAAAATATTAGGTAGGCACCCGTTCCGGCGGGCCCCTTTCTGATGCCCGGGCCCGGGTACTTTTGCCCCGCTTACCCCCCTAACGCCGGCCCTGCCTGTACGATATCTAAACTGACGATTTCCGTGAGTATATGCGTAACTTGAAGATATATTAGCCACGAGCAGCGGCCACGAGCTACTGCCGATGCGTGTAGGTGGCGCTATATTAAATCTCTTTGGATGACGTCCGGCTAATAGCCCAAGACCGGTTTTTTTCGGTTTTCAAGTGCCTACGGAATCTAAGCATAGTTAGGTAGGTAGCCAAGTAAAAACCATGAAAATAAGGCGTGAATAGCTATTGATATTTCATTGGAAACGGTTTTTGTTGGGATAACACAGTTTCGGAGCGTTTAGGATTAAAAAGAACCTTTTCCCGTCGAATTAAGATATTAATTATCTTCTACGAAGTTTATTACTAAAATGACTTAGATGTGACGTCATCAAATAGTCCGTAATTGTTTTGGTCAATTGGTTGCGTTCACGTTAATTTGCATATTTGGTTATTTTCATTAATTGGCTTTTTTAATTAAGTTGTCCAATTAATGCCTTTTCAAACCACTTAAAATGAAATCAGATTGCGAAGTTTTTTTAGTTTTTTAATAATTTTTAAAATAACGCATTATTTTAAAATAACGCATTATTTTAAATTCCAAATACAGTATTGTATGTTATAATATATACTACATTAAATATTGTTGTTCTGCTCTAGAAAAGCCTGCAAATATAAAAGACCAAGAAATTAATCGAGCTGTTAAACTTATAGAAATATATGTAAAGCGACTTGTGTATAAACTCAGATTAAAAATTTTAAAAACACAACTTTATTTACACAATACAGTTTAAATCGTAAACTTATACAATTAGACGACTAGTTTCGCGTTTATGCAAACGCATCGTCAGGTCCAGTGGCGGACTGGACCTAATATTTTGGGCTGCCAGAAGACAAAGAGCCCCAGCTTTAACCACTATAACGCGCTCATGTTTGAAGGGCCCACTTCATGAACGGTCCGTGGGGCCCACCTCTCATCGGGCAGGTTCACTCTATGGCCAGTCCGCCACTGGTCAGGTCTGAATTTTTGGGACGGCAGTCTCAGTACCAAATTGAAATGTCACATGTTAATTAAAAGGGGAAGGGGAGGATTATCTACAAATAAACTGTTATGCCGAAATTCAGCAATATCACTTCTCGGTCCGTCATCCCGGTTTAAAACCACTTGTTTTGTACGTTTTTAATAATCTCTAAGGATTCTCGTACATTTAATTTTACATAGTTATCACTTATCTAAATCGCAATATTCTTTTACGTTTATAAAGTCAATATGGTTCAGATTTTTAGAAAGATGTTCGGCTAAAGCTGACGTCAGAATTTGTTATAATAAATAATAATAATAATAATAATCAGCTAGGCTAATACCCAATGCACCGCCTTAGGCCTAAGTCATCAAGCGACTTTTGAAGCCTTTAATTCAGGTGGCCAGGTTACTCTGCGTAGGAGGGTGGTGGCAAGCCCTGCATGCCACGCGATCGAGCCAACAGCTCCCTACACTAACTATTACCGTTAACCTCAAAAAGTTTTTATGGAAGGGGAAACCGAAGAGCTCGGGGGAAAACCCCTTAAACCTGTGGGGAGATAACTCGCAAACTCAACGCAGAAGGAGTTGTTCCGAGTTTTCACGGTGCAAATCCACGTTTAAAATCAGCAGTATTAAAACCCCCTCTCATGTAAAACCTAGTAAACGATATTTTTTAATTCGAGTAAATTAAGTTTATTGATTTTGACTTCCATTACTTCTTATGGTAATGTAAGTGATACTTACTCAAATATTTCATCGACGAATGTTTTTAGGGGCCTGGATCCTTTTACAGTAGGTGTAAAATTCGCATTTATACCTCGATTTATAGATGAACTAACTACTACCTAGAAATTTTAAAATTCATCGTTTTCAAAGTTTTCTCGGGCGACAGCCACATTTTTAATAACGTTTTTGAATGTATCGATTTCTATTAAACGTTGATTTAATAACACGTTTTTATAAATTTTGTTTTTTCCTGTGAACATTTGGTTCGCTTCATCGTAGTTGTTGTTATTTGCGATATTTTGAAGGTTTGTGATTTATTTTTATAAAGTAATTTCGTACCAGGAAACGTCCAGTAGCTTTAGATAGTCAGTGTATTCCGAGTTTTCGATTAATCTGGCGTCTTGGTGCCATCTGTAGGACTCGTTTTAAATATCCAAATTTGTTAAATTATATTCAAAACATCACTTTCTTTGAGCTTTCCGATGATGAGACTAAATTTGTTTTTGAAGGAAAATTAAACCAATTTGCTGCCGTAGTTGCATAGATAGCTTAAGTATGCTAAAGTTAACAATTTACACTTTTTTTTAAAATGCCTAATGTTCATGATTTAAAATTTGAAATACAAATAAACTATAGGGAATTCAATGCTGGTACAGTTAGATTTTAGAAAAATGATTTTGCTGGATTAAATGGAATCGCGATGAAAAACATCCGGATCCGTCATCGATGTAATCAATTTAAAAAATGTAACCTAATATTAAATATCTACTGTTTATATTTGAGCGTGGAAATTAAAAAAGAGGAAAAGCAACTGTGCCGATTTATCATATCGCAGTAATTTAGGCCTGTTAATTTCCTTCAGCCTTGTTTATTGAAATGCATGAAAGAAACACTTTTAGTCGGAGACTCCAAAAGTAGACCGGTTTCGCAACTGAGTTGTAAATCACTGAAACGATTATTGACCGGAAGTATTAGAACCACGACACCACATTTAAAGCGTTGTTAAAGCTAGAATTCCTCTCTTATATATTATATTATTAGATACTGAATGTCAAATTTTCCCCACCAATTCAAAGTCGAACTTCAATGGTAACTCGCGGCTGAAACTAAAGAGCATCTTTTTTCATTCATCATAAATAACAAAAAGTTGTCAAATTCTCGAAAATGGTGTTTGATAATTTTCGTTTCAATGACTTAACCGATAATTTTATATTTATCATTATTTAAGAAATTAATTATATTTATTATTTTAATAAATAATATCTGATTATTTAATAAATTAATTATATTTATTATTTTAATAAATAATATCTGATTATTTAATAAATTAATTCTATTTATTATTTTAAATAAATAATATCTGATTATTCAATAAATTAATTATATTTATTATTTTAAATAAATAATACCTGATTATTCAATAAATTAATTATATTTATTGTTTTAAATAACTAATATCTGATTATTCAATAAATTAATTATATTTATTATTTTAAATAAATAATATCTGATTATTCAATAAATTAATTATATTTATTATTTTAAATAAATAATAATAATAAGATAACTTAATAATTACTTATTTAATTGTTATTAAGAATTTTAATTTATTTATGAACTAATTTAAAATCCGAAGCACTTCCAAATTACTTCTTTTACGTTACTTTATATCGCACACAAAAATTAATAAATTATAACTTCGAATAATGGTACCATCTAACAGCAACTACGAGTTATAGAACTTGTCGTTACTTGTCGTTCCTTTATAGAGCAATCCCTCTACGGATGTCTTTGTCCGTAGAAAATTACAGGGACCTCGTAAGAAATCTACACTTACATTAACAATTTATCGTCAGATAATGCGTACGTATCTTTGTCGTCGCAAACGCGCCTCGCTTAGTTGTAAATTGCAAACATTACTAGAGGTCCGCTGAGGCTCCAGTGCGAGAGAGCGACGCATGGATTTAGCGGACGTCACGGGCAGATTCGGAAAGTTCCAAAAACGAATCTTCGTCGCTTTGCTCATCAGACCGATATGTTGGAGTTTCCTCATGACCAACTACCAGTACGTCAACATGAAAGTTAAATTCGGCTGTGATACCGGAGGAATGTACTACGACTCTAGTGCGAATGGGATTGATTCGTTGGATGCAAAGTGCGACAGGCCAGCTTACCCCGGGGAACGAACGGCGACTGGGCAACTCTTGGGCTTGAATGATACGGTCACCTGCGACAGCTTCTTGTACGAGAACACTACCAGGACCACCATTACGCAAGAGGTACGCATTCAGCTAAATTTACACTAGGAGATTAATTTCATAGTGATTATTACATATTGGAAGAATTAATTATGGTCGCTTTCAAGAAAAAGTTCGCCATATTTGGCTCTCACAAGACTTTGTTAGGCACCAAAACGTAGGTGCCACCACTTTCGCCATTATCTATCACAATATCCTCCATTCTGCATCAGCTAGCAGTGATTGTGGGTTATGATTTTAAAATATCCCTGTGAGCCTGCTGCTTAATTGTAATACTGTATTCACAAAAGCGATTTAAAAATACTTATTAAATATTTCTATAAATGGAAAAAAAGTACAATTAAAAATATAAATTGTTTGCTTTTGCGTCACAATACAGAGCTTGATTAAAGCTTTTGCACGAGCCTGTGAAATCCTAAAGTCGTTTGTATACTTTCGCTCGGCCTCGAGGACTTGTGTAGTGATGTAGAAACAGGGTGGTACAGGTGTCAAATATACCCACTTAAAATTGGAAAGGGTGCCAAATTGGTCCCTAAAGGGCGCTAAAATGCTGTTGAAGAGGATGGTTCCCAATTCAATATCCAGGCTGTGCGCGCCTGGACTTTTGAAACTAAATGAAATAAGAAAGTCAAGTTACTTTATAAAATTAAAAATTAAAAAAGGAAATTATTTTTATTTTGCTGTAACTAGAGCCATATACTGCGTATTGAAAAACAGCTTTGCTGCCATTCACACTTTGTCTTATACGCGAAAGAAAATCTATTGGATTCCACAATAATTCTATAAAACGTAAAATCACCATGTATAACCTACAATTGTCGTCAAAAGGGAGGGAGTTTTACTTCCGTGTATTGAAGGATAGGATAGCTTATCGAGGTCATCGATTCAGAAAGCCAGGAAACTGGTTCAAAACTATAACGTACCAGCAGCATCGTGAAAATACATAACTAACTGACTTGGCGCACAAGCCAATAGATTTTCTTTGTGGCATTATTCCAACAATTATTAGATGGCCTATTGATATTCATCAAACCACGCGTTTTGCTCTGGCGTCCGTCAAAATCTGAAGTTCTCAATCGTATAATAATAATACTAAGCTAGGCCAATACCCAAGACACCTACTTGACCCAAGTGCAAGTCGTCGAGCGACTTTTACTTCTATTATTCCAGTTGGCCCGGTTATTCTGCGAAGGAAGGTGGTGGTTAGTCCTAAAGCCACGCGAGCCAACATCACCTTAACTATTGTTAACCTCAGCAAGGTTTTTTATGAAAAGGGGAAACCGAAAAATACAAAAATTTTAAATTCAAGATAGAGATTCCAACAGTTTCAATATTATGCGGTTCATCACTAAAATGTTGAGCGTTAATTTGCATCTCTGTCTGAAATTTGAACTTTGTCTGTTATTCGCCTGGGTGATAGTGGGATTTGGTGTGCTCCAGAGAATGGATGATCTCCTTCGGCTACATGGTCTTCTCTTTGGGCAACTTTGTCTCGTACATTCCGGCGGGACAATTAGCCGACAAGTAAACCTCTCAATATTATCCAGCCTTCCTATTAATATAGCTCAGCTCAATTATTTTTCTTAATGCATAGATTTGGCCGTAAGCCACTCATCCTGGCGGGTCAAGCGGCGATGACCTTGGTGTCCTTCATCCTCGGTTTCTCTGCCAACATGCCCATGTTCCTGGTCCTCAGGTTCCTCATCGGAATTGGGTTCGGACTCATTCAAAACGCATTCATGGCTTCGTGTATGTCACATCTTATCAAATTACAGTTTGTGTTATTAAACTTAGCAAAGGTTCCATAAACGATATGACCTTATAATCAGCTAGGCTAGGCTAATACCCAAGGCACCACCTTAGGCCCAAGTCATCTAGCGACTTATTATGCCTTTAAACAGGTGGCCCAATTTTGTCTAACCCAAACTTTACCTAACTTAACAAAACCTTATTCATAGCGTTTCCTAACTTTAACTTTACCTAATCCAACATTTAACTAACCTTAATCAAGTCTCACCTTAGCTCAACATTAAAATGAGTCTACACTCTAGGAAATTGGGGTGTTGATTCAAACCGTTTTAACACTATTTGTACACTTTTTCATGAGTCGAAATTTGACACTGCTAGGGGCGTTTTATTACACAAATCAAACCCCGTATTAACACCTTCAAGATTTTCGTCTTAAAAAAAAGGTGTCAAAAATGATATTTAAAATTTCTTTTCCACACTATTTAAACACTTTTTTATCATTCTTTGTTTGTGACACAAAATATTTCCAATAACCGTGTAATAACACACCTTTAAATAGTCATTTTGCAACTTGTAAGCTTTAAATCACACCTTTAAAGGTGTTAATACACCCATTTCAAGAGTAAAATCACACCCGTGAAGGAGTTAAAAGTAACCTTTAGAGGTGAAAATAAGCAATTTTAAAGAATAAAATAACACTCTTAAAGGTGTAAATTCGCACTTTAAAAGATAAAAATTGTACCTGATGAGAGTTGAATCACACCTTAAGAGGTGTAAATAGGTTCGTATAAAGAGTAAAATCAGACTTTTAAAGGTGTAAAATCAGACTTTTAAAGGTGTAAAATCAGACTTTTAAAGGTGTAAAATCGGACTTTCAAAGGTGTAAATTCACTTGGAAATCTTGAGATAAATAACACCTATAAAGGTGTTAAAATGCCTTTTTGAAAGGTACATTCCACCTACAAGAGCTCAATAACAATTTTAATGTTGTTACTATGTCATTTTTGTAGTATTCTAAAAACCTTTTATTAGGTAAAAACCATAGAAAAAAGTGTTGCAGTTTACAGCACGTCAAACCGGGCGCAGCGGTAAAATTATGCAGACAATTTACAAAAACGTTAAGTATAACTAAAGCAACGCCACATCGAACATGCTTTGCCTAAGACGTAATTTTAACTGCGACCAAGAGCTATAATGCCCGGGTGTTTTATACCGAAAACCAAGCGCGACAAAAAGTATTCTTATCTGCTAAAAAACAGAATGACAGAGAGATAAAATATGCATAAAAAACTACTGATTATTGATAGCTTAAGAACAAAAAATGCCTTCATCTCATTTTTCTTAAGTGATCACCCTCGATGAAAATATTACTTAAGGCGTAATGGCTGATCGTCTCGGACCAGGTCTGTTGTGTAAAATTCACGGATGTTGATATGCTTTGCGCGATGGTGAAATTCGGGGTTATGGATCATTTCATTGGCCCAGGCGTTGTAGATTTAATATTGTTATTTAACCATTAAAAATGGCTTATTAACTCTTTTAAAGGTGTGATTTAACTCTTTAAAATGGCTTATTAAAATTTTTAAAGGTATGATTTCACTCTTAATAAAGGGCTTGTTAACACTTTTAAAGGTATGATTTAACTCTACCAAAAGGGCGTATTAACACTTTTAAAGGTGTGATTTAACTCTACCAAAAGGGCGTATTAACACTTTTAAAGGTATTATTTAACTCTACCAAAAGGGCGTATTAACACTTTTAAAGGTATGATTTAACTCTACCAAAAGGGCGTATTAACACTTTTAAAGGTGTGATTTAACTCTACCAAAAGGGCGTATTAACACGTTTAAAAGTGTGATTTAACTCTACCAAAAGGGCGTATTAACACTTTTAAAGGTATAATTTAACTCTACCAAAAGGGCGTATTAACACTTTTAAAGGTGTGATTTAACTCTACCAAAAGGGCGTATTAACACTTTTAAAGGTGTGATTTAACTCTAACAAAAGGGCGTATTAACACTTTTAAAGGTGTAATTTCACTCTAACAAAAGGGCGTATTAACACTTTTAAAGGTGTGATTTAACTCTACCAAAAGGGCGTATTAACACGTTTAAAAGTGTGATTTAACTCTAACAAAAGGGCGTATTAACACTTTTAAAGGTATTATTTAACTCTACCAAAAGGGCGTATTAACACGTTTAAAAGTGTGATTTAACTCTAACAAAAGGGCGTATTAACACTTTTAATTTTTTAAAGGTGTGATTTATCTCATAATAAAGGGCGTATTAACGCTTAAAAGATGCGTCATAACTGATTAAAAGTGCGTTTACATGTTATTGGATTTATTGTTTCACAAACTGTGGAAAGTGCCTAAAACCGGTTTAATTGTTTGGTTAATTTGTTGAATCGGGGTTGGACTCATCAAATTGAGTGTAAATGGTGTTAGAACGGTGTGAAATGAATCCCAATTTCTTTGAATGTGTATCTTATTTAAACATTTGTATATGGTTGTCACACTATTTTTACACCTTTAAAAAGCAACTCCGTTTTGGAAGTGTTAAAACGGTGTGAACGAGGTGTAACACTTTCTTAACGCCTTTTAAACACCCCAATTTCTTGACCTATTTGATTTTTGAAAAACCAAAACACAGGAGAGATCCATTAAAGATGGGCACCATTGCTACGTTTAATCGCGTTTTCTTCAACTGAGACAAAACCAACTCTGATTTAGATTTCGAGCTACATGTAGTAAAGGAATCTTTCTGCTATGCATTAAACCAAGTTTAGGTCCATGACGCTTAAGCTTCTAGAAAAAAACTAGCTGGAAGGATTTCATTATAAGGGATTCGTAGTTTACAATCATTTTTACCTTATTAAAGTTGTGTAAGATTATTTTCACTTTAAATAAGTTGTCGATCGAGGTGGCACTATTTTATTTGGGATGGTCTTTGCCAGAAAGTGTGTTTCGCTTTGATGATAGCCTTATTTATCGTAGTTGTGGAGTCAGTTGGTCCGGAGTACAGAGATTACATCGTATACAGCTTCACCGCCATGTGGGGCATTGGCATCATGGGGTGCGCCTTGATTGGCTGGCTGATTCACGAATGGAAAGCGATCATGCTGGTCTCATCCTTGCCTTTCCAACTACCCTTCCTGCTACTGCTGTACTGGTGAGACACTCTGCTTTAAATTGCAATTCACCGCTTTCCTGTTTAACGGAAATTATTTTGGGAAACATTTGAATTAGGATATTTTCTCCATTTTTTCGTCCTAATATTTTAATGGAATTTAAACCAGAATCGATAATTCAATTGAATTAAAACCAGAATCGATATTTCAATTGAATTACAAGCAGAATCGATATTTCAATTGAGTTTAAACAATAATCGATATTTCAATTAAATATAAACCAGAATCGATATTTCAATTAAAAATAAACGAGAATCGATATTTCAATCGAAATTAAACTAAAATCGATATTTCAATCGAAATTAAACTAAAATCGATATTTCAATCGAAATTAAACATAAACTGATGTTAAGGTTTATTTAATATTGATATTTCAAACATATAACGTAAATCGTAGCCCAGCATAGCCTTATTTTATCGATTACCTGTCCTAAACCAATATTGTAGCATTATATTTGTTTGAAAAAATTGCGTATAATGATAAGAAATAAATTATCGATATCCATTAGTAATGCAATTTTTAACATCCTACGCCCACTAAATTTCAAATAACAGTAAACCTCTAAGCCAGGCGTATCTAATTTTATAATATTAAAGATTGCTATTTTTAATGTCGGGTTTACAATTATAAAAATTTAAATCGCCGTGTTTTTGAAGATACGTTTTAAGTATATTTTAGAGAGAAACATTTTGCAGGTCAAAACCACCATTTTTGGGTTGGCATCAATTTAATGCCGACAATTTAGGAGCCTCCTGTGATATTTGCTATCAGCTAACCTCGATGGAAATATTCGCCGAAGAACTTGTTAACTTAAGAAAAATTGATTTCCAGGGCAGTACCCGAATCGACCAGATGGCTGCTAGCAACCAAACAGTACGACAGAGCTGAGAAACAACTCCTGGAACAAACCAAAATGAACGGGAAAGAAATTAAGAACATCGACGAAATCATGAACAAACTCAAACAGAAAATTGAGATGGTACGAGGTACAATGTCCATAATGAGGTTCGAGGTTTCAGGTGTTGAGCTTTCAATTACAGGACACGAAATCCAACCAGGCTTCATTCATCGACTTGTTAAGAAACAGGCACATGCGCAAAGTAGCGGCCATACTTTACCTCACCTAGTACGATTCTAGAGTAATAAAAAGTCATTGGTCTTAACTCAGTCAATTACTCTTACATTTTCAGCATAGCGACCGTGTTCATCAACCACGGCTTCAAACTGAGCATAGGCCTGATGGGTGGTTCATTGTACCTTAATCTATTCCTGACCGGCATGGTGGACCTACCCGCCGTGGTCTTGTACATTTTGGTGGTCAAGTACTTCACGAGACGGAAAGGGCTATTGGTCAGTTTTGTCGTGACTGGCATCATTTTCTTAGCAGTCATGCTAGTCGGGGGTCAGTGAAAACAATTTCCTTTTCAATTCACAGATTAAACTTAATTAGCTGGTCAACTCAGTTCAGTGTGAACGCGCTACTCTTGAATTAAAATATAACAGGTTTTCCAGTTTGGTTTTGTCATTAAGAAAAAATCATTTTTTATTTCTACTCTGAACTGCATTAGGAAGTCTGCCCTCAGTCGCGGAAATCCATTTCTTTTTAAATATCTAACAAAGAGCTCGTTTACAGATATTTTCTGGTTAAAATTAACTCTGATTATGATCGGGAGGATGACCAACTCGTTGGCCTATGTCTTACTGTACGTGTTCAGTAACGAATTGTTCCCAACGAACGTGAGGGCAGTTGGGGTCAGCGGGGCCATGACCGCTGGCCGAATTGGCTCAATTCTCAGTCCCTTCGCCGACGTCTTGGTAAATTATTCAATTACCATTATTTTAAAATTGGCAAACTGCATATGTACAATTGGCCTCATTGCAGGGAAGGTTCTACGGTGCATCGATTCCGGTTATCTTGTACGGCGTTCTTTCTCTGCTGACGGGAGCGGTTTTTCTGCTGTTACCCGAAACTCAAAACAAGCATTTGCCCGATACGGTCGTTGACTTCGAAAAGTAAGCTTAAAAGACATATTAATAAAATGGTTTCCACGATTTTCTAGGAAGTATTAATACACAGATCCAGGATGCGCAAATTACCCTATATATGGTCCTTGCCGCTTAGGCCTCAAGCGGTACCAGAAATAAAAACTAGTTTTCACTACAGCGAACACGCCAAACGAAGAGCGTCGAAGCCAAAATATCCGTTAGGTTTAACACCTTTTCTGTAGTACTAGTTAGGAATTGTTCCAGTTTTATGTGTGATTGTATTTAAATAGAAAAGGTTTCACCTCCGCTAACTTAACTTCATTTAAGGGCCTGACTAGTCTCTGAAAAGTCACAATGGCTACTTTTTAAGTAATTAAGTAAAAATTGTGAATATTTAACAAAGGGTTATTCATTTTTATTTAATAACCTTAAGAATTCAATTCTCGATTAAATTATTCAATGATTTTATTTTTTTAATAGGCCTTTCTATAAAATATTTCTACATGCGTTCACTTTTTTTTCTACGTCGCCCACCACCAATTTCGCTAAAACTAAACAAAACGTTGGCTGTACTTTTTGATTAAGATTTCCCCAAATATATTACACGGAGCTCGGGTTAGTCTTAGTGACTTCGGAGTTCAATTTATTTTCAATACTAATTAAATGAATTATTATTGCAATACTTATATCAATTCTGTGAAAGTATTGTTAATAATTATATATTTATTGTCTAGTTTTTTATGATAAACAACAATCTTTACCTGATACACTACTGTGAGTCTGTGGCTGTCAATGAAACGTTGAGCCTTAGTTCACACTGCTTTAAACTGTTAAACATCTTCGATACCGTGCTTAAGTTTTCGTTATTTTAAATATTTAAATCATGTCCTTTTATGACTAGTTAAGTAAACGAAATATTTTTATATTTTAAATATTTGATATAACAAATTTATCAATATCACTTGGGTATTAGCCTAGCTGATTATTATTATTTTATAATTATTATTAATTTTAATACGCCGTGTTTTGTAAATACTTACACTCGGTAGCAGACGACATACCGAGCTCAAGAGTCGAGCGAGGGTAAAAACAAGGAGTAATATATATAACGTTGATCTAAATCATCCTTGCAAAAACCGTTTTCCTTCCCCCTCATACTGTAACGAACATTTTATGGAAAGGTCTATTATGGTTTATTAATTTTAATCGTGATTTCATCAGTTTAGTCACAAATGAAAAAGTGCTCTAACAATTGTAAAATTTTAATAACGATTTAGATATTGCATTTTAAATTAAATAATTTGAATTAAGATCTAATATTTAATCATGATTAAATCAGGATGAGGTCAAATTAACACCGAAATTATTTTTTTCTACACTTTAAGACTGGCGACTAATGCAGATGACTCAGCGGAAGTGAAACTGACAGAAATTCCACCAAGAGAAGCACTGATAAATTAACTTTCGGTGTATGTAGTATCAAGACCATTCTTTATTCCTTAAAACTTGAGTTCTTAATAACGGTACTCCACAATAAAGAATTTTAAAAACACATTTTTGTATTATTTTTTATGTTTAATTTTACAGTGTCGTGTAAGGTCAAATGGCTTTGATCTTATTCCAATTGGCTCATGAAATGTTTGGTCACCTTCCTTAGACTTTATGATACATTACCGCCATCTTTTATAGTCAGGTTGTGTGTGTAAAAATTGCAATTTTACTTTGAAAAATTTGCCAAGTACGATTTTTCAACTGAAATGGTTCAAACACATGTTAAATAAATATTTGGCCTTGTCTTAAAAAATTCTTTGGCTTTCTTCAATTAGTTTTAATCATTTTAAATTTCGTAAACATTTCGTTATGTGTTGTTTAGTTTTGGTGCCCTTTAGAGTTAGCAGTCTAATTTGTAGTACGTTTTATGCATAACACTAAGAAGCACCATATTTGAGAAATATTGTTAAGATTGTTATAATAACTGCGATCTTCGTGATCTCTTCCAATGAACGGAACAAAGGTCTTTAAAACCGGAAGTAGCTGTAGCTCAAGAAAAAATAAGACATTTAAATATATTTCAAAAGTTGAAAAACTAAACAGAAGCGAAAGGAAACAGAACGTTTTTGGAAAACTACGTAAAGCAAGTTTTTAACCTTTTGAATTTTATTTACGCGATTCTTACCGCTAATTTTGGGAGCTGCATTTAACCTGTCTTGAGCAAATGTGCGTGTACTTTCACGCTCATGACCAACAAAAATAGGCTCGATGGGTTCCACTTTACGTTGCTGACATGCGGGAATTAAAACATGAAGACTCCGAGTCCTGGAATTTTTTAAACGATGGAAACTTCGTAATTACGAACGGAGGCGTCCCATTCACTTCTCTCGACCCCGACCAACCTATAGAGCAGCAACATAAGAAAATGAAAGTCCGTGGAGGGGTCGTTGGAATAACCGGAAATCTTCCAGAACTGGACAGATATTTTATGGTGGCTCCAATTTTAAGCTGCATGGTTCAAGAATTGAAAGAAGCCACAGGAATTGGTTTAAAAGAATCTTCAGCGTTACACCACGAAGCCTTTGGGAGTAAGAGCAACAGAATTTTAAGAAACGCTGCTATGATACGCGAAGCCATTTCAAAAGGAGGCGATCCATTTCTTGACGAGGATGAGTTACATTCGCTGTACCATCTCCCCAAATACGGCACGACACCATTAACCGAGATACGCTTGGAAAGGAGGTGTATGCGAAATTCATTAAAGAGCGATTTTTGGATGGTAATATTGGATTTTGGGATGTTCTTAAAAGAAATAACTGGTTCTCAGACTCACTTAAAAGTAAAAGGTGAGCTAATTAACCTGAAGCAAGAACGCCACCTGATTTCGAGGCTTTTAGTGGTAGCAAACTCAAGGCCAGACTTGGTAGCAAAAAGCGCTATAGGTGATTATGAATTCCAAGTCGCACCTCCATCAAACTTTAACACTGACGGCAGTATGCACATGCTGGCAAGCAAGCACGAGTTTTTAACAGAAGTCTGGAAATTGTCACTTCCGAAGGTGGTACAAGGTACATTGACGAATGATTTTTGTACCGAGAGTACTATTCTAATAATTGATGCCATGCGCATTGTTCAGGCCTTGCGCAGTTCGAAAGAAATAACTTCAGCTCTTCTTTTTTCTGACATATTTCTGAAGAAAATTGATATTTTATCTTCTGGCTACGACGAGGTTCGAGTTCTTTTTTTATCAATATATCGCATATTCTTTTAAAAGCGCAACGCGCACTAAAAGAGTAGGTAAAAACATTCCTACATTACCATGTCAATGACAATACCAAAATAGTCAAAGTCAAAAACTTCCTTTTACACCCGAAAACGAAATCGGAACTAACAACTTATTTATCTCAAAAACGAATGGATTATTGTAAAGGAAACAGCAACACGTTTATAGTTTATTTTCAAAATATAATATCGTCGAATAGCCCATTGCCCGAAGCTTTAAGAAACGAAGTAATGCAACAAGGTCGGAATTCTTTAGAAGAAGCGGACCAACAAATAATTCTATACGCCTTAGATGTCGCTAAAAAAAGTTCCACAAAAACATTTGGACGTATATTCTTTGGACACGGATGTGCTGGTCTTATTAACGGGATTTTATGAACAATTACCCTCTAATACAACTATGATTAGAAATAAAGAGAAAATAAACATAGCGGATATTTATTTTAGGCTAGGACCGAAACGATCGAAGGCGTTGATTGGCTGGTACGTTTTTAAAGGATGCGACAACACTGGGTGTTTCGTGACGAAATTAAACTTTAAAGCTTTTCTTGCCAGTGACCAAGACATTTGAAATGCCTTTTCTCTCCTTGGAAATAATAACGGGCCTGTTTCAGAGGATATTCACAGCCAAATGGAAAAATACATTTGTTTACTGTATAAGAATCGTAATGATAAATGTGCAGGGTCGTTGGGAGATCTTCGTTGGGAAATAGGACTGCTGTTTTTGGAAACCTTTAACCTATCGATGGTCGCGTCTTAATTTAAAATAACAACACTCAATTTGGGTTTTAGTTTCAAACTATTCTTTTATTCTATAACCTTTTTACTATACTATAACGCTGGGTTCGTCAGCGACTACTACATTTCATCCGTTCGGGACCTCGAATCTTTTTCTTATGTACCAATATTTCTTCCCGCTTTCCTTTTCTTTTACCAAAAAAAGAAAAAATAAGTGTCCGAAACGGGAAACCCCTTTCAAATTTTTGTTTCCCCCCTTCGAAATAACCATCCTTTGGACGGAAAGTTTTCGGACACCTACTGTTTTCAGGCGCCTAAACTCTCCGTCCCAGGATTCTGGGAATTTTCGTGGGCTTTCCCTGATTCTGCTACAACTGAATACAACGGTTTACAAAATAAAGAAATATGTACAAAATAAAATGATCTTAAATCACAAATACAATAAGAGATACAAAAATGTTCAATGAGTTTACAATTTTTTTTTTGAGATACACACACATCGGTGTCGACCCGAGGCCTTAGACACCAGCACACACACAATAACTGATTAATCAGGGCGAGATATGTGTAACGGCCACGCCAACGGGGGGATACGTGGGGACAGGGGTGGGGACACCCTTGGCGGAAGTATTCCGACCACCCGTTAGGGGATTGGTGGTCGTCCTCACACGGCCATCCACAAACTCTGCCGGATTACAGGAGTGAGCCACTACTCCCGGCATGAGTTTACAAATAATATCAAAAAATAAAAAAATATACACATCAATTAAATGAAATACAATTTTAGTTACATATATATATATACAGTAATCTATACAGCAAAAAATGTTTTTTGGTTTTGTTAGCGTAATTTTCTACAGTGGGTGTTGCAAAAACAACCTTGAATGCACTGACCTATGTGGTTGTAGGGATAATTGTCAAAACAAAATAGATTTTGAAATTTAGTCAGTTAATTTAAAAAGCGAAAATATTAGTTATTTTAATGTTCATATGGGTGATTGATATTTAATTATTTATTAATACTTAAAGGAAAAGTCCAGGTTTGGTAAAACTTGGGTCTATTTTAAAGATCGTGTTTAAATAAACTCAAAAATATCAGTCGTAAAATTGTATCTTTTTTTAATGACGAGAAATTAATTTTTAAACGAGCGAAATTTACCGCCAAGCGAGCTGCCATTTTTTGTTTCGGGGTGACGTTTTAGGACTTTAATCACGCGCTGTTCGCGCTATAACAGGCTTTAACAGCGCTTTGTTCCCCGCGCGCGCTTGCTCGCGTGCGGTCTGCGGAGGGAAGGCAAAAGAAAATGGCAGCTCGCTTGGCGGTAAATTTCGCTCGTTTAATAATTAATTTATCGTCATTAAAAAAACAAACAATTTTGCGACTGATATTTTTTAGTATATTTAAACATGATCTTTCAAATAGACCCAAGTTTTACCCAACCTGGACTTTTCCTTTAAATTAACGCTGTTATAAAAAAACAATATAACAATGTTGCTCAATATGTTGCCTCATAGTGTTTGCATAAGACGTACTAAACAGTAGGCTGAAAACCCTAAATAGCCCCGAGGCTCAACAACAAATTTCGAAATGCTTGCGATATTTAAAATGATTAAAACTAATTGAAAAAAGCCAAAGATTTTTTAAGACAAGGCTAAATATTTATTTTAACATGTGTTTGAACCATTTCAGTTGAAAAATCGTACTTGGCAAATTATCTAAAGTACTAAACAGGGAGCTGATTGTGCAATAATAAATATGTCACTGATAATTCATACAAATAGTTAATTAAAAAAAATCTAATCACGTCACGACATATAAAGGTCTTTTGTCTCAAAAGTTAGAAACCGGGGAAAAATACGTTATAAAATGTTGCAATAATCATTACGGATCAAAATCGTTTATTGACATTGAGACGTATCTTCAAATCAGTCTAAAAAGGCTCGGATTTCAAACAGACTTTAACGAGCATCAACTTAATCTGTCAGTCTTTTTTAAATAAATATTATTTGCGATAAAAGAAAAACGAAAGAGATAAATTTAAAGCAGTATTTTGTCAACGCTGAGGGTGTCAATTACTTCTAGATTACAGGGGCACTCAATTTCTTTACTTTTCCTCTATCGGAAAAAATAGACGCAAAAGCGACTGCGCTTGTGCGAAGGTATCACAAGAGTGGCCATGTTTAATAAACAGCGCACTCAAATTCTGTTTTTTAAACATGGCCTCTCCTTTTGATAACTTCGTAAATGCGCGTTGTGAGAGTACCGCAACTTAAGTTAATTAGGAAATAAAGGTTTCTATAAAACTGATTTAGCAAGGTTATTTTACTATAGTCCTTGTCGCTTCGGCTCAAAGCGGTGGAAGGAACAAGGTCTAGTTTTCAAAGACCAAATGGCGGTGATGCCGATAGACGACATTGAAGTGCCTCATTGCTTGTCTCTCACTATAAATCCATTTAATGCTCCTTCCGAAAACTCATAATTTTTTTGACAAACATTTCTGAAATTTATTTTTGGCCTAACATTATTTTGTACTTGCATAACATTATTAAGTTCATTCATAACATTAAAATATTTTGATCACACTACTTGGTTTTTGAATAATATTAATTTGTTTTTGCACAACATTTTGTTTTTGTATAACATTATTTTGTTTTTGCATAATATTATTTTTTTACGTAATATTACTTCGTTTTTCCATAGCATTATTTTGTTTTATTTTTGTTTAATTTGGTTTGTTTATTTAAAATACTTTTTTTAAAGTCTTAAGGTGTTTTTTTCTTTATCTAAGCCTTGGCGGCACATAGTTAAATCTAGTCAATGTAATAGAATTGTTTCAACAAACTTGAACTATTTCGATATTTTAGTGGAAAACAATTACCAAAGTGTGTGATATATTACGATATCAAATTGTTTGTACAGGTCAATTTCAAGCTTGAACTAATTTTTTGCGACTCAGTGAAAGAATTGTTTGTACAGGTTCATTTCAATAGAAACTATTTGCATAGTCAGAATTACCCAGACGTCCAGTTTTATACTTATTCATTAAATAAAAAATAGTTTTGTAATTAAACCGGAATATGTGAAAACATTTGCGCAAATCCCATAGGAACTGCACATCGCACAATACAGGGGTGTCACAGATTGCAATTTAATTGTTCATAATAAGCCGTAATAAGCTTTAAGTATTTCAATATAAAAATGTTGTACTTCGAGATGAAGGCTACGTATTTAAATTTGTACAGCCCCTACTTAACACAAACGTTTCCGCACAGGTGACTTACTCCTTAGAATTTGCGTATATGAGTCAAAGCTTCGCGGTGCAAACGAAAGCACGACGAAAGTTAAAACTTATACACAAGTTTGAAAAATAACCGCAGCTATCGATCAACCAATGCTCTAACACCTGTTGAGATGCTGATGACACTGGCTACCCAAGGATTCTATATTTTTAGAAGGATAGGAAGTTACTAGGTTCCGCTGTATAGACGGCCTGGCTGGGATAGCGTGGAGTTTTACAAAAGAATGACGTCACTTTAACCGCTTTTATTCACCCCCAAGGCCAAATCGCTCAATGGCGAAATGGGCTTTGGCGCCTTCACGGTAGCGATATTTGACGTTGGCTGGGTCATTTTTGGAAGGAGCTACTGCACAGTCGCGTGTTTTCTTCCCGGCGCGAAAGCGCCATCACTTCCTATCCTTCTAAAAACATTATAAAATCCTTGGGCTAGCGAGGCTATTGAGGCCCCTGGTGGTCTTGCTTACAGAAAGGGAAAGGGAAGTATTGTTTTTGCTATGATTAAGGTAATTAAAATATTCATATCACCATCTAGCGACTTAATAAGAAATAATTTGATTTGATTTGACGACAAATATTAAATCTTAGGATTCATCATTCAGGACTTTTAAGGTATCCTACTGCAAAAAATATTGAATTTCTTCTTTTTATCTAAAAATTGCTTTGAAATATTTGGATATTTCTAAATTAATTGAAAATTATAGAAGTGTTTGAGTGGAGAATGCGTCCCGGAACTCGAAGAATGGAAGAAGCAATTGGAAAAATTATAAAAATTACGTAAGTGCACCGTAATCTTATATTAAAAAGCTTTTTTCAAAAATTAACTGTCTCCCTGATAATGTGTAAGACATTTGACCGTTTAAACTAATAAAAATATTTATTTTATTTTTACACAAGATAGATAACAAAGTTACCAGTGGAGTGTACCACTGCTACTGCTAGGACTTAAATAATTAGGATTTACCAAGTTCAAGTGGAGTGTACCACTGCTACTGCTAGGACTAACAAAAAAGGGAGCGTCCATTAATAACGTGAGGTGATTTTGGTGATTTTTTTACCCCCTCCCCCCTTGGTGAGATGTCGTGAGATTTGGCTTTGCCCCTCCCTTCCCCCCTAATATCACGTGAGATTTTTCAAAATGCGTATTTTTAGTATAAATACGTTAATCGGTGTTTGATTGCATTGGATTTATTTAAAAAAAACATAACTTGCCTAATTATTTATATTTAAGACTAGTTAAGACTAGTATTTTAGACAGAACGTAGCCTAGAATCACAGTGAGAAAATCGAAGAGTAAAATACTTAAATTTTAAGTATTAAGGAACTACTAAAATTCGTAAATGAATATTCATTCTAATTCAGTCCACGGGGACTCATGTGTTGTCTCAAGAGTGACTACTGGAACCAACATGTCCATGTGATTTACAGTAAAATCATCTGCTCCTTGAACCTCGCTCTGATTTAGCCACTTTAAACCGTTGTCGCTTGCACACAGAAGCTCAGTAACTCGGCGTGTGACAATCCGTGAAGGTCACACTTTGCGCGCTGGTGCAGGTGGTGCTCTGTGGACCGCACGCCAGTGCTCTGCAGATCTTGTGATGGATGAAAAGTAGATACCGCATGTACTGCAGCATCTCTTTTTCAGATTACCACCTACACTTGGGAAATAAAGGTCAAAGGGCATGCTGATGAAGGTGTGTAATTTTACACTGTTTCTTGCGGAAAAAAATTACGTGATATTTGCAGAAACCCCCCTCTCCTCCACGTGAGATAAGGTGAGATTCAGCTCGATCCCCTCCCTCCCCTAAACGCCTCACGGAATTTATGGACGCTCCCAAAGCTTAGACATAAAAAATTACCATAAAAGTATGGGAGCCGGCTCCTGGAACCAGTTTAAAACACTTGGAGCCGGAGCCACGGCTCCAGATTCAGCTCTGGCCTTCACCGGAGCTGGAGCCGGAGCTAACTGGAGCCGATAGGGTTTAAGTTGGAGCCGGAGCCGCATTGGAGCTAACATACACCGTCGGCATTTTTGTCAACAAAAAGGAGGCGATGATTGCGGACATAATATGGTACGTTTCATTTCCGACTCGCAAAAAAATCTTTGATTTCTCATGAGTTTTTTCTTTAGATTTTAAAGAATAACTTCTTAAGATTTCCAAAGAGTATTTCCTTTAGAGATAACTTGATCAAAAGCCTTTTACTTTATTTTAATTTGCTTATACTTAGTTTTTCCATTTACATTCATTTTTCTTATACATTTTCTACCTTTTCTACTTCATTGTCAGAGATTCTAACACAAAATCGGTTTCCCCCATTTGGGGCTTATCAACACTCTGAAGGAATTCCGTCTTTACGTGGAAGAAGCGGCCGATATCAGTTGAATAATATACATCCAGGGTGCCCTATATGTGAGCAGTCCATTGCAATTTCTAGTGAGGTTATTCACCTATTATTGCATGGCGGTCGCTATACAGCCGACAACAATTATGCTAGAGCTTCCGTTTGAAAATCCAACCTTAAAAATTATATTAAATGTCAAAATTTCTTTCAGAGAATAGGGTGAACCGTCTACTGTTGGAATCTCTGGCTGAAATTTTGACTTTTGATATAGTTCTTAACGTTAGATTTTCAATCGGAAACCCGAGCATAAACGTTGTCTGCTGTATAGCGACCGCCATGCAATAATAGGTGAATAACTTCACTATAAATCTCAATGGATTACTGACATTTAGGGATGTATATTAGTTTAATGATATCGGCAGCTTCTTCCGAGTAGAGGCGGAGTTCCTACACAGTGTTGATTAGCCTCAATTTGTGGTAACGGTCTGCGGTTCGAATATCTGACTGAAATTTTAACTCTTAATATATTTCTTAACGTTAGAGCTTCAAATAGAGGCTCGAGCCTAAAAGCTGTCTGCGGTAAAGCGACCGTCATGCTATAGTATAGAAGGTGAATAACATTGCTGTAAAATTCAATGCACCGCTCGCATAAAGGGCACCCAGGGTGTGTAATGGTTAGCAACAGTGGGAATTTGGGAATGGTGGAATAAGTACCTTCACGACTGAATTTCTGATGGAGTAATCCAGTTCTTTGGGTCAAATATATATATTTGGCTCTTTTAATTGGGCCACTTTCTCAATCAACCCTTTTAATTGGGTATTATAAACTACCAAGATATTTGAGTTAAATTAAAAATTTAACCTTAAAATTTGGGCTATTTTGAATATAACCCATTTTTTGGGTTAATATTTTATTACCCAAAATTTTGGGTAATTTTAGATTGACCCACATTTGGGTAATACTTTTTGCCCAATTTAGGTATTTTAAGGTTTGCCCAACTTCTTGGATAGGTGCAAAAGTGACCATAGTTTTGGGTAAAATTTGACCCAACCTTTTTAAGAGTGAAGGAAATATATGTTGGGGTTTTTTGAGGGAAAACTACAGAAAATATTCGTAGGAAAATATACTGTTACGATTTCTAAAGAAAAACATCAAAGAATATTTCCAAAGAAATATACCTTACGAATTTCCAAGGGATAACTTCGGAAAATATTCGTAAAGAAATATACCTTACGAATTTCCAAGGAAAACGTCGGAAAATATTCGTAAGCAAATATACCTTACGAATTTCCAAAGGATAACTTCGAAAAATATTCGTAAGAAAATATACCCTACGAATTTCCAAGGGATAACTTCGGAAAATTTTCGTAAGAAAATATACCTTACGAAATTGCTAGGAAAACGTCGGAAAATATTCGTAAGGAAATATACCTTAAGAATTTCCAAGGAAATACTGTAGGGAAAAAATCTTAGGAGATTATCCTTTATAATAGTTAAAGAGTTTCTTAAGGCATCAATGGTAAAATGTCCGTTAAGGATTTACTCCCAACAACACCTTACAATTCCCAAGAATTTTCCGAACAATCCCTTAGAATGTTTTTGTAAGGGAGGGGGGGATGATGAGGGGTTGAGGTTAAGGAAGCTTGAAGCGTAGAACCCCCCCAAGAGCAGGAGTCAAGGGTCCCATGCATCACAACTAGGGGGATGTTGAGGGGTAGAGGGATAGAGGGGTTGTAGAGGCTAACGAAGCTTGAAGCATGGGGACCCACGAAGAGCAGGAGCCATGCATCACAAGTAGGGGGTATGTTAATTGACGGACTGAGAAAGCAAATAAGCTGGAAGCCTACACTCTTAAAAAGGTTGGGTTGTTTTCAACCCAAAATGGGTTAAAATTCAGTCCAAACCTGGGTCTGTATTTACCCAGCCCAAAATTTGGGTTGTTTAGACTCAACCCATTAAAGGTTAAAAATTCAACTTGATTTTGGGTGGAAATCTACCCCACCTTGGGTTGAATTTTAATCGCGTGATTAGCCGTGCAGCTAGGTAGGTAGGTAAATTTTAGACCTGAAAATTTTCGTGTGCCTATATAACACCAAATTAATGTCCCTCTTAGATATGAATCATTTAAAGGATCCATGGAGAAATTACAGGAATCAAATTTCAACGGAGGCCGCACATGGATTACTATTCCTCAAGATAATTACTGTCTTGAGCTTTCGACCCGCAGGTCTTTGTTAAACTAAACTGATTTAAACCAATTTTCTTATATATATCGTTTCGTAAAAAACCTACAAAGTTATCAATTGTTAAAAATAAAAATACATTTATTTAACGATTGATAACTTTTTAGGTTTTTTTACGATGCGATATATATAAGAAAATTGGTTTAATTCAGTTAGTTAGACAAAGACCCGCGGGTCGAAAACTGAAGACAGTTTTTGCCTTGATAAATAAAAATCCATGTGTGTCCTCCATTTAACTTTTACTCCTACAATTTATCCATGAAAAAACCTTCATATCTAAGAGGGACGTTTAATTTTTCGTATACGGGGTGTCACCATTTGATTCGCCCAGGGGCCTTATTCTATCTCTTTCGTTGTCGTTAAAAATGGCTCGTTACTCGTTAAATTTTACGAAAATCGTTAAGTTTATCGAAATCTGATTTTTAGCAATTCTATCTCTTAACGGTAACGAAAATTCGTTAGGCTTATTCGTTAGAGATAACGAGAGCTATTTTGGCTCGTAAACGGTTACGACTGTGCTCCCATTGGACGAAAGTATTTGGTGGTTTCTTTAAATATATCATTTTTGTGTGAAAATATAGAATATAATGGCGGTACGTGGTATCTTTAGGTTGGAGTTTTTAAGGCAATTATTTGAAAATGAAAATAACAATGAAATTGGAAATAGAGATTTAAGGAGACAAAGAGTTATAAGAGATGCTAATAATGCATGGGACTTAAGTGAATATAAGTTCAAAAAGCTGTTCAGACTTCCAAGAATTTTGGTTTTAGAACTTTGCCAAACTTTGGAAAATCGTCTTTCTGGCTCTCTGAGTACTGCTGTTCCAGTTGATAGCAAAGTATACGAAAACATGTTTAATATTTTAAAGAAATAATGAATTTATTATTATTACCTAACTAGATATTGATTGCATTACGCTTTTACGCGGTGGGTTGCTATCAGGTTCCTATTGGGCAGGATCTTAATCTCAGATACAGTCAGTCCACAGTAAGTAGGTGCATAAACAGTGTCAGCAGGGCAATTTGTGAACATCCTCAACTTATGAGTCATCTAATAAGGTTCCCAGTCACGGAGGATGAGCAAAAATCTGTCAAAAAAGGGTAAAATGTTTTAACTTTTAATCGTTCCTTCATAATAATTTATCCCTGCTAAATTTTTAGATTTATGGAAGCTTTTGGATTTCCAGGTGTAATAGGTTGTGTTGATGGGACACACGTTGCTATTATTGCTCCACCTGTTACTGATGAAATTTTCAGGGAAGTGAGATATGTGAACCGTAAAGGGTTTAATTCGATTAATGTACAAATTGTACGTATGAGTTAAATAAGTTAATATATTGTTTGGTAATCTAGTGATCGTATGGGGACCACGACCCCGACCCGGTAAGTCGGAGATCCCCGGGTTTTTTGGGTCGGGGTTTTTTTTTAAAGTCGGGTTTTCCAAATCCAAGAAAAAATTAATAAACGGCCGAGCGATCGCTTAGCCTACAACCAAAACGGAGAAGGAGGGGGCAAGCCAGCAGCCTAATCTCTCGTTAGAACTTAGAAGGTACAAAGGTCGCGTCAGACTCGTCTCTCGTTCGCCGTGATTTCGTTTTTGGTCTTACCAGAAGTTTATAATATTGTTCCATAAGATCGTCACTTTGGAAAATATTTTACTGAGAGCTAGTAACCAAGTGACGTCATCAAGAAAATATCCCCTAGCGAGTAGCTGTCAAAGGCTACGTGTGGCGCGTTAGCAAGCGGACGCAAAACGGCGACGAAGCCCGTAATGAAGTCTGTTTTGTCAGTAAATTTTTTACATGTGAAGAATAGAAAGTGCCACACTTATGAAACAATATTATACACTGATGAATTTATTTTTACTTCTAAATAGTCGGCCGCTGAAGTGATGCGACTACTATCGTCATTTTTGTAATTAGAAATCGCTTAAAAGTGAAAATTCCAAAAAACCCCGACCCAACCCGGTTTTTCGGGGTTTTTTCTGTCCCCGACCCCGACCCCAACCCCGAGTCAAATGTCACTCCGTACGATCACTAATCATATCTTATCTTTTCTCTAGGTTTGTGATAGTAAACTACGAATATTAGCAATCAATGCCAGGTTTCCTGGTTCCACACACGATTCACATATTTTTAAAATGGATCCCGTGAAACTTTTTTTGGAAAATGAATATATAACCAAAGGAACAAGTGCGTGGCTTTTAGGTAACATGGTAAACTTGATAATTACCTGCTTGTGCTAGAATAAAACAATTTTTCAAAACTTAAGGTGACAGCGGCTACCCGATTTCACCATTTATGATGGTTCCTTTCACTAACCCTGCTGCTGATTCACCAGAAATGAGATTTAATACTCTTCACAGCAAAACCAGATGTGTAGTGGAAAGAGTGAATGGTGTCCTGAAACAGAGATGTAGAGCATTGCATGGACACAGGGTCTTACATTATCATCCTACGTCGGCTGGTTTTATAATTAATGCATGTGCTACGCTTCATAATTTATGCATTATGAATAATGTAGAACTTGATTCTTCTTCGGATGAGTCAGATAGTTCATCCTCTGATGAAGATGAAGTTGAAGATGGAGGTTTTTTTCCTGTACTCGAAGATGATAATTGGGGTGCTCCTGGAAGACATACTAGGCTTCGTCTATTAAGGGTGTTTGAAAATCGTAGAAGGATTTGAACATTATTTGATTAACACTGATTAACGCTGTAGGAACTTTTTATTTCTTAGGAACGTTTGTAGTAAACATGTTTACATATTTGTACTTAAAATCATATTGGAATTATATTTTAAAAAATCATTTTTATTTAAAAAAAAAATTAATAAAAAGGGGTTGAACTACTTTCAAAAAAGAAGCAACAAGATGAGTAGTGCCAGTTGCAGCAATGGATTGCTGTTTGGACGCTACTGCTTTATCACTTTCAATCAATTCATGATGAAAATACCTTTTTTCATTTATCAACATCTTTTATAGGACCAGTTCCATCGTTATTCAAGCTCATAGAGAGTTCTTCCCACATTTTATCCGATTTCATTTTAGTAAAAGAGTCACTAAATTTACCATTTAAAAATTCTGGATGATTCTCCATATATTATAAGAATATTTCTTGTTGTAAACTTGTTACACGACCACCTCGTGACTTCGCCATAATGTAATTAAAATATTTGAGAACTTAAAAATAATGGGCTATGAAACAAATGAACACAAGTGGTGATAAATTTCAAATAATGTGAAAAAAGGCTCCTTTGTAACAACACATTTCATTGGCTTATCAATCGGAACTACGTCATCACTCGTTACCAAAACGAATTCGGAAATAAAGAGAAAAATTAAACGAGAGCTTAACGAAACGCGAGATAGAATACGTTTTTAACGAAAATTCGTTAAGCGCTCGTTAAAAGAAACTCGTTATATTTTACGAGTCTTTATTTTACGAAAAAGATAGAATAAGCCCCCAGGAATTTTTCTCAAAATCTGAACTTTCTAGAAATTTGAAATATTCAGTATGTACGCTCTCGGGGGAGATCGTTATTTTTTGTAAATTTCAGAAATATTATGAAATTTTTCACGACTTTAGAAGTGTTAGGTTTTGAACGCTACGTGGTTGTACCAGCGTGTTTGTTTTTCATGACCAATTATTTCAGTGACGAAATGTCCGATTTCCACCAGACCAATTCCATTAAAGGTTTTCGAGTATGCTCTACAACTTGCTTATTGAAACTTTTCGTCTACCACGTAGCGTTCAAAAACTAACATTTCTAAAACCGTGAAAAATTTCACGATTTTTCTGAAATTTAAAAATAATATCGATCTCCCCCGAGAGAGTACATGTACTGAAAATAGCTATATGTCCGTTTCGTTGTATTATTTTTATGCATTTTTTTTGTATTTTCAAAACATTTTATTTTTAATTATTAAAGTAACAAAATATGTACTTTTCAACAAATATGAGAATCGGTAGAATAAGCTAACCATTGTTGAAAATTTTGAAACCAAATGAGATTTAAAAAAATTCTATATGGATTTCAACCCAAATTTTAACCTAATTTTGGTTTAATAAAACAACCCATAAAAATTAACAAATTAAAAAAAATAACTAATGTTGGGTTGTTATTAACCCAAATTTGGGTTGCAGTGAGACAACCCAATTTTTTTAACTCTTCATTTTTAAGAGTGTACGGCCCTGCCATGGATTAAAACGGCACTACCTTAAGTCGTTTCAGTTCTTTAAGAACAAAAAAAGGAAAAATCCTACCTCATGATTTCCGCCAATCATAAATATTCGTTTGTCCGAGAAAGTCAGGTAACGCAATCTGCGTTTGCTGAAATATCAACCAATCCGGTGTTTCCTCCCTAGATAGCAGTACATTTTTAAAACGGCAGTTTCAATTATTTTACTGTCTATAGTTTCCGCCGTTGAAACTGTTTTTACATAAAGTTTAAAATATTTTACAAAAGAAATGTTAAAAAAACATGGATAAATCGAACACGATCTGTGAAAACATCTGATGCCACAAATAGTACGGTTACTACAACAATGACTCAAATTTGCAATATACCCTGAGCATTTCCAATAGTAATCTAATTACGCTGCCGGATGAATCGGCAAAAAGCTCCAAGACTGTATGTCACAAATATTAGACACGTTAATACAGCACTAGAAAATATGTTAACTATACACAATAACACTACATAACCTGTCTAATATCCCCAGAAAATTAGACAATTGAGAACTTCGAACCTACACAGAAAAATTTAAAGCCTATCGTACTTTGTTCGAGTAGATAGTTTTTTTTTCAAAGACTCTAATTGAACCATTTAAAAGTTGGCACAAATTGCAAATCTGCCCAAAAATTTTAAGTGTGTCCACAACTGAGAAAACTGTTCCTTTGATCATTGAAAAATAAACCTCAGCAAGTTTTTATGGAAAAGAAAACCGAAGACCAAACTTACAAACTTACAAACTCAACCCAGAAGGAGTGGTTCCGAGATTTAACCCAGTGTCACAAGTTCCTTTCCCTGCGAGGCGAGAGTGTTAACCACTTCGCCACCCATTCGTGCGTTTGAAACTTTGAGTGCGAACTTCCGTAAGTAATGAGCTTGCTGCTATATTTGTAAAGGCTGTTATTTAAAAATAGCGCGTCTTCAGCAATATCTTTAGGCTCGCGGCACTTTCATGTCAAAACCTAGTAAACGATAATTTTTCAAATGTAGTAAACTAACTTTATTGATTTTGATTTCCATTACTTGATGGTATATCTCATCGACCAATGTTTAAAGGGTTTTGGAACGTTTTACAGTAGATGTACAATTCGCATTTATAAATGAATTAAATACTAACTCAAAATTTTCCAATTCATCGTTTACTAGGTTTTCTCTTGAGACCGCCACATTTTTAATAACTCTTTTGAATGCATCGGTTTGTGTGCATTATTCTAATTAATAAATTAATTATTTTATTAAATTGCTAATTATAATTTTAATTTATTTATTAAATAATCTAAAATCCAAAACACTTCTTAATTTTAACGTTACTTTAGATCGCACACAAAAAATTAATAATTTCAAATAATGGTAGCATCTAACCGCGACTTCGAGTTATAAAAATAGTAGTTCCTTTATAGAGCAAACCCTCTACCGATGTCTTTGTCCATGTCAAATTACAGAGCCTCGTAAGAAGTCTACCCTTACATTAACAATTTATCGTCAGATAATGCGTACGTATCACTGTCATCGCGTACGCGCCTCACTTAGTTGTAAATTACAAACATTACTAGAGGTCGACTGAGGCTACAGTGAGAGAGAGAGCCATGGATTTAACGGACGTCACGGGCAGATTCGGAAAGTTCCAGAAGCGAATCTTCGTCGCTTTGCTCATCAGAGCAGTTTGTTGGAGTGTGCTCATGACCAACTACCAGTACGTCAACATGAAAGTGAATTTCGGCTGCGATATCGGAGGAATGTATTACGACTCAAGTGCGAATGGAACCAATTCGTTGGATGCAAAGTGCGACAGGCCAGCTTACCCCGGGGAACGGACGGTGACTGGGAAACTCTTGGGCTTGAATGATACTGTCACCTGCGACAGTTTCGTGTACGAGAACACTACCAGGACCACCATTACGCAAGAGGTACGTATTCAGCTAGGGAATCAAATTTTAATGACTATTACATAGTGTGAGAATTAATTTTGGTAGCTAGCAAGCAAACGTTTGCAGCCATTGATGCCATTACCTATCAGTCACTATATCCTCCATTTTGCATCAGCAAGCAGTTTTTGTGGGTGTTGATTTTGAAATGTTTCAACAGCCTTCTAATAGAGTGCGTTCTCCGTTTGAGCATTGAGAGGCGAATGTTTCGCTAAATTTAAAATTTAAAATATATTGTGTAACGTAGCTCATTAAAATTTTGCATTAATCTATTCAATACATTGAAATAACGATATCTCATATTTTATTTGTAATTTATTAATACTTTTTACAAATACTGTCTTAAAGTCGGTCAAATTAGATATTATACAAAAGCGATTTAAAAATATTAATTAGATGTTTCTATAAATTAAAATGAATAACAATTAAAGTATAAATATTTGGTTTCGCGTAACAATATAGAGCTTGATTTTACCTTTTTTGGAATAAAACTGCGAGACAGTGTTTAAAGGAAACAAGAAAGCCAAGTTATTTTATTGAATTAATAATTAAAGAAGGAGAACAATCATGCTGTAACTTGAGTCATGGAAATATACAGCGTATTGACAAACAGCTATGCTGCCATTCGATCATGCGTTGTTTTACGTCAAAGAAAATCTATTGGCTTCCACAGGAATTCTATAAAGCGTAAAAATTTCATGTACATTTATATACACTTGTCGTCAAAACGTGGGGAGTTTATCTTCCTACAGTTTTGTTATTTTGGGGCTCATCACTAGAAAGTTGAGCGTTAATTTGCATCTCTGTCTGAAATTTGGACTTTGTCTGTTATTCGCCTGGGTGATAGTGGGATTTGGTGTGCTCCCGTGAATGGATGATCTCCTTCGGCTACATGGTCTTCTCTTTGGGCAACTTTGCCTCGTACATTCCGGCGGGACAATTAGCCGACAAGTAAACCTCTCAGTATTATCCAGCCTTCCTATTAATCTAGCTCAGCTCGATTATTTTTCTTAATGTATAGATTTGGCCGTAAGCCGCTCATCCTGGCGGGTCAAGCGGCGATAACCTTGGTATCCTTCATCCTCGCCTTCTCGACCAACATGCCCATGTTCCTGGTCCTCAGGTTCCTCATCGGAATCGCGTTCGGACTTATTCAAAACGCAATCATGGTTTCGTGTATGTCACATATCTTCAAATTACTGTTTTATTGGATCAAAAATCATCACACAATCTAAAAACATTTTTTAAACAGCAGACAAACGATATGACCTTAGAGTAGAGTAGCCCAATTTACTCTAACCCGACCTTGACTTAACTTAACCTAACATATCCTTATTCTTAGCGTTTCCTAACTTGAACTTAACCAAACCTAAGCTTGTTCTTACCCAGAAAAAAAGGTGTTTAGGTTTTTAACATCTAAAAAGGTGTGAAAGCTAAACATGGGTAAGAGTTGGTGTTGTTTCCTTAAACACATCTGTTTAAATAAAACGAGTTTCTCAAACAATCTTCCAAGATCTTTCCGGTAGTGTTCCAAACCGGAACAGCTGGTAAGAGGTCATGTATAGAAATTAAACTTCGTGGTTTTTAAACATATTGCTAAATACTGATGTTTAATACGTGTATATTGCCTTACGAGTATAATGTACTATATTTCGCGTTGTCTATATGTCATTTAATTTCGTTTTCCATTAAAAAAATATAATATTCGTTAATCACCGTTATATTAATAGTGTTAACTAAAATATGGACCGGGTTCTATATCATCTCATAATTTTAAGATATTGGTAATTAAGACTAATTTAATAACACTAATGTATATAAATCAATAATTGAACATGAACTACTAAAAATTAATAAAATAACACTACTTTTGATGTGATTTAAGGCCGTACTAACACAAATATAATTTAAATTAATATCGTTAAAATATAATCAGGCAGTTAAAGAAATGAAATCGACAGTATAGGTAGTAGGTTTCATTAATTCGTAGGCAATTAATATTAATGTTATTTTAGATCGTAATTTAACAACTCAAATATACGGCTACTCAAAGAGTGGCGTATACGGCAAATTAAAACATGTTTAAAATCACAACACCCGAACCTTTGAACATGTTTAGAAACTAATCTTAAAAATCTTTAGACGTGTTTTCATTGTTTAATATCTAAACGTATTCTATCTAAACACGTTTAAACGATAAATATGAGTAGCAAATAAGACGTTTAATTTCTAAACGCATGATGTTGCAAAGCTGAACACCACTATCGCCTAAACATGATCGTTTTTATACACGATAAATATTCTGTTGCATTTTGGTGTTTAAGAAAGTGTTGAGTATCTAAACACCTTTTTTTCTTTGTAGCATTTTATAACTTTAACTCTCGACATCATAAATTATTAATATTAGTCTACCCTAACCTTGACCTAACTGAATTTTTAAAAACCAAAATACTTCAAAACCTGGCTTAGCAATCACGAGAGATCCAATAAAGATGGGCACCATTGCTACTTTTAATCGCGTCTTTTTCAACTGACACAAGACCAACTCTGATTCAAAGTTTGTTTCGCTTTGATGAGAGCGTTATTTCTCGTAGTTGTGGAGTCCGTTGGTCCGGAGTACCGAGATTACATCGTGTACAGCTTCACCGCCATGTGGGGCATTGGCATCATGGCGTGCGCCTTGATTGGCTGGCTGGTCGACGAATGGAAAACGATCATGCTGATCTCATCCTTGCCTTTCCAACTACCCTTTATGTTACTTCTGTACTGGTGAGACACTCTTCTTTAAATTGAGATTTACCGCTTTCCTGTTTAGCGGAAATTATTTTGGATTACACTGATATTTCTCCGATTTTTCATCCATATATTTTAAACAATAAACGATATTTAATTCGAAATGAAACCAGAATCGATATTTCAATCGGAATTAAATCGAAACTGATATGTTCGCATATTTAATATTGAAATTTCAAACATTTAACGCAAATCTTAGCCCAGCATAACCAACAGTGTACCATTGTATTTATTCGAAACAATTGCGTAAAATGCCAAAAAAAAACGAAATATAGATTTCCATTACTAATTAGATTTCTAACATCCTAAGCTAACGTGGAAACTTCGAAAACTTTTACCCGTCGTATGCCATGCTATTATCGAAAGAGCAGACATAAATAATTTTAAAAGACTAAACATTTTTTCTAAATTTCATAAAAAAATATAGTAGAGCAGAAAATATAGCAGACGAAAACAAAAGACGCGACATTGAAGGCACAGTAATCGATAATTAAAAATACGGATAATCCCATTGGAGGACTAAAATTCAAATAACAGGAAACCATTAAGCCAGGCGTATCCAATTTTCTAATTCTAAAGATTGCTATTTTGAAGGCAGATCTCCGTATTTTTGTAGGTATGTTTTCAGTATATTTTCGAGAGAAACATTTTACAGGTCGAAATCACCATTTCAAAGTTGGCATCAACTAAAGTTCGACAATTTAGGAATCTCGTGTGATATTCGATATCAGCTTACCTCGCGATGAAATAATTGCCCTAAAAACTTTAAAACATCAGAAAAAATTATTTCCAGGGCAGTACCAGAATCGTAGTCCAGCAAAACCTTATTTTATCGCGTACCTGTCCTTTATTATAACACTAGCCGAGAAGCCCGCCTTACAGGCGGGCCCTCCGCTAGTTGTGTGTTTCGAGGCACTTCACCCCAGTACACCCCACAACTCCTTTTTCCCATGCAAGAATTTCCGTGGCACCCGTTTCCCCAAAGTAGAACCACCCCAGTAAGGCCCTACCTCCCCTTTTTCCCTATGTGATAATTACCGGGGTACTCCCCGTTTTTCCCATGTGATAATTATCGTTCCTCCCCTTTTTCAGATGCAAGAATTTCCATGGCACCCTTTTCCCCAAAGTAGAACCACCCCAGTAAGGCCCTACCTCCCCTTTTTCCCTATGTGATAATTACCGGGGTACTCCCCGTTTTTCCCATTTGATAATTATCGTTCCTCCCCTTTTTCAGATGCAAGAATTTCCATGGCACCCTTTTCCCCAAAGTAGAACCACCCCAGTAAGGCCCTACCTCCCCTTTTTCCCTATGTGATAATTACCGGGGTACTCCCCGTTTTTCCCATGTGATAATTATCGTTCCTCCCCCTTTTATCATGCAAGAATTTCCGTGGCACCCTTTCCCCCAAAGTAGAACCACCCCAGTAAGGCCCTACCTCCCCTTTTTCCCTATGTGATAATTACCGGGGTACTCCCCGTTTTTCCCATGTGATAATTATCGTTCCTCCCCTTTTTCCCATGCAAGAATTTCCGTGGCACCCTTTTCCCCAAAGTAGAACCACCCCAGTAAGGCCCTACCTCCCCTTTTTCCCTATGTGATAATTACCGGGGTACTCCCCGTTTTTCCCATGTGATAATTATCGTTCCTCCTCTTTTTCCCATGCAAGAATTTCCGTGGCACCCTTTTCCCCAAAGTAGAACCACCCCAGTAAGGCCCTACCTCCCCTTTTTCCCTATGTGATAATTACCGGGGTACTCCCCGTTTTTCCCATGTGATAATTATCGTTCCTCCCCTTTTTCCCATGCAAGAATTTCCGTGGCACCCTTTTCCCCAAAGTAGAACCACCCCAGTAAGGCCCTACCTCCCCTTTTTCCCTATGTGATAATTACCGGGGTACTCCCCGTTTTTCCCATGTGATAATTATCGTTCCTCCCCTTTTTCCCATGCAAGAATTTCCGTGGCACCCTTTTCCCCAAAGTAGAACCACCCCAGTAAGGCCCTACCTCCCCTTTTTCCCCATGTGATCATTACCGGGGTACTCCCCGTTTTCCCCATGTGATAATTATCGTTCCTCCCACTTTTCCCATGCAAGAATTTCCGTGGCACCCTTTTCCCCAAAGTAGAACCACCCCAGTAAGGCCCTACCTCCCCTTTTTCCCTATGTGATAATTACCGGGGTACTCCCCGTTTTTCCCATGTGATAATTATCGTTCCTCCCCTTTTTCAGATGCAAGTATTTCCGTGGCACCCTTTTCCCCAAAGTAGAACCACCCCAGTAAGGCCCTACCTCCCCTTTTTCCCTATGTGATAATTACCGGGGTACTCCCCGTTTTTCCCATGTGATAATTATCGTTCCTCCCCTTTTTCCCATGCAAGAATTTCCGTGGCACCCTTTTCCCCAAAGTAGAACCACCCCAGTAAGGCCCTACCTCCCCTTTTTCCCTATGTGATAATTACCGGGGTACTCCCCGTTTTTCAAATGTGATAATTATCGTTCCTCCCCTTTTTCCCATGCAAGAATTTCCGTGGCACCCTTTTCCCCAAAGTAGAACCACCCCAGTAAGGCCCTACCTCCCCTTTTTCCCTATGTGATAATTACCGGGGTACTCCCCGTTTTTCCCATGTGATAATTATCGTTCCTCCCCTTTTTCCCATGCAAGAATTTCCGTGGCACCCTTTTCCCCAAAGTAGAACCACCCCAGTAAGGCCCTACCTCCCCCTTTTCCCCATGTGATCATTACCGGGGTACCCCCAGTAAGGCCCTTCCTCCCTCTTTTCCCCATGTGATAATTACCGGGGTACTCCCCGTTTTTCCCGGTCAAAACCGGAAGTCAAAAAACCCTTCCAGCAAAAATCGCTGACCGTTGAGCTCAGCGCTGAGCTTTTTTAGAGTTGTTGAACGCAGCCACGGGACTTTCAAATCGGAACGACCCCGAAACCCCCGCTCCCTCCTCCCCGTTTCCGAAACTACCCCATACGAATCCCCCCCCCCTCCGAAATTCGCGGCGGAAACAGAGATAAAATTTCGGGTGTATTGCGTGTTGGGACAAACACGGCCCAACTCTCAGGGGCGACAGATTTTGAGAAAATAGATAGTCGAACCTCCTCAGTAACGAAGCCAAAGGCAGTTTCGGTTTCCCTCTGTTCTGCGGGTCGACATAAGGTTATGTATTTGTACCCCGCCGTTCCGCTGGGCACTACGGCGGCACACAAGACAAAGAGTCGTCCCTATCCAGTGGTTTGATGGGGTCACTTGAGCTCTTGAGGGGCTCCACACCCGGCGTTCGGTGTCGCGGGGCTCTTGGGGGCGGTCCACACCCAGTTTGCTGGGTAACTGGAGTCCTCGAGGAGGTGTCTCGTGATCGGGGCGCTGGGTCACTGGAACCTCGGGGGTGTTCCATACTTGGCATTCAATATCCTACTGGGGAGGATTTGTGTGGTGGCAGAGGAAGTCACTCTAGTCCTCAGCTGTGCGAGGGTGGGAATTAGGGCAGCCCATGGTGTCGCCTTTTGTTGGGCCATGATGAGGGCGTTTGTTTGCCATATGTGAGCCTGTCTTTATGGCTGTCTCACTGGACGAACGTTTGTTTCGCAAAGTGCATTTTTGTCGGGCATGACTCTTTGTCTTCTGTGCCGCCGTAGTGCCCAGCGGAACGGCGGGGTACAAATACATCACCTTATGTTCCGCGGGTCGCTTTTTCCTCACCGCCCCGCCTTTGGCTTCATGACAGACTAAGCACACATTCCTGAAAGCTGGGACGTACGACCGACGACGACCAATGTACCAAGCGCTCCTTATAATATAGATTGTGTTTGTTCAATAAAAATCCAAGAAACCAAACATCGATCTTTATAACTAATTAGATTTTTGACATCTAACGCCGAACAACTAAAGGTCAACAATTTAGTATCCTCCTTTGATATTTTATATTAACTTACCTCTAAGAAAATATTCCTCTAAAAACTTTTAAACATAAGAAAAATTGATTTCCAGGGCAATACCAGAATCGACAAGGTGGCTGCTTGCAACCAAACAGTACGACAGAGCCGAGAAACAACTCCTGGAACAAACCAAAATGAACGGGAAAGAAATTAAGAACATCGATGAAGTGATGAACAAACTCAAACAGAAAATTGAAATGGTACGACGTACGATGTCCATATATAATTATGTTCGAGGTTTCAGATGTTGCGTTTTCAATTATAGGACACGAAATCCGACCAGGCTTCATTCGTCGACTTGTTACGAAACAGGCATATGCGCAAAGTAGCGGCCATACTTTACATCACCTTGTACGATTTTAGAGCGTTTAAAAATATTTTCTTTTAACACAGACAACTACTCTTACATTTACAGCATAGCGACCGTGTTCATCAACCACGGCTTCAATTTGAGCGTAACCCTGATGGGTGGTTCATTGTACCTTAATCTATTCCTGACCGGTTTGGTGAACCTTCCTGCCGTGGTCTTGTACAATCTGGTGGTCAAGTACTTCACTAGACGGAAAGGGCTATTGGTCAGTTTTGTCGTTTCCGGCATCATTTTCTTAGCAGTCATGCTAGTCGGGGGTCAGTGGAAACAATTTCCTTTTCAATTCACAGATTAAACTTAATTACCTGGTCAACTCAGTTCAGTGTGAACGCGCTACTCTTGAATTAAAATATAACAGGTTTGCCAGTTTGTTTGTGGCCATTATGGAACAATGATTTTTTATGTTTATTCTGAATATTGATCTGCATTGAGAAGTATGCCCTGAATCGCGAGAATTATTGAAGCGATAGCTTTACTGTTTATTCTCACCATGAGTCGACGGTGAGAACATAGACTAATACAATTCTCACCCTCGACTCCTGCCTTCTACAATTCCCCCCCCCCCCCCGCTTAAGAACGCTGACTGATCCGGATTGCCTAGCTTTACACTATGGCGGAACCGTAAGCCCAGTGTTTCCACTCTGCGGTCGAGATTTTCGCCTATTTTAGGGGCAATTTTACCAGTTTTCGCCGGTCTCCCATAGATTTACCTTAATTTCCTTTAGTGTCACTGCATATGTTTCTTCTCTTTATTTCCAATCTTACATTTAGGCAACTATTTGTTTTTTTAAATAAAAACATTTTGAATAAAGTTTATCTCTGCCAAAAAATTGAATGGGTTTCCATTAGGGGCACAGTAAGGGGACTACAGAGACTATGTTTTTCTGACTGAAAATATCAAAAAATATTTTCGTCGCAAATTTCGCCGTTTTCAATGGTTTTCGCCGCTTTTTCGCCGGTTTTAAAATTTCTGGTGCTCACCAAGACAGTTTTCGCCGAAAATGACCTTTTACGCCGCAAAGTGGAAACACTGCGTAAGCCCGAGATTTCAGTTCGGTAGAAAATGAGGGCTGATAACATTTTCTTGTGAGAAGCGTTGCTCGAAAATTACTTGTATATGGCACGCCAAACCGGACAAAATCTGAAACCAGCATTGGATTCGCGATGTCGGGAAGCTGTTCCTTTGATATGTTTTAACTTAAATCGGTTTATTGTTAAGTGCTTCATAATTAATTTAAAACATTGACCGTATTTTTGCGGGCGTTCGTAGAATCTTCTCATCTCCGCGTATCGGCTACTGGGGGAGAGACAGCGGGGGATGTACCGTTTTCGTAGAGGGGAGATACCGAGAGAGAGCCGAGAGTAGTGGCTCACTCCTGTAATCCCAGGCGTCCGGGAGGCAGAGTTTGTGGAAGGCCGTGTGAGGACGACTACCAATCCCCCAACGGGTGGTCGGGATACTTCCGCCACGGGTGTCCCCACCCCTGTCCCCACGTATCCCCCCGTTGGCGTGGCCGTTACACATATCTCACCCTGATTAATCAGTTATTGTGTGTGTGCTGGTGTCTAAGGCCTCGGGTCGACACCGATGTTTGTGTATCTCAAAAAAAAAAAAGATACCGAGAGAGAGAGGGAGAGTCGGGAGGCCAAGAGAGGGGGTTAGAAGCAGGGAGCCAGGGACGACCAATCGGAGCAGGTATTTAATGTTTACGGTTTCTAAGAACGTTTTAGTGCAAAAATTACGTATGTGTGTTCTTCGCTTAAGTCGAATGGAAACGCGGGGTACTTAAATGCCACGTTACTCCTGCGCTATTCTACAAGCTGCTCTAATATGATTGCAAATTACTTGCACCTAAATAAATATTTCCTTTAATAGAATTATTACATCTCCTTCTGAAAAAGGGACTTTTATTATACAAAAACCAGTTCTGCGAACTGAAAAAACTGTGTTTATTATTGTTAATATTACGGCTAAGAAGGGACAGATATTAAATATTCTTATAATTTGTCTTTACGAAACAAAATGAAAAATACTTGTTTTCAAAATACATCAGGGAAGGACTAAACGTGACGCGGTTATGTTGAAATTAAAGAGGGATACATTATTTTCGACACAAAACGTCTTGCATAGTTAGTCACTCTCAGTCGAAGTCTGCCAAAAAGAAAGGGCCGAAATAATTTCATCATAGACTAAGAAAGGTTTCACAAGGACATTTCGCGTGTGACCCCCCTTAGCTTTTTCGTGTATAACCGGCAGCGCGAGACCCCCCGACTTTGTTAATGGTGCGAACGGCCGCGCGCCTAGCGGATTTTTAAGAAAGTGGTGATCACGTGCATATTATTTTCAATTGAATTTCAACAGAATTTCATCTGCATTGCTCTTCTTCATAGTTTCATTTTGAAAATGGTAATATTTTCTAGAATTATTTAATAATTTTAGGAAATTTATTCCTGAACAATAAACTGAAGAGGTAAATTAAATTTTTCTCACATTTTGGAATTTTATTGTATGACCTGTATTCTTTTTAGTTCTTTTTTAAACGTTGAAAATGCCGAAAAACAAGGGGTGCGAGTGACAGTCGTTACGAGAAGAAGGAACACATGAAAAACGTGTTTTTCATTCCTTTTCCGAAGAAAAAAAGACAACGTGAAAAATGTTTACGTTGGATGGCCTGGTTAAAATCACATCTGATTTCTAAAACACGTGCTAATAAGAATAATATTTGAGTCCTTCGATGCTGTCACGTCTTTGGTAAACTTTCACTAGTCTTTGGTTCGCACCATCATTTTGATATACGTGGCGCCCTCCCGTGCTGAGACTTTATATGGTTCTAAATTCGCGCGCGATATGTCCTCGTGAAACCTTTCTTAGTCTATGATTTCATTTAAGATGAGTCTAAAAAGTAAATTTATTTCGATTTAAAGCCCTTGCTTTTTGGGCGACTTCGACTGATACTGCGTACTACACAAGAAGTTTTGTGTCGAAAATAATGTATCCCTCTTTAATTTGAACATAACCGCGTCAAGTTTAGTCCCTTCCTGATGTATTTTGCTACAAATATTTTTCATTTTGTTTCGTAAAGGCAAATTCTAAGAATATTTAATATCTGTCCTTGCCGTAATAATAACAAGAATAAACACAGTTTTTTCAGTTCGCAGAACTGGTTTTTGTGTAATTTTTATTTTGACGTCGGTCATACACCGCCATTCAACACACTATGCATTGACCATGCAAGGGGTTTTGCGCCCCCCCTCCCTCTTAGAATTAAAAACCATTGTTGGGTTGCGGGTGGGGGGTTTGAACCTTTAAGCCTCTTAGATACGCCCTTGTGCTTCAACTAAATTAGAAGCTCACGTAAAGGGCTGATAAATGAGTGGAAAGTGACAAACGCTACCTTCGCTTCTTTAATGGAAGCGGAAACAGAAAAGCCATGTACGAGATTTCAATGAGCTTTGTGTTTTCATAATGAGTGCTAAGAGTATAATAAGATTTGAAATTAAATCGTTTAAAACATTGTAAATTGGCCGTCCCTTTGAATTTGGCCCTCCAGGCCACCACCAGTTTTGCCTGTACGTCGCAACGGCCCTGTTTCTCAGTTTTTTGATGGTCCATCTCACAGGACGTAACGTTATCGCTGCTCATAAGTTCTCTTGAGAAAAGTTACAACAACTCCGAGCATTCTCACTTGGTTCGAGGGCTCCCCGTTAGCTGCTAATTTAAAAAGAATGATGTATCATTTGACACTTTTTAGTGAGTTTTCACGTGGATGAAAACTATCCTGAAGAACTACAGTTCTCAAGAGAAGAACTACAAGAATTTTTACGCACTCCGGAGAGGCTTAAGCGATTAAGTTAAAAATGGAAACATTCCCAGTTCACACTGAAAAAGAGATCTGTTTTTCGATCGTTAAAATATAAATATGTAACAAAGAGCTCGTTTACAGATATTTTCTGGTTAAAATTAACTCTGGTTATGATCGGAAAGATGAGCAACTCGTTGGCCTACGTTTTACTGTACGTGTTCAGTAACGAATTGTTCCCAACGAACGTGAGGGCAGTTGGGGTCAGCGGGGCTATGACCGCTGGCCGAATTGGCTCAATTCTCAGTCCCTTCGCCGACGTCTTGGTAAATTATTCAATTACCATTATTTTAAAATTGGCAAACTGCATATGTACAATTGGCCTCATTGCAGGGAAGGTTCTACGGTGCATCGATTCCGGTTATCTTGTACGGCGTTCTTTCTCTGCTGACGGGAGCGGTTTTTCTGCTGTTACCCGAAACTCAAAACAAGCATTTGCCCGATACGGTCGTTGACTTCGAAAAGTAAGCTTAAAAGACGTTTCAATGAAACGGGTTCCACAATCTGCTAGGAAGTATTAATACACGGAGCCTTGACGTACAAACCATCCTATGTATGGTCCTTGCCGCTTAGGCCTAAAGCGGTGCCAGAAATAACAAGATGTTACGGACATTTAAGAACACACAATCCCCCTGATGTTATAACTATATTTTAAATATCCAATTTAAATTTGAACCAATTTTCAATCATCACATAAACTTAATACACCAGAGAGGAATTTTATCGAAAAGAAATTTTGCATGTTATTTCAAATGGTGCGAAATTAAAATTTCACAATAGTGCGTAGGTGGGTTATGAGGTCCCGCAAGGTAGTCCGAAATCTCACTTAAAATATAAATTTCTTTATGAAACCTAAAACGTATTTCGGAAATGATCAGTTTTAAATAAAAATATAATTTTTAACCAAGTCGGTCTTAATTTTAAGAAGTATGTAGATTTAAAGTCGAAAATCACGAAAAACCACTTAAATGGAATGATCCACTTCTTGTGCTCAGATTTAAAAAAAAATGATATTGGGATACCAAGGCTGGTAAATGTAGCGTTGAATTAGGATATCTCTGAAATTTATAACCCTGACTAGTAAAGAGTTATGTACGACATCGGTGGCATCAGCTACACTGTACGTGCAAACGGTGCAACCAATACACACAAATCCCTTGGATGGTGTGTAAAAACTGGTTTTCACTAGAGTGAAAACGCCCAACGAAGAGCGTCGAAGCAAAAATATCCGTTAGGTTTAACACCTTTTCTGCAGACTTGTTTCCCTTTTAAAAAGAAAAGGTTTCACCTTCGCTAACTTTACCTCGTTTACATTATTATTTAAAAAGTAGCCAGTGTGGCCAGGTTCAAATAATAATAATAATCAGTTAGGCTGATACCCAAGGCACCACCTTAGGCCCAAGTCATCTAACGACTCCTAATGCCAATAAACAGTGTTTTCGGTCTCGGAATAAGGTCAGCAAAACTTACCGAAACTAGTCAGACCTTAGTCACAATGGCTACTTTAGCGTAGGTTTTTTTTTCTATTTAATATCCTTTTCAATTCAATTTTCAATTTAATAATTCAATTATCGATATAATTATTCAATGATTTAATTATTTTAATTATGTTTTATTAATTTCAATCATGATTTCACAAATAAATACGTTCAATGACAACTATAAAATTTCAATCAGGATTTAGTTATTGAATTCTTAATAATAATAATTTCAATAAAGATATAATATTTAATCGTGATTAAATTATGATTAGATCCAATTTAGGATGGTTTAATGTGATTTGATCTTTGGGAGTGTCCTAATAATCATCATCGCCGTATTTGCCTTACGTCGTTAGTGAATAAATACCTTTACGCCTAAGGCTTAGTTTGCCCCAGATTTGCACTAGGCGCGAGTCTCAGCTTGGCACGTACCAAATGCCGTCTCTAAAGTAGACGTCTGTCCTATTTGATTTAATTCGACTTGAGAAGGGATCGTAAGTTATAGCCAGGCTACTCTGGTAGCCCAGCAAACGAAAACATTTGGTCCAGTGATACAAATTTGACTTCAAAGTTGATTAAGCTAAAAGAGATAATGTTTAATTGAAGCGTCCATTGCATAAAGATGATTTGAAAATTAACCCTCAAATAATTTGTTTTGTACACTTTAAGACTGGCGACTAATGCAGATGACTCAGCGGAAGTGAAACTGGCAGAAATTCCACCAAGAGAAGCACCGATGAATTAACTTCCGGTGTATGTAATATAAAGACCATTCTTTATTCCTAAAAGTTCTTAATAACACTAATGTACAATAAAGAATTTAAAAAAAACATTTTAGTTTTATTTTTATTTTTAATTTTAGTATTATACCTTTAATCTGTCGCATTTTGTCGTGATTTAAATCCGATAGATGGCAGTAATTTGTGAGAGGAATAGAAATTTCCAAGCGTTAAAAAAACTCAGCCAGAATGGTCTCTAAGGACCAAATCCCCTCACTCAACAGCACCATAAACCTTAAAATTAAGCATATGCTTATGCGTCTAAATATATTTCTGTGGCCGATTCCGAGAGCGGCGCAGTTCTCGCCACTGTAGCAATTGACACACTTGCAAAACTCTGACCACTCAAGGTTTTTTATATTCTAAGAATCTTGATAAATTTTTCTAGATATTTGCTCTAATTTTTTTTTATAAACAGTGAGCAAAACAAATTTTATGTAAAAGTGCCCCTAACGATATTTCAATACTCGCCCAAACTTTTATACATTATTTGGTTCTTGCATAACATTATTTTGTTCTTGCATAACATTATTTTGTTTTGACATAACATTATTTGGTTTTGGCATAACATTATTTTGTTCTTGCATAACATTTTGTTCTTGCATAACATTATTTTATTCTTGCATAACATTATTTTGTTTTGGCATAACATTATTTTGTTTTGTCATAACATTATTTTGTTTTGTCATAACATTATTTTGTTTTGTCATAACATTATTTGGGTTTGGCATAACATTATTTCGTTTTTGCATTATATTTTTAACTATAAGGATACATATTTCTGGTCTGATAGATCAGAAAAAGCAATATGTATCATGATTTCAAATTAATTTCCATCTTTGTACTTTAATTTTCAAAGACTTGGGTTAAGACGCATCTTCTAGTGGATGGAAACTTTTTTCTTTGAGTGAAGTAAATTTTCTTGGGAAGCAAACAGTTAATAGGCAGGAATAAATGTTTCTGGCCAAAAAATGATTTATGTTACTAGTTACACCATAATTTTATTTTAATTTTATTTCTTAATTTCTAGTTCCAAAGATGTTGATAAGACAAAAATTCTTAGTGAGGTGTATTTTCTTTGGCCCCAACACAAGTAATAGGATAAAATTAAATATTTCTGATCTGAAATATCATCATGAAAACTATTTATACCAAAATTTTCAATTAATTTAAATTATTTACCCCAAATTCCAAAGATGTTGTTAAGTGCAATAATGAATATGCTTTAAAAAACGGATTTCTTAAAGTGGATTTTCTCAGACGCCTTAACAATTATTAGAATAAAAATAGATATTCATGGTCTGAACTATAATTATCCTATTGAGAAATCTAAATGCACAATATAATTTTGATTTCGTTTAAATAGACGCTAAAATAAATTCCAACGGCTTCCCAGCCTCTGAGGGGTTTTTGAATTTGGGGGTAGGAAAAAAGGGGAAAGGTTTCGTGACAGCATGGCTGCCAGTCTCCCCGCTTCGCGACTTTAATAGTCACTGAAGTCATTTCAACCGTTTTTCACGTCTATTACGAATGATCTCAATTAATAATTTGTATTTTAATTTAAAGAATTCAAGTTATAGGTAAATTTACAGTTAAACAACCATTTTGTCTAGCTTTTATTCCCGAAATATAACGGTCAGTTTACTTAGATGGCGCCACGTGCTCTACGAAGAATCACGATTTAGATATTTTTTATTCGGCGACAGTTAAAAATTGGTCTCTGCGCATGCTCCAATACCAACCAATCCGCTGTTCCCTCCCTGGCTAGTGTCCAGTTTTTAAGTGGCAATGACGGTTTAAAATTCCACCCCCATTTATTTTACCGTCTATTCATAACTTAAAATGTTGGGTAAATTTACCAAAAGGGAAGTTTTCTTCGAGTGTATGTACATGTATCTTCTTAATCATAAAATCAATTAGTCGGATAAGAAAAATATATTTGATCTGAAATATTTATCTTTTATTAATAAAGCGAAATGCTCCATGATTTTTAAATTATTTTACTTTATTACTTCAAGTACCTAATCTTTGAATGGAGGAAAAATATTTTCTTAACGTGGAGTGTATTGTGTTAAGCCTCAAAACAATTACAGAATTAATATTTCTGATCTAAAAAAATAATTGTTCAGTTTCTTTGAAATGTACTTACTATGATTTAGATTTAATTTAATTTTTTACCGCAAATTTTAATGATGTTGTAAACATGTTTAAAACCTTTACCTAAATATGTAAAACCTAAACATGAAGCTACCCTTAACGTTTTTAGAACTAGAACAAATTTATCCTAAGCACGTCCCAAACCTATAGAGTAGAGGAACTTAACATGTTTATTCGTTTAACATATTTGACCTAAACACAGTTAACGGTCAGCAAGGCGACGGCCAGTCTCCCCAATGTATACTATTCCACAAAAAGTGCTGCACAAGGCTTAAATGACTTTGGAAAATGCACGTGTAGTAGGCCTTCAGGGTGTAAATGGACTTCGGAATTCAAGTCAGAGCTTACGTAGGTACATGTATTGCAGCGTGGACGGCCACATTTAGTGGTGCCAGTGTGAGCTGCAGAACAAAGATCACCAGGCAGCATGCTAAATACCAGCACAGACGGTAACAAAACCTTGGGGGTCAGGGAATCTGTCTCTTGTTTTTGGTTCTGTTGCAATAGCTTAAAGTTCCTACAGAGAAAAGAAATAGCCTTGCTTATTTGAGGGTGGAAAGTTAGAACCACAGAAGGGTTATTAGCCGTATCCTTATTGTTCTTGAAAGCTAGTGCTTGGACTCTTGTGATCTGGCTAACACGATCCAACGCTGATGAGAGGACGGTTTCCCAGTAACATTTTGGTTTGGATAAGAGGGCGGTTTCCGAGTAACATTTTGGTTTGGATGAGAGGACGGTTTCCGAGTAACATTTTGGTTTGGATGAGAGGACGGTTTCCCAGTAACATTTTGGTTTGGATGAGAGGACGGTTTCCCAGTAACATTTTGGTTTGGATGAGAGGACGGTTTCCCAGTATCATTTTGGTTTGGATAAGAGGGCGGTTTCCGAGTAACATTTTGGTTTGGATGAGAGGACGGTTTCCCAGTAACATTTTGGTTTGGATGAGAGGACGGTTTCCCAGTAACATTTTGGTTTGGATGAGAGGACGGTTTCCCAGTATCATTTTGGTTTGGATAAGAGGGCGGTTTCCGAGTAACATTTTGGTTTGGATGAGAGGACGGTTTCCCAGTAACATTTTGGTTTGGATGAGAGGACGGTTTCCCAGTATCATTTTGGTTTGGATAAGAGGGCGGTTTCCGAGTAACATTTTGGTTTGGATGAGAGGACGGTTTCCCAGTAACATTTTGGTTTGGATGAGAGGACGGTTTCCCAGTAACATTTTGGTTTGGATGAGAGGACGGTTTCCCAGTATCATTTTGGTTTGGATAAGAGGGCGGTTTCCGAGTAACATTTTGGTTTGGATGAGAGGACGGTTTCCCAGTAACATTTTGGTTTGGATGAGAGGACGGTTTCCCAGTAACATTTTGGTTTGGATGAGAGGACGGTTTCCCAGTATCATTTTGGTTTGGATAAGAGGGCGGTTTCCGAGTAACATTTTGGTTTGGATGAGAGGACGGTTTCCCAGTAACATTTTGGTTTGGATGAGAGGACGGTTTCCCAGTAACATTTTGGTTTGGATGAGAGGACGGTTTCCCAGTATCATTTTGGTTTGGATAAGAGGGCGGTTTCCGAGTAACATTTTGGTTTGGATGAGAGGACGGTTTCCCAGTAACATTTTGGTTTGGATGAGAGGACGGTTTCCCAGTATCATTTTGGTTTGGATAAGAGGGCGGTTTCCGAGTAACATTTTGGTTTGGATGAGAGGACGGTTTCCCAGTAACATTTTGGTTTGGATGAGAGGACGGTTTCCCAGTATCATTTTGGTTTGGATAAGAGGGCGGTTTCCGAGTAACATTTTGGTTTGGATGAGAGGACGGTTTCCCAGTAACATTTTGGTTTGGATAAGAGGGCGGTTTCCAAGTAACATTTTGGTTTGGATGAAAGGACGATTTCCAAGTAACATTTTGGTTTGGATGAGAGGACGATTTCCCAGTAACATTTGGATTTGGATGAGAGGACGGTTTCCCAGTAACATTTTGATTTGGATGAGAGGACGGTTTCCAAGTAACATTTTGGTTTGGATGAGAGGACGGTTTCCCAGTAACATTTTGGTTTGGATGAGAGGACGGTTTCCCAGTAACATTTTGGTTTGGATGAGAGGACGGTTTCCCAGTAACATTTTGATTTGGATGAGAGGACGGTTTCCAAGTAACATTTTGGTTTGGATGAGAGGACGGTTTCCAAGTAGCATTTTGGTTTTGATGAGAGGACGGTTTCCAAGTAGCATTTTGGTTTTGATGAGAGGACGGTTTCCAAGTAACAATTTGGTTTGGATGAAAGGACGGTTTCCAAGTAACATTTTGGTTTGGATAAGAGGACGGTTTCTAAGTAACATTTTGGTTTGGATGAGAGGACGGTTTCCAAGTAACATTTTGGTTTGGATGAAAGGACGGTTTCCAAGTAACATTTTGGTTTGGATGAGAGGACGGTTTCTAAGTAACATTTTGGTTTGGATGAGAGGACGGTTTCCAAGTAACATTTTGGTTTGGATAAGAGGACGGTTTCCAAGTATCATTTTAGTTTGAAATTATCGCGCCTTTCCAAAGCGTTCACCCATGAATTCTTCGTCTGATGAGCAAATACGACGCAAACGCAAAAACTGCGAGTACGGAATGGCTCTGGTCGTGTATTTAGGGTGGCTTGTTATCCGAAGTACACTTTAAGAAATTACCGAAAATTTAACGGTCAAATTGATCATTAAAATTCAATGCAATATTATAGTAAATAATGCGGTAACAACGAGATTTATATTACTTTGTAAAGAGTGTGAAACTAACAGTAGTTTAAAAGTTAATTTAACGGTGACTTGACAGTTTATTTAATATGGAATTTGCAGTAAAAGTAACTTTACATTTCTGAAACCAAAATTTTCCAATCAACCTGTAAAATGAAATGTAGAGAAGCATTTAATTTCCTATTAGTATAGAACAACATTTCCAATCAAACCGTAAATTTCACATTTAAAATGCATTCAATTTCCAGTCAAGCAGTAGATTTCACATTCATAATGCATTCAATTTACAAACAAACCATAGATTTCACATTCATAATGCATTCAATTTACAAACAAAACGTAGATTTCCCATACATAATGAATTTAATTTACAAACAAACCGTAGATTTCACATTCATAATGCATTCAATTTACAAACAAATCGTAGATTTCATATATACATTCAATTTCCAATCAAGCTGTAGATTTAACATTCATAATGCATTCAATTTACAAACAAACCGTAGATTTTACATTCATAACGCATTCAATTTACAAACAAACCGTAGATTTCACATTCATAATGCATTCAATTGTTGAATTTCCAATCAAACCATATATCTCACATTCATAATGCATTCAATTTACAAACAAACCGTAGATTTTACATTCATAACGCATTCAATTTACAAACAAACCGTAGATTTCACATTCATAATGCATTCAATTGTTGAATTTCCAATCAAACCATATATCTCACATTCATAATGCATTCAATTTCCAATCAAACCGCTTAAATAAAACCTATGAATCCGTGAATTTGGTTTTTACGAAAGTATTTTCAATCAAATAGCAGTTGCGGATTAGTTTCCACGCTGGCCCATAAGTTTGGGCTAATTACATTCCTTGACTTGATATATCAGCGTTTCGAGTCGGTAAGCTCTGTACAAGATCTGGACCCCTGCTAAGCCTCTTGGTAAATTCTGATTGAACCGTTTATTAAGTACTTACAGTAAAATTGATTTTATAAACTCTCTTTTATAGAAAGTGGGATTTACTGTAGTTTCAATTGCTTTACATGATTAAATCAACTGTAATAATACTTATTTGTTACATATTTCAAATATTAAGCTTATTCTCTAAATTGCTTAGTATCTAACAAATAAAACCAGCATGTCAACTATAAAATCGTTTAATTTATTAATATTACATTTCAAAAAAGAAATAAGAGCCAAGACTGTTGGCAGAAGCAAATAGCCACAGTTGCAAAAGAAGTTAAGTCTGAAAATAAAATAATTGTTTTATTTATCATCTTTCTTAGTTCCTAGTACCTCAAAAAAACAAATTAGTAAAAAAAGTGAAGACTTTAAATATACCAATTAATAAGTAAGAAAATTACATTATTTTAGTGAACTATACGCTTTGTCGGTTTCAAACGAAAATGACACACAGCGCCTCTAGCGGCGAGATCACGCGTAACTTGGTTAAAGGTTTTTACCCACCCCCATTGAAATTAATGTAAAGTTGGTGATAATTAAACGTTAATTTACGAAATGGTATACGAAATATTCTACTGACAATTTTTTCCGTTTATATGATAAAATCGTCTTGAAAAATCCTTTATTGCTTTATAACGTTCAAAAATAATATTTTTTGAAGAAACTCTAGCAGACGACTTTTGAATATGAATATGATATAAGCTGAGACGTATAGCTTTTATATCAAGATAATTTGGAATGAACAGAGTGACAGCTTTCACACATTTGATTTAAAACTCAGTCGGTGGGCGGCGGTGCTTCTGACCAAAGTTTAAACTACGCACGAAGCCTATCGTAAAGCCCATTTTTAAGTAGGCAGTTCTAGCTTTTAAAACTACATAAATACGGCAGATTTACAAACTAAAGAGGCCAAGAGATTTGTTATTGAGGGGGATGAATACAGTAAAAGCCTCTTTTTTGTTCAAGCTGAACGTTTCTGTTTTAACAATTACATAATTGAATTATATTTTTCTTATTAGGCTGAACCTTCCTCTAGTGTTTAAAATAATTTTGATAATTATAATATTAATATTTAACGAAATATAAGGTCCTAACTAAAGGGTAATTTGGGCACTTGCCCAACTTGTTTAGCTCCGGGGGTCCGAATTAAAACGTAATAACTTAATTACTTTTAAATTTAAAATTGTAAAAATTATTTTAGGCACTAAACAAGAGACTGTTCTACACTTAGATATTAATTTTATAAGTTAAAACACAAAATTAAAAGAGTTCATCTTGAAATAGCGCGAACGTCGACAATGGCCACAGTAGTCTTCCCCCTTCAAATAACGATAAATTTCGAAAATATGTAAAGTTAATTGCGCGTAAAAACTGAAAAACATAACTTTCAATTTAAGAGGTGCTTGGTGTCAGGATTGATTCTTGCAAGCCCAATTTTAAGCTCGAGTTATTCAATGGAGATCTAAGAACAAACTATTCACCGCGAATGGCGTGACCGTGCTGAGGCTAATTCATTTTAAAACAAGCGTCGTCAAGGCTACCAATAAAATAAGCACGCGTTACCAGTGGAATACACACACGTCGTCTGCTTAGAGGACCGCTAGCTCGGTCGCGCATTCGTGGCAAAAGATTATTCTTGGATCTCCATTCTACCATTACCATTGTACGTTTGATTATGAGGTCACCACTTACTTCCCGTTTTTGGATGGAGTCACCACGCACGGTACACAAACCCGCGAATTTGAATTCAATTTAAAAGAGTTGTCTCATATGGTTCGTTCTTCGAGCATTTTGTTTACATCAAAATATTCGAGATTTTTTTTGGCACTAGTATAAGCCAAATGTTTTCTGTAAAATACCGGTGGTCACGTGTAAAGGTTTTTTCTATGTTATTAGCTATCGTTATTGAAGATAGAGAGAGCACGCTCGACTCGATAAAGATTTTGATGTTTGAAGTCCACGTGGGAAACGGGCGTGCCAATAAAGTATTAACAGAGAGTGTAAAGATTATGAGAGGCGTCTCTTCCTATTCCCGTAACGTTAAAATTTCGTACAAGATTTTGAGAGCGCGCGCCCATAGGATAAGTTACGAAACAATCCGACACACGATGTCGCTACTGGAAAATTTTTAAATTTTGTAAACATCCGGAAAATATATTTCATCAGTCATGGCTGTTAAACATAGTTGAATTATGCTAATTTAAAATTAATAAAATTCAATTCCATGAAAAATAAAGAAACGTAAGAACAAGAAAGCGGACTATTTATAATATTTTGATACTAAAAGAATTAATTTGTTTGATTAACCAAGGAAATTTATTGGAAATTTTGTGAAATGGCCGAGGCTTAACGAGAACAGAGCGGTATAAATAAAAAAATACGAGGAAACATTGAAGTTGGTAATATGTGATTAATGTTGTATTTTTAACAGTTTCCTATCTAATCTTTTCTGGGTTTTCATGTATTCATGGTTAAGATCTTGTTTTTTAAGGGAACTATGTATGCAGAATTCTATGAAAAAAGATATCATGTTTTGGTATGCAGTTGCACATGGAGAATCTTCATTAGCTTTAAAATATTTCTTGTCAATTCTTTGAATGATGAATCTCTCCAAACGTCCTTTAATATTTGTCATGTGCGATAAAAGCTTAAAACTGGTGTCAAATACTTCATTTGTCTCCATTACAAATTTGAAGAAACTATCAGTTGGTACGATGAGGCTGCTGAAAGAAGAATTCTTTGCTGTTTTGAAAGCTTTAAAGTAAAAGAGCAGATTTGTAGGGTCAACAATTGGATTGTCTTTTTTGAGTTGACTTATGCAAGAAGAGCATTGAAGGTTTGAGTAGCAGCGGTGAATTAGATATCCTGAAATGTAACTAAGAACATTTTGTTTTAGCAGGTTTGGACTTCCAATAGAGTTACAAAATTCTAAGTCTTCATCGGAACATTGCCCCTGGCTTTGCGGGACTACAAGATTTTCAAAATTGGAGACATCTTCATCCGGTCCTGGAGCTGCAGTTATAAAAGTGTCAATGTTTAAAATAAACTCATCCAAATCATCAATGCAATTAGAATCCGGTGGTTTCAAGAGATTATTCACAGAGGCAGCCCTGTATGCAGCTCGAAATTGTTGTGGATTGGGATGATCACGGTTGCCTCCTTTCTGTCTTATAGATCCAAGAAAATCATCTACAAAATCTTGGCTAATCCTGTCCGTTAATAAAAACTTAAAACCAAAATTATCCTTTAGATCTTCCCAGAGGAGTAGCAAGGCTTGAATTGAAATTACCATTTTCTGAAATTTCCAATGGTGTAGAGTCTGATTAGAGTCATTAAGACTGAAAATTGTTGGCACAGCGGATGGTGTGAACCTATTTTTAGTTCTAATATTCATGAAACTGGCATCAATGAAATGATTCGCGCAAATTCTATGGTTAACTTGTAAATATTCCGTAGTTTTATTTGTAAGCCCATCATTATTTACATTTTTCAGTCACAAAATAAAACTAAAATTTATATTAAGTTAATATGCCAATAAGCCTATCCAATGAAAATGCAAATTTACCAGTCTTTTTCCTTTGGAAACTTAAAAAAAGATAAACAAGGATTTCTTGTTTTCGATATTTTACAATTTAAAACGGAACAATATACCCCAGACCTACTAAATTATTTCAAAACCTTGTAAAACTAGCATTAAAAATCTGGAAAGTTTTTGCGTCTCTTTTAAACCTAACGCGCTGTGAGAACGGGGCCACTGGTGGCGCCATCCCTCTTACGGTAGTAATGGACATTTTTTGGGGAAAAAAAAGTTAGTACGCTTTTTTGAAAGAGAGACGCCTCTCATAATCTTTACACTCTCTGGTACTAAAAAGCTTAAACCCATGACGTAGATAAAAATATTTTATACTATAATTTTTTTATGGTTTTATTTTATGGAAACATCTATTGAAACATAAATTTTTATTTAAATAGATGTTTATATAAAAAAATGAATACAAATATAACATATAATATGTTGCTCTTTCATCACAAGACACTGCCTAATTAGTATGTTCTTCACACGCGCGCTAGAAAAACCTATATTCCTCAGGTCTGTAGCGCGCACTTTTAGACTTGTAAGAGCCACATTTAAACAAGAAGGCCAGGATTCTTCACAAATAGAATTATTTAATGTTCTTCCAAAACATAAGCTTATAGTTTCTTTTAAACCGTTTGGCTCGACGTTTGAGTGTTTTCTTTAATGTGGCGTTACCGTAGAAAAACATTTTCCCACCAGCTCTAGGGATAAAAACCTATTTCAACCGTCAACAATTTTATATAATGTTGTGTTATTGTAAAGTTACAAAAAAATATATTATCACTGTTTATTTAACGGTCAAAATTTCCAAGTTATATTTCACCGTAATTTTAAACATCAGATTTCCGTTAAGTAACAGAACACTAATTTGAGCGTTAATTTTACGGCTGAAATTTTAAACGTTCATATGACTGTAAATTTTAGGGTTAAATTACCATTCGGTTACGGTAATTTTTTAGAGTGTGGGTAAGAGAGACTTTCAGTAGGTTTTCGATAAATGCTTGGAGAAATACTGTCCTCCGTCACTGAAACCGTCATATTCAAAAATGAGATCGAAGCGTCCGAAAGGTTGATTGTAAACTCTAATCAGTGGCGTAAATAGCGCCCCCGCAGAACCCGCGGCGCGGGGGGCCCCCGAGAACTAGAGGGCCCCCAAACGTTTATGATTAAAATCGCTAGAGAACAATGAAAGTTTTTGATTAAAATCGCTAGAGAACTATGAACGTTTATGATTCAAATCGGTGCTATTTAAAAGGGCCCCGAATCGTTTTTCGCGGGGGCCCCCCGGAGTTCCAAGTTACGCCACTGACTCTAATGCGGGATGAATAATAACGAAGGCCTCGAGAAAAGGGTCAAGGTCGTCAAGGCTGCGAGACACTGGAAGCTCATCAGAATTAATGCACTCGTTAATAAAAGAAACGACCGTTTCTTGAAAAGCTCGAGCGGGCTTGACTACGTCTTCAAAGCAGAATTCTTCATCCGGGAGTTCTCGAATAGCTTCGGAGACATATTGAAATAAACATGAAGATGTCTATTCTTTTACGAAGAGATAGTAACGCCGCATGGCGGGATGAATATATATTCCTCGGATCTCATTTGGAAAACGTCAAGTTGCCAATCTAAGGCTAACACGACGCGATAAAAAGATCTAACAATTGTAAGCTAAAGGATACTCTATAAAAAAACTAACCATCAAAAGTTTTTATCCGTGTGTAGGTAGTCAAAATTCAAAGGGACTGCGACTGAATTTTGTTTTCTGACTGGTCGTCGTTCAACGAAGAGTCAAGTGGGGTGGCAGAGTGGTTAGGGCTTTCGCCAAGAGGAGGTGGCGTCGATCCCAACTTGTGACATTGGGTGAAAACTCGGATCAACTCCTTCTGTGTTGAGTTTGCAAGTTATCTCCCCACTGGTTAAAAGGGTTTTCCCGCGAGTTTTTTGGTTTCCCATTTCCATAAAAATCTTGTAGATGTTAACGGTAATAGTTAGTGTAGGGCATTTTTCTCATATACTTTTGAATTTCCATATCTTCCGCCAGCACCCCTCTCATTATGTTTTGAATTTCTAAATGTTCCGCCAGCACCCCTCTCATTATGTTTTGAATTTCTAAATGTTCCGCCAGCACCCTTCTCATTTACTTTTGAATTTCCAAATGTTCCGCCAGCACCCTTCTTATTATGTTTTGAATTTCTAAATGTTCCGCCAGCACCCTTCTCATTTACTTTTGAATTTCCAAATGTTCCGCCAGCACCCTTCTCATTTACTTTTGAATTTCTAAATGTTCCGCCAGCACCCTTCTCATTTTCTTTTGAATTTCTAAATGTTCCGCCAGCACCCTTCTCATTTACTTTTGAATTTCTAAATGTTCCACCAGCACTCTTCTCATTTTCTTTTGAATTTCCAAATGTTCCGCCAGCACCCTTCTCATTTTCTTTTGAATTTCTAAATGTTCCGCCAGCACCCTTCTCATTTACTTTTGAATTTCTAAATGTTCCACCAGCACCCTTCTCATTTTCTTTTGAATTTCCAAGTGTTCCGCCAGCACCCTTCTCATTAAGTTTTAAATATTTAATGTTTCGCCATTACCCCAAAACCAAAACCACGAGGTACTATTCCCACCTAATTTAAACATAACCAATAAGTCTCTGGTTGTATGGAAAAACGTTTGCGATTTCTGTGCAATTAGCTTCACGATTCCTTTTATGAAATGGTTGAAGTTTCTAAAAGTAAATATTTCAATTAGTTTCGCTTTTGAGAAAATAGAGAAATTTTATTTGTTCTTTTAATGAATAAAAATGATATAAATAAGCGGAGTTCTAAGATATTTATTAAGGTTTAAATTTACACGTCAAAATTGTTCTTAACATTTAAAGTTTTAACTTTTCAGTTTGTAATTTAGTTTATAATATTAGAGTGTATTGGAAATTGAACTTATTATAAAACTGTATCGGGTGTCAGGAAATGATAAATTATTGCCGATAGTAAATTAATGATTGTAGAAATTTAAGGTAACTCGTATAGTACGATTTCTTTCAAATATTATCTTTAATCGCATAGCTTGTAGAATAAATAATAATAATAATAATCAGCTATGCTAATACCCAAGGCACAGCCTTAGGCCTAAGTCATCATGCGACTTTTGAAGCCATTAATTCAGGTGGCCGGGTTACAATCGAAAGGAATTAGAATTGCATACATTGTAACTGAATCAAGTATTATAGATTTTGATCACAATCGAATTGGGACCTGGGCGATTTTAGACATAACATTTAAAACAAATTTGATTCCCCAGTTTTGAATTCTAATTTTTATTTGTGATTTCTGAAATACGTGATTAAAACTTAACTTGTCATATTATGATGCAGATATTTCCTGGAGGGATGAAACTTCTTTTTAAAGTGAACATTTATAACATCAAAATCTTCCTGTTTAACATTTAAAATCTACAAATTTCTAGGTGTTCCACAGTTACGAAAATGGGAATATATTTTGGATCATTTTAAACTTATAGTCCACTAGATTTACTATAATTCCAAATAGTTTGACAAGCTTAAAGCAAATCGCGGCTCTATCAATGCCACCTGTTTTATGAAAAGGCCCCTGTTATTAGAGATGGCCATGAATCTATCCGATTATTAGAAAAAAAAGCTACTTTACTGGAGAGCGTGGTGCCATCTATTTATGGCAAAGAAAACTAAAATTAAAAATAGACAAATGATAATGCCGCCAACGAGCAATTGTGGAATATTATAGTTAGACAGCTTATACTCTATTTAGTAGACTTTAACCTAAATTATATATCCCATGTAAAAATATTGTTTATAATCGCTATATAATTATGTTATTGGACAATTTACAAACAATCCAATCAACGCGAGGGGTACATTTAAGTACCACCTTTATATTTCGACGCTAGCGACATCTATTTAAAAAAGAGCTACTTCACGTCGAGCCGCCATTTGCCATAAGATATTAGGTGAATTGAACCTACGCCATTTTTCTGGAAGTAGGCCGCCTTGATTGCGCGTGGAGCACCGGTAAATAAGTTTACTGACACACTGGTGTTAGGACTAGAGATGTGAGCCGGTAAATTTACCGGCAATGGTAAATTTACGGTAACTTTAACGAGTGGATATACCGGTAAATTTACCAATTATTTTCATAAAGCAAAAAACACCCAAAAATATGTTGTTAAACTTTAAATAATAGAAGAAACAATTACATTTTACATTGGACTAGAAAACCAAATTATTTTCCTGTTAAAGACTCCGAATTCCCGGCACTGTGATTTTACGTTCCATACATTTAAATGTATTTCTAAGGGGTTATCTAGGAGGTTTCTATAAGTTTAATGTAACCTAAGGCTATGGTAATAATTATTGTGACGTCAAACCATTATTTTGATTAAATAAAAGATTTACCGGTAAATTTACCGTTTTATTTTTACCGGTAAATTCACATCACTAGTAAGGACACACTTTGCTGCTAAGCTAAAGGTTTTCTGCAACCCGAAAAGATATCCGTGTTTCCAAATTGAGATTTTTCGTTTGAAATGCCCCAAAAATGAACAATTTTAATTTTCCCAGCAAATAAGGTGACCGGAACGGTAATTTGGTGCCGTGATATTGTTTCAACACCAAACTAAATACGCAAAGAGAAATTGATAAGGTACTCAAGAGCGGCTACAATTAGAGTTCCAAGTCCGAAAAAGAAAAAATAATAGAAAGCTATCGACAATTCTTGGAGCGACAGGCTGTCAACTTCTTCCGGTGGTTTCTTCCATTTAATAACATCCATGTAGTAATTGAATATGATTTGAGAATATTCGTCCGCCTTTGTGTCGAACAAGGTTCGCATCCTGTTGGAATATATTCAAAATAGTGTTTTATTCTTTTCATTTTAGATTAATTTTTACTAGAAAATTAATAATGTTTCCAATGCCAAAGATCACCTTTTTGAAAGTTGACATATGCGATTTCTATGGAAGTTATTTTCTTTTATGAGATTTTAGTATAATTGGTGTATCAATTGAAGGTCGAGATCACCATTTTGAAGGTCACCATTTACTAAAAACTAGCCGGAGAATACACTATATCACCAATATAACTCTCTTTACTCATTCCTAAGACCGGATGTTTTTCATTGATTATTCAACAGATTTTAATTCCTTTATCATTCAAGGATTGTGACAATGTTCCTACCTACGTGATTTTCATCGGATTTTTATTAAACGGTTAACAGTAGAAATAGGCTTTGACTATACATATATTGTCATAGTGTATCATTTTTGACATGCGCAGCTCGTTACTAGCTTCACAGCAATAAGCAAAAAATAAATTTTGACCGATTCCAGTTTAACGAGTGTACCTTGTCTGTCGCACTTTACAAAAGGAATAAACCTTTTCGTATGGGTATTTATAACCCAAAAAATTATATGAGTTCATACATTCTAGGTTCACTGATTCTACCATTTAAAACTTTGTAGAAAACTAGTTATTTCTTGGACTATAACACAGTTTACTAAAGGTTAATTGGTTGATTATCATCTAAGAATGAATATAAGGTTAATTTTGTATGTTTGAGATTGCCGCTTCACGGAGCTGAATGTAATGACATCCCTGATCTGACTACAGTATTTATTTACAGGGCCGGATTAAGACCTTATGGGGCCCTAGGCCCAAGCTAATTTTGGTGCCCTCTTCAGTGGCGAGCGAAGTGAGCTACGAGCTCCCGCAATTTATAATTGACAAATGGATGGAAAATACAATTTCAATAAAAAAAACTATGTGAAAATTAAACGATAAATTTGAATTTTTCTATCGAGCCAGTTAATAAGCAACTGATTTTGGCACAGAGAGAGCTGTAGAGTGAGACCTGCATTTTGAAAACTATTTAGATGTATCTAGGAATAATTTCCTTAAATCTGTGACTATCTTGTAGCTATTAATTTGGATAAAAGCGATATTTTTTAAAAACATTGTCGGTTGCCATGGCAAAACGAATTTCCATTGAAATTTTTCCCTTTACACTCTAAAAATTACAGGTTTAAATATGGCATATAATTGGTTTAAATGGAAATTGTATACCATTAATGGCGAAAATTATGGATGTATAATGGTTTGTAAATAATTTAACCAACTTTAAACCATAAATGGATTACCTGCTGTACTGGTTCTAAACCATAAATATAGTTAAAATTCTTCCATTATTAAGTGTGCTGTTGAAAGCACTATACTGGTTTAAAAGTAAGCCTTTAATATACTGGCAGAAAACCTTTACTATAAAGTTGAAAACACCATAATGGTTTATAGTTAAACTCTTATTATATTTGAAATAAACCATTATTGTGCTATTTAAATCAGCATAATGGTGGGAAGCTAAACTATTCTTCCAATATTGGGTAACCCTTACTGTGCTGTTGAAAGCACTATACTGATTTAAAAGTAAGCCTTTAATATAACAGCGGGGAACCTTTACTATAAAGTTGAAAACACCATAATGGTTTATAGTTAAACTCCTACTATTAGAAATAAACCATTATTGTGCTATTAACACTGTATAATGGTGGGAAGCTAAACTATTCTTCCACTATTGGGTAAGCCTTACTGTGCTGCTGAAACCATAGAGAGAAAAATGAAATTATAAAAAAGGTCAGCATTGGACAAACTTCGCCTGTTTGTGGCGCATCACGTAGAAAAAAAAGTTAAATAATTAGCCATTTCGCGTTAAACGTGGATTTTTTACGCATGCTGGAATATTTGAATTTCATTGAAAGTATGACCATTAAGTATGACCAGAAATAACAAGTAAGTGTGGCACTTATCGAAACATAATGCGTCACTTTCAACGTATAACTCTTTCCCATTGATGAGGGAAAGGCTCAAACCTGGGACCCTTTGGTTGTACGGGCCCTGGGAATGTGAAACGGCTTTTATATACGAAAACTGTATGGTTATGCCACAGGCGTTACAAAAGTTATATTTCTAAGTAGGTGATGGTTGGTTTGAAGGCTGTGCATATGGTATCGTATTACCAAAAGTAACATAACAACAATAAGTATACGATAAAGATAAGTAAACGAAAACTATATGGTTATGACACAGATAAGTAAACGAAAACTATATGGTTTAGACACAGATAAGTAAACGAAAACTATATGGTTATGACACAGATAAGTAAACGAAAACTGTATGGTTTTGACACAGATAAGTAAACGAAAACTGTATGGTTATGACACAGATAAGTAAACGAAAACTATATGGTTATGACACAGATAAGTAAACGAAAACTGTATGGTTTTGACACAGATAAGTAAACGAAAACTGTATGGTTTTGACACAGATAAGTAAACGAAAACTGTATGGTTTTGACACAGATAAGTAAACGAAAACTGTATAGTTATGCCACAAGCGTTACAAATTTAAGTGTATGGATACTGTATTATCAAAAGTAATATAATATAACAAGTAAATTTTTACGTTTTTCCTTGGTGAGGCTTTGTTTCGTACGTAAATGTGTTCTAAGTGTACAGGGTGATTCAAACATTCTTCATAACTAATGAAAATGTTAATTCAAATATTGCTTATAGTTAATGTATAATCGAGGTCGAGTTGGCGAAACGAAGAAGACTTCCATCAGCATCCCCCTTTTGAAATTTTATTTACCGAAGCTTCGCCTCCCTCCCCTTCTTGAAATGTTTCGTCAGCATCCTCCCCCTTTAGTTTTCACTAACCGTCGAAGTTATAGTTGGCAAAACCATGCCTTGCCCCTCCCTCCATTTCAACCATCTCCGCTACGCCCCTAAATGTACAGAATACTTAATTATGTTTTTTAAATTTAACTATAATATATAAGATACACTTAAAACACTGCTTGGATTATTTATACTCAAATGTCCGTGGCATTTTGATTTCTACATTCGTTGAAGGTTCGTGGGTGGCAGCTAGAGGTGTCAATGAGCGAGCCGAATCGAGTTTCGAGCTCGACTCAGTTTAGGCTCGACTCGGTTTAGGCTCGACTCGGTTTAGGCTCGACTCGGCTTAGGCACGGCTCGGCTTACCTCGACTTGGCTTAGGCTCGACTCGGTTTAGGCTCGACTCGGTTTAGGCTCGACTCGGTTTAGGCTCGACTCGGTTTAGGCTCGACTCGGTTTAGGCTCGACTCAGCTTAGGCTCGACTTGATATGTGCTCAGCTCGTTTATGGATCGTTCGACAAAGGCTCGAAAAAAACTGACTCGGCTCGAGTTCGACTCGGGTGGCGTTTTAGCTCGCCGAACCCTATTTTAGTCGCGCTCGACTCGTTTAAGACTCGCTCGCCGCATAACTCGCTCAAAATGTCTAAAAGTCAAAATTTCAGCCGGAGAATCCAACCGTAGACCGGTTTCGCCCTTTTGTGGCTCATCACTACTGTGTAGGACTTCGGGCTTATCTCGAAAAACTACCGATATCACTAAAACAAATAAAAAGCTGTGTGTATAGGGCAACACAGTTGTATATTCGCTCAAAATGGTTTCCGATTTAAATTGCTCTGTTCGACTTGTGTAAAATACATAGTTGTACCGAGCGAGTTTATGAAAATAAATAACCACTTAAAATCCGTCAATTTATGTTTTAAAATTAATTACCCGAACAATAATAAATGCGGCTATTTTATTTGAAACCTTGGTCACCACTCGAGAATGCTATTTACAATTTTTATTCTAGCACCAAAAAATAAAGTAAAACTTATCGTCGAACTAGATAGTTTAAAGGCCCATCCTCACTATCCAACTTTAGTCAGCTGACAACTTGAAAGATTTTTGTCGGACGAACAAGGCGGGTAATGTGAACGTGTCAGTTGGTTAGTGTGAATGCAAAATAAGTCAGGCTGACTAGTCTGCCTAATTTGGTCAGCTGACTAAAGTTGGATAGTTAGAAGGAGCCTTAAGGGTGATTTCAAAGTGAACTGATGAATAACAAAAAACATTTAGAACTTTAAATCAGTGCAAATGCAAACCGAGTAAAAGCACAGTTAACGCGTGACGTTCAATTCAATGAGGCAATGTAGAAATCCACAAAAAAATGCATAGAAAATGTTTTCAATAAGTCAAATAAAAAGGAACTGTCCAAGCCTAAATATAATTTTCACAAACAACTATTACTGTGTAAATCGTGTTAGGATATAAGACCGTTAAAGGTCTTTGTTATGTACAGAAACGCCAATTAACGCCGCTAAATTCAAGACCACACTGACCTATAGGCCGAATTAGCGATCGACCTTTTGCCCTGGTCTCAAGAAGCAGTTTTGCCGCCTCAGTGAAATCGACCAACGTTCCCACGGCACCATCTCCGATTTTATTGAAACTCCATACACAATTAAAATGAACGTATTTAGGAAGAAATCCAAAGTCTTAGGTCCAAACTCTTATAACCTTTGGAGAAATGGTCTTTTGAAATTTGTTAGTGCACGTAACTTTTTTTGCGCCGTTTTAAAGTGCGAAGTTTGAGCCTTTATAATTAATTAATATAAAGAAGTACATTTATGAAAAAAATGTAACATTTAAAGACTTGTTGGAAATTCGCTTAAAAATATTAGTTTTGTACTGTGGGATATGTATAATTTTTAAAAAAATGTCAAAGTCGGCGTAATTTTCACCGAAACTGCAAAATGAGATAAGCTAAAAGGTCAAGATTTTCAAATTTTGTCTTTACGGTTACTATAAAACTTTGAATATTTTTGCTAAAGGATGCCTTTCACCGGAAAATACATTAATATTTAGGATCTCAGTAAAACTTTTCCAATTTAACCTCCTTCAATATAGACGTTTTTACCAAAAACGTGAAAACATGGTAATACGTTTAGTGTTATATAGACTGTTGGGGAACTAAAAATCACATAAAATCTTATACCAATAAAAAGGCAAGATTTCTATCTACAACATGTAAAAATAAAAATGTTGGCTATTAAGGTTTTTCTGGTCCAAATTTAAACGTCAACTTTGACCGTTTCTCAGATATTTATTTGTTGCTTTTGTACTATTTTGTCATAGTCTAATTTTTTTAGAACGTATTTTTTACAGTCTGAAGTCGTTTGCGGAGCAAGAATTGCTAATATGTTCTGTGACGGTATCCAACATACATCCATTCTGCGTGGAAAGCCCTTTCCGTTTCATGCAGTTTACCGAGACATCTTTCTGCTCTTCTGATCGTTCGATAACGTTTCCTACCTAACGTACCACTCGTCATCATAGGTACAAGCAATGAAAACCCCTGGTATGCAATCTTCCCATGATGTTAGTTGAAAGACGACTGGACGAAATAATACAAATTTTGTACCAAAATTATCGGCAGATACTCTTTTGATATTAATCTCGTTCTCAGACTGTGGTATAAAAGCGTGATGTGATCGCGTTCCCGGAATAGACTTAATACCAATGTGCTTTTCGTTGAGGCAAAACTCTGTCACATGGTTGGCAACGTCTACTTTGGAAAGGTACCCAAAAATCAATGATTTTTATGTTCAAACAACACCAAAGGAACATTTCTTCACGTGTTTGAAATTGAGACTTGTTTAAAACCGCTTTAAACTGGCTTTAACTACTAATCGTTTTACTGATACGAGGCTTTTGAATCATTTCAATTTGGGTATAATATCTAACTGCTTGACACACGATGCTAATACCGTTCACGCATTTTTGGGGAAAATGTTAGAAAAGGTTCAAATTAAGTTTCCGAATATCACGAAAATATTTTACTTCAGTGATGGCGCCGCGATCCAGTATAAGAATTATAAGAACTTAGCTAATTTAAGCGCTCACGAAAATGACTTCAATATAAAGGCAGAGTGCTCCCACCCCCAAAGAACGTCCTTGAATGCCTCAAATATAATACAGAATAATATGAACCTAATATCAATTTTTAGAAAGGTGTTATGATATGCGTTCCTTTAACCTTAGAAAGTAAGCTTTCGAGATATTATATAGCGAGCCAATGGTTTTTTCAAGCGAGGGCACTTGATTCGATTCAGGGCTCAACTTTTTAGCTCGTAGTTTGATGCGTTCGCCAAGAAACTAGCTGGACTCGTTGCTCACTCGCCAAGAAACTAGCTCGACTCGTTGCTCGCTCGCCAAGAAACTAGCTTGACTCGTTGTTCACTCGATATGACATAGACTCGGTTCGTGACACGGTTCGTTATCTGCTGATTAACGAGCGAGCTCTCCAACTATGCTCGATACGTTTTTGCTCGCTTCGACACTCGACGCATTTATTCTTAGCTCGACTCGGTTCGATACACTTTGAGTTCCGAGCCCTCGCTCGGCTCGTTGACACCTCTAGTGGTGGCGTTAGGTTAACGTAAGCCTACCTCTTTTGTTAATTATTAAATTTAGGTTTCTGTATTTAAATGGATTAAATTTAATTATAATAAAGATTAAAGTTGTTTATATTAGCATCACCTACCTTACACTCACTGATTTTGTTTAAATTTAGGGATTAAGTAGACCTTAAACTTAAAAAACCCCAAAGGGAAAAAATGCGATGGGATTTAGTTTTACCATGGCAACTGAAAACGTTTTTGACAACTAAAATATTATATTTCTCTATGTAAATTAACATGGCAAAATCGAAATTATTTAATTTTTTTTAAACAAAGGTGGTTAAATTTTTGGAAATATCAAATTTTGGGTAATTGTCTCAATTTGGGTCGGTATTTTAAATTGGGTATATACATTTAAATAATAATTAGGGTACAATCTACTATATGTTTTCTGGTAAATAATGCTAACAGAACAACCATTACTGTGTTTTCAAAAGCGCAGTAAAGGTCTCCCGCTAGTATAGTAAGAGTTTAAACACCAACCATTAAGATGCCACCAGAGGCGCAGTAAAGGTCTCCCGGCAGTATAGTATGAGCTTAAACACCAACCATTAAGATGTCACTAGAAGCGCAGTAAAGGTCTCCCGCCAGTATAAAAGTTTAAACACCGACCATTAGGATGCCACTAGAAGCGCAGTAAAGGTCTCCCGGCAATATAGTAAGAGTTTAACTTCAAACAATTAAGCTGCTATTGGAAGTGCAATAAAGATCTCCCAGCAGTATAGTAAGAGTTCAAATTCAAACCATTAAGCTGCTATTGGAAGCGCAATAAAGATCTCCCAGCAGTATAGTAAGAGTTCAAATTCAAACCATTAAGCTGCTATTGGAAGCGCAGTAAAGGTCTCCCGGCAATATAGTAAGAGTTTAACTTCAAACAATTAAGCTGCTATTGGAAGTGCAATAAAGATCTCCCAGCAGTATAGTAAGAGTTCAAATTCAAACCATTAAGCTGCTATTGGAAGCGCAGTAAAGGTCTCCCGGCAATATAGTAAGAGTTTAACTTCAAACAATTAAGCTGCTATTGGAAGTGCAATAAAGATCTCCCAGCAGTATAGTAAGAGTTCAAATTCAAACAATTAAGCTGCTATTGGAAGCGCAATAAAGATCTCCCAGCAGTATAGTAAGAGTTCAAATTCAAACCATTAAGCTGCTATTGGAAGCGCAGTAAAGGTCTCCCGGCAATATAGTAAGAGTTTAACTTCAAACAATTAAGCTGCTATTGGAAGCGCAATAAAGATCTCCCAGCAGTATAGTAAGAGTTCAAATTCAAACCATTAAGCTGCTATTGGAAGCGCAATAAAGATCTCCCAGCAGTATAGTAAGAGTTCAAATTCAAACCATTAAGCTGCTATTGGAAGCGCAATAAAGATCTCCCAGCAGTATAGTAAGAGTTCAAATTCAAACCATTAAGCTGCTATTGGAAGCGCAATAAAGATCTCCCAGCAGTATAGTAAGAGTTCAAATTCAAACCATTAAGCTGCTATTGGAAGCGCAATAAAGATCTCCCAGCAGTATAGTAAGAGTTCAAATTCAAACCATTAAGCTGCTATTGGAAGCGCAATAAAGATCTCCCAGCAGTATAGTAAGAGTTCAAATTCAAACCATTAAGCTGCTATTGGAAGCGCAATAAAGATCTCCCAGCAGTATAGTAAGAGTTCAAATTCAAACCATTAAGCTGCTATTGGAAGCGCAATAAAGATCTCCCAGCAGTATAGTAAGAGTTCAAATTCAAACCATTAAGCTGCTATTGGAAGCGCAATAAAGATCTCCCAGCAGTATAGTAAGAGTTCAAATTCAAACCATTAAGCTGCTATTGGAAGCGCAGTAAAGGTCTCCCGGCAATATAGTAAGAGTTTAACTTCAAACAATTAAGCTGCTATTGGAAGTGCAATAAAGATCTCCCAGCAGTATAGTAAGAGTTCAAATTCAAACCATTAAGCTGCTATTGGAAGCGCAATAAAGATCTCCCAGCAGTATAGTAAGAGTTCAAATTCAAACAATTAAGCTGCTATTGGAAGCGCAATAAAGATCTCCCAGCAGTATAGTAAGAGTTCAAATTCAAACCATTAAGCTGCTATTGGAAGCGCAGTAAAGGTCTCCCGGCAATATAGTAAGAGTTTAACTTCAAACAATTAAGCTGCTATTGGAAGCGCAATAAAGATCTCCCAGCAGTATAGTAAGAGTTCAAATTCAAACCATTAAGCTGCTATTGGAAGCGCAATAAAGATCTCCCAGCAGTATAGTAAGAGTTCAAATTCAAACCATTAAGCTGCTATTGGAAGCGCAATAAAGATCTCCCAGCAGTATAGTAAGAGTTCAAATTCAAACCATTAAGCTGCTATTGGAAGCGCAATAAAGATCTCCCAGCAGTATAGTAAGAGTTCAAATTCAAACCATTAAGCTGCTATTGGAAGCGCAATAAAGATCTCCCAGCAGTATAGTAAGAGTTCAAATTCAAACCATTAAGCTGCTATTGGAAGCGCAGTAAAGGTCTCCCGGCAATATAGTAAGAGTTTAACTTCAAACAATTAAGCTGCTATTGGAAGTGCAATAAAGATCTCCCAGCAGTATAGTAAGAGTTCAAATTCAAACCATTAAGCTGCTATTGGAAGCGCAATAAAGATCTCCCAGCAGTATAGTAAGAGTTCAAATTCAAACCATTAAGCTGCTATTGGAAGCGCAATAAAGATCTCCCAGCAGTATAGTAAGAGTTCAAATTCAAACCATTAAGCTGCTATTGGAAGCGCAGTAAAGGTCTCCCGGCAATATAGTAAGAGTTTAACTTCAAACAATTAAGCTGCTATTGGAAGTGCAATAAAGATCTCCCAGCAGTATAGTAAGAGTTCAAATTCAAACCATTAAGCTGCTATTGGAAGCGCAATAAAGATCTCCCAGCAGTATAGTAAGAGTTCAAATTCAAACCATTAAGCTGCTATTGGAAGCGCAATAAAGATCTCCCAGCAGTATAGTAAGAGTTCAAATTCAAACCATTAAGCTGCTATTGGAAGCGCAATAAAGATCTCCCAGCAGTATAATAAGAGTTCAAATTCAAACCATTAAGCTGCTATTGGAAGCGCAATAAAGATCTCCCAGCAGTATAGTAAGAGTTCAAATTCAAACCATTAAGCTGCTATTGGAAGCGCAGTAAAGGTATCTCACCATATTAGTAAGAGTATAACTTTAAAAATTTGTGGTATTTGCAGTAGCATATAAATATATTTAAAATGGTTTATATACAAGCCATTATTAAACTCTAATATCATATAAATCGTTTTATATTGCTGCAGTAATGGTTTAAAATTAAACCAAATAAATAAATGTTAAATTATCCGGAAATATAAATGGTTTAGAACTAAACCAATTAAATTTAGAATGGTTTTTATAAAATCCTTTGATGGATTGGATTTTGGACAAAAAGTTTATACACATTAATGGTTTAAATTTAAACCCTTAGTTTTTAGAGTGTAGGGGCTTTCAAGGTACATAGGGATCTACTTAACTCCCCGGTTTGAAAAAATTCGAGGAGAGACATCTCTGGATGTGTCCTTGTTAGTTCACCCCTCTTCAAAATGTATTTCCACTGCTTTGGTAAAATAATTTTTGTTTTAATTTCAATAAACATAAATTGTAATGAAACACAAATAATTCTCGCTTTGCGCGTGCCATATCGGTAATTACCCATGGTATCGCTGCAGTAGGTACCTTAGAGCAACGAAAATAACATCTCTCTCGCTGAAAGAACCCCAAAATTTACGTATGACCGAAGGCGATTTAAACCAAGCTTGAAAATTATACTCATTTCTCTAGGGCCAAATTTAAAATGAGTAAAAATTATGATTTTAAAAATGCGTTTAATACTAACCCATTCACAAGATTTTGAAAGAGAAAGGTGTCGTTTTGAATGGTGTTGGATACTTTGATGTATTCGTACTCCGAGTACGTTGGCGTCTCGTCGAACAATACTTTTTCGGCGTAATCAGTGATTAAATATTTTGTTCGTATAAACTGATACGAATTAGTAAAGTAATATTCCAAATTATGAAACAATTGGTTTTTGTTTACTAGAAATGTGGAGTTTTTCTTGTTGACGTGGTCTATAATGTTTGTATAAAGCAAGTCCTTTAATTCGGGAGTGCGTGGTTCCTTTTTCTTTTGGCGCTTGTATTCGTATTCAACCTGCAAATAAGAACGTTGAAGTAGAATGGTAGCAAAAGTAGCATAAGACCCAAAAGTGTGTCAGATGTACCTTCGCGCCCACTAAAATTTCTTGTGAGACCTAGTCACACTATAGACTACATAACATACTAATTGGAATAGTACTATCAACATTATATTTAGTCTATAGTCTGGTGCGATTTACTCTCTTCGATTAATTCCACCGTAGACATACGTTCTAAAACGTCTCACTCGGTGGCGCTGGAGTACCTCGATTTTGATGACGTATATTCCGACCCCCCTTCGTTTCCCTTTTTTACTTTGCGACAAACTCGCATTAACTACAATTCCCACTGTCCCTATCTAGTGGTGTGATGGGGTCACTGGAGCCTGTGGGGGGGGCTCCATACCCGGCTCTCAAGGTCATGTGATCGGGGCGCTGGGTCACTGGAACCTCATGGGTGTTCCACACTCGTCATTCTGTGACCTACTAAGGAGGGTAGTTTGCAGTGGAAGAGGAAGCCACTCTAGTCCTCAGCTGTGCGAGGGTGGGTATCGGGCAGCCCATGGTGTCGCCTTTTGTTGGGCCGTGATGAGGGCGTTTGTTTGCTATATGTGAGGCGGTCAAAATGGCTGTCTCACTGGCCGAAAGTTGTTTCGCAAAGCGCACTTTTGTCCGGGGCTGGTTGTTTTAGGTGGCCGCTGTAGTGCTTAAGGCGGAGCAGCGGGGTACAAATACATATACTTATGTACCGTTCTGACACACTTTAGGGTCTTATGCTACTTTTTAGTAGATAGTACATAAAAGGCGTGTGCTCATTTTTCTTTTCGAAAGTGAACTCTCATTTAGACTTAGAGAAATGTTACGGATGGTAAATGTTTTGGCTTTGACCCTCATAATTGAAGCATTCCGTGGCCCCTTCAAGGAAACTACCCGAGGTATGTATATCCCAATAGATCTTTCCATAAAATGTTCGTTACGGTAAGGGAGGGAGGGAAAACTGTTTTTGCAAGGAGGATTTAGATCAACGTTATAAATATTACTCCCTGTTTTTAACTTTGCTCGACTCTTGAGCTCGGTGTGTCGTCTGCTACCGAGTGTAAGTATTTACAAAACATCATTTTCTCGCATTTGATAGTCAGTTTCAAGCAAGAAAAACTAAAATGGTAGGGTTCTTATATTTTATTAAATCGTACAGTGTACTGAACAAGAATATGTAAAAATATTTCAACATCATATTTCGTGGAATATATTCCAAAATTTGGGCTCTCTGGAACACTGTGCACTCCCATCACAAACTGACCATTATTTACTATCTTGACCACTCCCAACCCAAACTGACCATTTATGACCATCTTGAACAATCCCGGTTCAAACTGACCATTTTCGACCATCTTGACCACTCCCGGTTCAAACTGACCATTTTCGACCATCTTGACCACTCCCAGTTCAAACTGGGCAGTTTTGTTCATTTGAACCAATTTCTAAATTGTAATAATTTTTCAGTGATATAAAATTTTAAGTATTCATCACGGCGACAGAGGGCGTCCCGAATTGGGCTCAGCATAGCGTATTTTCTACTTCCATTAAGGGGGAAGACTACCGTGGCCATTGTCTACTTTCGCGCTATTTCAAGCTGAACTTTTTTACTTTTGTATTTTAACTTATAAAATTAATATTTAAGTGTAGAACAGCCTCTTGTTTAGTGCCTAAAATAATTCTGACAATTTTAAATTCAAAAGTAATTAAGTTATTACGTTTTAATTCGGACCCCCGGAGCTAAACAAGTGGGGCAAGCGCTCAAACTACCCTTTAGTTAGGACCTTATATCTCGTTAACTATTAATATTAGAATTATAAAAATTATTTTAAGCACTAGAGGAAGGTTCAGCCTAATAAGAAAAATATAATTCAATTATGTAATTGTTAAAACAGAAACGTTTAGCTTGAACGAAAAAGAGGCTTTTACTGTATTCTTCCTCCTTAACTTATGCAAATTTGTACCAATAAATACGCCTTAAATGTTATTTTAATAGTAAATTAGCTGATCTTTCCTATCCGCATACCAGTGCATTTGTAAATTGAATAGAATTTTAACTAAAGCTTTTTCCTCAAACCGTCTGTAGTGCCATGTCATTTATTTTTGTTGATTTTCAGTGAAGGAAAGTACGACTCCTTATTGCTCGTCTTCTAACAAATTCAATTTCCATGTGAGCCATTTGAAATTTGGTCTATTTCTCAAAGAAGAGTTTTTCTTTACTTTAAGCCTTTTATTTTCCAGGTTTATGTCGAATATTTATTTCTATATGCTTTTTACAAAAAGTGTCCCTAATTGACATTTCGTTCGATATGAACAACCCCTACATGTCAAGATAAATAACCGTACGCAAATTGCTTTTTGAAAAAATCATTTGACGAAACCTTAATTTGTAGCCTGGCTAATAAACGATTTATATGCTCACCATATGGACCTACTTTTGCTCTATCAGCTGGTTTTGCAAATCAAATTTTTGAGCGCGGGAAAAGATTAGCACTTATTTTAAAGAAACTTAATAAAAATTGATTTAAATGTATATTAATAGCACATGCATCATTTATGAAACATATTTCTGCACGTTAATATTTAAAGTTTTCATTGGTTTGGTCTTTACATAAAAATTTATAAAATTATTTAATCGGCACGTTATTAAAATTTTTTTGGATGCTAGTCTTTTTTAGGGATAGCTATGGCTAAATTTTTTTCCAATTTCGCTATAATAAATTTTGTAAAGAATAACAGAACTCTGCAGTGTTGGGCACCGCTCATCTCATTGTGAGCGGATTTGTTATTATGAGCGAAAATGAGCGGTAAAATATCTTTTTAAAAGAGCGCAAAACAAAAATGAGAGGAGTGCCGATTTTATCGCTCAAAAAAGAGCGGAAAGAGAGGAGCGAAAATTATACCGCTCAAAAAAGAGCGGAAAGAGAGGAGCGAAAATTATACCGCTCAAAAAAGAGCGGAAAGAGAGGAGCGAAAATTATACCGTTCAAAAAAGAGCGGAAAGAGAGGAGCGAAAATTATACCGCTCCAAAAAGAGCGGAAAGAGAGAAGCGAAAATTATACCGCTCAAAAAAGAGCGGAAAGAGAGGAGCGAAAATTATACCGCTCAAAAAAGAGCGGAAAGAGAGGAGCGAAAATTATACCGCTCAAAAAAGGGCGGAAAGAGAGGAGCGAAAATTATACCGCTCAAAAAGAGCGGAAAGAGAGGAGCGAAAATTATACCGCTCAAAAAAGAGCGGAAAGAGAGGAGCGAAAATTATACCGTTCAAAAAAAGAGCGGAAAGAGAGCGAAAATTTTACCCCTAAAAAAAGAGCGGAAAGAGAGCGAAAATTATACCGCTCAAAAAAGAGCTGAAATTAGACGAGCGAAAATTATACCGCTCAAAAAAGAGCGGAAATTAGATGAGCGAAAATTATACCGCTCAAAAAAGAGCGGAAATTAGATGAGCGAAAATTATACCGCTCAAAAAAGAGCGGAAAGAGAGGAGCGAAAATTATACCGCTCAAAAAAGAGCGGAAAGAGAGGAGTTAAAATTATACCGCTACAAAAAGAGCGGAAAGAGAGGAGCGAAAATTTTACCGCTCAAAAATGAACGGAAAAAGAAGAGCGAAAACTTTACCGCTCAAAAAAAGAGCGGAGAGGGGCAAAATTTTACAGCTCAAAAAGACGTGAGCGGCTCTTTGATGAAAATGCCCAACACTGAACAGAAGATGTGCCTAAAACTAGCCATTAAGAAAATAATTTTAAAAACTATAACTTACATAACGTTGATGTTTCAACACTGTGTGGGATCGATTTAGAAATAAGAATTCGTGGTTTTTAAATTGTTCGTTGTCAAGCTCTTGCCGAAAGTTTAATATTCCTGGATAATTTTCTGTGAAATAAGCGCTTTTCATTTCTCCGCCAATCTCGCAAATCAAGATCATAGTTCCCAACGACCAAATTGCTATTATTATTTTCTCAAATTGTTTTAAATTATTCGTTTTAAAAGCTGAAAATAAAAATATATTATAGTTATAGTCACTAGTTGGTTTTAACTAGGAGCAACAAACACAAGGAGATCGCAGATAGCCTTTAAACACGCTAACGCAGTGTTGTGTACAAATTTAATTGGACGAACCTTTACGCTGAACATTTAACGGAAAGGGGGAAGGCAATTTCCGAAGTTCCCTCTTCCAACGGCAGCAGTTGCCAAAGCGTTTAACCAATGAAAAATGTACGCAAGAAAATGCACGAATTTTGATGGGTTGCGTTCTCCTTGTGTGAGCAGTACTGTTGCTCCTAGGTTTTAATAATTACACGCACTGAAAATAATTAAATGGAGTCAAATACACGGATAATAAGAAAACTTGGAGAGATAGATGGCGCGTCATGTGCAGATAAATAAAATATCGGCTAGAGTAAAACCGCAAATGGAACATTTCATCACCATATTTCCGCGCTTTTGGTCTGCTAGTAATTTGAATTTTCGCGTTTTGGTCCAAAACGTTTCTCCTATCTCGATGAAAAAGACCTTAAACGGAAGATTGCGTCAATAGACCACACCATCAGGAACTAGAGTGGGAAACTCAACGGTAGTCACCGCTAGAGAGCAATCCAGGCTTCCACAAATCACCGTAAGAAAGATCAAAGGAGACGTAAAAGAGTGTTTAATGATCTGGAGTAAATTCAACTCATCAATCGTCAACGGAGGGGAATTAAATCTTTTTTCTTACCTTTGTCACTTTGGAAGGGGAGGTGCTTAGCACCGTAAATGGGTTTATTATATCAGATACCATCTATCATCACGCAGTAGCATTATTAAAAGATCGTTACGATAGGTCTGATCTAGTAATTCACTCTCTAATGAACCAGTTGTTGAAGTTAGATCCACTAGAAAGTTCACTCGATAGCATCTTTTTATGATAGCTCTATGATGCTTGCGAAACACATATTCGAAGTTAAAAGGTGTATGAAGGTTAATTAATTCCTTATGCCCAGCTATTGATGGGTGTTTACCGGAAGTTTAGCATGCAGAGAACAAATAGTGAGGCTTGGGATGTGGAAAAATTGTTAATATTTCTAAAGAGTGAAGTTGAAGGTCGAGAAACCAGCGATTTGCTTAAAACGTCCAAAATTTAAAGGCACGCAAGCTACTAAAACTATCCAAAATACTCAACCCCATTAATCGCATCAGCTCTAACCGTCACCGTCACCTCAGGACCCCGTATCTAATGCATTTTGTGCAGGGTATCCCAACACCCTACCGTCGAATGTCCGAACTACACCCTTTTTTTTTAAATAGAGCTAATACCCAAGGCACCACCTTCGACCACATAAGCAATGTTGCTTGTGCGTGATCAAGTAACAGGTGGCCGTGTTACAATGCGTAGGAGGGTGGTGGCAAGCCCTTCATGCCACGCGAGCCAACAGCTCCCTACACTAACTATTACCGTTAACCTCAGCAAGTTTTTATGGGAAGGGGAAACCGAAGATCTCGGTGGAAAGCCCCTTTAACCAGTGGGGAGAGAACTTACAAACTCTACGCAGAAGGAGTGGTTCCGGATTTTCACCCAGTGCCACTAGCTGGGATCGAACCCGGCTCCTCTTGCTGCGAGGCGAAAGTGCTAACCACTCCGCCACCCCACCTTATAGAAGATAAGAAGAAAATGACAAGCAGAAAAGGAAGATGCTATATCTGTACGAGGATAGCACACGAAACACGTGCTTGCGGCTCTAAATTCAAGAATTGCAAGGTTTGTCACAGTCGTCACCAAGCCGTTATCTGCGAAGAAAACAGATTCTATAAGCACCCCTGAGAAGAGAAAAACCAGTCGTCGCCGAAGAAAGTGCAATAAAGAAACTAAGTGTAAGCACCGTCGACAGAAGCCTAAACATGGTCGTCCTACAAACTGTCAAGGTCCTAATCAGCTCGCCCGAAGAAACCGGAAGATCGAAGAAAATCAGATGCCTCTTGGATAACGGAAGCCAAGCCTTTTTTACAAAGGAGGAGATATCTTGAAAACTCGAACTGCCCATCATTGGAGAACAATCCATTCAGATAGTAGAATTTATGAACGACACCCAAGAACCAGTACCAGTAGCCGTGAGAAATACCAGAGAACCAGACAATCTGATCCATATCATCGCTATTGAGGTTCCGTTCCTATAGAAAGCATTTCTCCTAGTCTCGCTTAATAAGGACGAAACGGACTCAATACGATTCCTCAGGCTCAAAGAACACGAAGGTCGAATCTTAGACAACAAATTCCAATACCATTCGCAGTCACTTCAGACCCATTTCTACTCGCCGTAACCATCAAGCTGCCACTAAAGAGCCAACCGGAAGAAGATTGAAAAGTAATCGACGCTCTTAACGAAGAATTGTACGTGGACGATTACGTAAGCGGGGCCGTGGACGTGAAAAAGGCCTACGAAATGTCAGCATCTGCCACCCGTATTCTAAAAGGTGCAAATATGACATTACGAAAATGTTTCTTAATTCTTCGGAGCTAAGAGAGAAATGGGGGAGTGAAATGCAGCCGTCCAATGAAACCATGAAGATAGAAATAAAGTCAGACACCGAAAAAATCTTAGGATTACTATGAAGAACTGAATTAGACGAGTTTTCATTGGATCTGGCCAACATAGAAATCACGATTGACGATGTCAAAACGAACAACCGACACAACCGTTCCAAGAGAATCCGAAATCGCCAAACTTAGACCAATCCTAAACCAAAATGGACTCTTGAGCGTAGGGGGACGCTTGGACCAATCCAGACTGGCAGAAGAAGAAAAGCACCCAATCATCTTGCACAAAAAGCAACACTTGACCTTTCTCGTAATGACACGCCCTTCTATATTTAGCAGCGCGTGCTTTAAAATAAATCGCTTTTAACAGTTTGTCCTGGCTCTCTGTATTACTATTTCTAGGAAAATCGCTGAACAGGTTTTATTTAAGCGTCTATGGCGCTCACGTGTAACTTTTTACCTTTGCTACTTAATGAATAATTAGACTCTCTCCACAATTTATTAGAGTCATTGCTAACCATTTTCGATATATCTTCGAAAACCCCAATTGGCAGAATGATCTTCCTAGACACCACCCGAACATTGGCGCGCGCAGTTCGGTCAGACATAAAAATTATTTCGCGCCCACTAAATTCTTATTACTCGTTTTATGCACCGTTTTCCATTTCCACGCCCGAGTTTTCTTTGAGATAGTTGCTCAGCGGGCACTACCCGTGCTATTTTTCTTTGAGATAGTTGCTCAGCGGGCACTACCCGTGCTATTTTTCTATGAAACTATAGAAAACGTGCTCACTTACTTTCGTTAAAAAAGACAACACACGTGTCCCATAACGCTTCCAAATAGAATTTCAGAGCGTCGACGCGAGAAAGACGCATTTCTTCCCTCCTAAAAAGCAGTTTTCCAGACAGACAGAGCGCAATTATTAAGCAGAGTGTTAAAATTAAAAGGTTAACCTGCAAGAAAATAATATCGTTAATATTTTAGTGCTGCTATTTATCGGAATAAAAGGTTTGCGAATTTCAACGGTACAATAAAACTAACAATGACCCGATCTCTGTATTGAATTACATACTAAATTAACAGTTTCATAAGCATTTTACAATTGAGATTCCGCGCTTTTAAACAAACTAGCCGAGCCCTCAGCTTGTTGTGTGTTGCGAGGCACCCCCTCCCCCATTAAGCTCCCCTACCCCTCTTTCCCATGCGAGAATTTCCGTGGTACCCTTTTCCCCATAGCCGAAACCCACCAGAAAGGCACCCCTCCCCCTTTTCCCCAAGCCAGAATTACCGGGGTACCCTTTTCCCTCGCAAAAATAACCGCCCCGCCTTTGGCTTCATGACAGACTAAACAAACATTCCAGAAAGCTCGGACGTACGACTGACGTACCAAGCGCTCCTTATAATATAGATACGGAGAAAACCGCTCAGGGAGATATTAACCTTTTAACACAACAGTGCGAAATCCGATCCGAAATTCCAAAAACATACTCAATGACAAAAATATACTCAATTAATTAAGGCGAAAAGCGCAACGACCACGGGGTATACACAGAGAAATCACCTTCGGCGATGTATTAAAGCGAAGCGCTAGGTATACCTTTGGTGTGTACCTCCGTGTACCTTCGGCGATGTCACGTTAGACCCGATTTCTAAACTATACTCAATGACCTAGTATTAAGGCGAAGCGCTAGGTATACCTTTGGTGTGTACCTCCGTGTACCTTCGGCGATGTCACGTTAGACCCGATTTCTAAAATATACTCAATGACCTAGTATTAAGGCGAAGCGCTAGATATACCTTTGGTGTGTACCTCCGTGTACCTTCGGCGATGTCACGTTAGACCCGATTTCTAAAATATACTCAATGACCTAGTATTAAGGCGAAGCGGTAGATATACCTTTGGTGTGTACCTCCGTGTACCTTCGGCGATGTCACGTTAGACCCGATTCCTAAACTATACTCAATGACCTAGTATTAAGGCGAAGCGCTAGGTATACCTTTGGTGTGTACCTCCGTGTACCTTCGGCGATGTCACGTTAGACCCGATTTCTAAAATATACTCAATGACCTAGTATTAAGGCGAAGCGCTAGGTATACCTTTGGTGTGTACCTCCGTGTACCTTCGGCGATGTCACGTTAGACCCGATTTCTAAAATATACTCAATGACCTAGTATTAAGGCGAAGTGCTAGATATACCTTTGGTGTGTACCTCCGTGTACCTTCGGCGATGTCACGTTAGACCCGATTTCTAAAATATACTCAATGACCTAGTATTAAGGCGAAGCGCTAGATATACCTTTGGTGTGTACCTCCGTGTACCTTCGGCGATGTCACGTTAGACCCGATTTCTAAACTATACTCAATGACCTAGTATTAAGGCGAAGCGCTAGATATACCTTTGGTGTGTACCTCCGTGTACCTTCGGCGATGTCACGTTAGACCCGATTTCTAAAATATACTCAATGACCTAGTATTAAGGCGAAGCGCTAGGTATACCTTTGGTGTGTACCTCCGTGTACCTTCGGCGATGTCACGTTAGACCCGATTTACTGCCATGCTTCCTGTTAAATTTACTGGACACTCTTCTGTTTAAAAATACAGCAAGATAAAGTTATATTTACCGAGTAATGCTGTTTATTTAACCTTCATTCCAGACGTATATAATATAGTAAATGCATGCAATTTTTACAGTAAAATCCAATGTTTGTAAAATTTCAGTGTTTGCCGTAGTTTTAGTTATCAAACGTATTCAGTACAGAACCTATTTATAGCCTTCAAATTTCATCAAACATTTTACGGATCAAACCATAAACACATCGGTTTATTTAAAAACTTTCAAATATTTTATTAATCTATTCATGATAGAAAATACCTTTGGTGTGTACCTCCGTGTACCTTCGGCGATGTCACGTTAGACCCGATTTCTAAAATATACTCAATGACCTAGTATTAAGGCGAAGCGCTAGGTATACCTTTGGTATGTACCTCCGTGTACCTTCGGCGATGTCACGTTAGAGTCGGGAATGAAAGTTTGGGAAAAATTCGACGAAAGGGTCTTAGACTTAGAGTTTTATTATGTAGATAGTAAGACCTGGAAAGTCCAAATTTATTTGGTTATTTATATAATCAGGTCAAAGTGAATTAGTAAAAGTCCTTTCGTATTATTCTAAAAATAATAAAATGTAAGGTACGGTATTGTGTGAAGTTATTACCAATTTATCATTTTGAAGAATATTGTAATCCGTCAGATATTCTTTGATTGGAGGAGAGGAAATAGTTATGACGTCAGCATATCGAGAGACTACAGGGAAATATACGTTATATCCATGAAAGTAGCAGTCATCTTCACCTCCGAATTCTTTGGTTTCGTCGCATATAACGTCCAGTACATTGTAACTATTAATAACTTCAATTTCTTTCTGTAAAAACGAGTTTATATTTAAACCATGATGAATAGAGTTATTTGGTAAATGTGGTTTCATCAACACTTTGGTTCAACCAAGTGTATATTTATTTATAGAGAATGATCATGTAAAAACGATTTTTTTTGGAATCCACGCACATTACAAATTGAAACATCTGATTTAGATCACTATAGACCAGCGTTTCCAGACGTACAATAACTATGGTACACGTCAATAATTTGATTAATTTCGAGCTAATTTTTGGGACACTCCATATTTTGTACGGCGTACTATTTGGTACACATTTTCGATAGTTTTGCTGCGCGTACGATAATGTACGTTAATTTTTAAAATTGCTGATAAACTGCGGCTTTTAAACATTTTTATTTCAAAAGTTTTACCTCAGTATTTAACATGAAATTCAAATTTACCGCATGTGTTCTGACTTTATACATATGTCATTCACTTAGGGTAATGATTTCTAAGGCCTGTGTTCTGACCCCAATGTAAAAATATACTATTTCACTAGCAACTCACTTGGAAAATAGTTCGATAACCTAAGTCTTAGCAAAACATTGTTAAACATCACACTGGATCAAATGATCCAAATGCATCTTTTCCATTTGCAATATGCTAAACTCCTTAGATGTCAATCGGATCCTTCAGGTTTGTCAATGGTTTAAGTAGTTTGAAGTACACGCGGGTGATATGTTAAATAAGAGCACCTCCCTCTCGGACGCGATAAATGTAGACTTAACTGCCAGATGATCGTCTCAATATATAAATTAAAGAGTTGGGTTTTTGTTTTCTCATCACAATAAAAATGATTTTGACATTATCTATGTAATTTTAATCACAGATTGTGAAGCACCATGATATACGGGATACGCAAATTTAAATATTTCTGAAAAATTGTGTTATCACAGATTTTAGGGTTAATCAGCTAGGCTAAAACCCAAGGCACCACCTTAGGCCTAAGTCATCAAGCGACTTTTAAAGCCGTTAATTCAAATGGCCGGGTTACAATGCGTAGGTGGGTGGTGGCAAGCCCTTCCCGCCACGCGAGTCAATAGCTCCCTACACTAACTATTACCTTTAACCTCAACATGTTTTTACGGAAGGGGAAACCGAAGAGCCCGGGGGAAAACCCCTTAAACCAGTTGAGAGAGAACTTGTAAACTCAACGCAGAAGCAGTTGTTCCGAGTTTTCACCCACTGCCACAAGCTGGGATTGAACAAGGCTCCTCTCACTGCGAGGCGAAAGTGGTAACCACTCCGCCACCCCACTTACAAAAAAGAGCTGCATTTTTGCTTTATCTTCACAACCAAAAATTATTTTGTCATTACCTATGTGATTTTAATCACAGATTGTAATGCACCATTATTTACGGGATAAATTTTTTTTAAAGTTCTGAAAAAGGGTCTTACCCGGCCACCTGAATCAATGGCTTCAAAAATCGCTTGATGACTTAGGCCTAAGGTGGTGCCTTGGGTATTATCCTAGCTGATAATTATTATAGTATTATTATTATTATTTTAAGTTTATCTTAACACCATCTTGGAAAAAAGGGCTAAAATCATATGGCAATATGTCTTAAAACAAGTTCCCTAATTTGTCATCTACGACGAATAACAATTCGGAAAGTAAAGTGGTTATTAGGGTAACAACTGTGTTGGGCCATAAAACATAATAGTGTAATAAATGCAAATTATTACATATAATACATAGTGTATCAGATAATATAGTATATGTCACTAAGGCGAAAAGTTTAGGTAATAAAACAGGTCTCAACTAAAGTGTTTCCTATTTTATTTGATTTGGCAGCTCTTTAACTCCTGATATTTAATGAAGGGAAATTATCGTTATTACATCCGTCTCATCATATGTAACATAATTACTCATAAGAGTGCCAAAAGGAACGTTTCTCAATGAGACTTTGTTCACAGGATATAACGTGATTGACGTCACCTTCCAATCGATGACGGCTTTTTCGTCATTAAAACCAGGTCTGGCGGGGAGGGAAGGAAGTTAAAACTGGTTTTGCGCGTAGTTCGTTCGTGATTTCTTTGGTGGCTGTGAAACAAGGTCTCATTGAAATTTTTAATACAGAGATGTTATATAGAGGCATACTTATGAGTAATTATGTTACATATGGTCTCATGCATGTAAACTTTCCTTTGATCTAATTATCCATAATTGCGATTCGTAGGTTCTTTAAAACGATTGAATAAGGGGTATCATGTATATTCAATATTTTTGTTCGCTTATTTACTATTGAAAATACTTGCATGAGTTTCCCAGCCTTTATGAAAACGGTCCACCAGGGTACAAAAGCAGACTGATATTTTTCTGAATAGAGATAGATAAAACCAAATTTATTTATTTTTATTACAAATTAAATGATTTAATTTTTGGGATCTTATGAACTTCAGGGGTGTACTTTCACTTCATGATTTGTCATGGGTATGATTTCGCTGGCTACTTTGTAAATAGTGCCGAGAACAGAGATTCCATTTTCTCGTGCGCGAATTTTGACCCCCGCAAAATTGAGTGACAGCGTGGACAGCTTGACGGACGGCTCTGACGGTTTTTGAATAGAATATATGAGCATCAAAAAAGAGGTAAGCTACATGGAATTGTCCATATGGTCACTCAAGCTGTCAGAGCTGTCACTTAAGTTGTCAGAGATTTCAATCAGTTGTCACTCGTCAAAAAATTAAGTACAGGATAAGAGGGGTGGAAATTCGCTCTGTTCTCGGTCTTTAAATCGAAGATAAAATTCGTATTGAATTGATCAACACACAGCTTACAAAAAACTCCTCAAAATTATTGATAATTAGATAATCAAAACTAAATCTTCGAGAAGTTGTTCCAAGTCTCTATTCTACTAAAATATTTGAACTCAAATATCTACGTCATATATAAGTCATATATACTTACAATCTCTCAATTATTCTTTCGGAATAAATAAAGAAAAGTAAATACCTGCGATTAAGATATTCAAAAAGTGTCTTCAAGTAAACATGATGCTCGTGATAACGAACCTGGATATTTACGGTAAAAACATATTATAGCAAATTAATCAATTTTGTGTTGATGTCCCCCCACTACGATATACACTTACGTCAAGCTTAAACCAAATGAAATATAATGATAGTTCAAACCATTTTAGTGTCAGAAAATTCGTACTAAACCTTAATTCTCGAATTACCGATTGTACGTAATGCACACAGGTATTATGAACATTATTATTTTTTTAATTTCCCATTGTGAGACCATCATGTAATATCACTGTTAAAAATTAAGGTTTTATTTTTGACCTCTAAAGTTATTAAAATATTTGCTAATAGCTCAGACAATTCAAGGTATTGCCACATCCCTTTGGTGGGTGTTTAAGCACTTAATTTACAATTTGTTTTATCCATTTTAGTTCATAAACAGTAACAATTTTGACGTTCTAAACTCTATTTTCAGACCTTTATATGCCCTTAATTATTTAATTATTTTATTTTCAATACGACTCGATATTTTAACCACTAACATGGCCAAATGAAGCTGTTTTTCGGGCGAGGGCAATAGCCGAATGAGCGTCTCTGCAATCGTGGAACAAAGGGGGGCTGCAAAAAGTTTAATATCATTTCAGTATTTCGGTTCTTGATATAGATTTAACAAAAAGTTTTAGGCGCTCCTATTTGGGTACGCAGAATTTGACACATTAATCAACCTCGCCTATATTAAAAACCTGTAATCAAACTTTAAAAGACTAAACTGTCGTTAAATACTCCAATACTTCGCATTGTGTTAATTTAAAGAAAATATTTAAAAAAGAAATAACGTGGTATTCAAATACTAGTCTCGAAATTGGTCCAATTAATTGTTTTCTTTGTTTAAGGGAATTAAATAGTATTCAAAAGGACTTAAAGTAAAATCAAAACTTTTTATACCTTAACCACAAGGTTTAATCTTAGGGATACATATACTTCCCTTTCAGTACCCAAGATATATTGTATTCAACAGGAAAGAGTAAATTGGGTCTAAAATAAATTATTAGACCTTTTTCAGTACCTAAATGGTTAGAAATAAATTAAAAGTACAATTTCAGTCACTTAATATATCTTTATTTTTAACAATGTGCAGCCAAAAGAATTATTTGTCGTTCATAAACCGATATTCAAATACGGAGATGTTAGTTTAAAACTTAATTTAATTTGTTAAGCTTCAAATAAAGGTAGAGGTAGCAATTAAGTAATAAACTAAGTAATTAATATATTTTTTCAAAAACACATTAAAAGCTATTTCTAATAGTTTCCGATAAATGTCAAGAGTTATAAGGATTAAAAATACTATGTTAATTTTTAGCGTTAAACTTAAAATAAAAGAAAAAAGCTGTTTGCAATGATCTGACAGGCTTCGAGATAACTATCCTTTTATCATCAGATACTTGGCCGGTTTGTTATTTTCAGAAATAAGATAATTAAAAAAATACTTGGTTGTGAGAGGATTTACAACCAATGAATATTTAAAATTGTGGCTTCACCTACTTTCTTAATTTATAAAAAAAACTTACACTTTCCACAAATATCATAATTCCTGATATCGGTTCTCTGTCATAATCCTGCCTATATTCGGGAAAATACATTTTATTAAAAGAAAATGTTATGATATATAATGTTTCGCACTGGGTCAGGGTAGATATAAATCCCGGTTAGCTTTCCGACTTAAAACCCGTGATATTCATTTTCAGCATAAATCACTTTTATCTCTCGTCTTAATTTCGTTCCTTTACATTCAAATCTCCTCTCCTCTCGTGGCGAGAATTTTTCCCTCTCCAAGACGATTATTCGATAATGAAACTCCATCTAACTCTATTCATATACGGAATACCTTCAAGATATCTGATATCTCACTCCTCTCCAAAAATTAAAACCAATGACAAACTCTAGTCGATCTCTCCTAAAAATATTTCCCTAACACCTCTCTCAAATACACTCTCCAAACATTTGATCCACTGAAAATACTTTTTCTCGCCTGACCGCCTGGAATTTTTTCTAATACCTTTTACACGTTCATATTTAATCTTTACTCATTCACCCTCCTCTCAGAATTTCAAATTTGAACTCCTCTCTCAAAAATTATCCAATGCCACTTCTCTCTCAATTTTTACGCCTCTTCTCACTCACCACTCACTAAAATTGTTAAAAGTATTATCCTTTCATCAATTACCATAAGTTTTGGTAAGCGGCGCGTATCATAAAATAACACATCGAACTTGCGACTAAAGCTTAACATACGCCGTACAGTTAAAATCTTTACTAGCATGTGACCAAAAATAATATTAAAATAATAGAAAAGGTTTTAGAATATGTTTAGTTAACCACGTTTAATATTTATTCTGAATATATATATAAAAATTAAACGTTATCGACGCTTTTAGGCGTGAAAAAGGCATTCAATTCGAAACGATTTTTATAAATCTTAAACCTGCCGTCTGCTTAACAGCTCACCGAATATTTTCAAAACATTGTGGCCAATTTTTCTTAATTAAATGAAATAATATAAACTTACGCCATATAAATGTTACAAGGTGCCGTGAATTTATCCTGAAAAACATTTTAATATACGTTAATGATTATCTAAACATTTAGGCTTAAAATTAAAAAATTAAAACTGTCTGCTGATAAACGGCAAAGAGATATAATTACTAAGTACTATTTAAAGATTAACGTAAAACATTCGTTTCTGACAACAGATTTGATAAATTGATCTGAATGAGATCAACTATTTCCCAATTTTAGTTGAAATGATTGTTTTCAAAAGTTGAAATTTTATCAAGCTCTATCATCAACATCCATCAAAGAAAAAATCCGAACGATGGAGAGTATTGGCGCCGTTTCTAAAGGATCAGCCATAGATACATTTTTGTATTTGACAATAGTACGTTGAATTCGCTGAGCGAATTGAGGGTAGCCAGAAACAGCAATATGATAATAGCCAGTGTGTCAGAATTTATAGCCCGGTGTACCTAGCAACAAAGGCCATACCACCGGAGGTCTATCACCATAGTGCCCTACGCCAGCGTTCACCTAGCCCGGACATGTGTCAGATTTATAGCCCGGTGTACGGTCAGATTCAAACCACACCACCGGAGGTCTATCATCAGAATGCCCTAAGCCGGCGTCCACAAGCCCGGAGAGGTGACAAATCCAGCATGGGTAGCAATACCCTACTACTAATGGTCGCACCTTTGACGCAAGCCACTCAACCCAGCAAAAGGAGCAGCAATGGGTGGACCAATCCCCACTTCGCACACAGCAGTGGGAGTAAGAGTGGATGCTGTAGCAACTCCAGCCGACACCCTACCTACGTAGGAGAGAGCTCCTAAAGGGGAACGACGGGCACACAGTGGTCCACATAACCCGGCACAGCTGGCACCGGAGATCCCAGTGTGCTCTAAAGGGCTAGAAACAGGACCACCGTGCCCTCATACGGAGGCCCGCAGCCCCACGGCTGGTTACTCAATCCGCCGAGGCGGCCAGGTTGCACGGACCCTCTCTGTTAGCCTGAGCCGAAGCTCAATTTCCAGCCCAAACCTGACTGAAGTCGGAGGTGGAGATGGGACCATTTGATCGGAGCTAACATCTCACAGTGCGCTACCACCTTATCGGTTACAAGAGCTGCACCCCGACTCCCCGGTAAAGTCACCAGTTATTGCACACTCTAACCCATTTAGGGCCTCTGATAATAGCCAGGAAAGTGGTCCCTAAACTGAACCGTTATTAACACATGCTTTAAATCACCAACGCGTTGGTGATTTAAAGCATGTGTCGGCTCGAGGTGAAGTAGCTCTTTTTTTCAACAGATGTCACCAGCGTCGAAATCAAAACAAGATGCTTAAGCTACATTTTGACCCAAAAGGCGGGACATAAAAGTACCCTTCGCGTTGACTGGCTCGTTTGTAAATTTGACAATAACTTCAATTATAGTAATTTTTTACTAAATATTTATATCAGCGGTTCCCAATTTGTTTTTGCTATGGAACCCTAAATGATCAAGCTAATTCTGCCGGAACCCCAACTCATTTTTTAAAACAAAGATGGCCGCGCTGCGAATTCTCGGGACCCCTGTGGCCCTTCCGCGGAACGCCTTTTGGGAACCGCTGGGATATATAATTTAGGTTAAAGTCCACTAAATGCAGTATATAAGTTCTCTAATTATCAGTGGTGCAGTAAGGGGGGGAGGGGAACGGTCCGGACAGGGTAGCTAGGGGTGCCATTTGCCTGTCAAAACGTTCAGTAGGGTGGTGGGCCATAGCTAGGCAGGGGTGGGCTAATTATAGTACTCAACAATGGTTCTCTGACGACGTTATTGTTTCGTTATTTAGAATTTAAGTTTTCTTTTCCCATTAATAGATGGCACCACGCTCTCCAGTAAAGTCGTTTTTTTCCACGAATCGGATATATTCATTGCCATCTATAATAACAAAGGCCTTATCGTAATGCAGGTGGCAATGATAGACCCAACAGTTGCTTTAAAAAAATCAATTCAAGATAAATTTTCCAGCGTGGTTCAGCGTGTGAGAGACGTCACCGACGGTTGATGTCCAAAACTAAAAACTGTATGGCAAAATAATTGTTCAACATTGAACAAGTTTAGAGATCAGGGGCTTAGCCGGGAGCAGTGCCCCCTGAAACGTGCGGTTGTACGTACAAATGTATGTTCTTTTTCAATTTTAATCCCTCAACCAAAATCCTAGCTGAGCTACTATTGTAGATGCATGCATTATGAAACATTACTTTGTCAAGCGCACCAACCTCGTGATTTTGCAGCAGGTAAAAATTTTTGCCACGAGATATGACCATTTCCAACGTTCCCATTTTGGCGTTGTTTATATGGTTTTCTAAAAATTAAAAATTATTAATAATTTTACGAAACTATTATCAAATGTATCCTTAGAAAGATACGCATTATGCAACTTTTAATGCAATATATAGATTTTTTCCAATTTCTAGGCGGATCTACAACACTCGACGCTGGAGTATATTTTTGATTATATTGGAAAGACTCGCCACTCATACCAAATAAATATGGAATGGTACAATGAATAGAGCGCCACATTAGCTTAAGTGGAACGCCTGTGGCCAGCGCTGTAGTAGCAAGCATTCGCAAACTTCTCACCACCGTGCAAATTTAAACAAGTTGATTAGGCACATTACCCAGCATAATTTACCTATATGGCGTGGCCCAAAAGCACGCTTTTAGCTCATTGGGTAATCGTAATAACGTATCAGAAAAGACTATTTGTAATCACGTGCTCATTCGACCTCGCTTGGAAAGGCTTTTCGGCAAACACGTAATTGTCGACTTGAAAATAAACGTTAAAACGTTTTTGAAAGTCGATACTAGGTGGAAGCACCTTCCCGGCGATCTGAGCAACCATAGCTATCTTTGATACATGGACCCAATCAAAAATAACGTAGGCAATGATAGAGCCGACACTTGCTTTAAATCAAGGTTGCTAGAGACGCTAATATAGGTGTGCTCGCGCAGCCCTTTTCAAAGCCTTCAAATAAGAGACCAGATGAAAGTGACTATAGTGAGTTACAGGCTAAGAAAGACAAAATATATAGTACAGTCGGCGCAAGGATACCTCAGACCATTTCCGGCCAGTCGACCGCGCGAAATTTGAATTTGACCACTTTACGGTCAATTTCAAATTTCGTGATTTTCATCGTATTTTCGCGCCATCTAGGAACCGAAATTGGAATCTATTTTTTAATTTCATGTTGTCATTAATTACTGAATAAAGCGGAATTATTTTGCTAAAGAAGGTTCGATAATGACAGCTCCAAATATTTTAAATATAAAAAGCATGATAAAGGTTTATTTTTAACAAATAAAGAGAGAAAAATAATTTTAAACGTCTATAGCTCATTAAGACAACGTTACCCCCAAGAAAGCGTGGTAACTATTTTAAAAGAAACTGCCGATTTAACTGGTAAAACGTAGAAATAAATTTACAAAATTAAATAATTATACATACTATTTTAAATTTAAGGATGATAAGAATGCCTTATCTTTTAAATTTGCTCGCCACCACAATTATGAAATTAAAAATAAAGATTCCAATTTTGGTCTCTAGATGGCGCTAAAAGCTGATGAAAAGAGCAAAATTCGAATTTGACCGTAAAATGGCCAAATTCAAATTTCGCGCGGTGGAATGACCGGAAACGATCTGAGGCATCCTGGCGCCGATTGTACTATATATTTTGTCTTTCTTAGCCTGCAACTGACTATAAAACATTCGATTAGCGCCTCAGGCGTAATAAAGAATGCTAAAAAATATATAAAAAATACATTGCTTGAGTACGGCAAAAGTCAGAGCAAATATAGTCCGAGGACATAAAGCAACTTCTTAAAATCGTGACGTCGGTGACAGACCCTTGAAACATAAAGGCAAACAAATTTTCCATTTCAAATCAAGCGTGAGCACCCCTTGACCTTAAATAGCTTCAAGGCCCAGAACAGAGATTCCATTTTCTCGATCGTGAATTTCGAGTCCCGCAAAATTGAGTGTTAGCGTGGACAGATTTGATCGATGGGTTTGACTTACTGAACATCAATAAAAGAGATAAGCTACAATATATTGAATTGTCCAGGTGGTCAGTCAAGCTGTCAGAGCTGTCACTTAAGTGGTCGGAGATGTCAATCATTTGTCACTCGTCAAAAAATTAAGTACGGGATAAGAGGGGTGGAAATTCGCTCTGTTTTCGGTCTTTAAGAGTTGATCATGTGACACCAAAAATATTTAAATCCTCTTAAAGCAGTGGAGGCATAGAGTAATTCACTCACATAGAGTGGAAGGCTGTATGGACGCTCATGAAACTTTAATCCTAACCGGCAAACTGGTTTTCGAAGCGTGAATAAATATAGTCCGAAGAGCGTTGGTGTTGTTTTTACATTGTTTAGAGTATAAACTGACATTTTTATCCACATTTTGTAATTTAGGACAACTTGTTTATTTCAAGCCTCGTTTCGTATGGAAAGTGTTCACAAGTTTCCCTGATAGCCTCCCACTCTATGTGAGTGGGTTACTCTGTGAGTGGAGGAGTGCGACGCATGGCCATTTGGAACGGTTTTTACACACAATCCTAAGGATTTGTGTGTATTAGTCTCACGTACAGTGTAGCCGTTGCCGCCGATGGCGCCGTGTCGCGCATACCTCTTCAACGGTTATAACTAGAAGAGTCAATGATATCTCGTTCGAATGTACATACATTACCATTGATAGCATTTCATAAAGTTTTCAAATCGGAGCCCAAGAAGTTGGGCATTTGCCCAATTTACTATTTTCGGTGATTTTGCTTTATGTGGTAGATATTTTCATTAAAATTAAGTCCGATAACGTTAAAAAAATTTTTTTTGAATAGGTTAGGATTCAGCGGACCTACAATTTCGGTTATATCAGTAAATATTAAATTTAAGTATAGTTTTCAGGGTAATTTACGGGACCCCAATATTCATGTTTTTATATTTTCGCGTAAAAATCTACATACAGTTCATTAATTTAAGTTCGATTTTCATGAAAGTTATATTTTTGAATAGCTGTGGTTTACGTATAACCTAGAATTGCAAAAACGTTCCTTAAATTTAATTCTAAGTAAGGTTTTTTGGGCAGCGTATACGGACCCCCGCAATTTCCAACATTGTAAATCCGCGTGTTTATAGAGGTCTACGCGCCCGTATCCCTCTGGCGTTTTTCAAGGCCGTTCAGAGTGGGCCGCGCTTTCAACGTATGAACATAAGTTACAATTAAGTATGACACTGATCTACCTAGTCTTCGGCGTATGACCAGAAGTATTAAGTATGACACTCAACGTAACAAATAAGTGTGATCAGAAGTAACAAATAAATGTGATCAGAAGTTATAAATAAGTTTTATCAGAAGTAAGAAGTGAGATCAGAAGTAACAAATAAGTGTGATCAGAAGTAACAAATAAGTATGAAACTAGTCTTTGTCGTATAACCAGAAGAAATAAGTGTGACACTCAACGGCTGACTAGTAGTAACAAATAAGTGTGATCAGAAGTAAAAAATAAGAGTGACACTGATCGAAGGAATCTTCGATGCTTTCAAAGTATGACTAGAAGTAACAAATAAGTGTAAATATGTATATATGTGTGACCGTGGATATATATTGGTTGTGATACCGGCGTTGCAGGGTGCTGTGAATAGCTCAAACAAACTTAACACATTAGAAGGATTGTGTGTTTTCTGACCATCGTACGTCTTGTTTTTTAATATCAAGTTGTTGTTCTGTTTAGGGATTTCTAAAAAACCCAAATTTTGAGGTAAAGATGGTTACGGGAAGAAAAAACTCGGTCTTCTTTAACAAGTATTTTTATAATCTACTTTGTAATTTACTCTTTGTTTTTAATATTACACGCGTTAGATCATAGAGTAACCCACTCACATAGAGTGGAAGGTTATCAGCGAAACTTGTGAACAACATCTTTTTGTACAGTTTGATCAGAAAAAGTTGGAACAATGGTTACAATTTTTCTGTTAACACTATTCAATTTTCTTGCTTAGAATTAGTTGGCTTCAATTAAGTGGCCCAATTAATTGTATAGTGTGAACTGGGCTTTAGTTACTCTATGCGTTAGATGCAACTAGAATTCTACTAAAAAAGTTAATGTAAACACTTATTCTTTGGTATATGCAAACAAGCCTTGGTTAATTTGAAACAAAAATTCAATAATATTTAAGAAAAAAATTACTTAACATAATGTATTCTATATTTAATAAAAATGGATTTTTCTTACGTAATTTAATGTTAATCTTTTCAGTTATCGTCTTTTTTTCGTTAAAGTTTGCCTATTAGCAGAATTTTTAACGAGTCTTTAAATAATGATATTTTTATATACTCTTAGAAAACCCTATAGAAAAAAAAATAAAAAATAAAAATAATAATTCTTAATCTCGTGACCACACCGAATAAATCTTTATATTTTAATAAAGATATTTCAATTCCTTTAATCGAAGCGGTCAATCTACGTTTGGCTTGCAAACATCCCCTGTTGGAAAAATTAAAATCGCGCTTTCTAAAAAAAAATTGTTTAGTAAAAAAGGGTCCATTTGCATTTACATTTAAAAATATTAGATGTGCGACTTCAATTTTGAAATAATAAAAAGTAGTTCATTGAAAAAGATATAAATGACTCACCAACTCAATTTCTATTGTTTGAAAAAAACCAAGTCGATGATTGTCAATTTTTAAAAAAATTTCAAATTGTTTTAAGAAAATGTATGGTAACTATTCATCACGGCGAGCGACGTGTCTAATAATAATTTATTTTGGAGAACTTTGTATAAACGATAATTACTCTTTTAGTTCTTTTATAAGTTCGACACGCAGTAAGTCCGAATGCCGTATATCTCAAATGTACAAAGTAATTAAATAAATATAAGTTTAGAAAGAACAATTAATATTTCGTGAATAAACTAACTCGAAGATGTTTATAGATTTAAGTATATTTTATACGAACGTTAATGAACGAATTAATAGCACTTGTAAGAAAAGTTTGGGAATTAGTTTTTACTTTCACGTTTGTGTTTCATGATCGTACGCGCTGGTTGGTCCAACCAGTTCTGCGTGCAATGTGTTTAATTCAAATTATCGTTGGCGATCATTATTTGACCTTGATATACACAATAATTACATTTTTAGTACTTTTTCTTTACTAATTTGACATAAAGTTTGTGAATAAACCATTTATATATAATTAATGAACAAACTTGGAGGATTCAAACCTTTATCATTCTCCAAATTATACATTATTGGTGTTGATTAAGAGAAAGTCAAAATTATAAAAAATATAATTTAAATAAAGCAAATAAGCAAGTAATAATGTTTATTTGTCATTTGACCAACCAAATTACGCTACGTTGCTGGTTCAATAAACATTATCTTGTATCAAATCCATTATCAATTTGCTTTCAAAACTGCATTGGATATTAAATAAAAATAGTATTATAAAGAAAAAGCTTCTATAAATTCACTAGTTGTCATCGAACTTTATTTTACGATTTTCAGAAAATATCCTTTTGGTATTACCGGTATGCTGCACGAGAGTATAAAATATAAACTATTTAAACTCTACGGTAGCCTTTACAGTAACATATCCAGACCAGTAGCGTAACTAGGAACTCCGCCCCCCCCCCGCGAAAAACGATTTGGGGCCCTTTTAAATAGCACCGATTTTATTCATAAACGTTTGAAGGCCCCCTATTTCTCGGGGGCCCTCCCGCGCCACGGGGTCTGCGGGGACGCTATTTACGCCACTGATCCAGGCTGCTCTAAATTGATACCATTTTAAACGTTTAATCGAAACATTTTTAAGTTTTACTTTGGGCTAGTTTAAAGATAAGGCGAAACTGCAGACCACATATTAACATGAAAAACCGAAATTTAGAAAACCAATTAAAGATTCGTTTCATTTCAAGCTATCTATTTTCGTTAATTTATCTTTAAAGGGAATATCACCTCAGGTGTTTTGTTGTGGAACACCAACACTTCGACCATTTCCCGCTCCCTCCTATGGCTTCAGATATTTTTGGCGCTGGTTAGTGATTTCCCGCCTAAATTGTTAACATAACAAACTTTAAAAAAAACCTAAAAAAAGACTTGAGGTTATGTTCTCTTTAAGTGCGACCCAAATAATGAGCCGTCAGACCTAAACCGATTCGAAATTCCATATCGGAACTCATTTTTATTAGATATATAATTTTTAATCTTTTTCTTGTTACAACATTTATTAAATTTATTAAAATATTTCATTGAAAATGAGTGTATGGAAATATATTATAACAAAAATGAGGCATTAGCATTACAAAATAAAGAAATATTCCCCTTAGGAGGCCCCTGGAGTAGCGCTGTACTCGAACATCATCGATTACTCGGTATTTTTTGAGATCGAGTACTCGAACTCGACCTCGCATAAGTAATTGGAGAATACTCGTCGATTATCGAATACCAAGAAATTGCATAGTCGGGTACCCGATTACTCGAATAAGCTGCTCTAAGTCAAGGAGGGTTTTTTTTTTACTTTTTGGGGTGGACATAATAAACGGTACTTACAAACAATGTTATTAAGTTTTGGTTTTGGATTGTAGTGTCACTTCACTAGTTCGGATGTCGGTCGCCTTTAGAACTCAGGAGTCTGAACTTCCTAAGCAATATTCGGACAGACGGTACGTACATTCATAACTTTAAAAAAATATATTGTATTGTTATTTTTCTATTAATTACTAAAATTAGGCTAGAAGGCTAGTATACTAGTCTTTTATATCCCACTAGTCACTAAAGTTGTGGAAACTGTGGTTTATTTAAATTAATGGAATGTTTTTCAGCATAGAAAGTTAGTTAATACTCGAATAAAAACAGTTCCTAATCAAGTATACTCGATCACCCGACTCGTTAAAAATATTACTCGAGGTTTGTTTCTGAATGACTCGACTCGAATGAGCGAACATTTCCCCTTAATCAAGTACTCGATTACTCGACTCGAATACTCAATGAAAAAAATTCGTACTCGCTACCCGACTCGATTGCCTAAAACCAGTACTCGCGGGTCGGATCGGGTTTTTAAAATTAATAATTGTGGCGGGTCGGATCTGGTTGGGTTTCAATTTGGTATTTTTTAATCGGGTCGGGTCGGATTTCAAAACTAACCGGCCCGACTCATCTCTAAAAGCCGCCTAAAATCGCTCAAAATTGGATGTAATTGGGTAAACTCATATATCTTTGAATTTATTTTTAAAAACTACAAATTTCTAAATTTTTGTGAAAAATCCGAACAACTATCGATAAATTTAAGCAAACTTGGATTTCAATGAGTAAACTTGGAAAAATATGAGTACATTTCGGTTAATGCGATAAATTGCCATCTAGGAGCAACAAACACAACACCCCACACAAAGAGAATGCAACCCGTCAAAAGTCGTGGATTTTCTTGTGTACGTTTTTCATTGGCTAGACGCTTTAGGCCTGCTGCCGTCGGAAGGGGAAAATTCTAAATTGTCTTCCCCCCCGCCCGTAAAACGTTCAGCGTAAAGGCTCGTGACGCTCGTCCAATGAAATTCGTACACGACCCTTCGTTAGCGTGTTTAAAGGCTAGCTGCGTTCTCCTTGTGTTTGTTGCTCCTAGTTGCCATGTAGATCAGCACTGTTGATTTATAGTCGGTTAAATGTCTAAAAGTCGGATAACAGACAGGTCGGTTTTCCCGACTTCAATCCGACGTAAAATTTGGGGAAAATCCAATAACATTTATGAAAATGGATAAATTGTATAATTTTTTTAATTTGGATTAATAACAATTAAAATTAGACAAATTCAAATAAATTGCGAATATTTCGAGCATTTTGGATATAATGATGAAAAATTGAGTAAAATCGATCAAAATTCGGGAAATTGGTTTAACTAATAATTTGGTTTTATTCGCGTTTAATTATTTATTTTTTAATAAAAATTGAGAAATTTCATTCATTATAGGTAAATATAGTTACATGTATGTAAGGTAAAATCCATAAAAATGGTCAAATTGTGCAAGTCTTTAAAATAAATATGAAGAAATTGAGGCAATTTACGTAAAATTAGGAAACGTTTGGTAAAATCACTCAAAGTTCGGGAAAAATGGAAGAAATTAGGTTAACTCGTGTATTTTAGGTTTATTTCGTTTATATAGTTAAATTTAAATACAATTTGGAATATTAAAAGGTTAATTAACTATGGAAAACTCATGAGATTGTTATTTAATTAAAAATCCTTTTAAATATACAAGAATAAAAACGTGGTGCTAAAATGGCATCCAACGTTCCCGACACTACGTTTCGGATCTCACAGACGTTTTGACGCCTAAAACGAAAATGCATTATGACGCGCGCTAGGAGAAATCAAGCATAAAGCTTCGTTTCCACCAGCACGCGTCAAAAAGCGACATTCAACTTTGAAACGTGCAAATGTTTTTACGCGCGACAAAAAATTAACATTATGACGCGCTCTTACGCGCGTTGGTGGAAACTAAGCTTCAAGCTTGTTTTCCACTTCAACGACGCGTTTCTCAGCTTTGAAACGTTCAAACGTTTTACGCGCGTAAAGAAAATAACATTATGACGCGTGCTAGTGGAAAACAAGCATAACGCTTTAGATAACTACGCTAGTTTTAATTAAATCGCTTACTTTTTGAACGATAATTGTTTTGAAACCGCCTTAATGCTGTTTTTAAGAATCAGTACTTAAAAACTGCCTTTTTCGTGGTAGTTTTCTAGAAGATAGCGGCTAACGATCACTACGACCCGCCACTAGGGAAGTCCAATCTAAATTCCCTGAAGTTGTTTTCCAAATTGACATAATAGTTTTGGAATAAAACTCGAACTAATTGTCCAGAAACTCAAAAATATCAGGGTTTACAAAACCCTTTAAGTGTTGTGCTCTATACATTTTATTTGTATGCATGTTTCTTCATCATCTGTTATTGTAACATTTCCTGGTCTTTACCCTGGTAGCACGAACAAATCGTTTTAAAGGGAATATAACCTCAGGTTTCTTGGTGTGGAACACCAACACTTCGACCATTTCCCGCTCCCTTCCATGGCTTCAGATATTTTTGCGCTGGTTAGTGATTTCCCGCCTAAATTGTTAACATAAAAAACATAAAAAAAACCTTAAAAAAGACTTTAGGTTATATTTCCTTCAAGGTCGACGGCCAAAAGCCGACTCCAAAAAGTTACAATATTTTTCCGAGATCATTTCCTAATATATTCGTATCTACGTATTTAGAATTATTTTGAGTCGGTTTGCCGATCATAAATTCGCAACTCAGGCAGATTTCGAGTATCAGAAATTATAAATACGACCCGGTCAAGCAACGAGACCATAGAGTAACCCACTCACATAAAGTGGAAGGCTATCAGCAACATTTGTACGCAACGTCTTGTTTTCGAGGCGTGAAATAAACAAGCTGGCCTAAAGGTCATGTACAATATCTGGATAAAAAGTCAGTTTATACTCTTGAAAATGTAAAAACGACACCATCGCTTTTCGGACTATATTTATTCAACCCTCGAAAACACGGCCTGTTAGGATTAATGTCTCATGCGCTTCCATAGGGCCTTCCACTACAAGGTTCGTATATTAATAGGTTGGCTTTTTCAACAGGGTCGGCAGATAGTAGATTTCGAAGGAAAAGTTGGGGCGTTGAGAACTTCGTTCCACCATAGACTAATATGGTTCCACCGAAAGTGTCGTTAGTGGTTGACGTGGGACGATGAACAAGAGGCGCCCTGTAGCCATGAGAAATAACAGCGCCTAGGCTCGAGCCGGCGAGCGATGTGGCGAGTTAAATGATAACACCGAAAATGTTTATGTGAGCGCTACACATCTTGAATTTGTTATTTGGCTTTGAATGTAAATTGTGTGTGGGTTACTCCCCACTGTATAGTCTTTTATAGTCGTATAAAAGTCGCCAGTGGCGTAGCCAGAAATTTGTCAAGGGGTGGGGGTCGAAGTATGTGAATGTTAAGGCTAATTTAAGTATAGCTTTTTAAGCATTGGTGTCCGACGTACCGCTTTCTGACGTCCAACAGCTATCAAACTAGCGGCAAGGACTGGTCAAAATGTACTGTAAAGCCTGGTTTTCACTTGGCGGAAAATCACCGACAGAAAGTTCGACGTCGGCGATATGGTTTTCGACGTTTCGCTCACTGTCGGCGTTTTAGCATTTTCACTTGGCGTTTTTTTAGGGCGGAAATAAAGCGATTTCTTTCAGGCAGCGAGTTCGTCGGTTTTCGTCTGATAGTGGAGATTTAAGCCTAGGCCTAAAAATGGATGATTTATCTGATCATAATAATGAACTATTGATTAAAGCTCATGTAAGCATTTTAAATTTAATGTTATTTTACATGATCTATCGTGTTCAAAGAAATATGAGTTATGAAAGATCGGTTTGTGTGAAAGAAACATACTGGAAAAGAAGGCAACAAGGGTATCAAAAAAAAAACACGTTCCAAAATTCACAGAAAAGCACGTGGCCGAGTTCCGGATGCAAGAAGCAGGAAATTAACCATCCCCCTAACGTCACAGTCACCTTTCGAATATGGTTTTTGATTGGTTGAAAAAGAGCGAAATCGCCCAACTGAGCGAAAAAAATAGAAATGAAAATCGCGACACAAAACCGAAAACCGACGGAATTTCCGCCCGGCGTCGACGGAAATTTTCGCCCATTTTCCGTCGACGCCGGGCTTTTTCGCCCAAAAACCGCCAAGTGAAAACCAGGCTTAACAGTCGGTCAACTAGTAACTACACATTTTTTAGTTGCGATGAGTGTACTTTTTGACAAAAGAATGACTCCTTTTATTTTTACCGAAACAAATCGTTAGAGGGCGATATGCTCATAGCCTACGATATCTTTAATATTTAGAACGCTAGCCTGATAAATCAAGTAGAAAGTTCACAACTCACAATTTCTAATTAATTTGGAGCTACGTGTCTGCCGTACGTATTCATTACGTTTAAACTTCTATCAAAGGTTTTTTAGGAAGGTGAGCCGTTTAGTTCCCAAATTATAATTCCTTTTTTAATTAATGGATTATATAATTATACAGATACATTTGCAGTCAAATACTAATTATCCTATGCCTTATTGACTTTAAGCCTTGTACTTAAACTAGCATGATCAAACTGCCGCAATTCTATAATGTGGAAGAAATGCATTTTACGTTGAAGTAGGCTACGTGACGGAAGATAATATATATTCGATCGTGGTAATTAATACAATAAGTGTAAAATATTTTTACATAAATGTGACACTTCCTATTCTTCACATACATGAAAAGGTTTTACTGAGAGCTATTCACAAGACAGACTGCATTACGGGCTTCGTCGCAGTTTTGCGTCCGCTTGCTAACTCGTCACACGTAGCCTTTGACAGCGCCTCGTTAGGGGGAGATTTTCTTCTTGTGGTGACGTCACTCCGTTACTAGCTCTCAGTAAAATATTCCTCAAAGTGACAAACTTATAGAACAAAATAATTATAATAATATGTGTTTATATGATTTGGTATTTCATTAAAGCGAATAAAATTATTTTGCGTAATTTTTGTTGTCGTTTTAAAAAAAATATATATTCAAATTAGCTTACAAATAAAGGTCGCGTCGACCCGACGTCTTTTTGGTAGTCATAATTTAATCAAATAGTGCACCGCGGGCGATTACAACGCGACTTTAAGTGTGCAGTCGGCCGACGGTGACATTTCGTCTGGTCAGCGGACGGTTTTTGGGCAAGTAGGGCCGTCGTCTTTGTGCTGCTGCAGGGTTCGTACCAAATTTCCGAAATTAAAATCCCTGACATTTTCAGGTTTTCCCTGACCAAATTGATAAATTTTCCCTGACCATTTTTGTAGGATAAATGAATGGTTTGAGGTAAAAATCTTGAAAATATTTTCTTTCAAAAATTTATTTGACTGATTTTTTGGGGTCATTTTAAAATTCCCTTACTTTTTGGTACCATTTTCAAATTTCTTGACTTTTCCTTGATATTTTGGAATCATTTGAAAATTCCCTGACTTTTCCCTGACCTTATGGAAACCTTTTAAAATTCCCTGACTTTTCCCCTGACCTTTTGGAAACATTTTCAAATTCCCTGACTTTTCCCCTGACCTTTTGGAAACATTTTCAAATTCCCTGACTTTTCCTTGACCTTTTGGAAACCTTTTCAAATTCCCTGAGCTTTTGGAAACATTTTCAAATTCCCTGACTTTTCCAGGTTTTCCAGGTCGTATACGAACCCTGTGCTGGGGTCTATGAACGAGACCATCACAACGCCGGCAGATCTCTTAGGCAACGTACTTTCGAGACTCTGGAATATTGTATTATTTTTCTTTGTTATAGGTAAAGTACTTTTGGCATTGTTTCTTAATTATATTATACGATTATTACCTGCAAGGGTTCATTCCAAATGAAACGACAAAAGCTCGTGGAGCAGAGAAAAACAATTTATTCTTTAAATATTTATTGTTTATTTTATGGAAACAGCTATTCAGATGAATCTGTTGAAGAATGTCTACGTTACTTCAGTAGAGATTTCGAAATTGCCCGATTTTGAAATGAAGTTTTAGCGCGCGACACTACAGCTACATGTCTTGGGCACACAGCCTTCTTTGCGTGCTTTTTTGACCATAACATGTAGAAGTATTTTCACGCGCAAAATGAATTTTAAAAGCCGTCAATTACTAAGGTTTCGGCTTCAACGTACCCCGGCTTGATGATTAAGTACACGGCAGACGGCTCGATTTTTCTACATCAAAGCGCTGATATCCGGAGCATCCTGGAGCGATTTAGCATGATGAAATATAAACTGCCACCACTGCAGATTCTAGTAACGATCAGCCAAGCAGTGTTCGAGTTAACAACCATTTACTCCTCATCTATCAGGAACCTCCACACACGACCCGACATCGAGTTCGTCGTTAATCGTGCATCTTTATCAATAAAAAAACCCCTGTGGGTAGCTGCTACAGAAGCAGCAAAATTCGTTATCTGGATCTAGAGCATAAAATGTTTCATTCATTGAGTTGGGAATATTAATCTAGAGATCCAATCAAATCTGCTCCCTGCGAAAAAAGTTTTTGAAAATTACGAATGTGCTGTCTCCTCTAAAATGACGATAAAACGTTATCATATGACCCGTGGCGCCATCCATTATTTTTGAAAAAAAAAAATCTTTTTGCAGGAAAACGCGACTTATTTGAACGAACCATTGAGAGATAGACGGCGCCACGGGTAGAATGATAAGGTTTTCTCGTCATTTGGGAGCAGACGGCAGTATTCTTATTTTTTAAAAACTTGTTTCGCGAAATACTGAAATCCGACGTTTTGATTGGACCTCTAGATTAATATTCCCAACTCAATGGTTTCATGAGCAGATAATAATGTACTAGTTCTTTCCATCGAAAATGCTAGGGCCATGAAACCGATCCACAGTTGAACAAAGCGAATAAGCGTGCGCCAATATAATGGGTGGAAATTGGTTCAAGAAAGTACTATAGATGCCAACTAGCTTTCTATGGAAGACAAGATTACGGTCATTCTCAAGAAACCGTTAACTGCGGGAGCCTACATTCGTTTTTCACCCAAAATGAAATCTTCATGAGGGAGAAAAAAACTTCATCAAGAGTTAAAGTCGAAGATACGTCGATAGCCATTTATAACGTATACGCTCTGAAGTGTAGTTATTATCTTCCTTGTTTGTATAAATTATACAAGTCGCTAGATGACTTGTGCCTAAGGTGGTGCCTTGGGTATTAGCCTAGCCTAGCTGATTTTTTTAAATTAGATAGTTTTTCTGATTTAGTTTGCTTTGATTACTTAAAAGGAGTCGACGCTTAAATGGGTACCCAAATACGGCGAAGGATATGCATTTAACCAAGCGCCGATTGAAGGGGAGCTTTGTATCTTGACCTTTAAGGCCCAAACACACATACGGTTCGCAAGCGATTACACCTGCGAATTTTCGCGCACGCGCCCATGCGCCATGACTTCCATTCTATTTAAGTCACGCGATTTGCCAGCGAAATTTCACGCGTGAAGGCTATGTGTGCATCCGCATTTAGTCAAACAAGAGCTTGAGTAATATGTCTGGAAATAGGAACTTCCCAGGCGCGTTGGTACCGCCATTGATCGAGGGCGTGCTTCGAAGCATGATGGATACCAAGGTGGTCTTTAGCAACGGGAAGCGACGACTGTTCCCAAGGAGCTTCGTCCGTCAGTGTTGATTATTGGAATAATCGGAGGGTATTGTCGAACGAATACAGGTCGTGAGCGTTGCGCCAAACAAGGGCTCTCCGAAGTATGCACGGCAGCTTAGGTTCTAGCCAAGGAGGGTTTTACTAGGAAAAAGACATGATGGTCCGACACTTTCTCCTCATTTTCGACCATGATTGACAATCCATGATTTCTTAGCGATGTCAACGGAAATGAGCTCATCCGTTAGTGGCGCTCCCAGGAGGATGTAATTAGAAGTAGTGACAACTCGAATACCAAGGGTCATCGAATTCTTCGTTGAATTCGCCTTAATTAAGGCCAATAACTAAAATAGTTCATGAATTCTTAGTAATTTACTGACGACTACATCGGAAACGCCCCTGGACAGGTTTCGAAAACAAAAAATCCGACTCAAAAACCCCAGTGGGTTTTTTGTACCCACCCACCTCAAAAAACCCACTGAAAAACCTACCTCAGAGAAAACCCACTGAAAAACCTACCTCAGAGAAAACCCACTGATAAACCTACCTCAGAGAAAACCCACTGATAAACCTACCTCAGAGAAAACCCACTGAAAAACCTACCTCAGAGAAAACCCACTGATAAACCTACCTCAGAGAAAACCCACTGATAAACCTACCTCAGAGAAAACCCACTGAAAAACATACCTCAGAGAAAACCCACTGAAAAACCTACCTCAGAGAAAACCCACTGATAAACCTACCTCAGAGAAAACCCACTGATAAACCTACCTCAGAGAAAACCCACTGAAAAACATACCTCAGAGAAAACCCACTGAAAAACCTACCTCAGAGAAAACCCACTGAAAAACCTACCTCAGAGAAAACCCACTGATAAACCTACCTCAGAGAAAACCCACTGATAAACCTACCTCAGAGAAAACCCACTGAAAAACATACCTCAGAGAAAACCCACTGAAAAACCTACCTCAGAGAAAACCCACTGAAAAACCTACCTCAGAGAAAACCCACTGATAAACCTACCTCAGAGAAAACCCACTGATAAACCTACCTCAGAGAAAACCCACTGAAAAACATACCTCAGAGAAAACCCACTGAAAAACATACCTCAGAGAAAACCCACTGAAAAACATACCTCAGAGAAAACCCACTGAAAAACATACCTCAGAGAAAACCCACTGAAAAACTTACCTCAGAGAAAACCTACTGAAAAACATACCTCAGAGAAAACCCACTTTCAAATCTCAGATTTTAAATGAAAAACCAACTTGTTCAATGTGCAATGACTACTTTAATATATATCTTAGATTGAATTGTAATGTCAATGTGATACAAACTTTCCAAAGTTATCTGGCTTGTTAACTTGAAACTTATAACTTGGTACTTCTACTAGTCCTTTGGCTCAGCTTTGCAATATTTGTATACTTTTACATATCGTCTAATACAAATATGGAAATAGTATACCAAAATAAAAACCCTGCTCCCAGATGTTGAATTAAGATGCCACGCGAGAAGCCACTTATTGTACGATGCTAGCCCCAACGGGTCAATTTTGGACGACATGTTTCGAAGAAATTAAAAGATTGTCCATAGGTGAGATGAGAAGAGGCCTTATTGCTTGGAAGTAGAAATAAATACAGTTTCGGAAACTCCTTGTAGACGCAGTCCAGGAGACGGTTACGTCCTAAAGAAAGTAAAATTTTAGTAAAACATGAGCATCAGGATAGGAGGTGGGTAGCATAGGGGCAAGCAGCGTGAGCTGCAGCCTCAGATACTCCATGGCTACTGTGTTGGTCGAAGAAGAGGGCCAAAAGTTGGGAATAGGTGCGAGCACACCCATTTAACGATGATACGACGAATGCTGCTGCCCAAAGCAATCAGCCAATTCCACCATATTTTTTCGTAAGGGCGCATAAGGAAGTTCCATACAAATCAGGGCAGTTTTCCTCTAGGACACACCAGCGAGCATTAAGTTTTAAAGGTTGGTAATAGATTTGAGCATACAACCGCCCGCCGCCTTCGCACTAAAACCCATTAAGTATTTGAAGTGCGGAGGTCTTAGTGTCTAGCCAGATAACCGAACCAAGTCTGACCTTGGATTCCTTCACGTTAAGACGCGGTAGAGGTAATGAATCATCGGCCTGTTGGTCCATTCCAAAAGGATGCTTGTATATAAGAGGCTCGTAAATGTATGTAGCAAATTCAGTGTACGTGAAAGAGTCTTCAGAATAAAGAACGCGAACGACTCCCATAATATCGCCGTCAGCGAGCTCCGCTTCGACGATCTCACCAATATCAGGGCTGATACTCAAATTCATAACTAATTTTAGTGGAAATAGTAACTAACCTCTTCAAAAATAGTAACCTAAAAGTAACTAAGAAATAACTTAAAAACCCACCACACGAGGTTTGTGATAAATTAAGCAGACGATCTTTAAGACGAGAAAAAAAAATGTGGCTGCCAAAATAGGAGTATACATAAGTTGGCTTAGGGAGCGGCCGTTACATTTCTAGGGAATTGGCCGGTGGCGGCCTCTCCCGCTGGTTTTGTAGCTAAACACGTTTCCCTTCGTTACGAATAAAGGATTTTGTTAAAAGACGGCATTTTTTATTTCTATGGGCAGTACTAAAATGAAATATGACACAATTAAATATGGTAAAATATTTTTTTCGTAGAGATAACCTAACAAATTTCAAAAAGTTACTTTTAGTAACCAAATTAGACAAATAGTAACTTTTAGTAACCGATTTAAAAAAAGTAACTTTTAGTTAAAAAAGTAACCCAGTATCAGCCCTGCAATATCTATCGGCTTGGAACGGTTGCTTTGTGACTTGCGTCAAACCAGTTAGTAGGGCTATTATTCTTGGCCAAATTCAACAAAGAAACCGGTTGTATATGAAAGAGTCTTGAGAACAGTTTATCGCCGTCGGTGAGCTTCGCTGAAACGAGCTTACCAATATCAATTTTCTTGGAAAGGTTTCTTTGTGACTTGGGTGAGCCAGATGGGAGGACGGTAGAGTAATTTCACATCGAAGCTTTGGTCATTTTATTCGTTTTTTTTTATCTATGCGAAAAAGCATGGAGGACCCCCTGATAACTCTTGGACGAAACTACCAAAAGAAACCGGTTTACTCTCGGACGTGAAGGGGACAGGAAAAGCAAATTAAATTAATAAAATATCTCAGGAACGACTGTGTTGATAACAGTTGAGAGAGCGATGTGTCTCGCACCCTTGGGGATTCACCGAATAACGCACCGAGTTGACTTTAAATCTGTAAGTAAGTTGACAAAGTTACCAATCAGTCTTTCCGCATCACACGAAGAAGAGGGAGCCCGAGGCACGGATGAAGGTTTGGCACAAGTCAAGAAACGGCTATAATTACCGTGAAAACTTTTTAAAAAGTTCCCACACCGAGAACCCAACCAAGAAGCGTTTTGGTAGGTCATTTTATAGTTAGTAACGTTTAAAATGAATTATAAAAAAAAAATTACGTAGGAACGCGTATCCTACTGTACCCCAGCTCATGAAAACGTTCGCCAAAAACAACCCGGCCTATTACAATACTTAAATATTAACAATAAAGTATAAATAACAAAAAAAGACCTGTATTATCAGCTTAATCCTCTGTTTCAAGCCATCAGCCAGTATTGTCAGCTGGGCAGTCTAATGGTAAAGTTTCTTAATTTAAAAAAAATAATAGTATTAAATGTAGTTTATAGCAATACCCATAATCTGAGACATTTAAGACTTGGCTATCATCTGTTTTAACTTTTAGGTAGGGTAACGACAACCACATGGCGTACCTATCGTAATTTTTTCATTTCCAACGTTTCCCACCAAGGGAACCGTGGCGCTTCGGCGCCACAAAAAAAAGTAAAAAAAAAAACACGTGTCGCGAATTTATTCGAGAAAGTTCGAGTTCTTTACTTGAAACACTCGTTTCAAATTTCAAGAGAATCGGCGTAATTAGGCCTATTATTATCGAGCATAAGGTCAATCTATTGAACATAAGAATGGAGAATCAAGGTTTGGATCAAATTGTAAGTTGAACTTTGTGTTAATTTTCACAAGCGGTTATTAAATAAAAGATAATTCGTTTGATTATGTTTTGCGCCTGTAATTCATCTTATTAGGCCTTGCCTCTGTAGATATTATTATTGTGACAGTTAAGCCTAAACGTGGTACACTGTCTGAAAAGTTAGTTCGTCCTATAATTTAAAGATTTAAATGGGGATATTTATTTTCTAGAAATGCTAGGAACAAAGTTCCTAGCTTGTTGAAAAGAACAGAAAAATCCCTATAAAACACATATTTTGACATAAGGAAACGTATAGGTTTTGACCTATTTATTTTCGTCTAAACTTTCCAAAATGTGGAATAGTAACTTTTTTGCCGCTTAGAAATTTGATTTTTAATTGTGATTTGCATATTCCTCTGGGTCGATTTAAATAGGAAAAGTGTTTGAATTTTTAAATTGCAACGAATAGTTCGCGAGCTACGGCCTTTTAAATATTAGGAGAGAATACGCATTTAACTAATTGGCGCAGCACGCAATACTAACATATCAAGAAGGTTGTTTCGGGGTCGCACTTTTATTCATCGACTTCTTGATATGTTAGTATTGCGTGCTGCGCCAATTAGTTAAATGCGTATTATCTCCTAATATTTAAAAGGCCGTAGCTCACGAACTTTCGTTGAAATTTAAAAATTCAAACCATTTTCCTTTTTAAATCGACCCAGAGGAATATGCAAATCACAATTAAAAATCAAATTTCTAAGCGGCAAAAAAGTTACTATTCCACATTTTGGAAAGTTTAGACGAAAATAGGTCAAAACCTATACGTTTCCTTATGTCAAAATATGTGTTTTGTAGGGCTTTTTCTGTTCTTTTCAACAAGCTAGGAACTTTGTTACTAGCATTTCTAGAAAATAAATTATCCCCATTTTAATTTTTAAATTACAGGACGAACAAACTTTTCAGACAGAGTGTACGTCCGAATGGGATACGAAATAGTTGACCTTAACTGTAACAACATTATTTTAGGTAGTACATCCACCAGGAGACGATTTTAAGGACAAAATTAATGGTTCTTCGGACGAAATGGACCGTGATGAGGAGAGACTGATCGTTGTTTTAGACGATGTCAAAGACAACCAAACAGCAATGATAGCAGCCATTGAAAACATGACTAAAATGAGCGAGAGAAGTGCTGCTGCTATCGAATCACTTGCCGAAAGTTCGAAAAGGACTGCGGATGCCCTTGAAGCCTTAGTAGAAATTCAAAATTCCAGGATGGAGGTTGAAAGGCGTAAGACCGAAGCTTTCTGCCAACTGGTCACGGTCATTACTGGTGGCCAGGTACAGTAGGGTTGCTACAGTGGTGTGCTTCACCGAAGGGGCCCTGGTCAATAAAATGTTTCTTTTTGTATTGTATTTGTATTTTATTTTTAATCGTATATATTTTTTAGTATTAATCTTATTACTTCGTAGTTTTAGAAATTCTACGGCTAGTATTAAAAACAAATATACACATACAACTTATCGGCCAAATAGTAATGTCCTAACAACATTGTCCAAATATATCAGTTTCGTGTAACCTGCTTTACTAATAAAAGCGAGAAATACCTAGATCCTTCGCGGTTTTAGCCACTCGTAGTGACGTATACAAAACACTTGACAATTGTGATTGTGAGAGTCTGAGACAGTTAGATGCATTGAGTTGGGAATAAATAGAGGTACAACTAAATCTGGCTGACGCGGGACCAATTTCATTCGATAAGGAGACTTTATCAACTTTATCGTTCTACCGTGGCGGCATCTGTCTCTAGTGGTGGAAACTATTGCAATTCTGATTCAGAAAATAATCGGCGGCGTTGAAAAAAATCGGCGGCTAAGGGGAAAAACTGCCCCCCCCCTCAGAAATAGCGCCAGCCTTTTAATAGACCGCTAGAACTTAAATTGTTAAACACATTTAAAAAATACATGTTTAATAGAATGTATTTTATTAAAATAGGAACCACTTGTTTCCAAAACAAAGAAGAGGTAACTTTGGTTACATACTATCAGATGTAACTTATTTAATCATAAGTGTGCCTGAAAGAATTTTTTCATAATGATACCTTGTTGCAAGGATATGACGTTATTGACGTCACTTCCCAGTCAATGACGGTTTTATCGTCATCAAAACTAGTTCTCGCGTAGGGGGGGAAGGAAGTTAAAACCAGTTTTACGCGACGTTAGTGCTGTATTTTCTTTGGTGGCTGTCAAAGACTATATAAAGTTACACGTAGCTTTATATAGTCTTTGGTGGCTGTGAAACAAGGTCTCATTTAAATTTTTAATACAGATATGTTAAACAGAGGCACACTTATGAGTAACTATGTCACATCTGATACTATTAAACTAAAACATTTACGCTAGTAATAACAATACTGTACTAATTTACTACCATTTCACTAGTATTATTATCTATACACTCTTTTTAGAAACTTTTGCTGGGCGCCGCCATTATCGTACAGACAACCAACGAGCCAGCCCTCTACCGCATAAATTTCATCCCCCCAAATCCGGTTTTTCCCCCGCATTTAAGTCTATTATCACAAATTATTTTATCTTTGTATCAAAGGAATTTTTAAAATGTAATAGAATAGTTATTGCTGAATGCAGCTGATACGTTTCTGTACTTATTACAAAATACGAGGCGAGGCAACTCCAAAGCCGTTTTCGTTTCTCTCTCTCCGATCCCAGCTATCTGCTGCAGAAAATCTTGGTGCGCGCGGTGCAGTGGTGCCAGATCTTTTGGAAATTATTAATTATTTTTAATTTTATAACGCTAGTACGGTGCACCCAACAGCCTAGGAATCGTAGCACTACCAAAAGAAAAATCTATGTAGTTTAGATCTCTAAACGTAATTATTATACTTTAATAATGGAAATTAATTCGGCGGCGGAAAGAAAATGTTTCGGCGGCGGCGGCGGTGGCGCCGCCGAAATTAAATTTATCGGCGGCGGCGTTTCGGCGTTATCTAAATAATCGGCGGCGGCGGCGTTTGATCGGCGGCGCTATCCTCTAGCCGTAGCGCACCTAGCAAAGCGGCAACGTTCACTTTTTGGCCATTCGCGGCGCGCGAATCGCGATTCACGTGCCAATTATTTAAAAGTTAGTTACTTGCGAATCCGCATCGCTGGATCCAGCACGTGACTTCCCTGGACTCCTTTCGATATCTGGTCTCCGAAATGCTGAACTAATTTCGATTCAGCCAAATCCAAGGGATCACCGATATAATTATCGGAAACCAAAGTTGTATATTGGTTATTTAAATCTTTTAACATGTGAACTTCCTCGTTTTCAATTACAGTGTCTTCAATATTATCGCACCAACCATTAAAAGCAGCTTTGTGAGCGAATCTAAATAAATGCCAAGACGATTCTTTATTATTTTTGGAAGTGGAAGCTGCGTTTAATTCAGCCCTCTTTTGATTAAATAAAAAAGGCTTTTATCAAAGCAGTTGGAAGGTTGATTTAAGGGGTAGTTCGGATCTATGAAGGCACAGATATTGGAAATGTTTTAGATTAAAGAGTTATTTTTTGGAATTATTTTAAAAAGCAAAATATATTTCTAAAATAATTTCCATAAATTTTCCCTCACCTTTTATATATTTTAAAACCATTTCCTTAAATTTGAGCCTTGAAACTGTAACAGTAAACTGAGAAAATTTTAAATTGTAAAGGATTACGTGTAAAATTACAGCATTTAAATTGCTGAAACTCATTATAGAAACTAAACTAGTAAAGAAGTCATCAATAAAAGAGATTTGCAATCAATTTAATCAAGAAAGTTATTAAAGTTAACATGCCGTACATTGTAAACCCAAAGTTACGACTGAATGACTTATTTCAATTTGACTAAGTCTTTCTTGAAAGTCCCTTTAACAATTCAAACAGGCTACTGCAGTGTAACTGCACACATTTCATCAGGCCTTTCTAGAAAGAAATGTGGTCATTTTAATGTAATGTCAATTTTTTTTACTACTACTTGACTTGGATCTTCAGTTTTTCAGGACCGACTGAATAACGTGGAAACTGAATAACGTGCATCCGGATTTACGTGGAAAAGTTAGTAAAACCTGAATAACGTGGAAACTGAATAGCGTGGAAACTGAATAGCGTGGAAACTGAATAACGTGGAAACTGAATAACGTGGAAACTGAATAGCGTGGAAACTGAATAACGTGGAAACTGAATAAAGTGGAAATGTTTCCCCTTGTCGTTGCTAAAAGTCGCCACTGACCAAATTTTAAAGGCGTCGTTTTCTATTTTAACAAGTTGGGCAAAATCATACAAATTGTTTCACTTGCTGAATTATTTAGTGATAAATGTATTATTGTTTCTTCTCTTTTCTCGAAATTCTTTTTATTCGATAATTATAGGGCCTATTTATGCATTGCACCGAAAAGATTTACGATTTTGTATAAATCAAAGGGAGGCAGATTTTTTGGCGGCAAAAGTATAAAGACAGCCCTGACTATAGTTTTAAAACCAAAATAAATAAATTTTAGAAAATAGTAAGATTTTATAAAACGAAAATTTCTAAAAAAAAGGGTTAATTAACAAATAAATATAAATTAAATATTATTATTATATTAATTATCTAAGAACGGGTGACACTATCTATAGAAAAATAAATTTTAGACTAGAAATTAAGTTTATGAGTGAACTGGTGGAACAATATTTATCAAAGGAAATTGTGTTATAGCCAATTAGGTTTAACAATTCACTATACGAGGTAAAATTTATGTAGTCGCAGATTTCTTTAATGAAGTTTAAAGAATTATAGTAAAGTTCGACTTGGAAAATCCATGACTTGAGCTATGGTCTGCAAGTGAGCGGGAGTGGTCAGCGAATGAGCGAAGAGATCTGCATGTGTTTGGAAAATCATTTTGCATCTTACCAAAACTCAATCGCAAGATAACATCACTGTTTCACCAAATAACTATGGTCTTTCTCCATATACTAAATCACAATCATTAAAATAATATTTTATTTTATAATTCTGATCAGGAATTTGATAAAAGTTCGAGGTCGGAAGTTATAGCGTCGTGGCTGGACGGGAACGGTTGGCGGCGGTGGCGGCTGGACGGAAATATCTGTCGGTGGCTGGACGGGAACGGTTGGCGGCGGTGGCGGCTGGACGGAAATAACTGGCGGTGGCTGGACGGGAACGGTTGGCGGCGGTGGCGGCTGGACGGAAATATCTGTCGGTGGCTGGACGGGAACGGTTGGCGGCGGTGGCGGCTGGACGGAAATATCTGTCGGTGGCTGGACGGGAACGGTTGGCGGCGGTGGCGGCTGGACGGAAATAGCTGGCGGTGGCTGGACGGGAACGGTTGGCGGCGGTGGCGGCTGGACGGAAATAGCTGGCGGGGGCTGGACGGGAACGGTTGGCGGCGGTGGCGGCTGGACGGAAATATCTGTCGGTGGCTGGACGGGAACGGTTGGCGGCGGTGGCGGCTGGACGGGAACGGTTGGCGGCGGTGGCGGCTGGACGGGAACGGTTGGCGGCGGTGGCGGCTGGACGGGTACGGTTGTCGGCGGTGGCGGCTGGACGGGAACGGTTGGCGGTGGTGGCGGATGGACGGAAATATCTGGCAGTGGCTGGACGGGAACGGTTGGCGGCGGTGGCGGCTGGACGGAAATATCTGTCGGTGGCTGGACGGGAACGGTTGGCGGCGGTGGCGGCTGGACGGAAATAGCTGGCGGTGGCTGGACGGGAACGGTTGGCGGCGGTGGCGGCTGGACGGAAATAGCTGGCGGTGGCTGGACGGGAACGGTTGGCGGCGGTGGCGGCTGGACGGAAATATCTGTCGGTGGCTGGACGGGAACGGTTGGCGGCGGTGGCGGCTGGACGGAAATAGCTGGCGGTGGCTGGACGGGAACGGTTCGCGGCGGTTTCGGTGGACGGAAATGGCTGGCGGCGGCTGGACGGGAACGGTTGGCGGCGGTGGCGGCTGGACGAAAATAGCTGGCGGTGGCTGGACGGGAACGGTTGGCGGCGGTGGCGGCTGGACGGAAATATCTGTCGGTGGCTGGACGGGAACGGTTGGCGGCGGTGGCGGCTGGACGGAAATAGCTGGCGGTGGCTGGACGGGAACGGTTCGCGGCGGTTTCGGTGGACGGAAATGGCTGGCGGCGGCTGGACGGGAACGGTTGGCGGCGGTGGCGGCTGGACGGAAATAGCTGGCGGTGGCTGGACGGGAACGGTTGGCGGCGGTTTCGGTGGACGGAAATGGCTGGCGGCGGCTGCGCTGCGGCTGTACGGGAACGGCTGGCGGTGTCAGAACTCGTTGTAGAAGCGGCTTATTAGACTCGGAGTCGGAGTCGGACTCGTTCTCCCTCCCGGATAATATTTTATTGTATAAATCTGATCAGGATTTTGAGAAAAGTTCGATCGGAAGCTATAGCGTCATGACTGGACGGGAACGGTTGGCGGAGGAGGCTGCAGGACGGAAATAGTTAGCGGTGGCTGGACGGGAACGGTTGGCGGCGGTGGCGGCTGGACGTAAATAGCTGGCGGTGGCTGGACGGAAACGGTTGGCGGCGCTTTCGATGGACGGAAATGGCTGGCGGCGGTGCAGACTGGATGGGAACAGTTGGCGGTGGTGGCGGCTGTACGGCAATGGCTGGCGGCAACTGTGACTGGACGGAACCGCTGGCGGCGGTTGCGGCTGGACGGGACCGGCTGGCGGCGTAAAGACAGGGACGTACGACGGCGACAGAACTCGTTGTAATTATTTTTTGATTTCTTGTATACTTTCGGTAATAGTGTTTATATCATAGATAAAAACTAGCCCGCGTTGTTTAAAAGTATATAAAAAATAAAATTAACTTTTATATAAATAAACTTCGAGCGATACATAAGAATTAAATATAATTTATACAGATCATAGAATCAGTGCTTCCCTAGCTTTTTAAGTCCAAGTAAAATTATTTTGAGAGTTTTAATTGTCACTTAGTGTAATTTATTTATAATGAACTAATAGTCATCCAGGGAAGTTCCCGGTGGGAAGGTGTGCCGTGTCGATGGGGCATTACCTCGTTGAACCACGACGGCGAAGCGCTGGATTAAGTAGTGACGGATCGAATCCTACGACCTATAGCGTTGGTCAGTTCCAAACCGAAGGAGCCAAGAGTTTCGATGGCCACTGCTTTAAACATATAGTGTTACTCAAGCGCCGAGTATTTGGATCTCTTCTTCGTTTCAGCCTGGGTAGCGGCTCAGAAAGGGGCTGTTGAAAAATTAAGATTCAAACAGACTTAGATGAAGTCAGTTATCTAATTATCTTAGTATTAATTAATTCTTTTAGAATATGTATTGGTAATTTATATTCCCCTATATAACATATCCAAAACGAATTTAATTTAATAAAACTACGGCACGTAAAGTCAAGAAACTCTACAACATCTAAAAAGTGCTGAATGTATGAAGTATTTTGAAGAAGCAAAACTTCAAATAGAAACGTTTGCCCGAGAAAAGGAAGTGTTAAAAAAATAAGGCCGGAGAAACCGAGAGAAAACTGTTAAATCTGAGGGGCAGGTCACTTCCTTGATTAACGACGCACCCCTCGAAAGATTAAATCCGATTTAATCGTGATTATTTTGATTAAATACAATTTAATCACGATTCTGTTCATTAAATCACGTTTAATCATGATTCTGTTGATTAAATCACGTTTAATCATGATTCTGTTGATTAAATCACGTTTAATCATGATTCTGTTGATTAAATCACGTTTAATCATGATTTGAATGTTTAAATCTTATTTAATCATGTTTAGAATGTTTAAATCTTATTTAATCATGTTTAGAATGTTTAAATCTGATTTAATCATGATTAAACGAAAAAATCTGATTGAAATTTCAAGTCTGACGTATTGAACATTCGAATTACATGTAATTAATTATTACTAATGTGCTAAACATTACTCCTTATACGCGACAACAAGATGGTCAAGAGCAGTATTTTCTATAAGTCAGGGGAATTTATATATTATAATCGTTGGTGTAGGTCAAGAGTATATAATATTAACACTAATGGCAAAAGTATACAATATAACAACCGTTCCTGTCCTGCCGCAGCCGTAAACAGCCGTTCCCGTCCAGCCACCACCGCCGTAAACCGTTCCCGTTCAGACACGACGCTCTAACTTCCGACCTCGAACTTTTCTCAAATTCCTGATCAGATTTATAAGAGAAATATTATTTGGGAGGGAGAATGAGTCCGACTTCGAGTCTAAAAAGCCGCTTCTACAACGATTTCTGACGCCGCCAGCCGCTCCCATACAGCCGCCGCCAGCCATTCCCGTCCAGCCGCAACCGCCCCCAGCGGTTCCGTCCAACCGGCACCGCCGCCAGCCGTTTCCGTCCACCGAAACCGCCGCCAACCGTTCCCGTCCAGCCACCGCCAGCTATTTCCGTCCAGCCGCCACCGCCGCCAACCGTTCCCATCCAGTCTGCACCGCCGCCAGCCATTTCCGTCCACCGAAACCGCCGCCAACCGTTCCCGTCCAGCCACCGCCAGCTATTTCCGTCCAGCCGCCACCGCCGCCAACCGTTCCCATCCAGTCTGCACCGCCGCCAGCCATTCCCGTCCAGCCGCAACCGCCCCCAGCGGTTCCGTCCAACCGGCACCGCCGCCAGCCGTTTCCGTCCACCGAAACCGCCGCCAACCGTTCCCATCCAGTCTGCACCGCCGCCAGCCATTTCCGTCCACCGAAACCGCCGCCAACCGTTCTCGTCCAGCCACCGCCAGCTATTTCCGTCCAGCCGCCACCGCTGCCAACCGTTCCCATCCAGTCTGCACCGCCGCCAGCCATTTCCGTCCACCGAAACCGCCGCCAACCGTTCCCGTCCAGCCACCGCCAGCCATTTCCGTCCAGCCGCCACCGCCGCCAACCGTTCCCATCCAGTCTGCACCACCGCCAGCCATTCCCGTCCAGCCGCAACCGCCCCCAGTGGTTCCGTCCAACCGGCACCGCCGCCAGCCGTTTCCGTCCACCGAAACCGCCGCCAACCGTTCCCGTCCAGCCACCGCCATGTTGTCAGAATTTATAGCCCGCTGTACCGGTAAAATCAAGAAACCACACCAGCGGAGGCCTGTCATCAGAATGCCCTACGCCAGCGTCCACAAGCCCGGACAGGTGACAAAACCAGCACGGGTAGCAGAACCCCACTACTGATGGTCGCACCCTCGACGCAAGCCGCTCAACCCAGCAGAAGGTGCAACAATGGGACGACCAGCCCGCCACGTCGCACACAGCAGTGGGATAGAGAACGGAGAGCCAGCTATTTCCGTCCAGCCGCCACCGCCGCCAACCGTTCCCATCCAGTCTGCACCGCCGCCAGCCATTTCCGTCCACCGAAACCGCCGCCAACCGTTCCCGTCCAGCCACCGCCATCTATTTCCGTCCAGCCGCCACCACCGCCAACCGTTCCCGTCCAGCCACCGCCAGCTATTTCCGTCCTGCAGCCTTCTCCGCCAACCGTTCCCCTCCAGTCACGACGCTATAACTTCCGACCTCGAACTTTTCTCAAATTCCTGATCAGATTTATACAATAAAATATTATCTGGGAGGGAGAACGAGTCTAATAAGCCGCTTCTACAACGAGTTCTGACACCGCCATCCGCTCCCGTACAGCCGCAGCGCAGCCGCCGCCAGCCATTTCCGTCCACCGAAACCACCGCCAACCGTTCCCGTCCAGCCACCGCCAGCTATTTCCGTCCAGCCGCCACCACCGCCAACCGTTCCCATCCAGTCTGCACCGCCGCCAGCCATTACCGTCCACCGAAACCGCCGCCAACCGTTCCCGTCCAGCCACCGCCATCTATTTCCGTCCAGCCGCCACCACCGCCAACCGTTCCCGTCCAGCCACCGCCAGCTATTTCCGTCCTGCAGCCTTCTCCGCCAACCGTTCCCCTCCAGTCACGACGCTTTAACTTCCGACCTCGAACTTTTCTCAAATTCCTGATCAGATTTATACAATAAAATATTATCTGGGAGGGAGAACGAGTCCGACTCCGACTCCGAGTCTAATAAGCCGTCCAGCCGTTCCGTCCAGCCGCAGGCAAGTGGTCAGAATTTATAGACCGGTGCTCCAAGCCGCCGCCAGCCGTTCCGTCGAACCGCAGCCGCAATCAGCCGTTACCGTCCAGCCACAGCCATGTGGTCAGAATTTATAGACCGGTGCTCTAAACCACCGCAGCTGCAGCTAGCCGTTTCATCCAGCCGCCGCCAGCCGTTCCATACAGCCGCAGCCATGTGATCAGAATTTATATACCGGTGCTCCCAGCCGCTGCAGCCGCCAACAGCCGTTTCATCCAGCCGCAGCCGCAGCCGCAGCCGCAGCCGCAGCCGCAGCCGCAGCAAGCCGTTCCATCCAGCCGCAGCCGCAGAAAACCGTTCCGTCAAACCGCAACTGCTGGGTGTCTATCATCCTAATACCTTACGACAGCGTCCACAGCCTGGACAGGTGACAGAACAGCCAATACAGTGTGTCAGAATATATAGCCCGGTGTACCTAGTAACAGAGACCATACCACCGGAGGACTATCATCATAGTGCCCTACGCCATCGTCCACCTAGCCCGGACAGGTGACAAATCCAGCATGAGTAGCAGAACCCTACTACTGATGGTCGCACCTTAGACGCAAGCCACCCCACCCAGCAGAAGGTGCAGCAATGGGGGGATCATTTCCCACTTCGCACACAGCAGTGGGACTAGGAGTGGAGAGCTCCTAAAGGGGAACGACGAGCACACATCAGTCCAAGTAACCCGGCACAGCTGGCACCGGAGATCGCGGTGTTGTTGCAAAAGGCCGGGAAACAGGACCGCCGTGCCTGCATATGGAGGCCCGCCGCCCCACAGCAGGCTACCCAATCCGCCGGGGTGGCCAGTTTGCACCGACCCTCTCCGTTAGAATAAGCCGAAGCTCAGTATCCAGCCCAAACCTGACCGAAGTCGGAGGTGGAGATAGGACCATTTGATCAAAGCTAACATCTCCCAGTGCGCCACCGCCCTTATGGGTTACAAGAGCGGGACCCCGACTCCCCGGTAAAGCCACCAGTTTTTGCACACTCCGACCCACTGAGGGCCAGAACAGCCAATACAGGTAGAGAACCCTACCGATGGCCGTCTCACCTTCAGCGCAAGCCGCTCAACCCAGCAGAAGTTTCAATTGCAGCCCACACCCTACCCACGTATGTAGAGAGCCGTATACCCTTCAGAAAGAGCTCCTAAAGGGGAATGACAGGTACACAGAGGCCCACGTTACCTGGCACAGTTGGCACCGGAAACCCGTTGTTGCCCCAAGAGGCCGGGAAACAGGACCTCTGCGCCTCATACGGAGACCCCACCGCCCCAAACCAGGCTACCCAATCCTTCGAGGCGGCCAGTTTGCCTGTACCCTCTCCGTTAGCCTGAGCCGAAACTCAGTTACCAGCCCTTTCCTGACCGAAGTCGGAGGATGAGATAGGACCATTTGAACGGAGCTAACGTCTCCTAGTGCACCACCGCCCTTATGGGTTACAAAAGCCGGACCCTGACTCCCCGGTAAAGCCACCAGTTATCGCACAATCTGACCCATTAAGGGACCGCTGCCGCCGGCATCAGACTATTGTATTTATACACCCCGTGCACTGCCTAAGCATTACAGGGGCTTATCATCATATGTACTGGCCGAGCCGCCGATCTGTATACGAAGTTAGGAGTCACTTCCTAAAAGACATACACAATTAAGCATATGTAAGAAAGTAAGCCCTCTCATTCCCTACATACCAGTGTGTGACTTCATCCAAGTAAACGTGACCGGCGTGATCATCCGTTTCAACATCTTACGCATTTTATGGCATAAGCCATGATTATTTTTATGATTGCTTATTGCGTTAATAGCAAAAAGACAATCCGTAAATCCGTTGCAACATCAAATACTCCAGATAAAATGCATCTACCTTTTCATTAATGCAACTGACCACGTTATAGACCTCTACACCGTTCTTTTACACAACAAAAGCCACTCTGGCACCCCTACTGGACAATGTTTATAATTCCCTTGACCGCTGGGTGGTCCTCCCGTGGGTCACCTGGGTAGAGGTAGTTACCACCTTGTAACTCCATCTCACAATGCTTGCTGTCTTCTCTGAAACAGAAGGACCTGAATACAGCAGCATCCTGACTCACCAGCAATGACCCTTAGCGCATCGCTCGAGACAGTCCGGTAAGCACAAGTTATACGTAGGGCAGCAATTCTCTGCCGGCAGCCGTTCCCGTCCAGCCACGACTAAAGTTTTTGACTGCTGGTGAAAGGAAGTGGCTTACGACTATTTTAAAGTCAACCGCATAGGGGGGGGGGCTAGTTTCTGAGAAACAGAGTTGCAGACATGAGATACGCTCCAAAAATTCCAAGTTTTCACTAAATTTCACGATGGTAGGGTGCATAAGTCAATCTCTCGTGGAATTACCCATAATATAGAGTTGATCAATACCTATCTAACGAAGTATCAATTGAAATTTCTTTATACACCGTTGATGAGATATTTCCGTTTCGCAGCACGTTTTAAAACCGTCAGTGCGGCGTGAAGTGATCACCAATACCGCAAACATCATCTTATGGCGTTTTCCATTGGAGTCCTCTGAGCGCTCCTGGAGCGCTCCTAAATATAAAACGTGTTCCATTGGGACAAAAAGGGCAACTCCAAAAAGGAGGCACGTCTTCCATTGGCACTGTTGCTCCCTCGCGGATTGATCCGAGCTGCCCCAACTCGAGGGACGGGGCAACCAAAAAAGAGCAATTTTTAAGCAAAGTGACTCCGAGAAAAATTCGTATTCCATTGGGAGGGCTGGAAGTCTAGCCCTCCGAGCACCTAGCGGAGTTCTCCGTGGTAGAGCGATGACGTAGAAGGCAAATCCGGATCACGCTCCGAGCAGTCCCAATGGAAAACGCCTTTAGAAAATAACCGCCTCTAAAAAAGCCGAGAAAAGAGAGGAAGAAATATCTAATGTTACACTGAAGAAATCAGCGAGTGGAATTATGGGTACGATGCGACCACCTTGTTTATATGGAGAACGACGCCTTCAAAATTCAGTTAGTGGCGACTTCTAGCAACGCCAAAAGGAATCTTTTCCACGCTATTCAGTTTCCACGCAATTCAGTTTCCACGTTATTCAGTTTCCACGCTATTCAGTTTCCACGCTATTCAGTTTCCACGCTATTCAGTTTCCACGCTATTCAGTTTCCACGTTATTCAGTTTCCACGTTATTCAGTTTCCACGTTATTCAGTTTCCACGTTATTCAGTTTCCACGCTATTCAGTTTCCACGCTATTCAGTTTCCACGTTATTCAGGTTTTACTAACTTTTCCACGTAAATCCGGATGCACGTTATTCAGTTTCCACGTTATTCAGTCGGTCCTGAAAAACTGAAGATCCAAGTCAAGTAGTAGTAAAAAAAATTGACATTACATTAAAATGACCACATTTCTTTCTAGAAAGGCCTGATGAAATGTGTGCAGTTACACTGCAGTAGCCTGTTTGAATTGTTAAAGGGACTTTCAAGAAAGACTTAGTCAAATTGAAATAAGTCATTCAGTCGTAACTTTGGGTTTACAATGTACGGCATGTTAACTTTAATAACTTTCTTGATTAAATTGATTGCAAATCTCTTTTATTGATGACTTCTTTACTAGTTTAGTTTCTATAATGAGTTTCAGCAATTTAAATGCTGTAATTTTACACGTAATCCTTTACAATTTAAAATTTTCTCAGTTTACTGTTACAGTTTCAAGGCTCAAATTTAAGGAAATGGTTTTAAAATATATAAAAGGTGAGGGAAAATTTATGGAAATTATTTTAGAAATATATTTTGCTTTTTAAAATAATTCCAAAAAATAACTCTTTAATCTAAAACATTTCAAATATCTGTGCCTTCATAGATCCGAACTACCCCTTAAATAAACCTTCCAACTGCTTTGATAAAAGCATTTTTTATTTATTAGCTGTCCCTTTGCTCTGCATCACAGGGCAAATTTTGACTAAAATTTATAATTGAAAATAAAATCCATAAGTTAGAAAATAAATAGGTTTTATTTTTAAAAATATTTTGTACAGACATTTTAATATTATTCAATGTAATTTAATATATTGAATATTATTTTAAATATTTTACTTAACATTGGGAAATAAAGATGATAATTGGTTATGTCAAATTGAGGTTTAATTTGCCATTAAGACTTAGATAACAAGATAATAGGTGTATAACTGGTTTTAGTAAGCAAGTGAAATATGCTAATTTTAGTAAAACTTTCAATCAAAAACAGACCTTTGATGAGATAGTGTTTATGGGTAGCATAGCATGATTTGTGAAAAGCGTCTAATCGTTTACTTTTATCTCAATCATGTATCAAGAGTTTTCCAACTCTGCCGAGCTTACAAATAAAAAACCAACCATGTGTAATTTATATTATAATAGAATGGGGTACACAGACATTGTAAATGAAAATAGCCACAAAGGCAATTAATATGAATATATATTATATTAAAAATCTAAAAAAAAATTATAACGCGCTTAGTGTACCTAAGCACATTTATCAACAGTACTTGAATGGGGGGCTCCAGTCCTGTTCTGGCTGCACTACATTACAACAGTATGGCTCGTACACTACTGATCCTCAAATAACAATAATTTCAGTCTACTCACGAGTCACTCTTTAAGCTTTTGAATAATTAAGACGCCTTTACATAGAGGATTAAGTTTGAATGCCCAAAACGTTAATTGTTATGAAATATTATTTACCATACTTCATTACTGTAATAAAATTCTCAAAATTATTTTCACAATGCTAAATGGATACACCTAAATCAAAATTCAATGATTATTTGTTTTTAACTCTGAAAAAATTAGCTGGGTAAAAAAAAAATATGTAAGAGATAAAACAAAATTAACTTCAAACTAAATTTCACTTTCCACAAAATTATTTCTGGTACTACTAAATACGTTAGTTTTAACCTAGAATATATGATCGGGTTCTACAGGCTAATTTTCCCTACGAAGCAAATGTTATCTACTATTAAATTGCATTTAAATGAATTACGAAAATGATAATTTTTACTTAAAAAAGACTTAATTACGTATAAATAATGAGATTTAAATAAAGTTCCCATACAAAATGGTTTATTATTTCTTGAGTAAAGTGCGAAAATCAACGTTAACTCGAAGACGGACAAAATTTTATTTTTGCATTTTTCCGGGAAACTGGCTACGAGCTGATCAGTTGGCCTTCCATGTCAAAAATGGTACACTAACTCATAACAGTACGAAGCTTCTTATCTACAGTCTGTTGTATATGGAGCCACCAGGTGGGGCTAAATGATGTAACAAACAATATATATAAAAATCTGGCATTGGCAGACAGACCAGAATAAAAATGTAAGAATACCATGTATTAAGGTATGATACTATTAAAGTAACAGTATTAAATATAATCTTGTATAGTTAATAAAGACAAGTATAGTTTAAGAATATAACTATAACAACTATTATAACATGGTGGCAGCTGCGAAGAACCATTTTTCGAACGCCAATTGGAAGTATTAAGACCTTATCACCTTAAGCCTTGTTTCCCGCGTAAAATTCCCATTGTTATTATGTCGCAATCACATTCAACAACTACCTCCATTAGGGGTCTTGATCATTTCAAACCGGGTGCAGACCCTGCTACAGCTTGGGAAGATTATAAATGCAGTTTCAACTTATATTATACTGCCATGAAACTTAATAAAGATCCCATTGATGTTCAAGTTGCTCATTTTCTCCACGTACTGGGTCCAGCTGGTCAGAAAATATATAAAACACTTACCATTCCTGAAACCGGAAATGATCGCACTGTACAAGTTATACTTACAGCCTTTGATACTTTGTACGCTCCACAGAAAAATTTACTGTACCTTCGATATATTTTCCTTACTGCAAGACAAACTGCTTCTCAGTCTTTCACTGATTTCATACTTGATCTGAAAACTAAAGCTCAAGACTGTGATTTTGGAACTTTGAATGACTCCCTTGTATGCCTTATGATTGTTTGTGGCATTAAAAATGGTTAACGGTAATAGTTAGTGTAGGGAGCTGTTGGCTCGATCGCGTGGCATGCAGGGCTTGCCACCACCCTCCTACGCATTGTAACCCGGCCACCTGAATTAAAAGGCTTCAAAAGTCGCATGATGACTTAGGCCTAAGGTGGTGCCTTGGGTATTAGCCTAGCCTAGCCTAGCTGATTAGATCTCTTGGCCAAACCTAACTTATCACTTGACGCTGCAACCCTACTGTGCCTTTCGGAAGAAATAGCAACAAATCAGGCATCCGCTATGGTCACTTCTCCTCCAACTACCTCTACTTCTGATGAGTCTCAGGTTAATGCACTTCGTTATAACTACAACACTCGTCCTTCCACACCATATAACAACTCTTCCTCCTTTCGTCCTCAAAGCAATCGACGATCCTCATCACAAATATCGCACCAACGTCCTTCTTATGGAACACCCTTTACTCGCAATATCTCCCCACGACAATACTCGGGAACTGTAAATCCTCCACCAGCTCATTCCCGTTTTCCACTTTATCAACACCAACCTCAATCTCGTCAAACTAAATCATGTCATAATTGCGGAAAATCACACCTACCAAACGAATGTCGTGCAAAGAAGTCTCGTTGTCTACGCTGTGGTTCATTTGGACATTGGGCAAGTAAGTGCGAAGCATTTTCTCTTGATACTGACACTTCCAATCCACAAGATCTTTCAACCTCTTATGGACACCCTAATGAATCCTATTATTTTGATTGTGATCAATCTGACCAAGACCTTCTAGAAGAAAATTTTGATGATTTTCACCTACACAGTCTTACTCTTTAACTAAATGAAGTCAATACTCCAAACAGACTCAACTCCTTTCCTCACGATATCTCTATTTCCCACCTCATGATGGACAGACTTTATATTTATAACCAACTAATAACCCTCAAACTGGATACGGGCTCCCAGATTAACCTTCTACCTGAATACATCTACCGTTCTTTTCCAACTCAACCACCACTTAAACAACCGACTCATCGTGTCCTCGCTTATTCTGGACATACCGTTCCAATATTGGGCATTGTCACTATTCCATGTGCTTCCAAAACATACCAAGCCGACTGTGATTTTTACATAACCACTTGCTCCTCCCAGCCTATTCTTGGAGCATTGGCTTCCATCACATATGGCTATATCAAACGTTTAAACAATTCTTTGATGGATTCGCAAACCAAATATTCCTACTCTCTGGAACCTGCTTCTACACTATCTCGTTCTTCCCGACAATTGCCAAGTGTTGACCTCACTCATATCTCTCCTACCGAAATAGTTGAACAATACCACCCAATATTCGACACAATCGGAGCACTTCCTGGTCTCCATGACATAAAACTCCGACCCGATGCAATACCTAGTATTTCTTCAGCAAGAAAACTTCCTCACGCACTCTCTGCTAAGGTCCGAGCAGAACTTCACAAGATGGTCGAAGCTGATATTATCACCCCTGTCTCTGGACCATCGGAATGGGTGCATCCCATGGTGATTGTTACCAAACCTGATGGCTCTCTTAGGATATGTCTTGATCCGCGCAAATTAAATGGGGCCATTAAACGGGAATATTACCCTATGCCCACCAACCAGGAAATTTATGCCCAGTTACACGGGTCCACAGTATTCACCGTATTAGACGCAAAAAGTGCTTTCTGGCAAATACGATTGACTGATAAAAGCTCGAATCTATGCACTTTTGCCACCCCTTTCGGACTGTACAAATTTCTACGACTACCCTATGGAATCACTACCGCTTCGGAAATTTTTCAACGCACTATGAAAGAACTTTTTCCTCCTTCTCTTTTTCCCAATCTCCATATTTCTACTGACGATTTCCTCATCCCCTCCTCTACACTTGATGACCATAAACAAGACCTTTTTGATGTTCTCAATACTGCAAAAGATAAAAACCTTACTTTCTCTACTCGTAAGATGCAACTGGCGGTTACAAAGATCACATATTTAGGTAATGAAATTACACCATCTGGTGTCACCATTGACAATAAAAAGATAATTGCAATTACCTCTATGCCTCCTCCAGTTGACAGGAAAGCCCTTCAGAGATTCCTGGGAATGATTAATTATCTTGTGCGTTACATTCCCGATGCGGCGCACTATACCTCTACATTACGTCAGCTTCTAAAGAAGGACTCTACCTTTACGTGGAATGATACCTATCAAGCGCATTTTGACACACTCAAACACCGGTTAACTACCTCTCCAGTCCTTGCCTTTTTTCAACCTACTGTACCAATCATTATATCTGTTGATGCTAGCCCAACTGGTGCCGGAGCCGTCTTGCTTCAAGATAGTCATCCAGTGGAATATACTTCCATATCATGGACCACCACTCAATCCAGATATGCACATATAGAAAAGGAACTTCTGGCCATCGTGTACTCATGTGAGCATTTTAGTTACTATATCACCGCCACCAAAGTCACTGCCCATACCGACCACAAGCCACTCCTAGCCATAATCCATAAACTTTTGCACTTACTATCTCCTCGACTTCCACGCCTAGTGTTGAGACTCTCCCGATATGACATTAACCTTGTGTACGTTCCAGGTTCTACTCTTCACATTGCTGATACACTATCAAGGGCTCATCAGTCTATCTCCCCTTTTAAATCGGATGATTTAGATGGCCCTACCACTGCTCTCCATGCACTTACCACTCTTTCTGATGAGAAATATCAAGCATTTAAGTCTGAATTCCTTCAAGATCAAAGCATGGTTACCTTACGTCGACTCATTGCAGATGGTTGGCCCTCTTCTCGTCAATCCCTTCCTAAAGCATTGTACCCATATTGGCAATACCAAAATGAACTACACATCTCAGAAGACTTACTTTATCGAGGCTCAACTTTACTAGTACCACCCACACTACGTAATGATGTTCTATCGCAACTTCATGTTACCCACCAAGGTATTTCTGCATGTATTGCTAAAGCAAAGCTGAATGTGTTTTGGCCCAATATGGTCATGGATATCACCTACCAGCCATTCTTAATAGGAAGCTCTACACAATGCGTGTTTTGCTATTTGGTCGACCCCTTTTATTCGAGACAACATTTCCTTGTCATTTATTAACGCTGCAAATTTGTTAACGTTTTCTTGGAAATGTAAACTTTCACAATTCATTAATGTCATCTTCCTACGATTGTGTTTCTTAACTTTTCGTTGGCAAAAAAGGCAATTCTTTTTAAATACATCACTATCGTCAGGGTGGTCGTTATTTTGGGGGAAGGTTCCTCCAAAATTGGTTGAGGGAAGGTTTTCAGAGTTGTCGGTATTTTGGGGAAAATTGTCTACTAACATTTGTTGCGGGAAAGTTGTCAGAGTTGTTGGTACTTTGAGGAAACGTTTCTCCAACATTTCTTGAGGGAAGGTTTCCGATTTCAGTAATGGTTCTTCGTTATCTTTATCAGTTTTTGTAAAAAATGAGAGATAAACTGAGGTGAAAAATCTATAGCACACTTGGTGGAATCCATCAACGTCGTTGGGAAGGTGTGGTAATTTTATTGACGCATACTTGGAGTTTTTCATTGGTTTTCTTTTTACTAATGTTTCTAAAATTTCGTATCTTATCCGTTGTTGCCGATGTGTAAAACTCTTTTCATAGCAGAATCCATTTAAAACCAATTAGGCCTAACGTTTGATCGATTATATTTTAAAATATAACATAATTTTCATTAATTATACTTATCATATAACAAAATAATCAAATTGCCTAGAAACTTGAATTTCCGCGCTTCCAAAAAAAAAATGCCGCTATTATTTTGGCGTTCGATCGAGCAGGGCTGAACATAAACATTTACAGCGATCGCACGCGCGCCTAACGACTTTGAGATATCTTAAAATGTTATTTGTTTGTGATAGTAGATGAATTACTTAATGATCCAAATTAATATGTCATTCTTCAAATTAAGCTACGCTCGCCAAACTGGTTTTTATGTTGCTCTTTCGTTACAAAATACGTACAAGTTCAGTTCAGTTTTTTTGTGATTTTAGTCTTATTTCCAGGTCTTTCTATAATTAAAAACAGAGTGACTCGACAACATTCCCGTTATTTTACTCTTATTACCAAGGTCGCAATCTTGAAACAAGAAATCCAACGTTAATTTATAGAAAGTAAAGTGCTTTTCGTTAAAAATACTCTTTTGAAACGTCTATTTTGTATTAATCTAGGAAGCGTTGCTTGTGTATAATAACGGCAAAATTATTTGAAAAAACTACTATTACACAATAAAATGTTTTTATTTTTACGCACGACATGTTTCGACACGCGCTCGTGTCATCTTCAGGTGCTAAAATGATTTTTATACACGAGCCATCGAGCTGCCACTAAAAACACGAGACAAGATTCTTAGCATATACAATCTAAATAATTTTTAACAAAGAAAGAACTCGGGCCTTCCTCCCTATTAATCGCTAAATTATGTTTCCTTAGTTTCTCGATTTCTAACGACTCGCGAATATTTAATTCCATTGGAGTTTTAATTTCTGCTAGAAGTTCTACCTTGTTGAAATCGTAGCTACCTTTACATTCTTCGACGTGAGCGTAGATTGCTTTATGGCTTCTCTTCAGACGAACGTCGGCTTTGTGTTCTTTCACTCTGAATTTCAAATTTCGTTTTGTTTGACCAACATACGCCATTTTGCAACTACATTGAATTCTGTAAATTCCACTTTTTTGATCAGGTTCTAATTTATCTTTTCGCGAAGGTAGACACTTTTCTATTTTCATGTAGGGAGTGAAGATCGGAACGCAATCAACATTGGAAAAATAGTTTCCAATTTTTTGAATTAAAAGGCAATAAGGTAACAACACCCAGGGTTTTTTCTTTAGATCAGGTTCTAGTTTGGTTCCGTTCAGAGTTTGTTTTTTGCTCGTTATTTTGTCAATCAAGCGATTTATTTTGGTCAGAGTAAAACCCCTATCTAACGCCACTTGTCGGATAAAATTGAGCTCATCATTAAGTAGAGTCGAATTGCTACAAATTTCAAAAGCCCTGTCCACAAACGAAGAGAAAGCCGAATATTTATGCGATTCGACTCTACTTAATGATGAGCTCAATTTTATCCAACAAGTCTTATATGACGTTTGCCCCACTTTCTTTATAAGACTTAATACGTTTACCTTGTATACACAAATGGCTAATAGATGGGCCACGTTCTGATCGTGTAACTTGTCGATTTTTTTTAAATAGAGCTAATACCCAAGGCACCACCTTCGACCACATAAGCAATGTTGCTTGTGCGTAATCAAGTAACAGGTGGCTGGGTTACAATGCGTAGGAGGGTGGTGGCAAGCCATTCATGCCACGCGAGCCAACCGTCAGCTCCCTACACTTACTATTACCGTTAACCTCAACAAGTTTTTATGGAAAGGGGAAAGCGAAGATCTCGGGGCAAACCCCTTTAACCAGTGGGGAGAGAACTTACAAACTCTACGCAGAAGGAGTGGTTCCGGATTTTCAGCCAGTGCCACTAGGAAGAGTGGAGCTTGCGCTCGCGCTCCTCTCTTTCTTCCCGAAGAGTGGAGCTCGCTCTCGCGCTCTTCTCTTTTAGTACAAGAGGGGGAGCCCGCGCTCGTGCTCTTTTAAGAGGAAGAGCTAGAGCTCGCGGTCTGCTCGTAATGAGAAGCGCCCTCTCTCAGAGGCCGATAGATTCTGGGAAATTCACATTCAGAAAAAGCACCACGTGATATGATTCGTGAAGAAAGGCGGGAATCAATTGTCTTAAATTTCGCTCTCTAAGGGCGGCGCTGAAGTACGCGCTCGCGCTCTTCTCTTTTTTCCCAAAGGATGGAGCCCGCGCTCGCGCTCTTCTCTTTTTTCCCAAAGGATGGAGCCCGCGCTCGCGCTCTTCTCTTTTTTTCCCAAAGGATGGAGCTCGCGCTCGCGCTCTTCTCTTTTTTCCCAAAGGATGGAGCCCGCGCTCGCGCTCTTCTCTTTTTTTCCCAAAGGATGGAGCCCGCGCTCGCGCTCTTCTCTTTTTTCCCAAAGGATGGAGCCCGCGCTCGCGCTCTTATCTTTTTTTCCCAAAGGATGGAGCCCGCGCTCGCGCTCTTCTCTTTTTTTTCCCAAAGGATGGAGCCCGCGCTCGCGCTCTTCTCTTTTTTTCCCAAAGGATGGAGCCCGCGCTCGCGCTCTTCTCTTTTTTTCCCAAAGGATGGAGCTCGCGCTCGCGCTCTTCTCTTTTTTCCCAAAGGATGGAGCCCGCGCTCGCGCTCTTCTCTTTTTTCCCAAAGGATGGAGCCCGCGCTCGCGCTCTTCTCTTTTTTTCCCAAAGGATGGAGCCCGCGCTCGCGCTCTTCTCTTTTTTCCCAAAGGATGGAGCCCGCGCTCGCGCTCTTATCTTTTTTTCCCAAAGGATGGAGCCCGCGCTCGCGCTCTTCTCTTTTTTTCCCAAAGGATGGAGCCCGCGCTCGCGCTCTTCTCTTTTTTTCCCAAAGGATGGAGCCCGCGCTCGCGCTCTTCTCTTTTTTTCCCAAAGGATGGAGCCCGCGCTCGCGCTCTTCTCTTTTTTTCCCAAAGGATGGAGCCCGCGCTCGCGCTCTTCTCTTTTTTTCCCAAAGGATGGAGCCCGCGCTCGCGCTCTTCTCTTTTTTCCCAAAGGATGGAGCCCGCGCTCGCGCTCTTCTCTTTTTTTCCCAAAGGATGGAGCCCGCGCTCGCGCTCTTCTCTTTTTTTCCCAAAGGATGGAGCCCGCGCTCGCGCTCTTCTCTTTTTTCCCAAAGGATGGAGCCCGCGCTCGCGCTCTTCTCTTTTTTCCCAAAGGATGGAGCCCGCGCTCGCGCTCTTCTCTTTTTTCCCAAAGGATGGAGCCCGCGCTCGCGCTCTTCTCTTTTTTCCCAAAGGATGGAGCCCGCGCTCGCGCTCTTCTCTTTTTTCCCAAAGGATGGAGCCCGCGCTCGCGCTCTTCTCTTTTTTCCCAAAGGATGGAGCCCGCGCTCGCGCTCTTCTCTTTTTTTCCCAAAGGATGGAGCCCGCGCTCGCGCTCTTCTCTTTTTTCCCAAAGGATGGAGCCCGCGCTCGCGCTCTTCTCTTTTTTTCCCAAAGGATGGAGCCCGCGCTCGCGCTCTTCTCTTTTTTCCCAAAGGATGGAGCCCGCGCTCGCGCTCTTCTCTTTTTTTCCCAAAGGATGGAGCCCGCGCTCGCGCTCTTCTCTTTTTTCCCAAAGGATGGAGCCCGCGCTCGCGCTCTTCTCTTTTTTTCCCAAAGGATGGAGCCCGCGCTCGCGCTCTTCTCTTTTTTCCCAAAGGATGGAGCCCGCGCTCGCGCTCTTCTCTTTTTTCCCAAAGGATGGAGCCCGCGCTCGCGCTCTTCTCTTTTTTTCCCAAAGGATGGAGCCCGCGCTCGCGCTCTTCTCTTTTTTCCCAAAGGATGGAGCCCGCGCTCGCGCTCTTCTCTTTTTTCCCAAAGGATGGAGCCCGCGCTCGCGCTCTTCTCTTTTTTTCCCAAAGGATGGAGCCCGCGCTCGCGCTCTTCTCTTTTTTCCCAAAGGATGGAGCCCGCGCTCGCGCTCTTCTCTTTTTTCCCAAAGGATGGAGCCCGCGCTCGCGCTCTTCTCTTTTTTTCCCAAAGGATGGAGCCCGCGCTCGCGCTCTTCTCTTTTTTCCCAAAGGATGGAGCCCGCGCTCGCGCTCTTCTCTTTTTTCCCAAAGGATGGAGCCCGCGCTCGCGCTCTTCTCTTTTTTTCCCAAAGGATGGAGCCCGCGCTCGCGCTCTTCTCTTTTTTCCCAAAGGATGGAGCCCGCGCTCGCGCTCTTCTCTTTTTTCCCAAAGGATGGAGCCCGCGCTCGCGCTCTTCTCTTTTTTTCCCAAAGGATGGAGCCCGCGCTCGCGCTCTTCTCTTTTTTCCCAAAGGATGGAGCCCGCGCTCGCGCTCTTCTCTTTTTTCCCAAAGGATGGAGCCCGCGCTCGCGCTCTTCTCTTTTTTCCCAAAGGATGGAGCCCGCGCTCGCGCTCTTCTCTTTTTTTCCCAAAGGATGGAGCCCGCGCTCGCGCTTTTCTCTTTTTTCCCAAAGGATGGAGCCCGCGCTCGCGCTCTTCTCTTTTTTTCCCAAAGGATGGAGCCCGCGCTCGCGCTCTTCTCTTTTTTTCCCAAAGGATGGAGCCCGCGCTCGCGCTCTTCTCTTTTTTCCCAAAGGATGGAGCCCGCGCTCGCGCTCTTCTCTTTTTTCCCAAAGGATGGAGCCCGCGCTCGCGCTCTTCTCTTTTTTTCCCAAAGGATGGAGCCCGCGCTCGCGCTCTTCTCTTTTTTCCCAAAGGATGGAGCCCGCGCTCGCGCTCTTCTCTTTTTTTCCCAAAGGATGGAGCCCGCGCTCGCGCTCTTCTCTTTTTTCCCAAAGGATGGAGCCCGCGCTCGCGCTCTTCTCTTTTTTTCCCAAAGGATGGAGCCCGCGCTCGCGCTCTTCTCTTTTTTCCCAAAGGATGGAGCCCGCGCTCGCGCTCTTCTCTTTTTTCCCAAAGGATGGAGCCCGCGCTCGCGCTCTTCTCTTTTTTTCCCAAAGGATGGAGCCCGCGCTCGCGCTCTTCTCTTTTTTCCCAAAGGATGGAGCCCGCGCTCGCGCTCTTCTCTTTTTTCCCAAAGGATGGAGCCCGCGCTCGCGCTCTTCTCTTTTTTTCCCAAAGGATGGAGCCCGCGCTCGCGCTTTTCTCTTTTTTCCCAAAGGATGGAGCCCGCGCTCGCGCTCTTCTCTTTTTTTCCCAAAGGATGGAGCCCGCGCTCGCGCTCTTCTCTTTTTTTCCCAAAGGATGGAGCCCGCGCTCGCGCTCTTCTCTTTTTTCCCAAAGGATGGAGCCCGCGCTCGCGCTCTTCTCTTTTTTTCCCAAAGGATGGAGCCCGCGCTCGCGCTCTTCTCTTTTTTTCCCAAAGGATGGAGCCCGCGCTCGCGCTCTTCTCTTTTCTCCGGAAGAGTCGAGCTCGCGCCCAAAAATAAATCTCGGACTCTTTAGAGCCCAGATCCCGGCGATCTCTGTTCGGAAACAGCGGGATTTAACGCGAACACCAGATATCTGATAATCGTGGGTTCTACAACTTGAAGAACCTGGTCTGATAAAATCACAAAACGGAGCAGTAGCAGCTTGGGGTTAACCGCCTGACTCTTAGACCAGCCAATAAATAATAAGTAACAACATATAAGTAGACGTTCTCACTTGTGCGAATGTAAGTGGGTAATTATTGGTCGCGACGTCTGTGGTATGCTTAATTGGCTTTAAAATAATGGTTGAATTATGGAGCTTTGTGTGAGTGCTTAATAACTAATTGCAATATCATATTTCCCGTACTTCTGTTAGCCTATCTACCACTGTCGGTATCCATAAACAAGCATGATAATGCATTCCTCAATTAATCGGCATTGCAGTATTTATTTCTAAATACGTACATACTCTAAGCAATAATCGAATTTAGCAAAACATTCATATGAACCATGCGGTTGTGCAACATTATCCTTCGTTCAATGGTTCCAAATTTCACTAACGGTTGATCCTGTAGATGTCAGTAACTTCCGATGATGAACTAGTAGCCATACTTTCAGAAAGTGACTCAGAATGAGTATATTAGTAGACGTCAATCAACGAACAGATCTTTGTTGACTACCTTCAGACATCTAATTAAATGTTAAATGCTCAGTTCCACTAACAAGGGGGGGGGGGGTTGAAAACCATTAAGAAACTTTGGGAAATGGGCATCTAAGATTAAATTAAGTAGCTTGTGTCAGCTGGTAGCCCGAGAACTATTCCGCCTAATTTTTGCTCAAAATGATCAAGCATACAGGAAGTTCAAGATTGTTTTCCACAGTGGTTTTACTTGATGCGTGTAAAAGGGACGATAACCATGGCTTCAACCAGATATAACAAAAAGTAGGTCTAAAGGGCTGGATGTGTGCAATAAAAACTACTGAACAAAATAATGTTTCAACAGACGAGGAAGAATGAACGTTGTTTTACGTTGCTAGATATGTTGTGATTAAATTATTTAAAAAAAAGTAAACCAAAAGAATGCAAGCGAGTGGGTGAAGGGATGAAAGAAAACCATGTTGAATCTATTCCTCTTCGGTACAAAAAATGGGTACAGTTACAGAGCCGTGGTGGATTAAAATACCGTACTATTGACGTGTTCTGGTTTTTTAAGAAAATTGATGTTCAGGTTGTCAAGTATATGAACGACTCACCATGTACTGGTAGAATTTATAAAAACAATGACAGCTATTGAAAATGATTTAGAAATTACTGAACAATGAAACGCTTTATTAGGGAACGCTAAGGTTGGTACGACGGACGGAAGGAGATGTCATTTCTAAGATTTTCATTAAAACCTTTATAAATACCAAAGGAAATGGACTTAGAATTAGAAATGAGAAAAATAGATGAAATATAGAAAAATAGATTGAAGACCAAATTCGATAGAAAAGACAAATTAACGAAGAAAATTGAAGAGGAAGTCAAGAAACAAATTATTGAATGTTTGATCTTTATAATTTTAGAGATAATGCAAAAATGAACTTTTTTAAATGTTCCTATATTAAATAACTGTTTAAAATGTCCCTAATGATATCTGTGATACACGGATTACTACATGTAACTAAAAATTGTTAAAAAATGTTTTAACATATTTAGTCGTTAACATATTATACAGTGTTTCCACCTTTAACATTTTACAAGATAATTATTCCTTCCTGAACATTTGGAAATGCCTTTGTCGTCCAGGAATACTGATATAATATGGGATGGGATCCAACTTTGCATGCCTGTCTGCTTGCTAAAGTCCTGCTCTAAAGGATCCTGATTGAAATGCATAGTAAACTTTGTACCTTTTTCGAGAAAGAATTGAATCATTTCCAAAATAGCATTTGCTACAATTATATATTATTATTGTTAGAATTCTGTACTCGAATAAATATAACGCGCGTTTAGCTTTCGAATTGACGAGTCGGGTTTTCACAAAAACTGATTTATTATGAAACACACAAAAGAATGCCGTACCAAAAGTAAAACTAAAAACTATTAAAGTGTTGGTTGCACGAAAAATCGATAGTAATAAAAACGAATGAATGCGGGCTTGTTATGAAGCCCAGGACGTTCTCTTTCCAAAAATGTCATTGTCGAAACAAATTTCCAAGCCTAAGTGTATTAACTTTGAGTCCGAAACTGACCTTTCTCGCTCCTCAAAATCCTGAAATTTTTGGCGAATTTTCTCCTCCGTAGCACGAGCAATTTGGGGCAAATCAAAGCTGTAGTTTTATTCCTAAAATAGATAGAACAGAAGTGGAGGGAGTTTGTTTACTTGTAGAAGTTTTCCAACCAGAGGTTTTTAATCATAATATTAGACTTATTATCGAAATAAAAAAATTTTTTTTACACGCGCGCTACGCGGCGCGCGACCCAAACGTTTTAATAAGAATTTACAAGGAGCCTTCGGTTTCATATCGTTTTTCTACTACTTAGGCTTGTGTATGCCTATTTCAATTACTACTGCGTAGGACTTTTTCATGGGTGTTAAATCAACATGCTTTTAATCCCAGATGTAAAGAAATGTATTACAGACAATTAGCCAATGATACGCTTCGCATTTTCTGACGTCATGGGTGCCGAGAAGTCTGGAAATTCGCCGAAAAACTCGATTTCCACCATTTCGACTTCTTTTTATAATAATTCAAAGACCACGTAACCGTTTTTGATGAAATTTTCTGTACTTGCTATAAAATGTTTTCTCTTTCTAATGAACCATTAATTAGCCATAGCTAAAATTTCGTGCAACCAACACTTTAACAGATACAAGAGACTAGTGACATCTATATCACGAGCTCGGAATTTTTATACACTAATTGTTTATAAATAAAAAGCGCGCAATTCAAATCTGACAATTATTAATATTATCGTTCTTATTATAGTATCCGAAATTTATTAATAACTTGTTTGTCGCAGTCCAGACAGATTTTCTCGGGTACGCAAATTTTTTTTGTTAACCTTAATTCATAAAGCCCTTCGACGTAATTTTCCCATTATTACACTAGGAATTCATTTTTGAGCCACTGAAAATCATCATATAATTATCAAACCTTAAAGACATAGTTTAATAAATTAAAATAATTGAATCATTGACTTTTTAGAAAGGGTGAAAGTTGGAATTTTGAGAGTGAATTCTTTATAGCAGGTGTCCAACATTCATAAAATCGAACATTTGTTAAAAACTTCAAGAAACCGCACGGTTTCTGGATACTCATTCGAAAATTCCGGTTTTAAACAATTGGCAACACTTTGGCTTATAACTTGTGCAGCTAAACTTAGCTTTCATTTCATTTTCTACATTGATACAGTCCGCAGTTAATTTGTGTAGTTTTCTTAAAGCGCCACTTATCTCCATATCTTTAAAGTATTCAAGTAAAGTTTTCTCCATTAATGCTCATGGGCATATATCTGCATCCTTCAGTGTTGTGGAAAAGACATTTCCTGAACGTCTTTAACGTCAAATATGAAATATAAAGATCGGTTATCAGGGACAAATGGGTTTCCGCAGAGATTAGCTTGTAACAAATTAGCTGCGATTCAAAGCTTAATTTCACTAGGCCATTACGTGAGAACCTCAATCAATTAAATTAAGAACAATAAATATAATTAGTATGGCACGCCAAACCGGACAAAATTCGTCCACCACTCGCTATATTCATACTTGGTCGTGCTATATTCATACTTGGTCTTGCTATATTCATATTTGGTCGTGCTATATTCATATTTGGTCGTGCTATATTCATACTTGGTCGTGCTATATTCATACTTGATCTTACTATATTCACACTTGGTCGTGCTATATTCATATTTGGTCGTGCTATATTCACACTTGGTCGTGGTATATTCATACTTGGTCGTGCTATATTCATACTTGGTCTTGCTATATTCATACTTGGTCGTGCTATATTCATAATTGGTCGTGCTCTATTCATACTTGGTCGTGCTATATTCATACTGTGGTCGTGCTATATTCATCCGAGATATCACTTTCAGAATTCGAGTGTTTCGGCAAAAATTCTCAAAAACATTCAATTATTCTTATATTGACCCAAAAATTGACAAACATTCATATATGTGACCTACGAACTCGTACACAAAATTTCGTTAGATTCCGATAATTTTGGTGGCATGCCTAGTTGAAACTATATGTATCGCCCCAGAAGTCCGATTTTAATGGGATAAAACTTATTTTAAAGCATTTTTGTTTTAAAAAACAGAATAAAACTTTAGAAATAATTTTTTCGAATTCCCCGTCTATGATTTAGTCGAAAAGATCAAAATCCCAAAGTAGTATTTTTAGTTTTTTAGAAATAAATTATTTTGTACAACCCCTCGTGCAGTTTTAGAGATATGGAACTTTGTATACCTATCTTGTTAGTCCAGTCGATTTAAATTAAAAAAGGGGTGTAACTAGAAAAATTTTCCTATTATCAGTCTGAACAGCCCCTAAAAAATTTCCATGAATCCCACCATGGGAAAGTGGTCACAGGACTGGTGGTCAAGCTAGATTTTATTTCTAATAATACGGTCGGGGAAAGTTAAAAAGGTTATCCTGACTTCATGCTTTGAGATAAAACGCTGAAATTTGGTGAATATACTTCACAGCTATAGGGGATAATTATAGGCCAAAGCTTTTTACCGCCGCCATCTTGGATTCAATAAGGCGGCCGCAAGTTCGGTGTAAATCTTGGAATATCTTATCAAAAAACCTTATAACGTATGCAAATATTTCCGGTTTATCACGGGCTTTTAATACTAGAAAAAAAGACAAAACCTTTTTAAAAACCAACTGATTAAACACTATGAGACATCGCCTATATCTAGCCCTTATTATTGGGTCATTGGATTGGGCTGTATACATGTACGAAATAGACTGAGCTATTAAAAATTTAAAACCAAATACAAGTTTATAACATTTTTTGCAAGGCTTAGAATCATTAATTACATTTGGTTAACTCTTGGTCTTAAAATAATAGTCATGCTCATGGCCTTTTTACCTCTCCGAGGGGACAAAGTCCCCTAGGAGGGGTTATACAACCACCGTGTCTGTCTGTGGGTCTGTGGGTCTGTCTGTCAGGCCTGCGAACGCGTTCGCATTTTCGGTGCAAAGTGTAATCACTGCGTACGCAGTTTCTCGAAGGGTTGGCAAAACCACCGTGTGACGGTGAGCGTTAACGGATACATTTGAGGTTTGGTTTGGATGGTGTTTTTCCGCTCACCGTCGTGACGGTTTGGTGTTTTACGTTTTTGTAATGTTTATACGTAGGTTGTGAGTGTTGAATTTGTTGTGTTTGTGTTCTGATGGTTGTGCATGTTGAGTCTGTTGTGTTTATATGGGCGTTTTCTCTCCACCTTCTTCATAATGACTTTGGGACGGACCGAGTGCTGAGTGTAATGCTACCTCTCAACGTCCAATGGCAGGGTTTCCACCAGTTGTACACGGTATTCGTCTTAGTATCAATTTGCGATCGCATCGGGAGGGATTTGAACCCGAGACCTCCTGCTTGACAGGCGGACGTTCTACCACCGAACCACCGACACTTGTTACGCCTTATTGAAAATTAGACCTTCAGCTTTATCGGAAGCGTATTTAATAGAGTACGAAATTTTGGTTTAATTGAAATAGAATTGAAATTGAAATTATTGCATCGAAGAAATTCTAATTTAGCGTTTCTCTATTGATTAAAAACAAATGCGCCACCCAGGTTTCGAACCCAGACCATTCGGCTTGGCAGTCGAGCGCTCTACCACAGAACCACCGATAGCTCCTTAGGTTCACTGAAATTAAGACACGCATCGTAAGCATAATAGGTAATAAAGTCTTTTTTTATTAATGAATTTATGAAGGCCTAATCTGGTTTGTTTTAAGGTTAAATCTTGTTTTAGCGCAGTCAGCCGAGATAAGAGGGTTAAAGGGTAGACCCTATGGATGGTCCACTTTGTTAGTTTTTTTGTTATTTATTTACGGGTATTCTTAACGACCTATATATAGTTGTGTTAATTCAAAGGAGATAATTTAACGTTAATTGCTTTAAGAGCTGGCGGTTAGTCAAGTGGCTCTCTGTGCTTTGTTGATGGTAAGGTTTTTGCTTCTTGTAAATATATTTGGTGTGGATATTTGGATATCTACGATTTCTAACGCAGTCAATAATTTCCTGGGTGTGCGAGTCATTATATGATATTGGAAATTGGACGGCATTGGTCTTTTTCATGCGGTATGTGTCACAACGTCAACTGGAAGTCTACGAGCGTTGAAATAAAATGAGCGTTAAAGATGCGGCAAGTATTTCGTAAGCGAGAAAAATACAAATACCATCTGTAGATATTTCTTTCATTAAAATTTGCTTAGTATTATATTCAACTGATAAACATGTACTGTCAAAAGGGTTAAATTCAATTGTGCATTGTTTTAGTAAGTCTATCTCGCTGTTGTAACTACTTAATTTATAATATTCTGAATAAATTAAACTCGATTGTTTCGTCTCAATTATTTAAATTAAAATTAAAATTTTATACCGGGCAGGGTTTGAACCGAGAAAACGTTTGTCGTAAATAACTCTGAATTGCGGAGATATCTCTGGGGGTCGTGTCGAGAAATTAATACCACTAGGGACCATTCTTCCGAGGAGAGGTATATTTTGGCTTGCCAACTTGTTTATTGTATTTCCAGATGCTCTTTTCCTATTCTGTTTAGTGTAATAACCTATTTAGAAATTTAAAGGTCATGGAATATTTAAAACAAAGAACACTGTAAAATTTTAATTTTTCAGGGATTTGAATAATATCGCTTTTATTATGCACTGATAGCCTAAATTTTTTTTTGAAACTAGTACATTTGACTTGTACATCGCGTCGAAAAGGCTGGTTAGAGAGGAATCACTAAGCGGGTGAGATGAAGTAGAAACGGCGTCAAGCTCCGAGTAGACGAAGTCGGATATGTCGTTGTTAGAGGTGACGCTGGCATAAGATGAGGCTGATGATTGAGGATGGACCTTGCCACCTTGGTTGATGTCTCAACCAGAGAAAATTTCGTTGGGGGTTCGGATTGGTGATCCGCCGATGGCTGCCTCTTATTTTTGTCCAAGACAGTAAACCCAAGAGGTTGTCGACGGGTGAGGGAAGAGACGGGAGCCTTGAACTCCTCCATAGCAACATCCGGGACTTCGGTGTTAGGTGCAATTGGTGAAATGTCCAAAACGGGAAGATTATCACCGACATTTTGGGATGCCAAGATCATCCGCAGTGGCGTTAACAATCTCTTTCGGGTGTGGCCCAACTCGTGGCAATAGTGGCACTTGATGAATATAGCTCGACCAAGTATGATTATAGCACGATCAATTATGAATATAGCACGACCAAGTATGAATATAGCACGACCAAGTATGAATATACCGTGACCAAGTATGGATATACCGTGACCAAGTATGAATTTAGCACGACCAAGTATGAATATAGCACTACCAACTATGAATATAGCACGACCAAATATGAATATAGCACTACCAAGTATGAATAAAGCAAGACCAAGTATGAATATAGCACTACCAACTATCAATATAGCACTACCAACTATGAATATAGCACGACCAAATATGAATATAGCACTACCAAGTATGAATAAAGGAAAACCAAGTATGAATATAGCACGACCAAGTATGAATATAGCACGACCAAGTATGAATATAGCACGACCAAGTATGAATATAGCACGACCAAGTATGAATATAGCACGACCAAGTATGAATTAAGCACGACCAAGTATGAATATAGCACGACCAATTATGAATATAGCACGACCAATTATGAATATAGCACGACCAAGTATGAATATAGCACGACCAAGTATGAATATAGCACGACCAATTATGAATATAGCACGACCAATTATGAATATAGCACGACCAAGTATGAATATAGCAGGACCAAGTATGAATATTGCAAGACCAAGTATGAATATAGCACGACCAAGTATGAATATTGCAAGACCAAGTATGAATATAGCATGACCAAGTATGAATATAGCCAGACCAAGCATGAATAAAGTACGATCAAATATGAATAAAGCAAGACTAAGTATAAATATAGCAAGACCAAGTATGAATATTGCACGACCAAGTATGAATATAACACGACCAACTATGAATAATGCACGACCAAGTACGATTATAGCACGACCAAGTATAAATATAGCAAGACCAGTATGAATATAGCACGACCAAGTATGAATATAGCACGACCAACTATGAATATAGAACGACCAAGTATGAATATAGCACTACCAATTATGAATATAGCACGACCAAGTATGAATATAGCAGGACCAAGTATGAATATAGCACGACCAAGTATGAATATAGCACGACCAAGTATGAATATAGCACGACCAAGTATGAATATAGCACGACCAAGTTTGAATATAGCACGACCAACTATGAATATAGCACGACCAATTATGAATATAGCACGATCAAGTATGAATATAGCACTAACAAGTATGAATAAAGCAAGACCAAGTATGAATATAGCACGACCAAGTATGAATATAGCACGACCAAATATGAATATAGCACGACCAAGTATGAATATAGCACGACCAAATATGAATATAGCACGACCAAGTATGAATATAGCACGACCAAGTATGAATATAGCATGACCAAGTATGAAGGTAGCACGACCAAGTATGAATATAATACGACCAAGTATGAATATAGCACGACCATGTATGAATATAGCACGACCAAGTATGAATATAGCACGACCATGTATGAATATAGCACGACCAAGTATGAATATAGCACGACCAAATATGAATATAGCACGACCAAGTATGAATATAGCACGACCAAGTATGAATATAGCACGACCAAATATGAATATAGCACGACCAAGTATGAATATAGCACGACCAAGTATGAATATAGTACGACCAAGTATGAATATAGCACGACCATGTATGAATATAGCATGACCAAGTATGAATATAGTACGACCAAGTATGAATATAGCACGACCAAGTATGAATATAGCACGACCAAGTATGAATATAGCACGACCAAGTATGAATGTAGCACGACCAAGTATGAATGTAGCACGACCAAGTATGAATATAGCACGACCAAGTATGAATATAGCACGACCAAGTATGAATATAGCACGACCAAGTATGAATGTAGCACGACCAAGTATGAATGTAGCACGACCAAGTATGAATGTAGCACGACCAAGTATGAATATAGCACGACCAAGTATGACGGTTGCGGGAGTAATTTTTAAGCTTGATTTAGGATAGTGATAAGAATTAGCCATTCGGTTGGACTTCGAGTTAGAATTGGGGAAAATATTTTTATATCGCAACTAGGGCATGCTTCAAGAAATGAATTGAACCCTATCCATGTAAGTACCTCGGATTTTTTCAATGGCTTGGGATTTAAGTTTTCACTTCTTACTTCCTCAATTTCCAACAAATTCTTGGTAAAATCTTTTTCGTAATTTTTTTGTCACTTTCTTTTTCCAATTCTGTTCCAAATACAACTGAACCTTTTGAGTGCATGTTGACCGTTTCTTTAGTTAGCGGTTGGACTCCTGACGTAATTTACCTATATTGATTTTTTATTTGAAAACTCTAAAAGTAACCATATAATTGTTAACTCTTCATTTCTTTGGTAGCGAGTTGTCATATTGATGACCTTAACGACTGTAAAAACAATGTTCGGTTTTAGTCGTTCTTGACATTCAAGGATAAGTATTTTTACTGAGGTCGTAATTGATCTTTGCGATTGCGATGGCGACTCAAAATTTAGTTTTTCTCGAGTAGGAATGGTTTGTTGGATTTTCTCTGAGCCACCATTAAATCAACGCGATAGATCCTGTATCACCAAGATGATATCTGCCGCCAATATCGGTCTCACTCCCTTCTTTAAGAACGTGAGAAAGTAAAACCCCAGAAGTCACATGCTGACTTGGCCCTCTTACTACAAAAATATGTAACAAATTTAAAATAAAATGATTTGATTTGATTTGAAGTAGGGAGACTATATAAAATTATAAATAATCAATGATTTTTCAAAATCAATAAGGTAATTATTAGAAATATCGCTGATAATTCGGCAAATATGTACTTATCGTTGAAATTAGGGTAAAATATCTTTATATACTGTAAGGTGCATCGCCAGTGCACGAAATGGACTTATTCACGAACCGGAACGCGTCTCCTTTTATGAGGTAAATAAAATTTGAATAAAATGATATGAGGAAACCGTTTACGAAACGGTACGTATCTATAGCCTTGAAATTTAGCGATACAGTATCACTACATTTTAAAGGCTATAGATACCAAATTCCCCAATGGTGCCCCATTCGAAATCTGTATTTTAACTAGGTGGCGCTTAGTGCTTTATATCATTTTATAGAAAATGGTTCACAGAGTATTTTATCTAATTTACCAGGGCTCCAGTGGTGGTTGGACAATTGGATAGTAAGTCAGATTCTCCGTATTTTTTATCTTATTTTTACGATCATAAAATCGCTTTTGGCCAAACATGCGAGGTAACAACTAAATATTGACAATTGTGGCCTGACTAACCTCTAAAATAGACTGTAAACTAAATTCCTACGGCTTCCGGCCTCGGGAGGTGTTTGAAGTGGGATGTAGGAAAAAAGAACAACTATTCGTGACGACAGAGCTGCCATCCTCACCATTTGACGATTTCAATATTTACTGGGGTTATTCAATTAATAATTTTAATTTTAATTAAACGAGTTTAAAGTAAAGCTAAAACTAAAGTTAAAATCGCATTTTGTCAAGGCTCTATTTCCGAAATATAACGGTCAGTTATCTTAGATGGTGCCACGTGTTAATGTTGAGTATAGTTCCGCATAGATTATCTTATAACAAATTAGTTACTTATTTTAGTTAGTAATGACACTAGGTAATTACGTGGGACCTAAATCAATTAATAATACGAAAAATAAAGAGAAATAGAGCGAAACTACGGTGCATTGATTAGAGTCTATCGTTAATGAAGAAAATTTCCCCACTAAGGGCATATAAAATTAGGGTGTAACAATTCCATTATGCCAGAAAATGCAACGGAGCGTAAAATACTCTATATCATTTACGATACTTACCAAACAAAACCAAATCATTAAAACTATAATGTTTAAATTGAGAAATTGAGTTTTGGGAGCTCTAAGCATGTTTGAAATCCAAATTATTTGGTTTTAGTTTGGGGACATGGGCGCATCAGGGCCAATTACAATCAAACATGGTTATCAAAGCCTAGGTCGTACGGTAAGACTACGGTTTGTTACTAAAACCATATATATTTTAAAATAATAAAATAAAAAACTTCATCACGTTTTCTGAGTATCACTTGAAGCGCAGCGAGAAAACATTCCTGGCTGTCGACCCTGGTTTATAGTTTTGCCTGAAGCGCAGCGATAAAACATTGCTGGCTGTCGACCCGGGTTTATAGCTTTGCCTGAAGCGCAGCGAGAAAACATTCCTGGCTGCCGAACCTGGTTTATAGCTTTGCCTGAAGCGCAGCGAGAAAACATTCCTGGCTGCCGAACCTGGTTTATAGCTTTGCCTGAAGCGCAGCGAGAAAACATTCCTGGCTGCCGAACCTGGTTTATAGCTTTGCCTGAAGCGCAGCGAGAAAACATTCCTGGCTGCCGAACCCGGTTTATAGCTTTGCCTGAAGCGCAACGAGAAAACATTCCTGGCTGCCGAACCCGGTTTATAGCTTTGCCTGAAGCGCAGCGAGAAAACATTCCTGGCTGCTGACCCCGGTTTATAGCTTTGTCTGAAGCGCAGCGAGAAAACATTCCTGGCTGCCGACCCTGGTTTATAGCTTTGTCTGAAGCGCAGCGAGAAAACATTCCTGGCTGTCGACCCTGGTTTATAGCTTTGCCTGAAGCGCAACGAGAAAACATTCCTGGCTGCCGAACCCGGTTTATAGCTTTGCCTGAAGCGCAGCGAGAAAACATTCCTGGCTGCTGACCCCGGTTTATAGCTTTGTCTGAAGCGCAGCGAGAAAACATTCCTGGCTGCCGACCCTGGTTTATAGCTTTGTCTGAAGCGCAGCGAGAAAACATTCCTGGCTGTCGACCCTGGTTTATAGCTTTGATTGAAGCGCAGCGAGAAAACATTCCTGGCTGCCGAACCTGGTTTATAGCTTTGCCTGAAGCGCAGTGAGAAAACATTACTGGCTGTTGACCCTGGTTTATAGCTTTCCCTGAAGCGCAGCGAGAAAACATTCCTGGCTGTCGACCCTGGTTTTTAGCTTTGCCTGAAGCGCAGCGAGAAAACATTACTGGCGGTTGACCCTGGTGTTTAGCTTTGCCCGAAGCGCAGCGAGAAAACATTACTGGCGGTTGACCCTGGTGTTTAGCTTTGCCCGAAGCGCAGCGAGAAAACATAACTGGCGGTTGACCCTGGTTTTTAGCTTTGCCTGAAGCGCAGCGAGAAAACATTCCTGGTGGTCGACCCTGGTTTATAGATTTGCCAGTGACGTGGTTTCAGAATAGCCACGGATTGATTTCGAAAATCTCATTTGGACCAACAAGTCCATATAGAAAATTTATAATATAACAAGATCGATAATTAATCTGCTTTGTGACATCTAGGGTGTTGTGTTTGTTGCTCCTAGGTGACATGAAGAAAGGGTTTCTTTTTATGAGAGGAAACCTATAGTCGGTGTCAAATGAGGATGAAAAACTCAATCGAAATTATTGGCCCACAAAACTTTACGTACTTATGCCTGATATTTGCTTTTACGGGTTAAATCACTTTACTAACGAAAGATTTTCATATTGTTCATCGCTACCAAAGTCAAAATAGATAGAGCTAAACTACTGAAATTAATTGGAATCGATGATAATTTATAGTTTCAGTAGCAAGTCCCCAAGAACAAATCCTTCCAAAAATATAAACAGGTACAAGTTTAATATCTACATAGCAGAATTTCTTTAAATGCGGTAATTTCCAATTTCGTAGCGTTTCTCGACAAAAATCTTAAAGATTAATTATTTAATAAGGTTTGCGCAATTATTGGCCTTAATTTTATTAAAAATTTGAGGATAGAAATTGAATTTGGAAAGCGTTTAGTTTGTTTCAATTATGAAATTGCTTGTTAAAGGGAATATAACCTCAAGTCTTTTTAAGGTTTTTTTATGTTTTTTATGTTAACAATTTAGGCGGGAAATCCCTAACCAGTGCCAAAAATATCTGAAGCCATAGGAGGGAGCGGTAAATGGTCGAAGTGTTAGTGTTCCTCACCAAAAAACCTGAGGTTATTCCTCTAAAGAAGATATGTTTTTATTTTATTGCGTCACATATGTCGCAATGAAATATTATAGAGGGTCACGCCGCCGCCGCCGCCAGCTGCTGTAGGACCGATTTTGGGGCAGGAAGGGAAAAGGGGGACCTCAAGGGAGTATCCCGTACCGGATTTTACCAGAAGAGTCAATTTTTTAAGTAACCGTCGTCACCGAGATTCGAACTCACGGCCCTCCACTTCCAAAACTGACGCCTTTAAGATCTACGCCATCATCTAGCTCCTAAAATCTGCTTTAAAACTTCTAATTGATAGGTGTCGCACAATACCATCCTGACCGCGAAAGTTTAAATCGCAAATAATATGCTGCGTTATTTAAAAAACTTTTAGTGTAAAATTGTTATAGGTTGGAAGACCTAATTGATAGGTGGCGCGAAATGCCATCTTGACAGCGAAAATTTAAATACCATGTAATATTTTTAGTCTTGCGAAATACCATCCTGACCGCGAAAATTTAAATCTAAATTTTAAAAACTTCTAAAGTAAAATTGTTATAGATTGAAAGACCTAATTGGCAGGTGGCGCGAAATGCCATCCTGGCCGCGAAAATTTAAATACCATATAATATGGTGCGTTATTCAAAAACCTTCTAGTGCCAAATTGATATAGATTGGAAGACGTAATTGATAGGTGGCGCGAAATAACATCTTGACCGCGAAAATTTAAATACTATATAATATTTGCCCAACTTACCGTTTTCTGGAGTTTGGCTTTGTGTGGTAGATATTTTGTTAAAAATTAAGTCCGGTAACGTTAAAAAAATATTATTGGATAGGTCTGGATTAAGTTGAATTATCCCTTCCGTGCGATGCTTACAACGTATGACCTGAAGTAAGAAATAAGTGTGCACTTATCGGAGTAATAGGCGATGCTTACAACGTATGACCTGAAGGAACAGATAAGTGTGACACTTATCGGAGGCCGTTCTAATATGACTGAAAGTAACAAATAAGTGTGACACTTATCGGAGTAATAGGAGGCCGTTCTAATATGACCGAAAGTAGCAAATAAGTGTGACACTTAACGGAGTAATAGGAGGCCGTTCTAATATGACCGAAAGTAACAAATAAGTGTGAAGAATAAGTTCAGAAGGTTGCGGGCTTTAATTTTAAAAACACTCTATAGTAAAAACGTATGTACTATAGAGTGTTGTTAAATTAAATTTTTAAGAAACCAATTTAACACAGTTAAACTTGATATCATAGGTCGAGGGGCTCTGGGCTTCAACGATCGCCAATGCCCTTAGGCTGGGGCTCGCGAGCGCAGTCACTCTCTTTTGTATATTAGAATTCCGATCTCTGCTTGATATATAACTGTTCAATTGAGAGCCTCGCAATGAAATAATATTATCGCCTTCTTGGCTACTTTGTTTCTTCTCGTAACGTTGTCGGCTCTAAGTCTTAAAGTTTCTAACGTAGTTTTATTTGAGCACACATTTCAAGCCAACGTGGCTAACTATTCATTGTACCATTCCATATTTATTTGTTATGAGTGGCGAGTCTTTCCAATATAATCCAAAATATACTCCAGCGTCGAGTGTTTTAGATCCACATAAAAATCTAAAAACAAAATTAATTGCTTGCGTTTTTTCTAAGGATTCATTTGATAATAGTTAATTAACAAATTTAAAATTTTAGAAAACCATATAAACAACGCCAAAATGGGAACGTTGGAAATGGTCATATCTCGTGAGAAAAATTTTTACCTGCTGCAAAATCACGAGGTTGGTGCGCTTGACAAAGTAATGTTTCATAATGCATGCATCTGCAATAGTAGCTCAGCTAGGATTTTGGTTGGGAGGTGGTCACCATTGAAAAGCAACAATCAATTGTTTCAGAGAGGGACTCGTGTGCTTCCTATGCCCCCCTGGCTAAGATCTTTTGACCTGTAGAGATCAATTAATAAAATCATTTGTCAGCAAAGAATGTTTTACTCGAATCTGTTAATACCCTAGTAAATCTTATGTATATCCTATAGCTGTTATACCTTTTAACAGCTGCCCTTTTTGATATGTTTAATTTTAAGCTGAATTGTTTAGACAATCATTAACGTATATTAAAATGTTTTTCCGGATAGATTCACGGCACCTTGTAACATTTATATGGCGTAAGTTTATATTATTTCATTTAATTAAAAAAATTTGGCCACAATGTTTTGAAAATATTTGGTGCGCTGTTTAGCAGACGGCCGGTTTAATATTTATAAAAATCATTTTCAATTGAATGCCACTTTCACGCCTAAACGCGTCGATGGCGTTTATATATATATATATATATATATATATATATATATATATATATTCAGAATAAATATTAAACGTGGTTTACTAAGCATATTCTAAAACCATTTCTATTATTTTAATAATATTTTGGTCACGGCGTATGTACAGCTTTAGTCCAAAGCAATCAAAGTTTTTTTTATAATCGTGGTAATAATTTCTAACAGAATATAGATTATTGGCATTCTCAATAAGCGATTATGTCACTTGAAATTCTAAACATATTCCTTAATAAAATAAGTGCTCAAATGTAGTTTAAACTCGGAAAGCTAACCGGAATTTTTATCTCCCTTGCAACATTGCATATCATAACATTTTCGTTTAATAAAATGTATTATCCCGACAGACAACCAATAGCAGGAATCACAATATTTGTGGAAAGTGTAAGTGTTTTTACCTCTCCGAGGGGACTTTGTACCCTAGTCTGTGGTTTTTTGTATGGGCGTTTTCTTTCCAACTGTTTCTTAATGACTTTTGGCAGGGTTTCCACCAATTGTACACGGTATTCGTCATAGTATCAATTTGCGATTTTCTGGCGCCGGCCGGGAATCGAACCCGGGTCTGCCTCGTGCAAGAGATGTACTCTAACCACTCAGCCACCAACGCTGGTAAATTTACGGTGTTTTTCTAAAAAACAGCTTTGGCGAATGTCCTTTACAAAGTTATAACGTTAGGTACTATAATTTATTCTACATCATTTTATATATTTATAAATTAAATTAATCTTATATTTAATTAAATATTTATAAATTATATTAATCTTATATTTAATTAAATATTTATAAATTATATTAATCTTATATTTAATTAAATATATTTATAAATTATATTAATCTTATATTTAATTAAATATATTTATAAATTATATTAATCTTATATTTAATTAAATATTTATAAATTATATCAATCTTATATTTAATTAAATATTTATAAATTATAATAATCTTATATTTAATTAAATATTTATAGATTATATTAATCTTATATTTAATTAAATATTTTAGTATTTTAATGTAAAATTTGATCGTGATCAGGAATTGAACTCGGGTCGCATTGTAAGAATGCGGATAGTTCACCGCCGAGCCATTTACTTCCTTAGGGAAAATATTAAAGTAAAGGAACAATTATGAAAAGGCGGGTTTTTTTACTAAACGGATTGATACAATATCTGTATATATTGTTTATTGAACTTTGTTTGTTTATTCTTTGGTACGGTTTTTGGTATTGTTTTAAATTTTTGTTAAATTGTTAACAAAATTTCTTTAAAACACAAGAAGTAGTTCATTGTTACCTTTTAATAACGCTTAGAAAAAGGATAATTATTCAAAACTCCCGTGGAAACTATATCAAAGTAATAATATAGCGCCACCGTGTGGAGAACTATCAATCAAACCGGGTAAAAAATATAATCTCTTCAATTTTTCGAACTTTAGTCAAATCTCGACGGGTCAAAAAAAAACACAAAATAAACGTATATAAGGCCGTTGCCGTCTACATAGAAGATTTAGTCTTTCTTAGTTCTTGGCTGTCAGACGAACTACTACAGGACGGGGTCCTGGTGTCGGTCAAAAGTTATGAGGTAACTTTCCGGTTTTAATTAGTATGTTCGGTCTTCGGTCAAGGAAAAGAGTTAAATTGTGTTTCGCGTTTGGAACGTGAGTGAATGGACTTAAGTGTATGAATAGTGCGTGTTTAAGACTGAAAGTGTCAAAGTAATTGTGAACTAACTCAAGTCAGCTGTAAGATAAAATTGATTGTTATTATTTTTTGAATTGGAATAACCTAATTATACCCTTGAAATTATCAACTCAACCTGTGAGGCTAATTAAGTAGATTGGAAGTAATTAGTAGCGAACAGCTGTCAGCTGTTAATTAAGACAGTTTATAGTTAGGTAGTTTGAATTTAGTTAAAATTACTCAGTATAATTTATGATATTTACTTAAGTGTAAGTGTGTTTTGGTTTACTTTTCAATCACGATGAACTAAGACAAATCTAGTCTTAGACACTTGAGTACCAGTTCTGTACAATTACGTAAAAGGGATATATATATTGTTGGGTTATTGATGAAAGTTAAATCTAGAACGTTCCATAGACTGTTCTGAATAAAAATAAACATTTATAATTTTGCATAATTCTGGTTGCTATTTTATTTTCTAATCACTCGCCCACAACATTACAGTTCTGGCAATCCCGAATCAAATAAATTTTCGATATAACGGCAACGGGAAATTATTCTCGTACATTTATCGCGCGGCCTTAAGGAAAATTCTTTTTACAAAATTTCGATAAACTATCGTAATAAGAGAGCAATCTTTTCTGGTGAAGCATGCGACGTCTTATTTTTTATTGTATATAACACACCGGAAAAATTTGTTTTAAATTTAATGCGCAAATTAAATGTAGTATTTTTAATCCTCATAACTTTTGGCAACTATCGGAAAGTACAAGATATAGCTTTTAATGTGTTTTTTGACCAAAAATTATAAATTACATTTATATTACTAAATTATTACTAATAGCAGTATTTGAAAAATTTTCCAAGAAAATTAAATTATAAACTAACATTTAAGTAACTGAATATCGGTTTATGAAGGATTTTTTATTTTGGATGATACTACATGATGGTCTCACAATGGAAAATTAAAACAAATTTGAAATGTTCTAAATATGAATTACACGCAGTCGCCGCGCTAATTGGAGAATTAGGGACTAGAAAGCTTTTTTCTTACACGAACAGTCGTTTTAGTATAAAGCATTCCATTAATCGAAAAACGTGAATTTGGTATTGAACTATCATTATATTTAATTTGGTTTAAGCTTGACGTAAGTGTATATCGTAGTGGAGTGACATCAACGCAAAATTGATTAATTTGCTACATGACATTTTTACCGTAAATTTCCAGGTTCGTTATCACGAGGATAATGTTTACATGAAGACACTTTTTGAATATCTTAATCGCAGGTATTTACATTTCTGATATTTATCTTGCTTCGAAAGCATAATTGCGAGTTTAAAATTTAATCACCAAACTTCAACCATAATAGAAAAATTGAGACTAAAGCCCACCGCACACTGGAAAACAATTTCTTCAAGTTGACGCTGGCGCCAGATATAATTTTTTTCAAAACTCGTTTTTGTCGTCAGCGCGAAAGAACGCTGGCGCTGACGTTGGCTTCATTTTCGGTGAATCTCACACTAGCAGGTCGCTACTATAGAAAACAGGAACACCATCGGATGCGCGCGCAGTTGTTTGTTTTGATACCCGTCGTGTCCGTCGCGCGGGCATAAATATCGTTTCGTATAGCTATTTTGATTTCATTTATCATTATTATCTTTTAATATTATAATAATTTTGTGATATTTTAGAATTTTAAAGTAGGTCAGAGTTTATTATATTATAAATATGAAAAAAAAACCCGGGTTATTAAAGGGTTAAATATATTTTACCAAAATGTTTTAGGCCTTTGTAATGAAAATAAATAAATTTATCATTTTCACGCCCCTCATTATTTTCAAAAATAATTGACATTATGTCATCTGCCACAATATAAGCCGGCTGATAATAATTAAATTCAACAAAAAGAAAACATATCCACGTGTTTCGTGGCGTTATGCAATCTCTCTTTTAGGCGGGAAAATCTAGTGTACCCCTTTCCCCGTATGCTCAATGGATAAAAACGAGTAGGAATGTAGTGACGTCAGAGACCGAAGCTGAGAAGAGCGTCAGACTGTTCAGGCAAGTTGAAGTCGGTATGAAACGTACGTTCGTCCGAACAGCAGGTCGCAAGCGTCAGCGCGAGTTTAGGCTATTGTAATGTGTGATGTATTGTCGCCGATACGAGCAACGTTGGCGGTGCCAGCAACGGTTGCTAGGACGAGCAACCGTCCAGTGTGCGACGGGCTTTAGAACAACCTCTGAAAGATTTAGTTTTGATTATCTTTTAGATTTTGAGTTTTTTCTTGTAAGCTGTAAGTTGAGCAGGGCTGGATTAACCAATAGGCCGAATAGGCCTGGGCCTAGGGCACCAAGCCTACAAGGGGCACCAAGAGGGTTCGAAAAAATAAAAGTACAAAACTTTAATCATTTGCTTTTCACAAAATATTTTCCGGAGTAATTTTAGTAAATGCGTCCACCCCTATGAACCAAAAACGTTATCACATTCTCTGACGGACTGCCGTCTAGCCCCTGACGACATACTAAATCTGGCAGCAAAATGAATTTTCCTTCCATTTCTCAATTATAAATTGAGGAAGCGAATAGCTCGCTTCGCTCGCTATTGAAAGGGGGCACCAAAATTTACTTGGGCCTAGGGCCACATATAGTCTTAATCCGGCCCTGAAGTTGAGTAATCCAGTGTGAAAAATATACTTAGCAAGATATTGGAAGGCATCCAACGCCTTTAATCTTCGATTTAAAGGAAATTTATTATGGACAAATAGTTTTAAGCCACTATTTTCAAAGCCGCCAGTGAAATGGTACCAAGGTCAAAACAGGATAAATCATGACATGAAAGAATACCCTAAAAGTTCATAAGATTCTAAAAAATTAATACACTTAATTTTCGATAAAAAATGTGCATAAAATTTGTTATTTCTCTCTCCATTCAAAAAATATCAGTGTGCTTTTGTACTCTGGTGGACCTTTATCGTAAAGGCTGGGAAACCCATGCAAGTTTTTTCAATAGTAAATGAGCGCGCGCTCACTATATTCAATAACTATAGCTAGTGACGTAGATAAAACATTTACACGTGACCTCCCCTATATTATAGAAACTCCTATTTAATGGTGTAGAGCTTAAAATGGATCATTTCATTTAAATATCAGCCGTTAAAGAGCTGCAAAATCAAATGAAATAGGAAACTATTTATTTATTACCTACAGTGAGACCACAATAAAAACTTCTGTACACTTAGTTTTTTAAATTTTTCTATAACCGTTTATAGCAGAAAGCCGAATGGATTTTTTTAAGGTTAAATTTTCAAATTATTTAAATGTAAAGAATTATGGACTATGGAAAACTGGCTAAGCCTTGTACATATAACTAAGTTTAAAAATAAAATCCACTATTGTACAGTTTGAAATATTTGCGCGCAAATTAAATATTTCAAACTGTACAATAGTTGATTTTATTTTTAAACGTATGTAAAGAATTATTCGACCGAGGCTTTAAAACCTAAAACATTCAATAGAAATTCGAAAAATTCACGCACGTGACAAACACCAATCGAATTCGGATTCTAAATCGGACCAGTTTCTTAAACCTAATCGAAATTCATTTCAAATTAAGTCAGTTTTAGTTGGCAGCGAGTAATCGGCCAACGCCCCGGTTAAACGACAATTTTGAGTTTCTAAGATATTTCTTCGTAGTTTTTAGGGTATTTTAAGATATTGAAATCATATTTTATAGCTTTTTCAGTATTTTAGGAATAGTAACACCGATATAATAGCTCTTATCTGATTCCAAATGCCAAAAGACACCGCCATATTACCCGAAACTAATTAAGAATGTACAAAAACGCTGACATATTACCCGAAAGTAATTAGGAATGTCCAAAAACCCCGACATATTACCCGAAACTAATTAAGAATGTACAAAAACGGTGACATATTACCCGAAACTAATTAGGAATGTCCAAAACCCCGACATATTACCCCGAAACTAATTAAAAACATCAAAAATTCCGTTTTTTGTTCGTATCTGATTCAACACGCCAAAAACGGCGATAAAATACTGCATAACTATTCCTAAAATACTGAAAAAGCTATAAAATATACAGTAAAAACTCAAAATTGTCGTGTAACCGGGGCGTTGGCCAATTCCTCGCTGCCAACTAAAACTGACTTAAATTTTAAATGAATTTCGATTGGGCTTAAAAACGAGTCAGATTTTGAAATTGAAACCGGTTTTGGAAAGGAAACAATTCCGCGCGTCTTTTGGTGTTGGTTACGTGCGCGAATTTCTTGAATTGCTTTTGGTTGAAAAGGCAATGTTTTAGTTTTTTAAGCCTCGGTCGAATAATCCTTCAAATTTTAAAAATTGAAAATAGCGAAAGGTCTCTTCGTTTTTTAACCTTTCCAAAAAAAGTATACTATAAACGGTTTTAGAAAAATTTTAAAAACAAAGTGTCCAGAAACTTGTGTCCGAGACTGTACTTAACCATAAAAATTCGGTATTCACCAAATAGTTTACCAAGAGTGTAGGTCATAGTTTCGACTAAATAACTAAGCTTTGCTAGTTTTCAAGAATTGTTTTGGCACTATAAGCTACTTTACTAAGACCAGATAAAATACCCCTATTTCATTGCAATTTCAAAGGACTAAAATAGTTAGTCAAGTTTACTTAACTATACAGTATTTAATTACGCGTCAGTTTTCGCAGTTAACTAAAATGAATGAATAATTAACTATTTATAGTAAAATCGTAGGATTCTGGCTTTACATGCCAAGCTTTTCATTAATAGATTAATAATTATCAATTTAATTAATCTGGTTTAGGTACATTTTATACCCTAGATAAGGCTAGGTTAAGCTAAAAACCGAGGGGCTAGTCACTCCGCGTAATCGGTGTACAAGCCCTTACCTTTGACTGTACTAATCAGTGTTGAGTACGCCTAATCGATGTACAGGCCATCTGACTGTGGTTAGCCCTTCGAGCTTAACTAGAGTCAATTAGAATTTCAATGACTTTGGCCGTGAGTAACATGGAAGTGAATTTTATTGAGTTTGGTAATTAGGATTTATTAAACTTTACTACGTTACAAGGGCTCACTCATATGTTTTCCTAAATGCCAATTTACTTTTTTAATCATATTCTGCGCTTTCATCCTGATACAATCAATTACTTGGATGAATCGAGAACAAATGGCAACAGAAAGTATCTGTACGGTTTCTAGGTGAGAAAAATGCGAGGAACACGAAAAAAATAATTGTCCCCGGTACCTATGTCGGTTTGGCCGAAAAAAACCTTTTAGTGGCAAAATTGGCTTTTTTTTTAGATATTTTATAATGAAACTAAATAAAAATATTTCAAATTGTATCGCTACGGTTTCTTGGTCTTGGTCAAAAATATGCGAGGAATACGAAAAAAATTGTTGTCCTCAGTACCCCTGTCGGACTTGGCGGAAAAACAGCTTTTAGGGGCAAAATTGTTTTTTTTTTGACATTTAATGAAGCTCAATACAAACTTTTCAAATTATATCTGTACGGCTGCTCAGTTAAAAAAACATAGTTTTCACCGGTACCCCTGTCGGTTAAGCCGGAAAAATGACAAACACGCGAGAAAAACGAACTGTTAAATTTATTATAAGGAAGAGTTCAAAGGCCGGTTCACGAGTCATGACATCGAAAGCCATCACCCTATTTTATTGTATTAAGACTGATAATGAGAACGGACTAGTCAAAGTCCAAGGACAGAATATTGAAAAATTTCGACGTTTTTCTCACAGAAAAGAACGGGGATTTCCAAAAATTCAATTACTTTTTTCTGTTGCTCTTCATTCAAATTCAAAAAGTTTATTAAAAAGGAAGTTCACTTTATACATTAGAGGGCCAAGTCATACATACATCATATAGTTAAAAATATGTATGTAAAATGTTTAAAATCATGGATATCGGTGTGAAATGTGCTCTATGTGGTAATACACCGAGGAAAAATTAAAAAGTCGGAGTTTGGACAGCAAATTGGTAGATGGGATCGAAAAAGCCTGTAAAGCACGGAAAATTAACCAAACTACCATTTGTGTTGGAAATTCTGTTCATAAAAAATGCAGAGGTATATTGCAGGATCTGAAATGTTCTTTTAATTCAGAATATTTAAGTGATCAACCTGAAGCTTCAACTTCCCGTACATTACGGTTTACCGAAATGTCATTTGATTTTAAGAGTGATTGCCTCTTCTGTGGTGTCAAAGTAATGAAACTTTATTTCGAAAGGAAGGTGGCATTTTTAGTTAGAACTTAAAATTTCGACAAATCTATCTAAGAAATGACAAATGGGCGGAAATTGTGAAACGACGAGTTCAATCTGTCAAAGATCTACATGCAGCTGATGCGTGTAAACTTTCGCACTCGTAAGAATATTCCTATCAAATTTCAAACATCATTTTCTAATGCCAAAGGGCGCCCAGAAAACAAAGAGCGCAGAAATGGTTTTCTTAAGGTGGCGCAATATATCGAGGAGAACGATGAAGAACAAAATACAGTAACAGGTTTAGTTTCGAAAATGAAAGAATTTATGTTAGCGAATAGTGATTTAGAACCATTAAGTCCAAAATATACGCGTAAAAAACTTGATTTTTTTTAATATGAAATAATAATTACCGTTGTTGGTGGTACTTCGGACATTGTAACATTTCGAAAAACTGCAACTTACATATTAAAAAACTACAATGACCAGAGAAAATATGCGGATCCGGAAGAGGAAAAGAACAACATAATTCATACGAATGCTTTGTTATTGCGGAATGAAGTTAAAGCAATGGTCTTAAATGAACATTTATTTTATTCTAACCCGGAAGATCTTACAGAAGTTGAAATCAATGTTAATTATTTACCTGATCGCCTGAAAACGTTTTTGAATGTTCTTATAACTGGAAAATAGAGAAAAGTGCCGACACTAGGGCAGGCAATTATACAAGCCATACGACCACGCGTGTTGATTACACCATTACAATTGGGAGTAGCTGTTTTAGTACACCATAATACCAACTCCTGGTTAGAGATAAGTGGGTTTGTCTAACGATAGGGGGTCCGGCGGGGGGTGAAACGGGGGTGAAACAGACACCCTTTGGGGGTAAGCATTCCCCCCCATGGGTCTACCAACAGCCCCCCATTTGAAACCATATTCAAAAGGTCAAAAGGTCAATAGCTGGAGGCACCCTATTTTAGGGCCAATAGGTCAGCTTACCTAAGGGTCCTTGTCAAAGCCTATCCGTCGGGCACCTGTCTTTCGGGGTGGTAATTAATAGTTCAATTGTGTTTTCGCCGACAAACACTTTCTCTGCCCACAGCGGGTGTCCTCGCTAAAAGTGAAAAAAGAGCCGAGTGTATACAAATTATAAGGTTTTATTTATATATTTGGGGTGGGTAAGCAATCCCCCCGTTGGTTACACCAACAGCCCCCCATTTTCGAAGATTTTCGGTATCTCAATAGGGTCAAATGATTTATAGATAGTTGGAGGATCTCCCCTTTAGCGTCCCTATTAGGTAGGGGTGGTGGAATCATCTGATATGATGTTATGCAAACAGCCAGTAGTAGTAATTGGCATACTTACTTACCTATAGGTCAATGGGTCCCTCATTATTTCTCAATCACTTGTCAAAACCTATCCGTCTTAGTGATTGTCCCCCCTAAGGCATCTGTCAAACACTTTTCTCCACGGGGCGAGTGGTGTTATATAATAAATCCAAATAGTTCAATAGGTCGAGGCTTTTGTGTTTTCGCCTACAAACACTTTCCCCGTGTAACATTATTTTCAAACACTTTCACGACGTGCAAAGCTATCCGTCTCACGGAATATCGCCCTAAGGGGGTAAAGGGTAGCTAGTGAATTGCCCTGACCTCCGCGCGTAAAATAGACACAGCGGGTGTCCCCCCTCGCTAGCTAAAAGTGTCGTTTTGGAAAAAAAGAGCCGAGTGTATTATAAAAACGGTTTATTTTTCTACGACATTCTATGGTTTGTAGAGACCATGGTGAATAAATTGAAAAAGTGGCCCCCAACGTTTTACATCATGTGGGGATTCTTCGCGCTAAAATGGTTATAACAAACGATTGTTCCCACCAAAAATGTTTTTTTTTGCACATAGAATTTTATGGATGTGTGGGGGCCCCCATAAACTAGGGGGTATAGAACCTCTTAACTCTTTCTACGTATGGGGGTGCCAAAGTGTATATGGAGGTCCTTTTGGGGTATAAAAACCCGAGGGACTTGGTACCTAAGACATAACAACTCTGTTCTTTTTTTTTGTATCCAACCAAGTCCACTAGAATTCCATCTCCGCTGTTCTCGGATGAGGACGTAGCCATGTAAGTTTTTATAAATTTTTATATTTTTAGCTTGGTGATCTATTCCAAAATTAAATGGTAACCCTGTATGCGTAACAATTTCAATATGCAAGATACTCGAGAATGGTAAAATAGTCTATATTTAAATTTAAAGTGCGAAAACTATATTTGTATATTCGAAATGCATTTTAACATATTAAAAGCAGAATTCATCTTTTTAAACGTAACTTAGTACATTAATTGAGTATTTTGAAATATTTGAATATCGGAATTTTTTTGATGTATTAAAAGTAGAGTTAAGATGTTTTTATAGTATTTTCTATGTATTTGCATATCTGAACTTGCGGTTCAATTTTGGGTATATGGACCACTTACACGCTAATGATATTAAAATGTGTTGGGGCCCCCATAAACTAGGGGGCATAGAACCTCTTAACTCTTTCAGTTTAAACTACGAGGGATTGTCATAGGTTTTTCTTTTACAACCAAATGCCCCCCTACGTATGGGTGTGCCAAAGTGTATATGGAGGTCCTTTTGGGGTATAAAAACCCCAGGGACTTGGTCCCTAAGACATCACAACTCTGTTCTTTTTTTTGTATCCAACCAAGTCCACTAGAATTCCATCTCCGCTGTTCTCGGATGAGGACGTAGCCATGTAAGTTTTTATCAATTTTTATATTTTTAGCTTGGTGAGCTATTCCAAAATTAAATGGTAACCCTGTATGCGTAACAATTTCAATATGCAAGATACTCGAGAATGGTAAAATAGTCTATATTTAAATTTAAAGTGCGAAAACTATATTTGTATATTCGAAATGTATTTTAACATATTAAAAGCAGAATTCATCTTTCTGACAAGAGTCTTACCCATCATACATACACCATCTAATATGGAATCTATGTTTAGCAATTGGATGAATTCATGTTTACGAAAGGTTTTTTTAAACGTAACTTAGTACATTTAATGAGTAATTTGAAATATTTGAATATCGGAATTTTTTGATGTATTAAAAGTAGAGTTAAGATGTTTTTATAGTATTTTCTATGTATTTGCATATCTGAACTTGCGGTTCAATTTTGGGTATATGGACCACTTACACGCTAATGATATTAAAATGAAGTTTAAATATATTTCCATTTGAACGAGTCCCTCTTTTTATATCCGCAAAGTACTGAACGATTCTATCTTATGGATTAAAATAGTTCTAACAATCATATCTATTAGTACAATTACAACATTTGAGAAAGACACTTTTCCCATTGTGAAAGTGGAATCCAAAATAAGAATTAATTCAATTTAAAACGCACTTTAAATTTAAATATAGACTATTTTACCATTCTCGAGTAACTCTTTTTTCTTTAAAAGCTGAAGAAATATTAGAAACGACATCAGTGATCAATTAATTGTTTCCTAGTATGACAGACGATTTTTGATAATAAAGAGTCATTTTTCAAAAGTAAGATTGTTTTCGGTTATTTTTTTAAAGCTACCTTAGAAATCATATTATTTTTATATATAATTATTTAGTTGTAATGTTAATTCTTAATTACTGGTAGCCTTCACTAGAAACTATTATAAGAATTATATATGAATTTATAACCAAACGTGTATTTACCACTAGTGAATGCAATATCTGTCGAATAATTGAAGAAAGACGGTATCACGTCCATATTAAGAACTGGTGACAACTTCTGTATATATTGTGACGGTTCAGTTTTTCATGTTCCAACTGTCGGAGGGCTAGCATGGTACTGTGACGGATACTCAATCTGTTCGAAGTACCGTAAAGCTGTTTATTTCAAATCTAAAAGAATTCTAAGTATAAGAATTCCACCAGGTGTATTAAAAGCGTTACCACGCATATATTTGTGTTTAAATTGTGATATGTTAGGGACTAAGAGAGCAGCCAATTTGTCATATTGCGAAGTAACTGGTGGATGTTGTGTATTTCCAAAAAATAAAAAATAATAATAGTATGTGTGTTTTCTATTATTTTTCCACCTATATTTGGCGTATTGAAAGCTATTTTAACGTATTGAACGTAGAGTCAGAGTTTTTATAGTATTTTACAACATATATTTACATTTTGTAAAGCTATTTAAACGTATTGAACGTAAAGAGTATTTTGCAATATTTATGGTAATAAAGGGGTATTATTGTAGAAAATAAAAGATATTTTAATTAAAACATTTCGGTTATCTATTCCAAAATTAAATGGTAACCCCGTACGCGTAACAATTTCAATATGAAAGATACTCGAGAATGGTAAAATAGTATATATTTAAATTTAAAATGCGAAAACTATATTTGTAGTGTTCAATTTAAAAGAAAATTACTTCAGCTTTTAAATAAGATTTTTTTTGTATCTACCCTATATCATTTACATATCATTTTTTTATTCTAATTTAACCCTCACTTTAAAAACTTTGCAAGTCTGAATAGCTGTGTAGAGTACTATTAACAGAGATAAATATTTCTGGGTTCAGTTAATGTGATGATTCGAGTGAAAAATTTGTATATGTTAAAGTTATTTGATTGAAGGAAACTTCAGTGTTTTCAGGGTGATAATTAAGGGAAGTTGCCTTACAATATAGTTGAAAATTATCTTTTCAAAAATAATTGACATTATGTCATCTGCCACAATATAAGCCGGCTGATAATAATTAAATTCAACAAAAAGAAAACATATCCACGTGTTTCGTGGCGTTATGCAATCTCTCTTTTAGGCGGGAAAATCTAGTGTTAGGAAGTGGAAAAATTACATTTAGCAAGCTATTCTTAAATTTTGGTATCCACACTGTATCATTTAAAAGCTCAAGCATTGTTTTTATCAAGTTAATTTTATACATATCTTAAAACAAGCTTAACTAAGTCTGACTAGCTTTGTAAGGTAATAATAAAATAGCTAAATATTTTTTGCGTTTAATAATTGTGCTTCTTAGTGAAAATTTTGCATATATTACAGTATTAGGTTGGCTAATTATTTTTTCACCTGCTACCATTCTCAAAGGGTGAACATAGAATAACAAAGATAACTTTCCAGTATATTTAAAGCCAACTTTCTTTACATTTCACTATGAAAACACTGAAGCTTCTTTCAATGCGATAACTTTATTACATGCAATTTTTTTCCCCCCAGAATTACAATTATTGAATCGAAAAAAATATGTAACCAGAAGAGATGGTGTTCAATTAAAAAAAAATTACTTTTTTTGGATCCACCCTATATCAGTTATATAAAACCTGAAATTATTTATTTTTTTGATTCTAATTTAACCATCACTTTAAAAACCTTGGGGGCAAGTCAGAATAGTTGCGTAGCGTACTAATAACGTAGATAAATATTTCTTGGTTCAGTTATATGTAGGGAAGCTTGTTTTAAGATAAGTTTAAAATTAAGTTGGTAAAAAAAGCTTGAGCTTTTAAATATATGATACAGGGTGGATACCAAAATTTCAAAATAAAATTTAATAAAGGCTTGCTAAATGAAATTTTTTAACTCCGGACACATTCAATAGGTGAACACAGACTTAATAAGATAATTTTCAACTATATTTAACGGCAACTTCCCTTAAATTTCACCCTGAAAACACTAAAGTTTCATGCAATCCAATAACTTTGACTTTTGAAAATTTTTCCCTCAGAATCATCACATTAAATGTGAGCCACTCTGTAAAGTAAAATTAAAAACTCAAGCAATTTTTTTACCCAAATTCATTTTTAACTTATCTTAAAACACGCTTTCCTAAGTCTGACTAGCTCTGTATGTTAATAATAAAATAGCTAAATATTTTTTGGGAGTCAATAATTTTGATTCTGAGTGAAATATTTGCATATATTACAGTATTAGTTTGGCTAATTAATTTTTTTTTCATCTGCTACCATACTCAATGGGTGAACATAGAATAACAAAGGTAATTTTCCACTATATTTAAAGCCAACTTCCCTTACATTTCACTATGAAAACACTGAAGCTTCTTTCAATGCGATAACTTAATTACATGCAATTTTTTTCCCACAATTACAATAATTGAATCGAAAAATTATCCAACTCAGCTTATCAGACTTGGGCAAAGTGGTTTTTAAGTGATGGTGTTAAATAATAAAATAGCTAAATATTTTTTCCGTTTAATAATTGTGCTTCTTAGTGAAAATTTTGCATATATTACAGTATTAGGTTGGCTAATTATTTTTTCACTTGCTACCATTCTCAAAGGGTGAACATAGAATAACAAAGATAACTTTCCACTAAATTTAAAGCCAACTTTCCTTACATTTCACTATGAAAACACTGAAGCTTCTTTCAATGCGATAACTTTATTACATGCAATTTTGCCCCCCAGAATTACAATTATTGAATCGAAAAAAATATGTAACCACCTTAGAATTACCCAACACAGGTATTCAGAAGAGATGGTGTTCAATTAAAAAAAAATTCTTTTTTTGGATTATATAAAACCTGAAATTATTTATTTTTTTGATTCTAATTTAACCATCACTTTAAAAAACCTTGGGGGCAAGTCAGAATAGTTGCGTAGCGTACTAATAACGTAGATAAATATACACAAAAATATTACGACTGACCAAGAAAAATTATTTACACTTAACAATTTAACCACAACCTCCAGAAATAATGATTTATTGAAATTACCAATATGTAAAACTTCAAAATCAATTAATTCAATATTTTATTGCGGTGTAAAAATGTATAATGAAAAGTATGAAAAGATAAAAGATGTAAAAAATTACTCCTCTGTTAAACGAATTTTTAAAAAACAAGCTTTTGAAGACTTTTTCAAATAATGTTAAAGAGTGCTTAAATCTCAAACGATAATTTGTGTAATTAGCTCCAATCTAAAAATAATGCTTACTTTTTAATGTTGTTCCGTTATGTAACTACATTCTTTTTTTAACTTTACATTTAACTGTTAATTTTACGAGTTTTTTTTCCTCATTTGATAGTTATTTATCATATTTCCTCAAAAAAGCGAGGGCTATAAGTCACATGCTGACTTGGCCCTCTTACTACAAAAATATGTAACAAATTTAAAATAAAATCACTTTAAAAACCTTGGGGGCAAGTCAGAATAGTTGCGTAGCGTACTAATAACGTAGATAAATATTTCTTGGTTCAGTTACATGTAGGGAAGCTTGTTTTAAGATAAGTTTAAAATTAAGTTGGTAAAAAAAGCTTGAGCTTTTAAATATATGATACAGGGTGGAAACACTGAAGCTTCTTTCAATGCGATAACTTAATTACATGCAATTTTTTTCCCAGAATTACAATAATTGAATCGAAAAATTATCCAACTCAGCTTATCAGACTTGGGCAAAGTGGTTTTTAAGTGATGGTGTTAAATAATAAAATATACTTCAGCTTTTGAATAAGATTTTTTTCTATCCAACCGATATCCTTTATATAAAAGCTAAAGTAATTTATCCATTCAATTCAACAAGCATTAAAAACCCCGGTTCAAGTCAGAATAGCTGTGCAAAGTACTAATAACGTAGAAAATGTTTTTGGGTTCAATTGACCTGATGAAAAATTTTCATATGGTAAAGTTACTGGACTGATGGAAGCTTCAGTGTTTTCAGAGCGAAGTCTTAATTGCATATTCTAAGTTTTTTTTAAACAAGTTTATTTCTAGAAATGAAATGGACATTATTTATCGAGGCAAACTTTTTCCGTGTGAATGGAGAAATGATAATTAAAGAGTTAGCTATTTACGATACGGAAACGGAGAAGCATAACGTCTGGACCTTTAAACCACCATATCCATATTCCAGTCTTACGGAAGAAGATAAATGGCAGTGTAGATGGTTGTATTGGAACATTTGCGATCTCCGTTGGGACGACGGACAGGAAGACTACAACAGCCTAGGAGCCATCGCAAATTATATAAAAGAACAAGGGTTCACGTTTTTTTAGTAAAGGCCAAAGTTTTATCGGATTTCATAGGAGTTAACGTCAAGAACGTCGAGTATTTAGACTGTCCTAAATTATCTACCATTCTTTGTATAAGTGCTCCTAAACATTGTCATTTTCACCGTGACCCTAATAATTGCGCCGTTGTGAAATCTCACAAAATCACTGTGTGGTACCGAAAAATCGTGTGTAAGAAAATATAAGTCGTTTTAATATTATTTTGGCTACTTTTTCATCACATTGGTTTTACGTTATTTCTGTTTTCTAAAATTACGTTTCTTAAATAGCGTAACGTATTAAAGTTGAATAAAGTTTTTCATTTAATTTTAATTTTAGTGTTTTTATAATATCTTTCTGACTATATTTGTATTGTTTAACTTCTTTCATTTTTAAAAATGTAATTGCTTGATTTAAATAAAGCGTGAAAATTATTAGTTTCGAAATGATATTTACAAATCTTATCCAATCTAAAGTCCATCTTTCGGCTATTAGTAAGTATTTCATACAAACTAACTTAATTAAGTATTTTTAGAAGTGAAGAGAAACACATTGTGAAAAACCAAATGAAAAGAGACTTTAAACGGTTTTAAAATTCTTAATATATCTATTTAAAAAATCCAACGTTTCGGAGGAACTGTTCCTCCTTCTTTCATCCCAGCATGTATCCCCTTTTATCCTGGTTTTTCTCCAAAAATAGCCAAAAATCTTAAATCAGTAGGTCTCGGTCCTATTTATCACCCACCGCCCAAATTGTCAGCTTTATTATGTAATAACAAAGAACCAACTGCCCTCCTCGACAAGGCCATCATTTATAAAATCTCCTGTGATTGTGGTGATTATTACATTGGGCAATGCCGTCGCCCATTTCATCAAGGGCTTAAAGAGCACAAAAATATAAACAACCCGTACAATAATTCTCCCCTTAGCGAACACCTTCGTGTTTTTGGGCCATAATGCTAGGTGGGACTCAATAGACATACTAGCTCAACCAAAATTACATAAAACTCATTTTAATGTACGCGAATCCATCGAAATTTAAAAAAATAAATCTGCGCAATGTTTAAACCGTGACGATGGTCCCTTTAACTTATACACGTTTTCTCCACTTTTTAAACGTGTTTATGGGCCTCACCCTCTCACACACAACAAACCAATTCCTCCTCTCGCAGAATCCACCATTCCGACAATAGTAGCCTCGAGCGCGAACGAAGATATCGAGCCCGTTGCTCATATAACACTTCGACGGGGTCGACTCGCCTTCGAGAAAAAACGCTCGCGGCTAAAGAACAGTAGCCTCCACTATATGTATAAAGCGCATAAATATTTTTTCGTCCCAAAGTTTTACCATTGTACTGTCAGACTTGTAAAAATCCCTGAAGAAGGAGGAACAGTTCCTCCGAAACTTTGGATTTTTTAAATAAATATATTGTGAATTTTAAAAACGGTTCAAGTCTCTTTTAATTAAGTATTTTTAAATATTTGAATATCGGAATTGTATTTTGTTGCGTTAAAAGTAGAGTTTAGATGTATAGTCGTGATATAGGTTCAAGTGCCCAGTATATTTAAGTACTACAATGATATTGAAATAAAGTTTAAAAATATTTCCATTCTACGTTACTTTAACAACGAATATTCTATGGCGTCAAAACACTCAAATCCATGTTTCAAATTCAAATTAACCGCGCAAAACACTTAAATCTATGTTTTCATTTGATTTTTAAATTAACCGCGACGCGCCCCCAGACCCCGTCCCCCCGAGAAATCCGCGCCCCAGACCGCGTCCCCCCAGGGGAAATCAGCGCACGCGCGCCGCCTTGAAGTTACGGCGAGGTGGGGAGGGCTTCGTATATCAACATATTGTGTTCAGGCCAACTTGTTCACTATGCTATATTGTTTTACTAGTCACTATATAATGTCTGAGTTTTACGCGCACTGTGATTTTCGCAACTTACCTTTAATATATTAGCATCTCTGTATAATGTATATAAACAAGGTATTTCACAAGGCGTCGGTTAACGCATTGCAGTTACATTAACATCTCTTCAAAATATCGCGCTAATCATTCAATCAATCAGCTAAAGCACATATCGTGATGCCTACATGTAAGTCGTTCCGGCTTCGTAGGTATGTCTCTTAAATAAATAACTAAATAAATAAATAAATCTAACCGTCATTTAAACATTTGTAATTACACATATTGCAATTTCATTACTTGAAACTTCAGATTAGCTAGATTGTATCGCTAATTAATCCACTGAATATTTTAGTATCCCGTTTTTGTGAATAATTCCAAACCAAGTTAGTTTTGTTTGAAGTTACGAGCAGACCTGTTTCAATAAAGTTTTAAAACGGAATTTATTTTTCCTGAGTGACAGAGAAAAGATTCGTTCATACCAAAAAAAAGGTAACGTCGTCCATCGTAAGTTAATGCGAACTTGTCGTATTGTCGAAAACGTATACCGTTAAATTGTTAAAGCTCTCGTGGAGGTTTACGATAATAATATGTAATGACTAACGTAGCTAAACGATAATAGTAAGTTATGACTAACGTAGTTTATTGATAATAGTAAGTAATGACTAAACGCAAAATTTAACCATGGTTAATTTAAACTAGTAAATAGTAAGTAATATACTATAGAGACAGATACTTCATGGTTTAAAATAAACTTTTATTAAAAAGAATATTGGGGAAGCTTTTTCGAGCCCACTCGTTCCTTTTCAACCCAGATAGAAATGGCTAAAAAATCCAAATACAAACAGATAGAACGCGTAAAAAGTCATAACCTGAGCGGTGCGCGTAATCGGATAATACAGAAATATAAATTACTTGATCAAAACGTTTTACGAATAGTTTTGAGAGCTTTATCTATTGAATAAAAGTTAACCATCCCCGACCTCAAAGGTGGTATCGCCTTAGATAGAAGACCATATATGTTCGCGAATTCCGACAACGACCATAATTTCAAACTATGTTTTTTATATTTTTTATTTCTTTCTTTTATTTTGTTTAATTATATATATTTAAAATTGAAGCTGAAACAAATTTTAAAATGACTTTGGTTTCCCATAAGATATGCTGAACACATATCAGTCGACTATAGCTATCTCAACAAGCTTATAACAAACGTTACCATTTTCAACTGTTAAAATTGTTAAAATAACATAAAATCTGAAGTTTCTATACAGATGTTTCAACTCCCACAGTTAACGTAACTTCAAGGCGGCGCGTGCGCTGATTTCCCCTGGGAGGACGCGGTCTGGGGCGCGGATTTCTCGGGGGGACGCGGTCTGGGGGCGCGTCGCGGTTAATTTAAAAATCAAATGAAAACATAGATTTAAGTGTTTTGCGCGGTTAATTTGAATTTGAAACATGGATTTGAGTGTTTTGACGTCATAGAATATTCGTTTTTAAAGTAACGTAGAATGGAAATATTTTTAAACTTTATTTTAATATCATTGTAGTACTTAAATATACTGGGCACTTGAACCTATATCACGACTATACATCTAAACTCTACTTTTAACGCAACAAAATACAATTCCTATATTCAAATATTTAAAAATACTTAATTAAAAGAGACTTGAACCGTTTTTAAAATTCACAATATATTTATTTAAAAAATAAACGTTTCGGAGGAACTGTTCCTCCTTCTTCAGGGATTTTTACAGGTCTGACAGTACAATGGTAAAACTTTGGGACGAAAAAATATTTATGCGCTTTATACATATAGTGGAGGCTACTGTTCTTTATCCGCGAGCGTTTTTTCTCGAAGGCGAGTCGACCCCGTCGAAGTGTTATATGAGCAACGGGCTCGATATCTTCGTTCGCGCTCGAGGCTACTATTGTCGGAATGGTGGATTCTGCGAGAGGAGGAATTGGTTGGTTGTGTGTGAGAGGGTGAGGCCCATAAACACGTTTAAAAAGTGGAGAAAACGTGTATAAGTTAAAGGGACCATCGTCACGGTTTAAACATTGAGCAGATTTATTTTTTTAAATTTCGATGGATTCGCGTACATTAAAATGAGTTTTATGTAATTTTGGTTGAGCTAGTATGTCTATTGAGTCCCACCTGGCATTATGGCCCAAAAACACGAAGGTGTTCGCTAAGGGGAGAATTATTGTACGGGTTGTTTATATTTTTGTGCTCTTTAAGCCCTTGATGAAATGGGCGACGGCATTGCCGAATGTAATAATCACCACAATCACAGGAGATTTTATAAATGATGGCTATTACATAATAAAGCTGACAATTTTAGCGGTGGGTGATAAATAGGATCGAGACCTACTGATTTAAGATTTTTGGCTATTTTTTGGAGAAAAACCAGGATAAAAGGAGATACATGCTGGGATGAAAGAAGGAGGAACAGTTCCTCCGAAACGTTGGATTTTTTAAATAGATATATTAAGAATTTTAAAACCGTTTAAAGTCTCTTTTCATTTGGTTTTTCACAATGTGTTTCTCTTCACTTCTAAAAATACTTAATTAAGTTAGTTTGTATGAAATACTTACTAATAGCCGAAAGATGGACTTTAGATTGGATAAGATTTGTAAATATCATTTCGAAACTTATAATTTTCACGCTTTATTTAAATCAAGCAATTACATTTTTAAAAATGAAAGAAGTTAAACAATACAAATATAGTCAGAAAGATATTATAAAAACACTAAAATTAAAATTAAATGAAAAACTCTTTATTCAACTTTAATACGTTACGCTATTTAAGAAACGTAATTTTAGAAAACCGAAATAACGTAAAACCAATGTGATGAAAAAGTAGCCAAAATAATATTAAAACGACTTATATTTTCTTACATACGATTTTTCGGTACCACTCCGCGATTTTGTGAGATTTCACAACGGCGCAATTATTAGGGTCACGGTGAAAATGACAATGTTTAGGAGCACTTATACAAAGAATGGTAGATAATTTAGGACAGTCTCTATACTCGACGTTCTTGACGTTACCTCCTATGAAATCCGATAAAACTTTGGCCTTTACTAAACCTTTACAAAAAAAACGTGAACCCTTGTTCTTTTATATAATTTGCGATGGCTCGTAGTCTGTTGTAGTCTTCCTGTCCGTCGTCCCAACGGAGATCGCAAATGTTCCAATACAACCATCTACACTGCCATTTATCTTCTTCCGTAAGACTGGAATATGGATATGGTGGTTTAAAGGTCCAGACGTTATGCTTCTCCGTTTCCGTATCGTAAATAGCTAACTCTTTAATTATCATTTCTCCATTCACACGGAAAAAGTTTGCCTCGATAAATAATGTCCATTTCATTTCTAGAAATAAACTTGTTTAAAAAAAACTTAGAATATGCAATTAAGACTTCGCTCTGAAAACACTGAAGCTTCCATCAGTCCAGTAACTTTACCATATGAAAATTTTTCATCAGGTCAATTGAACCCAAAAACATTTTCTACGTTATTAGTACTTTGCACAGCTATTCTGACTTGAACCGGGGTTTTTAATGCTTGTTGAATTGAATGGATAAATTACTTTAGCTTTTATATAAAGGATATCGGTTGGATAGAAAAAAATCTTATTCAAAAGCTGAAGTATATTTTATTATTTAACACCATCACTTAAAAACCACTTTGCCCAAGTCTGATAAGCTGAGTTGGATAATTTTTCGATTCAATTATTGTAATTCTGGGAAAAAAATTGCATGTAATTAAGTTATCGCATTGAAAGAAGCTTCAGTGTTTCCACTCTGTATCATATATTTAAAAGCTCAAGCTTTTTTTACCAACTTAATTTTAAACTTATCTTAAAACAAGCTTCCCTACATATAACTGAACCAAGAAATATTTATCTACGTTATTAGTACGCTACGCAACTATTCTGACTTGCCCCCAAGGTTTTTAAAGTGATTTTATTTTAAATTTGTTACATATTTTTGTAGTAAGAGGGCCAAGTCAGCATGTGACTTATAGCCCTCGCTTTTTTGAGTAAATATGATAAATAACTATCAAATGAGGAAAAAAAACTCGTAAAATTAACAGTTAAATGTAAAGTTAAAAAAAGAATGTAGTTACATAACGGAACAACATTAAAAAGTAAGCATTATTTTTAGATTGGAGCTAATTACACAAATTATCGTTTGAGATTTAAGCACTCTTTAACATTATTTGAAAAAGTCTTCAAAAGCTTGTTTTTTAAAAATTCGTTTAACAGAGGAGTAATTTTTTACATCTTTTATCTTTTCATACTTTTCATTATACATTTTTACACCGCGATAAAATATTGAATTAATTGATTTTGAAGTTTTACATGTTGGTAATTTCAATAAATCATTATTTCTGGAGGTTGTGGTTAAATTGTTAAGTGTAAATAATTTTTCTTGGTCAGTCGTAATATTTTTGTGTATATTTATCTACGTTATTAGTACGCTACGCAACTATTCTGACTTGCCCCCAAGGTTTTTTAAAGTGATGGTTAAATTAGAATCAAAAAAATAAATAATTTCAGGTTTTATATAATCCAAAAAAAGAATTTTTTTTTAATTGAACACTATCTCTTCTGAATACCTGTGTTGGGTAATTCTAAGGTGGTTACATATTTTTTTCGATTCAATAATTGTAATTCTGGGGGGCAAAATTGCATGTAATAAAGTTATCGCATTGAAAGAAGCTTCAGTGTTTTCATAGTGAAATGTAAGGAAAGTTGGCTTTAAATTTAGTGGAAAGTTATCTTTGTTATTCTATGTTCACCCTTTGAGAATGGTAGCAAGTGAAAAAATAATTAGCCAAACTAATACTGTAATATATGCAAAATTTTCACTAAGAAGCACAATTATTAAACGGAAAAAATATTTAGCTATTTTATTATTACCTTACAAAGCTAGTCAGACTTAGTGAAGCTTGTTTTAAGATATGTTTAAAATTAACTTGATAAAAACAATGCTTGAGCTTTTAAATGATACAGTGTGGATACCAAAATTTAAGTAAAGGTTGCTAAATGAAATTTTGCTAAATGAATGGGTGAACACAGACTTAAAAAGATAATTTTCAACTATATTGTAAGGCAACCTCCCTTAATTATCACCCTGAAAACACTGAAGTTTCCTTCAATCCAATAACTTTAACATATACAAATTTTTCACTCGAATCATCACATTAACTGAACCCAGAAATATTTATCTCTGTTAATAGTACTCTACACAGCTATTCAGACTTGCAAAGTTTTTAAAGTGAGGGTTAAATTAGAATAAAAAAATGATATGTAAATGATATAGGGTAGATACAAAAAAATCTTATTTAAAAGCTGAAGTAATTTTCTTTTAAATTGAACACTACAAATATAGTTTTCGCATTTTAAATTTAAATATATACTATTTTACCATTCTCGAGTATCTTTCATATTGAAATTGTTACGCGTACGGGGTTACCATTTAATTTTGGAATAGATAACCGAAATGTTTTAATTAAAATATCTTTTATTTTCTACAATAATTACCCTTTATTACCATAAATATTGCAAAATACTCTTTACGTTCAATACGTTTAAATAGCTTTACAAAATGTAAATATATGTTGTAAAATACTATAAAAACCCCTGACTCTACGTTCAATACGTTAAAATAGCTTTCAATACGCAAAATATAGGTGGAAAAATAATAGAAAACACACATACTATTATTATTTTTTATTTTTTGGAAATACACAACATCCACCAGTTACTTCGCAATATGACAAATTGGCTGCTCTCTTAGTCCCTAACATATCACAATTTAAACACAAATATATGCGTGGTAACGCTTTTAATACACCTGGTGGAATTCTTATACTTAGAATTCTTTTAGATTGGAAATAAACAGCTTTACGCTACTTCGAACAGATTGAGTATCCGTCACAGTACCATGCTAGCCCTCCGACAGTTGGAACATGAAAAACTGAACCGTCACAATATATACAGAAGTAGTCACTAGTTCTTAATATGGACGTGATACCGTCTTTCTTCAATTCTTCGACAGATATTGCATTCACTAGTGGTAAATACACGTTTGGTTATAAATTCATATATAATTCTTATAATAGTTTCTAGTGAAGGCTACCAGTAATTAAGAATTAACATTACAACTAAATAATTATATATAAAAATAATGTGATTTCTAAGGTAGCTTTAAAAAAATAACCGAAAACAATCTTACTTTTGAAAAATGACTCTTTAATATCAGAAATCGTCTGTCATACTCGAAAACAATTAATTGATCACTGATGTCGTTTCTAATATTTCTTCAGCTTTTAAAGAAAAAAGAGTTACTCGAGAATGGTAAAATAATCTATATTTAAATTTAAAGTGCGTTTTAAATTGAAGTGATTCTTATTTTTGATTCCACTTTCACAATGGGAAAAGTGTCTTTCTCAAATGTTGTAATTGTACTAATAGATATGATTGTTAGAACTATTTTAATCCATAAGATAGAATCGTTCAGTACTTTGCGGATATAAAAAGAGGGACTCGTTCAAATGGAAATATTTTTAAACTTCATTTTAATATCATTAGCGTGTAAGTGGTCCATATACCGAAAATTGAACCGCAAGTTCAGATATGCAAATACATAGAAAATACTATAAAAACATCTTAACTCTACTTTTAATACATCAAAAAAATTCCGATATTCAAATATTTCAAAATACTCAATTAATGTACTAAGTTACGTTTAAAAAGATGAATTCTGCTTTTAATATGTTAAAATACATTTCGAATATACAAATATAGTTTTCGCACTTTAAATTTAAATATAGACTATTTTACCATTCTCGAGTATCTTGCATATTGAAATTGTTACGCATACAGGGTTACCATTTAATTTTGGAATAGATCACCAAGCTAAAAATATAAAAATTTATAAAAACTTACATGGCTACGTCCTCATCCGAGAACAGCGGAGATGGAATTCTAGTGGACTTGGTTGGATACAAAAAAAAAGAACAGAGTTGTTATGTCTTAGGTACCAAGTTCTCGGGTTTTTATACCCCAAAAGGACCTCCATATACACTTTGGCACCCCCATACGTAGAAAGAGTTAAGAGGTTCTATGCCCCCTAGTTTATGGGGGCCCCCACACATCCATAAAATTCTATGTGCAAAAAAAAACATTTTTGGTGGGAACAATCGTTTGTTATAACCATTTTAGCGCGAAGAATCCCCACATGATGTAAAAGGTTGGGGGCCACTTTTTCAATTTATTCACCATGGTCTCTACAAACCATAGAATGTCGTAGAAAAATAAACCGTTTTTATAATACACTCGGCTCTTTTTTTCCAAAACGACACTTTTAGCTAGCGAGGGGGGACACCCGCTGTGTCTATTTTACGCGCGGAGGTCAGGGCAATTCACTAGCTACCCTTTACCCCCTTAGGGCGATATTCCGTGAGACGGATAGCTTTGCACGTCGTGAAAGTGTTTGAAAATAATGTTACACGGGGAAAGTGTTTGTAGGCGAAAACACAAAAGCCTCGACCTATTGAACTATTTGGATTTATTATATAACACCACTCGCCCCGTGGAGAAAATTGTTTGACAGATGCCTTAGGGGGGACAATCACTAAGACGGATAGGTTTTGACAAGTGATTGAGAAATAATGAGGGACCCATTGACCTATAGGTAAGTAAGTAAAGGGGAGATCCTCCAACTATCGATAAATCATTTGACCCTATTGACCTACCGAAAATCTTCGAAAATGGGGGGCTGTTGGTGTAACCAACGGGGGGATTGCTTACCCACCCCAAATATATAAATAAAACCTTATAATTTGTATATACTCGGCTCTTTTTTCACACCACTTTTAGCGAGGACACCCGCTGTGGCTATTTTACGGGCAATCTACCCTTTGCCCCTTAGGGCCGTAAGAAGCACGCGCAACATGTTTGAAAATAATGGGGGAAAGTGTTTGGCGGCGGAAAGTGTTTGTCGGTGGAAACATCAAAGGATCGAAAAGACCACCACGCGTACGTGGAGAAAGATGCCCTAGGGGGACAGCTTGGCGAGAAAGTGTTTGTCGGCGAAAACACAATTGAACTATTAATTACCACCCCGAAAGACAGGTGCCCGACGGATAGGCTTTGACAAGGACCATTAGGTAAGTTACTCGGGTTTATAACGTCGTAAATCAGCTGACCTATTGGCCCTGAAATAGGGTGCCTCCAGCTATTGACCTTTTGACCTTTTGAATATGGTCGCAAATGGGGGGCTGTCGGTAGACCCATGGGTGGAATGCTTACCTCAAAGGGGGTCTGTTTCACCCCCGTTTCACCCCCCGCGGGACCCCCTATCGGTAGACAAACCCACTTATCTCTCAGTTTCCTAGTGGACACTCTACACGGTCTTGGATTATCTGGTTCTTACGCGGAGGTGCAGAAATTTGAACGTTGCACTGCAGCTACTATAGGAACTAAATTACCAGGCTATATTCCAGGAAGTTTTATTCAGTACATAGCAGATAATGTGGACCACAACATTGTTCCTTTAGATGGTCATAATACTTTTCATGGTATGGGAATACTAGCGACGGTCACGCCTGGAATATCAGCTCAAATTAGAATCGAAAAAACAGTATTATCTATGGACGAAATTAAGAAAATTGGACAGATATATTAGGGCTGTGCGAGTACTCGAAAAGTGCGAGTACTCGGTCTCGAGTCCGAGTCGAGTACTCGGACTCGGACTCGAATATTTTAATTTTTATTACTCGAATGGACTTGCGAGCCGTTCACTGAGTCCTAAAAATTACTCGCAAGTCCAATTTTTTTAAGACGAGTCCGTTATTTTCCACCGAGTCCCTCATTTTTATTTGTTTATTTTTTTTTTGTAAAAGTCCCGTATTGGCGCTGCGGCAACGTTAACGCAGTTTTTTTAGTCAGAGGTCACATGACTCACATGGTGAATAGTTCTTATAGTAAGTTTTAGTAACCAAAAAAATCCAGATTCCAGATATTAAAACATTTTTGAAGAAAATTTTAATTACTTAAATTAGTAAATTAGTAAAATTACTTCTTTTTATAAAAATTGTAGATAAGTAAATTAAGTATTTTAAATATTAATTACTGATTTAATTTTTAGGATCATTCTGACTTTTTAGCAATATAAGGCTTAGATAGGGCTCACTGCAAATTGGGGACTCTGAATTAATTTATGACTCGAATTGGACTCGCGAATAAATTTAAGACTCGAATTGGATTCGGAATAAATTTAATGCTCATACTGGACTCGTTCGGAAATTTAAGACTCGAATATTGCTCGTGGCTAATTCTTAGGGACTCGAAGACTTGAATGAGTACTCGAAAGTGGGACTCGCAAATTGGTGAGTCCAAATTTTTTGGACTCGGACTCGACTCGAAATCCAAAAAAGAGGACTCGCACAGCCCTAAGATATATGTTAAAATATATCCATCAAATCTTACTAGGAATCGCTTAATAATATATAATCCACTTTGCAGAGTAGCCCCAAGGTATGAAAAACTAATATAGACCATATTATAAGACTGTCACCATTTTTAGTATCACCGGTGCCAATGTGGCATGGAATGTGTCAAGTGTTTAATGACGGTGACCACCCCGGAAAGTCATCTATGTCTTATTTGCCAATGCTCGATATGGACCCAAGCAGCGAAACTTATATTTATACTACCCTGCCTTTTATATGTGAACACTCAGAAAAATACAACTGTACACTAGTTTTGACAACGCAATCATTGCAAATGAGAACTCTGATAGTGTGTTGCGGAAAATGGTTTTCCGACTTGGTGGTTTGCACACACAAATGAGTTTTATTGGAAGCATTGGTCATATTATGGGTGGGTCTGCATGGTATGAAAGATATTTAGGAACAAATATATGCTCAGAACACTGTACCACATACGCTATCTGGGAAGGCTATTGCAAAGGCTATTCTTGGATATTTTATGGTCTACGATGCCCTTTTTATTATCCTAGCCACAAAGGCTTGTTCGCTTGATGGTAGTATAGACAACAATGACGACGTTAAGGAAGCACGAAGTATTTAAAAAAACTGCTGAAGTTGGAATCAAGTGTCGAAGAAACTATATCATCCGATGTTTTCTCGCGTCTGGAGAAACAAATTGACGGATTACGAGTTTCTCTACATGAGCAAAAACTGCGTCGCTTTGGCTTGTCTTTATGAGGATGGTAGATATCTCGCGAAATTAAATTAAAGCGGAACTGATTGGAAACTGGGAAATGCACCTACAAGCCGTTCAAGATATGCTTCCTTTTTTGCCGCTAGTGGCCACAATCAATACACTTCATGTTCAAGAATCTATTTATAAAATATGTTACAGCTGGAAACCACAGCGCCATTTGTGTATGCCAAATATCTTGAAGGTTTCCACGTAGTACGACGAAGTGACCGTTTTTGGGGAGGATTGTCAACCGATCTTATAATAGAACAAGTGTTAATGCGTAATGTTAAAGGAACTGGTGGCTTAACTCGCGGTCGTGGAATGACTGATCAGCAAAGACTTATATGGGTTATGTCTAAGCCTTGGTTTGCAAAAATGAATGGCGCGATTCAAGAATTTGCTGGCACGTCGCGTGTAACTATAGTCATCAACACTTTTCTGTATCAACGGAAAGAATGAAAAGAGATGAAGATTTAAAGAAAATTGTAGAATTTATCGCACCACTGAATGTTTTTGAAAATGATACCGTTATAAGAAATGTCTTAAGCGGTATGACTGATAAAACCGCTAACTCTCATCAAGCCGAAGAAATTGGAAACGCAATTTGTATGACATGACTGGTCATTCGGTCTCTGCATTAACATTTAAGAAGAACAAACAGTTTATAACTTTAAACAAGAAAGTCACTGTTCAAATTGAAAAGGATTCGTTACATTTCGATCCAGAACTTCTGTTTAAAAAATTAATACTTAGTGCTCAATCAAGCGACCAACATTTAGGGGACCTATTTTCATATGAGCTATGTTCTTTCCCCGCTTCTCTCTTTGATTCTGAAGGAATGATGAGAGAAGCATCAAAACCGCAACAAGCTAAACACATTCGGAGTAGCGTTGGCTTGGGAATGGGAAAACGCCTTGACGAGCCGGTGCATTATGTTTTGGATGGATGCACTCTACTCCATCGGATTCCTTGGGACCGAAATTCAACTTTTCAGGACGTATTAAACGCTTACGCACAGTACGTTACTAAAAAATACGGTAAACCTACAATTGTTTTTGATGGTTATGATGATAAAATGGCAACTAAGAGCCACACCCATACTCGACGACAGAAAGGTGGAATAGGTCCTTTAGTGAAATTTCAACCATCCACAGTTAGTGCTCGGAATTGTTTATTCATTATTCACAAATTTTCCGATTTATTTAACAAACGTTGGTAAAAAGGATATCATTTTGACTTATTTAATTATGTTTTTACGCAACCAAGCATTTATTTGGAAAAAAGTGGGATTTATTTAAATAATTGTTTGTTTTATTTAATAATAGGCTTATTCACCCGCGATTATTCAAACTTTTTATCATTTTTATTCAACTATTGGTTATTTTATTCACGGATAAAAATTAATCGAAATCCGAGCACTATCCACAGTCATAGTACTTGAGAAAAATGAGTTCCTAACAAATCCTAACAATAAAAAAAAACATTTTTACGTTATTTAAAATACACTTTGGAAGAAATTGGTTGCTCAACAATTCCGGCGAAAGGCGATGCGGATACGCTAATAGTTAAAGCAGTAGCATCTGCGAGTCACGCGACACTTTTTGTTATAGGTGACGACACTGATTTAATAATTCTTTTGATTTACTACTCGAAAAACCAACCCTTTGAAATATATTTTTGTCCAGAACCAAAGAAAAATGCCAAAGAAATTGTTTCCTACGAAATAAAGTTTTGCAAGAATCAAACTCGGACAAAATGTTTGTGAAAATATTCTATTCGCACAGGCAATGTTTGTTTGCGACACAACGTCCATGATTTTCTCCATTTGAACAAGTGAGTCAGTAAATTACTGGAGAGTAACGAAGCTTTTCGGCAAAACGCATCGGTTTTAAACGTTAAGAGTTCAAAGGACGACGTTATTAGAGCAGGAGAACAAGCCTTTTCCATTGTGTACGGAGGGAAACCTAATGAAACCCTTAACGTTGCTCGTCTTCGTATGTTCAAGCGGAAAGTTTCAATTTCAACAGCTCATGTTAAACCCGAGACACTACCCCCGACTTCAGATGCTTGTAGTTTTCACTGTTTAAGAGTATACCATCAAGTTCAACTATGGATATATTCAGAGCTTGATCCACTTAAATGGGGCTGGGAAAATAAAGACGGATGTCTGTTTCCAATAAAATCTGCTAAACGTCCAGCTGCATCACACCTTCTTAAGTGTATTAGGTGTACATGTATTAAAAGTTTATGCTCAACTAGGCAATGCACTTGCAAGAAACAAGGTCTAATGTGCACATCAGCTTGTGGAGAATGCAAAAGTGTTAGATGTTACAATGCCGAAATCTTAGACTTAGATGAAGACCTGGACAACTAAAAATATTTCATATTACTTTTGTATCAATGACTAAATAAAGTTTATTTTTGCGGCAGAACTAACAGAATCACGATGTTACAATTATTTTCATATGTTTATTTATATATTGTGGTGTTTTCACCGAGAAAAGGTTTTATTACGATAAGGGTTAATTGACATGTAACTCAAATGGTAAATGTCTTAAAATTCAGTATTGCCCCTAAAAGTTGTTTTTCCGGCCAAACTGACAGGGCTACCGGGGACAACTATTTTTTTCGTGTTTATCGCAATTTTTTCACCTAGAAACCGTTGATGGACTTTCTGTTGCCATTTGTTCTAGTCTCGATATTAGTTTGACTGTACTAATTATTTAAAACATTTATACCATATTTACATCAAACCATTGGTCTAAGAATAATGTTTAACTTTGAAACGCATAAAAAAATTTATATTTAGATTTAAAAAACGTTTTAAAATATAATTTCATAGAGGTATTGTTTTATGTTTATAATTAAATATAATTATTTGTTTTTTTATGGCACACATTCGTAGATTTTGGCATATTGAAACTTCCAGTGTAAGATTTAGAAAGAAACTCCATGTAAGTTGCCTTTCTGATGCACAATAATTGTCCGTTATATTGTAGATAATTACTTATTGCACAGAGTTTTGTAATCCTGAGGTTGCACACGTTACTACGGTCATTTGAAGCGCAGGTACTAAATGTGTCCTTTATGTGACCGTATCCGGTGACGATTTTGGAGATTCCAACGTGAGTCTCTAGAGATCTAAATAAGATCTTTTAATTTGTAATGTGCGTGGATTACAAAAAAAAATATTTTTAACATGTTCATTCATTATAAATAAATATACACATTAACCAAATAACTAAAGTTGTGGCTTTAATTAAAACTCGTTTTTACAGAAAGAAATTGAAGTCTTTAATAGTTACAATGTACTGGACGTTATATGCGACGAAGCCAAAGAATTCCGAGGTGAAGATGATTGCTACTTTCATGGAAATGACGTATATTTCCCTGTAGTTTCTCGATATGCTGACGTCATAACTATTTCCTCTCCTCCAATCAAAGAATATCTGACGGATTACAATATTCTTCAAAATGATAAATTGGTAATAACTTCACACTGTACCGTACCCTACATTTTATTATACAGGGTGTCCACCTAAACGATCCTGAGCTAATAAATGAAAAGCTATTTTTCCTAGGAATTTTATATTTTCAGATCCCATAGCAGGCACCGGGGTCATTAGATGAAACCAAACTTAATGACCTAGAACCATGTCCTCAAGGTCATTAAAAATATATCTCGAGAACCGTGGGGCTTAGAGACTCGGTTCCAACTAGAAAGGTGTGCGCCATCGCATTTTTAGCCCAAACTGCTCTGAATCGGTGTAAATTGGTCAATAGGAAGCTTGGAAAATTAACATCAAAACCAAAAAGACAATATAAATGTTCAATGACTAATTATCAACATTAATATTTATTTCAATTAAGGTTGGATCAGGTCGGTTAAAATAAATTTGGATCTAAAAAGTAATGGCGCACACTTTTCAACTTGGAACCGACCTTCCTAACCTAAGGGTTTTCGACAACCGCATTTTAACAGCATAAGATCTTAACAGAGTTAATTCGTCCTGAAAATATCGACATTTTTATTTCTGACCTTCGGGTTTTAGGTTTTATTTTTCTTAGCTGCCTATTGGGTCTCCACATAAAATGCGATGAGGCACACCTTTTTAATGGGAACGGAGTGTCTAAACCCAACGGTTCTCGAGATAGTTTTTGAATGAACTTGAGGATCTGGTTCAAGGTCGTTGAGTTTGGTTTCATCTAATGACTAATGCGCTTGCTATACGATCTGAAAATATTAAATTAATTAAAAAAAAATCTTTTCAAATATTAACTCTTGGTCGTTTTTAGTGGTCACCCTGTATAACGAAAGAAGGTTTTCTAATTAACTTTCGCCTAATTATATAAATACTCAAATAAATATTGAAAACTATTACTATTTGTTCATTTTTGTTTCTAGGCGTGCAATCTCAATTGCCAATGCTTATGAAACTGTTAAGTTAGTAAGAGGTTCAATAAAGTGGATAGTTTTATTGTACAGTTAACATTCGCCAAAATTTTATTCTTAGAAATAGCAGCACTAGAATATTAAGGATATTGGTTTCTTTGCAGGTAAACCTTTTAATTTTAACACTCTGCTTAATAATTGCGCTCTGTCTGTCTGCAAAACTGCTTTTTAAGAGGGAAGAAACGCATCTTTCTCGCGTCGACGCTCTGAAATTCTATTTGGAAGCGTTATGGGACACGTGTGTTGTCTTTTTTAACGAAAGTAAGTGAGCACGTTTTCTATAGTTTCATAGAAAAATAACATGGGTAGTGCCGGATGAGCAACTATCTCAAATATGCCTGAGGATTGCAAAATTCAAAGAAAACTTGGGCGTGGAAATGAAAAACGGTGCATAAAAACGAGTTGTAAGAATATAGTGGGCGCAAAATAATTTGTATGAATGACCAATCGGGGTTTTCGAAGATATATCGAAAATTGTTAGCAAAGACTCTTAATAAATTGTGCAGATAGTCTAGTTATTAATTAGAAAATGCTTACCGTTATCTCTATCGTTAGCAAAGGTAAAAAGTTACACGTGACCGCAATAGAAGCTTAAATAAAATATGTTCAGCGATTTAATAGAAATAGTAATGCAGAGAGCCAGGACCAACTGGTAAAAGCGATTTATTTTAAAGCACAAAGGGCGTGTCATTAGAAGAAAGGTCAAGTTTTGCTTTTCGTGCAAGATGATTAGGTGCTTTTATTCTTCTGTGAGTCTGGATTGGTCCAAGCGTCCCCCTACGCTCAAGAGTCCATTTTGGTTTAGGATTGGTCTTAGTTTGGCGATCTCGGATTCTCTTGGAACGGTTGTGTCGTTTGTTCGTTTTGACTTAATCAATCGTGATTTCTATGTTGGAAAGATCGAATGAAAACTCGTCTTATTCTGTGCTCCATAGTAATCCTTAGATTTTCTCGGTGTTTGACTTAGTTTCTATCTTCATGGTTTCATTGGAAGGCTGCATTACACTCCCCCATTTCTCTCTTAACTCCGAAGAGTTTGTCTTCCATTTTCCTAATGTCATATGTTTTCGGCCCCACTTACGTAATCGTCCACGTACAAGTCTTCGTTAAGGGAGTCGATTATTTTCTATCATCTCCCAGTTGGCTCTTTAGATGGTGGCGGCGAGTAAGATGTACTAGAAGTGACTCCGAATGTTATTGGAATTTGTTGTCTAAGATTCGACCTTGATGTTCTTTGAGCCAGAGGAATCGTATTGAGTCCCTTTCGTCCTTATTAAGTGAGACTTGGAGAAATGCTTTCTACACGTAATTGCAATTCTGTTTGTCCGAAATTTAAGTACAAGCTTGAGGAGATCTGGATTTAGGTTAGTTCCAGCGGCAAGATAATAGTTTAGACTTGGCTGGTTTTGGACGTTGGATGTTTCGTCCATTACTACTCAGAGCTTCGTGAAAGAGCTGGCATCTCTTCTCACTCCCTGCTGGAGCAAATAGTAAGTACCAACCTTATGGTCTTTATCTGGTTCTACGTCTTCCACAATTCCTTGCTTTAGTTGGTCTTCAATGTTGGCTTTTTAGTCGTGGTATAGGATCGAATCTCTCTAGAATCTTTTTACTAGGCTTCTGGCTCTCTCGGTAGCTAGGGTTAGGTTGCTAGGTAGGTCTTCTTTGGGGCGTGTTAAATCACATCTCATTTCAACATATATATTTTTTGTTATTTTACTAATTTAAATAATTACCCTTTACGCGTTTGTATATTCGAAATTGAGCACGCGAATTCACATAAAATATGGGACGCGAGCTGCAAGGAAAAAATAACGGGCGCCATGTAAACCACGAACGATTTTATTTTGAAATCAAATAAAGAGTCAGTTGCATTTTTATTGTGAAGGAGAGTAGAATGTTATTTAATTTGGTGCCTGTCTCCGCCCATTGTAACCAACGATTTTCGATCGTTTATTGTAGAAATTAATCGCGGCTACTAATTGTACGAACCCTTTCCGGTTGTTTCACCCTTTTTTAGATAAATTCAGTTTTATATTTAATTTTGCATTCTCGCTTTAACAGGGCGACTCCAAAGGAATTTGACTAGTCATCTATCAATCTTCCCGGTTCTTGGGCGTGGAAATGGTAAACGGTGCATAAAAACGAATACAAATAATATAGTGGGCGCTAATTTTCGAGTGCTGTCTTGGAAAATGATTCTTCCAATCGGCGTTTTTCTAAGATATATCGAAAATGGTTACCCATGACTCTAATAAATTGTGGAGACCGGGGCTCCACCGGAAAGTTTTCAATATTTCATATTTTGTCAAAAGGAGGAAGGAACTTCATACCTTTATTAGTGCATTTAAGGCTCATAAATGGGGACTATTTGCTCCGTTTGCCTTACCTGCGGACGCCCATGTGTGAAGAAAGTCTAATAACCCGTAAGGGAATGCTTATTGTTATCTCTATCCGTAGCAAAGGTAAAAAGTTCAACCGGCGTTTCAATAAATGGCACACAATTTTTCTTTCCTCATGAGCGAAATTACTGAATACTGAATACAATAGTAACGTGTTTATGTTAGTTTTATTTGTAAGGTTAAAGTTGAAAGCGCGATTTAAAATATAACGCTTTTACAAGTACATGTAAGTCCTGGTTCTCTGTCTTACTACTTCTAAGCAAATCGCTGAACCGATTTTTTTTAACCGTCTTCCGTTGGTTAAGAAATTCGTACTTAGTTTGTCCTTTTTCGGTTGAAACTTTCATCAAAAATTCTTTAGATTTGGTAGTAAGACAAAATTGAACTACATTAGTAAGGCTTATATAAGTCTTAAGCACGTACAACCAATAAGGTGTAGAGATCTAACCAGGGACCATATGGGTATACGTGCACCCCGAGTTGTATGGCAGTTAGGTCAATTTAGTAATGCATATTGAAATCAAATTTCTGGCTAAGCCACTGTAGGGGTGGCCTAAAAGTTAGCACTATAACCTCTTAGCAAGAGGAATCGGATTTAATTCTGTACTATTGTACTGCGTAAAAACTCTTTTTGCGTATCGTTTGGAATTTAAAAGGGGCTTTTCATGAGATCCTCAATTTCCCTTATCCATAAAACTCAATTGTTGAATGAAACGCTGATAGAAAATGTAGGATTGCTAGAACGGATTTCACCACCTTCTTGCCTAATAAAATACGATCACTTGGAAAAATTACTAACTTAAGCCAATTAATTGTTAAATTATAACCCAAAATTTAGTCATATATTAACCATATTTTGGGCTAATGTTCAACCCATATTTGGGTAACTTATAAATTTAACCCAAAATAGCGTTATGAAAATAACCCTTTTGGGTGAAAACTAAAACAACCCAATATTTTGTTTGGTTAAATACTGACCCAACAATGGGTAAAAAACAACCCAATATTTTTAAGAGTGTGTTTAACTCCATTTTATTATTTTCAGTGCGTGTAATAAATATATAATAACCAACTAATGTCTATAACTGTAATATATTTATATTTTTAGCTTTTAAAACGAATAATTTAAAACAATTTGAGAAAATAATAATATCAATTTGGTCGTTGGGAACTATGATCTTGATTTGCGAGATTGGCGGAGAAATGAAAAGCGCTTATTTCACGGAAAGTTATCCCGGAATATTAAACTTTCGGCAAGAGCTTGACAACGAACAATTTAAAAACCACGAATTCTTTTTTCTAAATCGACCCCACACAGTGTTGAAACATCAACGTTACGTAAGTTATAGCGTTTAAGATAATTTTCTTAAACGCTTGTTTTGGGCACAAATCTATTCGAAACAAAATTTATTAAAACGGAACTGTCTTACCACTGACTCAAATGGCGAAATGGCTTTAGTTTGTTACGACCGTAGACATTATAATGGTTAAAATATAGTGCTATACCTAACAAAGACAAAATTATTAACATCCAAATGAAGTATTTAACATGCCTAGTAAATAATTAGCAATATTTTAGGTAAAAAAAAAGAAATAAAAACTTCAAATATCCACCTGCAAAAACAGGTTGGGTTTCGATGGGGTTTTTTCGTTAACGCTCAACGTCGCGAGAGTTTTAACTCACAAGTCAGTTTCATTGGATATTTCGTTATTGTAATGTTTATGTGTAGGGTGTGATTGTTGAGTTTGTGTTATGACGGTGGTGGGTGTTAAGTTTGTTGTGTTTGTATTTTGACGGTGGTGGGTGTTGAGTCTGTTGTGTTTGTGTATGTTGAGTCTGTTGAGTCTGTTGTGTTTGTTTTTGTTGTGTTTGTACGGGCGTTTTATCTTCAACTTCTTCTTATTGATTTTTGGGACGGACCGAGTGATGAGTGTTATGCAACCTCTCAACGTCCAATGGCAGGGTTTCCACCAATTGTACACGGTATTGGCGCCGGCCGCGGAATCGTACCCGGGTCTGCTGCGTGCAAGAGATTTACTCTAACCACTAAGGTACTATAATTTTTTCTACATCATTTTAAATATTTATAAATTATATTAATCTTATATTGAATTAAATATATTTATAAATTATATTAATCTTATATTGAATTAAATATATTTATAAATTATATTAATCTTATATTTAATTAAATATATTTATAAATTATATTAATCTTATATTTAATTAAATATATTTATAAATTATATTAATCTTATATTTAATTAAATATATTTATAAATTATATTAATCTTATATTTAATTAAATATATTTATAAATTATATTAATCTTATATTTAATTAAATATATTTATAAATTATATTAATCTTATATTTAATTAAATATATTTATAAATTATATTAATCTTATATTTAATAAAATATTTATAAATTATATTAATCTTATATTTAATTAAATATTTATATATTATATTAATCTTATATTTAATTAAATATTTATATATTATATTAATCTTATATTTAATTAAATATTTATAGATTATATTAATCTTATATTTAATTAAATATTTATAGATTATATTAATCTTATATTTAATTAAATATTTATAGATTATATTAATCTTATATTTAATTAAATATTTATAGATTATATTAATCTTATATTTAATTAAATATTTATAGATTATATTAATCTTATATTTAATTAAATATTTATAGATTATATTAATCTTATATTTAATTAAATATTTATAGATTATATTAATCTTATATTTAATTAAATATTTATAGATTATATTAATCTTATATTTAATTAAATATTTTAGTATTTTAATGTAAAATTTGATCCTGATCAGGAATTGAACTCGGGTCGTATTGTTACAATGCGGATAGTTAACCGCCGAGCCATTGACTTCCTTAGGAATATATTAAAGTAAAGGAACCATTATGATAAGGCGGGTTGTTTTACTAAACGGATGAATACAATATCTGTATATATTGTTTATTTACCTTTGTTTTTTAATTTTGGTGAACTTGTTAGTCTAAATATTTTACGTATGAAAATTTAAAAGGTCAAATCTTGTTTTAGCGAAGTCAGTAGATAAAATGGTTAAAGGGTAGAACCCGTTAGTTTTTTGTAATTTATTTCGTTTTTTTTCAGTCTTTTTTTATCTATTGCGTGTGTGTTTAGCGTATTAGTTTTCAAGGGTAATAGTTCATTTATGAAGAAAATATCGAGTTGTTTACATAGTGGTCTGGGTTTTTAACTGGGTCGTCATTACCTCGTAATTTATTTTAAACGTTTTCTTGACTGATTAAGATGTAATAATAATAATAATATATTATATATCAATTGGGTTCGTTTGTTTTATTTATAAAGAGCCCGAACTATTCCGTTTACGGTCATTTATTGATATACGAGCTGTCGTTTAGTCAAGGGGCTTTCTGTGCTTTGTGAATGGTAAGTTTTTCGCTTCTTGTTAATTCATTTTTTATTGGTGTGGATATTTGGACATCTACGATTAATAATGCAGTCATTGATTTCCTGGGAGTGCGAGTCATTATATGATATTGGAAATTGGACGGTATTGGTGTTTTTCATGCGGCATGTGTCACAACGTCCACAGGAAGTCTACGAGTCGTCCACTACCAGATGTCGAATATAGCTATTCTACGGTATCTTCATCAAGTGCGAGTGTTGAAATAAAATGAGCGTTAAAGTATGTCGTAAGCGAGAAAATACAAATACCCTCTGTAGATATTTATTTCATTAAAATTTGCTTCGTATTATATTTAAATGATAAACTTGTTCTGTAAATGGGGTTAAATTCAATTGTGCATTGTTTTAGTACGTCTAACTCGCTGTTGTAACTACTTAATTTATATTATTCTGAATAAATTAAACTTCTTTATTTCGTCTCAATTATTTAAATTAAAATTCAAATTTTATACCGGGCGGGATTGAACCGGGATTACGTTTTTAGTAAATTGCGGAGATATCTTTAAGGGTCGTCTCGAGAAATTAATACCACTAGGGACAATTCTTCCGAGGAGAGGTATATTTTGGCTTGCCAACTTGTTATGTAAGGGCTAACCGAGAACGGGCCCTACATTTGTAACCGAATGGTAAGTTGCTTTCGGTTATTTATGTCGCATGACCAGATTTATGTTGAAGAACTGAAAGAGATATACTGACACAAAATTTATTAAATCGGAAGGAGTGCGTCAACATAAAACCTTTTGGATATTTTCAAGTGAAAATAAATATAATCAATTTTTAGAATTTTACGTATTTTTGGTAAATTCAAGAAATTGCCATGCTATTTTAAATTAGAAAATGATCATTCTTAGTTATCAAAAATATTTTCGGTTGCCATCGCGAAACGAAAGCCCATTGTAACTTTTCCCTTTAACGAGTTTGAAATTACCAACTAAACCAGAAATAAATACCTTGAGTAGTTTCCTTGTCATTGGGACGGTGACGGTTCCGGGTTAAGTTACGGGGACTAATATTTACCGTTGATTTTACTTGGTGGGCCACGAATCAAGTTTAAGGGGCCACGGGAATTCCTTCTGAAGATCATTTATGTGTAAAAAAATGAGCACACACCTTTTGATGTACTATAATTATTTCTCTATGGTACTATCAACTAGTCTTCTTCTTCCAAGATGTATCGGATGCCAGTGTAGACCACCACGTTTCTATTTGCAGGTTGAATACGCATACAAGTGCCAAAATAAAAAGGAACCACGCACTCCCGAATTGAAAGACTTGCTTTTTACAAACATTATTGACTACGTCAACAAGAAAAACTCCACATTTCTAGTAAACAAAAACCAACTGTTTCATAATTTGGAATATCACTTTATAAATTCGTTTCACCTTATACGAGAAAATTATTCGATCTTTGATTACGCCGAAAAAGTATTGTTCGACGAGACGCCAACGTACTCGGAGTACGAATACATCAAAGTATCCAACGCCATTCAAAACGACACCTTTCTCTTTCAAAACCTTGTGAATGGGTTAGTATTAAACGCATTTTGAAAAAACGTACTTTTTACTCATTTTAATTTTGGCCCTCGATAAATGAGTGTAATTTTCAAGCTTGGTTTAAATCGCCTTCGGTCATAAGTCAATTTTGGGGTTCTAACAGCGAGAGAGAGAGAGGTTATTTTCGTGGCTCTAAGGTTAAATGAAATCGATGGATATTCTACGCAGAAAACAAGATTAAATTGCGTTTCATTTATATTTTTAGATAACATAAGTACAATCAAACCGCGTGGAAAATAATAAATAAAAGAGTGGTAGATAATAAATATGCAGGGTGTATTTTGGAAAATTAAAAATTACACGTAGATACCATTTAATGAAAATCCGATGAAAATAACTTTTTTTCCTATTTTTGAGTAAATTAAATTTCCTCTATGTGAATTAACCTTAAGCTGAATTAAATAATTCATCCGCGATATGAGGGTACAGAGATCCAGGTCAAAATGACCTTATTAAACACTGTCTCAGCAAACGGGCTTGAGTGGTGGTTAAGACAATGAGCTTTAAAAAAAGACGGCTATTAAACGTTTTCGCTAGTGAATGTCACCAGTGAAATCAAAGTTTTAACGCCTTTAGACCGATTTTACAACAGAAAAGATATCGTGTAACAGATATTTAAAGCAGTATAGTTTCTAGTCTACCCGGAGTCTTAATTTATTGCACTAATAGCTTTTTTTGAATTACCGATTATCTCGAAAAGAATTATTGACGTATCCCGAATTACAGACGTACAACGAACTATTACTTAAAGGGGAACGGTCAAGCTTTAACAAGTTAGATAGCCCTATAGCTTATTAAAAACTAAAATTTATGGCGAAAACCGCATCAAGAAATATTGAGTGGTTAATTTTTAATAAAATAAAGACATTTCGGGAAATCGAAAAGTATGTACAACAAAGAAATATATTTTCACGAACACAAAGAAAGTATATTTACAAAATCATGTCCGTCTCGCGGAAGCTTATCCGAGAGGGCCAAAGTCACGGCGCGCACACACATCTAAAAACCGCATCGCGTCTTCTTGGTCGCGTTCTCAATTCTCTCTTTACCTCGCTCGGGTCGGAGGTTTAACCAAAGACTATAGAATATAATAGTAGTTCGACATCAGTCAATTCGAGTGGGCAAGCCCATACACCCTTAGTAGACACAGGTAGGCAAACTAATACAAAAACTGTTGAGGCTACGTGATTTCTTATCGTTTGATTTATAAATTGCCATCCTAAGTTAAAGAGTGGGTGCCGCCCACCATCAGGAGACCCGGGTGGGCAAACTAATATAAAGGCTGTTGAGCCCATGTGATTTCCTATTGTTTGATATATAATTTACCATCCTATATTAAAGGGTGGGCACCACCCACCCTCTGGATACGCGGGCGGGCAAACCAATACGAAAGCTGTTGAGGCCATGTAATTTCCTATCGTTAGTTAGACGGAAAGTATCAAAGGTGAAATAGGTAAGCAAAACACGACGAACATAATTATTTTAAATTAGTGGAAATATGATTTAAAGAAATTCTAAAACTGGGATTCAAATGTGTTTATTTTTGGAAATTTACATCAAACATGTGGGTAGTTTAGACACCAAAAGTCATGTTAATTCGGAAATTCATAAAAAATACCCATAAATGTAATTTTGCAGAACAGAAATTAATAGAATATGTCATTCTCGAATTTCATATTATCTCTGTGATTAAATTGGTATTTTCTTAGAGCAGATATTTAACATGGATTATTAACAACTGCATGAATCATATTATTGCAAGAATGTATTTGTGTACTAAGAATATGGCAAGACCGAGATTATGTCCCCTAGTCGCATACTTTGCAGCTTAAGGGCCGGTTGCAAAAGCCCTGGCCAAAGTGCTAGCCCATTGAATTTTACATGTGTGATTCTAGCAAAGCAAACTTTTGCAACAGGCCCTAAGTTCGACTGCTTTGGATTTTTTGGTCTCACTCTTTCAAATAGACGCGAGCGTAGACGATTCCAATCTTTTACTTTTATTTTTCTATCAAATGAGACCAATTTTTTTTCGGTTACTCTCCCTTTAATGAGGTTGGACGGAGGGGGTGGAAATTAACATCACTGCGTGCGCGTCAAAGAGTGCTATCGAATGAGATCAACTTGTGTTTTTTCGGTCACTCTCCCTTTAAGGGGGTTGGGTGGAGGGGCGGAAATTAACGGCACGAGTGAGGGGGCGAAAAATCTCTATACCAACTTTTCAAACTATAAAAGTGTTCAAAGCTAAAAGTTCCAAGCATGAAATTCGAAGAGGACGGCGTGTCTAGCTTGGTAAAGGCGACGGTTTTGGTGATTACGCGGCCAGAAACCTGGGTTTGAATCACAGTGTTGCCAATAATGAAAATTATTTTTCGCTGCTCCATCTACCGTGTAGTCGCTTTCCACGACGCCAAACAACAAACAAACACACAACACTTAACAACATTCCGTCCATAGGAATAGTGTCACATCGAATATATATATTCGATGTTAAACTAAAAAATGTTACAATGCCAGTCAAAATCTCCTATCTGCATTTGAGGAACTACCGAAATGCTTAAAACTTTCCGCAAACACGCTCCTTTTCCACGTATTGAAAAATTAAATAATTATCAAACTTAATTAGTTCACAATCCTTGAATGATAAAGGAATTAAAATCTGTCGAATAAACAAAGGAAAACATTCGGTCTTACATGTAGGAAAGAGAAAAGAGAATTGTAAAAGGTATCGCGAGCGAACTTTTGTCCTTAACTTGATGATAATACGTCAATAACTTCGATAGAAATAGCAATCTTGACTTTCAAAAGGGCGATCATTGGCATCGCGAACATTTTCAACCCTGACGTACACTATTTATTTTACAGTAAAAATTAATCTAAAATGAAAAGAATAAAACACTATTTTGAATATATTCCAACAGGATGCGAACCTTGTTCGACACAAAGGCGGACGAATATTCTCAAATCATATTCAATTACTACATGGATGTTATTAAATGGAAGAAACCACCGGAAGAAGTTGACAGCCTGTCGCTCCAAGAATTGTCGATAGCTTTCTATTATTGGTTCTTTTTCGGACTTGGAACTCTAATTGTAGCCGCTCTAGAGTACCTTATCAATTTCTCTCTGCGTATTTAGTTTGGTGTTGAAACAATATTACGGCACCACATTACCATTCCGGTCACCTGATTTGCTGGGAAAATTAAAATTGTGCATTTCTGGGGCATTTCAAACGAAAAATCTCAATTTGGAAACACGGATATCTTTTCGGATGGCAGAAAAACATTTGCTTAGCAGCGCCGTTTGTCCAAACACCAAAAAATGGCGTACGTCTAATTCGCTTAATATATTAAGCTTGTCTTACTATTTTGAATTATCCACTAACAATTGTAAGTCTAGTAACCCTAGTGGACTATAAGTTTAAAATGATCCAAAACATATTCACACCTACGTAATTGTGGAACACCTCAAAATTTGTATACGTTAAATGTTAAACAGGAAGTTTTTGATGTTATAAATGTCCCCTTTAAAATGAATTTTTGTCGCCATGCATTCACAAAACCAATTATCAATAATAATGTTTAATCATTTTAAATTGAGAAGTTAATGAAATTTAATGTTAGCTTTACGAGTGTGATTCTACTTTATAGTACAGTCGTTCCTTGGTTTGACCCGGAACTCTTTGCAACATAAATTATTTTTGGATTTTTAGGTAGATATAGTATAGTTAGTCAGTTATTTACGCGCGTAACTTTATGCAATTTTTTTACGCGCGAAAAAAGATTCGCTGTTTTCCTTCTGTTTAGGCATATCTGGGATTGCGGTTTTTCAACTATTGCGGTGAATCTACTTGCCGTATTGACGAAATATTTTGAACTGACATAGAATACAGTATGTTGGACATGCGTGACATGAAACACGCGTAAGAATATAACGATGACGTTATAGATTCAAGATGGTGGACCACAAAAGTACCAATTTCATGTTTTTTCCGCTAATTTTCATGTTTACTGTTACACTGCGATACGTATATAATAATTTATAGAATATGCATAAATAGATTTTAAATATATCATTTTTATAGAATAGCATAAACCGTTTTTCAAAAACCGCGGTGTTATTCCAAGATGAATATCACCCCATCTATCGGTTTTTTAACTTTCATGATAAATTACAAAATTGTTATTCTAATTTTTTACAGTCGAAACTATTACTATTTAGGCTGGTAATTATATATTTTTAAATATTTTTATATTATAAATTTTAAAATACAAGTCGCTCTAGATGGCGCCAGTAAACTAAATAAATCATCTCTGTAGGTAGTTCTAGTTTTAGTTTGTTTCAAGAAACCATGCGGTGACAACGAGCATTATTAAGATAACCTAACAAATGGTCGTACGTTGTAATTACCTTCTGCTACATTAGTACTGCTTGAGATGGACAGCTGTTGCCTTTGTTCAAACGTTTTAGAGTCACCAAACACCTGGGTAAATTTGACAGACAAAGGCTTAAAACAATATTAAAGGCTAGTCATGACCGAGGAGACAAACTAAATGAGGTGCTTGGTCAACAAGCTGAAAGAAAAAGTGCATATTTCCTGTCGCGCTAAATACGTGAACAAAAATCGTATCTAGGAAGCTCAACTGTCTTTGGAACCATCTAGCAGCGGAACTTTAAGATCTGAAATACCCTTGTTTAGTTTCAAAGACTGTTGTTTATTCTGCGGAAATTGCATTAGCGAAAACGAAAAGCGTGGAAAGGGCGAAATATTTTACGTGCGAACTTTATAATATCAAGAAAACGTTCTTAAAACATGCAAAACGAGAACCGATGATTGGGCAAAAAATGTTAAGGATCGAATAACTTCAGCTATTGATCTACCAGCTGCAGACTCCCTAGCTTTACCACCAAACTTGCAGTAAAAACTTTCAAACTGGGCGCGAAATACCCAAAAAAACATCAACGACATGCAACACAAGATTGCCTGCGAGATGACGACGGTGAAGACTCGAATTCGCCATTTTTAAGAGTCTGTAAATGACTTGAAGAGGAAAACCAGGAACCAATACCTCTCAATGTGGTAAAAGTTGCGATCTCTCATGCCCGATGATGCGGAGCCATATGTTCCAAAGTATCTTCAGACGAAACTACAGCGCCACTTTGGAGAAATTATCGTTATTTCCACCAAAAAAGGTTTACCTAATATGATTACTATTGGGAAAAATGTTTCGAGCATAATACGATATTATCACAAACAAAAACGAGTAGAAGATACTGAATGGGAGAAACGTCGTATTATTGAGACAGCTGCTAATTTAATAAAAACGGATATACAAATGATAAGAAAGGTACGAGATTATTACCCTTCACCTTCCGAAATAAGTTCCACCTTAAAGAACGCCGAGTATATACCTGAAACATTATTCTAATACCGTTTCAAAATTCGGAAGTAAAGTTGATTTCTTTAGGTCAAGCCATAGTTCTCGTATTCTCGTATACGAATTGTATAATATGGGTTTTAGCGTTTCTTATGTCGAAGTTCAAAAATATCTTCAACCCGCAGTGGTTGATCAGAATTTGAACTTATCTCTACCAGAAGGCCGATTTTCTCAGTGGGTTGCGGATAATGTTGACCACAATATTGTCACGATTGATGGTCATGACACATTTCATGGTATGGGGATAATACTATTCACTTCCGGGCTAGAATCCAACAACCCACCAATACTAAGGAAAAAAAGATCCAAAGAATTTCAAACCGTTTATCGTCAGTTAACATTTCATCTAAAGCGATAATACCAATTTTAGTGTAGAATGCTGTAGAATCGGCGCTTCAAAATATTTGTTACGATTGAATTGAATTTAAGAGTCTTCAAAGGAACCCCATTGATCTGCTTTGGATAACGTCAAAGATGTTTAAAAAACCATCCGCTGGTTGGTCGGGGTACATGGAGAAAACAGTTACAGGCGACCACGCTGGAATCTGTACAACAACATTCCTACCAATGATAGATCTAAACCCAACTTTGAAATTTATTGTTGGCGAAGCGTACAGACTCCGAATTAAAGTACCAGTTGTAACGTTTGATCAGTGTTTATGGATAAAAGCGATTGAAGTTGTCAACGCGAAACCGGAAGAGTTTTCAAATTTGATCTAAGTGGGTTCCACACTCTAATGTCGTTCCTTTGGAAGCGTTGGCGGGTTAATGAGTGGGTCGCACCTTGAAGACATGTTAGAGTTCATCTACGCTCCCAATGCCGTCACGCATATGCTAACCGGAAAGGCATTTTCCCGCGCAATCCGAGGTCATCTTCTAGTCTCTACGGCATTGAAAGTCATTGTCATTGCAAATGCCTTGAATTACCAGCTTAAAGAAGACTTGAATACCGCAGAAACGAACGACAATGTAACTGAAGAACTACCACCGATCATACTCAAACTACAAAACGTTTTCGATTTACTATTTGATAATGAAATTACAACTGAAGAAGCTCAGAGATCCGATGAACTAATCGAGCTTACAAAGTTAATTGAAGAAAAGGAAACTGTTTTAAAAGTTCAAAGCAGGACGGCGAAATAATGGCTCATGTATTTGCGCATGATAGACATTGCGAAACAGTTTATTTGGGCGGAACGAACTGCCAACTTTAAAATGCACCTCTATGCGGTCAAACTCTAGTTACCGTTTTTCGCAAGTTCCGGTTTATACCTACAGCAAATGAGACAACTTAAAACAGTGTACCCGACTTATACAGAATTTTTGAAGGACACTTTACACTAAGAAGGCAAAATAAAATGTGGGCCAATGTTTGGACTGATATGTTCAAACAAACTTTGATGAATAATTCGAAAAGTAAGTCGGGATTGACACATGGTGGCGGAATGACTGAAAGTCAACGAGCGACTTGGATTATGAGCCACCCTGCCTGTAGCGAACTTTCTTTTGCTTTAAGCAATCTTACTGCTGTTTCACGCGGTGGATCTGAGCAGCATGTTGAATTGTCAGATTCTAGAATATCGAGAATTGATTTTTTTTTATTTCACAACCCTTTCGAACCCTCGATAAATGGACTTTGCAACGTAACAACTGGAATTACCGACGTTGAAGAGTCCGAATTAATAGGCAAGAAAATTCAAAATGGTCAAACAGGGAAATCGATTTAAGATGCCGTGCTATCTAAGTCCAACCAAGCTATCACAATTCAAAATTTGCTCTTTTCATCGTCTCTTTTTAATAAAAGAACTAAAAGCTGGCGAGAGCGCGTTTAATGAGCTATAAACGTTTAAAATTATGTTTTTCTCTTTACTTGTTAACAATAAACCTTTATCGTGCTTTTTATAGTAGCCTCTTGGGCTATTTAAAATATTTCGAGCTTCCATTATCAAACTTTCTTTAGCAAAATAATTCGGCTGTATTCAGTAATTAAACTCATGACAACATGAAATTAAAAAATAGATTCCAATTTCGGTTCCTAGATGGCGCGAAAAGACGATGAAAATCACGAAATTAGAAATTGACCGTAAAGTGGTCAAATTCAAATCTCGCGCGGTCGACTGGCCGGAAATGGTCTGAGGTATCTTTGCGCCGACTGTACTATATATTTTGTCTTTCTTAGCCTGCAACTGACTATAGTACAATTTTCGTAGCCAAAAATTATTTCTTAAAGGACTAGCCCAAGTAGCAAAAACTCGTTGATTAACCGTTCAAAAACGGTTAATTTTAAGTTGATATTAAACGTTGAGTGCGACGTTGACGATGTCCGGTGACAGAACGAGTCTGGCAACGTATAAAAAAACGTTATTGTTTCCATAAGAATCTACCAAATACTGACGTTTTTATAAACAATGCAATTGAATCGTTATTAAATAAACGCCGATGAAACGTTTAATGAACTGCTCTAAAACGTTGCAAACAACGATTACTAAACCTTTAAGCATTATATATTTCAGGCAGAAACATCATACAGCAATTATATATATAGTTATTTATTAATTCTAGCTGGGTTACCAAGTCATTCTCGGGAAAATTTGGTTATATGTGTAACCTATAAATAAGCGCCAGTGGTGAAACCATAGATATAGGAAACGTATATAATGGTCTAGATAAAATATTTCTAAGGGAGTGAATATGGAGGTGACAGCTAGCAGAAACGCGTAATTTCTGCAGGCTATCCTTATAAGGCGCTATCTATCGGTAAGAAAGCTCGTGATATCGTCGCGAGAGCCATTGTCTCCTGCTTAAAAATTATACTAAAAGTCACCAACAGATGGTGTCTAAAGACTACGGCCTGCGGAAAGGTCAAGCACTTAGTACTAAAATGCTAAGAGAGCTCGCGCTCTTGGTCACGTGCCTTCCTCGGTGTCTGCTAGGTGTCAATTCCGTATTTTATGTCAGGCTTAGACGCCCCGAAATTTATCTATATACATTACTTATATATCTGAAAGTAGAACGCTCCAATAACTGTTTCCAAGCATGGCACCGTACCCAATATAACTAACTATAGTTAATGACAATATTAACCAATTATACTTTGATTACATAATACTTTGCCTTTTATTATATATGGTAGAAGGCTTTTAAAAAAATAGCAATAATTTAAGCTTATTTCGTGTGTATGCCTAAATAATTAAGAAACTCAGTATATTGGCTAAGAACAAAGTGTAGTATCTTGTATATAGCGGATATACCTAGTTATTAAATTAATTCAATTAATTAAAGTTGTTTTGCCGACCGTAACCGTCGAAAAGTAAAGTCAGGGTAGCGTGAGTTAGTATTCAAAATGTGGTCAACGTAAGTTGAAAACTGTAGATTCCTATAGCGGACAACCAAACACTCTTCTTTATATATTAGATAATTTATACCCCATTTCATATCAAGAAAAATAATTTAATGTAAAATTTTAAATTAAGCTTCACTTTTTTAAAGTTACTGACTTTTAAATCGTTTTACACATGAAAAATGGTGAATAAAAATAGTTAAAGAAACAAAATTAAAACGTGGATTTTTAGCTTAAAATGAATGGTTGATAAAATTAGTGAAAATTGATACTCAATTTTAAACATGAAAAATATTATAATTATATATATTATAATTATATATTAACGTTGAAGAAGGGTGAATAAAAAACCAGAAAACGTTATTTCAATTACCAAATTTATCAATCGAAATATGAACCAAATAATAACGTTGTTTTGTTACTGGGGTTTAAAGAATATTTAAGTAGATTTATGGTACATTTATTTACTTCAAAATTACCAACAAAATATCCTCATGCAGTTCAGTTTAAAAAAAAACCGTTATAAATACGTTTTATATCTATATAGAAATATTCCTGCTGAAAGTTGGTTTTTGCAGTTATTAAAGATCAACGTAGACGAATAGTTAATAATAAACTAAAAACGCTTTATCTACCAAAAAACCAAAACTCAACCATGAAGCAACGTTCACTTTGCTTTGCTACCAGGGAGGTTTGCTTCTGCCTGTCCCCCTTTAAAATAACTTGCCTGAAAAGCAAATACCCCGGTGGTGGGCCAACATGTTCAACGGTTGGCCAACCACCAGCAGTGGCGGCGCCAGGAATTTCCGCGAGGGTAGGCAAACCAAATAAATGGGCCCCCGACCCGGGACCCCCCTTTTATCAACGAAATCCTTCAATAAAATAAAGAAGTGATGTACATGACGAACAAAAAAGTTGTAACATCAGTAAAACGAGTCCAAATATAACAGAACTGGTTTTATTTACTAGGAGATACCTCAAAAATGTCTAAATACATTATCGACATTTGTTTCATTGTTATTTATAAATAATTTTATCTCTTGGGACAATTTGGGGCCCCTTATAGGGTGATTTTGGGGCCCTTTCGAAATTTTAAGGTAGGCAGTGGCCTACCTGGCCTACCCCCTAGCGCCGCCACTGACCACCAGGGTATTTGCTTTTCAGGCAAGTTAATTTAAGGGGGACAGGCAGAAGCAAACCTAGGCCTTTAAGAAGAAAGGGCCCCCTATTTTGTGAAAATGTCATGCCCCCACCTCCCCGCGGTCGCGGGCTCTGGGGGTCCCTAGTTACGCCACTGTTAACCAGAGAGCCATGCCACTCGTTTCCCAAAAGGGACAATATCTTTAACTCCTTGAGCTTAATCAGTCTATAAGAAAATTTTGTTCATTATCAAGTTCGGCACTTTTCTTTCTAAATGTTAATAAAAATTCCCATAGACAATTAAATGGACTACAATTCGATTAATTCCTTTCTACTTATAAAATGTGTCACACAGATTTTGATAACATTAAAATATACACATTTTGAAAACATTAAAATATACACATTTTGAAAACATTAAAATATACACATTTTGAAAACATTAAAATATTCACATTTTGAAAACATTAAAATATACACATTTTGAAAACATTAAAATATACACATTTTGAAAACATTAAAATATTCACATTTTGAAAACATTAAAATATTCACATTTTGAAAACATTAAAATATACACATTTTGAAAACATTAAAATATACACATTTTGAAAACATTAAAATATACACATTTTGAAAACATTAAAATATACACATTTTGAAAACATTAAAATATACACATTTTGAAAACATTAAAATATACACATTTTGAAAACATTAAAATATACACATTTTGAAAACATTAAAATATACACATTTTGAAAACATTAAAATATACACATTTTGAAAACATTAAAATATACACATTTTGAAAACATTAAAATATACACATTTTGAAAACATTAATATGTACACATTTTGAAAACATTAATATGTACACATTTTGAAAACATTAAAATATACACATTTTAAAAACCTCAAAATATACACATTTTGAAAACCTCAAAATATATACATTTTAAAAACCTTAAAACCTACTCATTTTTCAAACATTAAAATATACACATTAAGAAAAAATTTAAATTTTCACATTTTGAAAACATTTAAATATACACATATTGCAAACATTAAATATACACATTTTGAAAACATTAAAATATACACATTTTGAAAACATTAAAATATACACATTTTGAAAACATTAAAATATACACATTTTGAAAACATTAAATATACACATTTTGAAAACATTAATATGTACACATTTTGAAAACATTAATATGTACACATTTTGAAAACATTAATATGTACACATTTTGAAAACATTAAAATATACACATTTTAAAAACCTCAAAATATACACATTTTAAAAACCTCAAAATATACACATTTTAAAAACCTTAAAACATACTCATTTTTCAAACATTAAAATATACACATTAAGAAAAAAATTAAATTTTCACATTTTGAAAACATTTAAATATACACATATTGCAAACATTAAATATACACATATTGCAAACATTAAATATACACATATTGCAAACATTAAATATACACATATTGCAAACATTAAATATACACATATTGCAAACATTAAATTTACACATATTGCAAACATTAAATATACACATATTGCAAACATTAAATATACACATATTGCAAACATTAAATATACACATATTGCAAACATTAAATATACACATATTGCAAACATTAAATATACACATATTGCAAACATTAAATATACACATATTGCAAACATTAAATATACACATATTGCAAACATTAAATATACACATATTGCAAACATTAAATATACACATTTTGAAAACCTAAAAATATATTGCCATAGTAAATATTTTACATTAAGAACACAATGCTAAATAATTTGTATTTTGAAAGCATATTAACTATTAATCTTTTCTAAAACTTTTTTTAAAAAAGCAGATCCTTGAAGCCAAATTTAAAATCACATTCAATCTAAACATGACTTTAAATTGGGTCTTTGTGAAATATTTTATAATAAATTTAATTTTAAAAAGCTGTTCTAAAACAAAAGCATTGCAGTACATTTCGAAAATATTGTAAATTTTAAATTTTTAGCAATAAATTGAAAATTGTAATTGAAAAATTGAAAATTGAAAGCATTAAAATATGCACCTTTTGAAACATATTAATAATGTTTAATAAACTTCATTAAAAACAACCCATTTAAAACATCTTGAAATATAAACCTTTTTAAAACCTATTGAAATATAAACATTTTTCAAAACTATTGAAATATAAACCTTTTCAAAACCTATTGAAATATAAACTTTTTCAAAAACTATCTGAAATATAAAACTTTTCAAAACCTATTGAAATATAAAACTTTTCAAAACCTACTGAAATATAAACCTTTTCAAAACCTATTGAAATATAAACCTTTTCAAAACATATTGAAATATAAACCTTTTCAAAACATATTGAAATATAAACCTTTTCAAAACCTATTGAATTATAAACCTTTTCAAAAACTTTTCAATTATAAATCTTTTCAAAACCTATTGAAATATAAATCTTTTCAAAACCTATTGAAGTATAAACCCTTTGAAAATATACTAAAATGTAAATATTGCACTTTTAGAACACAATGCTAAATATTTTGCTTTCTGAAAGCATATTAACTAATAATTTTTAAAAATCCTTGACACCAATTTCAAATTCTCATTCAATCTAAACGTGAGCTTAAATGGCGCTTTTGTGGCATATTTTAAGATAAATTTCATCTAAACATGTACTTTGTTACTTTGTAGTACATTTTGAAAACATTAAAATTAAAACCAATTCTATACGGAAACAATTTATAATGTTTGAAAGTTAACACCATATTAAATATTAAAGAAAAAGCTTTAATCAAATTAGTTTAAAAACAGATTTGCGAAGGAGAGTTAGTTACGATCTACCAAATCACAGCTCTTAGCAATGTTTTAGATTTAAAGAGATGTTTAATATAATTTTAAACACTAAAATATATTTTGAAATATTTTACAGACGTAACCCTCATATTTTCGCTAAAGGATATAAATATTTATCAGACGGAAATGTATATATTTTAAACCCTTTTTGAAATGTAATTCTTGAAACTGCAACAGTTTAGTTATTTCAGTAAACTCTTAAAATTATTGCAAAAATTCGCTAAACCATTGTCAATATTTTTGCCGTGGTAATAAATAATAACTCTTAATTGTGCTTTTGAACTGCTTTGTTAACCTCTTTTTAATATCGGCCTCTGGAGAGAATAGAGGGCAGAAACGGGAGGAATGGAAAGTTGCAGCTTTGGCTCGACATTTTCAGAGTTCTCGGGAAACATTTTCCTCTTAGCATCGGCTTATCCACAATTGTCTTATTTTCAAATCAGTTTCAGCCAATTACCGGCCCGAGTAAAATTTGTCGACTGCTTAATCTCGGAAGCGAGGAAGTCTGCAGTCGCATCGAATGTCTGTCCCTGTTCTTAATTTTTATTTAATTTTCTAGTTTAATTTATTGAAATGGGCGGAATTATAACTTATTTCAATTACGTGTTATGATGCACGGTGGATTACAGCACGCGCAATAAAATTCAAAATATTTCTGTTTTTACGGGCGCTCAGGTTTTTCAATCGGAGGTGTTTCAAAGTGAGGTCTGTTATGTGCGCGCCATTTTCATGGTTTTCATGGAACGACTCAAGAAAACCCAGATCCAGTTTCGCTATTTGAAATCATCATCCAGGTATTTCAAATATTTATCTCTTTAATACTTCAATTAGAAGTGAAACCCAAAATCAATCAGTTATTTGTGCATAATGTAGAGTTACTTTTTACTGTAATCTAATTCAATATTGTCTATTTAGGTTGAAATGCTAAAACAACCAGCTGGTTTTGGGTCTTAACCAAATGTATCTCACGAACTATCAAAAACTGTAAAGAGGGCTTCCATAAGATAAAATCTGACAAAGCACCTTTCAAATCAATGAATGTAAAACAGCTTTATATTTATAGTTCAAATAATCTTATCTCATTTTACTATTGTAAAAGTGGTTGGAATTTTATTTAATTAATGGCCTATATGATTGGGATGCTGATGTATCAACTCGTGATGGAGAGTTAGCTCCTGAGACTGAAAGAGCCGAAATGCTTATCAGCAGAGAATCCGTAGAAGGATTGAAAATGACCGGTATATGTATATGTAATAAGAAATTAATGTTTATTTTAATTTATATAATTATATATATTTATATATAAAATAATAATAATAAAATATAATAATATATATCAGACGACGTGTAACGAAATATCAGTTTCTTATTGGTCTTTCATATAAATTGAAATTTTTGTGGGTAGGTCGGCAATTTTACCCAGCCTTTAATGTAGGGCTATACATGTATATACATTAACACATGGTTTAATTATAGTTCCCTCAATTTCAAGCGTGATAAAATTAATCCTTAAAGGGAGTATAACCTTTTCAGGAATTTGGGGCAAATATAACTCCCTCCCCTCATTTTTCTAACCACGTGTTATACAGTGGTTTTTGAGCAATTATCCCACTAATAGTATCCCCGCCTTGGTAGTGCTTTAATTTCTCATATCTACTAGAACGCCTTTCGTGAATCTAAAACCACGTACCTCATTATTAAGAAATTATATTTGAATAAATATCCAAACTGTAATTAAAATAATTAATTTATTATCTAGAAAACTATGGTCATTATCAGTGCCTTTTTAAACATCATGACTAGAATCTGGATAATATTTTTTAATTGCACTAAAGACAGTGGTTCTGTTTCGTGGCATGTCAGTATACCGTATGGTTGAAGCTAATGTTGTAGCGTTGGATTTGACAGAAGCTATTGGACTTGACCGAGATTCACCCAGCGGTATTAGATTTGACTAGAGTTGGTGACACCAGTGGGGTATGGCATAATACCGACACAAGCGTATGATTCAGGTTTTATATCACATGGAATTAGGGTTAAGCTAGGAACTATTGACCTTAGATTACTAGTACTTGGAGTAACCATAGAGGGTATCTTTCTTAGTTTTGATGAAAGGGATCCGAAATTGCTGAGATCACAGATTTAGGTTTCACTTTTGGTGAGTTCTCTTTATTTTTTAATCCTTCGTATTTTATTGGTGTTGCCATTCCTGCTTTCCTCGGAGAGTTCTGAATGGTTTTAGCATAATTGGATAATAAATATAAGTATGACACCTCCCCTACACCCAATGTAAATTTTTTAATGATAGTCTGTTTCGCTAATGACAACGTAAACCTTTACCTTCCCGCGGATTGACAACTCTCCGCGAACTGCTCCTAGTATTTGGGGGAAGACCCGTAAATCGACGCCGGTCCGCCGGCAGCCTTTCCGACGGACCAGCCAAGGCCTATTGAAAATTGGAATGCTTTCAAAAGTGTAAATAATACTTACATTTGGAAAATAATAATGAATTATTGAATCGGAAGATAAAAATAACTATTATAAACACTGAATGCATTTCAGAAATTAGTTTTGTCCATAATTAATTTATCATCTTAAGCCCTAGGCCTCGGATAATAAATTCCCGCCGCTTCGCGAACACAGTCATGACGTAAGTCACTAAAAATAGTGACGTAAATTTCGTCACTAGAGAAAGTGACGTCATTTACGTTATTTCTCTTAAACAAGGTATCATTTAAAAATTTATCTTATTGGCACACTTAGGGTAATTAAGCCACTAATGGTTTTAGTTATATCTTTTATTTAAGTTGTAGCGGCTTCAAATTTCTCTTTGATTGCTTTCCTTGAAGCCTTCTTTGCTTTCAGGGATGCCGTCGTTCCATGTTGGTAGTGCTCTACAACATCTTTCTCAAGAAATTGCCACGAGTGTTTAGAACGCTTACGCTGGTTTTCTTTAACCATTTAAATTGCACATCGCGTAACGTAGTTATATTATTCCATTCTCGCAAAATAATTTCATCTTTTAGTATCGCATCCATCGCGTTTTCTTTTAAGTTTTGTTTTAAATAAATGTATTATACACACAGTGGAACTTTGTTTTTTACTATAAGTGTCGTTAACCTTAACAATAGAAGCTTATTGTGATAAACCTAAAGCGGACATTGATGAGAGGAGTGATGTTGATTGTTCATACTCAGCATTACAGGTTAAGTATTCCAAAAAGGAACCTCAACTTTCTGAATCAGTGGCACAAATGAAAGAATCTGAAGACGAGCAAAGAATTTCGCTTGAGAAGCTTCAGGAAATTGATGAGTTATGTAAAAAAATCAGAAGGTATGGTAACTGATAAAAAGAAAATTGGAATTAAACTTTCTACAAGTGCATAAAAACCTGGAAATCTGGGGAAAATCAGGGATTAGACCATTCTATAAAATACTACTTGTATGTGCTTATTTACTTTTTTGTATAGAGAGGAAGAAGGTCCTACCCGATTTTTCATGGACCAGGGAGGCTAAGAAGGATTATCTGGCAAACCTGCCAACCTAGTTGTCAGGATAAATAGTGGATTTTTGATCAAAATCTTACTCATTTAACGGTTATAGCTTTATACAGACCATTATAAATAGTTAATGAACTATATCTCATTGATTTGGTAAATAGTTCAGTTATGGGAACTTACTATATTTTGAAATATACTATCTTCACGCAGGCTACCTTAGCTATATTTTGAAAATCCAGCTTCTGAGTGACGCTTCAGACGGACTAATCAAATAGGAATGAGCATAAGCAGAATTTTTTAAACTAAAGAGTAAATAAGTTTGCAAGTTCAACTGAAGAAGCACTAATAAGCTGTCTTTGTGAAAGTGTGTGCCTGTTTAGTTAGGAATTTATTGAAACGTCTATTAGACTGGCAGAAAAGTCAGGGAAATTCCCATTTTTGTTTGGTAAAATTCATTGAAATCAGAAAAATTAACGAAGGTTCAGCAAGAGAAAAACTTTGCAATATAACAAGTTTTTCGTATTAGACAATTAACTTTATTACTTCTGTCATATTTAATAATATGGAACCAATTTAGTTTAATTGTTAATGAGTGACCCTATATCTCATCAGGAAAGATTGGTTAAGTAAGTAAAGACAGAATTACATAAGATCAGTGTTTGCGAAATTCCACGATCCTAGTTTATCTTAAAACATAAGTTGCCCTTGCATCTGGAAAATTCCGGAAAAGATCCAAAGGAAAACCTGGAAATATCAGGGAAATTGGGTTCCCAATAGTTGTATGAACCCTGTTCTAAGCAAATTTGAATGTGCCTATCACTCTAAATAATTTTATTATCATGTGGTTTCAGTCTGATGATCTTACTAGAGTCAACAATGAGTTGGAAAAAGATAAAAATTCGTTGGAGGGAAAGATATTTTTGAGCACTTAAACTTTGAAACGTAATATGGTGGGGAATTGGACAATGTACAGGAAGACTATAAAAATCGGCAAGAATCGCTGGGTGAGACGAAAGCTCAGAAGGGGTGGCGGAGTGATTAGCACTTTCGCCTCGCAGTAAGAGGAACCGGGTTCGATCCCAACTTGTTGCACTGGGTGAAAACTCGCAACAACTCCTTCCGCGTTGAGTTTTCAAGTTCTCTCCCCACTGGTTTAAGGGGTTTTTCCCCGAGATCTTCAGTTTCCCATCGCATAAAAACTTGTTGAGGTTAACAGTAATACATGTAGTTATGTAGGGAGCTGTTGGCTCGCGTGGCCACCCTCCTACGCATTGTAATCCGACCACCTGAATTAAAGGATTTAAAAGTCGCTCGATGATTTAGGCCTTGGGTATTAACCTAGCCTAGCTGATGTACGGAGATGAAGACCAAATTTAGAGTTAGTCATTTCTTTCGTATTATAGATTAAATAAATTTAAAATTTAAATTGAATAAACAGGATCTGAATCAAAAGCTTGAGCTTGTTCAGAAAGAACTGACTTCCAAAGAACTTGAGATTGGCACCATTATAAATTTTCCCAATTTGGTACCATTGGTTCGAGTCCCATTGCCCAGGCTGCCCCTGTGAAACGCGCCAGAGCTGAAAATATTTCAATGGCTCAATCTCGGGCTGGTAGTGGTTCTGACAGACCTGATTGTAACCATTTTATTTCCATTTTTGATATTTTAATTTTATTTTTTTTTAATTTAGTTTTATATATAGCTCGGTGTTTTGTCTAAATAAAATTTTAATGAGCGTTTTGAATATTTATCAACACCCGCTATTTTAATTCCTGTTTGAGACTCTAGATGGCTTATTACAAAATGCGCGTTGTTTGGCGGTTTTTTCAAAACTCGTCAGTAGTACCTTGGATAAAATAGACGTTTCGAGTACTCGAAAAATAAAACTCGGCCTCTAATGAGTACTCGAAATTTTCTCGATTTAATCGATTTTGGTTTTCGAGTTTCAAGTCGAGTACTCGATTCGAAACTCGATTGAGTAAACACACTTGTCTATGGGCTGAGGGTAAGAAACCAAGTAGCTGGACCATAGTAGTGCGTCATACAGTTAAGATCGTTTCTAAGGCCTGCGCCAGAATTAGTCGGTGTTTCGGAGCTTGGAAAAAATACTTGAAAGATCACTCTTAAGTTCATCGTTTTTCAAGAGTTTGAGGTACCTTCCAACGGTTAGGCGTTTTTTGAACCGAGAAACATTCATTTTGTGGAATATCCCGCTGCTTCTTTGTCGCATATTAGCATCGTTCGGTAAGTAGAAGAGATACTGTTGCTTAAGTCGGAACTCGGCGTGCTTAGACATTAACCTGCATTTAATGTACTCGGCAGAGGTTAGTTTAATGTGGGGCTAAAGTTTTTCCTCATCAACTCGATGACGTTTAAGCACTGAGACTTTTCCTTTGGAACGCCACACAAGGGGAAAGCAAGTGGAAGGTGGTCACCAATTTTTATGCAAATTGGATAAGTGGTTTTTGCTCTAAAGTCGTCTGCAAGAAGAAGAAGATGAAAGGTTTTTTTTTACATTTTGGCTATCTTTGAACTACGTCGCATTATTAGCATAACAGCCCTAGATTTATAGTTTTTTTGTGTGTTTGTCGTATGCACCTGATCTTTGGTATATTGCTTGTCTCCCTACTCTGAGTGGTTGGAGAGCTAAAAGGGGCGGAAATTGGCCCTTATTTGCTTCGGGATAATACTAGCTCGGTCTCGAAAAGCTAGTCACTCTCCCGGACCTTGCTATGGGGACTACCGTCCCCTCTGATATAATTTACCTGTGGTTTCACTCGAGTAGCTTAAAACTATACTCGATAGCTTTCTGGCGGTAGCTATTTAAGAATTGTATACTTAACGGGAGACAGAATCGTTTGAATTTCAATAATAACCTTTACTAGACTCCATTAGTTGGTTGTTTACTGAATTTGAATAGGCTACTTGAAATTCGGGTCGAATTTTTCAAATGAGACTGTGGCCCTTTAAACGGAGAAGTAATCTTTTAAAGGTGTAGCTTCCGCCAATAAGAACTTCATGAAAACCCATTCATCGATTCGCTAAAAAGTAAAAATACTTAGAGCCGGGAAAAACAAGCTACGCTTTACATGGTTCTTGTGAATCAGCAAAAGCCCCACGAGGGTAACGTAAAATTTTCGCGTCGAGGATGAAACAAATGTTTTAGGCTTAACAGAGTTTTATTGCGTCGACGCTCGCCATTTTTAGTTCCACATCGAGATATATATATCGAAGTGGGACTATTGCTATGGATGGATTGTCGTTAAGTGTTTGTTTGTTTGTCGTTAGGTTGAACGGGCAGACAATCCTTATCTAAACTAATATCTAAAGGAATTAATCGTCTTACGTTTGAATTGTCTATCTTTGCACTCGAGGGAGTCGAGGCTCTATTAGAGGATTCAACCAAAATTTCCGATAACTCAGAATTTAGAACTACCTCCTTAGCCGGACTGACGTCGACAACATTTTTTTTACTGTTTTCAGTCTCTGTAAAACCTAGAGTCTCCCATGAATTCAGTTTATTTATTTTAGCTGACGGCTGAAGAAAACGTCTTTCTGACTACTAACTATGCTCCCTTCTCTCTTACATTTTTGGCGTTTTTGGGCCCCCCGACATAAACTTTCGGGAACTCATTCTTGTTTTAGTTTTTTAAGTAAAAACTCCAGATATTACGCCTTTTAAAAATGGTACCATTATAGTCTTAAAAAAAACTAGTTTTAAGAATGGTACCACCCTCGGCACCACCAATAGTCTGGTTCAAAATATCTAGGTACTAAAAGCTTGAAATTTTGGTAGGGGCCTCCAAAAGTCGTCTTAAGGGGCCTCCGAAATTTAATACATGGGCCTCCAAAATATTTAATAGCAGAAAATTGTGTAATTTGTTTGCGAAATAATTTATTTATTTATTAATTTTTCAATATTCAATGCGAGTGATTCGCTTAACGACACTGCTGTTTTTATTTCTTTCAAAGGTACGAGTAAGTTTACTTTGTAGTTTATTTTTAAGTTTTAATTTTTGGCGAGCGTTACTATATACAAATTGTATCTTTAATTTTATCTTTACAAATAAATGGTTCTTAAACTTACTTTACTTAGTGTACCTATGTCATTTTCGTAAAGTTGTAAGTTGTATTAAATTTAAAATCCTATCGTGTTCATTGTACAAACAACGTTTTGAATCGTAATGATGGTATGGTGACATTTGTAAATGATAACTTAACTATAGATCACAATGAAATACAAATTGGAGATGCAAATTGTTTCTTATTTGATATTTTTATTAAAAACTCTGTTGAATACGGTATATTATAGTGAGTTGCAGGCTAAGAAAGACAAAATATATAGTACAATCGGCACAAGGATACCTCAGATCGTTTCCGGTCATTCCACCGCGCGAAATTTGAGTTTGGCCATTTTACGGTCAAATTCGAATTTTGCTCTTTTTGTCGTCTTTTAGCGCCATCTAGAGACCGAAATTGGAATCTTTATTTGTAAATTTCATAATTGTGGTGGTGAGCAAATTTAAAAGATAAGGCATTTCTATCATTCTTAAATTTAAAATAGTATTTATAATTATTTAATTTTGTTAATTTATTTCTACGTCTTACCAGTTAAATCAGCAGTTTCTTTTAAAATAGTTACCACGCTTTCTTTGGGGTAACGTTGTCTTAATGAGCTATAGACGTTTAAAATTATGTTTTTATCTTTACTTTTTAACAATAAACCTTTATCGTGCTTTTTATAGTAACCTCTTGGGCTATTTAAAATATTTGGAGCTTCAATTATCGAACCTTCTTTAGCTGCATTCAGTAATTAAACTCGTGACAACATGAAATTAAAAAATAGATTCCAATTTCGGTTCCTAGATGGCGCAAAAAAACGATGAAACTCACGAAATTTGAAATTGACCGTAAAGTGGTCAAATTTAAATTACGCGCGGTCGACTGGCCGGAAATGGTCTGAGGTATCCTTGCGCCGACTGTACTATATATTTTGTCTTTCTTAGCCTGCAACTGACTATAGCAATATATAGATCACCAAGTACCCCTAAAGTAATTTTTTTACAAGACCTTGAAAAGTGTATTGGCTCTTTAAATAGAAGAAATATAAACAATTATATTATTATTGGTGACATAAATATTAATATACTTGAAACAGACCCGCTCAAAATGCAATTTGTATATGAATACTTAGATGTCATGGCGGTAAATGGTTTTAAATCTTACATAAATAATATTACTAGAATAACCAGTGGTACCTGTGTTGATCATATTTTCGTTAAAACTAAATATTCCGAACAAATGATTAAATCGTGTATTTTGGATAGTGACATAACGGACCACTACCCTATTATGGTTAATCTCGGGACTCAAAATAGTAAAAGTCAGCTACGACCAAATGTGTCAAGTATCAAAAGTGAATCTGTTTTGACTGAAAGGACCATCAACATAGAAAATTTAAAAATGTTACTCGGTTTTGAAAATTGGTTAACTGTTACTAAAGAAGAAAACATGGATACGGCTTTTAGGACTTTTATAGACACCTTGAATTTTTATATAAACCTTGCTACTGACTATGTTAAACGTAAGCTGAATATACAGTTTAGAACTAAATTTAAAAAACCCTGGATGACTTGTGGACTTTTAACTTCTATTAATAGACGAAATAATATGAGAAATAACATGCTTAAAGAACCGCTTAATCAGCAGCTAAAGCAAGACTACCAAAAATATCGCAATGACCTAACCGCCATTATCAAGAATGCGAAAAATGTATATTTTAAAAAAGGGTAATTGTAATCAGTGGCGGCTTAAGAAGGCTGGGTCCCCGGGGCGGCGGCAGTGTTTTGTGACACCCAACAGGACCGTGCAGACGTTTTCACGGGTCCGTCTTCTTCAAGTTTAATCGTTCTGATTTGCACCCCCCCCCCCCCATCAAGCTTCTCCGGTGGCACCCCCTACTGCCCTGATACCCGGGGCGGACCGCCCCCCCCGCCCCCCTTAGGCCGCCACTGATTGTAATAATTATGTTAAAAAAATCTGGAAGGTTATAAATGAGGTGAGGCCTAAAAAAATTCAGAATTAAATATTAAGGTTATATTTGATCAATCGAAAAATGAAGCAATTGATGTTAATGAACATCCTAAAAAATGTGCTAATGTATTTTTCGAGGGTTGGAGAAAATATGGCCGATAAAATAATGAAAGGAAATAATTTGGTATCGTTTAATACGGTTGTATACTATTGGACCGAATCCCAGTGAACCGAAAAGTATTTTCGTTTATAGCCCAACATGGCGGGATTCAGTTGAATGGGAAATTTAAATTTGGTTCGTTTTCACTTCGGGTAGGTTAGTTCAGGTGGGGTTAGGTTAGGTTAGGTTAGTTCAGGTTAGGTTAGGTTAGGTTAGGTTAGGTTAGGTTGGGTTGGGTTAGGTTAGGTTAGGTTAGTTCAGGTTGGGTTGGGTTGGGTTAGGTTAGGTTAGGTTAGGTTAGGTTGGGTTATGTTAGATATGGTAGGCAACTATTTCACGTCGGGTCTTATCAAGGTTATTTTCCAAAATTAAACCCGGAAAATATCAAATTTCAAGGGGAAAAGGTCTAAAAATACACGTCGGTACGAATTAATAAATATTTAAGACATAGTTTAGTCCAAATTAGATATACTATCGTTATATTGACTATAGACTAAAATGGGATATTCACATTGAATACATAGCTAAGAAATTAAGATTTATATCTTACAATCTATTTTGCCTTATACGACACTGCGAAATGTGTATTTTGCCCTTGTACAGTCATATTTGAAATACGGTATTATATCTTGGGCCAGTGCCCTAAAATCGAACTTATCACCTTTGGCTAGGATCCAAAATCGAATCTTTAAAATTTGTATGAATAAACCGATAGACTATCCCTCTTACCTTTTATATAAAGAGTACAAGGTTTTAAATGTTGATCAATTGTTTAATCTTGCCTGTCTAGTTTTTGTTTACAAAAATTTAACTAATTATACTAACTATTTAACGCGATTTCAGTTCGATAACAAAATTGTTCCGCCCAAAGTATCAAGTAGTCACGCGTATAATTATGCATTCTCATATGGCATATATTTATAAAACCAATTACCAAGTTTAGCTAGAAATCAGACTTAATTTGCATTGTATAAAAATTAGTTAGAAAATGGTTGTTTGAAACTTAGGAGTATGATTTATGTAAACGGAAATTATATTGACGTGTTATTCTTTGAGATATATTGCAATTTTTGTAAATATTGTTATTAGAATTGTGATGAAACCCCCCCCCCCGAACAAGTTTTCTTATGTGGGGAAATAATTGTGTACATTTATTTATTAAAAAATAATAAATCTAATCTAATCTAATCTGATGTAAGGGATGTACATGTGAAGTACCGAAGGAATGAATGTAAATTGATAGACTTGAATTCAGTCGTAGAAATAAGTAAATAACCACTCATTTGTAAAGTGTTATTAGTTCTAATTTTTTCGTCGCGTACCCATTTTACCCAAAAATTGCACCACTTGCTTAAAAAATATGAAATAATCCACGCGGATGGATTTGAAAAAATTGTGGTGGGGGGGGGGCTCCAAATGGCTGGAGTGCTAACTTTGATTGTGTTCTTTAATTAGCCGACTGAAAAGCTAACTAAGATTTAAAAACTTAGCAAAACCCGCTAACTTTCAATACGCGAAAGAATACCGAAAAATAATACGGTAAAGAATACGGGCGAAAAGCAAAACTCGCAAAAAGCAAAACTCGCTAACTTTCCATACGCGGTTTTCCCGGCTAACTTTGCTAACTTTGGAGCCTTTATAATTGTTGGCCGGGGACTAATTAGCGACTGCGGGAGGGCGAAAACGGAGGGGACAACCGGAACGGGTTCAAGAGAGAGCGATACAGCGTGACAAATAAGGCACTATCAATTAAAAAAATTAGCTGAGCCAATTTAAAAATTAAATGCTTGGGGTGTTAGTGGCCCTGGTGACCACTTAATTAATTCACATTTTTTCCCTTCAAGATTTTAGTTCATTTAAAAAATATTATATGAATCCCTAAAATTGTAAAGCAAATTTATAGTTCTTTATTTAACAATCCAAAATTTTGAAATACCCATATTATGTAACCTACTAAGCCTATGCCCTAGCACATATTGTCAAGAATGGATAATTTGACCATAAATTATGAAAGCCTGATTTTGAAGGTTAAAAATGGTAAGTGGCCAGTGGCCAGTTTTTTTATTAAACTACCTTGGCTCTGCTGGCCACAGGGCCAGTTTAAAAAAATTCCTTATTTCTCAGCCTGGATCGAGAGACTGAGAGCGAGGGGGGAGAACACTTAGGGGACGATCGCCCCTCCGCAGACCGAAAGGGAGGAAGAGAAAACGATCGGTCCACGGACAGACGGCGGACATTGTTTCGAGGCACTCCACCCCAGCTAGACCACCTACCCCTTTTTCCCATGCGAGCATTTCCGAGGTACCTTTTTTCCGGCAAAAAGAACTTAAAAAATCGCCTTTCTCTCTCGTCGCAAACCCCGCTGAACCCCTGTAAACCCCGGTACCCAATGGAAAATATGCTCCTTCCTCAGGACGAAGACCGAGCTAATAGATTTTCTCGACCACAGAATAGCGTGGAGAAAGAGGAGCCATTACCCATACGCGCAGACTTTACCACTCGTCCGGCTTAACAGAGTTTTCGATTACAGAGGCCAGAAAGACGAAGCTCGGACGGCGACGACAAATTGGTTTTTATAATAAAGATGACCCCAGTAACAAAGCGAAAGGCAGTCCCGATTTCCTAAGTGAATAATCCAAAGCCCGAACGTCGGTGGTTCAAGGTCGACTATAATTATTTCAGCGTGGGAGGCGGAGGGGGGGGGGGGAGACGTCGCTGGCGCCTCGCTATATCTGCCTAATAGGCTAGTCGAACCACGACCAGTAGCAAAGTGAAAGGCAGTCCCGGTTTCTCTCTGTCCCGTGCCGCCTGTATATTCGCCCGGTTTGCCGCCCCGCCTTTGGTACCCTTACTGACTAAGCAAAAACACAAAAAAGGCTATAGTTGAGCCACAAACGAAGCGAAATGCTGTAGCTTCTCTCTCCGGCCCGCGCTGTCTTTCTCTTCGCCGCCCCGCCTTTGTCTTCATGACAGACTAAGCAAACATTCCAGAAAGCTCGGACGTACCAAGCGCTCTTTATAGATAAAGTGTTTTCCGGTCTCAAAACGTAGTACGTTGTTTTTCGGACTTAGACTTTGAACTTGATCGTATGGTGTAAATATAAATATAATGTATATTTATAAAATATGACGGCACCTCGCGTACTTTTAGTGATAAATAACAATAATCAAAAACAATACTTGTTTAGAGACTTGTGTAAAAGCTGATCGAGAAGATTTAAGACCTCTCTTAAATTCGGCGCCTAAAAGCACATATTTAGTATATTATAGTTTTCATCGTGAGATTTTTAAGTGTACTAATTGCGTAAGAGACGGAAAAATTAAACCGTGATGCTCACGGATCGTCTCAACATAGTTATTGTTCCTAATTATAAATAATTACATTCTAGATTATACTATTATATGGGAACACAGCTTTTACTTCTGTCGGAATGAAATTACTGTTGTTGAGACTAACATCAGGGTGGTTTAAAAATAAAAGGATTAACGGACCAGATAATCATTTGAAAAATCCGGTGTTAATTTTCGTGCCTCCGTTGCCTCGTGGTAACAGATTGGATTAGTAATAGCATATGTAACATAATGGTAATAATGTTACCTGGATATATCATTATATAGTAACGCCGATGCACATTTTCGAGGGGGAAGAAATGAGATATGCTGTCAACGGGATTTTGAAAATAACAGTGGTTAGGGTTAACGACTTGGAACTTCCCACCTGTCAATTTACTTGATTAAAAAGAAGAAGTTTAATATAATAACGTAAATTATCTGTATGTTAAAGAAACTAATCCAGAATCGAAGTTGCAAATCGCGCTTGTATCAAAAAAGCGTTTTTAGGCCTTATATTAAAAGCACGATTTTTCCTGTTTGTTACGGGAGTTTCAAGAATTTCGTTTTACACGGGGCGGGGTCGTGAAAGCCATTTGTGGTCAGAAAAACGTCGAAGTGATATATCCAAGGTAGCAGATAGAGAAATGATAATTTTCAAGCCCTTTTCCCCCGAAATACAAACGATTATGTTGCCTTTAATGAACTAAACCCCTCACGAGACAAGTTCACGCGACTTAAGGGCCCGGTGCAGAGACGTTTTTAAGAATAACAAAATAGCGATTCCTCGCTAAATTAAAAAAAAGGGGGCGTGGTTTGGGAAAATCGTCAGCTTCACACCAAATTGGTGTGCAGAGACATCGCGATCGCAAAATAAACAGAAAACCGTTCTGTTCAGGGCCGGATTAAGCCGACTTTCGCCCGGGGGCAATTTCCGAGTGGGCACACACTGGAACCCGAGGAGCGAAGGGGGTGCCAAACTTAGCATTTCGTTTATGTTCTGAATGAAACCGTTTGGATACCAATTGAAGTAGCGTGTTTGAGGCGTACCCTTGGGAGGACAAGGGGGAGGCTCCCATCGATGTGTTCTTGCCGAAAAGAAAACGTAGATGGCTTGAAGAAATATGAAAAAATCTGTGGAGAGTTTGGTGCAGTTGGCGGCACAATTCCCAATTAGGTTAAGAGAATGTGCCGAACACGGCACGCAATCGGCATACTCAGCTTCACCCCGAATACGCCCCTGCAGTCCTTTATACAATCCTGACATATTGGCTGCATTGTCATAAGATTGCCCCCTGCAGTTTTGTATATCTATGCAGTGTTCTTTAAATTCTAAGAGAAGGGCTTGAAACATGTCAAGGCCTTTATGCCCAACTGATGGCAGTAACTTCATAAAACGCTCAACAGGAATACCGTCTTGCAGAACATATCGGAAAATTACTGTTAACTGATCAAGTTTAGCAATGTCGGGAGTCGAATCCACACTAATTGCAAAGTATTTTGCATTTTTCATTTCTAGTAATATCACTTGACGGATACGAATACCCATGATTTCTATGAACTCGTTACATATAGTAGAAGACACGTACGAAATGTGTTCTGACAAATGCTTAGCCAAAATGGGTGCAACTCTGCGATTATGTTTAGACCCAATAGTCTCGTTTTCTCCCCTAAAGGCTAGACCTCTTGAAGCTAAAAACTTTACCGTTACAACTATTCTTTCATTTCTCCAGTATTGTTCCTTAGCTTTGAATTGTAACTTTAAATAATAATCTACTGATGAAATTTTGCGATTACATTGACTAGAGCGTAAGACTAGCTTACTGTGAGAAACCGAGTGCGTGTTACTTTTTTCTGCGACAAAACCTTTTCGTGTAGTTTTTTCCAATTTGTAAATCCATCTGAAGCGAAAATGGAGGATGTCATAACTTTATCGCAAAACAATAAACAAGGAACGTAATATAACGAGTTTTTGGATTTCGAATATAGAAGCCAATCTCTGCATTTCCTTTTACCGTTCACCAAGGTACACGAGAGAACGTCCTTAGATAAATATCGGGAGATTTTGCGTTCCGTCTTTAAGAAGTTTATTTCCTCCACTTTTTGAATATCTGGGTGTGTCGCAACTAGGTCTCTTGTCTTGTCATTATTACTTCATAGCGCTGGATCGCTTTCCAAATTTGTAGAAAAAGAAACTGGACATTTTTCAGTAATTTCAATTTTTTTTTTCATAACTCGCATCAGATTCATTTGTAGCATTCTTAGACGAACTTACGGTTATTTCGGTTAAAACAGATATTTCCTTAAATTCGGATTTCCTTGTCGAAATTGTCGTAAACAAGAACTTATTTTTGGAACCTTTTCTAAAGTTTCCTATTCTCTCTTGAAACTTTCAGCTACACGTTTTCGATTTTGAGATCCACTAGGCTTCTTTTTTGACATTGATTCACTCATTCTCAAAATCTCACTGTCCGAATTAAATAATTATTCTATTAACCATTTAACCCAAATTATTTGCTTATTCCTTATCTAAAAGACTGCCGGACATTAGCGCGGCGGCCCGGCCGGGCCCGCGCAAAGGATTAGGTAGGGTACCTTAAGTTAATAAAAATTCGGCACAATTGGAAACCCAAGGTGCATTTTGTAGTTTGGGTTTCAAAATACCAAACACTTATATCTTAATCCAAACCCTACAAAGTTGATTTCCAAATGTCAGGAAACGACTTTTTCGATGTGCTTTACGTTAACATAAGTATTATTTCTATCACGGAAAATATTGCAATAAGCTTAGATAAAATCCAATTCTAGTAGTTGAAGAATTCGGTAAAAAGGCAAAGGTAGAAAAATGTAGAATGTCTCTCATTATTTCCTAAAAATATTTATTTGCTTAATAAAGTTTAATAGAATCTCATTTCACAAAAATGAATGCTGTGATATTTTACAAATCGGATTTTGTTATTACTAATTTCCTTGAACTAACATACTTCCACTTTCAGGATCTTTGATCAAAAAGCAGTGGCGCCGATCCCATGGGGGCGGCGGGGCCGAAGCCCCCATTGGGAAAAATCAATGGGGGCTCTGCCCCCATAGGTAAAACCGCCGAGGTTAAAGTCCAATTACTTTTAAGCATCCGTAGCAAGAAAGTGTTGCCAGCAGCCTCATTGCAAGTTTATTAGTGAGCTTCGGCCCCCATTGGGAAAAAAAAACGATCGGCGCCACTGTCAAAAAGTAATTTTTTTTTTAATTTTATCTACTCCTACTCCAAACTGTAATACATTTGTTGCTTCGTTATTACCAAAAGTCTCAAAAAACCTCATTTGCTTTCCAAATTCCTGTCCTAGGCAGTCTTGATTGAGGCAATTTGTTCAAAAAAACTTTAAAAAATATTACGATTTCAGGTACTGATTTAGCGGTTGTTAATAGACCTACAACTGTTTCTATACGTAATTTCATCATATTTCTTCTTCTTCCCACTTCAAAAAATAATCCACAAAATCTTTCTCGAGCCACTATCAAAATAATCTGTACATTACTTATAAAATTAATTATTGACAATTCATTAATCTCAATATTTACCTGCAGTCTGGGATCGTCAACTGATCTGTAAGGATTCAGGTTACTGTGACGTTTGAAAACTCCTTCATTTTAAATTTCTAGTGATCATCAAATCAAAGAACTTGTCCATCATTCTTATGAATTTGACAGTTTCCGGATAGGCATCTCCAAATTCTAACTCAAAAGCATTGGCTACGTTGGAAATAAGTATCTGGGTTGCCAAACGAACCCGCATTCTTAGAAATGAATTTAGATTAATATGGTCACTGGTAATTTTTGTCATCAATTTTATACTTCGGTTAAAATCTCTTTCAAAAAGGGTGACTATTTGCGTCCACAGAATATGATGCCCATTCCTCCAGAGGTACCGCGTTCTTTAATGGTAGTTACTGTTGGAGAAGCAACTCCTGCCTGTTTTCATTAGACAACATAGAAATCACGCTCTTCACCCATAGCATATGGTTTTCTGCACTTATAACCATCTTCTCCAGTAAATTGCTTCATAATTTTCCTGTTGGTACTATAGCACCATCAAATACAACTGATAGAATTTAACTTCCATTCATTTCAAGTTTACATATTGATTCTAAAACTGTGCTACGTAGCGAATCGCTAGACATGTTATTGAAAGGAAAATATGCCACCGTATATTTAAGTTTTCCTGTTATGCTCCTTACCATAACTTGAAGTACGTAGGTGGCCACTTGAGCTTCACCCTTACCCTTTTCAATCTTCAGTTCTTCAATTTCATTTCCTATATCTCATCTCGTCAAAAATTAGACTAAAATACTGCTGGTGATCTTCTCTACATGTAGATGCAACTTTGTCCCTTAGGTGCTTGAAAACTTCAGGGCTAAATCCTGGAATAGCACCAATTTGTGACGCATAGTTATATAGCGTACGCTTGGATGGCAATTAAGATGCACTGGATGTTTGTAAGATATCGTAAGCGGCAGTAGGTTTCTGCTTTAAATACATGCACCACCGAATTTATTTTGGGTGCCATCTACGATAACATTTGTTTTTCGCTTTTAGTGCTAACAATTGCTGTTCTGCAAACAAACTAGCGAAAGATTCTTTTGGGGCACATTCGAGGATCGAAAAACAAGGGTCGAAAAACTCCCTCGGCCGAGGGTTTAAAAATACTCGGCCTCGGCACCGAGGCCGAGGCCAACTCGTATGAAAAATAAATAAATCTTTCAAATAAACTTTTATTTACAATTATTTTAAATATCACAACAAGTTTGACTATTCATTATCGGTGGCCCTAAATGAGTTAGAGTGTGCAATAACTGGTGGCTTTACCGGGGAGTCGGGGTCCGGCTCTGGTAACCCATAAGGGCGGTGGCGCACTGGGAGATGTTAGCTCTGATCAAATGGTCCTATCTCCACCTCCGACTTCGGTCAGGTTTGGGCTGGATACTGAACTTAGGTTCAGGCTAACGGAGAGGGTCCAGGCAAACTGGTCGCCTCGGCGGATTGGGTAGCCTGCTGTGGGGCGGCGAGCCTCCGTATGAGGGCACGGCGGACCCATCTCCCGGCCTTTTGGACTCCCACCGGGATCTCCGGTGCCAGCTGTGCCGGGTTATGCGCGCTGCTGTGTGCTCGTCGTTCCCCTTTAGGAGCTGTCTCCAATGGGTTTGGCTCCTTACCTTTATAGGTAGGGTGTCGGCTGGAGTTGCTATAGCATCCATTCTAAATCCCACTGCTGTGTGCGAAGTGGGGATTGGTCCACCCATTGCTGCGCCTTCTGCTGGGTTGAGTGGCTTGCGTCAAAGGTGAGACCATCAGTAGTAGGGTTCTGCTACCCGTGCTGAATTTGTCACCTGTCCGGGCTAGGGGGACGCTGGCGTAGGGCACTATGATGATAGGCCTCCGGTGGTATGGTCTCTGTTACTAGGTACACCGGGCTATAAATTCTGACACACTATTCATTATCGGTATCTGTATCTTCGTCATCTTCGCAGTGTTCATTAAAATTTTCTGATACTCTTTCGCGGTCGCGTATAAAATTCCATGTCTAGTTTTTAAATGATTAAGAAGCGTGGAAGTAGTATAGTTCTTGGGGTTTGAACCACGACCCCGGCTATATATTGACCCACATTTCAAACACTTAGCTTTTACCGAATCTTACGAACAAACCTCAAAAAAAAAACCAACACAAGAGACATTCTAAAAACAAAACTAAAAATAACGAATTTTAGCGTTCCTCTCAAGTCTCAATGCACCTCTTCAATGATTCCCACGGTACCCTCCCCTCCCCTTAAAAATAAAGTAAAACGTCCCGTTATTTTATTGGTTCGGTAAAACCAAAAGTCTGATAAGACTTCATACAAAAAGTCCTTAAGTCGAGCTGGGGAGCGTAACGTGTTATTTTCAGTGCTTTCTACTTTCTGAGAGTAGGCAAATATCACTGTAAAATGGAGCCTAAAACCACGTGACTTTGATGCCACATTACCGAATGTATAAAGAAATAGTGGTTAAGCGCTATAAAAAATAGTTCTTTACAAATTTTGATATAATAAAAAATAATGCCAATTTTTTTACAATTAAGATTAAAAAATAAATAACGATATAAAGTTAGAGAGATATTTATTGAAACAAAAATTAGAAAATTGCTTTAAGTTAAAGAAGTATAATAACTAAAGTTATTGGCTCGATTTTAACACGTGGCTTGCGGGTGATTGGTTCAATGCTTCAATAATTTCGTCTGCTTATTTGTTTTCACCACATGTAAAGATTTGATATTTAGTTTTGTTTATTGATATAGATTAGTCATGAGTAATAAAAAACAAATGCTACTAGAAGGTTTTGAAAGAAACGTAATCCTGAATTTTGAAGATGATATTTTTAAAGTTAGTGAATCTAAAAGGAAAATCATGGAAGAGTTACAAGATAGTGGAAATTTACACAATCATAAAAACGTTCATTGATAAATTCTTCGAGCCTAAGGAAAAGTTCAAATTAGATCGCACACCCAATTCTAGTTTTCTTTATGCATGGAATTCATGAGTGTCCTTATATTCAATGGCAAAACCTGATGAATTTTATTTGAAACTGAATTGTGATGGAAATGAATTCTGCCTAATAACTTATTGGATTGGAGAAAAAGTGCTAGAAAATTATGCAAAGCTAAATAGATCTAACTGGATCAGCTCAAATACAAAACAAAGTGAACCACGTTCTAGTCAAGCTAATACTACTCTCATCAAGAAGAAGAAAGTAGAGCGCAATAAGAAATCCGATAGAGTTTATTCGCTACACAGACTAGGTGGAGGCTGTCTTGGTGAGATGTGGAAAGTAAATAAAAGGAATATGCAGGTTTATGCCAAAGTTAGACAAGGGAAGAAACCCTTCTCCCAAAAGCAACGAGATGTGGCTCACACATACTACAAAATTAGCCTATCACTTCGTAATATGGATCAGTTCCCTGAAGACATTCCCCCAGCTTTAATCCATATAAATCGGGGTGGATTATTAATTCCACGTGTGGAACGCAATCCATACATTGCAAAGGTGCATGACTTAGTTGTAGATGAGTGGGTTAAGTGGAACAAAGTAAAACCGGGAGAAGTACTAACGAGGAGTGTACCCGAGGTGTAAATCACCAATTTTGATGAAACACGGGGGGGGGGGTATGTAGACTTTGGGGTAACATGAATTTTCACCAAGGGAAAAGTTACGCTGGGCTTCCGTTTTGCTATGGCAACCGAAAAGGTTTATGACAACTTAAAATTGAAAAATCTACATTTAAAAAAGCATGGGTTTTTCTCGGTTTAAGTTTACCCAAACTTGATGAATTTCACCCAAAATTGTTCAAATTTAGCATTTTAGTTGAAATTTTAATTTTTTATTTATTTTTGAGTTTTCAAAATTTTTCACAAACCGAGAAAATCCCATGCTTTTTTTAATGTAGATTTTTCATTTTAAGTTGTCAAAAACACTTTCGGTTGCCACAGAAAAACGGAAGCCTAGCGTAACTTTTCCCTTGGTGAAAATTAATGTTACCCCAAGGTCTACATACCCCCGAGTTTCATCAAAATCGGTGATTTACACCTCGGGTACACTCCTCGTAAGTAAGAAATTGAGACATATATTCCAGCTATATCTAAAATATAATATAACGTTTCTTTTTTTGATGAAACGATGGCCACTCTTATGAAAAACGAAAATTTTAAAGAAATGTTTCACAGAGCTTTGTATGGGATAGAAGAAATAATGAAAAGAAATTTTTTATATGAAGAATTAGAGCAATTCAGGGTCATATACCAGATAAAGCTTGGTCATGCTAAGCTAGGAGACTTAGTGCGGGCAAAGGTGCAATCAAGAAATGATCAAAAGGGAAAAACAGGCATTGGTGGCCAGAACCTAAGATGCTATTTGTATAGGGATTCTGTTAAGAAAAGCCGCCCTGTAAAGACAGCAGTACAAGAGAAAACTCGCAACTCAGTTCCTAAGATTCCTGTGATTGGTAATAAAAAGAAAAAAAGAAAATCAGTTCGTAAGTTTCCTGCAGTTGATATTGAAGAAATAGGGTGCCCTAGTAGCCTCACAAGCCCAACTTGCCCAATAAGAGGTAGGCAACTTAGAAAAGGGTCATTCCACGCAGAATCGGTCAACGAGTTTACCATGGGTCAACGGATTTCGATACAAATTGGCAGAAATTATACTATGCCCATACAAACAATGCATATTAAGTGATTTCTCAAAATATTTCACGGTTCATTTTTTATTTCGAATTTTCTTACACCACAGAAAAATCGCACTCTTGAAAGCTCATTTTGGTACCCCCCGGAAAAATGTCTAGTAAATGACTTCATGTCTTTACAAATTCAACCAAATTTGCCTCTTATACTAAATATGGGGTGACAAAAACGTTAAGCTACTCAAAATTGGTGTTAAGATTTTACGTCTTGAGTTATAGAGCCATACTTTGGGAAAACCGTCTGTCGGGTGGTACAACTCTCAAGCTTATAGCAAAATTCGCCTAACTTGAAAAAATTTATAATTTACATTGAAAAGTAGCCCCTAATCAGACCTTTCGAACGATGTATTTAACTATTTCCGTATTTGATTCTTTAGTGTCGAAAATTAATTTAAAAAAAAACACTAAAATCTTTTAAAATGTTTATTATTTTCAATTTTAATTGAAAGATGGCGGCAGTGAGACTACAGTAAGAAAGGTTAATGCCGTTTATTTTTAAGATGATTATTTTCACAACTTATATCCTTCGTAGTACATTTATTCAAGTCAACAGGTGTTAGACATGTTTATCAAGTTTAAAACACCTTTTTGAAGTGCTAGAAGCTTTTGGCTCAGGTACTACGCACACAATGTCTTTAAGGGCAACATAGCATTCGGTGTTGGTCCATTTGATCGAAAAATATGTGATCGACAGTCGATCATTATACGTTGCAATTGATCGAAATTCCATTTGATCGAATCCCATTTGTCATTTGTTTCATATGATCGAACCTTCAAATGATCGAATACTATTTGATCGAATTCAAAAGTATTTATAGTACCAGTTGGTATGTTTTCATTTTACCGAATGTCAATATGAAGTGCAGAAGGAATAATGATGGAATAATTCATTGCTTAAGTGCAGAAGGAATAATGATGGAATAATTAATTGCTTTAACTGTATTAAGCCACAAAGATGAAGAGATTTTTACTTTATACACTATATGATGGAATTTTTTATGACATCGACGATAACGGCCCGTTGTTTTTGATATATATAAATAGGGTCAGGTTAGGTTAGGTTAGATTAGGTTAGGTTGATGTACGCGCGCCGTAGGCGCGTATGCACCGTTGTATACGAGGGGTCTGACCACGTTCACGGCCCTTCTATTGCTAAAAATTAGGTACTCCCAAAAACTAGTAGTTTTACCCTACAATAGCTTTCGATCAAATTTCGTTCGATCAAATGACATTCGATCAAATGCCATTCGATCAAATGGAAATTCGATCAAATGGGACCCGTTCGATCATTTGGGAATGGATCAAATAGACTCAAACCTAGCATTCATCAATTTTTTAGGCCATGTAAGCATAAATTTTAATAGCAAATCGTTTTCCTCTTTAAAAGTTTCTTGCACAAAGGCTACGTACCATTCCTGGCCGTACACAGCAACAACGTACTGACCCACAGATATCAGTATATGAAATTTCGGAATCTGTATTTGCAGGGTAAAGTACTATAATTATGAAACAAATGCTATAGCCGAATTTGTTTCTGCCAAAAAAATGCCACCTTATCCAAAATATTGCTATTTAAATGTAGTTTTGCCACAAAAAATTCAACCTTTTCCAAATATAACAATTTTCAGTTTCCGACGGAAAAACGAGATAAAACGATATTTCGCGTGATAGTAATACTCGCGACAATAAAAGAAAAACAAAATTACACTAAATTTTAGCCAAATATTAAAATACATTTTTTATTAAACCTCCGACGAACCTAGATTTTTTTAAATATTTTATTTGAATTATTCAGACCAAAAACCATAGGAAAAACGTTATAATTGAAGCAGTACCTAAAAATGGAAAGACTGAAGTCAGATTAGCACCCCCACCAAAATAAATGCATGACGTAGAAACCCAGTTAAAAACAGAATTAAAAATAAATTAATATTCCTAGTCCGCTGGGGTAAAATGACCATTTATCTAACTCAAATTAGATTATAATTCATATAACATATTTTAGGGGCTACTTTTCAATGTAAATTATAATTTTTTTCAAGTTAGGCGATTTTAGCTAAAAGCTTGAGAGTTGTACCCCCCGACAAACGGTTTTCCCAAAGTATGGGTCTATAACTCAAGACGTAAAATCTTAACACCAATTTTGAGTAGCTTAACGTTTTTGCCACCCCATATTTAGTATAAGAGGCAAATGTGGTTGAATTTGTAAAGACATGAAGCCATTTACTAGACATTTTTCCGGGGGGTACCAAAATGAGCTTTCAAGAGTGCGATTTTTCTGGGGTGTAAGAAAATTCGAAATAAAAAATGAACCGTGAAATATTTTGAGAAATCACTTAATATGCATTGTTTGTATGGGCATAGTATAATTTCTGCCAATTTTTATCGAAATCCGTTGACCCATGGTAAACTCGTTGACCGATTCTGCGTGGAATGACCCAAAAACTTTAATTAATGACTTGGTTTACGAATGAAATCTTGAGAAACTGTGATATTATCATATTTTGTATTAGGAATTTGAAAAACGTTTTGTGATACTTATTTAAATCCTTTTACTAAGTAAAAAAAATATACCTGAAATGCATTTTACATTTATACTTTAACTTGCCCCATATAAAAAGTTAAATTTAGTTGTTATCATTAAAGGGATCCGCAACCTGTATTGCAGAAATTTGTTAAAAGTTGGGTATAGTGGGAATACGAAGTAAGCCACCGAAGCTACGCAGAGATAATGATTAGCATATTTAAGGTACCTTAAATTCAAATATGCAACGTAGGTCGCGGATCCCTTTAAGTACAAAATAATGAAAACTATATTGCAAATAAGAAATTTAATGTAAAGATTACGAGACTACTACTAAGTTGTTAATTAAATTAAATATAACTCAAATATATATTTATCTTAAATATCAACTTTCACTTTACGATAACAAGCTTCGGCACTTTGAGATGTTTTGGTGCACCCTTTTATCAGTAAAGCTCTCCTAGAAGTACAATAGTTTAAGCTCGTAAGTTTTCCTTTGGTGACAAACGTTTGTTGGCTAAAAATTGTTTGCACTGCAGAGCCATTAATCGTACTGGATAAATATATTTTGAAGGATTACGCGTTCTAAAATCTTCCACAAACCCACAGAAACCAAATATTGAAAATCTGAGCAATTCCCAGGTTTGCCATGCCAAAAATGTCTGACCAGTTTGAGCTTTCAGGTTTTCTTCGCATAAAATTCTTTCACTAGCCCAACATTCAAAATATTCCAGTCCTTCCAACATTGATTTCACTGGTAAAGAATTTAACGAATCAACTTTGTCATGAGCTGACCTACCCCTCTTAAATATTTTATGGCACGCGTGTTAATAATCAAGACATGCCATAACTTTATCTCTATTTTTAGGGGGATTTTCAAACATGGGATTCGCATTATTGAATAATTCACCGAGTACTTTTTCAATTTGCCTAATTTTAGCGGGAGTCACGTTTAGTTTACACCATTGATCTCTTTCGATGAATGATAATATCAAACCTTTCACCTGAACTTACTCATTACTATTACGCCTGTCAACTTTTCTTTCGTACATATCAACGATTTGCGACCAAACAAAAGTAACATCTCCAAATATTGTAAATTCTTTAGAATCGTGAGCTTGGGAGTGGTTCAGGGCATTAAGCATATTTTTCAACTGATGTGTTTGGCAAACTATCCAATAAATCCATCTCTGCTTTAGAAATGGATGTTTGAAACGAGGTTCAATCTTAAAATTGAAGGTTCCATCTGTATTTTCTGTGTAAGTGAAGGCCTTCTCCTTTCCAATTGTGTATCGTATTGCAGAAACATTGCTAGTTCCACCATCAAATACGAAAGCTGTGGTTTCCAAACCAACACATTGAAATTCCCAGATTACGTCATACAGAGTGGTAATTCGGATAGAATGCGAAGCTGCTTTAGGTTGCATGAAATAAGGACCAATAATATCTAATTTGCCAGAAGTACACCTCCACAATACTCTGCCTCTAGAATTTCAGTGACGGTGTTTTCCTTATATAAATCATCCATTAATGGATATTCTGCAGGATCAAGACAACAGCCAATAAATTCGTTGGTGCTAGAATTCCACATAAGTTTACCAATAATTTTCACCTCGTCAAAAATAAGTACACCCTCATTTGGAGGTTTATTCTTGCCAGGATAATTTTCAGTGAATTCTGAAAATCGTTTTGCTTCCTCTTGGAGATGAAGGAGGTCAATACCTTGCTTTGATGGAATTTTTTTAATTTTATCCCTTAGAGAATAAACATTCGGTAGTTTTTAGTATTTACACTAGTGCCATCTCTAGATTCGTTGCTGAACTACTATTTAGCCATAGCCTTCTTCAATCAATGCCTGGACATAGAGGAAAAAAGGGGGTGAAAAAAAGCCATTTCAAAAATATCGCTAGATGTCGTTTAACTGGGGTTTCATAATTACTAAAGCTATATCTCCACGCGTGGGAGTTTTTAATTTTTTTTAACTAGTAATGCAACTTCAAATCTCCGGCGCGAGGAGATAGCTTTGACATATAGTAATGAAACCCCAGTTAAACGCCATCTAACGAGTAAAGCTCACAGATTCAAAATGTGAGGAATCTTATGTCAAGGCATTGATTAAAGAAAGCTTTGCTAATTAATAGTTCAGTAAGGAATCTAGGGATGTCACTACGTTCGCTGCTACTGCGAACTAGTCGCCATGACAGGGTGGAGTCGGTGAATTAACCATGAAGTTTACCGTTTAAGGTAGCGACATTTTCCACACTGGTGCTGATAATCTTGCGCCTCTAGCTCCTCTTTTGCCTAAGATATTTATAATGTTAGTAAGAATGCCTAAGATATTTATAATGTTAGTAAGAATGCCTAAGATATTTATAATGTTAGTAAGAATGCCTAAGATATTTATAATGTTAGTAAGAATGCCTAAGATATTTATAATGTTAGTAAGAATGCCTAAGATATTTATAATGTTAGTAAGAATGCCTAAGATATTTATAATGTTAGTAAGAATGCCTAAGATATTTATAATGTTAGTAAGAATGCCTAAGATATTTATAATGTTAGTAAGAATGCCTAAGATATTTATAATGTTAGTAAGAATGCCTAAGATATTTATAATGTTAGTAAGAATGCCTAAGATATTTATAATGTTAGTAAGAATGCCTAAGATATTTATAATGTTAGTAAGAATGCCTAAGATATTTATAATGTTAGTAAGAATGCCTAAGATATTTATAATGTTAGTAAGAATGCCTAAGATATTTATAATGTTAGTAAGAATGCCTAAGATATTTATAATGTTAGTAAGAATGCCTAAGATATTTATAATGTTAGTAAGAATGCCTAAGATATTTATAATGTTAGTAAGAATGCCTAAGATATTTATAATGTTAGTAAGAATGCCTAAGATATTTATAATGTTAGTAAGAATGCCTAAGATATTTATAATGTTAGTAAGAATGCCTAAGATATTTATAATGTTAGTAAGAATGCCTAAGATATTTATAATGTTAGTAAGAATGCCTAAGATATTTATAATGTTAGTAAGAATGCCTAAGATATTTATAATGTAAGTAAGAATGCCTAAGATATTTATAAAGTTAGTATGTCTAAGATATTTATAAAGTTAGTATGTCTAAGATATTTATAATGTTAGTAAGAATGAGCAATCTTTATGTTAATTGGAGAATAATACCAACAGAAAACTTTAAACATTCCGTTTAAAGTTTTCACTCGCGACACAGCTCCGTAGGTCATCCCGAGGGCGAATTCGTTGGGGCCAAGATCTACTATACTGCTGGCTCAAGAGTTAATCCTTGAAAACGATGAATGGTTATTGCATAAGCTAGCTGTAGTGGGAATTGTTTTCGGGTGCAATTCGTAGACCCCCTTTTAAAAGAAATTGTGGTCGAGGATATTAGAATGAAGTTGTTGTACGGTGTCGGTTCTGTGTAGGACGGAAAATGAACAAGCACATGTGGAGGTATAGCTATGGAAGTAGTAGAACGCTTAAATTATATTTTGGATAACGTGTGCAAATAAAAACATTTTGTTTGGGTATAAATATTGTAACGTTTTTAGGTACAAAATAAAACCTTTTTTAAACCTCTCCTCTCCCCATTCCCATACTCCACCTCCCCCCCCCTTCAGGGCAAATTTTTTCAATCCTATCTCTTGCCGTCCCCGTTCTTCTCCAAAATCGTCGGACGAATACAGCCATATTTTATCTTTCCGCTCTTGTGCGGGCCACGTTCTTCCCTTCCCAAAGGCGACGGACGAACACACAAAAATTTTCCCATCGAGATCACGACAATGAGAATTTTGCTCGCTCCTTCCGCTCAATAAAAAAGATTATGAAAACTAAAAAGGCCATGCTCATAAAAACGTTACAAAAGTAGCTTAACTTGTACATTTTTAATTGTTTAAGTATCATTGTCCTTAATATTTTAATTAAATGAGGCTTAATATAGGAATGATATGAATGCCTTTATTTATCTCTGGTCTCAACGCGATCGAAACTGACGCCGGACCGCCGGTTACGTTATGTCTGCCCCCCCCCCCCCTTCCCGCGCGAGACGAGGGCAAAAGGCGTTCAGGGTTCCTGCGCGGAAAAAAATAGTTTTTCTGTTCAAGCTGAGACGTAATTCGAGTTTTTAATAATCGTGTAGGATCCTCGGTTCCTCGGCTACTATTAGAATACGCTCGGGCCGAGGCCGAGGCTCGGTTCGATCCTTGGGCACATTCCTTATTTTTCTTCAAAATGTCCTGCAAATCATTACTATCTTTCTCAGCCATATTCTGGCCATTTAACTTTAATTCACCAAGGAACTTTCGGCGCAATAGTATCATTTTCTTTACCAAGTTCTCATTTCTGCATTTCAATGTTTTTAGTTTCATTATAAGATCTCCACTTGACAAATAATTATTCCTTTTTTCATTTCCTTTCAAATTTGGTTTGCATGCTATCTGCTTTTGAAACCTGCCTTGGAAATTGCGAACATTTACTACAAATTGATTTGCGTCGTTTCAGTTTTTTTTAATTATTTCACATTGTGTTGCGTGAACATTATTAGTAAAAAAACAAAACATAGCCTTTTTCTTATTGAACTCTCTGGCTTCAAATTGGTTCTTATGTTGCAAATCTTCAATTCCTTTACATAAAGTCGAATGTTTAAAAATATTGAACGATGCTTGAATAGCTTGGATGCATTTAAACTTTGGTAACTGTGTAAGGAGTAGATGATGATCAGGAAGAGAATTACCATAGACCTTCAATACTGGTTTTAAAAATGCTTATCGCACTATATGGTTTTAAGCTGTCAACAGAAACAGTCAAAGAGATTAACATTGAAGATGTTTCAACGTTGCTTTTAAAACCTACAATCTTGTTTTTTGATGTTTGAAAGTTCGACTCGTTTGGCATAATGATTTGGGAAGACGTCAATGCGGTTTTTAATTTATCAAAATGAAATATTTCTGGCTTGTATAGATCTTGAATATTGGTTTGGGTAACTTTTGATTTCACGTTGTAGTTATAACCATCTTGAATTAGGGTTTGAGTAAATGTAGATTTATTTTAAATTTTTTTGGATGCCATAATTGTAGATGGTTCGTTAGGTGGAAAATTATACGTTTGTTACCCTAAAAGCATCGGTTGAGTTTCACATAATACGACGGATGATAGATCGCATATTTTTAAATCATCAGTTCAATCTCGATTCTTTCTGAAGAATTTGATTCCTCACAAACTGAATTTTCACCATTCCCGCTATTAGCGTTAAAACCGTGGCTGCGTTCAACAACTCTAAAAAGCCCAGCGCTGAGCTCAACGGTCAGCGGTTGTTTCTGAACGGGTTTTTTGACTTCCGGTTTTGACGTCACGTTGATCATCGGAGACTCAGCGGAAACATCGGCTGAGCGAGATGGTTTTTCCGTTGCTCATCGGTGTCGTGACGTCATTCGACAAAGTTAAAGCAGACGATATTTTGTTCGTTAAGTCAGCGAACTATAAATCGTCCAAGGAGGATAGGAGGGGAGGCGAAGTAGGAGGGATGAACGCGCCAGCATCCTTGTAAGAAGTTTAGCGCGCGCTAGGCGGGAAAATTTCGGAAAAATGGCGGAAACACGTAGCGTAGCGGCCGCAATCTTGCCGCCATTTTCCCGAAATTTTCCCGCCGAGGGCGAGCTAAACTTCTTACAAGGATGCTGGCGCGTTCATCCCTCCTACCTTCCTTGAATCGTGCAACACCTTTTAGATTTTTGTGACGTGTAAGCATGTTTAACAGAACTCAACGATAACTCAACGGTTTTCCTCCGTTGATACTTGTTGAACGCAGCCCCTATTGAATTTGTTTTAATTAAAATAATGAAATTTGTAAAAGGTAGGCTGCAATAAATATCACGTACCATCAAATTTAGTGTATCTTGTGTTTACTTAAATGGTACTGAGTCAAGATGGTCCTTTGTTGGCCCATTCTCGCCCACAAAATGTCGGGAGCAAATGTCTAAGGTACATTTTTGAAGTCTACCAAGAAAATCCTAATCAAATCTCCCACAAGCCGCTACCCATCGTATACAATTTGGCAAATCTATCTTGGGCCTTGGTAATGTAATGAAAAAAGTGCCTTCTTCATAATTTTCACCACTATTTTGGCATTATGAATATGCGCAACGTTTTCTTTTACCCATCGTTTAAAACCTAATTAAAAATGGTTTTACTTCTTAATATAATCTACTTTAATAAAGACTTAATTAGACTCCTTTCTAAAATAGTTTCATAAAGAAGCGCGCCATTTTCAGTACAACGATATTTGGCCTTGAGAGCTGATTAATTATTTAATTGTTATTAAGAATTTAAATTTATTTATTAACTAATTCAAAATCCAAAGCACTTCTTAATTACTTCTTTTACGTTACTTTAGATCACACACAAAAATTTATATATTATAACTTCGAATAATGGTAGCATCTAACAGCAATTACGCATTATAGAACTAATAGGGGAGCGTCCATTAATGACTTGAGGCGATTTTGGCGATTATTCGACCCCCCTCCCCCCTTGGTGAGATGTCGTGAGATTTGACTCGACCCCCTCCCTCCCCCTAATAACACCTGAGCTTTTTCATAATGCATATTTTTAGTGTAAATACATTAATATTTGTTTGATTGCGTTGGATTTATTTAAAACAATTTGCTTAGTTATTTATATTTAAGACTATAGTGAGTTGCAGGCTAAGAAAGACAAAATATATAGTACAGTCGGCGCAAGGATACCTCAGACCATTTCCGGTCAGTCGACCGCGCGTAATTTAAATTTGACCACTTTACAGTCAATTTCAAATTTCGTGAGTTTCATCGTTTTTTTGCGCCATCTAGGAACCGAAATTGGAATCTATTTTTTAATTTCATGTTGTCATGAGTTTAATTACTGAATGCAGCTAAAGAAGGTTCGATAATTGAAGCTCTAAATATTTTAAATAGCCCAAGATGTTACTATAAAAAGCACTATAAAGGTTTATTGTTAACAAGTAAAGAGAAAAATATAATTTTAAACGTCTATAGCTCATTAAGACAACGTTACCCCCAAGAAAGCGTGGTAACTATTTTAAAAGAAACTGCCGATTTAACTGGTAAGACGTAGAAATAAATTTACAAAAATAAATAATTATACATACTATTTTATATTTAAGAATGATAGGAATGCCTTATCTTTTAAATTTGCTCGCCACCACAATTATGAAATTAAAAAATAAAGATTCCAATTTCGGTCGCTAGATGGCGCTAAAAGACGACAAAAAGAGCAAAATTCGAATTCGACCGTAAAATGGCCAAATTCAAATTTCGCGCGGTGGAATGACCGGAAACGATCTGAGGCATCCTTGCGCCGATTGTACTATATATTTTGTCTTTCTTAGCCTGCAACTCACTATAGTTAAGACTAGTATTTTAGACAGAACGTAGTCTAGAATCACAGTGAGAAAATCGAACAATAAAATATTTAAATTTGAAGTATTAAAGAACTACTAAAATTCGTAAAAGAATATTCATTCTAATTCAGTCCACGGGGACTCATGTGTGGTCCCAAGAGTGACTACTGGAACCAACAAGTCCATGTGATTTTCAGTAAAATCATCTGCTCCTTCAACCTCGCTCTGACTTAGCCACTCTAATCCGTTGTCACTTGCAAACAGAGGCTCAAATAACTCGACGTGTGACAATCCGTGAGGGTCGCACTTTGTACGCTGGTGCAAGGTTAAACGCGGAACCGGCGCGAACGAACGCTGACGCGCATCTAATTGGCGCATATCGTAGTAGCCCCCCGTCGCAGAAAACGATGCGCAAAGAAGTTATTGTGCAGGATTTAGCTATATTCTAGTGCAAAAACATGTTTTACTTAATTTAACCCAGTTTTATCGCAATTTTACACTGTCTCTTGCGGAAAAAAAAGTGATATTTGCCGAAACCCCCCTCTACTCCACGTGAGATTGGCTGAGATTCAACTCGACCCCCTCCCACCCGAACGCCTCACGAAATTTATGGATGCCCCCTAGTTTCTTTCGTTCCTTTATAGAGCAATCCCTCTACGGATTTCTTTGTCCATAGAAAATTACAATGACCTCGTAAGAAATCAACACTTACATTAACAATTTATCGTCAGACAATGCGTACGTATTTGTCATCGTGAACGCGCCTCGCTTAGTTGTAAATTGCAAACGTTACTAGAGGTCCGTTGAGGCTCCAGTGCGAGAGAGAACCATGGATATAACGGACGTCACGGGCAGATTCGGAAAGTTCCAGAAGCGAATCTTCGTTGCTTTGCTCATCAGACCAATATGTTGGAGTTTCCTCATGACCAATTACCAGTACGTCAACATGAAAGTTAAATTCGGCTGCGATACCGGAGGAATGTACTTCGACTCCAGTGCGAATGGGACTGATTCGTTGGATGCAAAGTGCGACAGGCCAGCTTACCCCGGGGAACGGACGGCGACTGGACAACTCTTGGGCTTGAATGATACTGTCACCTGCGACAGCTTCGTGTACGAGAACACTACCAGGACCACCATTACGCAAGAGGTACGTATTCGGATAATTTTACACTAGGAGATTAATTTCACAGTGATTATTACATAGTGTGATAATGAATTATTGTCGGTTTCAAGCGAAAGTTCGCCATATTTTGCTCTCACACTGCGCAAAACGTGGGTGCAGCCGCTTTCGCATAACCTATCACTATATCCTCCATTCTGCATCAGCTAGAAGTGATTGTGGAATATGATTTTGGAATGTCCCTACAAAGCCTTCTGCTAATTTGTAATACTGTCTCCACTTGGGTCAAAATAGTTATTTAAACAAAAGTGATTTAAAAATACTAATTTGATGTTTCTATAAATGAAAATTAATTACATTTAAAAATATAAACTGTTTGCTTTTGCGTCACAATACAGAGCCTGTGAAATCGTTAATTCGTTTGAACACTTTTGCATGTCTCGTGAACATGTACAGTGGCGTAGAAACGGGGTGGAACAGGTGTCAAATATACTCAATTAAAATTGGAAAGGGTACCAAATTGGTCCCTAAAGGGCGCTAAAAGGCTGTTGAAGAGGATGGTTCACAATTCAATATCCAAGCTGCGCGCGCGTAGACTTGTGAAACTAAATGAAATAAGAAAGCCAAGTTACTTTATAAAAATAAAAACTAAAGAAGGAAATTATTTTTATTTTGCTGTCACTAGAGCCATATACAGCGTATTGAAAAACAGCTTTGCTGCCATTCACACTTTGTCTTATACGCGAAAGAAAATCTATTGGCTTCAACAGGAATTGTATAAAGCGTAAAAACGTCATGTATAGCCTACACTTGCCGTCAAAACGGGGGTAGTATAACTTCCTACAGTTTTGTTATTTTGGGGTTCATTACTATAAAGTTGAGCGTTTATTTGCATTGCTGTCTGAAATTTGCACTTTGTCTCTTATTCGCCTGGGTGATAGTGGGATTTGGTGTGCTCCCGAGAATGGTTGATATCCTTCGGCTACATGATCTCCTCTTTGGGAAGCTTTGCCTCGTATATTCCGGCGGGACAATTAGCCGACAAGTAAACCTCTCAATATTATTCAACCTTCCTATTAATATAGCTCAGCTCAATTATTTTTTCGTAATTAATAGATTTGGCCGTAAGCCGCTCATCATGGCGGGTCAAGCAGTGATGACCTTGGCGTCCTTCATCCTCGCCTTCTCCGCCAACATGCCCATGTTCCTCGTCCTCAGATTCCTCATCGGAATTGGGTTCGGACTTATTCAAAACGCATTCATGGCTTCGTGTATGTCACATACATGTATCATCAAATTACAGTTTGTGCGATTAAACTTAGCAAAGTTTCCTGTAAAGTAATTTTCCAAACAACAGACAAACGATATGACCATATATGATTTTAGCCCAATTTACTCTAACCCAAACTCGACCTAACTTAACCAAACCTTATTCTTAGCGTTTCCTAACTTTAACTTAACCTAATCCAACCTTTAACTAACCTTAATCAAGTCTCACCTTAGCTTAACATTAAAATTAGTCTACCTCACCTTGACCTGACCGAATTTTGAAGAACCGAAACACTTTAAAACCAGGCTTAGCAATCACGAGAGATCCAATAAAGATGGGCACCGTTGCTACGTTTAATCGCGTCTTTTTCAACTGAGACAAACCACCTCTGATTTAAATTTCAAGTTAGTAAAGGAATCTTTCAGCTATGCATTAAAGCGAGTTTAGGTCCCGGACGCTTAAACTCCTATTAAAAACGCATAGAACTAGCTGAAAGGGTTTCATTGTAAGGGTTTCGTAGTTTACACTCATCATTACCTGAATAAATTTATTTCTGATAATTTTCACTTTAAATAAGTTGTCGATCGAGGTGGCGATATTTCAATTGGTATGGTCTTTGCCAGAAAGTGTTATTCGCTTTGATGAGAGCCTTATTTCTCGTAGTTGTGGAGTCAGTTGGTCCGGAGTACCGAGATTACATCGTGTACAGCTTCACCGCCGTGTGGGGCATTGGCATCATGGTTGGCGCCTTGATAGGCTGGCTGATTCACGAATGGAAAGCGATCATGCTGGTCTCATCCTTGCCTTTCCAACTACCCTTCCTGCTACTGCTGTACTGGTGAGACACTCTGCTTTAAATTGCGATTCACCGCTTTCCTGTTTAACGGAAATTATTTTGGGACACATTTGAATTAGGATATTTTCTCCGATTTTTCGTCCTAAAATTTTCATGAAAATTAGACCAAAATCGACATTTCAATTAAGTTTAAATCAAAATCGATATTCCAATTGAATTTCAACCAGAATAGATATTTCAATCGGAATAAAACCGAATCGATATTTCAATCAAAATCGATATTTCAATCAAAATTAAACCAGGATCGACATTTCCATCCAAATTAAATCAGAATCGGTATTTCAATCGAAATTAAACCGAAATGATATTAAGGTTCATTTAATATATATATTTCAAACATATACCGTAAATCATAGCCCAACATAGCCTTATTTTATCGATTACCTGTCCTAAACCAATATTGTAGCTTTATATTTGTTTGAAAAAATTGCGTATAATGCCAAGAAATAAATTATCGATATCCATTAGTAATGTAATTTTTAACATCCTACGTCCACTAAAATTCAAATAACAGTAAACCCATATCCCAGGCGTATCTTATTTTATAATAATAAAGATTTCTATATTGAAGGTCGAGATTACCATTGTTAAAATTTAGATTTTTGAGATATGTTTTAGGTATATTTTCGAGAAGAACATTTTGCAGGTCAAAATCACTATTTTAGGGTTGACGTCAATTTAATGCCGTTAATTTAGGAGCCTCCTGTGATATTTGATATCAGCTAACCTCGATGAAAATATTCACCGAAAAACTTTTCCAGGGCAATACCGGAATCGACAAGGTGGCTCCTTGCAACCAAACAGTACGACAGAGCCGAGAAACAACTCCTGGAACAAATCAAAATGAACGGGAAAGAAATTAAGAACATCGACGAAGTCATGAACAAACTCAAACAGAAAATTGAAATGGTACGAGGAACCTTGTCCATAATTAGGTTCGAGGTTTCAGATATTAAGCTTTCAATTACAGGACACGAGATCCGACCAGGCTTCATTCATCGACTTGTTAAGAAACAGGCACATGCGCAAAGTAGCGGCCATACTTTACATCACCTTGTACGATTTTAGAGTAATAAAAATAATTTTTTTTAACTCAGTCAATTCACTCTTACATTTACAGCATAGCGACCGTATTCATCAACCACGGCTTCAAATTGAGCATAGGCCTGATGGGTGGTTCATTGTACCTTAATCTTTTTCTGACTGGTATGGTGGACCTACCCGCCGTGGTCTTGTACATTTTGGTGGTCAAGTACTTCACGAGACGAAAAGGGCTATTGGTCAGTTTTGTCGTGACTGGCATCATTTTCTTAGCCGTCTTGCTAGTCGGGGGTGAGTTTAAACAATTTCTTTTTCAATTCACAGATTAAACTTCATAAGTGAGTCAACTCAGTTCAGCGTGAACGCGCTATACTCTTGAAATAAAATATAGCAGCTTTGATAGTTTTGTTTTTGGTATTTACGGAAAAATCATTTTTGATTTCTACTCTGAACTGCATTAGGAAGTTTATCCTCAGTCGCGGAAATCCTTTAATTAACGTTGGTTAGGCGGCGCCGTTTAAAAATTGCTTTTGTGAGCAACGTTTTGAAACTTTTAAAATAACATAAATAAGTGAGTCACAACAAAGGGAAGCCTAAGCTAACATCATAGGTTACCGTGATCATTCCGTAGTATGAAGTCAAAGTACCATCGTCGTCTGCTTTTTCGTTTAAATGCGGATATGTTTCATATTATGGAAAGTCGCTTATTGACAAGGCTTCGTGCAAAATTTATTTAGTAATATTATTTTGAAAGAAAAACGGGAAAGTTCGTAACAGCAAATTATGACTTTACAATGAATTTGTAGTAGTGCAGTTATTGTCTTTGCTAATTAAAATATACAAAGGCAGAAAACTTTTCTGGATCTAGTCAATAACAAGCGACTCTCTCCAGGAGCTCGTCAAAGTTCAAAGATAATTCTCACCTCTCAGATTTTTGATAGTCCTTACAGAACGTTATACGCGTTCCCTTCAAACGAGCTCTCTTGCGAACATTGAGAACAAATTCGAGCACTCGCACTTGGTTTGAACGCTCCCCTTTAATTGCCATTTTGAGAACGCTCCCCTTTAATTGCCATTTTGAGAACGCTCCCCTTTAATTGCCATTTTGAGAACGCTCCCCTTTAATTGCCATTTTGAGAACGCTCCCCTTTAATTGCCATTTGGAGAAGAACGAATTATCATTTGACACTTTTTAGCGAGTTTTCACGTAGAGAAAAATTCTCCTGAAGAACTACTTAAGAGCATTGACAATTCCCTGAAAGGCTTAAGTGATTAAGTTAAACACTGAAAGACACTTTCCATCCTAGCCCCAGAGGGTCCAAAGCGTAATGATTTATAATTTCGTATTCATATTAGAATTGGAAACAATTCCCGTTCACACTGAAAAAGAGAACTACACGGTTCGATTGTTGAAATATAAATATCTAACGAAGAGCTCATTTATAGATACTCCCTGGTTAAAATTAACTCTGATTATGATCGGGAGGATGACTAACTCGTTGGCCTATGTCTTACTGTACGTGTTCAGTAACGAATTGTTCCCAACGAACGTGAGGGCAGTTGGGGTCAGCGGGGCCATGACCGCTGGCCGAATTGGTTCAATTCTCAGTCCCTTCGCCGACGTCTTGGTAAATTATTCAAGCACCATAATTTTGAAATTGGCAAACTGCATATGTACAATTGGGCTCATTGCAGGGAAGGTTCTACGGTGCATCAATTCCGGTTATCTTGTACGGTGTTCTTTCTCTGCTGACGGGAGCGGTTTTTCTGCTGTTACCCGAAACTCAGAACAAGCATTTGCCCGATACGGTCGTTGACTTCGAAAAGTAAGCTTAATAAACATATTAATAAAACGGTTTCCACAATTTTCTATGAAGTATTAATACACAGAGCCAGGACGTGCAAATTACCCTATGTACGGGCCTTGCCGCTTAGGCCTAATGCGGTGAAATAAATAAAAACTAGTTTTCACTAGAGATAAAATGCCAAACGAAGAGCGTCGAAGCAAAAATATCCGTTAGGCTTAACAACATTTCTGTAAGGCTTACATTTAAGTCGCCCAAAAACCAAATTAGATTGCCCAAAAAAAAGCAGTGACATTAAAAAACAATGAAAGTAGCCAAACAAATATTTACGATGACCATAAAAAATAACAAGTTGGCAAGCCAAAATATACCTCTCCTCGGAAGAATTGTCCCTAGTGGTATTAATTTCTCGAGATAACCCTTAAAGATATATCTCCGCAATTTAGAGTTATTTGTTAAAAATATTAACCCATTTCTATCCCGCCCGGTATAAAATTTTAATTATAATTAAAATAATTGAGACGAAACGACCAATTTTAATTTATTCAGAATATCATAAGTTAAGTAGTTACAACAGTAAGTTAGACGTACTATAACAATGCACAATTGAATTAAACCCTTTTACAGAAGAAGTTTATCAGTTAAATATAATACGAAGCAAATTTTAATGAAATATCTACAGAGGCTTTTTGGAATTACTCGCTTACGAAATACTTGCCGCATCTTTAACGCTCATTTTATTTCAACACTCGCCCTTGATGAAGATACCGTAGATATCTGGTAGTGGACGACTCGTTCACTTCCTGTTGACGTTGTGACGCATACCACATGAAAAAGACCAATGCCGTCCAATTTCCAATATCATATAATGACTCGCACACCCAAGAAATCATTGACTGCGTTAGAAATCGTAGATATCCAAATATCCACACCAAATGTATTTACAAGAAGCAAAAACCTTACCATCAACAAAGCACAGAGAGCCACTTGACTAACCGCCAGCTTTTAAAGCAATTAACGTTAAATTATCTCCTTTGAATTAACAGAACTATATATAGGTCGTTAAGAAAGTGGACCACCCACAGGGTCTACCCTTTAACCCTCTAATCTCGGCTGACTGCGCTAAAACAAGATTTAACCTTTAAAAAATACCAGATTAGGCCTTCATAAATTCATTAATAAAAAAAGACTTTATTACCTATTATGCTTACGATGCCTGTCTTAATTTCAGTGAATCTAAGCAGCTATCGGTGGTTCTGTGGTAGAGCGCTCGACTGCCAAGCCGAATGGTCTGGGTTCGAAACCTGGGTGGCGCATTTGTTTTTAATCAATAGAGAAACGCTAAATTAGAATTTCTTCGATGCAATAATTTCAATTTCAATTCTATTTCAATTAAACCAAAATTTCGTACTCTATTAAATACGCTTCCGATAAAGCTGAAGGTCTAATTTTCAATAAGGCGTAACAAGTGTCGGTGGTTCTGTGGTAGAACGTCCGCCTTTCAAATCCCGCCCGATGCGATCGCAAATTGATACTAAGACGAATACCGTGTACAACTGGTGGAAACCCTGCCATTGGACGTTGAGAGGTAGCATTACACTCAGCACTCGGTCCGTCCCAAAGTCATTAAGAAGAAGTTGGAGAGAAAACGCCCATATAAACACAACAGACTCAACATGCACATCCATCAGAACACAAACACAACAAATTCAACACTCACAACCTACGCATAAACATTACAAAAACCGTAATACACCAAACCGTCACGACGGTGAGCGAAAAAACACCATCCAAACCAAACCGCAAATGCATCCGTTAACGCTCACCGTCACACGGTGGTTTTGCCAACCCTTTGAGAAACTGCGTACGCAGTGATTACACTTTGCACCGAAAATGCGAACGCGTTCGCAGTCCTGACAGACAGACACACCCACAGACAGACACGGTCGTTGTATAACCCCTCCTAGGGGACTTTGTCCCCTCGGAGAGGTAAAAAGAAGCTTCTTGTACTTGTGTCGTATATCTGAAAGAATTTATATGTAAACATATCGTAGCTGTAGCATACGTGAACAAATTCTTAGACGTTCCAATTGAGGCCAAAAATATACCTATTGGACAAAAGCGGAAGAGGGGTCGACCAGCTAATGCAATTAAAGCACTGTTATTACAATGAAATAAAATTTTTGCTTTTACTTTTTATTTGGTAAGTTTAATTTCTTTAGTGTGGTCAGACGTATCATTTATTTGGGTGTACTAATTGTTTTTCAAATTCATTGTTTTTTTTGGGCTGATTAATTTGTTTTTTGGGCTGATTAATATTAAGTCTTTCTGTAATACTAGTTATAAATTTTTTCCGTTTAATGTGTGATTGTTTTTAAATAGAAAAGGTTTCACTTTCGCTAACTTAACTTCGTTTAAGGGTCTGACTAGTCTGATAAGTCATACTATACTGGCTATAGTTAAATATTTAAGTAAAATTGTGAATTTTTAACGAAGGTTTTTATTTTTATTTAAGTCTTTTGAATTCCATTCTCGATTTAATTATTCAATGATTTTATTTTTTAATTATGGTTTATTCATTTTAGTCATGACTACATCAGTTTAGTCACAAATGAATAAGTTCTATAACAATTGTAAAATTTTAACGATTTAGATATTGAATTTTAAATTAAATAGTTTCTATCAAGATCTAATATTTAATCGTGATTAAATCGCGATGAGATCAAATTTATAATAGTTTAATGTGATTTAATCTTTGGGGTGTGTCTTAATAATATTGATAGTGACACTCGGTTGTATGTCGCCGTTTTTTTTGCACTAGGCGCGAGTCTCAGCTTGGAACATACCAAATGCCGTCTCTAAAGTCGACGTCTGTCCTTTTAGATTTAATTCGACTTGAGTCGTTGGCTTCTTAAGTAAACCAGGCCAAACTTGTAGCCCAGCAAACGAAAACATTTGATCGAGTGATACAAATTTCGCTTCGAAGTTGATTAAGCTAAAAAGATAATGTTTAATTGAAGTGTCCATTGCATAAAGATGTTTTTAAAATTAACCCCGAAATTTTTTTTTTACACTTTAAGACTGGCGACTAATGCAGATGACTCAGCGGAAGTTAAACTAACAGAAATTCCACCCAGAGATGCACTGATTAATTAACTTCCGGTTTATGTAATATCAAGACCATTCTTTATTCCTTAAAACTTAAGAATTTTAAAAACACATTTTTGTTTTATTTTTAAAGCTTAATTTTACAGTGTTGTGTAGAGCTTGACGAAACAGATAAATTAACCGCTAAAGTTTTGATTAACCACAAAAATTACGATTAACCGTCTATCCATGGATATTATCCACGGCTATATAGCAATTTAACATGTACAATAATCGTTTTTTACTAACAATATGTAAGACGGTTTTAAAAAACTACCGTCATAAGTACCAATTTCAATCGCTAGATAGCTGTTTAATCTTGAGAAGAAAAATGAAGAGCGCATTTTATTAAAGAATTATTCTTATAATTTTTCAATTTAGTACAGAAAAATAGTTATTAAAATATAAAAATAACAAAAATAGGAATGTGTCAAATCCCTCTCTAGATTAATTTATTATTTTAATTGTTGCTAAACGTTAGTCTATAGATTTTGGAGACATCGCTTTAATGATGCCCATTTCGACAGTCAGCCAAGCAGGGGTCCATGCATCACAAGTAGGAGGGGGATGTTGAGAGGTTGAGGAAGCCAAAGAAGCTTGAAGCCAAGGGCTCGGAATCGAATATCCATTATCCTAAAATATTTATAGTTTTTTGGAGAATTTCTTTAAGGATAGAGTTGTAGAAATGAATAAATTGCAATTATTCATAAGACGAACTAAACAAAATATCGACATTTCGTTAAATAGATAAAGCTAATTTTTATTTTAAAATATTATTCATTTGGATAAAACTTGAATTCGCTTATCTTATTAGTAAAATATAAGCAAGATTTTTTATTCTTATCACTTCTGTTCATGACCAAACATTTTTCGCTAAACATATCCTTTGAAATAGTGAAGTTGGAAACGAGTATTTTTATATAGTTATAAACAATGTCTATTTTTTATTCATATAAACAATGGATATTTTACGTTGAATGTGTTGTGTAACTAAGGTAATTTTACTGTCTTATTCTTTTGGATAAATATTGTTCAAATAAAAAAATTCGCCATTTGGAACGAGCCGCTAACCTTTTCTGTTCATCCATGTCGACAATGGCTTAAAGTAGTGCTCCGCGTGGTTCCGGCTCCGACTTAAACCCTATCGGCTCCAGTTCCGGTGAAGGCCGGAGCTTTTAAAAATTATCCGCTAACACCCCCGAAGCGGCGCTGCGGTTGTGAAATCGCTGTCATGTTTATTACTTAACTTAAATATCACTTAAATATAAAAGCTCTTGGTTTAAAAGTTATTAGCATATTTTTTAGGTTATTAGAATATTTTTTAAGTAACGTAATATCATTAAACATAGATGGCGATAGCGTCACTAACTTTTACTTTTCAAACTTTATCTCTTGAATCCGTTTCATGACACTTATCGGAGTAATACGCGATGCTTACAACGTATGGCCTGAAGTAACAAATAAGTGTGACACGAAGTAACAAATAAGTAAGTAAGTGTGACACTTATCGGAAGCCGATTTAATATGACCAAAAGTAACAAATAATAGTGACACTTATCGGAGTAATACGCGATTCTTACAACGTATGACCTGAAGTAACAAATAAGTGTGACACTTATCGGAGGCCGTTCTATTCGCGGCTTGGGCGTGGGGATTACACAGCGTGGGCTTCTGGCATTCAGAAGGTCGCGGGCTTTAATTTAAAAACACTCTACAGTAAAAATGTTTGTACTTTAGAGTCTTGTTAAATTAAATTTTAAAGAAACCAATTTAACACTGTTAAACTTGATATCATAGGTCGGGGGGGTCTGGGCTTCAAAGATCGCCAATGCCCTAGGTTAGGTTGGGGCTCTCTTTTGTATATTATAATGCCGATCTCTACTTGATTAGTGCTCGGATTTCGATTAATTTTTATCCATGAATAAAATAAGCTCGGCGATATTTAAATAATATTTATTTAAATAACCAATAGTTGAATACAAATTGTAAAATGTTTAAATAATCGAAAGTGAATAAGCCTATTATTTAAATAAAACAAACAATTATTTAAATAAATTCCACTTTTATTCAAATAAATGGTTGGTTGCGTAAAAAACATAATTAAATAAGTTAAAATGATATTCTTTTTACCAACGTTTTTTAAATAAATCGGAAAATTTGTGGATAATGAATTAACAATTTCGAGCACTATAGTTGATATATAACGGTTCCATTGATAGCCGAGCAATTAAATAATATTATCGCCTTCTTGGCGAACTTGTTTCTTATGAATTTAGGAGTCCTAGCAGTAGCAGTGGTACACTCCACTGGTAACTTTGTTATCTATCTTGTGTAAAAATAAAATAACATACTTTTATAAGTATTGATGAATGATGATATTGTGAAGTTTATTTAACGCCACCTGGCGCTACGTTAACCACCCTCATCAGGCTCCCACTGTTTTACTGAAAGTCGATTTCTTAAACGCTTTCAATATGATCCGACGAGACCGTCTCCTTGAATGCGACCGCAAGGATACCCCCGACCTCTATTGGTTTTTAAGCCAATGCTATAGGGCGCAATCACATCTCACCTACAGCGAATTAATCCTGTCATCCGAACGGGGTGTTCAGCAGGACGACCCATTGGGTCCAGCGCTCTTTTGCCTCCTTGTGCGTAGAGTGGCATCTGAGCTTAACATCTGGTACCTCGATAATGCAACGCTGGGCGGCAGTCCACGTTCCGTCCTCGACGACCTGCGACTTCTCCAAGAACTTTCCGCTGATATCGGCCTGGAGCTCAACCCTTCCAAATGCGAGTTAATACTCCCAAACTCCGGCGGCTTCGACTTTCAACACTACCAATCTATGTTCCATGCGGTGGCTTCTGGCGTTAAACTCTTACCGCGCTCCGAATACATCCTCTTAGGAGCTCCCCTCTCGGACGAGGCTATCTCGACTTGCTTGTCCTCTAAAACCAAGGCCTTGAATACCATGGTCGGCAATCTTTAGCAAATATCTGCCCATCAGGGTTTTTTTCTGTTGAAAAACTCAATTGCTATCCCGAAGCTATCGTATCTCCTCCGCAGTGCCCCCGTTTGGCGTGATGTTTCTGGCCTTACGTCGTTCGATGAAACCCTTCGTTCGGCGCTGCAAACAGTTACGAACACTCTCATGCACAGAAAAAAAGGTGTTTGGGTTTTTAACATCTAAACATGTTTGAAAGCTAAACATGGGTAAGAGTTGGTGTTGTTTCCTTAAACACATCTTTTTTAATTAAACGAGTTTCTCAAACAATCTTCCAAGATCTTTCCGGTAGTGTTTCAAACCGGAACAGCTGGTAAGAGGTCATGTTTAGAAATTAAACTTCGTGGTTTTTAAACATAATGCTAAACACTGATGTTTAATAAGTGTATATTGCGTTACGAGTTTAATGTATATTTCGCGTTGTCTATATATTTCGTTTAATTTCGTTTTCTATTTTTTCTAAAAAAAATAAAGTTCATTAATCACCGTTATATTAATAGTGTTAACTACAATAGGGTTCTTATATCATCTCATAATTTTAAGTGATTGGTAATTAAGACTAATTTAATAACACTAATGTATATAAATCAATATTTGAACATGAACTACTAAAAATTAAAAAGTAGCACTATACTTTTGGTGTGATTTAAGGCCGTATTAACACAAATATAATTTAAATTAATATCGCTAAAATATAATCAGGCAGTTAAAGAAATGAAATCAACAGTATAGGCAGTAGGTTTCATTAATTCGTAGCCAATTAATATTAATGTTATTTTAGATCGTAATTAAACTACTCAAATATACAGCAACTCAAAGATTGGCGTATACGGCAAATTAACACATGTTTAAAACCACAACACCCGAACCTTTGAACATGTTTAGAAACTATAATCTTACAAATCTTTAGACGTGTTTTCATTGTAAGCGCCAAAAGCATTTAATATGTTTAATCTCTAAACGTATTCTATCAAAACACGTTTTAACGATAAATATGAGAAGCAAATAACACGTTTAATTTCTAAACGCATGATTTTGCAAAGCTGAACACCACTATCGCCTAAACATGATCGTTTTTAAACATGATAAATATTCTGTTGCATTTTGGTGTTTAAGAAAGTGTTTAGTATCTAAACACCTTTTTTTCTGTGTGGACGAGGCACCTTGGCTACAGTAGTTGCTTCCCGTGTCTCGGGGAGGCCTGGGTATTCGCCACGCCTCTACTCTCGCTCTCCCCGCCTTTCTCTCGTCGGTATCCAGCGTGGAGGCCTTAGTCCGCGCTATTCTGCCTGCCTCTATCGACCCTAACGGGTTGGATTTTTCCGACACTTCATCACATTGGGAACTCCTTTCGGGTGCGGCCTTGCCATCGCCGGATCTCCGAAGTCATCAACGCGCGTGGGAGGCCCCTCTTGTCGAGCAGTCTATCACTTGGTTGTCCGCCCATACTTCAAACGAGAGGGACAAAGCTCGGCTACTCTCGGTCAGCTCTGCGGACTCTGGGTGTTGGCTAAAACTCCAAATACGCGGGCTTGGAAAATCGGTTCATCTTCACTGCTGTCGCGGTTGAAACCCTGGGCTCCTTCGGGCGGGATGGTCTGGCCTTGATCCATTCGATAGGCCGTCGGATCAAGGAGGTCACAGGCAAGCATCGGTCGGTGACTTTCCTCTTGCAACGGATCGCCATCGCGGTGCAGAGAGGCAATGCGGCCTCAGTACTTAACACTTTCCCTCCGGGCGCCTCCCTCGGTGATTTTTGTACTCCCTGCCCTAAGTATGTGTGGGTGTGTTTTTTTGTTATTATTCTTGTACTATATAATTTATAAAATAAAATAATATTAACGCTTTGATTAGCTTTTGAAACACAATAATGTATTCTTTCACCGAAACATTAGTGTTAGCTTAATATATACATGCGCTTAAAGAACAATTAGTGCAATTGGAGCTGGCTCTAGGATTTTGCATCCGGCTCCGGCTCCGACACATCCTCGGAGCCGATATCGGCTCCTGCTCCGACCTCGGTATTTTAGAAGCGCTTGTCTACGCCCTTAACGCGATTTCCATTACTCGCTACGAGTGACATTCCATTTGCTGGGCGATTTGTAGCTCGAGACCTTCGAAGAAGCAGTGGCGTCGCTACGGGGTGCGGGGGGGGGGAGCGCCCTGGGTGTTAACCTCAAAGAGCGCCAAGAGGGGTGACACTCTTGGCCCTTGAAGCATCTGACGACAGAATAAAATCATACCTAGCTCAATGTGCAAGAGTGACTGTCACTCTAAATTTCCGCGTTGGGTAACACTTACCTTATAGCTACGCCACTGTGAAGTAGATCCGCGTGTTTGGATCTATCTAAATAGAACGTACCAATTTTCCTCGTCCATAAATTGGGCATTAGCTGCTATCGCACCCAAAAAAATAAATATGAAAGTGGTACATCAAACGATATGAGATATTCTCCGCTATAACACTTCGTAGTCGCTTTCGCAAGTTGGGCCATTGGAACACATAAGGTGGACATTATCTATCCCTCATGCCATAAGTTAATGATACCTCTAAGTAGACAAATAAGCCCTTTCAAGGTGGAATCTTTGTCCAGAAAATGTGATGTCAAATCTTGTCTCTCCGATTCCCGCGAAAATGAAAGTTTTGAAAAATATCTCGGACCCAGCGCCGCTGTGCGGTCGAGAATGAAACTACATTGGGCTGAGAGAAATAAACCAATAGCAAAAAAAGTTCTTTGGCCTCTGCGGGGGGAACGAATTTTCTAAGGGAATACCGAAATTTATCTCTTTTGGGGAAGTTCAAGCTAGCCTTGCACCAAACGGGATTAAAGAAACGTCAGCTTCAGCAGTTCCAAGTCTATGTTAAAGCTACTTTGATACGCAGTACGGAGAGACATAGGTCAATTTGGACAAGCATATCCGCCATAGGCAGCATAGCCATTTGTCTACTTAGAGGTATCATTAACTTATGCTCATGCTTATGACAATAGAAAGGTAAATCGTACATCAATTTCATCAGGAGATTGCTCCTTCGTTGTCGCTGTATGTATTTAGTTCGCGGGTCTTTTTGGGTACTTGGGGCCCTAAAAAGTTCGACCAAAAAAACTAAGACAGTTGCCAAGTTTCTGAAGGCAACCTTCAACCGAGCAACGTATCCGTAAAAGGGGCGTCTTTGAATTCTTGTTCAGGGTTCGTACACGACCTGGAAAACCTGGAAAAGTCAGGGAAGTTGAAAAAAGGCCCAAAAAGCCAGGGAAATGTCAGGGAATTTTTAATTGAATCCAAAAAGTAAAAGAATTTACTTTCTGAAAATTGTAAACTCGTCAATTCCCTGAATCCTCAATGTACATCGCGTAGAAGTCCTAAATTCTTGCCTTGGAACTAAACTAATTCCGTAGGTTTATAGACAAATCCTAGTTTTTGTGTATATAAAATATTCGAGATCCTATAGAGGTCTCCGTGGTGCTATTAGATGTAATAGAAAATGTTCAGTCAGGAAATTTTAGTTAAAATGGTCAGAGAAAACTATATTATATTACTAACCGACCGCGACCTCAAATTTTACCGAAATGGAGATCGGGTCTCTTAAAAAAGTGTTCTCGATTTGGATAAAAGTAAAAAAAAGCGATACCGTTTTTTCTTTTGTACATGTAGATAATACATTGCCAATAAAAATTTTCAAATTGTTTTAAATTTATCCATTCGTGAATTTTTTTCGTAAATGAATTCGCCTATTGTTTATTTAAGATTTGGATATATTTATACTTAATATACGTTTTGAAGGTTTGAGTTCGTTAAAAGAAAAAAAGCTGCTTTACACCTTTCTTACGTGAATAACTATTTAAAAATATAAACTCTAAAACATATAAACAACATTTTCTTTATGAACAGCGAAATATTATTCAGATAAATAATTATTTAAAAATATAAATTTTAAAGAAATGCATTTATTCACTAGTAAACGAAATCTATTTTCTTCAAATAAACAATCGTCATTTGGATATATTAGGCCTTATCCATTGGATAAAAGTTGTAGGAATTCCGAGCACTATAGGCTTCAATGAAGCCTAGGGCCCACCAAGAGAAGAAGCCAAGCAGGGGCCAATTAATCACAAGTAGGAGGGGGATGTTGAGGGGTTGAAGAGTTTATAGAAGCTTGAAGCCTTGGGCCCACCAAGAGAAGAAGCCAAGCAGGGGCCAATTAATCACAAGTAGGAGGGGGATGTTGAGGGGTTGAAGAGTTTATAGAAGCTTGAAGACTTGGGCCCACCAAGAGAATAAGTCAAGCAGGGGCCAATTAATCACAAGTAGGAGGGGGATGTTGAGGGGTTGAAGAGTTTATAGAAGCTTGAAGCCTTGGGCCCATCAATAGCAGGAGCCAAGAAGGGGCAATACATCACAAAACGAAGGGGGATGTTGAGGAACTGAATGAGTCCAATAAGCTCGAAGCCTAGGGGATTAAAACGGTCGTTTGAGATCTTTAAGCACTAAAAATATAGATACACTTCTCCCTCTGAAACGAATAGATATATGAAATCCTCGCAATTCGATACTGAATTTATCTAAAGGTTGGCCGTAAAAGTAGTTGAAATAAAGAAACTTGGATTAATTAACAAACGAAAAAGAGGTTTATTTACGAAAAAAGAGAGGGATCTATAAAAACGGGGCAATGCGCGTTACATTTTAAAACGGAAAGGATTTGGCGAGCCCGTTTTCTCGGGCTCGCTTGACAAAAGGATGACCTTCTAGGAAAAAACCCCTGACTATTTTTGGGGTCTCCAACGATACTGGTTGCCCCACTGCCCGAAACTTCGACAGGAGGACTCCTCATCGCAGTGGGACATCAGTAACCAAATATTTCCACGAACTAGGCCTTCGCTCGCTAAATAAGGCTTGGCTTGAAAATGACAGAAATCACAAGTATATATAAAATTCACTTTTGGCTACACCCTCACACGCCTATCATAAATATTCGTTAATCCGAGAAAGTCAGGTAACGCAATCTGCGCTTGCTGAAATATCAACCAATCCGGTGTCTCCTCCCTACACAAAGCTTTAAAATTTTTACAAAATAAATGTTAAAACAAGTTCGCCAAGAGCGAAAATATTATTTCGTTGCCGCTACCTAACCAAATGAAATGAGGAAACCAGTTCGGAATATTCAATATTCAAAATAATTACAATTTATTTTTAAAATATAAAAATACACTTTTTAAATACACAAGCAGAAAATTTTTTCGTTTTAAATATACAAACAGACTTATGGTTTTTTTTTACATATACAAATATATTTATGATTTTGTTTTGAATATGCAAATAGATTTATAGTATATTGCGAGTGGAATGCTGCATTCCCGAAAGCCAAATTTATTTGAGTACCATGATCAGTAGAAACTTTCCCTCTTAAATTAGGCAAAAGTTCCATACCATAAGCCGAAAAAAACTTAGTTGCGCCAACGTAACGAAAACATGAAAACCAAACTAGTGGTAGAAGTGTTTAAATTCTTAAACAATAATAATAATAACGCGCTTTAAATGCGTTTGAATCATAATAAAAAAGCTCTTTAAATGTGTTTAAATAATAATAAAAAAGCTCTTTAAATGTGTTTAAATAATAATAAAAAATCTTTAATATTTTACTCTTATTGATTCAGTTTGAATAATAATAAAAAAAGCTTTTTAAATGTGTTTGATTAATAAAATAAAAACTTTAAATGTTAACGTTTATTAATTCCTATCTTTTAAAAATTAAATAAAAACTAGGCCTAAACAAGCAGGCGCTGTCAACGCGAAATCAAGGAGGATAGGAAGGGAGGTGAAGTAGGAGAGAGAGTGGGGCTCGTAGTGGGGGAATACACTTTTCTATTCCAGGGTACCGAGTTTTCATATTCCTAGATCGTGGCGCCAGCATAACAGGCGAATGAACTACGTTTGAATAATCTATTAAGTTTTGGTACTTGGTAGAAGTAAGCAAAGAAAGGACTTTTGTTCCAATAACCTAGGAATATGAAAACTCGGTACCCTGGAATAGAAAAGTGTATTCCCCCACTACGAGCTCCACTCTCTCTCTACGGCAACGCAGCGCGAGCCAGAATCGCGGACATACGAGTTTAGCGCCACCTTTTTTACATGTTTTAAAAAAATCCGTCAGCTAGTTTTCGAATATTAAAATTCATTGTCTATTCCTACTAAAAACACGGGACTAGAAATACGCGAATAGAAAAACTAGCAGACGAAAAGTCGATTAAAAGTGTAAAGATTCTACGATAGATGGCGATACTTCTTATGTCCGTTAATTTTTTACTGCCCCGCCTAAAACGGAAGACGACCACTCCAGGTTTACTTGAATCCTCCTAGCCACGATCTTATGTCAAAGGTTTTGTGTTGCGCAGTGTTGTCAGACCATATCCGTAGGTAAAATGGGGAGCCTGTATAGAGAGAATACACTTCTATTCCCATAGAAATCTCATAGGTAACTAGAATGCTGCCGTGCAACTGGCCAATGGACCAAACGCCGTGGCAGACGATAGCCAGATTCCGACAATCAGAGCTCAAGAGTTTAATGTCACCAGAGAGAATGACCTCACCTAGCTAGCTCCTTATTTTTTTTCATAAGTGGAAACACTCTACGGCCTCTCATTGGCTGACGGTTCAAAACGAACTGGCGACAAGCTTGGCCATAGGCGGCAGCATTCTAGTTACCTATGAGATTTCTATGTCTATTCTAGGGTACGTAGTTTTCATCTTCCTGGTTCTGATCAAACCAAAGAGTTACTGTTATTCATGCACTTTTTGCTCAAACATTGGCAACACTGAAAATGGCGGTAAAAGGATCTTGCTAAGTTTTTTAATCCATATTTTATTCTTCTCACTTTCTCACATGCCTATTGGTGAGTTTCTTCTCACTTCTTATATGCTTATTGGCGAGTGTTTTTTCTATTAAACAATATTCCTATGTTATATCTAGATATTAGAATAGTTAACTTCTAGTTGTTTCAATGCTAGTGGTTAGAAATTAAACTTTCGGTTTTATAGGTTATTATCAGTTTCATATCACCTTGGATATATCATGGCCTGTAATAGTGTTACCCCGGTTTTGTGGAAAAATCCTTTACTTGAAATGGAATATTTAGTTGGAGTTCGATTTTTATGACCAACTGACATTCAACGTTTCATTCTAATGAAACATTCAGAATCTTCTGATCAAATATTGAAAATTTGTGCGTTTGGTTATGTAAATTCGGTGAATCCTTATTTACTTGAAAGAGTAATAGGATACTTAGGAGGTTCAACTGCATACGCTGATTATAAGTCAGCCATACATGCTACTTATATGACATGGAATATGAGTAAAGATGTTAGAAGGCATTTTGTTGCATATTCCGTTAAGAAGAAGTGTTATCTCAATTTGAATTATGAAGAGTAAGATGTTTTAAATTTTTTGATATAATAAGAAAAGATTTATCATTTTTTTTGTAGGCCAAAACATGCCGGAGCTGTCCCACAGGGTATGTGGTCACCCATAAAATCTCCAAATTCCAACAGAGCCCCATGGTCACCATCTAATATAAGGTCAACGATGAAACGCGGCAGTACAGGTTGGCATTTATTTATTTCATAATTTAATTAACATCAATGGGGATCTATGGAAAACGTTTGTTTAGCTGTCACTCTAATTCTTACGCAATATTGTATTATGTAACTGTCATGGCCTTACACAGTGTAGTATTGACTAAAAAAATTTAATCTAATCTTTAACTTCAGCTTATCAAACACCGAAAAAGGCTCACTTAATTGACGTTATGAATGAAGGAATGGATGGAATATTTAGCCAAGTGCCAGAAAGTTTATTGTCGCCACAGAAGACTGAAGAAGTACCTGAAAGTTTGTCGCCACAGAAGACTGAAGAAGTACCTGAAAGTTTGTCCCCACAGAAGACTAAAGTAGTACCTGAATTCCCGGAGCTGACATAACGAAAACATGAAAACCAAACAATAAGAACGCGCTTCAAATGGTTTTCAATAATAATAAAAAAAAGCTCTTTAAATGTGTTAGCCTCATTACTCATTTTGTTCCAATAAAAATCTCATTTTGAAAAAATGTGCAACAATATTTTTTTAGTTTATAAAATACAATTTTAATAATTATTTCTTCAATAAGAATGTTTGGACAAGTTTCTTTATCTATGCTTTTCACGGTTTCATATATGCTGGTACCAATGTAGCCATAAAATTCTAATGAGACTTCATCCTAAAATAAGAAGGCCGTGTCTATTCTCACGACCCCCGTGAAAATAGCGAAATGACTATTCTCACACCCCCGTGTGAATAGTCAACAGGCTATTCACACGGGGGTGTAAGAATAGTCAACAGTGTTGACTAGTATTTTTACGCCCCCGTGAAAATACCCTGTTGCCTATTTCCACGCCCCCGTGAGAATAGTCATTTTTTCTATTTCCACGGGGGCCGTGAGAATAGACACCGCCAAAAAAGAAATATGAGATAAAGAGACAGTGAAAAGGGCAAAGGCTTAAAATATTAAAGTAGTTTTATGACTTACCAATATAGTTTTATGACCTAACAATAATTATAGAACTTTTGCCTACCTTAATTTTATTCATTACTGATATTTATCCCATACGCTAGACGCACTTGAGCTTCAATTTTCCTTATAAGACAAATTTAAAAGGATCACTAGTTTCCCATACTACCAAATACGAGGAAACTAAAATGGCGCCGATCAGAGTTAGGAGTGCGGGCAAAATGATGACGAAATTTTAGAGTCATCCCATTCGTCAACTCAATAATTTAACTTTTTCTCTTCGCTTTTTCTTAACTTTGTCGGACTCTCTAGGATTTCAAACAGAAAATTCACCTTCCTCGTGCCTTTACGAGCACTATCAGCTAACCGTATTATTAGCTTTTTTACTTATCCGCATCAGGTTTCTATCCGCATCTTTTTATGTTAACCGATACTGCTCTTCGGAATTTCGAGAAGTAGGCGCGCCTTTGCGAATACTACGAGGTGATGATTTAACAAGATTTATCCGCCACTTTTCATTCAGAGGTTACCCGTAGACCTCTCTGCAATGTCGAACGGTTATCTCGCGCCTTTATGGGCGCTACTACCTAACCATTTACTTGTACCGCTTTAGAGTAAACCCAATATTTCGTTTTCCCCCCTATAGGGGAGGCAACGAAATAAAAAAGGCATAATTCGGACACGATCTGTGAAAACATCTGATGCCTCAAATAATACGGTTCCTACGATAACGACTCAAATTTGCAATATACTCTGAGCATTTCCAATGGTAATCTAATTACCCAAAGCTCCGAGATAGTAGGTCACGAATATTAGACAGGTTAATAAGGCCTTAGAAAACGTGTAAACTATACGCAATATCGCTGCATTACCTGTCTAATATTCCCGGAAGATTAGACAATTGAGAACTTAGGACGTATACGGAAAAATGTAAAGCCTATCTCAATTACAAACTAAAATTAAAATCAACGACGGATACTTCATGGTTAAAACATTTTTATTTTTTTTAAAATTTGCTATCTTTCGGTTATGACACCCCTTGTGAAGCGTGAGTCTTGAAGCGTAAGAGTTAAAGACTCACGCTTGACAAGGGGTGTCATACCCGAAAGATAGCAAATTTTTTAAAAAATAAAAATGTTTTAACCATGAAGTATCCGTCGTTGATTTTAATTTTAGTTAATACATCGAGACCATGGTCACAAAATTTAATTTATACGACTATCTCAATTTGTTCGAATATAACCTTTCCTTTCCAAAGCCTCTAATTGAACCATTTAGAATTTGGAACAAATTGCAAAAGTCTTTGGTAAATTTATACAGTGTTTTAATTTTTTCGCTAAGGGTAATTTTTTTATTAAAGACTCCAATTGGACCATTTAGAATTTGGCACAAACTGCAAATCTGCCCAAATATTTGAAGCGTGTCCACAACCGAGAAAACTGTTCCTTTGTTCTTTGAAAAATAAACCTTAGCAAGTTTTTATGGAAAGGGGAAACCGAAGACCAAACTTACAAATTCCTCGCAGAAGGTTCCGAGTTTTCACCCAGGGTTACAAGTTCCTCTTACTGCGAGGCGAGAGTGCTAACCACTTCGCCACCCCACTCGTGAGTTTGAAACTTTGAACACGAACTTCCGTAAGTAATGAGCTTGCTGCTAACTTTGTTAGTGCTGTTATTCATGTCAAAGCCTAGTAAACGATAGTTTTTTAAATTGAATAAACTAAGTTTATTGATTTTGATTTCCATAACTTGGGGGTATAACTCATCGACGAATGTTTTAAGGGGTTTGGAATATTTTACCGTAGATGTACAATTCGCATTTATAAATTAATTAATTAAATACGAACTCAAAATTTTTCAATTCATACTAGGTTTTCTCTTGAGGCAGCTACATTTTTAATAACTCTATTGAATGCATCAGTTTCTATTAATTATTTAATTTAATTAATTAATTATTTTATTTATTTAATTAATTATTTTGTTTAATTGTTAATTATAAATTTCATTAATTAATTAATTATTTTATTTAACTGTTATTTATAATTTTTATTTATTTATTTATTAACTAATTTAAAAAACAAAGCACTTCACTTTTTTTTCGTGACTTTAGATCACACAAAAATGTATACATTATAACTTCGAATAATGGTAGCATCTAACAGCAACTACGAGTTATAGAACTACTCGATCTTGTCGATCCTTTATTGAGCAATCCCTCTACGAATTTCTTTGTCCATAGAAAATTACAGTGACCTCGTAAGAAATCAACACTTACATTAACAATTTATCGTCAGATAATGCGTACGAATCTTTGTCGTCGCGTACGCGCCTCGCTTAGCTGTAAATTGCAAACATTTCTAGAGGTCCGTTGAGGCTCCAGTGTGAGAGAGCGACGCATGGATTTAGCGGACGTCACGGGCAGATTTGGAAAGTTCCAGAAGCGAATCTTCGTCGCTTGGCTCATCAGAGCAGTTTGTTGGAGTTTGCTAATGGTCAACTACCAGTTCGTCAACATGAAAGTTAATTTCGGCTGCGTCTGCGATACCGGAGGAATGTACTACGACTCCAGTGCGAATGGAAGCGATTGGTTGGATGCAAAGTGCGACAGACCAGCTTACCCCGGGCGACGGATGGCCACTGGGCAACATTTGGGCTTGAATGATACTGTCACCTCGACAGCTTCGTGTACGAGAACACTACCAGGACCACCATTACGCAAGAGGTACGTATTCAGCTAAGTTCACACTAGGGAATTATTTTTACAATGACTATTACATAGTGTGATTATGAATTTTGGTGACTTGGAAGCAAAGGTTTGCGATATTTTGTTCTCAAAATGCGCACAAGACTTTGTTAGGCACCAAAACGTGGAAGCAGACACTGACGCCATTACCTATCACTATATCTATCGTGTCTTCCGTTTTTCTATATGGATTTGATACTAGTTAAACTTATTGGTTTTATTATTTATGCAAGTTTAGGGTAAAATAAATTTATTATCAACCACTCCGTCAAAAGCAGACTCGTGCACGTTCTCCTTTAATTTTCACTAGATTAAGCTTAAACGTATATTATAACAATATCCTCCATTCTGCATCAGCAAGCAGTTTTTGTGGGTGTTGATTTTGAAATGTTTCAACAGCCTTCTGATAGCGTACGTTCTCGGTTTGAGCATGGAGGGGCGAATGTTTCACTCAATTTTAAATTTTAAATATAGCGTGTAACGTCGCTCATTAAAATTTTTCATTAATTTATTCAATTAATTGCACTAACGATACCTCATTGATTGTGTCAATATGTGATTTGTAATATATTGCTATATTTTGATAAATACTAACTTAAAGTCGGTCAGATTAGCTATTATACAAAAGTGATTTAAAAATATTAATTAAATGTTTCAATAAATTAAATTGAATAACAATGAGAGTATAAACTAAAATTATTATTTTTGAATAAATATTAAAATTTTATCGCAATAGCCGTTGAAAACGAAAAGATGTCGGTTCTATTACTGTCACCGGTCCGGTTGCATCGGAAATCTTTCGATTGGCGGTTCGTCGATGTCAGTTCTAGGTACGATTTCACTAGTTATAATGTCAGTACGTACGATATAAAGAGTTACGATGTCGGTAAGTACGATTAAAGATTATATATAATTATATAAACTTCGCTTTATATAATTAAACTGGCGTGTTCAAAGGCTCAACCTTCACACGATAGTAGCCTAGCCGCGCGCTGGTCTTAAATTTGCCCGCGCTTCAGCAGTGCTACCAGAGATCCTGGCAGTTATAGAGATGCGAAACTCCCTATACCCTAAGCAAACCAGTGTTTTTTTTTCAAATTTTTGCCGATCGCAGCGACGCCTGTACGTGGGGAGTAATCGCAGAGATCCTAGAATGCTTTAGTCCCATTCGACCGAAATCCCATTCGACCGAAGGCGGTTTTTGAGGTGTCCCATTCGACCGAATTCCGCCTAAACGTGCGGTTTTTATGTGTCCCACTCGACCGAACGCTGCTATATAAATTGGCTTTTGCTATGTTTTCAATTTAGTTACTGAAGTCGTTTGCAATGGAGCAGATAGCCATTTTAATATCTTTGTACTATGCATTTATTTGAAAATAAAATGGAATGAGCATGAATTATATTTTTATCTTCACCTAGTCAAGAAAAGTAACTGAACCAAAACTGAAATAGTAAACTTAACCAACTCTAACCTAACCTAACCTAACCTAACCTAACCTAAACATGGATCTTCGATAGTACATACCTTATAAATAAAATACCAAATAATCCCGCCAATTGGGCTACATTTTAAAATTCTTTCGGTCGAATTGGTTTCGGTCGAATGGGATTTCGGTCGAATGGGAATAAACGTCTAGGATTGTTACCGTTGTTTACAATTTTTGCGTCTCTCGGCTTGAAACGGGCGCTTCCTTCCGGCCGAAGGGCGGCGCTGATGCTTGCATTTTTTTGTCAGGTTTTCGGCGGAGTTTCGCATCTCTATAACTGCAGGATCTCTGGTGCTACTAATGTCACCTTAGCAGCTGTTCAAAGCTCCCGTGTTTCAAAAGTGTTAGGCCTAACAGGTTTTTTGTATGGAGACGCAATAGACATAATAAAGAAATAGACACCTTACGCGGAGTTTGATTTGCCAAAAATATACGGGAGCGATAACTAGCAGACAACCGGTATTTGTTCCGTATTCCTGTGGTACCACGTTTAAGCGACGCCTGTCGATTAGGCGAGAAAATACCAAATCATCACGTGACACGTCACACATGTTCGTGTTTGTAATCTTTTAGTTACTCTGACGTGATTCGCGAATATTTTGGCTGTGAGAATTTAAAATAAGGTAATTTTTTATTATAATTTTTTAATAAGTCAATTAATTCTTTTAAAACCCAAATAAAAAGCAGCAGATGATCTTATAATTAAAAACAAGAAATTCTAATTGCGAAATAATATTTTGTCAAAGGCTTAAGTAACTATCCGGTTTGTTGTGGTTATGGCTTGTTATGGGAATATTCTGAGATTCTAAATTGAAAACAAAAGTAAATGGAATTTTGATGAAAAGGATGATTCTACCTTGGATTAATAATGATTCTACTAAAGGTATGTAGCTATTGTCCTTGAAATAAAATTAGCTTTGACAATTTAAGTCTGATGGCTTGACCCTTCATTTCTAGATTTTTGTCCTTCGCTAATTTGTGGAGTCTGAGCTTGCAATATAAATTAATAATTTTCTGAATGATGATGTTCGATTCCAACTTCAGGATCAAACATGTTCGTGGTGATCTGGTAAGATGTCCATGCCAACAATATTTCGTAATACAGCAAGTTCTAGTTCTTAGACTACATTTCTTTTATAGAGAGAGGAATATCTCTTCATTACAACTAAACAAAATTGGCTAAAAACCAAGGAGATCTTACTCAAATTATAATAACATAATTAAACCTACACGAAATGATCCTTGGTCAAAATTTAAAGGTGAGAAGTTAGCATCACCGGTTTTTTCTATTTCACTTTCAACTGGATGTAATTTCTTTAAATTAAATAAAAAAAATATTTTGACTATTGTTACTTGTTTTAATTCTATGGAAACCAAACCAGAGTTGGAATGGCTTTTGGTGTGACCCACCTTTTGCCATTTTTAATTTGTATATCCTGTTCTAAAAAGTGATCATTACAAATTAAATCATGATTTGAATGTGTCGCGATTTACAGCAATTGTCCATTGATAAAGTATTGTAGGTTTAGATAAGGGAAACCTATAGTTATAAAAAGATTTTAAATAAGAATGAATATTCATTGAAATAATATGATAGTTTAATCCTACTTATAAAGCGCCACTAAACTTAAGTGGCGCTTTGGACTAGGTGCCCACTGGCTCTCTGTTTCGTATCCGTCCTGCCTTCCACAAAGCATTGTCTCCGTTACGAAGCAAAGGCTTGTGGAAGCCAGGACAGAGACGTTACGAGGAGTAGTGAGCGCTTGGCCTAGGCCATGTAGTACCTAAAGCTTGTTTTCCACTAGCGCTCGTAATAATGTTATTTTCTTTACGCGCATAAAAACGTTTGAACGTTTCTAAGCTGAGAAACGCGTCGTTACGCGCGCCAGTGGAAAACAAGCTTTACGCTTAGGAATATTTATCCGGTTTAAAATCAGACGCAAAAACTTTAGGGGTGAATTTGATAAACGGGTAGTACTTTTATGTTAGCTAACATGTTTCATAATTCGTTTTGGTGATTTTTTTTATTAAAAAGTTATTGAAAAAGTGTTTTCTACTAAAAATCTTGTTTTTATTTGGTAAAAAAAGGTTAATTTTAGGGTTTTTACGCATTGCAATAACAAGTAAAACAATACCGGAAAAGGTTTCATTCCATAAGTATATTATCATATTATTTCGATGAATATTCATTCTTATTTAAAATCTTTTTATAACTAAACCTACAATACTTTCTCAATGGACAATTGCTGTAAATCGCGACATATTCAAATCATGATTTAATTTGTAATGATCAATTTTTAGAACGGGATATACAAATTGTAAATGGCAAAAGGTGGGTCACACCAAAAGCCATTCCAACTCTGGTTTGGTTTCCATAGAATTAAAACAAGTAACAATAGTCAAAATATTTTTTTTATTTAATTTAAAGAAATTACATCCAGTTGAAAGTGAAATAGAAAAAACCGGTGATGCTAACTTCTCACCTTTAAATTTTGACCAAGGATCATTTCGTGTAGGTTTAATTATGTTATTATAATTTGAGTAAGATCTCCTTGGTTTTTAGCCAATTTTGTTTAGTTGTTATGAAGAGATATTCCTCTCTCTATAAAAGAAATGTAGTCTAAGAACTAGAACTTGCTGTATTACGAAATATTGTTGGCATGGACATCTTACCAGATCACCACGAACATGTTTGATCCTGAAGTTGGAATCGAACATCATCATTAAGAAAGTTATTAATTTATATTGCAAGCTCAGACTCCACAAATTAGCGAAGGACAAAAATCGAGAAATGAAGGGTCAAGCCATCAGACTTAAATTGTCAAAGCTAATTTTATTTCAAGGACAATAGCTACATACCTTTAGTAGAATCATTATTAATCCAAGGAAGAATCATCCTTTTCATCAAAATTCCATTTACTTTTGTTTACAATTTAGAATCTCAGAATATTCCCATAACAAGCCATAACCACAACAAACCGTATAGTTACTTAAGCCTTTGACAAAATATTATTTCGCAATTAGAATTTCTTGTTTTTAATTATAAGATCATCTGCTGCTTTTTATTTGGGTTTTGAAAGAATTAATTGACTTATTTAAAAATTATAATAAAAATTTACCTTATTTTAAATTCTCACAGCCAAAATATTCGCGAATCACGTCAGAGTACCTAAAAGATTGCAAACACGAACATGTGTGACGTGTCACGTGATGATTTTGTATTTTCTCGCCTAATCGACAGGCGTCGCTTAAACGTGGTACCACAGGAATACGGAACAAATACCGGTTGTCTGCTAGTTATCGCTCCCGTATTTACCCCCCGTAGAATCTTGGGTATATTTCTTTATTATGTCTATGGGAGACGCCTAACTAGTAAGCGAAGCGTATATATAGTATTTGGTTACGATTTCAGAAAGTGGGATTTTTATACAAGGTGTTTTAAAATGTTAAGCAAAAGTTTTAAGGAGTTGTAGGGGATGAGTTGAGAAGTATGCCTGTTTTTCCCCCATTTTTCTACGATGAGTTAAAAGAGCGCCAGAGAGCTTCAAAGTGTGGCCTACTAGCCCCTGGAAGTAGGCTGCAACAGTCACAAAACCAAGAAGCAGGGAAATGCGATTTCAGGGGTACGATGAATTTGCGATTGGGTGGGAATTGAGATAAATAACAAAAAACAAATGAGTAAATAAGAAATGTGCATGAGTTTAATTAACGGAAAGATAGCGTTTTTGTTAAAGTCGCGTGTCCTTTTGAATCGCAAATTTTTATTTTTTTTTGCGTTTGTGTCGCATTTGGTCGAGGGGAGGTCCGCCACTTCTAGGAATCATGTTCACTCTGTTCAAAAAGTCTTCGGCCGTTACGATTTTTGCACTTAATTTAATTTTTCTCAAAATCTATCAAAGGTAGAGCCGAGGAGAATTTCACTTCCTGCCATCTTGCATATTTTCACCAATATGGCTCTAGCAACACCGCTAGGGGGTAGGTCGGACAAGGTGTGAAGAAAGATCATACCATCGACAAATGTGTAGTCAATGGGACGTGGTGCCAAAGACATACATCGTACTTTACTGTACAATTCATTGTTCCTTCTACTCGAACGAGACACAATGGAACCGGGTTGAGCGGGTACAATAGAACTAACTCCAAGTCAATCTGGTTTTCGATAGCCAAATATAGAAGTCTTCCTAATAGATCTCTTTCCATTTTCGCTTCCACCATTTTGCCGTCCTTTTTTGATATTTGCTCCCTTCCGAAGCAAACGTACTAGTTTCAATTGGTTTAATAGGTCGATCGAATCGTGCTGGGTCATCCACGTATAATCTTATCAACTTCCGACGTGCCTCTTTTCCGGTTTAGAAGACGTTCAATAGAAAGTTCTTAGTTTTATCGGAAGTAGCCTGTCCTGTGCTAATGTTTTAGAGTTCGGTTTCATCGTGCTGCTGTTCGAATGGATTTAAGCATTGTTCAATTTTTAATAAAATGAGATGTATTTGTTGTTGGTTCTTTACTGGGACGTGGCTCTGGACTAACTTCTTTCCTTTGCAACCCAAGTTCATCAAATTACTCAAGATTTTTGTGTTCTCATGAAGGGACTATGGGCTCATCGCTGTCTTGCAGATATCGAGTTCGAACACGCCGATATTCCAGTCAATCCGTTCGCGGCTTCTGCGTTGACTGTTTGTTCCAACGTCAGGTCGAGAGCAACCCTGGAAAAGTTTTTGCTAGTTCGACGAATTGAGAGCGTTCCATTTTCAAACTGATTTGTGATGCCTGGGTGCGTTTCTTCCATTTTGATCAAGTTGTCTTCCAATCGTACTAGTCATCTCGCGTAGTTCGGTTGATTGAAAGTAAGTAACAGTGTTGTCATTTCACCTACACAGTCCGTGAACAATTTACGATTTCCCGTGTGAACGCTACGAGATAACTTCAAATAAAGACGAATCATTTTGAAGTACAAAAATCAGTTCTGCTAGGTCTTTCCATGTTCTCCTTTTTCGGTCTTCTAAAAGTAGCCTGCGTTTTCATTTATCGTGTTTCTAAGGTTTTCCGTTAGTTCTTGAGTGCAAATAGTACAGCCTAGTTAAATCATGCGCTATTTGGTACGTCGAACAAAATTGTTGAAAATGGACGATATATTGTTGGTCATATTCTGGCGCAACTCTTCATAATTTCGACATCTACTTGAAGCGACGTAGGTGACTGATTTATCTGAGGAAGGTAACATATGACTTGTTGGGGTCGGTTATGAAAATGTTGGAATTCCACCCACACCGCAGGGGCGTTCCGTCAATTTACGAGCTAACAAAATCATCCAAATTGTATCGAGCACTTCATATGGTTCGTAATCGAGTGCTATTGTTGACCTTATATCGTCATCGTGTGGAATCAATCCACTTGATCTCATTCGGGGTCAATTTCGATACGGTGAGAACTCCAGCCCTGTGGCTGTTAACGCTCTACGGTTTCGTTTTTTTGCGTACTATCTAAAATTTCACCACATTCTTTATTCCACTCGCCAACATTCTGGAGGAAAATCCCAACAGCTAGGCTAGGCTAATACCCAAGGCACCACCTTAGGCCTAAGTCATCAAGCGACTTTTAAAGCCATTAATTCAGGTGGCCGGGTTACAATTCGAAGGCAAGCCCGGCGAGCCAACAGCTCCCTACACTAACTATTACCGTTAACCTCAACAAGTCTTTATGGAAGGAGAAACCGAAGAACTCGGGAAAAAACCCCTTTAACCAGCGGGGAGAGAACTTGCAAACTCAACGCAGATGGGTTTTTTTTCAAGTTTTCACCCAGTGCCACAAGCTGGAATCGAACCCGGCTCCTCTTGCTGCGAGGCCAAAGTTCTAACCACTCCGCCACCACACTTATTCGTGCTATTGATTTTGAAGATGGTGGCAACGTAAATCCCAGATTCCGCGGACGGGGACATCATAACATTATGGAAGACACAGTCATCGCCTATTTTGTCGCCTACCCTCGAACAAGTATAAGAATGGAATGCTTCGATTTGGACTGGCCAACGTATTATGTCTGAAGTGTCCTTGACTACCATAACTTTCACCCATACCGTACCACGCTCCACCAAGCACTTCACGATGGTGATAGGCGACTTAGATTGGACTTTTGCAACTGGTTCAGTACCATGACCGATGCAAATTGTAATTTCGTCCATTTGCTCTTCGTGTCTGATGAGTGCTCATTCTTGAGAGACGGCCCATTTAACAGACAGAAGCCCCACCTACACGCAAAGAATGATATATAACATTCAGTAGTAAAATCCCATGTGATTTTTCGTTTTCAACATTGGAATCAGTAGCATCTACATTTTGTATGCAAGCCTCACTATTATGTTGGGGATAGCGGCCAATGAGAAATAACGTGTATTCAATGAAGTCAATCACTACGCTAAATTGTATTGGCGTTCCAATTAACTACGAAACGGAAAGCAATGAAACTTTGGTATTTTGAACGTAAGCGCTTCGTTTAATAACAAACATAAGGCGGTAAAGAATAATTTGCAAATCTATTATTTGAATATAACAATTATTCATTTTAATTTTCCAAAAAATAAGTCTTTTTTAAACACTTCATTCTTTTCTACGCTTCAAAAATATTTTTAGGCAGCAAATAACCATTTACTACGTGCCGAAATCTAAGCAAGGTTAACTATTTTCCCCGCAGAAACAGTTTTCAGCGTATCGAAATCTGCCAAGGTCATTCGTTCCTACGCGTCAAAATATTTTGGGTGCCTCGAATAACCATTTACTGCGTGCCAAAATCTAAGCAAAGTCAGTTTTTTTACGAGCAGAAATATTTTATTGCGTGCTATATACGTTTTTATGCACGCTAAAATGTTTTACGGGTGTCAAATCATTTATCTACTACCCGCTAAATTAATTATGCTGCGCGTCATAAATGCATTTGGCGGGTTTTAAATTACCCAATAGCGTTCTCGTTTACAAATATTAACCAATGGGATACTGCTAAGGTCTTTAAAGGACATGGATAAAAGGTGACCGTTCAAAAAGAAAATAGCGGACAAAAAAACTTTGGCACCCAAGATATTTCCTGCTCCGCCTTATAGTAAAATTGAAATGTAATTTTGGAATTCAAATTTTGGTACGTTTCGGTAAATTCTATGGGTGCACGAGTTTTGCACGCTTAAAATACCAGTTATTTAAACTTACTCGTCAAACATTATAGCCGTTGATTGGTTAGTCGTTTTGTTTCTTTAACCTGATTGGATAACTCGCTTTTGCCGTTGAAATTGTCTACGCGTACGTTTTGGGTATTTTGTTTGAACATTTGGCGTTCCATAAATGACTCGCTAGTCTCGAACGCCAAAAAAGGTTAAAATTGAAATAAGATTAAGATGTGTTTTCTCAAAAGTTAGAGCATCCTAAATTCCTAAATAAAAGTTATTTAATTTTTTTAAATGTTCATGGTAAAATTTAGAATGATATATTAGACCTTTTTTTGGGATTTTACGCGTTTGAATGTAACCTGCGTTTTATAGTTTACTTCACACTTCATTATTCATATTACTATAATTAACAAGTAATAAACTTTATATATCTGAAACTATGTTAAATTTATTTAGTAAATATTAGAGGCTTCCAATAAGATTTTATAGTTGTCGTATTTCGAAAACCTATTTTTGTCTGAATTTAAAAAAAATGTTTCATATTGACTTTAGTATTTTAAATCAAATCTAAAATCATTCATATATAAATTTGATTCGAACAGTTTTTTATTCGAAATCTCCGTGGCTTAATGGAACTGTCACATGATGTAATCGTGCGAGCCGAAGATAAGCTGTTGCTGTATGGTCCAGGGGGAACGAATTTCGGGCCTATAAAAGCAGAGGCCACTCATTAAAGAGCATCAAAACTCTCTTTCGTTATCGTTGAGTTCGTACGTTTAAATTATTCGTAAATTTCAATCATGTCTGGCCGTGGTAAAGGAGGCAAAGTCAAGGCCAAGTCGAAGACCAGGTCCTCTCGTGCTGGACTGCAGTTCCCAGTCGGTCGTATTCATCGTCTCTTGCGTAAAGGAAATTACGGTATGTGTTAAATCTTCTAACTTAAAGCAAGTAGTGGCTCTATCATTGCCACCGGTATTATGAAAAGGCCCTTGTTAGAGATGGCAATGAATGAAATAGTGGTGCCATCTATTTACCTCAAAGTGAGCTAAAATTTAAAAAGCCAAATTATAACGTCGTCATAAAGCCATTGTAGAGTATCATAGTTGGACAACTTAGTCTATTTAGTGGTCTCTAACCTAACCTATATATCACATGTAAAAATATTGTTTGTAATTGCTATAATTTGTTATTGATCAATTTAGAAACGCCCAATCAACGCGAGGGGTACCTATAAGTACCGCATTTTTTATTTCGACACTAGTGACATCTATTGAATAAAGAGGTACTTCACATCGAGCCGCCACTTGCTTTAACAATATGGTCGTAAGCCTAAATTTAAATTGCGTAATCAGCTGAGCGTGTTGGAGCCGGTGCACCAGTGTATTTGTCTGCAGTCCTCGAATACTTGGCGGCTGAAGTTCTTGAGTTGGCTGGTAACGCTGCCCGCGACAACAAAAAGAGTCGGATCATCCCGAGACATTTACAACTTGCCATCAGGAATGACGAAGAGTTGAACAAACTGCTTTCGGGAGTCACCATTGCCCAGGGTGGTGTCTTGCCCAACATTCAAACTGTCCTCTTGCCCAAGAAGTCCGAAAAGAAATAAATTATTCATCTTCAGGAATATTTTATTAAAAAACTGCCTTTTTTTAGGGGCACTCCAATTTTGATTAATAATGTATTGTCACAGTTACGGCTTATTAAAACCGTAATAAAGGTTTATTTCATATTGAAATTATGAAACAAGTGGGTTTATTTATAAGGTACTATTCTAGCTTAATATTAACACCTAATATTATGTTGGTAATTCAGCCAGATCTTCCAATTTCCCAATTGCAATTACGGAGGTTAATAGAAACTATAATAGCAACAAACGCTAGGAGAACGCAGCTAGCCTTTAAACATGCTTACGCCGTGTTGTGTACAAATTTTATTGGACGAGCCTTAACGTTGAACGTTTTACAGACTGGGGCGAAGACAATTTTCAAATTATACCCTTCCGACGGCAGCAGGCGCTAAAGCGTCTAACCAATGAAAGCTGTACGCAAGAAAATACATGGCATTTGACGGGTTGCGTTCTCCTAGTGTGGGGTGCTAGATAGAAACAAGAAACTTGAAGTTTGGCTGTTCTAAAATTATCGTTGGATAAAATAATAATAAAATGGTCCTTGAATTATAATGAAGTAAAGCAATGGTAATGGTACTTGTTGTTCTTGACTTATTTTTTTTTAATTTTTAATTTCTCGAAAATGTAATCTTACATAAATTCGTCAGTTAACCAAATTTGGTTTAATTTGCATATACCGATATTTAGCTTACATTCTTAGACACTAATCTATCTTTATTGAAGTAAAATTGAAAACTTTCATGTTCAACCAAAATTTAACTCAGTAAATTAATAAAAGGTATACACCACATTCTGGGCCTGGAGTTTTTCCAAAACGGCACTTTTATCTATTCATAACCCAAACCGCACACTTTTTTAATAAGAATTTTCGTTAAGGTTTTTAAGTCTAAGTAAAACCGCGTATTTTTTAAACGAAAACGAAACACACTTAACATAGTAATTTCGTTCCTAGTTTTTTAAACGTAGCCCGTTCCATGTTCACTGACAATCCCCTTACCCGCGATAACGCCGATAAACCACCATATCTACCAGACACTGATCCCACACTGATCGCTTCGAAATATTGGGACGCACGAGAGTATAAAAAAGGCTTCATTTGAATCCACATCAATTTAGAACATGAGATAAACAATATATAAAATAAATCACATTTTATCATACAAATTTACAATTTTCTTCCTATTATACCATATTTAACATATCAACTGCGTTAAATCACTAATTTATACAAATAATCAAATAATTACAGATATTTACAATGAATATTATTATTATTATTGCATTAAACACCAGATTAACAAATTTCTGACTTTCATAAAGTTACACTACTCTCTCAATGGAATTAAAAAGCAGTTATTTTAGCTTGCCCAACTTGTCACTTTTTCAAGTCGTATTTTTTCAGTGAAAAAGACGTCTATTTTTTTTTGCGCCAACCAGAGGTGGGCATTTCTTGAACTTTTTGTTCATTTTCATTCCTCATAAGAGCAAGAACCACTATAATATAAGTATTTCGTTTCGCGGCATAAGTGAAGTTATACCCCCGTGAGCAATTCCGTCCGTGATCAAGATATGTTTGAGTTGAACAGTGTTTACATAAGAAATATCACACCAATTTTGATATGTTCACGGAAAGAATCGTTCTTACGAAGATCTTAAAAAATACATCTAAGAGTGAATCCTTATATCGTAAACTATTTCACTTGAAAACCTTGATATAGTTAATTCATCGATATCTTTTAAAGAAAAAAATTAAAATTGTTTCTTCACAGTAGTTAAAAATCTCGGCGATAAAAAACTGTCGCTCTAATGAAAAGAGCTGGTTAAATAAATAACATTCGCGGGTCATTTCTGGTCACGGGAGGTTTAGTTTCTTAGTTTCAAGTGAATTTTGTTTTTTGGTTTTGAGGGTATTAGATAACTGGTCACCGAAACTTTCCTTTCGCGAAGAACTTTCTGATATCGCGATAAAAAACTAAAATGCATCCACGTTAAATTTTGTTAAAAAATGTTATTGAAGATATTTTAAATTTAAAAACGAGAACAAAAATGATATCATCATGAAAAACCTTGAAACATAATTTCAAGGTTGTTCACAGAAAGAATTGTCAGAGTATGAAGTAGAAAGTATAATATATGGTACATGCAAAACGTTTTCTGCGAGCCCCATTATACAGTGTGGTACGTTTTTGATAAGTAGTAGGTAAAATATCAGCTAGCTAGGCTAATACCCAAGGCACCACCTTAGGCCTAAGTCGTCAAGCGACTTTTGAAGCCATTATTTCAGGTGGCCGGGTTACAATGCGTAGGAGGGTGGTGGCAAGCCCTGCATGCCACGCGTTCGAGCCAACAGCTCCCTACACTCACTATTACCGTTAACCTCTACAAGTTTTTATGGAAGGGGAAACCGAAGATCTCGGGGGAAAACCCCTTAAACCAGTGGGGAGAGAACTTACAAACTCAACGCAGAAGGAGTAGTTCCGAGTTTTCACCCAGTGCCACAAGCTGGGATCGAACCCGGCTCCTCTTGCTGCGAGGTGAAAGTGCTAACCACTCCGCCACCCCACTATAGTATTGAAAGTTCATAATAGGTGTTTTTACAAAAGATCGGTGGTCACGTGTTTTCAGTAAGTTTGCGTCACTACGGTCAAAATGAAATCTCGAAGTTGGTCGATAATTTAGTGTCGTCCGCTATTGAAGACAAGGCTTACCGGTCGTTTAGTTTAACAGCAAAGTGAAAGTTCTAATTGCTATAGAAGATTATTTATTTTTGCTGAGTATTTTATATCTTTCAAGGTTAGTAAATAAAAAATAACTAAAACCAGACTACCTTATAAAATACATAACACATAAAAAGAAATTTTTAATACAACCCTAGCCTTTATTTATCTATTTGTAACGCTGTTAATATTTAAAACTAAAATTGTCGAAACGCGGGCCTTAGTATCAGCAGCCGGATCTTAGCAGACGATGCCTTGCTCAAACATACTGAATTCCCATGAGCCTCTATAGCGAAAATCTTTTGTAGAACCACCTATTGATCTTCGACAAGTATGACACTTCAATTCATTTCCATGCCTCTTTTGATTCTTATTCCGGCATCTAGGTGGTGTTGATTTTATTAAATAGGACGTCACTCTAGCGTCGTATTTTAGCTAATCATCATACTTATCGAAGATGAAATATAAACTTATGTTATTATGCTGCCAAAATAAGTTCGTTATCCACATTTCAATTCGCTTAATTCAAATTCTTTATTTCGGTTAATAATATCATGGTAACATAAATATATAATGGCACATTTGTGACTTAGGCCTAATTACAATTTAAATTTTTATTTTTTTTTATCAAAATTATCTCAATTTGTGGCTGCCTGTACTCCTTATAAATTAAACTATCTTCGATTAAATCAATTCCGTTCGTCTCGGCCTTTTAAGTGACCCACCTCTGTAAAACAATAATTCGCAACTCGCTGAAGTTGCGGGCATGGACAAATGTCTTTTTGCAAGTGCCGCAATAGCCGGGTACTTAGACTGATATTCATTCCAATAGGCCAATGGGCACGAAAGTTCCGGATTTGCGGTGTCTTCTTGTATCATCCTTTGAGTGAGCCTGGTTACATCCTTGGTTTCTTTTTCAGCAGAAGACTGAAACACTTTGAAGTAGGTTCAGCGGTTGCACGGCCTTGATTAGTTGGGAGTAAAAAATTCATACTCATAGCTTTCCAATATTTGTAGCGCGTCATTTTTGGTAGGAGTTTTAAATTCTAGATAACTCTCTGCCCAAGGTGGTGAACCGAAGTTATCAGATAATCCATAAATTTTAAGAGGTATTTTGCCTAACGTGGGCGGAGAAGGGAGTCTAGTTACCATGACAATAAAGGGCATTAAAATAATAATTTTTAAGATATTAAAAGGGGTTGTTATTTTGTGAAATTGTATAAAACAACTTGAGTCTAATATTACCTTGGAAAATAAATAATTTCTGTATAGGATCGACCATGGCATTTATAATATAGAACGGGTCGGAAAGATGAATACTAAACCTCAATTCCAGGTTCTCCAACAAATGTTTGCGAAGTCCTCCAAATTTGGTGGTGTTGTTGACGTAGATTGTCTCAAACGTTTCGAGCAATTTCATTACGACTGGTGGTGAGATTTGTGGACCATCGCCTTGCAAACGGTCTGTCGCGTCTCTTAGAGGAGATAAGAAACCTTGAAGATTTTTAATTTTGGTGAACAAAACCCGCGATGGAGCAGTTGTTACACTGCGCTCGGCTAGCGAACTTTCTTTCGCGTTTATCGCTTCCATTAGGAGTTTTGTAATGGCACTTTTCACGCCAGGCTTTGTAAAAAAATACAAGAAATTAAACATTTACAGGACCAGGAGATAGTAAAAACCATGCATTTTTCGGTGACAACGTTTGACCATTTATTTTCCCAAGATATTTTTCGGAGGGCTAACCTTTTAACGTTCAAACACCTAAAGAGTCAGAACTTAAAGATAATATTCCCTATATCTGTGACATTTTTCTCATTAATATCATTAATCACAACTTCGAGGTGCACTGGGCTCTGGAGTCGAGAAACCCGAAGATTAAAGGGACTATTACCTTCAAGACGACCTTTAGGGGCGATCCATACATTTCCTTACAAAACTTACTAAGCTGGAGCGCTTTCAGCGTCAGATATATATAAAGCCAAAAGGTGGCAGCGGCAAAAAGTGCCACCTTAAGGGGGTGAACAGAATCTAGGGGTAGTATTCCCTTTAACAATTGTCACTTACCGTTTGAGTGACTATCCTCAATTCTTCAAATATGAAACGTTCCAACTTTGCTAGATTTTGATTAATAAATATGGCTTACGTACGTATTTTGGGGATTATTTCAGTAAACTCGACTCATTTACTTTTGTTGTATAATGTTATAAATACCATTAAGAAAAGCTCCATGGCAAAACAAAAAGAATCCCACCTAGTTTTCACGGGGCAAACCTAATCCAACCCGCCCGTTACAGCCCGTAGTTTTTCAGTATATTTCGTGGACTTGCGAAATAACATTATTACTCCATTGACGTATTCACGAACTGTCTTCGACGATTGGTCATTTCGTAGGCTGTTTACAACTACTGACGGGAGCGTGTGCGCGACACAGCCTAGTCTTGTCCACTTGGGTTTTGAAATTGTGTTTTCAACCATCATCCAGCTTTGATCGTTCCACGCAAAATAAATGATCATCCGATTTTTTATATTACTTAATTGGTAGCCTGGCGTTCACCAGAAGTAAATGAACTAAAGTTATCAAACAGCCTATAGAAGTATAATTGTTGAGACATGGTATCGCGCTTTAGTGCCATCCGTTGTCAGAGAGGCGAGAATCGTGACTCTGGCTAAGCAGCCCTTTGCGGTGTGCATAATTATGGTTAATGCGTTTCGATAACTCCGGTTCATTAACTTCTGCTTTTACAGGGTTAAATGTTTACGTGGAATTAAAAGTGTTACCGCGTGCTTCTAGAAAAGGTTGCAGCAGTGGATTAAACATGTACAAGAAGTCCACTGCTATTTACCATCATCTAATTGTTCGAACGAGTCAGACTCATCACTGGAACCCTCAATGTCCCAAGACTCAGAGTAGACCGCTTGAAGATTTAAAGCTTTTACCATATTACTCGCATTATCAGCACAAACTGTTACAATCTATAGGAATATTAAGAATTTTACCTTATAAAACAAACCAATTTCAAAATATTTGATAAAATAATTAGATAATAAAGTACCTGGGTTGATTTCACGCCTATAGGTCACGAAGAATTTCTTCAACTTTTGCCAGAATATTTTCACCAGAATGTGCAGCTTCGAAGTGCGTGAATGCGTGGGTGCGATTTTGGAGCTCGAAGTTATCGTTGATGAATTGGCATTTAACGCCTAGGACGGCTTCCCTCGTTCGTGCACTCCATAAATCCAGCGTTGGGTGTAAGAACGAAACGTCCTTAAGCAAATCCTTTAGTTAAGTTGATATTTCTTCAGAAACAATCATTTACAAATCCCTCGTAACAGTCCGCCGACTTTGAAGGTTAATTTGAGGCAAAACATAGCCACGAAAGCTTTAAAAGCCTTTCCTTCGATGAAGCTGAGTGGAAGACCATCGATAGCGACTAGGTCAACCGTGGTCTGTTTGAAGCGCAGTTGCTGGGCAGACGTCAACGGGACCTTCTCGATTTGTTAACATTTTACTAGTTCACCGCGACTTTCCAAACTGTCACTATGTGACGAAAGTGCAACGTCCCTGTGTTTTTCTATAATATTCAATGAAACATAATGTCCGATCTTGTAAAATATATAAAGGCTAACGGAGAGGGTCCAGGCAAACGGGCCGCCTCGGCAGATTGGGTGGCCTGCTGTGGGGCTGCGAGCATCCGTATGAGGGCACGGCTGACCCATCTCCCGGCCTTTTGGGGTTCCACCGGGATATCCGGTGCCAGCTGTGCCAGGTTACGCGGGCTGCTGTATGCCCGCCGTTCCCCTTTAGGCGCTCTTTCCAATGGGGCTTGGTAGGGTGTTGGTCGGCGTTGCCAGAGGATCCGCTCTTATTTCCACTGCTGTGGGGGATGGTCGACCCATTGCTGCACCTTCCGCTGGGTTGAGTGGCTTGCGTCAAAGGTGCGACCTTTGGTAGTGGGGTTCTGCTACCCATGCTGGTTTTGTCACCTGTCTGGTTCTGTGGACGCTGGCGTAGGGCATAATGATGATAGACCTCCGGTGGTGTGGTTTGAACCTTACCAGGTACACTGGGCTATAAACCTGATGCATGCATGTATGTGCCGTTCGAAATTTGCTGCTCCATCTCCTCTCTCGCTTTCATGACACAGTTTGCAGGTTAACAGCTTGTTTGGGCCAGCGACACCAGTACCGGTAATAGGTATAGAATCGTTATATTTGAAAAACTTATTAAGATTGAACTTTCCGAAATTCCGCTTATTGAATTTCGCTATAAAATTAAGACATTTTACTAATTTCAAATTGTTATCAGCAATTAGTTCTCGTGTTTCAGCAGCGTTACTCGTGGAAGCGCCATTAAAATCGATGGCTTCAGCCATCACCGACTATCGTGAAATGATGAAGCCAACTAATTACTTAATGGCTTGCATTCGTAAACACGTATAATAAAATGGCAAAAGGTCTACTAATTTTTTCAAAGATTGCTCAGTAAAAAATCGCCACGTGATAGCGAATTAAGAGATGGGTAATATTTTTACCAATAAAAAAATCTCGACATCTTTGGTTCTCTTAATTAAAGTCTAAACGTGTTTCTGTAGTTGTTTTTTAAAAAGATAATAATTTTCAATGACCACATATTTGCTAAAACGTTTTACATGCCATTAAATATTTATTCGTCAGATAACAACTGTACTTTTGTACTTCGATCGCCAATGAAATGTTCACGTTGTGAACGCTGGTCAAATATCATTCTAATATTAATTCACGACAGTAATTATGGAATATGAATCGGGAATTTTATATTATTTTTTGGTCATTCCTAAAATTATTCAAGGACAATTCTTAGATAGATATGGAGCTAAACGTCATTTTACGAAGCGATCTCCGCAACCTATTTAGCTAAGTGTGATGTCTGATCACATTCATTCAATTATTTCGAGAACGTACTTTTCAAGGGAAATATTATTTTACTTTTTTAAGTAATATTTCGTGCCCATCTTTGGCGCCAACACAATTTGTACGTTTTCGGTGACGCTCTACAATTTTCTCATTGACAATCGACCATATTCCTATTTACGCCAAGCGGTGAAAAGGGGGAAGCTCATCGGGGGACAATGGAGTTTTTGTGCGGGCCTAATAGGTTCAGAGGGCTCTGACCAATTATTGAGTAGTCTCTGATCGTAGATTGTTAAAATGGCGGCGTAGTTACACTCGACGTTTCTTTTGACAGTTTTTTCGACTGTTTTCATTACAAATTTTTGTCGTACGATAAAGATAAGTTATATATTTTATTCTTTTATACTTGCACTTTACTTGGAATAAGATTCTAGGGTGAAATTCGATTTCTATCGTTTTCCCCCAAAGGTATTTTCCTTAAGCCTAGGCAAATATTGCATAAACTATAGGGTTATTTAAGCTTGGATTAATAATAGGACTACTATTATTATAAAACCCTTATTGTCTTATTAAAAATTGCAAACTTAGATTTTTTTAAACTTAACTGTTTTTGGCTTAAGATCTTTTAATATTTAAGTCTAAGGTATTTTGCAATGTTGCAGAATGGTTAAAGTATGCTGTGTGGTAGGATCATGGATGAAGGAATATGACTGGGACACGGGGTACAGTCATAAGGATGAGCATCTCAATAGGAAATTTGGCAGACTAAAATACGCTAGCGCCACCTGCGCGCGGGCGCTCGTACTGCAAAAATAAATTAAATTTATATTTTTATTTCCGGCGGGACGGAGCTTTCAAAATTGAGTGTTTTAGCAAATCGTCGAAGTGGAATAGACAAAATTGTGCGGCCCATAGTTGTGTAAATTCGAGAGCTAATAACCCAGATTTATAATTTTTTCGTTTCCCTAAGAATTCTTTAAGGTAATTACTACTCTTTACGTAATTAAAACATTTCTTACGGTTATTATCCAACTACTACCACTAAGCCTTGTCACGTCACTTAATTATTATTAAGATGTTCCCAATGTATTGAGAATTCTGGGAGGATTGATTTATTTGGACGAGAGGCGGATTTATTTAAAGCTGAGGCTGTTCTGTGTGCTAATCACTTTGAAGCACACTTTTTTTATGATATCTCCAAATGGTTAGATATGTAATTATTCTTTATAATCTTTCTTTTACTGAATTTAATGTCTTTATAGAAACAACCTGGTAAAAAATGAATTGTTTTGAGGGTGAACTTTACTACTATGTGACTCTAAACCATGAAATTTATATATCATAATTACAGAAACCCTGGATGTAATTTATCAACTGAAAACAATATAGAAGGAATCCATAGTAGTGATTATACTTGAGTATATTAAAATAAACTATTGAAGGCCAGCTATATAATAAAAAACGAAAGCATTCACTAGTGGTACCATTATGATGTTATATTTTCTAGTAGAATTAACAAGCATATTCATTTTATAGGTCAATTCTGAAAGTCAGTGAATGAAAATTCCCATCCCCTTATAAAGTGAACAGTCACTTCACCTACATTATAATGTTGTCTTAATCGTAGGAAAGTCAAAGGGAAATTGTCTTTGCAGTGTTAAGACATAAGTGAATTCCCTTCTCCTGAATTTTGGAATTGACCTATTAAGTCGCAAGACGACTTGGTTCTTGTACCCCCCTGGTTCCAATATCATAGGTAAATAAAAAAAAATAATTTGAAATTTTAATTTAACTGAAGAGCTAAAATATATTTTTAATAGGAAAACTGAAGTTTTAAAATAAATAATCATGAATGGATGACAGATTCAGGCCCAAATCAAATCTTCCACCTCCAAAGCTGTTTTGATAAGCTACTACAGATTACAGATAAACAAAATCTCTTGGAAATCACAATATTATTGATATACATGTATTAAGAAAAATAATAAACTTTTTATTTACTATGGTATAATTGTAATGATTAAAAAATATTTAGTACTACCAAATACCAAATCAAATAATCGGTTCGCCAAATTAAATAGTGCTTAAAACGATTTGTCAAATATTTTATTTGTTGACCAAAATTTTATATTTGAAAATAGCTATAAAAATATTTGATAATATCCAATCATTTGGTATTTGGTCAAATAGTTCCAAATCAAATAAACCTTTCGTAGTGTTTTCCTTAATTTTATCGCTTAATTTTAACCATTTATTAATTTGCAAACCAAATATGCATATCATTTGACCCTAACACCGCTAATACTAGGGATATCCTCTATATTACTGTCAAATGTTAAATTTGGGCTGGTTTCCATCACTACATTTAAGTTTTCTACATCTTTGATACTTAGATTTGATGGTTCTAATTCACTTTGTGGTACATCTTCAAACAGTACAATTTCAGGTTGTTTTAGAAATATTGTTGGAAATGCATTTTTTACCAGGCTGTTTCTTTAAAGACATTAAATTCAGTAAAAGAGAGATTATAAAGAATAATTACATATCTAACCTCTTGGAGATATCATAAAAAAGTGTGCTTCAAAGTGATTAGCACACAGAACAACCTCAGCTTTAAATAACTCCGCCTCTCGTCCAAATAAATCAATCCTCCCAGAATTCTCAATGCATTGGGAACATCTTAATAATAATTAAGTGACGTGACAAGGCTTAGTGGTAGTAGTTGGATAATAGGCGTAAGAAATGTTTTAATTACGTAAAGAGTAGTAATTACCTTAAAGAATTCTTAGGGAAACGAAAAAATTATAAATCTGGGTTATTAGCTCTCGAATTTACACAACTATGGGCCGCACAATTTTGTCTATTCCACTTCGACGATTTGCTAAAACACTCCATTTTGAAAGCTCCGTCCCGCCGGAAATAAAAATATAAATTTAATTTATTTTTGCAGTACGAGCGCCCGCGCGCAGGTGGCGCTAGCGTATTTTAGTCTGCCAAATTTCCTATTGTCATGCTCATCCTTATGACTGTACCCCGTGTCCCAGTCATATTCCTTCATCCATGGTAGGATGTCATAGGGACACCAGGGAACAATCCACAAAATCATTATTTCTTTCAGTTTCCAACTGATGAAGATGTTAGAATGAAATAAGCAGAAGCGTCATAATGTAGCCATACAACAACTGGTGTTTTGCACAATACATATTTTATTAAAAAGCTAATGTGGTAGAGAGATATTTAAAAAATTTTGAGAAATCAGAATTTAAGTTTCGATTGTTTTTCTGTTTTCAAATATTGTGATACTATGTACAAAATGAAGCAAAATAAAATATTTAGTTTTCCAAATGTATATTTACTTTAATAACTTTACAGATGTGCACTATTACAATGAAAAATTCCTCCATAGGAGTTCTCATCAAGCACTTCTTTAGTTTTACCCTCCTGGCCAATGTATGATAAGGAGGCTGCCTCGGGCAACAAAAATTGGTAGAAAGCACAAAATTTTTCATAGGATGGAAATCCAGTATAAAATGTAATTGTTTTATCGCTGCATAGAAATTTATTTTAAGTCAATTTCCCCTTTTTGCCTCAGTTTGAAAAACAAATTGGTACTTTAAGTTGCCAGTGATATAGTACTATAGTCAGATCCAATACTACTTAATGGCATATTGGGAATCAATAATTGGTTCTTCAGCTTGTGGGATGGGATTTTCCAAGTCCTTGATAGAAATGTTTCCTGATCATCATTACTGCCTGTTTGTAAAATATACTTATCGGGCATGCTAGTATACACATAAGAATGTTCTTTCAAAGCTTTGCTGTAGTGTTCGGCTGTCAGAGAATAAGCGTGGTCTGAATGTTGCTCAGTTTCAGTATTTTCAGTTGACCAGGGAAATATCGGTAGCGCAGCATAGTGTTTCAGAATGGGTATCTTTCCAACACCAAATGATCTCAAACACGAGTTTTCTTCAAAATGTATCAAACAAACTATTTCGTAGTTCTTTATATCATAAGACTGTTTTTAACAGCTTTTGCCCATTTCATCCTAACATCATCATCACTTAGAAACTGAAATAAATTTAATAATTTTGTTACACAGCATACTTTAACTATTCAGCAAAATATCTTAAGATTTAAATATTTCAAAGATCTTAAGCCCAAAACAGCTTAGTTTAAAAAAAAACTTGATGTGCGATTTTGAATAAAACGAAAAGGGTTTTATAGTGGCTTTAATAATTCTATTTCATGCATTATATGCAAAGGCTTAGGGGGAAAAACAATAGAAATCGAATTTTACTCTATAATTTTTTCCAAGTAAAGTGCAAGTATAAAAGAATAAAATATATAACTTATCTTTAACGTACGACAAACATTCGTATAATGGAAGCAGTCGAAAAAACTGTCAAAACAAATGCCGAGTGTAACTACGCCGCCATTTTAACAATCTACGATCAGAGACTACTCAATAATCGGTCAGAGCCCACTGAACCTATTAGGCCCGCACAAAAACTCCATTGTCCCCCGATGAGCTTCCCCCTTTTCACCGCTTGGCGTAAATAGGAATATGGTCGATTTTCTTATAGCAACTAGCGGTTAAAATTAAAATTTTCAAAAAACGTGAAAATATTTTTTGATTTAGATGCAATTTTGGTAGAAAGTGTCCCCCGGCACAGTACAAATTTCAACTTTCTAGAAAACATAGTTTTTGAAAAAAGAAAAAACACTCTGTACATGGTACCGAGATAGACGCTTGTCAAGTAGAAGGAGGAGGGGTTTTATCGCTAGGAATTTCGGGAGTAAAATCAGAATTGACTCCTTCTCTTGAGTGATATTGACGATAGTGATCGTACGGGGACCCCGACCCCGACCCGGTAAGTCAGGGATCCCCGGGTTTTCAACCCCGACCTGACATTTTTGGGTCGGAGTTGTTTTTAAGTCGGGTTTTCCAAATCCAATAAAAAATGAATAAACGGCCGAGCGAGCGCTTAGGGAAGGACGGGGCAAGCCAGCAGCCTATTCTCTCGGCGACTTCTCTCGTTCGAAGGCACAAAGGTCGCGTCAGACTCGCCTCTCGTTCACCGTTATTTCGTTTTTGGTTTTAACATAAGTCTATAATATTGTTCCATAAGATCGTCACTTTGGAAAATATTTTACTGAGAGCTAGTAACGTAGTGACGTCATCACAAGAAGAAAATATCCCCCTAGCGAGGAGCTGTCAAAGGCTACGTGTGACGCGTTAGCGAGTGGACGCAAAACGGCGATGAAGCCCGTAATGCAGTCTGTTTTGTCAGTAAATTTTTAACATGTAAAGAATAGAAAGTGTCACACTTATGAAACAATATTAGGCACTTATGGTTTTAATTTTACTTTTAAATAGTCGGCCGTTGACGCGAGGCGACTACTCTCGTCACTTTTGTAATTAGAAATCGCTTAAAAGTGAAAATTCAAAAAAAATAAACCCGACCCGACCCGGTTTTTCGGGGATTTTTTCTGTCCCCGACAACGACTCAATTGTCACCCCGTACGATCACTAATTGACGATGGTAGGTGCTCATCTCCATCAGCCGGCAAATCAATGAAGTCACGTAAGACTTTTTGTGGAACGGAGCACGTCTATGATGACGAGACTATTTCCGACTAAACAGGACTCAGGTGTTGGGAGAGACATTTACTTCAGAGTTTGTATCAACGTTCGCTAGGGACACATGCAGGACGTAGATTTTATACGTAACGGGGATTTTCCGATTTCAGAATGAGACAGAGAACAGATGACGTAAAGAGAAGATCGTATTCCTGACTAAAGATGTCGCGTAAGAACTCCTTGTAAACTTGGTAGAGTACGGGCCCAATAAGGTCGCTAAATTATGTATCATATTCCACCGGCAAATCTTTATGTCCCGGAGTTCGACCGTGGCCAAGGCCGTCTAGATCGGTGCGGAAATCGCTCAAGGTACAAGCCTGATCCAAGGTGTCAGCGGATTCTTCTGAAAGGGTAGGTAAGTCCCTCAAGACCTCGGCGGTGACTGATGAGGAAAGGGTGGACAAAGATTCGGTGGTAGGGCTGCAAAGATTGCGGGAAGAGACGAAATAAGGTTACCTTGAGAGTCGCAAAGCGAATGTTTGGTGGTCAACTGCGAGACCCGGGTATTCCATCGGAAGAATGTTTTAGAAGGAGTGTCAACGTTATCGTAAAAAGAAACCCGGGACGCGTGCAACGCTGCGCGGACTTCGCGGGCGCTAATGTCGGAGAGAGATCGGCGAATGCCAGCTACGCGAACAGGGTTGTTGTCAGCGAATAGGGTAAGTTCCGCATTAAGTCGCCAACGCTCATGACATTCAAAGGCAGTCCCCTAATAATTCTGACAGCACTTATAGTCTTAACTCTTCACGACTACGGAGAGTAGATTTTCATCTTATGGTAGAAGTCAGATAGATGTGGACGAGCTTAGACATTCGACTTACCACAGTGGTTGGTCGAATGTCTAAGCTCGCTCTGCTGTTTCGCGCCTCTCACTTATTTTTCTTTGCTGTCCAAGTATTTCACCACGCGACACACATTTTCTAAACTTTCCCATCTACGTCACTACCGTCCGGATATTTTCACGAATCGCAATATTTTGAACCGTACAGAACCTTCCAGAAACATTTGAAAGTAGCTATATACATACTTATAAAAACTATAACAACAGGGCGTAAAAACCAGCTGGCCAAGAACGGAAATTGACAACCTTTCCCAACACTCCCTTTCCTGACGTTTTGGAGATTGTGATTTAGGCCTATATTATAATATTTACATTATTAGGGCGATGTTACTTATTTATTTTAATTTACCCAAAAATATCGTTACAATACAAAACGGCGTACGTGTTGTTTAAAAACCGAACACAACCAGGAGCAGTAGCTTGTCGGTGGAGCGGAGTCGGTGTGCGTTTCGATGAAGCTGACGATGAAATCGTGCCTGTGGCTCTAGGTCATTCTGTTACTGGTGACAGTCTGAAAGAGGGGTTATTTGTTTTGCGAGTTTGTGATCGTCAGACAATTGAAAGATTCATGAATTCTTAATACAATACAGGATGTCAAATATGTATACGTTGAATACGACAGCGCGGGTAACATAATAATGAACGTCGGGGGTTTCTCCATTACATTTAATATAGTTAACTCTATTCGAAAGATTGTCTTCGCACCAACGCAAGATGGACCCGGAAATACCATGATGATACAATTTTTCCATAAGGCGGGGATGTGACAGTCTGTCGAATGCCTTAGAGAAGTCAATGTAAACAGTCAGTGAGATTGGCCTGAAGTTTGTGGGATCTCCTTTAAAACCTTTTTGTGAATTGGCGAAATTAGGGATGTATTCCATTTTTTGGGAACACTCCAGACGACAAGGATAGATTAAATATACGCGTTAGATGATTCTTTGATATAGTTCTTTACAGCCTTTGAACATAAAATTGGGAATGCCGTCCATACCAAAAGAAGTATTGGGTTTAAGTTTCTTGATGGACTCAATTACTTCATCTTCAGTGATTCGCTCCCCAATTTAACGCGAATTTTTCTCCTCCGTAGCACGAGCAAAAATAAATATATTCCTCAAGTAGAAGGAACTGAATTGGCGGGATTCTGTTTACTTGGAGAAGTTTTCAAACGGTTCGAGATTTTTAATCAAAATTTTAGGATTATTATCGAAATAAAAAATATTTCTTTAGGTGCGCGCTTCGCGAAGCGTGCCACACGACGTTTTTACGCGCGAGTAACCTTCGGCTTCATAACATTTTTCTACTATGTAGCCTTATGTATGCCTATTTAAATTATTTATGTGTAGGATTTTTTCGTGGGTGTTAAATCAACTTGTTTTTAATCCCAGATGTAAAGAAATGTATTACAGACAATTAGCCAATGATACGCTTGGCGTTTTCTAATGTCACGGGTACCGAAACTAATTTTATAAGTCTGGAAATTCGCCGAAAAACTCGACTTCCACCATTTTGACGTCTTTTATAATAATTCAAACACTGCTTAACCGATTTTGATGAAACTTTCTGTACTTGCTATAAAATGTTTGCTCTTTCTAATGAATCATTAATTATCCATAGCTAAAATTTCATGCAAACAACACTTTAATATAATATTTTGACGAGGTTCCTTTCTTTTTCGATTTACGTAGTTCCAGAAAACTTTGGAGTTGTTACCTACGGAGTCAGATATTTCTCTGACAAGTATCACTCTCACATCAACCACCCTCGCCTGAATCTCCCTCGCTGATTCACTGAAGCGAGTTTTATAAAAGTAACGCCTTAGTTATCTTCATCGCTCAGAGATAGCGCGAGACGAAAATAGCCCTACTGCAGCCACTTCAGCCACTAAAGAAACAAAACTCCCCACCAGTACGCTACTTCTGTACAGAGGTGGGCATTTTACGAATATTTTTCTATTCGAATATTTCCTTCGCCCAGTGAAGTTTACAATTCCGCCATATGAAACCTTCTTATTCTGAAAGAAGAATAGGACTCTACCTTTCGAAACCACGGAAACCTTCCATGCGCGAAGGAAACTATCACTTCGTCTTTACTACGCGAATGGTCTTCGTTTGAAGGTTTTTACGGAGTTTTTACTAAAGCGTTTCTTCGCAAGAAGATAAACATATGCTGATAAGCTAGAAAAAGATATTATGACGATTACAAGTAAACATTTGAAATATTTTTGAGTGAAGGTTGCTCGGGCGATAAATTGTTGAAGGTTGATATTAATAAGAAAAAGGTGTTTATTTCCTTTTCAGTATAATTTTTTAAATAAAATGAAAGGTGTTGATAAAATTTCATTATTTTCATCACAGTTTTCTAGTCAACTTTCCATTGAAGATTTTCACTGGACAATAAAGGTTAAACTTCAACTGCAAAAATTTTTTTTCAAAAAAGCTGAATTAGAGTTCAAGCAGTCGTAGCTTCGGCCAAGCTCATCATTATTTATAGCAGTGGCGTAGTCGGATGATCCTTTTTTTAGAAAAAAAGTTATTTGTTACGATAGTATTAAAAAAGGAATCGTCACCTGACTAACCTATTAACGTGGTCACCATTGTTATAAATTTAAAACATACTTACTAGTTCGGGAGTTTGTGTTAGAAAAAAAGGCTTCTGTCGCTTCGAGTGTTACCGAAGCGACCCCAACCGTTATTGACACTGAATTTTCAAAACAATTCCAATCGTGGAAGTCTACCAGACAAAAAGGGTCTACCTTCGAAAACAGTATCAATGTTGTAACTTGTAAGTCGGAAAATATTCTGCTCGGAAAAGTTTCCGGAAAATTACGATACCCTTTTTCCGGAAAATTTTCCGTATTTTTCTGCAAAAAAATAATTTCCGATTGTCACTCGAAAATCTGCCTCAACAACCCCTAGTGGCGCCGTCCAAAATGTTCCTCTGTACTCTTGAGCCACGCTTAAGTTTGTGCGAATAGGGCTTTTTTTAGGTATTGGCGAATACCAAATACGTCGGTTTTTGGGAACAATCTGTCGGATCGAATTTCGAAAATCATTAAATAATTTGACCAGATAGGGCGACGTTTAAAAAATTGATCCAAATTAATTTTTTTATCAAATTATTCTATCAAATACAAAATTTCCGCTTTATTTATTTTTAAAATGAATATATCATGTCGTTCTCGATTGGTTCGGCCGCTTTTCTCGACGGTCTGAAGCCTCAGCATCTAAAGGATTTGATTGGTTCTAGCACCGGGGCCGCTGGCGATTGCCTGCTTAAATCGCTAACCAGCCTTTGCAATCACATGCTCACCGGTCAGGTCCCTTCTGAGCTCTGCCCGGTTTTTGTATGGCGCTAGTTTGTGCGCTCTACTGAAGAAAGACGGCGGGGTTCGGTCGATTGCTGTGGGTTGTACGCTTCGTCGTCTGGTCGCCAAGGTGGCCTGCTCCTACGTCATACCAACTCTCGGTCCCTCATTTCGATCCACGCAGTTGGGTTTCGGCACTCGAGGTGGAGCCGAGGCAGCAGCCCACGCCACTCGCCGTTAATTACCCGCATGCCGGTTCCACGGTTTTACTCAAGGTCGATTTCCTCAACGCCTACAACATGGTTCGTCGCGAACGCCTCCTCGAATGCGTACTTAAGGAAATCCCGCAACTTTTCCTACGCCAAAGCTATAGGAACGCATCCCACCTCACCTTCGATAACTCCGTAATATCTTCCGAGCGTGGTGTACAACAAGGCGACCCTCTTGGTCCGGAACTATTTTGTCTCATAGCTCAAAAGGTGACCTCTCATATGTCTTCCGAGCCCAACATTTGGTATATAGACGAATCCACCCTCGGTGACGATCCGGACATCGTGCTTCGTGACTTGACTCTCCTCCAGGAACTTTCCGCCAACATAGGCCTCGAGCTGAATCCATCGAAATGCGAGCTTCTCATCCTTAATTCGAGCGCCATCGATGAAGCTCACCTAACTTCTATGTTCGACGTGGTGGCCCCTGGAGTTAAAATCAAGCTCGTCCCGGCTTCACGCTTTTGGGTGCGCCACTCTCAGAAGAGGCCATTGCGGACCGCCTCTCAAGTAAAACGGAAGCTTTGGGAATCATGAAAGAGAACCTCCAACAAATTTCTGCCCATCACGGTTTTTCTTGCTGAAAAATTCCATGGCAATTCCAAAGCTTTCGTACCTTCTTCGATGCGCCCCAATCTAAAAATGTGAGGCTGATCTCCAGGCATTCAACAACACTCTCCGATTGGCGCTTCAGGACGTCACTAACACGCTGATGGAAGAGGAACCATGGGCTCAGTCATCACCCCCCGTGTCCGGAGGTGGGCTGGGAATTCGCCACGCGTCGAGGCTTTCTCTCCCAGCTTTCTTGTCAGCGTTGAAGCCCTGGTGCGTGAGCTTCTCCCCCCAGCTATCGCGGATCCCGTCGACCCAGTCTTTCGCGCCGCCCTCGACCAGTGGCATCTTTGCACGGGGTCCACGGCTCCGTCTAATGACCTTTGGCGCTACCAAAGTGCGTGGGAGAATCCTATGACCGACTTAACTATCTCGCGTTTGTCGGACCGCGCCACGTCTAGCCGCGACAAGGCCCGGCTGCTGTCGGTAAAATCCAAGGAGTCCGGCGCTTGGTTAAACGCCCTTCCGTCGCCATGTCTCGGTACCCATTTGGACAACGACTCCTTTCGTATCGCCGTCGGTATTTGGCTAGGTGCAGAAATATGTGTTCCACACACGTGTGCATGCGGGTATGACGTTGATTCTTACGGCACTCATGGGTTGAGCTGCAAAAAGAGTTCGGGCCGGCTATCCCGTTAATTGACATTTTAAAACGTGCCCTTGTGTCCGCGGGCGTTCCTACCATTCTCGAGCTTTCTGGTTTGTCGCGTGAGGACGGAAAGCAGCCCGACGGTATGTCGCTCGTCCCTCGGTCCGGTGGGAAATCCCTCGTTTGGGATTTTACTCGCACAGACCCCTTAGCGCCATATTATTTGGCTTCTTCTTCCACCGCCCCTCTCTGGGCAGCAACCCAGGCTGAAACGAAGAGGAATTCAAAATATACTGGGTTGGAGGGCCGTTTTATGTTCAAGGCCGTGGCGATCGAGACTCTCGGCTCTTTTGGGAAAGACGCCCGTGTCTTGGTCCACGCGATAGGGCGAAGACTTCGCGAAGCATCTGGTGAGCCGCGCGAAACTGAGTACCTCCCCCAAACGGATCTCAATTACTGTGCAACGCGGTAACGCAGCTTCCGTTTAAAACACTTTTCCGCCGGGTTCCTCGTAAGAGGATGTTTTATATCGTCTACCTTAATTTTTTGTCCTATTTTATATTTTGTGATTATATAGTAAATAAAAACTTTATAATATTGTAAAAAATATATATATATTTTATTCTTTCTTGTCACCCTCGTAAACAAAATAATATAATTATACAATAATAATAATACAAAGGGCTTACAAGTCGCATGATGACTTAGCCCATAATTTTCCACCTGTACCCAAAATACTGTAAAAAAAATAAACTCAAACTCAATCTCAAACAAAACAATTTCAAAAAAAGATAGTATGGAATCACCCCTCCCAAAATGGTTGCTTCCACAACAGCAACGGTTGAAGAACCGTTGACTGCACATTCGTGACTGAACGATTTTGTTCACTTCCGGTTTTGACGTCACGTTTGTAGTCGGAGACTTAACGAAATAAGCAATCCATAGAGCCGGTTATTTTGTTGATCAACGGAATCGTAACGTCACGGTCACAGTACGCGGCAGTGTGAGAAATAAGGCACTATCACAGGGCAATCGCCAGTTTAAAAATTAGCTGGGCTAGTTTAAGAATTCAATGCTTGGGGTGTTAGTGGCCCTGGTGATCACTTAATTAAGTTTTTCCCTTCAAGATTTTAGTTCATTAAAAAAATTCATTCTTCTTCAATGCTGTGTGCTTGACCTTGTGTCAATTGCATGTATGGGTGACTGACTGGGTGTCGTGAGTCTGTCTACTCTACACACTACACACAGTATAGAAGAAGCTAATTTAGCAGTTAGCCAAAATAAATATAAACAGTCTCTCTCTCAAGAGTCAAGAATAGGTAATTTGACCGTAAATTATGAAAGCCTGATTTTGAAGGTTAAAAATGGTAAATGGTCAGTGGCCAGTTTTTAAATTAAACTACCTAGGCTCTACTGGCCACAAGTCCGGTTTAAAAAAATTCCTTATTTCTCACCCTGGTACGCGGGAAGGCTAACTGCGGACGACACAGCGGACGACATTTCCCTTTGGAGTTACTGTCTTTATTATTACAATACGCGCAAAACACCAACTACTCCCGGATTTATTCATTTTCGATTCTAGAAGACGCAACACGCAAGAAGTGGCTAGAAAACTTTAGCACCGCAGCGCTACCTAAAACTATTTCGGTCGCAAATTTACAAACGTCAAGATAATTTTTAAGTTTAAATTTTGTTTGCTTCGTCAGAATCGTCATTCGCCACTCGCGACTCGGGTTTGTGTAGTGTATTGAATAGCACTTTGGTGGGCCCTGAGGCTAAAATGCCCAGCTGACAAAATGGCTGCCATTCGACGACTCCTGGTAGTGTCGATAATCGAACATTTAAAAACTAAATTCCAATTAATACATTTATTAACCAAAGGTTATTGCTAGAGAATCGATTTATTACAGGGGCGTAGCCAGGATTTAGCTTCGGGAGGGGCACACATTGAAAAAAAGTAAAACAAAACATAAAAAAATTGTATATAGAACCATAGGTTTCGGAGGGGCACGTGCCCCCTGTGCCCTCCCCTGGCTACGTCACTGATTTCATCCACCCTAGAATCTAAAGTCAAATAGAAGAATTAATTAGCTGTAGATCTATCTTCTATCAGGGTGTAAGTTACCTACTGGCGGATTCGTAACCAGAATTTGGCTATGGAGGGGGAACACAATTGAAAAGAAAAATTAAGTAAAATATTTGTTCATACAACCATACATGTCCCCCCCCCCCTTTGAATTACACCACCGCCTATACTCGACTTCTGTTGTGAACTATAAATCTTGTGCCAGTTACCTTTCTGTAATCGAAAGTATTCATCTATTCATTTTGGCTAATTCACGAAAATTATATATAAACCCGAGATGAAACCATAAGTAGCATAATGCATAAGTAAGGCGCTTCCGTTTTCACTATGAAACTATGGTTTGTCTCACCAATCACAACATAAATCATTTATGTGGCTAAATACTTAAAACGGCTCCTAATTGTTTGTAGTCTTTGAAACTGCCAGTTAACAATGCACGGAGCTAATTTTCATTGTATTCCAATTTACATTAACATGGCAGCTGTCAGCACTATAGTAAGCGTCGGCTCAATAATGTCAGCAACGGTCCCACGGAACAATAAGCGGCCATTCAATAGATTTAAAGAAATCACAGTGGGCCACAAAACCAGTTTAAGGGGTGGGCTAAGGACATTAGTTCCGCAACTGCCTGTGATAATGGATTTGAATTTACAAAAGATCAGTATTGATGTAGAGCAAGTAACGAGAAACCTATAGCTATCGTGTTCAATGCATTAAAAATAATAAAGCTGGCGTACGGGTTATTCTTAATTAATGTGTACATCACAAACCTCAATGAAACCCGAGTTTCGTTAATTTATTTCGATCCTATTGAAAATTTAAACGTTATAAGACTGAAAAAAATTGACCTGGTTGTGCTATTTTAAATTCTGTATTTATTTATATACCAGGCCAAATATAATGCCGATAAATAACAAATTATATTTATTTATAAAAATATGTCCACCTACAGACTCATAGTCTCTTTAAATACGGGTACGTTAAAAAAAATTGCCGCATCAGGCAGTGGTGCTTTAATTGACATCCAGAATCTTCGGCTTGAGCTTCAAAAGGGTCCCTAAAAGTTTGACCTTCCTTTCTACGATCCTCTCAGGCACTCCTCTTTAAGCGGCCCTTAATGGGTCGGAGTGTGCAATAACTAGTGGCTTTACCTGGGAGTCGGGGTCCGGCTCTTGTAACCCATAAGTGCGGTGGCGCACTGTGAGATGTTAGCTCCGATCAAATGGTCCTATCTACACCTCCGACTTCGGTCAGGTTTGAGCTGGATACTGAGCTTCGGCTCAGGCTAACGGAGAGGATCCGTGCAAACTGGCCGCCTCGGCGAATTGGGTAGCCTGCTGTGTGGTGGCGGGCCTCCGTATGAGGGCACGGCGGTCATGTTTCCCGGCCTTTTGGGGTAACACCGGGATCTCCGGTGCCAGCTGTGCCGGGTTACTTAGGCGGCTGTGTGCCCGTCGTTCCCCTTTAGGAGCTCTCTCCAAAGGGTTTGACTCCTTACCTTCGTAGGTAGGGTGTCGGCTGGAGTTGCTACAGCATCCACTCTTACTCCCACTGCTGTGTGCGAAGTGGGAATTGGTCCGTTCATTGCTGCAACTTATGCTGGGTTGAGTGGCTTGCGTCAAAGGTGCGACCATCAGTAGTAGGGTCCTGCTACCGATGCTGGATTTGTCACCTGTCCGGGATAGCTGGACGCTGGCGTAGGGCACTATGATGATAGACCTCCGGTGGTATGGTCTTTGTTACTAGGTACACCTTGCTATAAATTCTGACACACTCCTCTTTAAGCAAGTTCCCGGAACTCTAGTTTTAAATCTTATAGTTTTTGCGCCTAAAACATGTGTAAAGAGTTTAAAAAACTGATTTAAGGCCTCACGAATTTTAATCACGTTAATACTTGCATACATTTTCACACTATTGCGATGTCGCTAGAATCAAATAAGTATAATGATAGCACGAATTTTAGTTTGAAGAATGAATGTTGCTATAGAAAGAACTAAAGCTTTCTACTTCGAAGCTTTCACATAACTCATTCACTAAAAATTTCGACGGTTTTCGAAGCACCTTTACATGATTTTTTTAACGATTATGGATGTTTCAGACCATTTCTGCTAAAACCTAGTATGAAACATTTTTTTACTACCATCTATAAAACCGAATGGTGTTCAGGAAAATGTTTGATTCACAACTTCATTTTTTTGACGGATGATATTTTTAACTTTGAAATGTTCGAACGAATAAATTAGATACGTTTTATGGTTTTAAGACTTTCAACTTGGGAAGGCTACTCGACTTTTTTGTAGGAATTCGATTACTTCGCGAAAAAAGTCTAGTGAAGGTAATTTGCTTCTTCAAACGCAGCCCGTAAAGCGAAGATGCCCAACTCTGCTTCTGTATATATTAAATTTTGCACTGAAGCAAATGACAGTTTAACTTTACATTAAACATTTATTAATACAATAAAAAAAGGAATTACTGTAAATGAAAATTAATAAAACATGTGAACTATATCAGTTCAAACGTTTCTGCGACTTGCATCTTTTCACTCTCATTTCTGAAATAAATACAATAAATTCTTAGAACCGTCGTAAGTTTATTATGAAAGCCCTTCAAGGCAAGTTTCTAATTTACTATCCCCATCATACCGTGTGTTGAAAACTAAAAAAAACAATCTCTGCTTTTTAACAGTCTATTACGCCCACTGCAGATTGCCAATCTGGGCGTAATAACCTGTAAAAAGTAGTACCTCCAGTTGTTTGTAATAGCTTTCGTCAAAAGGATGTTACAATGAAAACGTGTAGTTCAATACATCCCAAAGAGGCTTACTTATAAACTTCCGTTATCATGTCTTTGTTCACTTTTAATTTGGGGTCTCAAATTAAAATTACCCTCCAAGCTACCCTGGGAAAGATTAATTGCTCTGGATCAAAAGGGTAGCGATATTATTTGGTTTTTCCCACATCAATAGGATAATTTAGGAACAGGTACTATCCAGTATTAATTTGAAAAACCGGTTTATGTGAAAGAATATTATATATCTTACCTCGTTGTAACTTTCGAGTACGTGTGTGATATCTGATGAGGGCGTTTCTTCGTGACTGTAATTTCAAACGTTATACGAGAAATATTCGTGGTTGATTGTTATGGGCAGTTCTTACCAGTGCATGTATTTGAAATCTCAGAGAAAACAATTCCCACTACAATTGTCACTGCCAAACCAACAGGCACGTACCAAATCCAAGAGATTTTGTAAAATGGCATGAAGACACTGAAAAGTGAGTCCAAAAGCTAATGACTTTGAAAATGGCTCATGGGCCTCAATATGCTTTATAGGCCTAATGTATGCTGATTCACCTATCTGAATAGGCGGAAACGTTAACAAGCATCCCTAAATGCTTTATTCGTTGACAATTGACTGCTCTAGGTCGGGTGTTTGTCTGCAAAGGGCGTTTAAGTTTATGACAGACAATACTAGCTTATTTTAATGCTAATTTAGATTTACACTCTAAGATCTATTTGGTCCGAGTTTCGCGTCTTTTTGTTTGCTCAAAGACCTATTGGAACGAGCTATTAGTAAGTTTTTAAATTTCTTCAAATTTGTTTAGGGTCTAGCTTTATTATCCCTTTCCATAATGGACTAATCTACTTATTCGCGTATTTTATGAGTTGGTACCTGAATGAAGACCAAAAGTTTTTAAAAGTTGATGCATTGGTTATGACTTGAGTGAGTGATATTTAGTTTCAGTACGAACGAGGCCCCTCGTATGTTTGTTGATTGGGACACTGTTGCCGACTATAATCCTTTTCATATGATCTAAGAGTTTTAGATCAGCAAATGGAAAAGTTATTACGTATTTAGTCGCTTCTCATGGGTAATGGGCCGAATGCGCAGTTCCAATTACCGCATATGCAATTTCACGGTTTTCCATTTGCGCACTTTTCATTTGCACAGTATACCATTTGCGCAGTATCCCATTAACGCGTTTTTCATTTGTACATTTTCCCACTTGCGTAGATAGTTTTCATTTGCACGTTTTATCATTTGCGCAGGTTTTTTATTTGCACGGTTCCTCAATGGCGCGGTTTTCTATTTGCGCAGGTTTTTCAATTCCGCGGCAGATTATTTTTAACATAACTTTGTTTACCATCCAACTGCGCTGCTAGTGTATTTTTTAATTACCGGTCGCGCTGTAAATAACAATAATTTTTAAGTTTTTTCTTAGTTGAAATATCGTTTGTTGAATTATTCTGTTGGGAATATATCTTCAGTCAAAAGCAAACCCCAGCTTCTTAGAATTTGAGCTAAGATAAACATGTACAATCTACAACACTGACAGAATTATTCTGGCTCTTGCTATGAAAATGTTTTCTTTGTCTGTTAAAGAACACAGGCTTAGGCAAGACTATTTAGTTTTAGCTTTTGGCGTAGGTTCAGCCTAGTCAGAACTTTTCGTTTTAAAATTTAACAATCTAAGCGAATGCCTGCCACACAATATTGCTTAGTGCCTGAAAAAATGAAATTTTTTGTGGCAAAGTATTTATATTTAAATATAGTGGCTGCGACAAAAAATACACCTTTTCCAAAATATTGCAATTAAAATTTCGTGCCTGCACAAAAAATGTCATTTTAAAAAAATATTTGTTTAAATTAAGTGGCTGCCACAAAAAAATACACCTTTTCCAAAATATTGAAATTTAAATTTAGTCCCGGCCAAAAAAAAATAGTCAACTTTCCCAAAATACTGCAATTTAATTTTAGTGCCTGCAACAAAAATACACCTTTTAATGGCATTCCGTGTTTCTTAGGGGTCAAAACGGTTAATGAAGTGGTAAAAGTGCTTGGTTAGGTTAGGTTCTTTTTATTTCGCCGCCTATAATTGTTTAAGTCGCGAACCGGTTTGACAATCACTAAAACCGCCCTCCATAAATTTTTCCTGATGGCTTGAACTAGTCAGTAAACAGTTACAACACTACGGTTTTAACTCAAAGGCCGAGAAATTAGTTGCTGTTTGATATAAATTTTCAAGCGACTAATTCAACAAATGATGTTAAAACAGAGAAAAACATGAAATGTTTTGGTATTTACAGCGCGACCGGACATTAAACAAATACCAGCAATGCAGCTGGATGGTAAACAAGGTAATTTTAAAATTACTTGACAGAAATAACACTTTTGTCAAGGAAAAAAAGGCTTAATAATGAATATTTAAGTCATGAAAATCCTCGCAAATGGGAAATCCGCGCAAATAAGAAACTTCGCAAACAGAAAACCGCGAAAATGAGAAATCCGCGCTAACGGGAAAATCTTGCTTACGGAAAACTGCGCTAACGGGAAAACCGCGCAAACGGGAAACCACACAAACGAGAAAAACTGTGCAAATGTTAATTAGCGCAATTGACAAACTGCGCAAATGTGGAGCTGCGCAAATGGGAAAGTGCGTAAACAGAAATTGCGAATGTGGGAAGTGCGCCAATGGAAACTGCGCAATTGGACCCAAACCGCTTCATGTGACACTTTTGGGTCGACGCTGTTATGCCCATTGTTTTTCTGCAAGGTGGGTGGTAGTGAATGTGAAAGTTAGGATTTTGTCTCACCTTTCTTTGGCTATCAGGGTTTCATTGACCATTTTTGTATTGAACAAGGTCGTATTCATTCCCAGTGACGGCATTGTTGTGTAAAGGCTTGTAAGATTTTCATCTATGGTTTCAATATCAGGAAAAAGTTCGAAATATTCCATGTTGCAGTTTCGACTCGAATGCGGTAGTGTCGGGTATTTTCGCGGTCCAACGTATAAATAGCTGCCTGCTATAATCCAGGAATTGAACAGCATTCCAAAAACGAGGCTAAATAAGCAGGCCTGTAAAATTTACTTTATTAATAATATAAATGTCAGTGGGGCCATAGTGAAATATAGTAAAAATTTGGTGCCGCAACGGAATGCTACTAAGAGCGCTACAGAGCTACCGTAGATGACGAATTACGTTAGAACGGAAAACCCATTGTTGTGCCCCAGCGGCAACTACGTAATTTGCATCCCAGGATATTTGAAGACTGGATATCAATTTAATCGGTTTCATTGATACCGTCTAGTGATATCCTTTTTAGTACGACATTTAAAATGTTGTATATGAATCTTGCACCTTTTTAGTTAGCTTTTGGTAGAAGAAAACCAGGAATGCAGCCCCAAATAACGGTCCTTTTAGGACACCACCTAGAATGTTCACAGCAAAAACCGCATTTCCTATTAGCGGCACAACGAAACTAACACAAGTGGTGCTGATGCCAAACACGAAACCTGAAATTACTCAAAATTAAACTCGACTTTACTAAATGAACATTTATTTCTCTTACTTAAAATCATGCAAGTGAGAACAGCCGTCCGTTCAGTCCGAACCAAATTGGGGAAAATCGGTTTGATGAAGTCCTCCAAAGTCACTGCCGCGAATGAATTGATTAACGAAGAGAAGGTGCTCAGAGAAGCGCTTAGGATCCCAGAAATCGCCACTCCTTTCAGTAATGGGTAGTGCATGAATAGATCCCCAATTGCATAGACAAAAATCTGCGCCGTAAGATATGATTAAACGTTAATTGAAAGGAAAAGCTTAACCGTTTTGGGACGTAATCTAAGCTTCTCTCCACTAAAGCCACGTTCACACTATACCCTTTGTAAACGTTTCGAAACGTTTTCGAAAGATCAAATTGTACATTTTCGGTGTCAATTGTATTAAAAGGCACACGATAAATACATTTGACACCCAAATTTTACAATTTGATCTTTCAAAACCGTTTTAAAACGTTTCCATGGAAACGTTTTGAGTTATTTCAAACAAAGTTAAGACATAACACTTTGCAAAGTGTTATGTCTTAACTTTGTTTGAAATAACTCAAAACTATCACACAAGTTAAATTAAGAACATAGTAAAGTTTAATAACTGAAGAGATAACAACAACGTGGTGAACCCTTGTTCCCGCGTTCCGTCTGCCCGACTACCTCTACCTTCTAGCGCCCTCATGCGGCCAATTGATTAACTATAGCTATACAGTGCTTACATATACAACAATTACCCTTTTTGTTCATTTTTTTTAAACTGTTTTCGGTATAAAAAAAGGTCACTTTTGAGTTAAACTAAATTTCATTGATGAGACGTCTCGGGGGGCGTCTATCACGTCGGAGGTTGTACCGTGGTAATGAAGGGGGCGCACCAGCAGCATTTGGCGCTTGAATCGCTCGTGGGTAATCATCATCAGTGTCATCAGAATCAGTGTCATTCAATGTCCCACCATCATAGCGTTTGAAATGGGACACGTCTCGCGTTATACGGCGATCTTTATTCTGAGCAGTGATCATCGTTCCTTTCACTTGAGTGATTGTCATCGGCTTAGGATCAAATTTTGGGGTCAATTGGTTTCGTTTTTCTTGTTTCACGAGCACCGAATCACCAACCTTCAACTGTGATTGCTGAGCTCGTCGTTTTTGATCAGTATAGATCTTGGCTTTTTCCTTTTTAGTAGCGTCTTTTTCTCGGAGGGTTTTGGTATTTGGTACCGTCGTAGGTACACGAGCGTCAGGTATTTTTGACCGAATTGATCGACCAAAGAGTAATTCTGCCGGGGCAACTTCCGTGGTGGAATGTGGGGTTGAACGATAGTTCAAAAGGAATGTGTGAATGTCGCTCTTCCAATCAGTGCCTTCCACGCGAGACGTTTGGAGAACCTTACCCAATGATCGCATAAAACGTTCAACCATCCCATTGGCTTGGGGCCATCTCGGCGTTATCTTCTTATGACGGAAACCTAGTTAGAGAATTCGTGGCCATTGTAAGGTGGACCGTTGTCTGTTTTGCACACTTCTGGTATGCCAAAGGTCGCGAAGGTTTTAAGTAATATGGGATGAGCAGCCACGAAAGATGTCGACGAGACTCGTTCGACGACTCGAAATCGGGAATATTCGTCAGTCATTACAAGTAGATAGCTTGCGTCAGGTAACGGACCATGATAATCAAGAGATATACATTGCCAAGCATATTTTGGTAGTTCAGAAGGGACCAGAGGCGCAACTGGAGGTGAAGTTCCGGTGATTTGACATGGCAAACAATTTCGAACCATTTTCTCAATTCTTTCGTCGATACCTGGAAACCAAACTTTTTTACGAACCATCGACTTGGTTTTAACTATCCCTTGATGCCCTTCGTGAGCGAGTCTCAAGATACGATCCTAGAGCGGAGGAGCGATGACCAGTTTCTGATCCTTAAGCATTACTCCATTTTTCTCATTTAGCTGGTTCCTGATTTTCATCAGTGCCACCAGGAATTCAATATCAATTCCAGCCGTTTTCCTAGCTGTAGATACATCCCAGCAATTAGTTTGGATATATTTCAAGGCAAGTTGCATGGTGTTATCCGTAGTGTTTACTTTAAGGATGTCGTCTACGGTTAAGCCGTGTGGCGTTGAGGAGAGCGCACACTTGTGAAACAAAATTTTCGGCAACCTTACTGAGGCGCAGAGGTTTGGTGGCGTCAACTTCGATAGGATGGCGCGAAAGAAAGTCCGCAGGATTATCACAACCCTTCCGATACTGTACTTGAAAATCATAACGCTGTAGACGGAGACCCCAACGCTCTATTCTGGCAGGGGACTTAGACAGCGGATTATTAAAAATATATTAAAACGCTTTGTGGTCGGTGATCGCTGTAAACTTTGCGCCGAATAGATATAAGTGGAAGTGTTCCACTCACCAAACTAGAGCGAGCGCGTCCTTTTCAACCTGAGAATACCATGTCTCTACATCTGTGAGTGCTTTGCTTGCATAGGAAACAATAGACACGTTCTCTGCGGAATCTTCCTGTGACAAGATTGCGCCAAGTACAACAGGGCTGGCGTCCACTGTCAGATATGTACTTAACTCCGGATTGAAATACCTAAGAATTGGGTTATTCGTAATAGCTTTCTTAGCCGCATTGAAGGCTGACTCTTCCGAGCTGGTCCACCGAAATAATGTCTTTTTCTTGGTAAGTAATCGAAGGGGCTCAACGATGGTGGTCAAGTTAGGAATGTAGCGAGAGCAGTAGTTGAGCATTCCGAGAAAACTACGGACATCCTTGGCGCAAGTTGGCGGCGACGCATCGCGAATGGCTTTCACTTTCTGATCTTCGGGGGCGCATCCGTTTTGGCCAAATGTGTGGCCGAAGAACGTTATACTTGTTTTTCCAAATTCACACTTTCGTTTATTGAGGGTAAATCCATACTCTTTCAAATGACTTAAAACTTGTTTTAGAGCCGAATCGTGCTCTTCTGGGTTCACTCCAAAGACGATGAGGTCGTCACTTACATTTTCGGCATTCTCGATATCGCTGATAACTTGTTCGATTACATTTTGGAAAATCTCGGCGGCTGAACAAACTCCAAAGTTCAAACGCTTATACCGGTATAGCCCTTTGTGGGTCGAAAATGTAGTAATGCTTCGGCTATCAGGATGAAGCTCCAGTTGGTGATAGCCATTTTTAAGATCAATTTTGGAAAAATATTTAGCGCCACAGAGTTTGATAAAGATATCTTCGAATGTCGGCGTGACGTGTCTTTCTCGAGCAATTGCTTTATTAGAACAGCGCATGTCGATGCATAATCGAAGTGCACCCGGCTTGTCAGCTTTAGGGCGAGGGACAAGAACCGGTGGAGATACCCAAGGTGTTGGTCCAGTAGCTGTTTCAATCACATCTTGGTCCACGAGAGACTGTAACTCCTCTTCGAGCGGTTTCCGCATGTGTAAAGGTATACGTCGATGACGTTGAGCCACTGGCTTAACCGCTGGATTGATGTGCAATTTAACTTGAACATTTTTCATTTTACCGATGCCAATGAAAAGCTCTTTGTATTCCTCAAAAATATGAGAATCAGCGCTAATTGTGTTAATCGTTTGCAAACGGTGAAGATCTAAGCTAGTGGTATAGCTTAATACTGGTAAAGGTTGTCCGTGTCTGGAATTAATGACATAAACATCTGCTTTAAGACGTGTCGTGTTAAACTGAAGGGTAGCTTCGAACTTGCCATCTAATTTCAAGGGCACATCAGAGCCATAAGTGAAAACTCTCTTAGATGTGTTCTTAAGGTTCGGCAGTGGGTCTATTTTCAGAAAACTTGCTTTAGGTAAAAGGTTGATATCAGCTCCAGAATCAATGAGGCACGTAACAACGGTGTCAATAATTTTTATATCGACCTGAGGTCTACCACTAGGTGACGTGGACAGCGTAGACAACGTAAACGTAGAAGAATCTGAATCACTACTCTCTTTTGTGCGAGTGTTCGACTTTAACTCGGTACTGCTGACGGTGGAGCCTTTTTTCTCGGCTTTAGTCTTATCCCACCTGTTAGCCTTGTGTCCACGGCGACCATTTCGGTTACGACCGCGATTGTCGTTTTTGTTCCCCTGATTATTACCGCTAGCATCCGAATGTTTTTTCTTCCCGCACAGTTTTCCGTAGTGGCCCTTAAGACCGCAAAAATTACAATGCCTGTTTTTCGCTGGACATTCGCCATCGTGTGGGTATGGATTGCCACAATTGTAACAGGAACGGGAAAAGTGCCCAGATTGAGTTTGTACTCTGTTCACGATAGGGTGTGATATTGGGTTAGTCGCGTGCGGTGTATGAAGTTTCAGTGACTGTATTTGTTTCTCCATCGAAGCGGCATGGGCATCTGCCAAGGACAAAGATCGAGCTAAATCAAGTAGACCAGTTAACGTGAGGGTTGGATCACGAAGAGCTGGTCGTCGAAGAGAGGAGGATCGGCAAGTTTGTATTATATGCGCTTTAAGTTCAGCATCCAAATCAGTAAACGAGCAGTCGGTAGCTAATATACGTAAACGTGTGCAATAATCATCTATTGCCTCATTTTCATTTTGTACGGCTTGCCGAAATACAAATATAGCGTGATTGACATTTACCAACGGCGTAAAATATTTGTTGAGTGCCGCTTTAGCCTTTGCATATTCCGCAGCAGTGCCAGTATCAGGCAATGTATCAAAAATATCGCATACCTCTTCTCCAGCATAGTGCAATAGGGCTGCACGTTTCACGGAATCGTCGTTGACAGCCACTACGATGAGAAAACGCTCAAAACGAGTGAGCCACTTCTTCCAACGAAGACCAACGTTAAGCGGCTCCGAGTGGACCGAAAACGGGGGAAATGTTTGCAGGGCGAACGCCATTAAAATAGCGAGACGGACCAAGGCTTCAACGTGAGAAAAGAGAAATAACTTAAAATAAGTAAAATACCGTCTCGTAAATGAGGTGAAAAGAATCTCCGTCGCCAGTGTTATGTCTTAACTTTGTTTGAAATAACTCAAAACTATCACACAAGTTAAATTAAGAACATAGTAAAGTTTAATAACTGAAGAGATAACAACAATGTGGTGAACCCTTGTTCCCGCGTGCCGTCTGCCCGACTACCTCTACCTTCTAGCGCCCTCATGCGGCCAATTGATTAACTATAGCTATACAGTGCTTACATATACAACACAAAGTGTCTAGTGTGAACGCGGCTTAAGAGTGCTCCTTTAAACAGACAATGCGCATTTTTGTTCTCTGCTTTAAGGGTTCCACCATTCGGGTAAGAAGATAAACTCGTGGTCCATTATCGTGTTTCGGATTTTAGTTCAGATAACTCCCTTTAGCGTAGAATAAGATTGCTCTCTGTTTATTTCATTAGGAAGACCAAAGAGTACCTCGTGACTGGACTTACTTGATCCACTCTGGTTACTCCGGTGTGGTCCGGGAAAAGTGTAGGGTCACACTCTGAGTACATCACGTAAAGGATGGCTCCAACCAGTACTATCATTGCACCCATTACCATATTAAGAAAAGAACCCAAAATAACGGACCTAAAGTAAAGGAAGTAGTTGTTAACTGAATACATAATGATAACACCAAGAATGTATTTTTGTCGAAAGGATTAGTAACTAAATCGACGACTTATTTTTACGTAGATAGCCTTCGCTTATTTTGGTAAAAATAAGAAGTGCATTGATCCAATATCTTGCTGTCGTGTTCTTACACTTTCCGAATGAAAAATGCGCGGGTGAAATGATTTTTCTCAATCACTCTGGTATGGCACCACACGCAGAGGTATTCATTGGTTTAAATGAAACTTCAAATTAAAATTCCTACGTAATAACCAAAAATTAATTATCATTGTTATGACTACAGGCTATCAAGGACCTGTTATAAATTAGTTGACGTTAAAATGCTAGGGCACCGTCAACAACGGGTTAAATGTATCCCGTCAATAATGTGAACCAGATCGAGTCATTCATAAATTGGGTGTCCAAGGCCTGATTAGTACAATGTTAGTGGCGTTGGGACGGTAACCAAAGGTCGTAGGTTCGATTCCTGCCCGAGGTGAAATAATTTTTCTCAATCACTCTGTTATGGCACCACACGCAGAGGTATTCCTTGTTTTAAATGAAACTTCTACGCTTAAGTAAGGTTAACCGATTTCAATGTGATTTTGAACGTCAATAGAACTTTCAATGAAGTGTCGTAACGAAGACCTTATTTTAAATTTCCACTTGTGATCCGAGATATTCGAAGTTTAAAGGAACTTAAAATGATGTGAAATAAAATTATACGGCTATAAACGCTTGTGGAGTATAAAAAATGCAATTTCGCAGAATTTTATGAGAAATTGATGTATTTAAAAATAGGGTTTTTAATGCGACTGATACGACTGATATTCCTTCGCATAGAGACAACTTAATTTTTACTAAACATAAATATCATCTACATTTCTATACTTTAAATATATTTTTAATTTTTAAACTTAAGTTTTCAATAGTTTCAACAAAAAATTAATTTTCTAACCCTCGTTATTTTCGATAAAAATGGGCAAGTTTTAAAAAGAATGTTTACCTGGCTGATCCTATATTTGAATAAGAGAAAAAGAGTACATTTACGACCTCGAGATGACGCTACATGCATATTTAAGGACCTACCTTCGACGAAGGATCTTACATACCAAATACATTTTTGATAACACTAGTAAGCACTTACTAAGCAAATTGTTCAATAAACGGAAGACGATTTTTAAACACGCATAAAACTGAAATTGCAAAGCATTGTTCTTTCTTTTTCCTTCTGTTAACTCTGGTTAATTCTTACGCTTTAGCTGCAGATTCGGATTTAGCCCCAAGCACTTTTTGGATAAAAGCTTGATTTACCACAAAACAGTCTAAAGGTGCTAGCAAACCACCCAGGCACACAGACCAAATGCCGTACCGTGTAGTGGAATTTTCAATCCAACTGAAACAAAAAATAGAGACTACAGTGAATCAATTTATGTATTTAAGAGATTGAACTCTTAAAGAGCCACAAGAGTGAAAGGCAGAGGCGCAAAAATTTCAATAGGGCTTTTCGACGATTGTTCTTTTACGAAAAACACGAGCAGGACGCTACTTCAGTAAACGTCGATAAGAAGCTGAAGGCAATTGTGGCCCTCGAATTTTACTTTCAGCGACTAACTGAAAATTTGTGAGAAATCCACTGTCTAGACATTTCGTCCATAAATGTCCCACGTTACCAATGCGGGCAAAGCCTTGAAATATGACCATTAGCAGGGTCACGTTCATTAAAACAAATTGAATAACGTCAGTCCAAATTACGGCTCTCAGACCGCCCTAAGAAATAATGAGAGACAATCACTAGGTCCCTATATAGAATCACACTCGGAGAACAGTATACCAGTGAGCTGTAAGACGTGCAAACGAAACCAAGAACGAAAGTGGTCACTCTGTGGTCGAATTGGGTTAAAGTGCTCAGAGAAAGCGCCGCCAGGTACATCACGACGCTGAGAAACAGTTGCTATAATGTAAACATGTATTGCAGTTTAAGCCATGGATACTCTATACATGGCTATCCTCTAACCTTCTGAAAGACGTAAGTAAAGGAAAACACCTTCCGAACTGAGCTGTCAAAACGTTCCTCCATCAACTACAAGAAACAAAAATGTGACATATCTGATGAGGTAAACTTGGCTAACGCTGGCTTCTATAAAACCCTTATTCCGCGATCCTAAAGAGCCGTTACTACCGTCGAAAATTCGGATAAGGTCCCAACCCCCGCCCGCAATCCACATCCCGCACGAGTACGAGTTATTTGTCTGTCGTACGCCAGCCTACTGGTTTTTTATGGCAAAGCTTTTTGTTTACGAAGAAAGTTTTATCTGGCCTTATCACAGCATTTGAACGGCTAATGTGTATTATATGTTGAAGAACCGGATGATATAGATATTGTTCTTAATTTAGAAGGTGCTTGAGAAAGAATTCACTTTCGATAAAATTCCTCTTAGGTTGATTTGGTGCTTTAAATAAGTCAACGATTCGATGCCAGTAATGTTTGTTCACAAAAAAAATCAACGATTCAGCGACTGAAAATTCGTCGAAATTTAATACGCAAGTTGTACCTAATACATCAGGGGATTGTGTGTATTCAAATATCCGTGGGGTATTGTTTAACGCTTAAAGAGATTGTTAATATTTTTCTTAGTTCTTAGTGGACACATTTTACGATTACACAATGCAATTGGAAAAATCTATTGTTTTGGTGTCCGACAGACATCTAAAGCCCATCTTATGAACGTATGGGTACAGAAATATTTTGGGGTAATTAGAGGTAATTGAGCACGATAAAAATGTTAATAAGAAATAGTTTTTAACTTGAATTTGATACGATATTTTATATGGTAAGAATTCATCAAGCAATCACGTACACCATTTTTTCTCATTGTTAAGGTTTTTCAAAAGAAGGATACACGTGTTTTATGGAGGAACCGACAAGGAAAGTACCCCCGAGGTGTTTATTGCCGATTTTGTTCAAAGTCGGGCGTAATGTAGACCTATATGAGATATGAAATTTCCCATTCGATTTGCTAGGGCAACCAAAAATGTTTTTGACCACTTAAAACAAAAATAAGATTTTTTACTTATTTACTCAAACATTGTTACAATTTTACCCCAAAAGTGTTCCAATTTATCCAAACTTGATGACATTTACCCAAATAAGGTCCAAATAACCCATTTCGTGATTTCCAAATTTTTAAAAAATTTTATGTACCCTGTGAAACCGAGAAAAGCCCATACTTTTTTAAATGCAGATTTTTTTGATTTAAGTGGTCAAAAACGTTTTCGGTTGCCATGGCAAATTGATTGGGTAACGCAACTTCTCCTTTTGGGAAATTTCATATCTCATATAAGTCAGTATGTCTGGCGAATGCTGGAAGGACAGCCAAGCTCGGATCGGGTATGAACATAAGAACCCGCACCGTCACCTTTGATATCAATAAATAGAGAATGTATACTAATAATTTCATTTTAATTCGTAAAAGATTCTAGGCTGCTTACCTCAAAGACACTGACGTATTGACACGATCTGTACTTTGGTACAAATACGAAAGCGCCTACAGACAAGGCGACAAAGGCGGATAGCCAGCCGATGCCAAACTCGGGTCCGTACAAATACAGTTCACTGGTGATTCCGTTCATGGAAAAGGCGGACATGGCCGTGGCGGCTAAAGACAGCGCTGCTGGAACGACTGTGAGTTTGCGGCTGGCCAGAATGAACTCTGACAGTTTTCCGCTGCTCTTTTTCTGTTTGAAATACCATCCGACGCCCGAACACACTACGAGCACCAACACTATGAAAGTGAAATCGGGCCATTCCAAGTACGTCTTTGGATTAAGATACATGGTCTCTTCTTCAGAAAAATGCGGACTAAGTAATTTAAAACTTATTTATAATTATTAAAGCGGGATTCTGTTCTATTCGGCGCCTTAGGTGGAATCTCAAATCGCAGTTTCGAAGACGATCTTTACACTTTGCAATTTCATATTTTAATTTAATAATTGGTGAGGCTTATAGGGTGTAGAGTTTTTCAAAGTCTAATGTGCGAGTTATAAGTATGAAACTTAAAACCACTTTGTTAAATTTGCACCTTTATTTTTATAAAATCCAATATGATATTTACAATGTCTAACCAGTTTCGTGGGGCTTAGATCGACATCATCACAGACTAAAATCTTCTTTTGTGAATTTCACGAAATTTTATACGAGCGAGGTTACAATGGTAAAAAAACCAATTAACTCCTATGCATGAATAATTAAAAAATATATCTCATTTTTTTTATTTTTATAGCCATCTAGGGATATCTATAGAAAAAATATAATACAGGGTAAAAAAAATAATTATGTTATACCAAATTATTTCACCGTAAGGATTATTAAAACGTAATTTATAGCTATGTGATCTCCTCAAACAGATTATACCAGCTGGCGCTACAATTGTTCCCAAGTTTATCGTTGAGTAGGGTTTTTGTATTTAAATTGGTTGGAGGGTTGATCTAGAAGTTCTATTTCCTCCCATTTAACTGTGTGATTCGACATCAAGGCATGTTTGGCTATTGCGGATTTTTCGCAGTTTTCTCTTTATGTGATCATTAACGCGTTTTATTTAATTAGCCTGTTTAATAATAATAATAATAATAATAATAATAATAATAATAATAATAATAATAATAATAATAATAATAATAATAATAATAATAATAATAATAATAATAATAGTAGTAATAATAATCAGCTTGGCTAATACCCAATTCACCACCTTAGGCCTAAGTCATCAATCGACTATAATGCCTTTGAACAGGTGGCCGGGTTACAATGCACCAATGGGTGGTGGTAAGACCTTCATGCTACGCGAGCCAACACTAACTATTACCAAAAGTGACATAAGACCCAAAAGAGTGTCAACTCTACCTTCGCGCCCATTAAAATATTTACTGAGAGCTAGTCTCACAATAGACTACATAAACTACTAGTTGGAATATTACTAGCAACATTATATTTAGTCTATGGTCTGCCGCGATTTTCTTTCTTCGATTTATTTTCCCGTAGACATACGTTCTAAAACGCCTCACTCGGCGGCGCTGAAGTGGAGAACATTACAAATTTTGATGACGTATTTTCAACCCCCTTTCCCACTCCCTCTTTTTACTTCGCGACAAGCTCTCATTAAACGTTATACCGTACTGACACACTTTTGGGTCTTATGTCGCTTTTGCTATTACCGTTAACCTGTTTATTATGAAATAAATATATATGTTTATTATAAATATTAGGCCGACATTAAGAGGCTGTAGTAACTGCAAAAAATATATTTAACCTAATTCAAATAGAACACGAGTCACTAGTTTACCGGTAGAAGCCGACGTTTCGTCCCTGGTAGTGTTATCCGGTAAAATTGACATCGATTATAATATTTTAACCTCTCCGAGGGGACAAAGTCCCCTAGGAGGGGTTATACAACGACCGTGTCTGTCTGTGGGTCTGTGGGTGGGTCTGTGGGTGGGTCTGTCTGTGGGTCTGTGGGTCTGTCAGGCCTGCGAACGCGTTCGCATTTTCGGTGCAAAGTGTAATCACTGCGTACGCAGTTTCTCGAGATCTCTGCGTTCGCAGTTGCTAGTAATTAGGGAACAAAGTCGAAAAACCGTGTTTGCAAAACCACCGTGGGACGGTGAGCGTTAACGGATTAATTTGCAGTCGGGGCTGGTTTGGTGGTTTTTTTTCGTCAACGCTCGCCGTCACGACAGGTTTAATTCAGCGGTTTGGATATTTCGCTATTGTAATGTTGTGTTATTGTTATGACGTTTGTGGGTGTTGAGTTTGTGGTGTGTATGTACGGGTGGTATCTCTCCAAATCTTTCTTATTGACTTTTGGGACGGACCGAGTGCTGAGTGTAATGCTACCTCTCAACATCCAATGGCAGGGTGTTTTACGTTTTTGTAATGTTTATACGTAGGTTGTGAGTGTTGAATTTATTGTGTTTGTGTTCTGATGGTTGTGCATGTTGAGTCTGTTGTGTTTATATGGGCGTTTTCTCTCCAACTTCTTCTTAATGGCTTTGGGACGGACCGAGTGCTGAGTGTAATGCTACCTCTCAACATCCAATGGCAGGGTTCCCACCAATTGTTCACGGTATTCGTCTTAGTATCAATTTGCGATCGCATCGGGCGGGTTTCGAACCCGAGACCGCCTGTTTGACAGGCGGACGTTCTACCACAGAACCACCGACACTTATTACGTTTCATTGAAAATTAGACCTTCAGCTTTATCGAAACCGTATTTAATAGAGTATGAAATTTTGGTTTAATTGAAATAGAGCAAGATTTCGTGGAAGATTTAAATTATTGCATCGAAGAAATTCTAATTTAGCGATTTCTCATTTGATTAAAAACAAATGCGTCACCCAGGTTTCGAACCCGGGCCGTTCAGTTAGGCAGTCGAGCGCTCTACCACAGAACCAACGATAACTTCAAGTTATACTGCAAATAAGACACTCATTGTAAGCATAATAGTTAACAAAGTCTTGAATTTTTTTACGAATGAAATTGTGAAGGCCTAATGTGGTTTTTTTACGAAAAAATTATAAAGACTTAATCTTGTTTAATATAATAAGTTGCTTTATTTCAATTTGGTACTTTTGTTTAGGGTTTTTTTAATGAATGGAGTTAAAGATTTTTTTCTTCTATTATTTGACGTTTTATTTTTGCGGTTGTATATTTGTTTTATCTTTTATTCTTTTAAAATTATTTACTTCTTCCGCAAAATGGTTCATTTTTTGGAGGAACCTTTTTACTTATTTTTTGTGTATTAATGTTTTGAGAACCTTTACGTTTGGGAAAGGATAATTTTTGACGGAACCTTCAAAGTGTATACGTCGCATTTTCAAAAAATTTAATGGTCAAATCTTGTTTTAGCGCAGTCAGCAGATAAGATAAAGGGTAGAACCCGTTTGTTTTTTGTAATTTATTTAGTTTTTTTCAGTCGTATATTCTTATCTATTAGGTTTAGCGTATTGGTTTTCAAGCTTAATAATTCATTTATTAACAACATATCGAGTTGGTCTGGTTTTCAACTCGGTCGTAATTTATTTTAAACGTTTTCTCGGCTGATTAAGATGTTTAATGCAGTTCATCAATTGGGTTCGTTTGTGTTTATTTATAAAGAACCCTAACTATTCCCTCTACGGTCATTTATTGATATACGTATAGTCTAGTGGCTTTCTGTGCTTTGTGAATGGTAAGTTTTTCGCTTCTTGTTAATAAGTTTTTTGGTGGTGTGGATATTTGGATATCTACGATTCCTAATGCAGTCATTGATATCCTGGGTGTGCGAGTCATTATATGATATTGGAAATTGGACGGTTTTGGTCTTTTTCATGCGGTATGTGTCACAACGTCAACAGGATGGTTCCGACAGTCTACGAGTCGTCCACTACCAGATATCTACGGTATCTTGATCGGGCGAGCGTTCAAATAAAATGAGCGTTAACTATGCGGCAAGTATTTCGTAAGCGATAAAAATACAAATACCCTCTGTAGATATTTCTTTTATTAAAGTTTGCTTCGTATTACATTTAACTGATAAAATTATTCTGTAAATAGGGTTAAATTCAATTGTGCGTTGTTCTAGTTCGTCTAACTCACTGTTGTAACTACTTAATTTATAATATTCTGAACAAATTAATCTCGGTTGTTTCGTTTCAATTATTTTAATTCAAATTAAAATTTTATACCGGGCGGGATTGAACCGGGATTACGTTATTAGTAAATAACTCTGAATTGGGGAGATATAACTTAGAGGGTCATCTCGAGAAATTAATACCACTAGGGACAATGCTTCCGAGGAGAGGTATATTTTGGCTTGCCAACTTGTTACCTCTCCGAGGGGACAAAGTCCCCTAGGAGGGGTTATACAACCACCGTGTCTGTCTGTGGGTCTGTCTGTCAGGCCTGCGAACGCGTTCGCATTTTCGGTGCAAAGTGTAATCACTGCGTACGCAGTTTCTCAAAGGGTTGGCAAAACCACCGTGTGACGGTGAGCGTTAACGGATACATTTGAGGTTTGGTTTGGATGGTGTTTTTTCGCTCACCGTCGTGACGGTTTGGTGTTTTACGTTTTTGTAATGTTTATACGTAGGTTGTGAGTGTTGAATTTGTTGTGTTTGTGTTCTGATGGTTGTGCATGTTGAGTCTGTTGTGTTTATATGGGCGTTTTCTCTCCAACTTCTTCTTAATGGCTTTGGGACGGACCGAGTGCTGAGTGTAATGCTACCTCTCAACGTCCAATGGCAGGGTTTCCACCAGTTGTACACGGTATTCGTCTTAGTATCAATTTGCGATCGCATCGGGCGGGATTTGAATCCGAAACCTCCTGCTTGACAGGCGGACGTTCTACCACAGAACCACCGACACTTGTTACGACTTATTGAAAATTAGACCTTCAGCTTTATCGGAAGCGTATTTAATAGAGTACGAAATTTTGGTTTAATTGAAATAGAATTGAAATTGAAATTATTGCATCGAAGAAATTCTAATTTAGCGTTTCTCTATTGATTAAAAACAAATGCGCCACCCAGGTTTCAAACCCAGACCATTCGGCTTGGCAGTCGAGCGCTCTACCACAGAACCACCGATAGCTCATAAGGTTCACTGAAATTAAGACACGCATCGTAAGCATAATAGGTAATAAAGTCTTTTTTTATTAATGAATTTATGAAAGCCTAATCTGGTTTTTTTAAAGGTTAAATCTTGTTTTAGCGCAGTCAGCCGAGATAAGAGGGTTAAAGGGTAGACCCTTTGGGTGGTCCACTTTGTTAGTTTTTTTGTTATTTATTTACGGGTATTCTTAACGACCTACATATAGTTGTGTTAATTCAAAGGAGATAATTTAACGTTAATTGCTTTAAGAGCTGGCGGTTAGTCAAGTGGCTCTCTGTGCTTTGTTGATGGTAAGGTTTTTAATTCTTGTAAATATATTTGGTGTGGATATTTGGATATCTACGATTTCTAACGCAGTCAATGATTTCTTGGGTGTGCGAGTCATTATATGATATTGGAAATTGGACGGCATTGGTCTTTTTCATGCGGTATGTGTCACAACGTCAACTGGAAGTCTACGAGCGTTGAAATAAAATGAGCGTTAAAGATGCGGCAAGTATTTCGTAAGCGAGAAAAATACAAATACCATCTGTAGATATTTCTTTCATTAAAATTTGCTTAGCATTATATTCAACTGATAAACATGTACTGTAAAAAGGGTTAAATTCAATTGTGCATTGTTTTAGTAAGTCTAACTCGCTGTTGTAACTACTTAATTTATAATATTCTGAATAAATTAAACTCGATTGTTTCGTCTCAATTATTTAAATTAAAATTAAAATTTTATACCGGGCAGGGTTTGAACCGAGAATACGTTTTTCGTAAATAACTCTGAATTGCGGAGATATCTTTGTTGGTCGTGCCGAGAAATTAATACCACTAGGGACCATTCTTCCGAGGAAAGGTATATTTTGGCTTGCCAACTTGTTATTTGTGAAATTATAATTTAATGTGAATTCCGAGTACAAAAGAAAATATATTAGTAAAGATAAAAACATTATAGGCTTCGTGCTCAGAAAAAATACTAACATCTGGTTTAATATAACTTTTGTAATCTGTTAAATTATTGTCTGATATTGCAAGAGGGCTATAAGTCGCTCGAAATAAAACACTTTTGGAATTTTAAATTTTTTTAAATTCTAGTCAACTATGAAGAAATATCAGACAACTTTAGAAATGAAATGTTTATAGGCTGAAATGCAATTATAAGTTGCTATAAATAGAGAAGTCAATTTCGCGATATTTAAGTCCCCGATTTGCAAACGTTTGGAACGCTTCTTTTCCGTGAATATCTCAATTAAGCGTGTCCTTGGATATTTCAGAAGCAGGTACGGTGAATGCTATAAGGTTGTGTAGGTCAGGGATTATAAATAGGTTGCCTTCCTTGGAGAGAGCCATGAATAGGTTTGACGCGCGTTGAACCATTTTACATCGTTTGCTTCCGAAAGTTTCGTGATG